>NC_133544.1:100755000-102005000 GCF_048773025.1 Camelus bactrianus
GTGGGGTTTGCAACTGAAAAGAAACTTTGTATTCCCAACAAGCTAGGTGAAGAACGGCTTTCATACACACTTATCTCTCAGAACTGAGCATGTGGAGAGACGTTCGTTCATCTAGCACCAAGGGAACGGTTTGCAGGAGACACTTTTTCTCTGCATTCTCAGTCTGTTTCCTAGTGCCGGTTTGAAGTTCCTGCACTTTTCACTGTAAAACAGATTTGGAGCTTGTACCAAGCCATATATATATATGGAGTGGAGTTTGCAACAGAAAAGAAACTTTGTGTTCCCAACAAGCTAGGTGAAGACGGCTTTCACACACACTTATCTCTCAGAACTGAGCATGTGGAGAGACGTTCGTTCATCTAGCACCAAGGGAACGGGTTGCAGGAGAAACTTTAGTCTTTTTCTCAGTCTGTTTCCTGGTGCCGGTTTGAAGTTCCTGCAGTTTTCACTGTAAAACGGAGTTGGAGCTAGTACCTCCCCATATATATTTATGGAGTGGAGTTTGCAACTGAAAAGAAATTTTGTGTTCCCAACAAGCTAGGTGAAGGACGGCTTTCACACACACTTTTCTCTCAGAACTGAGCATGTGGAGAGACGTTCGTTCATCTAGCACCAAGGGAAAGGTTTGCAGGAGACACTTTTTCTCTGCATTCTCAGTCTGTTTCCTAGTGCCGGTTTGAAGTTCCTGCACTTTTCACTGTAAAACCGAGTTGGAGCTAGTACCTAGCCGTACATATGTATGGAGTGGAGTTTGCAACACAAAAGAAACATTGTGTTCCCAACAAGCTAGATGTAGGCGGCTTTCACACACACTTATCTCTCAGATCTGAGCATGTGGAGAGACGTTCGTTCATCTAGCACCAAGGGAACGGGTTGCAGGAGAAACTTTAGTCTTTTTCTCAGTCTGTTTCCTGGTGCCGGTTTGAAGTTCCTGCCGTTTTCACTGTAAAACCGAGTTGGAACAAGTACCTCCCCATATATATTAATGGAGTGGAGTTTGCAAACGAAAAGAAATTTTGTGTTCCCAACAAGCTAGGTGAAGGACGGCTTTCACACACACTTTTCTCTCAGAACTGAGCAAGTGAAGAGACGTTCGTTCATCTAGCACCAAGGGAACGGGTTGCAGGAGACACTTTTTCTCTGCTTTATCAGTCTGTTTCCTAGTGCCAGTTTGTAGTTCCTTCAGTTTTCACTGTAAAACCGAGTTGGACCTAGAACCTACCCATATATATTTATGGAGTGGAGTTTGCAACTGAAAAGAGACTTTGTGTTCCCAACAAGCTAGGTGAAGAACGGCTTTAACACACAATTGTATCTCGGAACTGAGCATGTGGGGAGACGTTTGTTCATGTACCACAAAAGGAATGGGTGGCAGGAGACACTTTTTGTCTGATTTCTCAGTCTGTTTCCTAGTGCCGGTTTGAAGTTCCTGCAGTTTTCACTGTAAAACCGAGTTGGAGCTAGTACCTAGCCGTACATATGTATGGAGTGGAGTTTGCAACAGAAAAGAAACTTTGTGTTCCCAACAAGCTAGGTGAAGGCGGCTTTAACACACACTTATCTCTCAGAACTGAGCATGTGGAGAGACGTTCATTCATCTAGCACCAAGGGAACGAGTTGCAGGAGAAACTTTAGTCTTTTTCTCAGTCTGTTTCCTGGTGCCGGTTTGAATTTCCTGCATTTTTCACTGTAAATCGGAGTTGGAGCTAGTACCTCCCCATATATATGTATGGAGTGGAGTTTGCAACTGAATAGAAACTTAGTGTTCCGAACAAGCTACTTGAAAGACGGCTTTCACACACACTTATCTCTCAGAACTTAGCATGTGGAGAGACGTTCGTTTATGTAGCAGAAATGGAACCGGTTGCAGGAGACACTTTTTCTGTGGTTTCTCAGTCTGTTTCCTAGTGCCAGTTTGAAGTTCCTTCAGTTTTCTCTGTAAAACCGTGTTGGAGCTAGTAGCTCCCCATATATATGTATGGAGTGGAGTTTGCAACTGAAAAGAAACTTTGTGTTCCCAACAAGCTAGGTGAAGAAAGGCTTACACACACACTTATCTCTCTGAACTGAGCATGTGGAGAGACGTTCGTTCATCTAGCACAAAAGGAACGGTTTGCAGGAGACACTTCTTCTCTGCTTTCTCAGTCTGTTTCCTAGTGCCGGTTTGAAGTTCCTGCACTTTTCACTGTAAAACCGAGTTGAAGCTAGTACCTAGCCATATATATGTATGGAGTGGAGTTTGCAACAGAAAAGAAACTTTGTGTTCCCAACAAGCTCGGTGAAGTACTGCTTTCACACACACTTATATCTCAGAACTGAGCATGTGGAGAGACGTTCGTTCATCTAGCACAAAAGAAACGGGTTGCAGGAGACACTTTTCCTCTGCTTTCTCAGTCTGTTTCCTAGTGCCGGTTTGAAGTTCCTGCACTTTTCACTGTAAAACAGAGTTGAAGCTAGTACCTAGCCGTATATATGTATGGAGTGGAGTTTGCAACAGAAAAGAAAATTTGTGTTCTCAACTAGCTAGGTGAAGGCGGGTTTCACACACACTTATCTCTCAGAACTGAGCATGTGGAGAGACGTTCATTCATCTAGCACCAAGGGAACGAGTTGCAGGAGAAACTTTAGTCTTTTTCTCAGTCTGTTTCCTGGTGCCGGTTTGAATTTCCTGCAGTTTTCACTGTAAAACGGAGTTGGAGCTAGTACCTCCCCATATATATTTATGGAGTGGAGTTTGCAACTGAAAAGAAATTTTGTGTTCCCAACAAGCTAGGTGAAGAACGGCTTTCACACACACTTTTCTCTCAGAACTGAGCATGTGGAGAGACGTTCGTTCATCTAACACCAAGGGAACGTGTTGCAGAAGAAACTTTTACTCTGGTGTCTCAGTCTGTTTCCTAGTGCCGGTTTGAAATTCCTGCATTTTTCACTGTAAATCGGAGTTGGAGCTAGTACCTCCCCATATATATGTATGGAGTGGAGTTTGCAACTGAATAGAAACTTAGTGTTCCGAACAAGCTACTTGAAAGTCGACTTTCACACACACTTATCTCTCAGAACTTAGCATGTGGAGAGACGTTCGTTCATCTAGCACAAAAGGAACGGGTTGCAGGAGACACTTTTTCTCTGCTTTCTCAGTCTGTTTCCTAGTGCCGGTTTGAAGTTCCTGCACTTTTCACTGTAAAACCAAGTTGAACCTAGTACCTAGCCATATATATGTATGGAGTGGAGTTTGCAACAGAAAAGAAACTTTGTGTTCCCAACAAGCTCGGTGAAGTACGGCTTTCACACACACTTATATCTCAGAAGTGAGCATGTGGAGAGACGTTCGTTCATCTAGCACCAAGGGAACGGGTTGCAGGAGACAATTTTTCTCTGCTTTATCAGTCTCTTTCCTAGTGCCAGTTTGTAGTTCTTTCAGTTTTCACTGTAAAACAGAGTTGGAGCTAGTACCTACCCATATATATGTATGGAGTGGAGTTTGCAACTGAAAAGAGACTTTGTGTTCCCAACAAGCTAGGTGAAGGACGGCTTTAACACACAATTATATCTCAGAACTGAGCATGTGGAGAGACGTTCGTTCATCTAGCACAAAAGGAACGGGTTGCATGAGACACTTTTTCTCTCCTTTCTCAGTCTGTTTCCTAGTGCCGGTTTGAAGTTCCTGCACTTTTCACTGTAAAACCGAGTTGAAGCTAGTACCTAGCCATATATATGTATGGAGTGGAGTTTGCAACAGAAAAGAAACTTTGTGTTCCCAACAAGCTAGGTGAAGGCGGCTTTCACATACACTTATCTCTCAGATCTGAGCATGTGGAGAGACGTTCGTTCATCTAGCACCAAGGGAACGGGTTGCAGGAGAAACTTTAGTCTTTTTCTCAGTCTGTTTCCTGGTGCCGGTTTGAAGTTCCTGCCGTTTTCAATGTAAAACCGAGTTGGAACAAGTACCTCCCCATATATATTAATGGAGTGGAGTTTGCAACAGAAAAGAAATTTTGTGTTCCCAACAAGCTAGGTGAAGGACGGCTTTCACACACACTTTTCTCTCAGAACTGAGCAAGTGGAGAGACGTTCGTTCATCTAGCACCAAGGGAACGGGTTGCAGGAGACACTTTTTCTCTGCTTTATCAGTCTGTTTCCTAGTGCCAGTTTGTAGTTCCTTCAGTTTTCACTGTAAAACCGAGTTGGACCTAGTACCTACCCATATATATGTATGGAGTGGAGTTTGCAACTGAAAAGAGACTTTGTGTTCCCAACAAGCTAGGTGAAGAACGGCTTTAACACACAATTATATCTCGGAACTGAGCATGTGGGGAGACGTTTGTTCATGTAGCACAAAAGGAATGGGTGGCAGGAGACACTTTTTGTCTGCTTTCTCAGTCTGTTTCCTAGTGCCGGTTTGAAGTTCCTGCAGTTTTCACTGTAAAACCGAGTTGGAGCTAGTACCTAGCCGTACATATGTATGGAGTGGAGTTTGCAACAGAAAAGAAACTTTGTGTTCCCAACAAGCTAGGTGAAGGCGGCTTTAACACACACTTATCTCTCAGAACTGAGCATGTGGAGAGACGTTCATTCATCTAGCACCAAGGGAACGAGTTGCAGGAGAAACTTTAGTCTTTTTCTCAGTCTGTTTCCTGGTGCCGGTTTGAATTTCCTGCAGTTTTCACTGTAAAACGGAGTTGGAGCTAGTACCTCCCCATATATATTTATGGAGTGGAGTTTGCAACTGAAAAGAAATTTTGTGTTCCCAACAAGCTAGGTGAAGAACGGCTTTCACACACACTTTTCTCTCAGAACTGAGCATGTGGAGAAACGTTCGTTCATCTAGCACCAAGGGAACGTGTTGCAGAAGAAACTTTTACTCTGGTGTCTCAGTCTGTTTCCTAGTGCCGGTTTGAATTTCCTGCATTTTTCACTGTAAATCGGAGTTGGAGCTAGTACCTCCCCATATATATGTATGGAGTGGAGTTTGCAACTGAATAGAAACTTAGTGTTCCGAACAAGCTACTTGAAAGACGGCTTTCACACACACTTATCTCTCAGAACTTAGCATGTGGAGAGACGTTCGTTTATGTAGCAGAAATGGAACCGGTTGCAGGAGACACTTTTTCTGTGGTTTCTCAGTCTGTTTCCTAGTGCCAGTTTGAAGTTCCTTCAGTTTTCTCTGTAAAACCGTGTTGGAGCTAGTAGCTCCCCATATATATGTATGGAGTGGAGTTTGCAACTGAAAAGAAACTTTGTGTTCCCAACAAGCTAGGTGAAGAAAGGCTTACACACACACTTATCTCTCTGAAATGATCATGTGGAGAGACGTTCGTTCATCTAGCACAAAAGGAACGGGTTGTAGGAGACACTTTTTCTCTGCTTTCTCAGTCTGTTTCCTAGTGCCGGTTTGAAGTTCCTGCACTTTTCACTGTAAAACCGAGTTGAAGCTAGTACCTAGCCATATATATGTATGGAGTGGAGTTTGCAACAGAAAAGAAACTTTGTGTTCCCAACAAGCTCGGTGAAGTACGGCTTTCACACACACTTATATCTCAGAACTGAGCATGTGGAGAGACGTTCGTTCATCTAGCACAAAAGGAACGGGTTGCAGGAGACACATTTCCTCTGCTTTCTCAGTCTGTTTCCTAGTGCCGGTTTGAAGTTCCTGCACTTTTCACTGTAAAACAGAGTTGAAGCTAGTACCTAGCCGTATATATGTATGGAGTGGAGTTTGCAACAGAAAAGAAACTTTGTGTTCTCAACTAGCTTGGTGAAGGCGGGTTTCACACACACTTATCTCTCAGAACTGAGCATGTGGAGAGACGTTCATTCATCTAGCACCAAGGGAGCGGGTTGCAGGAGAAACTTTAGTCTTTTTCTCAGTCTGTTTCCTGGTGCCGGTTTGAAGTTCCTGCAGTTTTCACTGTAAAACGGAGTTGGAGCTAGTACCTCCCCATATATATTTATGGAGTGGAGTTTGCAACTGAAAAGAAATTTTGTGTTCCCAACAAGCTAGGTGAAGGACGGCTTTCACACACACTTTTCTCTCAGAACTGAGCATGTGGAGAGACGTTCGTTCATCTAGCACCAAGGGAAAGGTTTGCAGGAGACACTTTTTCTCTGCATTCTCAGTCTGTTTCCTAGTGCCGGTTTGAAGTTCCTGCACTTTTCACTGTAAAACAGAGTTGGAGCTAGTACCTAGCCATATATATATATGGAGTGGAGTTTGCAACACAAAAGAAACATTGTGTTCCCAACAAGCTAGGTGAAGGCGGCTTTCACACACACTTATCTCTCAGATCTGAGCATGTGGAGAGACGTTCGTTCATCTAGCACCAAGGGAACGGGTTGCAGGAGAAACTTTAGTCTTTTTCTCAGTCTGTTTCCTGGTGCCGGTTTGAAGTTCCTGCCGTTTTCACTGTAAAACCGAGTTGGAGCTTGTACCTAGCCATATATATGTATGGAGTGGAGTTTGCAACAGAAAAGAAACTTTGTGTTCCCAACAAGCTAGGTGAAGGACGGCTTTCACACACACTTATCTCTCAGAACTGAGCATGTGGAGAGACGTTCGTTCATCTAGCACCAAGGGAACGGGTTGCAGGAGAAACTTTAGTCTTTTTCTTAGTCTGTTTCTGGTGCCGGTTTGAAGTTCCTGCAGTTATCACTGTAATACCGAGTTGGAACAAGTACCTCCCCATATATATTTATGGATTGGAGTTTGCAACTGAAAAGAAATTTTGTGTTCCCAACAAGCTAGGTAAAGGACGGCTTTCACACACACTTTTCTCTCAGAACTGAGCATGTGGAGAGACGTTCTTTCATCTAGCACCAAGGGAACGGGTTACAAGGGAAACTTTTACTCTGGTTTCTCAGACTGTTTCCTACTGCCGGTTTGAAGTTCCTGCATTTTTCACTGTAAAACTGAGTTGGAATTAGTACCTCCCCAAATATATTTATGGAGTGGAGTTTGCAACTGATAAGAAACTTTGTGTTCCCAACAAGCTAGGTGAAGGACGGCTTTCACACACACTTATTTCTCAGTACTGAGCATGTGGAGAGACGTTCATTCATCTAGCACCAAGGGAACGTGTTGCGGAAGAAACTTTTACTCTGGTGTCTCAGTCTTTTTCCTAGTGCCGGTTTGAATTTCCTGCAGTTTTCACTGTAAAACCGAGTTGGAGCTAGTACCTCCCCTTATATATACGGAGTGTGGTTTGCAACTGAAAAGAAACTTTGTATTCCCAACAAGCTAGGTGAAGAACGGCTTTCACACACACTTATCTCTCAGAACTGAGCATGTGGAGAGACGTTCGTTCATCTAGCACCAAGGGAACGGTTTGCAGGAGACACTTTTTCTCTGCATTCTCAGTCTGTTTCCTAGTGCCGGTTTGAAGTTCCTGCACTTTTCACTGTAAAACAGATTTGGAGCTTGTACCAAGCCATATATATGTATGGAGTGGAGTTTGCAACAGAAAAGAAACTTTGTGTTCCCAACAAGCTAGGTGAAGGCGGCTTTCACACACACTTATCTCTCAGAACTGAGCATGTGGAGAGACGTTCGTTCATCTAGCACCAAGGGAACGGGTTGCAGGAGAAACTTTAGTCTTTTTCTCAGTCTGTTTCCTGGTGCCGGTTTGAAGTTCCTGCAGTTTTCACTGTAAAACGGAGTTGGAGCCAGTACCTCCCCATATATATTTATGGAGTGGAGTTTGCAACTGAAAAGAAATTTTGTGTTCCCAACAAGCTAGGTGAAGGACGGCTTTCACACACACTTTTCTCTCAGAACTGAGCATGTGGAGAGACGTTCGTTCATCTAGCACCAAGGGAAAGGTTTGCAGGAGACACTTTTTCTCTGCATTCTCAGTCTGTTTCCTAGTGCCGGTTTGAAGTTCCTGCACTTTTCACTGTAAAACCGAGTTGGAGCTAGTACCTAGCCGTACATATGTATGGAGTGGAGTTTGCAACACAAAAGAAACATTGTGTTCCCAACAAGCTAGATGTAGGCGGCTTTCACACACACTTATCTCTCAGATCTGAGCATGTGGAGAGACGTTCGTTCATCTAGCACCAAGGGAACGGGTTGCAGGTGAAACTTTAGTCTTTTTCTCAGTCTGTTTCCTGGTGCCGGTTTGAAGTTCCTGCCGTTTTCACTGTAAAACCGAGTTGGAAAAAGTACCTCCCCATATATATTAATGGAGTGGAGTTTGCAAAAGAAAAGAAATTTTGTGTTCCCAACAAGCTAGGTGAAGGACGGCTTTCACACACACTTTTCTCTCAGAACTGAGCAAGTGGAGAGACGTTCGTTCATCTAGCACCAAGGGAACGGGTTGCAGGAGACACTTTTTCTCTGCTTTATCAGTCTGTTTCCTAGTGCCAGTTTGTAGTTCCTTCAGTTTTCACTGTAAAACCGAGTTGGACCTAGAACCTACCCATATATATTTATGGAGTGGAGTTTGCAACTGAAAAGAGACTTTGTGTTCCCAACAAGCTAGGTGAAGAACGGCTTTAACACACAATTGTATCTCGGAACTGAGCATGTGGGGAGACGTTTGTTCATGTACCACAAAAGGAATGGGTGGCAGGAGACACTTTTTGTCTGCTTTCTCAGTCTGTTTCCTAGTGCCGGTTTGAAGTTCCTGCAGTTTTCACTGTAAAACCGAGTTGGAGCTAGTACCTAGCCGTACATATGTATGGAGTGGAGTTTGCAACAGAAAAGAAACTTTGTGTTCCCAACAAGCTAGGTGAAGGCGGCTTTAACACACACTTATCTCTCAGAACTGAGCATGTGGAGAGACGTTCATTCATCTAGCACCAAGGGAACGAGTTGCAGGAGAAACTTTAGTCTTTTTCTCAGTCTGTTTCCTGGTGCCGGTTTGAATTTCCTGCAGTTTTCACTGTAAAACGGAGTTGGAGCTAGTACCTCCCCATATATATTTATGGAGTGGAGTTTGCAACTGAAAAGAAATTTTGTGTTCCCAACAAGCTAGGTGAAGGACGGCTTTCACACACACTTTTCTCTCAGAAATGAGCATGTGGAGAGACGTTCGTTCATCTAGCACCAAGGGAACGTGTTGCAGAAGAAACTTTTACTCTGGTGTCTCAGTCTGTTTCCTAGTGCCGGTTTGAATTTCCTGCATATTTCACTGTAAATCGGAGTTGGAGCTAGTACCTCCCCATATATATGTATGGAGTGGAGTTTGCAACTGAATAGAAACTTAGTGTTCCGAACAAGCTACTTGAAAGACGGCTTTCACACACACTTATCTCTCAGAACTTAGCATGTGGAGAGACGTTCGTTTATGTAGCAGAAATGGAACCGGTTGCAGGAGACACTTTTTCTGTGGTTTCTCAGTCTGTTTCCTAGTGCCAGTTTGAAGTTCCTTCAGTTTTCTCTGTAAAACCGTGTTGGAGCTAGTAGCTCCCCATATATATGTATGGAGTGGAGTTTGCAACTGAAAAGAAACTTTGTGTTCCCAACAAGCTAGGTGAAGAAAGGCTTACACACACACTTATCTCTCTGAACTGAGCATGTGGAGAGACGTTCGTTCATCTAGCACAAAAGGAACGGTTTGCAGGAGACACTTCTTCTCTGCTTTCTCAGTCTGTTTCCTAGTGCCGGTTTGAAGTTCCTGCACTTTTCACTGTAAAACCGAGTTGAAGCTAGTACCTAGCCATATATATGTATGGAGTGGAGTTTGCAACAGAAAAGAAACTTTGTGTTCCCAACAAGCTCGGTGAAGTACTGCTTTCACACACACTTATATCTCAGAACTGAGCATGTGGAGAGACGTTCGTTCATCTAGCACAAAAGGAACGGGTTGCAGGAGACACTTTTCCTCTGCTTTCTCAGTCTGTTTCCTAGTGCCGGTTTGAAGTTCCTGCAATTTTCACTGTAAAACAGAGTTGAAGCTAGTACCTAGCCGTATATATGTATGGAGTGGAGTTTGCAACAGAAAAGAAACTTTGTGTTCTCAACTAGCTA
The DNA here is from genome assembly GCF_048773025.1 of Camelus bactrianus. Lineage (NCBI taxonomy): Eukaryota > Metazoa > Chordata > Mammalia > Artiodactyla > Camelidae > Camelus > Camelus bactrianus. Next base: position 100,764,968 of record NC_133544.1, read on the forward strand.
GGTGAAGGCGGGTTTCACACACACTTATCTCTCAGAACTGAGCATGTGGAGAGACGTTCATTCATCTAGCACCAAGGGAACGAGTTGCAGGAGAAACTTTAGTCTTTTTCTCAGTCTGTTTCCTGGTGCCGGTTTGAATTTCCTGCAGTTTTCACTGTAAAACGGAGTTGGAGCTAGTACCTCCCCATATATATTTATGGAGTGAAGTTTGCAACTGAAAAGAAATTTTGTGTTCCCAACAAGCTAGGTGAAGAACGGCTTTCACACACACTTTTCTCTCAGAACTGAGCATGTGGAGAGACGTTCGTTCATCTAGCACCAAGGGAACGTGTTGCAGAAGAAACTTTTACTCTGGTGTCTCAGTCTGTTTCCTAGTGCCGGTTTGAATTTCCTGCATTTTTCACTGTAAATCGGAGTTGGAGCTAGTACCTCCCCATATATATGTATGGAGTGGAGTTTGCAACTGAATAGAATCTTAGTGTTCCGAACAAGCTACTTGAAAGTCGGCTTTCACACACACTTATCTCTCAGAACTTAGCATGTGGAGAGACGTTCGTTTATGTAGCAGAAATGGAACCGGTTGCAGGAGACACTTTTTCTGTGGTTTCTCAGTCTGTTTCCTAGTGCCAGTTTGAAGTTCCTTCAGTTTTCTCTGTAAAACCGTGTTGGAGCTAGTAGCTCCCCATATATATGTATGGAGTGGAGTTTGCAACTGAAAAGAAACTTTGTGTTCCCAACAAGCTAGGTGAAGAAAGGCTTACACACACACTTATCTCTCTGAACTGAGCATGTGGAGAGACGTTCGTTCATCTAGCACAAAAGGAACGGGTTGCAGGAGACACTTTTTCTCTGCTTTCTCAGTCTGTTTCCTAGTGCCGGTTTGAAGTTCCTGCACTTTTCACTGTAAAACCGAGTTGAACCTAGTACCTAGCCATATATATGTATGGAGTGGAGTTTGCAACAGAAAAGAAACTTTGTGTTCCCAACAAGCTCGGTGAAGTACGGCTTTCACACACACTTATATCTCAGAACTGAGCATGTGGAGAGACGTTCGTTCATCTAGCACAAAAGGAACGGGTTGCAGGAGACACTTTTTCTCTGCTTTCTCAGTCTGTTTCCTAGTGCCGGTTTGAAGTTCCTGCAGTTTTCACTGTAAAACCGAGTTGGAGATATTACCTCCCCATATATATGTATGGAATGGAATTTGCAACTGAAAAGAAACTTTGTGTTCCCAACAAGCTAGGTGAAGGACGGCTTTCACACACACTTATCTCTCAGAACTGAGCAAGTGGAGAGACGTTCGTTCATCTAGCACCAAGGGAACGGGTAGCAGGAGACACTTATTTTCTGCTTTCTCAGTCTGTTTCCTAGTGCCAGTTTGTAGTTCCTTCAGTTTTCACTGTAAAACCGAGTTGGAGCTAGTACCTACCCATATATATGTATGGAGTGGATTTTGCAACTGAATAGATACTTTGTGTTCCCAACAAGCTAGGTGAAGGACGGCTTTCACACACAATTATATCTCAGAACTGAGCATGTGGAGAGACGTTCGTTCATCTAGCACAAAAGGAATGTGTTGCAGAAGAAACTTTTACTCTGCTTTCTCAGTCTGTTTCCTAGTGCCGGTTTGAAGTTCCTGCACTTTTTACAGTAAAACCGAGTTGGAGCTAGTACCTAGCCATATATATGTATGGAGTGGAATTTGCAACAGAAAAGAAACTTTGTGTTCCCAACAAGCTAGGTGAAGGCGGCTTTCACACACACTTATCTCTCAAAACTGAGCAAGTGGAGAGACGTTCGTTCATCTAGCACCAAGGGAACGGGTTACAAGGGAAATTTTTACTCTGGTGTCTCAGTCTGTTTCCTAGTGCCGGTTTGAATTTCCTGCAGTTTTCACTGTAAAACCGAGTTGGAGCTAGTACCTCCCCTTATATATGTATGGAGTGGAGTTTGCAACTGAAAAGAAACTTTGTGTTCCCAACAAGCTAGGTGAATTACGGCTTTCACACACACTAATCTCTCAGAACTGAGCATGTGGAGAGACGTTCGTTCATCTAGCACCAAGGGAACGGTTTGCAGGAGACACTTTTTCTCTGCATTCTCAGTCTGTTTCCTAGTGCCGGTTTGAAGTTCCTGCACTTTTCAGTGTAAAACTGAGTTGGAATTAGTACCTCCCCATATATACTTATGGAGTGTAGTTTGCAACTGATAAGAAACTTTGTGTTCCCAACAAGCTAGGTGAAGGACGGCTTTCACAAACACTTATCTCACAGAACTGAGCATGTGGAGAGACGTTCGTTCATCTAGCACCAAGGGAACGTGTTGCGGAAGAAACTTTTACTCTGGTGTCTCAGTCTGTTTCCTAGTGCCGGTTTGAATTTCCTGTAGTTTTCACTGTAAATCGGAGTTGGAGCTGTACCTCCCCATATATAAGTATGGAGTGGTGTTTGCCACTGAATAGAAACTTAGTGTTCCCAACAAGCTACTTGAAAGACGGCTATCACACACACTTATCTCTCAGAACTGAGCATGTGTAGAGAAGTTCGTTCATGTAGCACCAAGGGAACGGGTTGCAGGAGACACTTTTTCTCTGCTTTCTCAGTCTGTTTCCTAGTGCCAGTTTGAAGTTCCTGCACTTTTTACAGTAAAACCGAGTTTGAGCTAGTACCTAGCCATATATATGTATGGAGTGGAGTTTGCAACATAAAAGAAACTTTGTGTTCCCAACAAGCTACGTGAAGGCGGCTTTCACACACACTTATCTCTCTGAACTGAGCATGTGGAGAGACGTTCGTTCATCTAGCACCAAGGGAACGAGTTGCAGGAGAAACTTTAGTCTTTTTCTCAGTCTGTTTCCTGGTGCCGATTTGAAGTTCCTACAGTTTCCACTGTAAAACCGAGTTGGAACAAGTACCTCCCTATATATATTTATGGAGTGGAATTTGCAACTGAAAAGAAATTTTGTGTTCCCAACAAGCTAGGTGAAGGACGGCTTTCACACACACTTTTCTCTCAGAACTGAGCATGTGGAGAGACGTTCGTTCATCTAGCACCAAGGGAACGGGATACAAGGGAAATTTTTACTCTGGTGTCTCAGTCTGTTTCCTAGTGCCGGTTTGAAGTTCCTGCATTTTTCACTGTAAAACCGATTTGGAGCTACTACCTCCCCTTATATATGTATGGAGTGGAGTTTGCACCTAAAAAGAAACTTTGTGTTCCCAACAACCTAGGTGAAGGACGCCTTTCACACACACTAATCTCTCAGAACTGAGCTTGTGGAGAGACGTTCGTTCATCTAGCACCAAGGGAACGGTTTGCAGGAGACACTTTTTCTCTGCATTCTCAGTCTGTTTCCTAGTGCCGGTTTGAATTTCCTGCACTTTTCACTGTAAAACCGAGTTGGAGCTTGTACCTAGCCATATATATGTATGGAGTGGAGTTTGCAACAGAAAAGAAACTTTGTGTTCCCAACAAGCTAGGTGAAGGACGGCTTTCACACACACTTATCTCTCAGAACTGAGCATGTGGAGAGACGTTCGTTCATCTAGCACCAAGGGAACGGGTTGCAGGAGAAACTTTAGTCTTTTTCTTTGTCTGTTTCTGGTGCCGGTTTGAAGTTCCTGCAGTTATCACTGTAATACCGAGTTGGAACAAGTACCTCCCCATATATATTTATGGAGTGGAGTTTGCAACTGAAAAGAAATTTTGTGTTCCCAACAAGCTAGGTAAAGGACGGCTTTCACACACACTTTTCTCTCAGAACTGAGCATGTGGAGAGACGTTCTTTCATCTAGCACCAAGGGAACGGGTTACAAGGGAAACTTTTACTCTGGTTTCTCAGACTGTTTCCTACTGCCGGTTTGAAGTTCCTGCATTTTTCACTGTAAAACTGAGTTGGAATTAGTACCTCCCCAAATATATTTATGGAGTGGAGTTTGCAACTGATAAGAAACTTTGTGTTCCCAACAAGCTAGGTGAAGGACGGCTTTCACACACACTTATTTCTCAGTACTGAGCATGTGGAGAGACGTTCAATCATCTAGCACCAAGGGAACGTGTTGCGGAAGAAACTTTTACTCTGGTGTCTCAGTCTTTTTCCTAGTGCCGGTTTGAATTTCCTGCAGTTTTCACTGTAAAACCGAGTTGGAGCTAGTACCTCCCCTTATATATACGGAGTGGGGTTTGCAACTGAAAAGAAACTTTGTATTCCCAACAAGCTAGGTGAAGAACGGCTTTCATACACACTTATCTCTCAGAACTGAGCATGTGGAGAGACGTTCGTTCATCTAGCACCAAGGGAACGGTTTGCAGGAGACACTTTTTCTCTGCATTCTCAGTCTGTTTCCTAGTGCCGGTTTGAAGTTCCTGCACTTTTCACTGTAAAACAGATTTGGAGCTTGTACCAAGCCATATATATATATGGAGTGGAGTTTGCAACAGAAAAGAAACTTTGTGTTCCCAACAAGCTAGGTGAAGACGGCTTTCACACACACTTATCTCTCAGAACTGAGCATGTGGAGAGACGTTCGTTCATCTAGCACCAAGGGAACGGGTTGCAGGAGAAACTTTAGTCTTTTTCTCAGTCTGTTTCCTGGTGCCGGTTTGAAGTTCCTGCAGTTTTCACTGTAAAACGGAGTTGGAGCTAGTACCTCCCCATATATATTTATGGAGTGGAGTTTGCAACTGAAAAGAAATTTTGTGTTCCCAACAAGCTAGGTGAAGGACGGCTTTCACACACACTTTTCTCTCAGAACTGAGCATGTGGAGAGACGTTCGTTCATCTAGCACCAAGGGAAAGGTTTGCAGGAGACACTTTTTCTCTGCATTCTCAGTCTGTTTCCTAGTGCCGGTTTGAAGTTCCTGCACTTTTCACTGTAAAACCGAGTTGGAGCTAGTACCTAGCCGTACATATGTATGGAGTGGAGTTTGCAACACAAAAGAAACATTGTGTTCCCAACAAGCTAGATGTAGGCGGCTTTCACACACACTTATCTCTCAGATCTGAGCATGTGGAGAGACGTTCGTTCATCTAGCACCAAGGGAACGGGTTGCAGGAGAAACTTTAGTCTTTTTCTCAGTCTGTTTCCTGGTGCCGGTTTGAAGTTCCTGCCGTTTTCACTGTAAAACCGAGTTGGAACAAGTACCTCCCCATATATATTAATGGAGTGGAGTTTGCAAACGAAAAGAAATTTTGTGTTCCCAACAAGCTAGGTGAAGGACGGCTTTCACACACACTTTTCTCTCAGAACTGAGCAAGTGAAGAGACGTTCGTTCATCTAGCACCAAGGGAACGGGTTGCAGGAGACACTTTTTCTCTGCTTTATCAGTCTGTTTCCTAGTGCCAGTTTGTAGTTCCTTCAGTTTTCACTGTAAAACCGAGTTGGACCTAGAACCTACCCATATATATTTATGGAGTGGAGTTTGCAACTGAAAAGAGACTTTGTGTTCCCAACAAGCTAGGTGAAGAACGGCTTTAACACACAATTGTATCTCGGAACTGAGCATGTGGGGAGACGTTTGTTCATGTACCACAAAAGGAATGGGTGGCAGGAGACACTTTTTGTCTGATTTCTCAGTCTGTTTCCTAGTGCCGGTTTGAAGTTCCTGCAGTTTTCACTGTAAAACCGAGTTGGAGCTAGTACCTAGCCGTACATATGTATGGAGTGGAGTTTGCAACAGAAAAGAAACTTTGTGTTCCCAACAAGCTAGGTGAAGGCGGCTTTAACACACACTTATCTCTCAGAACTGAGCATGTGGAGAGACGTTCATTCATCTAGCACCAAGGGAACGAGTTGCAGGAGAAACTTTAGTCTTTTTCTCAGTCTGTTTCCTGGTGCCGGTTTGAATTTCCTGCATTTTTCACTGTAAATCGGAGTTGGAGCTAGTACCTCCCCATATATATGTATGGAGTGGAGTTTGCAACTGAATAGAAACTTAGTGTTCCGAACAAGCTACTTGAAAGACGGCTTTCACACACACTTATCTCTCAGAACTTAGCATGTGGAGAGACGTTCGTTTATGTAGCAGAAATGGAACCGGTTGCAGGAGACACTTTTTCTGTGGTTTCTCAGTCTGTTTCCTAGTGCCAGTTTGAAGTTCCTTCAGTTTTCTCTGTAAAACCGTGTTGGAGCTAGTAGCTCCCCATATATATGTATGGAGTGGAGTTTGCAACTGAAAAGAAACTTTGTGTTCCCAACAAGCTAGGTGAAGAAAGGCTTACACACACACTTATCTCTCTGAACTGAGCATGTGGAGAGACGTTCGTTCATCTAGCACAAAAGGAACGGTTTGCAGGAGACACTTCTTCTCTGCTTTCTCAGTCTGTTTCCTAGTGCCGGTTTGAAGTTCCTGCACTTTTCACTGTAAAACCGAGTTGAAGCTAGTACCTAGCCATATATATGTATGGAGTGGAGTTTGCAACAGAAAAGAAACTTTGTGTTCCCAACAAGCTCGGTGAAGTACTGCTTTCACACACACTTATATCTCAGAACTGAGCATGTGGAGAGACGTTCGTTCATCTAGCACAAAAGAAACGGGTTGCAGGAGACACTTTTCCTCTGCTTTCTCAGTCTGTTTCCTAGTGCCGGTTTGAAGTTCCTGCACTTTTCACTGTAAAACAGAGTTGAAGCTAGTACCTAGCCGTATATATGTATGGAGTGGAGTTTGCAACAGAAAAGAAAATTTGTGTTCTCAACTAGCTAGGTGAAGGCGGGTTTCACACACACTTATCTCTCAGAACTGAGCATGTGGAGAGACGTTCATTCATCTAGCACCAAGGGAACGAGTTGCAGGAGAAACTTTAGTCTTTTTCTCAGTCTGTTTCCTGGTGCCGGTTTGAATTTCCTGCAGTTTTCACTGTAAAACGGAGTTGGAGCTAGTACCTCCCCATATATATTTATGGAGTGGAGTTTGCAACTGAAAAGAAATTTTGTGTTCCCAACAAGCTAGGTGAAGAACGGCTTTCACACACACTTTTCTCTCAGAACTGAGCATGTGGAGAGACGTTCGTTCATCTAACACCAAGGGAACGTGTTGCAGAAGAAACTTTTACTCTGGTGTCTCAGTCTGTTTCCTAGTGCCGGTTTGAAATTCCTGCATTTTTCACTGTAAATCGGAGTTGGAGCTAGTACCTCCCCATATATATGTATGGAGTGGAGTTTGCAACTGAATAGAAACTTAGTGTTCCGAACAAGCTACTTGAAAGTCGACTTTCACACACACTTATCTCTCAGAACTTAGCATGTGGAGAGACGTTCGTTCATCTAGCACAAAAGGAACGGGTTGCAGGAGACACTTTTTCTCTGCTTTCTCAGTCTGTTTCCTAGTGCCGGTTTGAAGTTCCTGCACTTTTCACTGTAAAACCAAGTTGAACCTAGTACCTAGCCATATATATGTATGGAGTGGAGTTTGCAACAGAAAAGAAACTTTGTGTTCCCAACAAGCTCGGTGAAGTACGGCTTTCACACACACTTATATCTCAGAAGTGAGCATGTGGAGAGACGTTCGTTCATCTAGCACCAAGGGAACGGGTTGCAGGAGACAATTTTTCTCTGCTTTATCAGTCTCTTTCCTAGTGCCAGTTTGTAGTTCTTTCAGTTTTCACTGTAAAACAGAGTTGGAGCTAGTACCTACCCATATATATGTATGGAGTGGAGTTTGCAACTGAAAAGAGACTTTGTGTTCCCAACAAGCTAGGTGAAGGACGGCTTTAACACACAATTATATCTCAGAACTGAGCATGTGGAGAGACGTTCGTTCATCTAGCACAAAAGGAACGGGTTGCATGAGACACTTTTTCTCTCCTTTCTCAGTCTGTTTCCTAGTGCCGGTTTGAAGTTCCTGCACTTTTCACTGTAAAACCGAGTTGAAGCTAGTACCTAGCCATATATATGTATGGAGTGGAGTTTGCAACAGAAAAGAAACTTTGTGTTCCCAACAAGCTAGGTGAAGGCGGCTTTCACATACACTTATCTCTCAGATCTGAGCATGTGGAGAGACGTTCGTTCATCTAGCACCAAGGGAACGGGTTGCAGGAGAAACTTTAGTCTTTTTCTCAGTCTGTTTCCTGGTGCCGGTTTGAAGTTCCTGCCGTTTTCAATGTAAAACCGAGTTGGAACAAGTACCTCCCCATATATATTAATGGAGTGGAGTTTGCAACAGAAAAGAAATTTTGTGTTCCCAACAAGCTAGGTGAAGGACGGCTTTCACACACACTTTTCTCTCAGAACTGAGCAAGTGGAGAGACGTTCGTTCATCTAGCACCAAGGGAACGGGTTGCAGGAGACACTTTTTCTCTGCTTTATCAGTCTGTTTCCTAGTGCCAGTTTGTAGTTCCTTCAGTTTTCACTGTAAAACCGAGTTGGACCTAGTACCTACCCATATATATGTATGGAGTGGAGTTTGCAACTGAAAAGAGACTTTGTGTTCCCAACAAGCTAGGTGAAGAACGGCTTTAACACACAATTATATCTCGGAACTGAGCATGTGGGGAGACGTTTGTTCATGTAGCACAAAAGGAATGGGTGGCAGGAGACACTTTTTGTCTGCTTTCTCAGTCTGTTTCCTAGTGCCGGTTTGAAGTTCCTGCAGTTTTCACTGTAAAACCGAGTTGGAGCTAGTACCTAGCCGTACATATGTATGGAGTGGAGTTTGCAACAGAAAAGAAACTTTGTGTTCCCAACAAGCTAGGTGAAGGCGGCTTTAACACACACTTATCTCTCAGAACTGAGCATGTGGAGAGACGTTCATTCATCTAGCACCAAGGGAACGAGTTGCAGGAGAAACTTTAGTCTTTTTCTCAGTCTGTTTCCTGGTGCCGGTTTGAATTTCCTGCAGTTTTCACTGTAAAACGGAGTTGGAGCTAGTACCTCCCCATATATATTTATGGAGTGGAGTTTGCAACTGAAAAGAAATTTTGTGTTCCCAACAAGCTAGGTGAAGAACGGCTTTCACACACACTTTTCTCTCAGAACTGAGCATGTGGAGAAACGTTCGTTCATCTAGCACCAAGGGAACGTGTTGCAGAAGAAACTTTTACTCTGGTGTCTCAGTCTGTTTCCTAGTGCCGGTTTGAATTTCCTGCATTTTTCACTGTAAATCGGAGTTGGAGCTAGTACCTCCCCATATATATGTATGGAGTGGAGTTTGCAACTGAATAGAAACTTAGTGTTCCGAACAAGCTACTTGAAAGACGGCTTTCACACACACTTATCTCTCAGAACTTAGCATGTGGAGAGACGTTCGTTTATGTAGCAGAAATGGAACCGGTTGCAGGAGACACTTTTTCTGTGGTTTCTCAGTCTGTTTCCTAGTGCCAGTTTGAAGTTCCTTCAGTTTTCTCTGTAAAACCGTGTTGGAGCTAGTAGCTCCCCATATATATGTATGGAGTGGAGTTTGCAACTGAAAAGAAACTTTGTGTTCCCAACAAGCTAGGTGAAGAAAGGCTTACACACACACTTATCTCTCTGAAATGAGCATGTGGAGAGACGTTCGTTCATCTAGCACAAAAGGAACGGGTTGTAGGAGACACTTTTTCTCTGCTTTCTCAGTCTGTTTCCTAGTGCCGGTTTGAAGTTCCTGCACTTTTCACTGTAAAACCGAGTTGAAGCTAGTACCTAGCCATATATATGTATGGAGTGGAGTTTGCAACAGAAAAGAAACTTTGTGTTCCCAACAAGCTCGGTGAAGTACGGCTTTCACACACACTTATATCTCAGAACTGAGCATGTGGAGAGACGTTCGTTCATCTAGCACAAAAGGAACGGGTTGCAGGAGACACATTTCCTCTGCTTTCTCAGTCTGTTTCCTAGTGCCGGTTTGAAGTTCCTGCACTTTTCACTGTAAAACAGAGTTGAAGCTAGTACCTAGCCGTATATATGTATGGAGTGGAGTTTGCAACAGAAAAGAAACTTTGTGTTCTCAACTAGCTTGGTGAAGGCGGGTTTCACACACACTTATCTCTCAGAACTGAGCATGTGGAGAGACGTTCATTCATCTAGCACCAAGGGAGCGGGTTGCAGGAGAAACTTTAGTCTTTTTCTCAGTCTGTTTCCTGGTGCCGGTTTGAAGTTCCTGCAGTTTTCACTGTAAAACGGAGTTGGAGCTAGTACCTCCCCATATATATTTATGGAGTGGAGTTTGCAACTGAAAAGAAATTTTGTGTTCCCAACAAGCTAGGTGAAGGACGGCTTTCACACACACTTTTCTCTCAGAACTGAGCATGTGGAGAGACGTTCGTTCATCTAGCACCAAGGGAAAGGTTTGCAGGAGACACTTTTTCTCTGCATTCTCAGTCTGTTTCCTAGTGCCGGTTTGAAGTTCCTGCACTTTTCACTGTAAAACAGAGTTGGAGCTAGTACCTAGCCATATATATATATGGAGTGGAGTTTGCAACACAAAAGAAACATTGTGTTCCCAACAAGCTAGGTGAAGGCGGCTTTCACACACACTTATCTCTCAGATCTGAGCATGTGGAGAGACGTTCGTTCATCTAGCACCAAGGGAACGGGTTGCAGGAGAAACTTTAGTCTTTTTCTCAGTCTGTTTCCTGGTGCCGGTTTGAAGTTCCTGCCGTTTTCACTGTAAAACCGAGTTGGAACAAGTACCTCCCCATATATATTTATGGAGTGGAGTTTGCAACAGAAAAGAAATTTTGTGTTCCCAACAAGCTAGGTGAAGGACGGCTTTCACACACACTTTTCTCTCAGAACTGAGCAAGTGGAGAGACGTTCGTTCATCTAGCACCAAGGGAACGGATTGCAGGAGACACTTTTTCTCTGCTTTATCAGTCTGTTTCCTAGTGCCATTTTGTAGTTCCTTCAGTTTTCACTGTAAAACCGAGTTGGAGCTAGTACCTACCCATATATATGTATGGAGTGGAGTTTGCAACTGAAAAGAGACTTTGTGTTCCCAACAAGCTAGGTGAAGGACGGCTTTAACACACAATTATATCTCGGAACTGAGCATGTGGGGAGACGTTTGTTCATGTAGCACAAAAGGAATGGGTGGCAGGAGACACTTTTTCTCTGCTTTCTCAGTCTGTTTCCTAGTGCCGGTTTGAAGTTCCTGCAGTTTTCACTGTAAAACCGAGTTGGAGCTAGTACCTACCCATATATATGTATGGAGTGGAGTTTGCAACTGAAAAGAAACTTTGTGTTCCCAACAAGCTCGGTGAAGTACGGCTTTCACACACACTTATATCTCAGAACTGAGCATGTGGAGAGACGTTCGTTCATCTAGCACAAAAGGAACGGGTTGCAGGAGACACTTTTTCTCTGCTTCTCAGTCTGTTTCCTAGTGCCGGTTTGAAGTTCCTGCACTTTTCACTGTAAAACCGTGTTGGAGCTAGTACCTAGCCATATATATGTATGGAGTGGATTTTGCAACAGAAAAGAAACTTTGTGTTCCCAACAAGCTAGGTGAAGGCGGCTTTCACACACACTTATCTCTCAGAACTGAGCATGTGGAGAGACGTTCATTCATCTAGCACCAAGGGAACGGGTTGCAGGAGAAACTTTAGTCTTTTTCTCAGTCTGTTTCCTGGTGCCGGTTTGAAGTTCCTGCAGTTTTCACTGTAAAACGGAGTTGGAGCTAGTACCTCCCCATATATATTTATGGAGTGGAGTTTGCAACTGAAAAGAAATTTTGTGTTCCCAACAAGCTAGGTGAAGAACGGCTTTCACACACACTTTTCTCTCAGAACTGAGCAAGTGGAGAGACGTTCGTTCATCTAGCACCAGGGGAACGTGTTGCAGAAGAAACTTTTACTCTGGTGTCTCAGTCTGTTTCCTAGTGCCGGTTTGAATTTCCTGCATTTTTCACTGTAAATCGGAGTTGGAGCTAGTACCTCCCCATATATATGTATGGAGTGGAGTTTGCAACTGAATAGAAACTTAGTGTTCCGAACAAGCTACTTGAAAGACGGCTTTCACACACACTTATCTCTCAGAACTTAGCATGTGGAGAGACGTTCGTTTATGTAGCAGAAATGGAACCGGTTGCAGGAGACACTTTTTCTGTGGTTTCTCAGTCTGTTTCCTAGTGCCAGTTTGAAGTTCCTTCAGTTTTCTCTGTAAAACCGTGTTGGAGCTAGTAGCTCCCCATATATATGTATGGAGTGGAGTTTGCAACTGAAAAGAAACTTTGTGTTCCCAACAAGCTAGGTGAAGAAAGGCTTTCACACACACTTATCTCTCTGAACTGAGCATGTGGAGAGACGTTCGTTCATCTAGCACCAAGGGAACGGTTTGCAGGAGACACTTTTTCTCTGCTTTCTCAGTCTGTTTCCTAGTGCCGGTTTGAAGTTCCTGCAGTTTTCACTGTAAAACCGATTTGGAGCTACTACCTCCCCATATATATGTATGGAGTGGAGTTTGCAACTGAAAAGAAACTTTGTGTTCCCAACAAGCAAGGTGAAGGAAGGCTTTCACACACTCTAATCTCTCGGAACTGATCAAGTGGAGAGACGTTCGTTCATCTAGCACAAAAGGAACGGGTTGCAGGAGACACATTTCCTCTGCTTTCTCAGTCTGTTTCCTAGTGCCGGTTTGAAGTTCCTGCACTTTTCACTGTAAAACAGAGTTGAAGCTAGTACCTAGCCGTATATATGTATGGAGTGGAGTTTGCAACAGAAAAGAAACTTTGTGTTCTCAACTAGCTAGGTGAAGGCGGGTTTCACACACACTTATCTCTCAGAACTGAGCATGTGGAGAGACGTTCATTCATCTAGCACCAAGGGAACGGGTTGCAGGAGAAACTTTAGTCTTTTTCTCAGTCTGTTTCCTGGTGCCGGTTTGAAGTTCCTGCAGTTTTCACTGTAAAACGGAGTTGGAGCTAGTACCTCCCCATATATATTTATGGAGTGGAGTTTGCAACTGAAAAGAAATTTTGTGTTCCCAACAAGCTAGGTGAAGGACGGCTTTCACACACACTTTTCTCTCAGAACTGAGCATGTGGAGAGACGTTCGTTCATCTAGCACCAAGGGAAAGGTTTGCAGGAGACACTTTTTCTCTGCATTCTCAGTCTGTTTCCTAGTGCCGGTTTGAAGTTCCTGCACTTTTCACTGTAAAACAGAGTTGGAGCTTGTACCTAGCCATATATATATATGGAGTGGAGTTTGCAACACAAAAGAAACATTGTGTTCCCAACAAGCTAGGTGAAGGCGGCTTTCACACACACTTATCTCTCAGATCTGAGCATGTGGAGAGACGTTCGTTCATCTAGCACCAAGGGAACGGGTTGCAGGAGAAACTTTAGTCTTTTTCTCAGTCTGTTTCCTGGTGCCGGTTTGAAGTTCCTGCCGTTTTCACTGTAAAACCGAGTTGGAACAAGTACCTACCCATATATATTTATGGAGTGGAGTTTGCAACAGAAAAGAAATTTTGTGTTCCCAACAAGCTAGGTGAAGGACGGCTTTCACACACACTTTTCTCTCAGAACTGAGCAAGTGGAGAGACGTTCGTTCATCTAGCACCAAGGGAACGGATTGCAGGAGACACTTTTTCTCTGCTTTATCAGTCTGTTTCCTAGTGCCATTTTGTAGTTCCTTCAGTTTTCACTGTAAAACCGAGTTGGAGCTAGTACCTACCCATATATATGTATGGAGTGGAGTTTGCAACTGAAAAGAGAACTTGTGTTCCCAACAAGCTAGGTGAAGGACGGCTTTAACACACAATTATATCTCGGAACTGAGCATGTGGGGAGACGTTTGTTCATGTAGCACAAAAGGAATGGGTGGCAGGAGACACTTTTTCTCTGCTTTCTCAGTCTGTTTCCTAGTGCCGGTTTGAAGTTCCTGCAGTTTTCACTGTAAAACCGAGTTGGAGCTTGTACCTAGCCATACATATGTATGGAGTGGAGTTTGCAACTGAAAAGAAACTTTGTGTTCCCAACAAGCTCGGTGAAGTACGGCTTTCACACACACTTATATCTCAGAACTGAGCATGTGGAGAGACGTTCGTTCATCTAGCACAAAAGGAACGGGTTGCAGGAGACACTTTTTCTCTGCTTCTCAGTCTGTTTCCTAGTGCCGGTTTGAAGTTCCTGCACTTTTCACTGTAAAACCGTGTTGGAGCTTGTACCTAGCCATATATATGTATGGAGTGGATTTTGCAACAGAAAAGAAACTTTGTGTTCCCAACAAGCTAGGTGAAGGCGGCTTTCACACACACTTATCTCTCAGAACTGAGCATGTGGAGAGACGTTCATTCATCTAGCACCAAGGGAACGGGTTGCAGGAGAAACTTTAGTCTTTTTCTCAGTCTGTTTCCTGGTGCCGGTTTGAAGTTCCTGCAGTTTTCACTGTAAAACGGAGTTGGAGCTAGTACCTCCCCATATATATTTATGGAGTGGAGTTTGCAACTGAAAAGAAATTTTGTGTTCCCAACAAGCTAGGTGAAGAACGGCTTTCACACACACTTTTCTCTCAGAACTGAGCAAGTGGAGAGACGTTCGTTCATCTAGCACCAGGGGAACGTGTTGCAGAAGAAACTTTTACTCTGGTGTCTCAGTCTGTTTCCTAGTGCCGGTTTGAATTTCCTGCATTTTTCACTGTAAATCGGAGTTGGAGCTAGTACCTCCCCATATATATGTATGGAGTGGAGTTTGCAACTGAATAGAAACTTAGTGTTCCGAACAAGCTACTTGAAAGACGGCTTTCACACACACTTATCTCTCAGAACTTAGCATGTGGAGAGACGTTCGTTTATGTAGCAGAAATGGAACCGGTTGCAGGAGACACTTTTTCTGTGGTTTCTCAGTCTGTTTCCTAGTGCCAGTTTGAAGTTCCTTCAGTTTTCTCTGTAAAACCGTGTTGGAGCTAGTAGCTCCCCATATATATGTATGGAGTGGAGTTTGCAACTGAAAAGAAACTTTGTGTTCCCAACAAGCTAGGTGAAGAAAGGCTTTCACACACACTTATCTCTCTGAACTGAGCATGTGGAGAGACGTTCGTTCATCTAGCACCAAGGGAACGGTTTGCAGGAGACACTTTTTCTCTGCTTTCTCAGTCTGTTTCCTAGTGCCGGTTTGAAGTTCCTGCAGTTTTCACTGTAAAACCGATTTGGAGCTACTACCTCCCCATATATATGTATGGAGTGGAGTTTGCAACTGAAAAGAAACTTTGTGTTCCCAACAAGCTATTTGAAGGACGGCTTTCACACACACTTATCTCTCAGAACTGAGCATGTGGAGAGACGTTCGTTCATCTAGCTCCAAGGGAACGGGTTGCAGGATACACTTTTTCTCTGTTTTCTTAGTGTATTTCCTAGTGCCGTTTTAATTTTACTGCATTTTTCACTGTAAACCCGATTTAGAGCTAGTACCTCCCCATATATATGTATGGAGTGTAGTTTGCAACTGAAAAGAAACTTTGTGTTCCCAAGAAGCTAATTGAAGGACGGCTTTCACACACACTATTCTCTCAGAAATGAGCATGTGGAGAGACGTTCGTTCATCTAGCAGAAATGGAACGGGTTGCAGGAGCAAGTTTTACTCTGGTTTCTTTGTCTTTTTCCTAGTGCCGGTTTGAAGTTCCTGCAGTTTTCACTGTAAAACCGAGTTGGAGCTAGTACCTCCCCTTATATATGTATGGAGTCTAGTTTGCAACTGAAAAGAAACTTTGTGTTCCCATCATGCTAGTTGAAGGACAGCTTTCACACACACTTATCTCTAAGATTTGAGCATGTGGGGAGACTTTCTTTCATATTTCATCATGTGGTGGGACGTTCTTTTATCCAGTAAATAGGTAGCGTGTATTTTAATAACACCTTCTGATTTCTTTGTAAGGATTCAACGGTCGGTTTTCATGTAAATCTTGTTTGCTCTTTAAAATGTTTTTGCAGTAGTGCTTGCCCTGGGATATGTAATTAATGTATTTTCTCTAGACCAGTAACTCTTGTTTTCCAAGGATTTATGTGAAGGTCTTCTCCAACACACATACTGTTGTGGGAATTCACCATGTGTTGAGCCATTCTATCATCCTAAGTATTTAAGTTAAGTAATACAGAAACACTTACTCTGTTTTCTCTGTTTGTTTCTCAAAGCCGGTTTCCAAGAAAAGTTTTTTGCACTGGAAAACCGATTTGGTCCTAATACAATGCCATATATATGAAAACAGTGTAGTTTCCCCTCCCAAAAACTCTGGTTTCCCAACAAGCCATTTGAAACGTGGCTTCCATACGCATACAGACCTAAAAATTTTGCATGTATATAGGCAATATGTCATCCAGCATAAAGTACAAGGTGACTTCTAGAGACACATTCTCTGATTTCTCAGAATGTTTCCTGATGCCGGTTTCTAAGTTAAAGCCGTTTCCTCTGGATAACCGTTTTGGAGATTGTGCCTCCCTTTACATCTATAATTAGTGTAGATGCTCTAAGACAGAAGCTCTGTGTACCCAAAAATCTAGTTTTACAACAGCTTCCACACAGATTGAGATGTCAGAAGTGATCATGTGGAGAGGCTTTTTACATCCGTCACAAAAGGTAGAGTGACATGTAGAAACACTTACTCTCTTTTCTCAGCATGATTCTTAAAGCCGGTCTGTAGTAAAATCGGTTTGCAATGGAAAAGCGCGCTGGAGTTTTTGCCTCCCCTTTGATATGTAACTAGCCTATTTCCCCGTGGCCAGAAACTCTGGGTTTCCAAAAACCTAAGTGAAGGAGGCTGCAACACATATTCCGTTCCCAAAATGGTACATGTGGGGATGCATTCCTTTATGTAACGTAAACAGCAAGGCTACACCTCAAGCACTTACCATGATTTCTCAGCATGATTTCTAGAGTAGGTTTAAAGCTAAAAGCATTTTTCGCTCAAAAACCTTATTAGAGCTTGTTCCTTCTCTTATATTTATAGGTCGGGCAGTGCCCCTAACACCAAAATTCTGTGTTCCAACAGGGTTGGTGAAGGATGATTTGCAAACACATTCGGTTTTCTCTCCTCCTCACTCTTCTGCTAAGGGAACCATGCAGGTTGTCTATTCTGGAAGCCAAGGAAAGTTTTTTCATTTAGGATCAGCCTCGGAGAAAACTGAGACCTGCTTCTGCTTCTGCTTCTTTTCCCTGCTAGATTTCCTCTTGATGCATTTCCAGATCCTCACTAGTGAGTTCCTGTAACCAAGAAATTATTTCAAAGAAAATGAGCAGGTTTCCGTAAGGCCGCTACTTCTTTTATATTCTTGCTTTTTAATAACTCATTTCCATCTCTTTATCTCCAGGTATCTTATTTCTATGTTCTTTGGTTGAGGCTGAAGTCTAATCAGCAATAGTGTAGAAATTATTGCTTGATATTACTGATCTACTTTCTTTCCATGGATATTTGAATTATCATTGGATTTTAGGGAAGATACATTCTTTAAAAAAATTCTGGTAAGTATCTTGTGGGTAATTCTGATTCTCTTCGTCTAGAATTATAATGCTTAATTTCTGAATAAGTGATGCTTTCATAGAGCTCAAAATTCCAAAGGTTTGAGTGCCACCACTGTCCCGAAGCCTTTCAAACTTTTCCTTGGGGGCACTCAGAACTGCGTGTGTCTCTGTGTGTGTGTGTGTGTGTGTGTGTGTGTGTCCTTCTGGACTTAGTTTAGCCTGAAATGAGCAAAAGGAAGTACCCCTCTTTTTACACAAACAGCAGACGACTTTCACAAATTTATAACTTTTAAAAATATATGAACTGTAATGTTGTAGAATTTTACAAGAGGCAGTGACCTTCAGAGCTGTCAATAATGGAGGCAGAACAGTTGGAAGGACAGCAGGTGCTCGTGCTCAGTGGCTGAAGTCACAGAACATCCACGGCCACCTCTGGTTAATCTTATAGAGTTGGTGCTGTCTGCAGGCATTCAGAGCTGTGCCCCCCTCCCCACCAAATATATATATTAGGAAAACTGGTGAGCCTCAGTATGAGAAACTATAAAGTATTAGAAGGGGAAATTGAGTATATTGTTTTTTAAAAAAAATTAGCATCCAGGTAGTTTAATTTCAGCTCCTAATAGACTGATGTGATGACATTGACAAGGATGCGTAAACACCTGTAAGATCAAGGGACAGGACTGGAGACTCTGAAGCAGCAATCACCACACACAACCTTCACTGCTGTCCTTGACAACCTTATTGAATTACTTGATTTAAAATAGACTATAGATGTTAAACATCATCATTTTGAGAAAGCAGATCTTTTGAAATCTTATATATTAATGTAACTGAATTGGATAAAGAAATGCTAAAAATGTGTAATAAAGTATCCAAAGAGGTAACGATTCCTGTAAACACCACAAATTGAATAGGACCACAGCATAATGTGCATATATAGTTTAATGATCTGGAAGAATCACTCACCATTGTATTCAAGACATCTAGAGATGATGTTAAATGTGGTTGTCCTTGGATAGATTTTTGTGAATGTTAGAATGAAATCAGGGTCAAGCACACAAGTTTAGTTTAAAAGCAAAAGGTGAAACAGACTTCTTTTCAAAAAGCTATTGTGTCTGGTTAGAAATCATCGAACCCATGGGTCAAGGGAAGGAAAAAAAACCTAGTGACCACGTGACTGTTTCAGGAGCTGGTAGTAAAATGAAAGTTGACAATAGTGTAAATTAGATATGATATTGATGTCCAACTGACCCAATGATTTTTAGTCCATGTGTAAAAAATATATCAAGGAATAAATACTGATTTATGTGTTCTCAGCTCTGTTGCCCCCCTTCAAGCCTGCGTTCTGGTTGGGAAAATAAGAACTTCTACTGCAGGGAGGAGGATTTTCAAAAAAGAAGTGTCCCCCAACCGACAAAATAAAGAAAAAGTAGACGACCACTGTAGAGACACAGGGAGATCTGTTGAGCCAGATGACACTTGTTTTACTGTCAATTAGTAGGAGGCACAGCTTTTTGATGAGTTGGGTAACGTATTGCTGCCTTTCTCAAGGTATTGCCCACGGCTCTTGAGAAGCGATGAAGTGGGGCCAAGGAATTAGCCTCCGAATGCCCTTTGCCATGGATGTTGTCTCTATTTTCCACTTTTAAGCTTTAGCTTAGACAAGTTGCCGTGTCTTGCCAAGTGAGCTACAGACAGTAAGTACATCTTGAAGCACACGGCTCTTTCCTCTTCACTGCAGCAGAGAACCTCTGCATTGGAGCATCCTGAGATGTCATTGGTGGTCATTTTTCATGTTAGGAATCAGTAAGGATGCTATGTCCACATGGATGAGGAGGGTAAGGCTTCAGTCTCTAAAGTGTAATAATGGGTTTACCTTTTCACTTAAAGAGTCTCACATCAACAAATGCGGGTCTGTTCTGGACCAAGAAGAAACAAGTGTTTCAAAAATAACAGCTTGAAAGGTCAGTGGGACATGCCAGGCATCTTCTTCATGTCTTCAAGTTCGGGTATCAAACATGGGTTTCCTATCCTAAGTGATACTGACAATTTGTCATGCTCTGTGCCTCATGTATACCAAAGGCTTTCCTAGATAAAATGTCTAGAAATGGTATCATTCTTGATATCTGTTAAACAGGGGAAGATGAAGGAATTAAATTTAGTCCCTAATGTGCATTGATTTTTTTAAAGACATCAATTTTATAGAAACTTTTGAAGAATTAAAGTGACAGAAAATTGTAAAGCACCTTCTCCTTCTGGTAGAAAACTATTCTGTTTTCGTTTTTTGAAGAATGTGACATAGAATCAGTACTAATATTGTTTGTATTGTACTTAGTGTTTACAGAGTGATTCACAGATATTCTCCTATTTCATCTGTGCAATGACCTCTGGAAGATAAGATTTCCTAGTTATGCTTTTTAATGTCTGTTTCCTAACTCTGTCTAAAAGCAGATTGATTGAGCTCCATTTGCTCAATTTAGAAGGCTGGACTGATTAATTGTGTCAGAACATTCCAGGAGGCAGAGGAAAGGAAGAGACAGGGGTTCTACATGATGGAAGCTGCTCCTGAAATGATTTGACCAGCAGTCATCCATTTTTCCCAAGGCTGGAAAGAAAAGACAACCCAAGGCAAGGAAAACAGGGAGCCCATGAGACTCCAACCTTGGCACGTAGAGTCACGGCTGTCCTCCTGTGCCTTGGAGAAGAGGAGGCTTTGTGTCTCTGTTCTATAATCTCTGTTTTGCTTTTTCTCCACAGTGTCTTGTTTTACTAGCATATGCTGAAACTTGATTTACATTTCATAGCATTAAAACAAAAATCAGGAACTCTTTATCATTTATTAACTATTTGGTAAATAGTTTTTGGTGAATCTTTAACTTTATTATTAGGACTTACCGTGGCAATGTACAACACCTACTTCCCCAGATAACAGCGGTAGCTTACACATGCTAAACTTGTATTTCCCTCTTACATAAAGAAGTCAAGCAATCGGTACCACAGGGCTGGTTTGCATGAAGGTCCCAGGGTCAGAGAACCAGATGCCTCTTATTTTCAGCCAGTCAACTTGATGGCCCAAAGTGTCTGCCTGAGGGTCAAAAATCAGGCCCACATTCCAGGCAGCAGAAAGGAGGGAAGAAAGGTGCTTCAGTTCCCTTTTGGGTTGGTTCTGTAAAGTCCCAGGTAGCTTTCCTGCTTTTATCTTGCTTTAGACAGAGGGCTGAGAGACAGCTTGCTATGAGGTAAGCTCAGCTCAGGACCAGCCATCTCCATCGAGGGGAGGGGAGGGAGGGGGCGGGGAGGCACTGCTCATCCTGCACATGGTGTAAGACAACACGATGAGACGCCGGGGGCCTCCGCAGTCCGTCCATTGCTTCGGGCTGCACTGATCGTTTGGTAACGGTTGAGATTTTCCCGTAGAAGTGCGTGTATGCTCGAACAATTGCTCAGTTCATTTAAACTAGTGGCTACCAGAGCACGTTGGAGAACACATTTGTTCTCACCTTCTAGCCAGTGACTCTCCCGCCATGTTTCTGTCCTACTGTTCATTTCCACCTTATTTTCCAAGACTCCCGGAGGAAATGTAAGCAGCCTGATGCTCAAATGCTTTTCTGTGTGATTCCCCCCTTGTTCTTTGAAGGAAAAACAAATTGCCTAGAGAACAATGGACGAAATGCCAACCCCCCATTTCTTTAAGGGTCTGAGATTTGGTGTTAGGAAATAGAAGAAATTTCCAGAAACACCCTTAAGAAACATTATTTCTTTCAAATGTGATTTGGAACAACAAAGGACAATATATTTTATAGCACAGCTTTTAAGACAAATGAATTGGCAGTAAGTTAGCATAATGAAACTTCCAACGTCTTTATATTTCTCCTGGAATTTCCATGGTTCTTGGTGTAAATTTTTAATAATTAATACCAGCTTTCTATTCTTTCTCTTCCTGTAGTTGTAGCGTTAACTTGAAAATAGCTTGTTGTGTCACTGAAAAAGCCTCCTGGTCAGCCTTCTAGTTAAACAGCTTGTGTGCGTTTCGGTGGCAGGTGTGCTAAATAGTAGTTTTCAGGCACTTGAGGGATGCCCATCACACCAGCACTGCGGGAGACTATTTCTCACCCACGACAAGGTGAGACCCTCCTTTCCTCCGCTGCCTCGCCCAGGCCCCCGCATTCTGGTTCTTTCTCACGACCCATTTTCATAAATTTCAGCCCTGCACCAGCAGAGCAAGTCTTGGTTTCTCAAAGACCAGGAACTTAGTTCAAGGTTTTCTGTTAAAGGACAGTGTATAAAATCAGGCAAATTGATATGTCTTTTGAGGCCTCAGGATCTCTGCATTTAAAACAAGAACTTGAGTTACAATACTATTCTCTTCCACTTTTGAAATTCTAAAGCTCCACACAATAGCTTTTTTAATTGCTAAAATTTTTTTCTAGACTATATTTTTCAAAGATTCACAAATATCTGTTAATTTATATTTAAAGATGTTATATTTAAGAAATGGAATAATTATTTACATTTAAATAGGAATTTAAGTCAAGAAATATTTGATACTGAATGTTTACTCTGAGTTCAAGTATGTAAGCTTAATTTTTGTGGTACTGTCGATAAACCACAAAACGTGAGAGTTGTTGGTTAAAGTTTATCTGGGGCAAAATAAGGACCAGAGCCCAGGTGACAGCATCTCAGAGAGCTCGGAGGAACTGCTCTGAAGAGGAGGGGGAGCTCAGAATTATATAAGATTTCAGTGAAGGGGGACGTGCGGTCCAATACAAGTTTAGGCAGAGGCTGCTGCTAGTCAAGAAGCAGGTGTCTCTGTTAATGATTTTAGCGCTTTTCTAGATAGGAGGGGATGTAAGAATTTGGGCGCATAAAATTTCCTGAAAATGTCTAACTATCTGAAGACTCTTCTGCCCATTTTCCCAGAGCACAGAGCGCCCCATTCCTGATCTCCACACTTAACTACTTTCAGAGGGTGTTGAAAGTCAGCAGCTGCAGTGGCTCATGACTTAACCAAATCAGAGGCAGATGACAAGTGCCAATTTTTAGTTGACAATATGTATATATTGTAGGAAAAAATGTTGCTTTCCAACCCTACCCGTGTTCTAGTTTTAGTTAGAGATCAACGGATAACTGTGTTCGATGACTTAGGTCAGACGAGGGGGTGACGGGGTCGTCTCGTGAGCTGGCCAGTGCTCTATGTCAGCCTCCTTGATCACATTCAATTTTCTTTCTCTTCAAACAGTATGCTTCTGATTTTGTGAAGTTTGGAGCCTGTCCTGAGCACATGGGGTCTGGAGGTGGCCCTGTTCCTGTGGTCTTTGTTTATTCTGTGAATTATGGTGTGAATCTTTATGTGCCCAAGCTTCATCACAATTTCAAACTTAAAGGATTTAAATATGGGAGATGGATGCCACGTTCTGGGAATAGATTTTCAGGATAACAGCCAGGATTTGTAAAAAGTAGGGAGAATGGATACGGCCTTCAAAAAAGAAATGCTATTTTACAATTTCTTGTAGACAAATTAAAGTGCTTGTTGGGATTCTATCAGGAATGTTTAATTGGGAGACTTGCCTCCCATTTTCATGAAACAAAATAATTTTATTATTTGTTTAGTGCCTACTGTCTGGCAATGAAGTAGCCCCTTTGCATACAGTTTTATCATTTAATCTCTACAAAGAGTCCCAGGTGAACACATGTGTCACCGGTGAGGGAACCAAGGTCATCCAGGGTATGTGGCTGGAAGGCAGATGGGCTGGAGGGCTTACCCTCCTTCAGGCTGAGAGAGAGACACCAAGGTTTATTGACAAGCATGTTGCAGAATGGCTTACTTAATACTTTGCTTCCTTGATGAAGTGGATCTCTTGAAATTGTTTATGTCTGGCTTATATTCCCCTCTCTCCACTGCCTCAGGACTTCTCGTAAGTAGAATGAATTCAGCCTGAACTGATTCAGGAAAATCAGAAAATATAAAATTAGCTCACACAAATGTCTGATTAGTCCTTGTAATTCAGTAATTCCTAAAACTCCTAGAAATGCAAGGAAGGTGTGTTACCTCGGGGACTGAGTGCATTTGAAGAGTGAGAAATTTAGTGTGATCTGGTAAAGGCACAGGATCTATAAAGATCCGGGTTTGGATCCTGGCTCCACCAAGTACTGGAAACATGACCACACATAGCCTCAGTTTCTTCATGTGTTAAATGGGCTGATGGAGCTCACATCTAAGCAGTCAGGTCAAAATAAGATGGTACGAGTGACTCTTAGGCAGAATGCTTGGCAAAGTGCTAGTTGCTCTTGCTGCTTTATAATGTCTTCTTAGGTAATTCCGTTGTCCATTGGCTTGCAAATATCTCCTCATTTGATTTAAGAAATATAGCATGCCTTAAGAATTTTAAAATAAGGAATGAAGATTTACTGGTTAATGCTGGGTGTATTTTTATAGGTCATTTATTAAAAACAAGTAGTTCTCTAAAAAGAATTTATTCAGTGTGCCTAGAACATGATTCAGTTAAAAATGATTTTCCTTTAAATTCTTTTCAGAAATTCTCTGTGATATTTTTATCGAATAGTAGTTGAAGTTTTCTGAGGAGGGGTTACATTTTAAAAAGATTATTCTAGTAACAATTGATATATTAAATAAATGATTCATATCCCTGGACAGCGTAAAGCCCTGTTTTTTTTAAATATATATAATTTTGGGGCTTAGTTCTATGTCATTTTATTGGGCAGAAGTATTTCCCATTTCCATTTTACAGGCAGAGAAGATGAGTCATACAATACTCATTACACAAGAGCAGCAGAGGCTGATTAATTTGGGCAGAGGAGGAAAAGTGTGTGGAGAAAAAATACTTATTCTCAAACTGGACACATTCTGCAGTGCTGTTTAGCTGGAACGGTTTTGAATTTGCTTCTGGGCTGTCCTAGATTTCGGCCCATGTGCCTGGAAAGGTCACTCAGGCAAACATGCTAATTTAAGAAGTTTGTCATTCTAAATGCTCTTAAGAGGATTAAACAAAGTCCACAGCAAATAAATGAACATGTTTGGAAGGTTTTCCACCCTCATGTAATTTCCAGAAAACAGACATGATTCACTTGCTAAACCAAACACACATGTATATTAATGAGCCTGGTTCATATGACTGGACAGCACGGAGGGAGCCTCATCTATTGGCGTGGGTTCTGCTGCAGGAACCGCACCTGAAGGTTTAATTAGAATTTATTTCCAGCGAGTGCTGCTCCAGCCTTTTTCTCCCCAATGTAAGAAAGCGCCCTCCTTGCCTGGCCATTAGTCTGCAGAGCCCCGCGGCTCACACACTCCCCTGCTCATCAGGATGCTGATGGAGCCAGCTTGCTTAGACACACTTAGCTACACTCGCAGCGGGGATCATCAGTCTCTTCTGTGTGTTCACCTCCACGTGCAGGGGAGAAAATCGAGTTTTGCTGGAGACAAATGCTAATTGACCACCAGTTGTTTCAGAGGGACTGTGATGTTGAAAACTGGAGTCCCTTTCATTTTTATATGTTGGATGCAGACAAACTGCACGGCGACAACCCCCACTGTAAGTACACCTACCAGGGAGGGGGTCGGAATTTTGATCTGCACGTATTCAGATCCTGGCACTGGTCAGCTTACAGTGTTCTCGCTGGGTTTGGGAGACTGTTTCCATAGTGATTTATTTGGTTTCCAATAAATTTGCACAGCCGTCTCCTTCAGTCGAGTTCTGATGAGTTCAGTTGGGAGGGGCATGTGAAATTGGGGCAGGCAGAGAGTTGCAATGAAGACTAGACACCATCTGGTTACCTCTCATTTTTTATGGGCCCAAAAATGCTTGTCTTGTTTTCTTTTCTCCTCCATCTACCCCTTCAGTTCAGGGAGTCGTCTTCAAGAATTTCATCCTAAAATATAAAGTAATGAAGAAGGCAGTGTGTCTCTTTGGTTGATTTCATTTGACTTGGGTTCATTGTTAAAGATTTTCCAGTGAGGATTTTGTGAGCTTTTAAAAGCTGGAAGTGTAGCACAACCAAGGAGAGAAAGTCAGAGAAACGAGTCAGCGGCCCCTGTGAGGTCTGCAGGACGAAGGCAGGAAGTGGGGCGGAGGCAGCACCGTGGCCTCCCCTGTAGCCCTGAGGCCAACGTGGGCATGAAAAGCCAGCTTCTCTTGTCGCCATGTGTTCTACCAGGTCTCCAACTAAAGGAATGCGAGGAGATTTGGAGAGGCCTTACCTTTTACCCTCTTGTCAAACATCTTAATGCTGACTGTATTTATTCAAGATGACACAGAGATCACCTGCAGAGCTTGAGGGAGCGGTGCTTGCTTCCTGACTTGCCCGCCCCAGGCTCACTCATCAGACTCCTGATTCTTGCAGGCACTGCAGTGCCCGTGGGGGGTGCTCTGCTCCTGGGGGGGTCTCTGCTCCTGTGGGGGGAGCTCTGCTCCTGGAGGAGCTGGGCACTGGAGTGCTCACATTGGAGCCGGTCGCACAAGCGCTGATCCCTCACCACGTGATGAGCCCTTTGTGTAAGTAGTAGAGGTGGGAAACAGAGTCTTCCTGTGTCTACGGAGTTCTCCAGTAAAGCCAACTTGGAGGAAAGAAAGAAAATGCCTACTGTTCCATGACTGTGTCCTAAGGGTTTAAAGCTCACTGCGGGGCACACGTGAGATCTCATCCAGTAAATACTCTGGGGTCTTGACTCTGACATGTCATGAATTTGGCATTCTCATAATGTTATTTCTCTTAAAATATGTCCAAGCAATCATTTTTGTGTGATGGTTATATGTGCATAAGTGTCCTGAAGAAACTGTTGTGGATGGAAGTGTGGGCATCAGTGGTACCAGAATGGCTGGTGGTCCTGGGGGTTGCCCGAGCTGCACACCATTTGTTACCAGCAGTCTTTCAGGTCGCATCTTATTCCAGAGCTCACTGGGGCTCCCATCTCTCACTATGTGTCTTGAGAGAATATTTGTTCAGAGGGTAGGGGACAGGGTGCTTCCAAGTCTGGGTTCTGGGGTTCCCTGTCTAAAGGTGGCACTGGCACAAATCCTTTATTCATGGGGTAATTAAGCCACACAGTCTCGTGGTTAATTTGGCCTCCCTGTACTTCTTCATGTTAGGAGCTGGAGGGCTTGGGTAAGGCCCCCAAACCTGTTTTTGGTAAGCTTTCAGCCCTACCACACAACCTGGGTTGTCCCATTTCAGTCACATGACTTTGATTTTTGCAGGTAGGTGTGACTCCTGGACAGTGCCTGGGACTTCCAGGTTTCCCCTACAGTAGGAACACTGAAGAAATTTCAACCTGTAAGTTGTGTTTGGGGGCCTCGAGGACAAGTAGGGACCCACAGAAAGATATCTGGATGGGTGGCGATCAGGCCCGAGTCTTGGAAGGACAGAGATTCCATTATTGTTTTAACAGTGAACTTAAGGGAGGAATTCGGGAAGGTCTGATGCAATTGAGGTTAAAAATATTATCTGGCTTTTATTGTTAGCAGTAGTGGTTTTTAAACCTTAGACCCATTCCCGCTTTTTATAAGAAATATTTTGCAACCTTTCTTTTTTGGTGCCCGGAATTGAACATCATGGAAAGTGTAACCTAAGTATAAATATGATAAACAAATAGACAGGTAGATGGAAAAATGGGGTACCTAAATTCTTATATTATGGGGTATTTTATATTTATGCTAATTAGTGACCTCTCAGGACAAAAGGCACATACAAAGGGAGTCACTTCTAATAAACTGTTTTTCCAAGCCTTACCTAAATGGGAAACAAGTGGCTTCAGAATGTTAGAGCACCTCCCAGGTCCCCGGGGAAATCTCCTTGTCAGAGTTACACTTGCTGATGGTGTCCTGTGCCAAGTGCAAGCAGATGCGGTTCGGAAGCTGCCCGGGGGCTGACTCCGGGGATTCCTTCTCCGTCTCAGCTCTGAGGGAGCCTTGCCTTTCCTGACCACAACCACAGAGGCGATTTTGAATCTCTGAAAACTGCCATACCAGTGTATATCACAACCCCCACAAGATATGTTGAATAAAGTAGAAAACTTTAAGTGCCTCCTTTAGGATAGAAATAGGATATAAAATAAATCATGATTTAAAAAATTCTAGTGCCCGAATAAGTGCTACATTACACTGGCTGCATTATTAGGTTAGACAACTTCATTACTGCTTTCCATACCACATCTTCTAGTTAGTTTTTATTTATCTTTTTTCCCCTAAAGAAAAAAATCATATGATGCATTCTTGTGTCAGAGGTGACAAGAAGAGAGCAAGTGTAAAACCGGAAATCGTGATGCTGGTCAGTCTAATATCAGCTCCGTCACTGCACAGATCATCTTAACTCATTTTACTGCAATTTTTGGAATTACCTTCTTACTTGGAAAAACCCCTGTGTCAGTTAGATTTGCTAGTAAAACAATTTTTTTTCTTACTTAGTGCATCAGTGATGTTTTCAAGATGATAAAAAATTTTGCCCATGGCATTTAAACAGTTGCTTCTTCTCGTAATTCATGGTTCACGGTCTTGTATTTGTCACAACTGGAGAAATGTGTTTTCTGTGTGCAAATTCTCATTGTTTTGGTGACGCAGGGACACTTGTCCTTACTGGATGGAGTATGATAGTAGTTGTTTGAATTCTCTCTCTAAATCTGGAGTCCTGTGTTATGATTCCTGTTACCTTAAAAAATATGAATATTGTTATTTACCTAAATAGATAACATCACACCAGTGATGTATATCAAATTGGTCCAACTAGGAATTCCAATATTAAATGAGACAGTAATTTCACAACTCACTATTCCAAAAATTTGGATTGATGGTTCAATTATACCAGGGACATTACCTGTTGTAATTGAATCAATCATTGCTTTCTTCAATAAAAGTTTCCATTCCATCTGCTCTTTTGTTTTATTGTCCTTCTGTGTTTTGTTTGCTTTCTTTCCCAAATATATATGATTTTGGATTTTGTCATTGAAAATCCTTGCTGGTTTTGCTACCTCATGCTGCAGAGAAAGCCTTGTGACTGTTTTATAGTCACTGATTTCATGGTTGTATGAGTGCTTAATGCCACCTTGCAGGGATGTGGAGACCTAATGAAGTGTGTGCATAAAAGGCTTAGTTTACATTGAGTGCAGGGTTAGTGTGAGCAGCTCATGTCATCAGTATCATAGTTAATCCATTACAATCATCCTCTGTTAATCAGTGTTATCATTCTAACGTCTCCAGGAGAGGAAATGTAGTATTCTAAATGCAAATCTTTGCCACTCTTTTAGTCAATTCAACACCTTTAAAGCATTGCTGTAATAGGACTGTGTGCCTGGTATCCCTACTTTTGCTTCTCCTGACCCAGGACTCGGTCTCCACGGCTGATGATCCATGAGACACTGGATTCTTGGTCCCATGGCTCTGTGTGTTCTGGGACATCTGGGGACTTCAGCACTGTTTTAGGGGCTTTGGGTCCCACCTCTTCATAGCATTGCTGAGATGAGATCTGTGGGTTCATCCTCATTCTTGAGTGTATGGTGCATTTTTTCTAGAACCAACACACGCCACCGTGACAGCACTGCTTTGACCACGTGCTGGGGCAGCGTGTGCTTGTCAGTTCTTGGGTTTAAATTTTCTGTTCAAATTTCTAAAATGGGGTATATTGACAGATACACTCCATGTAAACAGAAGCTCTGTGGGGTTTTCAGCAACTTCTAAGAGCATAAATATTCCTGAATCAGCTAATCTTCCTCCCAACAAGTGAGGAGCAAGCCGGCAAGTCCTGGGTGCCTGTGGCGGCCAAGCTGTGCAGCCCAGGCTGCTCACCGAGGAACAAGGAGAAAATCTTAAAAACCTACTTCCATGCTGTTTTTCACAGAATCTCAGAACTGAATGTTTTAATATTTAAAGAGGGGTGATTAGTTTTTTTATATATTATTTTATTTTTTTTCTTTTTCAGTATTATTAGGTATAATTATTACAGTTCAACTCCACATACACATTGCATGTAAATACATGTATAGAGTATACTGCATTTTTTTAGTTACATATATGTACTAATTATTGTTTCTAAGAACAGATTAGAGTTTCAGATTTTTAAACTTACATAGTTACCAGAGGAATAAAGCCAACTACAAAAGAATAATAAACAGAATATGGTAATCCAATCACAAAGGACAGTCATATGTGCTTAAGCATATTCAAGAAATCAAAATAACAATTAGTTCATTTGTGGTCTTATTATTATTGCTATTAATTTTAGATTCCTCATAAATGAAGTCTTATGGCATTTTTCTTTCTCTTTTCACCCCACTTCACTTAGAATGACAGTCTTCAGGTCCATCCATGTTGCTGCAAATTGCATCTGTTATGGCTGATTAGTATTCCATTGTAGATATGTATCACCTTGTCTTTATCCAGTCATGTGCTGATGGACATTTGTGTTGTTTCCATGTTCTTTGTTCTATGTCCCTTCTGGCAACAATTACTGATTTTAAATATTTTCCACCTTAAAATCCTTCCTGAAGGAGACGTGGTAACAGGAATCAAAAACAGTTACAGCACAGGGTTGTGTGTGATGGGCCCTAGGGCTTGGTAGGAAGGTTGGCAGAAAAGATTTCAGATTCTGATCAAATGATTCCTCCTCTTGTAGCCCTGCTGACCGCCTCTCTCACGGCCTGCCCTACTAGTCTGACCAGTCCCTTCTGTGAATCCCACTGTATTGTGCACAAATATTTTCCAATTGGTGTCATCCCGCAGGGACCTTAGGTGAGGCACCTAAGCTCCTGTGTTGGTTTCTTCCATCAGCCCTTAACTTCCTTGGGAGCCAGGACTGTCTCATTGCCCCAAGGATTCCTAATGCCTAGTGAGATGCCTGATACAGCTGGTACTTAACGAGCACATAAGTCAAATGGAAAAACCTGATCAAAGAAATGGCCCTCATTTTTCAGACATGCCTACTTGAGTACATAGGGTAAAATGACATGTTTTCTTGAATTTGCTGTCAAATACTTCAACAAAGGACAAGTAAAAGAACAAAGGTCTGAATAAAGGAAATATGGAAATGTTTGTGAATTCCTTAATCTGGGTGATGGGCTTATTGTACTATATTTATTGATGTATACTTAAGTTATTTTATAATTTTCTTATCATTAGCTGAATAGCAAGTATTAATACGTATTAATTGAAATCCTTTGAGCCGACCAAACTTACCCCACACAAAATGCTTAATGTCCTAGTAGTGTGTCTTACAGAAATCTTTTCCAATAAAGACAGGAAAAAGGGAAAGACAGATCTGTGCAGTATTTCCACATTGTCAAAAGACCAAAGACCGACACAAAGAAGAGATTCTAAAAAAGATAAAGAGGCTGAAATCAATGTCCTGAAAACCTAGCCAAGAATTCTAAATGTCCCAACTTAACTAACCTCAACACTGCCGCATCAAGAATGAGGCAAGTAGAACCTTGAGGATTTTTTTAAATAAATAAATAATGATCCAGTTCCTACCACAGGCAATTATGGTAAGAGTGAGTACATGTTCTAACACCAACTAGTGTACAAATTGTAATTTATACTTGATTCAAACTGCTTCTTCTATAAAATCTGAATCTTTTTATTCTTAAGACAGATTTGTGGCATATGACCTAGTGATAAAATTTTCAACTCGCTTGTATTCAAAAAGTTCACCAATGTGAGAGTTTATTACAACAACTATTGCTTTTTGGGAAACCCATGTGCCTTGTCACTCTCTTCCATAAGATTTCCTGTGGAAAATTCAATCCCTCATTCAGGAAGGGGCTGAGCAAACAGTCTGATGGAAAACCTTCATACACTGCAACACAAGAAAATGAAAATGACAGTGAGCAGCCCGTGAAGCTGGCAGACACACACAGCTCACGGCTGTGTTCCCGCCATGACTTTCTGTAACCAGCAGGGAAAATGTGCATTTCAAGAAATAGACATAAACACTTTTCAGGACCTGAGCACATAATTTCCCTTTCAGGGTTTAGTGGGCTTCAATTTAATTCTATGAGAAGTGTTTAAAACAACAGAACAACAGCTGAGGTATGGTTTAAAGTAACATTTGTCTTAGTGAAAATAAAGAAAGCTGATTGTTATCATTTTTACTTTATTTGATCTCACTCTCCTACTTTACCTCCCCAACCTCCTCCACAAAATGATGGTGAACGTCCCCTCCTGGGTCAGAAGGCTAAGTAGAAAGTACCAATCACATGGAGGTGTGCTTTGTTGTTTTATTTTTCAAAAGAAACATGTTTCATTCATGTGATTTAAAATTAAGATCAAGAAACAAACTCTATTCAATGAATGGTAGCCAACACATGTCGTCATAGCTGCTCATCAGGTTTGGCCCCACGTTACACACATTTACATGGACATGTGACATGTGCTGTCATGGGACATGGTGAGTGGGGACAGGGTCTCTGCTCTCACAGGGCACACAGCCTGGTGGGGGAGGCAGTGTTCAATCATTGCCTTTTTTTTTTAATGTACTTACAAATTATGGGAAATGCTATTTAAAAAGAACAAAGTGAGTCAATGAAAGTGAAAAGTTCAAGGACAGTATTTAGGTGAGGGAAGACAGGGAACCTCTTTGAAGAGCTGACACTCCACTGAGACCCAAAGGACAACTCCGGTGCTGCAGGTAAAGGGCAGGGACACATTGATAAAGGGCTGATATCCAGAATACACCAAAATCTCTTTAAACTCAACAAGAAGAATGAATAACCTGCTTAAAAAATGAGCAAAATGCCTCAACACACACCTCAACATGGAAACTAGATGCCAAAGAAATCTATGGAAACATGCTCCACAGCATCTGTCATCAAGGGGCTGCAGACTGACACAGTGAGTTATCACTGCACACCAGTCAGAACTGCCAAAACTCAGAACACTGATAGCACCAAATGCTGGTGAGGATGTGGAGCGTCAGGAATTTTCTTGCATTGCTGGTGGGAATGAAAAATGGCCCAGATACTTTGGAAGACGGTCTGGCAATTTTTTACAAAACTAAACGTTCTCCTACCATATGATCTGGCAACTGTGCTCCTTGGTGTTTACTGAACAAAATGGAAAATTACGTCCACACACAAATCTGCATACAGATGTTAATAGCAGCTTTATTCATAATCACCAGAACTCAGAAACAACTAAGCTGTTCTTCAGTAGGTGAATGGATAAATAAACTGTGGTCCAGGCAGAAAATGGACTATTTATGGTGTTAAAATAAAATGAGTTATCAAGGCATGGAAAGACATGGAGGAACCTTAAATGCATATTACTAAGTGAAAGAAGCCAATCTGGGAAGATTCTGCAACTGTCTGATTCCAACTGTATGGTGTTCTGGGAAAGGCAAAACCACAGAGACTAAAAGATCAGTTACTGTCAGAGGCTAGAGGGGAAGGAGTAATGAATGATGTGCAGCAAGGAGCATTTTTAGGGTCACTAAGACAGACTACTCTGTATGATGCTGTGATGGTAGAAACGTGTCATTGTACATCTGTCCAAACCCACAGAGTGCACACCACCAAGTGTAAATCCTAGTGTCAAGTATGGGCTCTTGGTGATGATGACGTGTCAGTGTAGGTTCACCCATTGTCGCAAATGCACGCTCAGGTACAGGCGTCAATAGTGAGGAGGCTGTGGGGAAAATCTGCAGTTCATACACCCAGTCCAGCCCCAGCCACTGCTGTGAATAAAGCTCTGTGGGTGTGTGGACTGTCCGGCTGCTCTGGCGTCTGAACAGCAGAGCTGAGCAGCTGCACCAGAGATCAGGAGGTTTGCAGATCCTGAAATATTGACTCCCAAGCCCTTGACAGAAAAAAGTCTGCTGTGTCCTGCTCTACACGAATCACAATTCACCCTGTTGAGACAGGAGAGCAGGGCCCAAACAAGGCATGGTTAATCGGACTGAAGCAATGTTTTAGTCCCAAAAACTTTGTTGAAGTCCTGCAGAATCAGTGACAGACTGTAGCCAGGAAGCGTCTGCAGAAGGAGTCGGTAGCAGGCCTTCCCGCCAGGCTCCGGGATGCCGGGGGCCACGCGCTGCACGGGGGCCACCCACTTGAAGAAGACGGACTTGCAGTGGAAGCCGATCAACTCATAGAGCTCGGAGAGGACGCTGCACTGCTGAATTCTCTCCTAGGAACGCTGAAGCACAGGGAAAAAAGCAACAAGCATCTGAACGAAACATGTAAGTGAAAAAAGACACGTAAAAAATGTTTTCCCATAAAACAGAGACCTGATGACACAGGAAGGAAGAGGAAGGCTGACTTCGTGCACTGATGGGACCGGATGCAGAAATGCAGGGAAGCAGCGCTATGCAGATGCTCCAGACCCCCTCCGACCCCACCTATCCACGTTCATCCTGTCCTTTTCCTAGAAAGGCCTGTATTCCCTGAAACAGAGGAATCTGCTCCCTACACATGAGACGCAGAGAAAGGAAGGAGCAAAAGAAAGGGAAAGTAAAGGAACAACGTTTCATCTAGACCCTAGTATTTGGGCAGGACTTTCACCAAATACACATCTTCTCAAAGCACAGAGCACACAGTGAGAGGCTGACAGTGTGACTGCGACTTCTGCTCCTTAAGCACCAGCTACCTGCCAGCACACGCTGTACCCGTTACTGAATCATTACAATCATCTCAGAAACTATTACTACCCCGTCTCACAGGCAAGGAAATCTGAAACTCGGGGAAGAATTATTATCATCCTGGACAATGTCCCACGACCCAGAATTGTCAGAGCCTCCACAGACCCTGGACTAAAATTCTCCACTTCACCACGGGCCCTGAGCCTCAGGCTGAGGCCACATCAGGCCTGCACGGGCCCAGAGCACGAGCATGTGGGACAGGGAATGGTCCCACTCGAAGTGCCAGGCCAAGGCCCTCAGAAACCTATGAAATGAAACCAAATCCCCAAACTCCTTTCCAACCCACTGCCCTGTCCGGGAGGACTGCTCGGCACATCTGCGCTGTCACCTGTGCACAGGCTGAGCAAGGGGCCCAGACAGTGACGTGACGTCCCAGTGGAAGTGGCTAGGAGGCCGCTTCATCACAGGACAGACTCTCCCGGCTTCCAACGTTAACTCTCCATTCCATTTTCAACTGGAAAGTAAGTTTAGACTTCTTTTCCTCTCCTAGAAACAAAGAGAGTGGTAATATCAGCAGGAAACTCAAGACTGAGGAAGATTCTCCTGGCCATCTGGAAGGATAGGTCGGGGAGGGAACAGAGACTGGGATCAGAAAAACCCGTGTTCCAGTCCAAAGTCTGCACGTCACTCGCTTTGACAGTTTACTTATTAATAGAGGTGAAAAAATCTAATTATGATTGTTGGGAAAACTAATTGAAATAACGTATGCCACTAGCATAAGTATAAAATCCTTCATGAGTGTCCCAGAAATGGAAGTGATCGTGGTTAGTTACTGTCTGCCAAGTCTTGGGTGCTAAGCCCACATCAGCCAGCCAGAGATGTGCCAGAGAATGCCTCACCAGCTAGCAGCCTTCTCCAACTTGGAAACTCACAGTGTCTGAAGAACAGGCAGTGGTGGATGCTTTGGGACACTCTGGAGGTAACACTCCAGTGATGACTTTAAAAAGCTGGAGAGAATTTAGGGGACCATACAGTTCAAATACAGAAAACACATTCCATGTCTGCCCACATTCATCTCTAGCCATGATGATTCAGAGAGGAAATACATATTCAAACGTACACCATTTTCCCACATAAGTGCATCAAAACAATTTGGAAAGAATGTAACTTTCTTCTCTAGATCACACAGCGGGGATTACAAGGTTTGTACTGAGAGCCCTACTTGTAAAACATCTGCTATCATAACTGGGTCCACTATCAGTACATTCAAAGAGAAGGATGGAAAAGAACAAAGCCAAGCTAATACGCTCCGGTTTTTGGTGGGTTACAATGTCACAAAGGAGATGGACAGGTCATCAAGGAACCACCCTGCCGTGATCACGGAGCCGGGCAACGGGGTGGGCGGCAAGATGTATGACGCAGCCACAGCTGTGCCCGCGCTTCTAGGCAGGTATCCAAAGTCTCCTCGACATGGCGTCCAATGCTTGTGCCCACGTCCTCATCACCTGAGATGTATTTAAGAGAAAGGAAAACTAATAAACGGAAAATACCTTTGGTGGGCACACCGTCCAAAAAGCAAAGTCACAGTTTGACAACTGGCCATCCCGGTTCCCTGGGATTCATTCTTGGAGAACCTTAAAAACCACCCCTCTGTCCTCAAGAAGTGCTGCCTACTTGTCCTATCTTTGGCTCAGGGATACAGCACGTTCACGTGTACTTCAATGTCTGCACAGATTTGACTGTCTTTCTCCAGGTTCATTTGTCCATTCTGAAGAGGCCTGAGTTAAGTCCATTTTCTGTAAGATCAATTCCCTCCAGTGAAAACTCATCGAGCCTGCAATTAAAAGCCAAATGAACAGGACTGTCCTCAGCTAAAAAGTTCACCCACCCTTCACTGCTTTCTTAATTTCCTTTCCTAGCTAATTGGAACAGACTAAAACCTCCCTCCACCCAGCTCCCCAACTATGTCAAACAGAAAGTAAGGTCCATAAAAGAGGAGACAACTCCATAGTCACCTCTGAATTCCTAGCATATACTAATGTCAATAAATAGAACTATGATTATGGCTTCTTTCTTTTAAAACCTTTCTGGTTATTTAAATGAGACCTTGGAAGAGAGCTGTTTGGGTCTAGTATCTTGATCCAGAAGACTCAGGAGGCCTTTTTAGGAATGGCTGTTCACTGTTTCATTCAAAACACAACTTCTCATTCCGGGAGGAGCTGTGATTTTCTGCCAGGAGATTGTGGTCACTCTCATGCCAGAACAGCTTTAAACTAAATCCTTACTTTGGATTTGTTATTTTTCCCTGCATCCCCAAAAATTGACTTTCCTTAATTTCTTGCTTTGAGGAATGATATTTTTCTTTCTTTCTAATTCACCCTTTATTAAACAGGATTCTCAGGATGTGCTTGGCCTTACATAGGATGAGCCATCCAACTCCCAGTGTGAGAGGCCCGGGGCTCACCTCCCGCCCTCCTGCCAGGGCAACTAACACTCAGTTCAGGAGCCAACCGGCACCCCAGGGATTCTAAGTCTCACGTATCTCCCAGAATCCCTGCTTTCTGATATGACTTGGATTCTGAGGATTTCCCCTCACTTTCTTGAAAATTAGCTGTGCAGCTTGAAAGATGAGGAAGGAAGGATTTATTTCTTAATCAGCATTTTAAGGAACTTGTGTAATGAAAGTTTTCACGAGTTTCTAGAACACTCCATTGCCGAGACAGAAAACACAATAGATATTTTCTAAACTTAGGTATCATGTGCATTGTTTCTTTGCTTTTGTTTTCTTAACTACTAACACACATTTTTTAATTAAAAAAAATAAGGCCCAAAATAGGATAGAAACTTGAAGGGGCAAACAAAATTTAAGGGCAAAGAAAGAAAAATGATAAGTACTCTACAAAGTTAATATAATACATACACTATGGATCAGATCAGCAATTCTCAGTAACAGCTAATTGAAACATGACCATGAGGTAAAACGTCTCTCCTGTCAGGAGATGACCAACAGATAATAGAATTAAAACAACAAATTAAAATTCTAAGTCTGGCGAGGTATAGAAGGCTACCAGCTAAATGTGTCTACTTCTGGAAAAGAGGGAGGCTCACCAGCTCTTTACTGTGGAGCCTGAGCCTAGGGGAGGGCGGTGAAGAACCGCCCTGTAAGTATCTAATTAACAAAGTGGGTTATGAATAAAGAGACGTGAGCTTTGATGACAGAGATGATACTACTATACACTTGTCCTGTAAAAATACTTCACATTCAGCGATCAATACCTCGGCGTCCTCAGGGATTGAGATTAT
This sequence comes from Camelus bactrianus, assembly GCF_048773025.1. NCBI lineage: Eukaryota > Metazoa > Chordata > Mammalia > Artiodactyla > Camelidae > Camelus > Camelus bactrianus. The sequence continues at coordinate 100,802,214 of NC_133544.1, forward strand.
AGGAAAATGCACAGCCCGGGCCCAGACCTCCTCTGTGAGCTCGTGACACTGCACTTAGATGTCTCAAGAGCAACTCCAACTCCACCTGAAAAGAGCTCACTTCACGGTGCTCCTCCCATAGCCGTCCTGCCCAGGGCCCCTGGTTGGGAGGGAAGGTCTCTCTGCCCCTCCCACCTCAGGCCCATCACTCACAGATGTGACTGGACCCCTCCTTCAGGGCTCAGATTTCCTCAGTCACCGAGACCCACCACCGACACCTGACCTACCAGGTAGTCACAGGCACTCCCTCAGCACTGACTTTGGGCTGGGGACCACGCTGCACACTGTGCGAATGTTATCTCACTGGATCTCCACAACAGTCCTGGGAATTGGGTACATCACTGCTTCAATTGATTAAATAAATTGTTTCACTTCCTTGAGTGCGTCATCCAAAGTGACACGTCTACTGAGCCACAAACATGGGACTGAAAACCACTTGAAAATTGAACACTGCTACACCTCGCAGCCACCCTACTCTGATTCGTCACATCACTTTCTGCCGAGCCTACTGAATGTTTGCAAGCATTCTACAAACACAAAAGTGATCTACGAGAGCACCCCACTCCCCTAATTAAAATCTGTCAATGATGGTCCACTGCTCTTCAGAGAAAGCCTCACCAGGCCTGAGCACAGCCCAACGGCCCGGCATCCTCGTTCCCTGCGCGGCCACGCCGCCTCACCCACCACGCAGCACAGTGCCGTGTCCAGGACTGGGATGCTGACTCCGTACAAAACGGGGCTCGTCTCACTCTAACAATGATCACCCTCTTCAGTGGTCACCCTCTAAAATGCTGACTCTCAGAAAAATGATTTCTCAGGATGAATCAATATCTTTTTCCTTTCAACTTCCAGTCATTGATAATGAGCTCCCCCAAAAAGAGAGAAGACTTAATCCTCAGTCTCCTTATCTGTAAAGTGGGAATAACAAGGAAATATGTAAGGTTTTCAGAGAAATAAAACTCATGTGAGTCTGAGGGACAATTCCCAACATACAGTAAGCACTCAATATGGGCTTACTTAGTATTAATAAGAATATGTTGCATTCCAGCAACCTTAAATCATTGATTTATGGCTTTGTCCAACAGACTACTGACAAACAGTTGGACGAACCCTTTTGAGCAGATCAACACAAGTGTATTGGGAGAGGTAAGCGCTGCCTCCAGTTACAGCTCAAACTCTTACATGTTGTTTGAGCATTTAGTTGTCGTTATTGAATAAAGACAGGTGTTCTTTAGTCAAAGCTCCTGAAACATAAATCTTCAAAGATAGATACAAATTAGGTTTCAAGTACAACATTCTCACTAGAAATTATTTGAAAATGATAGTCTTAGCTCCTCTGTACATCAAAAGGGCATGTTCTTAATGTATCTGACTATATACACTGAAAGGATTGTTTAAAAGAAATTAAGATGAAGCCATCCTAAATAAGTTCTCAGTATCATCTGCACAAAGCCCCACCCAAGGGTCTCATTTCTCACTTCCACATAGGTGTTCAGGTAGTTTAACCTGGGTCTTGGTTTTTTAAAACACAGGGGAGGGAAGAGTTGTGGATAGATTTATGAAGCAAATATAAACCTAGTGTATTTGATGTGTAGGAATCCTAGAAATAAACAAATTGATATATAGTCCCACCCTTAAGAAGCTCAGCCTTTCCATTTACAACAGCATTAAAAATAAAATGGGAGATACATTTAACAAAAATTTACAAGATTTGTACATTGAACAATTTGAAGTATCACTAAAAAAATTTTAGAAGATCTACATATACGGAAGACATCCCATGTTCATGGAATAGTAGACAATATTGTTAAAAATGTTAAGACTCCCCAAAGTGATCTACAAATTCAGTGGAATCGCTATCAAAATTCCAGCTGACTTCTTTGCAAAAATTGAAAAACTGATCCCAAAATTCATATGGAAGTGCAAGGGGCCCAGGACAGCCAAAGCTATCTTGAAGAAGCAGAGCAAAGTGGGAGGACTCACTTTAAATGTTACTACAAATCTATAGTACTGAAGTCATTATGGTACTGTCATAAGTTTGGGTACATAAATCTATGAGACACAGTAAAAATTCCAGGGGGGAAACTTATATTTACAATCAGTTTTCAACAAGTGTGCCAACAACACTGCAATGAAAGAATAGTCTATTCAACGAATGGTGCAGGGAAGGCTGGGTATCTGCAGGCAAAAGAATGAATTTAGAATCTGAAACCCCCTATTGTATATAACAAATAAAAATTAATTGAAAATGGATCACAGACAGAAACGTAAAATCTAAACCTATAAACTTTCTAAAAGAAGACATAGTATAAATCTTTGTGGTCCTAGGATAGGTTATGGTTTCCTAGATACAATACCAAGAGCAGAAGTGATAAAAAAAAAAAACCAGATAAACTGGACTTCATCAAAATTAAAACCACTTGTTACAAAAGACATCATCAAGAAAATGAAATGAAAGGGGAAGTGGGTAGCTCAAGTGATAGAGTGCATGCTTGGCAAAAAATAAATAAATAAATAAAATAAATGAATAAATCTAATTACCTCCCCTATAAAGGAATTGTCTTAATGTTTAAAAAAAGTAAAGTGGAATGACAATCTGCAGAATAGTAGAAAAAATTTGCAAAGCATATATCTAATAAGAGACTGGTATCCAGGATATAAAAAAAATGTTTACAACTGACCAATACAAAGAAAATCGACCCAATTTTTAAATTTACCAAGGAATTAAATAGATACACAAATGGCCAATAAGCATATGAAAAGATGCTCAGCATCACTAGTCAAATCAAAATCAAAATGAGATCTCATTTTACACCCACTAGGATGGTTATAATCAAAACACGGACAATAACAATTGTCGGTCAGGAGGCAGAGGAATGGGAACCCTCAATATGCAGCCATTGGAAATGGGCAATGGTGCAGCTTCTTTGGAAAAGTCTGGTGTTTCCTCAAAAGTTTAGTGTTATCATATGGCTCAGCAATTCTACTCCTACATATAGGGTCATCCCTCAGTATCCTCGGGGGATTGGTTTCAGGAACCCACCACCCTGGATTCCATAATCCAAGGATGTTCGAGTCCCTTTACAACCAGCCATCTGGATCCATGAAGTGGAAACTACAGATATGGAGGGCCAACTGTACAGCCAACAGAATGAAAACATATTCTCACAAAAATTTGCACATCAATATTCATAGCAGTATCATTCAGAGTAGCCAAAAGTTACAAACAATGTCCATCCATCAATGAATGGGTAAAAAAATTATCAAGAATAGTCCCAAAAACTTTTGGTCATTGAATCTTTGACAAAGGAGGTGAGAACATACAATGGAGTAAAGACAGCCTCTTCAGAAAATGGTGTAGGGAAAAGTGGACAGCTGCATGTAAATCAATGAAGTTAGACTACTCCCTCACAGCACACACAAAAATAAATTCAAAATGGCTTAAAGACTTAAACATGTAGACAAAACACTACAAACCTCTTAGAAGAAAATGTAGGCAAAACATCTGACATGCATCTCAGCAATGTTCTCCTAGAGCAGTCTACTCAAGCAATAGAAATACAAGCAAAAATATACAAGTGGGGTCTAATTAAACTTTCAAGCTTTTTCACAGCAAAGGAAACAGTAAGCAAAACAAAAAGACAGCCTATGGAATGGGAGAAAATATTTACATTCAATGAGACTGTCAAGGGGTTAATTCCCAGAATATATAAACAGCTTTTACACTTCATAAGAAAGAAAAATAAACAATTCAATCCAAAAATGGGCAGAAGTGCTAAAGAAACTTTTCTCCAATGAAAACATACAAATGGCCAATAGGCACATGAAAAAATGTTCAATATCATTATCAGAGAAATGCAAATCAAAACTACAATCAAGTATCACCTCACACCAGTCAGAATAGCCATCATTCAGAAGTTCACAAACAATAAATGCTGGAGAGGCTGTGGAGAAAACGGAACCCTCCTACACTGTGCTAGGAATGAAGTTTGGTGGAGCCATTGTGGAAAACTGTATGGAGATTCACCAAAAGACAAAAAATTTACTTCCCCTATGACCCAGCAATCCCACTCCTGGGCATATATCCAGAAGTAACCCTAATTCAAAAAGACACCTTCCCCCAAATATTCACAGCAGCACTATTTACAATAGCCAAGACATGGAAACAACCTAAATGTCCACTGACAGATGACTGGATAAAGAGGTTGCAGTATATTTATACCATAGACTACTACGTAGGCATAAAAAAATAATAAAATAATGCCATTTGCAGTAACATGAATGGACCTGGAGAATGTCATTCTAAGAGAAGTAAGCCAGAAAGAGAAAGAAAAATACCATATGAGATCGCTCATATGTGGAATCTTAAAAAAAAAAGAAAGAGAAACTTATCTACAGAGCAGAAACAGACACAGAGACATAGAAACCAAACTATGGTTACCAGAGGGGAGACGGTGTGGGAAGGGATAACTTGTGAGTTCAAGGTTTGCAGATACTGATTATGTATAGAATAAACAGCAAGTTTATACTGTATAGTACAGGGAAATATGTTTAATATCTTATAGTAACTTATGTTGAAAAAGAATATGAAAATGAATACATGTATATTCCTATATAACTGAAGTGTTGTGCTGTAAACAAGAAACTGATGCAACATTATAAACTGACTAGACTTCAATGAAACTATTTTTAAATAGACCAAAAACAAAAAAAAGAAAAAGAAAAAAGATATTATTAAACCAAAAGAATAAATTACTGTTTCAGGCTACAACATGGATGAACCTTAAAAAAGTATGCTGAAGTAAGCCAGACACAAAAGGACAAATACTGCCCTTTTAGGTGAAGTGTATCTAAGTGTTCATTGTACTACTCCTGTAAATTTTCCGGAAGTTTGAAGTCTATTAAATTAAAAATAAAGTGTATTATTCATTAAAAACATAAAATGATCCCTCACAGGAGGGCTTAAAATAATAAATGAAGAAATGCATGTAAATCTCCTGGAACAACACTTTGCACGTCCACAGACAGTCACTGCTGTCACTGCCACTCAGAGGTTGGTACCAGCGCTGATGAGAGTTGCCTCCACTCGCTGCCCTGCAGACAGTTGTGAGGGCCTGGCGTCTGACAGGCAGGGTGACCTGGAACCTGAGTCAGACACAGCAATGCCCCAGACTCTGTGTTACCCAACTTTCTTATACAAGCTGCTACATGTAACATAAACACGCTAGAGGGATGTATCTTACAACATAGGCAATACAGTCAATGTTTTACAATAACTATAAATGGAGCAACTATTGTACACCTGAAACATATATTGTAAATCAGCTATACCTTTTGAAAAAATTAAAAAATAATGTAAAAATATTATAACTTTAATATCAGTCCAGATTTTAAGTAACTACTAAACAGCTTAGAATGTATAAAAGCATTTAAGTGTGATGTTTATTTACATATTTATTTACTTTCAGCCTCCTGCTAAAAGAGAATTTAAACAATTTTTTAAACACAGCTTAACAACAATAACAACAAAAAGACAAAAGTGAGAGTGAAAAGAAAATGGAGATTCAATACTTAAATGAAACCAGGGGGAGGTAAAGTCATAAAAATGGATGCCATGAAGTCAGGGTAAGTGTTAAAGGCCGACTAGAAATTCAGCTGTAAGATTTTTGGCAGCTAAAGCAAAAAGAAAAAGATGAAGGGGCGGGTGGTAGAGCTCAGTGTTAGAGCGTGTGTATAGCATACACAGGGTCTGGGTTCAAGCCCCAGGGCCTCCACTAACAGATAAATACACCTAATTACCTACCCCCCCAAAAAGAACCCCAAAGAAAATAAAAAGAGGAATTTGTTTCCTAAAAAAACCTGATATTAAATTTAGATTAAATACTTAAAAAAAAAAAAGAAAAATAGAAACAAATGAGTGACACAAGCGATAATGCCCGTGAGATAAATCTGCGGTGCAGCTGGCAGGTCCCCATGTCCCACGTGGGAAAATCTGAAACATCTTTCACACCACCCAGAATCATCCTCAGCCTACCCCACCCCTCCCCCTGTTAAATGCAGGAGCACAGCCAGGGCCGGGCCTTTGTTCTCTCTGTGTCATCACAGTGAGACAGGATGGAAGGGGGCAGAGCACAGCCATTTAAGGAAGGCCAAAGCAATTAACATCAAAATGGTGAAGGATTCAACCCCCAATAGGCCTTGAGGCTCAGGATGAAGAGATTTAAGTTCTAGCAGATCTTGAGCTTCATTACACACCCATTGTAATAGTAACATGGTGAATAACAAGCCCCCAGGCACCATGGCAGTCCCAAGGCTAGACAAAAATGGTCAAAGGGTGAAATGGCCAACTCCCTGTGAATTCCAGCCCCTTGCCCTTAGGCTGGTCCTTCTACTTATTAGCATATGAAACCACCAAGCCCATGAATACAAGCAACACAGCACTGCCTAGGGGTCACACCTCTCTCTCCCGTTTCAGAGAAGGCCCACACTCTGTGGAGTGTGTACCTACTTTTAATCTGAGCATCAAACCCCCACACATCGTGGAATATCTCTTGCCTTTCAACAAATCTCTCTGAATAAATCTACCTTTACTCAACAGTGGCTTGCCCTTGAATACTTTCCTGCATGAAGCCAAGTACCCACATCTGGCAGGGCACACCCAAGGGGCTCAACCAAAGCCTGGGACACAGCCCTTCTCATGCCCCACTTATTTTTTCTAGTATCAACAGGACTGGGTTGTGAAGGGAGATCTAAGGCCCCGGCTAAGGGACAGAAGCAGCCCCAAGGGCTCGAATTGGTGGGCAGCCTCTCCCCCAGCAGGGGCCCTGGGGTCTGCCCGGTTCTCTGTGTTTCTTTGTCGTGCTGAATCCCCAGCCAAAGAGCGTTCTCCCTAGGCCTGTCCCCACAGAACCCTTCTCTCCAAAATACAAGCACATCATGTCACAGTCCTCTTGTTCAACCAGGAAATGTTCAGCCCACTATTTCCCTCCCCAGTAAAGTACCTAACTGTCCTCCCTCCCATCCCACCACTTCTTTCTTTGTGACAACTCTGCACTCTCCACCCACCATCCTGAACGCAGGTGCCTTGCTGGCTGGGACCGAGATGTTTCAGTCTTACACAGCCTGCGTCCTTTCACTTTCCTCTTTCTACCTTAAAAAGCCTTTCCTGAGTCTCCCACCCATCTGATTCTGAACTTCACAAAGTGCTGAGTTTACGGTCACTATGTGCATACATCCCAGGTTTTGACTAGGTTTCCTTCACAAGATCAACATTAAGGCGCTGCATCAAGAAGTTTAAAGAGGCTATTCTTACATCTGAGCGGAGGAGCCTGCATAAAATTTAAATGGCTTTGAATAGACTGTTAACCAGGGACAGAGAGGTCGCAGGTCCTAGTCAACAGTGTCATGAGGCAAAATGTTCTTCAAAGGCTCAGAGTGGCTTCTGAACACGGAGTCGGCAGGGAGGAGGTGACAGGCAGTGAGTGGAGTGTGTGACAGAGCTTACACTCCCCCAGCTGGGGAAGAATTGAATTTTTTTCTAGTTTTCCAAACAATTTCTTACTACCTTTTTCTCCTACTGTTACATACCATTTCCTACGAATTAAGAAAATCAATATCAGTCATTTGGGCCACTTGGGAGAAGCTACGCGATGCCATTCACAGGGCTGGGGCATGACAGCCACGCCAGTCTAGGTTGAAAGACCAATGGGGGTATTTTCACGGTAATCACGGGCATGCAGCAAACTCCCCAGCTTCAATGACCTTATCTCAAAGTTGGGGCCAATAAAACTACCAAGCAAAGTGCGTGATGATTAGGGCCAACATCTGTTTACTAGGTAAGTGCCCATGACAGCTGCCGCTTAATGGGGAATGAGTATGACTAACGAGGCCCAGTGTACCTGGTCACACGTGCCCTGCCTTCCTGCCTTTGTGCAGCAGCAGAGCTTGTTTAGCTGAGATGAACGCCCCCAGAGCAGCCCAGACGGGAAAGCTCCCAGCGCTGCACGGCGAGGTCTGTTCCTTTCCTTCTCAGAGCTGATCACAGTTTGCAGTCATCTGTTTTTATGTTTATCCATTTTGTAACTGCCTCCACCCCGGAGTTTTGCTCAAGCAGCACAAGGCCAGGTATGTCTTCCTCCCTGCTGGATATTCTGGGCTGGGAGACAGCCGAGCACACATCTGGCTCAGGTGCTGAAAGGAGAGGGCAGAAGGCCCAGGGGCCTATGCTGAACTGAGGCCCCTGCACCCAAAATTATGGTCTGACTTTGGGCAAATTACACAGTCTTCTTTACCCTGAGATTCCTCATCTGTCCATGAAAATAACTGCCCATGGCACACAGATTTACCAAAAGGAAGTAACCAAATTCACAACCTATTCAAGGGGCTACCAGTGCATCCTCAACAGACAAATGCTGCCTTTACGACTCTGACACATGCGAAGCGGGACGTCCACACACAGTGAACACTGCTAAGTGCCAGTGTGTTAAGTGCTTCATGTGTGCTATAATACTCTTTGCAACTTACAACAATCCCAGGTAGAAACCAATATTATCATGCCCATTTCACAGATTCACCAACAGGTTAGGAGAGGTTACATTCTAGTCCAAGGCCCCATGGTGAGGAAATGGCGATTTAAACCTGAATCTGGGCCCAGGCCTGGGATCCATCTCTCTCCCATCCACCTGACCACTTGCCTATGAAATCCACCTGTCCAATACACAAGTTTGCAGCCGGCCAGCTCTTGAATGCAATGTTTGCCACCGTTTCTCAATGTTCATTAATTACCATATACTGTTCTCAGGAACCACTACAGAAAAGAAAGGTGGGCTTACGTCCCTGCCCACAAAGAAAAGGAATTCTGCCTTCTCCTGTAATGTGCAGAACACCTTCCCTACACCACCAAATCCTTTTGTATGCTTCCTCCATGTTTATGTTTGCACACTGCTTATTAAATTAGAAGGTACCTGAAGTAATTCCATCTCGGTTGCTTTCCAAGTTTGCAGATTATCCATAATCATTCTGTGACCGAAAATACTACAGTGTGAATGAAAATACTGCAACCATGTAAGTAAACAAAGAATGCTGAAACCAAATCATCAGTGGCTGCCAACACACCCCAGTGAAGACAGGCCTGCAGCCCAGCCACTACAGCCACTCACAACGGTGCCCTCTGAGCAGACTCAGAATAAGAAAGGACAGGATACTTGCCCTAGATAGCTAGGTGCTTGTCTAAAGAATGAATTCAGTGAGTCAAAATGTTTGCTTCCTCCCATACATGGAAAAGCACTAAATTCTTGAACTTGAGATACCTGGCTTTCTTTAGATAACAAGCAATCTTTTATTGTTCCAACAACCTTGTCTTTGTTGTAAAGCTCCTATATATCCTAGCTCCTCCTCAACCACTTGGGAACAGTCCCTCCGAGCGATCTGAGAGTCTGTCATCCCGGCTCGAGTCCTCCCGCCAAATAAAACATAACTCTTAACTTTTAGGCTGCACATGTATTTCAGTCAAAAGTTTTGGACACCAGGAAGGGACCCAGAGCAGACTTCTCTCCAGCTGAACTCTCAGAGTTACCGGAGCCTTGGTACCAGCATTGGCACTTTGTGCCCATCTGCCTCCTTGGGGAATCCAGATGAATTTGGGTGAGTCTCTCCTGGTTCTCGGATCTCCCAAATTGGTTGATGATCCTGAGTTTTATTTTGTGGTGTATCCAGGTACCTGGCCCTCCAGTTGAAAGATACTGGGGGGGAATAACCCACCCAGTGGAGACATACTGGGTGGGGCCTGGTTGAAAGATAACAGGAAACACCCACCTTGAGGAGACGTCTGAAGTGGGGCTGGTGGAAACATACCAGGAAAATACTCACCCAGTGAAAACGTCCTGAGTGGGTCCCAGTTGTAAGACACTGGGTTCAGGACTAAGTGGTTAGGTAAGAGGCTGGTCTAATGTTGTCCTCGATTTGGTTACCTCCATTGAATTTTTCGGAATAGAAGTAAAACTCTTATGAGGAACCTTTCAACTCCAAAAATGGGACCCTCCTCCTGGCTGGTAACAGCTTTCTTGGGTGATGGAGAAAATTACAGGAATGGTAGAGGCAAAGACTTCATGCCATAGTGTTGTCCCTGTGGGAAATCTTACCAGCAATTTTATTCTGAGAACCCGACCTTACAATGGGAAATAGAACTTTCAAAAAAAAATTAAAAAAAAAAAACCACAGAACAGAAAAGAAAAAGAAATGACAGATTGCCAGCCTCCAACTAATACACTAGCCAGGTTTATATACGTACAAAACTCACAACATTCATTAGGAATTAGAAAAAAAAACTCACCCTGAAAGTAACTAACCAGGCCTGATAAAATATTTTTTGGAATTCTGAGCTTATAAGAACAAAATCCCATTTAGGGGGAACTTGGATTTCTCTTCCTGTGTCCTTGAAATGTAAATGTTTTATCTTTCTCTGGGTGTTTTATGTGTGTGTATGTATGTATATATGTGTTTCTTTTTTTTTAAACGACACCTTGGACTCTGTCATACAAAAGGTACAAGTATTGTGTACATATTGTGGCCACGCAAATAAATTGGGATTCTCAAAAATCCTTTGTACCAATTTTCAGATATTTTGCCATCTTAACCGTTGTTCCATCAGCCTGGACCACAAAGGCTTTTAGCTTTTGGAAAGTAAACTTTTGAATTTTATTTAAGCAACACCCCCACTGTCATGTGGAAAAGCCTCTTCATCTTATTGGTTTAAAATCACTTTATATATATATATATATAAATTGATGGCCATATGATGGATCCTTTAATTTGGGAAAACTTTTAAATTGGTGAAAGTTGAAAGAGCTCTCATTATAAACAGCCGTTTTATTGGTACCTATTAAAATCAAGTTTAAAGGTAGAAAAATATATCTAATGGTTAACCTAAGAAATTAGTTAAAAAAAAAAAACTGGTTTGAAAACCTACATTTGTGTTTTTCCTTTCTGATCAATGGTTTTAGGGATGCTAATAAATACTTAGAATAATTAATGTTAATTAGGCTGAATAACTGGAAAAAGGATTGTAAAAATGTCAAAAAAGATAAAGATAAGGGGCTTATCCCAAATGGATAAATATTTTTATATGGTTATTTTGAATGAGATAAATAAAATGGACATTTTTGGATTTAGATACAAGGTTTTGATACTACACTATGTAAAGTAAAAAAAAAAGGGCCAAAGAGATCACCTACTCCCCCCCTACATTAAAGTTCAAACAAGTCCGCTTTAGCACAGTTTAAAATATATGTATTTATAGAGCTAAAAATATACATATTTATAGACTGAAATACTTGATCAATGATTGGGACAACAGACCTATTAATCAAATTGAAAATTGAGAAGGGCCTAAGCTCTTTGGCTGAAACTTGGGAATCCCAGAGACTTTTCTATATAATTAGATACAATGCACACACACACAAAAAAAGCTTCTGACACTCCTTCTAGAAATAGGAATTACTGATTAAACCTAATAAATATAAAAATTAAAGGTACGAGATTTAATAAAATTGAGATAAAGTTTGTAAAATTGGTATATTAAATGGGCTTTATATAAAACATTTGCTTAATTATATTGTGGGATAGATATATTTCAATGGAAAAACGCTTCCCCTTCTTGGTATTATAAGGCTGGGCACATATCTGTCCCTTAGAAAATATTAATTGAACAAAGTAAAGGAAACCAATAGAGTTTCGTGAGCCTTCCAATATAACGTAAAATTAAAAACTAATATTCAGTGGCTAATAGACAATAAAATAAGAGGTTTACCCTGGGTTTAACTTATAACCCAAGGAAAAGAGACCTCACTAAATACCTTATGCAAGCTTTGGAAGACATGCTAAAGTAAATCTTAAAGTTTTAAAACATGGAATTCTTTGTTTACAGCTCTTCTCACTGATACAAAAAAAAGCCAATTAAGGAGATACAATTGGATCTGCGTGACAGAGCAGTTCTCTGGGGAACTGGAAGCGTCTGTCTTTGTCTTGCAGATCAGAAATATAAATACAGCAAACAGTGACCTAGAATGAGCCTAATTAGCTCAACGAAATAATACTTAAGGCCAAGAAATTTTTGGCATTTTAGAACTCATAACTCTGACGTGTCCTTCAGCATTTGTCAAGAAATCTTAAATGTCGGTTTCATAAATAGTAAGCCTTAGTGATTTGAGCAAGCAAATTCAGCTTACTCCAACTATTATTATACCTATCTTATAAGTAAGTTTTAAAGTGAACCTATGAGATCTCTAGCTTTTGTCTGTTTATAAGCCTGCGTACACATTATAGATGTGAGATATTTCTACAGCTGAAAAAAAAATCAAAGTAAAAGATCTCTGCTTATTTGACGTAAAAAAAATAAGAGCTTACAAATTAAGTATTTTTAAAATAAAAACTGACCAAATTGACTTTCAGCGTTACGTGAACTGGAAAATATTCAATATTAAGATTACACTTGGTATTGTTTAGTTTAAGTATGTTCTAATTAATATAGACATCTTTAAAGTCATCAATATTAAGCACAATACCTTTACTGTACCTAGTTTTAATGAAAGTCAAATAAGATCCTGTTATATCTGTTGCAGAATTGTCAAGAAAAAAATAGTAATGTGGTGTAGTAAAATTTTAAGTAAATTAAATGCAAATGAGATGAGAGCTTTGGGTAAATTTTTAAAATATATTTTTAAAATGTATGGTTAAGATACTCTCTAAATGTTTGGTATCTTTAAATTCTAGAGTTGTGCTAAATTGAGTTAAATGATAGGAGTTTATTAAATAGCTATGACACTTTCAGATAAAATAAGATTGTAATATGAATTATTTAACATTTAACTTACCCTTACAGAGAAAGTAAAGGTGTTTAGAAATATTAATAAATGGTTGGTGCTACCCTGAAATAATCTCTATTATTAAGGGTATAATCTCAGTATCCTAGGAAAGTAAGATAAATGTGTAAAGGAAGATATATGAATGTAATTATATTTTGTTAATAAAAAATAGTGACTTTCTTCTGAAGCTGGTTACTTCTGAATGGAAGAGAAAATAAAGGACACACTAATGTGAATATAGTAAGCTGTGGAACGCTTGTGGAAGAGGAACCCTGAGGAAAGGGTTTTGTACGTTGTCGGAATTGTCTAAGTTTAGAATCAACTTGGGCAAAGTAAATGAATCTTAGAAGTAATCTGGTAGAAGACTAGATTTGGTTTTCTCTCTGTTAAGATGACAAAATTTTCTAAAAATGTTAATCCACTTTCAATAACAAATTGTAAAGCTTCTTATACCACATAACTGACCTGTTCTGCTTTTACCTTTAACGTATTTTCTTGTTAATGAAAAAGAACTACTTTACAGTGATCTATATGTTTATCTGACCAAGTGTTCTGAAAACTTTTAAAAAGCTCCCCAAATATCAATTTCTAATTAAAGTTCTTTTAATCTCCAGTTAAGTTTGGGATGCTACAGAGGGCCCCTGAAACATCCCAAAGAGAGATTTTAAAGTAGTAAGTTTCATTTGGCATGTTAAATAACATGGTATTGTCAAATGAATAATAGATCTTCCTAGGTTATATTGTATGAGAAAATATTATTAATATATATATTCTAGAAATTATATGGATTCCCTAAAATTCTGGTATATCTGAAATGTTACCAGTCATAATTCTAGTTATAGTGACCAGCTTTCTTTATCGATTATAGTGTAACGTTGTTTAACCATGCTTTTAAATCACTTGTCATTTATATACAGTTAATTGTTTCCTTCTGATGATTTTGCAAATTGCTTTCTCTTCAAGGAGATTTATTGATTTCAAATGAATTTCAAATTATAGCACTGAACTAAACTGGGTAAGTAATTTTAAAGGTCTAATGGATACTCTGAGTAAAAGAATTAGTTACATGGGACTGAGTAAACTGGTGAATATGGTTATAATTTTTGATTTTGTCTGAAATACTACTGGCTTTTAACCTGTTTCCCAGACATAAAGAAACTCTTCTCCTCAAGCTAGTTATGTTTCACAGAAATTTGATAAATTATACTTATGTACGCAGACTTGGAACAGTTATCTTTTCTCTCTATCTGATCCCTTAAGAGACTAAAAACTCTAAGGTCCCCAGTGGCTCTATCAGACAAATGAGGAAGATCATCTCCTAACAGATATAGCAATCTCAAAGTATTTTAAGGATTTTAAAGAGAAAATAATTTACCTAAATCTGTAAGGCAGAAATCCATGACAAGCCCTTGACGAGGCATTCTGGGCCTAAGAAAACCTTATTAACATTCTACCCTGAGAGTCCTTATTAAAAGTTCCAACACAGCCAATTTAAAAAAAGCCTATATAATCAAATAATCAGACTTAGCTTGTAAATAAATTAATCTTGATTTGACTATATTTGAGAAAACTGAGGGTAACTTTAGAGAGAAAAAAGATTATATTTTAGTGGATATTAATTTCTAGTTTTGTTGATTGAGGTCTATATTTACTTAGACATTTCCCAGATCATTCCTTGCTGTTATGTCACATTGCTGTAAAGTTTAATTGAATTATGAAAAGAACACTCTAGGTTTGTTTCTGAGGCTCAGTAATCTATCCTTGGTAAAGATCCAATGCCCCATGACCAGAAGCCAGGGGAATATACATACTGGTACAGGCATGACTTAAAGAACTGTCTCCAACCTGAATGGAAGGACCCTTTATCAGGTACTCTTAACAAGACCATACACACCAAAGCTGAAGGAAATGGACTTTCAGATTCATTTCCTATCAGAAACAGCCCCTGCAGTGCACTGGCCTATAGAGCACTGCTCACCTTAAAACAATGCCCAAATGGAGAAGAATCTACCAGGTCAGGATGAGAAGAAGTCAACATCTGAAGAAGACTGCAGACCCAAGACACAGAACCAGGCCTGTATGCCAATTACTTTGATAATTTCTCCTACCTTTGATTATGAACTACTCCAGCTGCTAAGTTTATGGTAAATTACCTATGTCTAGTACTTCTGTGTTACCTTGGTGGGTTTCCCTACTCCAAGGCTCTAACTAGATAGCCCTCAGAAACGTTATTCTAAAAAGAAATTATAGTTCTGTTTAGGCCACTATTGATCTTACAAGGTGGGAGACCTCACCTGGCCAATTAATACCTGCTCTGACCCTGACCATAAATATGAAATTTCGCATAAGATCACTCAAACTCAATCAGGAACACAAGGAAAATTTTAACCCAAAAATATAACTTCTCGACTATTAAATTCTTACTCATGACTTTATAAACGTTACTAGCTGAATTACTTATATTCTATCTATATAATAAAATTGTTGTCTGTTACATTTCCCAATGTGTAACTAGGCCTACAAAATTGATGATGGCTAAACATCTTGAAGGAATAGATAAAATTTATAACTCTGTGTAAAATAATTGTAATAGTGTGATTCTAGTTATGGTAATGAGCAACGAAGTGTAAACAATTCCTGGATCATAATAGACTAGTAAGACAGGCGATCCAGAGAACTTTTAGTATCAACAGGGTCTGATAAAAAACTAACACCTTGAATGGCAGCTCAGAAGATACTTCACCTGAACTAGGAATGAGCCATCCTAGCACCCTGGGACAAAATTGGTCATGAAACGTCTCTCAAAATATTGGTCGAATTTAGGACCAAGGGGGAGCACTGTGAATGAAAGTACTACAATGTGAAAGAAAATACTGCAACCATGTCAGTAAACAAAGAATCCTGAAGCCAAGCCATCAGCAGCCACTGCCACACCCCAGCGAGTACAGGCCTGCAGCCCAGCCTCTCAGCCACTCATATTGGTGCCCTCTGAGCAGACTCAGAATAAGAAAGGACAGGATACTTGCCCTATATAGCTAGGTGCTTGTTAAAGTATGAATTCAGTGAGTCCAAATGTTTGCTTCCTCCCATACATAGAAAACCACTAAATACTTGAACTTGAGATACCTGGCTTTCTTTAGATAACAAGCAATCTTTTATTGTTCCAACTACCTGGTCTTTGTTGTAAAGCTCCTGTATATCCTAGCTCTTCCCATACCTCTTGGGAGCAGTTCCTCAGAGTGATCTGAGAGGCTGTCATCCCGGCTTGAGTCCTCCCGCCAAATGAAACACAACTCTTAATTTTAGGCTGAACGTTTATTTCAATCAACTCCCAGAATAGACACAACTCATCACTTCTGTAATGGAATACACTGGATCAGTAACCAAAAGCGTGTTCTAGTCCTGAAAAACTACTGGTTCCTCTTTCTTCCTGTCATTATACAGTCCCACCAGAACTCATTACTTTGCTGTCTGCTCATCTGGTAACCAAACTCAGAGAAGAGTCAACTCAGCAGACTGCCCTACTGGGGAGAACAGCCGGCAAAAGCACTGTGGGTTGCCTGCCCTCCCGCACTCTCTGCTGACCCCTAGTGTCCTCCGTGGAGACCAGAGCAACAGAGCTGTTCCCAACAACTGCAAAGTCCCACACGTTAAGAAAATCATTTTATTTTATACGATATGTTACGTATATACCCATCTCTGAAAACAGCTTTGCCAGAAGCCCAAATCTTCAACATTAATCAGCAAAGGCAAATCCGGTCCCTAAGTGAATACAAGTTTTAAGATGATGCTAAGGCCTCCAAAGTTCTCTCCACGACCATCAATCAAACTGCCTGCAGGTCTGCAGCTGCAGGCGGCAACATGTCTGCTTTTAAAGCAAACCCATCCTGCCCTCGGGTGCTACAATGTCCCTCTACGCCCTCCCATCTCAGGATAAGAGCAGCCGCTGCAGAACCTCACAGGGCAACACTGACAGGACTGGACACAGAGGATCAGAGCTAAACTAAGCCTTCTGATGACACTAGCTTGTCACTGTGTCACTTTACAGATGAAGATATATATAGAGAGAACTGGGGTGATCTTGCTCAAAGTCACACAGCTAATAAGTGGCAAAGTCTATAACTCTGCTCCTCCCTCTGGCGTGACGCCCCAGCTGGGATGCCCACAGGGTTCTCTCGTGCCTGCCTGACCAGTCCTTTCCTGTCACTCATAACCCACCACAGGGTCTGAACCTAGCCTGCCTTTTCAGCATCTTTTACCTCCAGTCTCTCAGGAACAAGGCTGCTCGTGCCACTGTATGACTTCCGGCTTCCCAAACCCTCCGTGCTCAGGGTGGTCTTGCCTGTGCATCCAGCGCCCTGCTCAGAGGCTCTTCCTCCCCTGCAGGAGGACGTTTCCACTCTCTGTAGGGACACCCCCTCAGGGAAACCCTCTTCTCGCCCTCAGCACAGCAGGTGTCCCAGGCCACATCACGAGCTGCCCCATTAGGACTGTGGGTGCCCAGGTTTGCCAGTCAGACCAGAAGCCTCAGAGCAAGGGATTATGCCCGGGTCTCCCTGCAAACCTACTGCCCGCCTAACAGTCCCCAGCCAACAGGTCACCTGGAAGTCACAGCAAGTGCCCCACCCAATCCAGAAGTCTCTTCATTTACCAGCACCGCTGAAGACTGGTTTCCAACCTTTGGTCAGTTTTGCACAAAAAGGCACCTTCCACTGTGAACCGGGGGGGGGTTTTGCTTATGCAACTCACCCTTACTGGAAACGTCAAGGGAAACCAAAAGGCCTTTTCTCGACAATTTTTTGATGACAACCTCCCACCCACAATATTCAAATGTTCAAGAGAATTGGGTCCACGTGATTTTGTTTTCCTTACACTGTGGCTCAAAACACTGCAGGTTTCTTTCTCTTTTGAGGGTATTTGTACTAAGTTTATAGGCTTTAATCTGCTTTTGTCTCACTCTTCAGTATCCCTAGCAGTTGCCACTTCTTACTCCCTTCAGCAGCCTCCCTCCCAACATCAAGTCTAGGAAATCAGCTGTGATGAGGGGCCCAGGGGCAGTCACAGAAGATGCAACTAAGGCACAGAGAGGCGACATAATTTGCCCAAGGTGATCAGCTTCAACCCCTAACAGTGTGTGTCACGTCCCTCTGTTTAACTCTTATGCTAAGCAAGTTAACTTTTTGTAGATTATAGTTATAAACAGATGAGGTATCAAAATATACACAAGGACACACATCAAATCTAAGATGTTGATTAACTCCACTATTTTGTTTCTATTTATTTTATTTCTCTTAAAAAAATTAAGAACCTCTGCAGTCAATAATGCAAAATGTTACTGGGTTTTAAATCCAAAATATAGAGGTGTTAAGTGTGTCATTGCTCATCCTTATTTGTATGTTCACAAGACAAAATGATTTGAAAGACTCTCTCCCCTCCCCCTACTCACTACTGGATCTCACCAGAGCTCCCAGTCCACACATCTAACAGCCTTTCATTTACCCACAGCTGAACTCATCAGATTTTCCCCAGAATTCCCTCTGCAGGTTTCCCTCATCACAGCACAGCAGGACTATCATTTACCTCATTAATCCACCCAGAAACCTGGGCCTTACTCCATTCTAACTTCACAGACAGCATTCATCCTTTCTTATTTACCATCGAAACATGTCTTCAATCTGTTCGCTTTAACACACTAACCGTCTCACCGCTCAAGTGGAAGCCACCAACACTGCACTCCTGGACTCACGAGTCTCCCAAGTGGCCCTAAAGCCGCTCTCCCCTACTTGAGACAAATGGGATTGTGTCACTCCCGCGCTTTTAGGACTCTTTTCAAACCCACTCTTCTTAGAAGAAACTCCCAGTTCTTCACCTGGTGAAGGTCTTTGCCGTCAAACTGTCAGCTCAGGAAGGGCAGGACACGCCCTCTCCCCTTGGCCCCACACTCTGGCAGAGCATCAGCATGGGAGGACCTGCTGAGCTACACCAGCCTGTATTCTAAACCTGGTCTTGATTTCTTAGCAAACTGCTTCACTTATCCATACAAATCCAAGGTAGATTAGAAAGATTTTAGATGTTGAGCTAGACTATTGATTTGGGGATTTTGCACTAGCAACCTGCAAGTACATGTTCTAATGATTCTGTCTTCTAAAAACCACACCCAGATTTAAGTAGTACTTGTGGAATGTCTTCGGAGTAAAAGGGACTGTACTTTTACAGACTTTATATTTTATAACATGAACAAACCGGACAGGGTCACAAATGGAACTGCCTCACAAGTGACAGAAGACAGGTGAGAGGCATATAGCAACAAGTCACAAAGATGGTAAGAGAAACGTTGATTCTCCAACCCCCCAAAAAATTTTTGAAAGAACCGAAAACTCTGAATTTTGAAAGTAAAACACTATCATATAAAGAAATAAAATAAATAATCCTCTTCATCAGTGTTTCAAGATCTGACTGCAGAATTTTTAGCAGGCCATACTGAATCCTAGCACAGAAAAATCAGATGGACTAGTGGTGAGTAAGTTCCAGGGAAATGGCAGCAATTCCTCCACTTGTAAGAGGACACACACTCAATTGTCGAAGGTGATTTTAAACCACATTCTGGAGAAATTCAGAAGATTCAGGCACTGATTCTAGATGGTGATGACACGGAAAGACGGGTTGGATGCATGCTTCTAACTGAGTCA
This sequence comes from Camelus bactrianus, assembly GCF_048773025.1. Taxonomy (NCBI): domain Eukaryota; kingdom Metazoa; phylum Chordata; class Mammalia; order Artiodactyla; family Camelidae; genus Camelus; species Camelus bactrianus. The sequence goes on from NC_133544.1 coordinate 100,821,802, forward strand.
CCGGCATTCTTACACTGCAGGGGGAAACGGAGGCTCTCAGTTATGAGCAGAGATGTTCCTGTCATGTCTCCCAGGCCGTGCCTCGGGGACTCAGTGCCCTGCAGCAGCCTGGCCCCAGGCGAGGACCCGCAGCGTGGCCCACTCAACCAGGAGGGGCACTGTGCTTGAGAAAACCCATCCCCGATGGGAGAAAGAGGGGCTGGTGGGGTTGTGTGTACCTATAAATGATCATAGAAATACACCTGCATGCATTCATTTGATACAATTAATATTAGCAGGCTATTTAACAAAATTTCAATTGTCAGTGTTAATTTTACCATTCCTTTCCTCTTGTCCCCTGCACTCTGAGACAGGCTTAGGCTTTCTCACACCTGCAGCTCTGATGCAATATTTGTGAAGTCATTTTACTTTGCTGCAAGTGTCCTCGCTCCCCGTGTCGCTGTGACTGTCGTCTCTTAACAGAGTCAAATGTCTTCCTGGATCTCTCCCTGATTTCCCTGCTCCTGCTTCTCAGATCCTGAGATAAAGAACAAGTGAAGACACATGACTAGAAAAGGCACTGTGGACTTGACCAAAGTCCTCAGTGACCCCCTAGGTGAGTGCTGCCCACCCCTTACCTTCGATTCTCAACGTTCTGCCCAGGGTGACATCCAGACAGGAAAGAGTCTTGGGCCCAATTAAAAGCTGTGAGGCTTGGGTGCAGGGAAAGGTGCAGGAGCTGGTTCTGGAGCCGGGCCCCTCCCCACCTCTGCTACTCTCTCTCCCGTGGCCCTGCCCCCAAGCCCCCAGGCTCCCTGATCTTCTGTCCTCTTCTACACTACTCCAAGCCCTTTTCCCCTTCCTTTATTCCCTGATTATCCCCAGCTGTAGTGATTTTTTCATCACAGCATCTAAAAAAATTTCCTACAGCTGAAAAAGAAGTCTCCAGAGGTCAATACCCACATGGTGGTTCCTGAAGAGAGCCCCTGGTTAGGGGGACCCTCACCAACACTCACAGGGCATCAGACATGTTGCAGGGTCGACCACCCCCAACAAGAGTTTGCTGTGACCCCTATGCCCGCACAGCATCCCTGTTCACAAAACTGTAGTTGGGCCACTTATCCGTTATTAAGAAGCAAAAGTAAAAAAATTGCTCATGTTTCTTACTAAAATTATCTATGAGGTGGAAAAAGAAATTGTAATAGAAAAGAACAAATTTGACTCCATGTTAGATGTGTTCATTTGGCTTTAAACCTGTACCCTGTTTTCTAGGCTAAGACTTGTTATCTCTGCACCTTTTGTAAAAGAAAGTTGCCTTTAGCCTGAAATATCCAGGAGGGCCTATTCTGCGGGCTCTGATCTTTAAGGATGTTAGCTCTTCTACACTTATGTAGAGATGGCAAGTTGCAAAATAAAAATAAACTTTGTTTTTTTTGAGGTTTTACAGGGGCGCCATGATTTGACCCACATGGACACCTGCAAGAACAAAGGATTCCAAGGAAATCAATTCGTACAGCAAGAAGTTTGCAACAACCAACCACACCCCCACCACTTTTTAGTATAAAAGGAGACTGAATTCTGACTTGGGGAAGAGAGTTCTCCTGGATATCAGTATGCCATCTTCTGAGTCTGCCAGCTTTTCAAATAAAGTCACTACTCCTTACTCCAAAAGCTCATCTCCTGATTTATTGGCCTGTCATGCAGCAAGCAGAACGAGTTTGGACTTGGTAAATAAATGACTGCATTAGAGGTAGTATGTCTCCACTGTTTCCTCATTTCCAGTATGTCACAACCAATCAATTTTATATGCTGTTTAAGAACACGACCAAAAAACCTATTATTCGGAATTGATTCCATGGAAATAAAATTATTTCTACACCTTCAAAACTTTGTTGTTTTCTATTTTATTTTGTTTTGCTTATTGAAAAGAAAATAAAAGTCAAATCATTTTATTTCACGTATTTTTTATAGCTACATATTGTAAATACTACAAAGATATTTAAATTGCAATAAAAATTGTTCATATATTAGTATAAAGATATATACACAATCAAAGCAGAGTAGGAAAGGAGTGGATATTTACTAAAAATCCACTGCACATCCAGTCTTTTACAAGCATATCCTGGAATATAAGCTCTATTATCCAGGGGTCCACCACCCCCATTCTCACTGCCGAGTCCCATAGTAATCAACCTCCAAAGCACCAGCATAGAACCACGCGATCACTATTTTAGGTATAAATGAGGGAATTAGCTCATTCAATTCTAAAACTGAAACCTTAAAATAAATACTGAACTTATTTACAAACAAAGAAAATTGGACACAAAAAAGTACAGTTTCTCCCCCAAGTCACAAAGATAATTACTGGTAAAGGCAATATTTGAACTCATCTGCCTGATTCTAAAAACTAAGGTGGAAATCCCCTTCGACTGTGGAGGTCCAGCAGCACAGCCTATCACCCTATCTTTGTTCAGATCTAGCATTAGACAGCCTGAGACAGCACTCCATTCCTATGGAACTCGAGGGCAAACGATAACAATAAGGATTTTATATTCAGTAGTTTCTTGGTCTCATTTATATAAAGTGTCAGCAGGTCAGCAGAAAACTCTGGGAAATATGAGTGGGTCCAGAGCTTTTTGCTGATAAGAAACAATCTATCAGGACAGAGTGACCTTCCCATGAGAGGCCTCATGGACATAAACTAAAGGCAGCTGAGCAATGAAAACTAGCAAGACCATGGAACTCAAGCAAGAAAGATCCCTGCCATCCCCCACCCAGTTGCCTTTTCACCCACATGGACAAGATGGCAGAAGACCCAGGTTCTTGTCCAAGTTACACCATCATGGATTCTCACCCATAAAAAGTTATGACTCTATGCTGTCTTAAGCCCTTTCCAACTCAAATATGATGACACCAATATCTCAGCAGAATGTCTATGTCTTCACTTTCTCTCTTCTATTAGGATACTATATCTATGGCCAAAAAGCAGAAATCCAATTAAAAACACCATGCACGAAGGCTGGTGAAAGTCTGCGTAAGAGACTTTGTTCTCACGCACAGTGAATGAAAACTCAGAAAAAGTGTTCCTTCACCCTCTGCAAGTGGGAGGAAGCCTGATTGTGTGTGTGTTTTTGTGCACGCGTGTGTGTGTGTAAATCAAATACAATGCATTCTGGGATGTGTACAGATTTTTTTTATGTTACTGTCATTTCATGAGGATGAGCCAACCTTTAAAGTAACTTGAATCTAGTGTTCTGAGAGAGTCCCAGGATCTTTTGATGGAGGAGGGGAAAGGGGAAAGGAAAGGAGGAAAGAAGTAAATGAAGCAAAGGAGTAAGAATACTACTAGGGAAAGGCAAGACTTTAATTTTGTTCCTACTTGCATCACACACAAATTAGGGACTGGCTTTCCACCATGTCTCATCAAGCACTGAGTTGCAGAAGAAGAGGCGACAGCCCATTTCTCACTGAGATTGTGACTGTACATGGCATCTTATAGACACAAATTATTTACCCTGATCAAACACTCTAGCAGCAGGCCGTAATTCTCCTGTTTTGAGAGACAAGAAAACAGGAGTTCAAAGAGGATGTATAACTTGAGAAAAGTCAGAGGACCAGTAAACTAAAGAGGATGAATTCAAACTCAGATCTGAATGGAGAGTCTGATCTTCCCACTCCCAGGGCTGGAAAATCCTTAACAGACAGGCTTCCCAGCTCCCTGCATTGTTCCTGGCACCAAGCATTTCCCATGGCGATGGTATCCTGTTCTCACAGACACAGTGCTCTGTGCAGCCAATAACCTCCATTCGACCTTGATCATATATCTGCCTCACTCACCAGGCTTCTCCATACAGGCAGGAAAGCTGGCTTTCAAGTGCGTACAAAGCCACCCCTGTTCTTACCTGGGCTCTTCAGCGGTTTTTCCAGCATAAAGGCAGCCATGAAAGTGCTCACAGTTTGTACATGAGCCACACTACCTCTCTCCATCTGTCTCCCCACCTATACTACTTAGCTATGACCATTTTGAGAATCTTGGAAACAAATTTTTAAAAACAGAAAAGAAACTATTCTGTAACAAGTACTTAATACTTACAATTTTAAATGACAAGTTACAAAGTGAGTATTTACAAATTGAATCTGCCTTCCTAGGTGTCAGTTTTAACAGTTAAAAAATATAATAGCAAAAAATTCTCACTTACAAAATTAACAAAAACTTCAACAATAATCTGGAATAAACTCAAAAACAATGCCCATGTTGTACATGGAGAAACACAGGACTGTACTGAGGGGTAAAGTAAGAAGTGTGAATGCAGAGACATCAACATATTGTATGGAGGAAAGCAGTTTTGTAAAGATGAACGTTCTCCTAAGAATAATTCAAAACTTACTAAAAATTCCCATGACAGCTCTTATCTGTTTTTTTTTAACTTGAACAAAATATTTTGGAACTCTTCAGGAATAATAAACTCATAATACTAGACAAGAAAATTGGGGATGGAAAAAAGAATAAAAAAAATCGCACTGTCAGATATTAAATAAATTTTTACAATATGTAAGATATAGCACTGGAGTAAGAAAGTAAGACTGACAGAAATAAACCATGAGCTCAAAAAGAGACTCTAGTGTACATAAATATTTTGTACAGTTGGGATTTCAAATCAAAGAGCAAAGTATGAATTCAATAATTGTCTTGGGACAATCAGAGAATCACCTGGAAAAAACAAATTCTATTCCAGTCATAATAACCACAAGAAAAATTACAGATAGTGATGTAAATATTAGAAAGTATTAATAACAGCAAATACAAATCTTTGCTTATAGTAATTCAACTTCTCCTCACTATAAAAAGTAGTATTATCATCTCCATCATAGAGATTAAAAAATCCTACAGAGGAGATATATACCATTATAAGAAAATATTTCTAAGAATACTATCAAGGATAAAACCCAAAAAGAAGACATTTACTGTCTTAAGATTATTTTCGGCCACAACAAAAATAAACCTACTGAACAAAATGAAAGGCAAGAAATGACAAGAAAAAGCTCTGTGATACATGTTAATGAAGACAAGGGGTTAATGTTCATAACATACAAAGAGCTGTCACAAAGCAACAAGAAGCTCCCTCACTTAAATGTGTGCAAAAGACAAAAGGGATCATTCACCTTTTAAAAGTCAGATGGCTAATGAGTGAAAAATGCTCAATACCTCACTGGTCATCAAGTGCAAACTAAAACAATGAAAAAGCAATTTTGCTCATCATATTGGCAAATGTTTTTAAAAAATATTCTAGGTAGTGTCCATCTTTGAGAGAACAAACTGAGCGATCTTTTTGGAGGATGACGTGTCAATGGATATGTAAACTCTGAAAAATGTGTGTACACACAGACTGAACTCCATTTTAGGAATAGTTTCGTTTAGAAAAAAAATCAGTTCAAAAAGATGTACTCATCAGAGCATTTACACAGCACTGTTTACAATGGTGGGAAGAAAAGCTGAAGTGAAATCATATCCAGCGATAGAGAATTGGTTACATAAGTTATTCTACATCTTTTCATTCCCCGCAGGAGAAGGAATTTCTAGAGTCACTTGAAAGGAGCCTGTGATGTATGTAATTGTCACATCCAGGGACTAAATTTCCAGAAACCTTAACTAAAGGAATACTCATACAAGATCACAGGAATGTTTGTACAAGAAGGACGCCAGTCAAACACCCTTTCTGACAGTGGAAAATGGAGAAAACTTAAGTATCCACCATCAAGACAATGATGCGGTAAATGAAGGCGAACTGTGGGCACTAAGGGGCAGGCGTTTTGGCGTGGTCCAAGGCCTTGTCCACAGTACTCTCCCACCAAAGGTGTCCTTACACAAGAGACCAAATCTACTGCACATCAGGAGACCCCTCTACTCTATCTGAAAGGACCGGGTGAGTCTGGAGTGGGAGGACGTCTATGATATACACCTCAGTGAATAAACCGAGCTGCACAAAACATATAGTATGGCCTTATTTTTCAATAAAGCATATATACACACACATATACATAGATTTCTCATATACATGTATGTATGTATGTGTATATATATATGACAGGCATAAAGGTCATGAAATATATACACCACATTGTCAGCAGTTTTTACTCTCAGGAAAAAAAGGGGAAGGGATGTAGGGGCCTTTCGGTACCACCACAGTTCTCTTTTCAGTATTTCAGTTAAATATACTTGGAATTTAAAAGGTTATTTAAGTCCGAAGTAAAATGGACGTTGCCTCCACAAGACAGAATGCTATACTGGTCATTAAAAATCATGCCAGGGGAGAGAGAATACTGTAGAAAAAAGTGTAATAAGCCGAATGAAAAATGGAGGTCTCCACAAAGTAAACAGGCACAGAGTGCTCGCTCGTTTTTATGACAGACGTAATACACACTGATGAAAAGAACAGAAAATAGATGTTAAAGTGTTAATTATTATCTCTGAGTAGTGGGACCAGGATAGACCCTTTTGTCCCTTTTTTTAAGACTTATTATATTAAATACACATTATTTTTCATCTGAAAAAAGCATTTTTAGATGTCTAGTACCACACATTGAAAAAAATACACGAGTACTTACAGAAATAACTAGGAGACACGGCAGCAGCGTCACACAGTGTAGAACGGGCGATCCTGAATAACACTGCGCAGTTACATAAGGACCCACAAAGTGAGAGCACCTGCTGTCACAGGGCGTGGCCCCCTTCTATTTGTCAGTTGTGTCTTCAGGGCTGAGGCAGTTCTGAGCACGGCCAGTGTCAGTGCTGGTGTCTGGATGGATGCCACTGGAGGTGAGGGCACCTGCAAGCCGAGAGGAAGAACAGAAATCATCCTCTGCTTTTTCTGTCTTGTTTCTTTGTTACTTTTGAAGAGAGGTGTAAATAAGATAAACTAAATCTTCCCTACTAAAATTTCAGTAATGAAACCGTTTTTAAAGTGTTCACAACTTATATTCTGCCTATAACTGTCTTTTCAACAAAGCATCATATTTTTTAAATGTTAATTAACTCAGTTAATTAACTACCTGTTGAAACCTATTAAAGAACATGAAATGCACTATGTAAAATCACCACGCCTGCAGTGACTGGCACAGCTGTCTTGATAGCAGTGCAGTCAGCCCCCACCATCCCGCGGTCCTGAGCTCCTGATGCTGCTAAGAGAGCACGCTGCCACCTCAGATGGAGAGAAACGGTGAAAGCGTTTTCTGAAATCTACAGCACTGACAAAACATAACTGACAAATCCCAGGCTCCTTTGAGGCTGTCATTTTCTGTTTCTGGCCAACCCCCGTCAATGAGCAGAACCACCCCATTCCCGAGCCATGGGACTCACGTGGGAAGCAGTTTTGGAGAAATTTCCAGGTATAGAATGTAAAAAACTATACATAGATCTCTGAAAAAAGAAAAGATGCAATACTCTGATTTTGGAAGAAACTCAAAATATTCTCCTAAGCCTTAGTAGCTGGAAAGGCTGGGCATCTCCTAAGCCACTTATTTATTTCACAGCCAGTGAGCATCTCCCACAAACCCTGTTTCCCTGTGTCTGCTGGGAGCCTCAGGCACACTGTTGCTGTCGATCTTATAAGTCACAGGGCTGAGGCGTGTGTCTCACGCCTGCATCTCCCACACAGGCTCGCCTCCTAGCCTCACTGTCTGAACTTGGCCCCATTTCCTCACCTGTTTATTTGGTATCTGTTCTTCTGTAAGCTGCCTGAAATGCTTTTTGGAACATGTCAGAAGAATCAGTGGGTAGAGAAATGGACAGATGGACAGGTGAGAGTTGGGGAGACAGAGTGACTCCAAGAAAAGGGGAACAAAGAAAATTTCCTATGCAGAACCCTCTTCTAGTCAGGGAAGAAAACCACCACGGAGAAGTGTGAAGAGGCAGGTGGCTTAGGACTGTTTCCTGGATTCCATGAAAAGTCACACCAAGAGATGAGAGGGTAGAACTATAAATAATAAAAGAAAAAAGCATGCATGCTTGAAAAATATATCTACAATATGTACTTTCTAAAGAATAGATTCAAATCAGCACGGCCCAATAACAAAATCCTTGGGTATTTACAGAAGTGAGAATCCCATCTCCAAACCACAAGGCATCCCTTCGGAGCACTAAGAGTCTTCACGGGACGGTCATAAAGTTGTCACCGCAAAAGCGATGCTATCCTGCCCTTACGAGGAATGAGCAGCTGTGCTCAGGCTGCCCACGCGTGCCATTTACACCCCACAGCACCTCTACAGGAGAGGGACGCCTAGCGAGCCCCATCTCTGCAGGACAGAAAACAAGTCCAGGAGAGGCTAAGCCGACCTACCAGTTCTCCATCTCACAGGACTGGTCACTCCAGAGCAGGACTCGAACTCGGACCCACGTTTGTAACCGCAGTACTACCGTGATTTGTGTGCTTTTTGTGTGTATAATACATTTGTTTCCGGCATGAAAGGATATTTAACAAATGTTCGGTTGTCTTGTCTATCTCATTAGCTCACAATCTTTATATTTTTGAATTGTACTCTTTTCCCCTGGAGAAAGGAACGGAAAGAGCGAGGGTCAGAATGAGATGGGGCTCCATTCTTTATCTGTTACCACATCTCATCCAGTCCCCAACCAGGAAGAAGGAGCAAATGTTCTCTTCATTTTTAAAGAGAGAGCTCCACTGATGGTGACTTACTCAACTCCAAAACCAAGTCTGGGGGAAGGGCACAGACAGCAACCAGAGAAGTATCACCCGTAGGAAGGAGAAAAGAGATCAGGGGAGGGCTCAGGGGGTCAGCCTGATTTAATTTCAATGGATAATATAATACCACAGACTAAAAATACTAGCATGCAGTGAATTTGCTATTTCTTGACATCTAGCAAGTTTTCATAGCCCGCATGAAACATTATCGTGAACTAGTGAAAGGAAGAGTCCACACTCAGGGAAAATCAATGCCACAGGTAGGCTGAAACCCAGGTTGGAGGAAAGGAAGAGAAAAGGCATAGTTAAGAAGAGGGGAAAGTCTGGGAAAAAGACATCATCACAAGGACTCTCCAGCATCATCCAGCAATCATATAATCATTCATTCAAGAGAGAGTTACTTAGGTCCTATTTTGTGCAAGATTTTACACAGGGCAAAGCAAGAGTGCAGCGTCCATGGTGGCAGCAAGTGGCGGGGCTATAATACAATTCTGATCCTAGTACCTTGCACAATTGTACTCAGTATAAAGGCAAAAAAATAAGGTAAAATAATACTATGTAAACTCTACGCATGGTTGAAAAAAATTAAAGAAGACCTAAATACCTGGACAGACACACCACGCACATTCCTGGATCAGATGACAGCGCTCTTGGGATGGCAGTGCTCCGCAGAGCGATCTGTATACTCAACGTGGTCTCGATCACAATCCCAGCGGGCTCCTCTGCAGTAACTGACTAGCTGCTGCTACTATTCATATGGGAATTTGAGGGACTCAGTAACCAAAACGTACTTGAAAAAGAAGAAAAACATGAGAGGACTTGTAATTCTCAATTTCAAACCTTACAACTGTATCTCCAGGTGAGATTAGAGGCCATTTTTAAGTTATTACTGGGTTTATCCTTATTTTCAAAATTCTCTACAATGAATATACCTGTTAGAATAAGAAAAATAAAAAGTAAGATATCTTGTAAAACATGCACAGTGATTCATTCATTAGGAAAAAAATTATTTTAACTATAAAGAGGTAAACAATTATCTAGTGAAAAAGGACTACTTAAAAACAAGTGTGCATTTATAATTTTCATAAATTGAAAACTGAAAAGCACAAAACATCAAGTTTCTAGGGAGACCGATGCAACAAATTAAGTTATTTTCAATAATTCTAATTGAACAATGAAAACTCAAGAAAGGGAAAATTGTGATTGACACCCAAGTGCAAACACATGGAGAGCAAAGGCCTAGAAATCACAGTTCCTTTAAATCTGCTTCTAACTCAATAGGAGAGGAAATTCCTCACTTAGGGGACAGTGGAATCCCATACATAAGACAGGATACACAGTACAAACTGCAGTAGTATCGGGAGTGAATTTCTTAGAATTCTAATGTTACAACATTGCTGAAAAACTATAAAAACACTGACAGACAGATTAAAACACACAGTCATATATATTATATTGAAACATATGTAGTCTGCTCCCATGTTGCATAGAAATACAAACATATTTGTTCATTTATAGGCACTGATTACTTTATCCCACATAGAATATTTCAACTAAAACAAAAAATCAATAATACACTCCTCTTGACAAATCTACTTGATAAGTTACTCTGCTATGTAACCATAATGTGTTTAAGATAGATCTAAAATTAGTGAAAAATCTTTGTATGGTTTTTTGAATTGTTCTCAAAATTCCAAGCTTAATTTTCAAATAGATCTGAGCAGTATTTCTATATTATCTTTTCCCTTGTGAAATGAACAACACAGACTGTTGTCAAAATTCTGTCCTTACAATGATTCACGAGCACCGTTTCCTAACAAAACTGCTGAACAGCAAGGCACTATCCAGACACTGTGACTAAATAAATGAAACACAAGGAAGACAGTGACCCTAACCTGGAGGGCTTATAATCTGTGTCAACAGCGGGTTTTTATTTGATTGGTTTGATTGGGTAGCAAAATAAAATCAATCAAGTACTTTCTGCTTTTAGCATTCTGTAAGTCATGACTGTTTTTAGTGTCATGAGAAGGAAAGACTTAAGCATGACTTGATTAGGTCAACTAGCAACAATCATCACTGGAGAGTGAGTAATAAAGAAGTTAACTGATAGAAATGCTTCTGCCTACATGAGACCTAAAATAAATCTATACTGATATCCGAAAGGAAAATGAGGAGATGAGGTCCCCAATGAGAAAACAAACAAGGAATCAAAAAAGGAAAGACGTTTTCATTAACGATTCCAGGCAGTAGTGGAGCATGGTGGTGAGGATCACAGATGTTTGGGACGAACATGAGTGCCTGAACTCCCACAGCACTGGGTAGCTGTGAAACTGATATTTCAGAGAAATTTTCTGCATCTCAGTCTTCTATCCATACACTGGGGACAACAACCGCACCCATCTCCTAGAACGGTCCTACGAATTAAGTTATTTTATATATAAAATTTTAAATAAAATACCTCAGATTTTAAATAATACCCCAAAAGCACAAGGAACAAAGAAAACAGAGATAAATTGGAGTTCATCAAAATTTAAAACTTTGCTTCAAAGGGCACCATCCAGAAAGTGAAAAAACAACACACAGAAGAAATTTTTTTCAAATCATTTATCTGATAAGGAATTTGTATCTATAAAAAAAAACAAGTACCTCCTACAACTCAACAATAAAAAGGCAACTCAATTAAAAGATGAATAAAGGATCTGAAATGGTATTTTTCAAGGAAAATATACAAATGGCCAATAAGCACAATGAAACGATGTTCAATATGATTAGCTGTAAGGGAAATCAAGTCAAACCCACTAGGAGAAACTGCTTCACACTCACAACAATAGGTTATAATAAAAAAAAGAGTAACAAGCACTAATAAGGACACAGAGGAAGCGGAGCGCGCAGCCCTTGCTGGTGAGGACGTAACACAGCGTGGCCACTTTGGAAAACAGCCTGGCAGGTCCTCAGAGAGTTGAACATTTGGTTTCTGAATGACCCAGCAACTCTGCTGTCTGGGCACAAACGTAAGAGAACTGAAAACAAATGTCCACATAAAAACTCCTACAGGAATATTCATGGCGACACTACTCATCACAGCCAAAAAGCAGAAACAACCCAATTGCCTATCACCTGATGAATGGGTAAACAGTGGGGCCCAGCCATACAGTGGAATATTAGTCTGCAATAGCAAAGCATAGAGTACTGACCCAGGCCACAACGTGGACAAACTTTGATAACGTTACTCAGTGTGAAATAAGTCAGTCACAATAGACGGTTCCACCTACATGAAGTGACTCGATTTAAATGAAATGTCCAGCACAGGCAAATCCATAGAGAGAGAAGAGTGGCTCCTTGGGGCTGGGGGAGGATGGGGAAGATGGGAATGACTGCTTATGCATACGGGGCTTCCTGTTGGGGGAATGAAAATATTCTAAGATTAAATGGGATGCACAATTCTGGGCATAGAGTAAAAACGAATGTATATTTAAATGGGTGAATTGTATTAAAACTGGTAAGAAAAAAAGCAACTCGGCCCAGTACCTTCCCTAGTAAATGCAAATTGCTAACTTTTATTAGAGGAAGAAGAAACTGCCCTCAGCATGAAAGTAGGAGATCAGCAAATGTGAGTTAACCAAAATTGGACAAGAGCATTTCACTTGAAACAGTTGCTGAGTGTACACGAAATATTCAGAAATAGGAAAATCAGTTTCACATCAGGAAGAAGCATTCTGCTTCAAATGCAGATCAAGGATTCAGCAAGCCCAGCTGCTACAAATGACCAGAGAAGAAACCTGGTTCTTAAAACAAGCACCAGAGCCAACAAGGAAATGGTGGTGAGGAAAGCAGGCGGCCGAATATCTGGAACAGTTTGCTACAAATAATTTCTCCACTGAAAATTTAAAAATAAAATGAAAGTGATAAAATGCTCTGTTGACCTCACGTGAATGGGCTTCCTTCGGTGCTCGACTGTTCTGTAACCCCGATTGAGAGACTCAGGAGAATCAGCATGTCTCCTGGGAGTCCCCAAAGGACTGCCCACCAGCACGCTGACCACCATCACATCTGCCAGGGTTGAATTGCAGAGAAGAGAACAACTTCTGAAAGGCACAGGAAATGTTGACAAGGGAAGAAAAGGCTGCAGTCAGTCCTGGGACAGAGGCCCTCTGAGCAGAGGCCAGAAGGCTGCAGGTGAACTGCAGTGGCCGTGGGACAGGAAGGGACCATGGGGGAGCATATCTCAATTCTCTCCTCTCTCTCCATCGGGTAGGAGTGGTAAACCTGCATCCTTCTCACCTGGAACTGTGGGTTGGCTGGCAGAAGTCTTACCGACATGGAATGATTATTCAAGTCTCTGTGGAAAAAGTCAATAAATCGAGAGGGAGTAGGGAGCCAACTCCACGAGCCTCTCAATTGCACCCTTACTTATTGTGTATAATCAAAGGAAAAATTCATTAACAGTTGTGTGATAGTAATAGGAACTTCGGGAAAGACAGTATGAAGCAGAGATTGTAGAATACACAATGAGTACAAAGGATTAGTGTATCTTTAGGGAAGTAATGGGGTGAGGGGAACAAGATACATTTTGAGACATGTGAATTACAAAGCAGACCACCAGACCAGCCAGGTCCTTGTTCTGTGGATCATAGACTATCTAACAGCACACAAGCTCAGCGTTTATACCTGAGGGCCTCGGTCCTTGCTTTGCAACCAGCAGAGTGCTATCTAAAACCTCAACTATGCAAGCAAAGCATTGTCTCTGCTTTTTAATGCAAGGAGACTGGAGTGAGGATGTACAGGCACTTGCTTGTAAAGCAGTTTTTAAGCATATATTTTTCTTCTTAAAGTTCACAGACGGCTGGAGTGTGTTACAATTTGTTAAACCAATCATGGGCTCCCACATGGAACCATTATGGAGGACACCCTAAGATGACAAATCCTGCCTCTGGGTCTTTTCCTGCCATCTTCAGCCACTCTAGCAGGGTCTAGGTACATCCGTGAATAACGATCCTACAGAACTACCCACACTCTTAACTCCTGGTGCTTGAAACTTAATTTTAGCTCTACACAACTTACCGTAGAAAAGTTTCAGAAATAAAAGGTATAATATTCCTTTTATATCTCATCATATTACTGATTTTTCTGATTGCTCTAAGTTGCTTCTACTTGGTAAAACAGATAATTCTGCAGGTGAATTCAGTAATTTCCATTGGGCATATCTAGCCATTTTGGGCTCTCTAACTTCTATTGGTCAAATACCGATACACTTAATTGATTTCTTTGTTTATCAATTTCAGCCGGGAGGAGAGGGAGTGTCACTCTTTTCCTCAGCCCACCCTCAACCCTTTTCTCATCAACTCAGGCCTCCTGAAAACAAAACAAAGGATTTGTTTCCCTTCTACTCTTTCCACAAAACCAACAGGAAACATCAGCCTGGAGAAAGAATTCAACACAAATGTTAAAACAAAAATCTATAAACCTGGAGCAACTCCATCTCCGAATCATGATACACAATGACATGAGAGTAAGTGTGTCAGGCACAAAGCATGCGTGAGCCTGACCACCTGATTTCTATTCTTCAAAGGAAGGAAGGTTTTCATATTTTTTATTATCATTCTTTGTCATTGTTTCTGAATATGCCAAAAAATAGTTTATGAAAGAATTATGCACTGCAATAACAGGTTACTATTGTATCAATTATAGAAGGCATTCAGAGGGGATAGGAAAAGCCACCTCTGTAAAAAATGCAAAATTTCTTCCCCTGTTAAGAACACGTATACAAAATGCAACAGAGAATTCAAATTCTTTTGGAGAGGAGCAAAAGCCACAGAACCAAAGTCAACAGAATGAGTTAATTCAGAATTCACTGGACAAACATGCTCAATGTATTCAAATAATTTTAAAGGCACACTGCAAACCATTCACTTAATGATCTGCAGGCTAGAGGAAGCATTTCCTGCTTTAACAGACAACAGAAATCAATAGGGTGCCCCAACAAACAAGGACCAAAGAACAATCAGGTTTTTAACAGCTCTGATAAATCAGCATGTTCTAAAGATCAAAATCCAGAAATTTTAAACATTCATTCACACCACAATGAAACAAGCACTTAAAAAAAAAAAAAAAAAAACAAAGAAACTAAGCACATAGATCATGTACATAGAACAATGAGGACTTCATGTACCGCTGGAAGAACAGGCTATAGCCTTTTACTTGAAAAATAAAACTACTTTTAATGATAACTGCTAAAACACATTTCATCATTCATGTTGCCTTGAAAAATCTGAGGCACTTGTATCTGATCAGAAAAGCAATTCTGGGTAATAGTAGGTTACAATTCAGTGCCAGTTTGCTTTAGAAGAAAAGAGAAAAAAAAGCTACTGTTTCTCATATCCTGCACAAAGTGTGAAGTGCCTCCCTCCCTCTTTCTCCTCCCGTTTTCTGAGCTCATGCTCCCCAACCCTTCTGAAACAAGTATGAGAAACTCTTATTCCCACCAATATGCAAAATGACAAAAGAATATCAATTTATTTGTGTAAATATATGCCTATACCTTGAACTGTAGGAGAAAGGTATCAGAAGTCCATATGAAACTTATTTCTAGATTCCTGAAATCACACACACAAACGTTCACACAGACACAGACACATACCCCCTGGAATACTGGGCACTTCACAAGTTTAGGAATTCCAACTTCTAGAAGATAACTTTGTAGTTAGTTTAAAATAAAAATCTGTCAGCTTTTGAAAGCCTTGATCATCTGCTAAACCATCCAAATATCAAAGAGATCCAATTAGCTTTCTCTGTAGAATGTAATTTCACTTGATGGCAAAACAGACCCTAAGAAGTACTGGATCAAATATTCGTGTTTATCACTACCTATGATCGTTTTTAAGCACATTAACAGATTCAGAAATGTATGTCTCAACAACATTTATTCTTATTGAAAAAGCATACGTGTTCAACTCTCTATACAGTGACTAGGTCCCATGATGGTGTTTAAGAGCTATTTTGTGCATTGAAATATTTATTTTCAAGTGCAGACAAGGAGGGTGTGTATTACTCAGTTGTAGAGCACCTGCTTAGCATGAACAATGTCCTGGATTCAGTCCCCAGTACCTCCAAAAAATAAATAAAAATAAGTGCATATTTAAAAATAAGAATAAAGTTATATAAAAAAAAGCAGACTAAAAAGCACTGCAATCTATATGCTACAATTATACTAAAAAAAAAGTGTTTCTTTCAAATATTGACTATATGCCAATCACAGAGACTATCACAAATCACACCTGAACCATCACGTGTGATTCTCAACAACCCTAAGTAGACACGGATGAGAAACCCGGCACTGAGGATGAGGAGACGGAGCTCGGAAGATCCGGGGACTCTGACCGTCCTGCTCCCCGTGACACCACGTCAACCCAGGGCAAGCTCTGACAGACCTGCTCTGAGGGGACACCCAGCTGCATGGAACCTTGGGGCATTGGGGAGTCCCAGAAAACACTAAAAATTGTTCAGTGAAAAACCAGCTCAAATATATTACACTTTGCCACATCCTTTAAAAAGGGAAAATGACTGAGACCTTTTTGATGCCTCCGTGTCCTTTCTGCCATCATCAATTATTTGCCCTCTCAGGGTGACCAGTGAAGAACTGGACCCCATATGAAATGCACTCAGATGGAAGAGCTTTTAAAGTTATTTTAAGAAGTTTGTAAGACCCTGTCTATGCCTCACACAGGTGGTCATCCATCACTTCTCACCGGTGTGGACGTACCACCTGAAATCACTCCTTTCTGCTTTTTAAAATCCCTTCATCTAATCCAGGCTTTTCAACAGCAAAGAAGCACCTCAACCACAGACACTGGACAGCTTTTCACCAAACGGACTCGAACAGCCCATTGTACTATCTGGAAACCCTTTTCTTCTATTAAAACCACTTCCAGGTACTTCATCATTTTCTGATTGGTGGACTTGGCCTCTGACTGGCCTACTCAGAGAGCTCCCAGCCTCACATGCGGGGGTGGGAGAGGACCCTGCTGTTGGGGGAAATCAGTGAGGAAGGCGGACATACTCCCGCCAGGTCTGCAAGGGTAGAATTGCCACAACGTGCTCAGAAATTATACCGTCATCACCCCTGGGCTCCCATGGACTTGTTTCACATTAACCAAACTCATGACACACTGATGAAAGAAAACCAGAAACTTAACTTATTAATGTAACAGAAGACGTGAAACTATGAACCAGACTGAAATATCAGAGTTCAAACATGAGTAAATTTTCTCAATGGCCTAATCACGGGGAGGCAGTCACATGGCAAGCATGGACAGAAACAGAGCAGGAAGGGTTTCTAGATTAACTCAATGGACTAAATTTCTGTTATAAGAACTGATCTACTGCCTGGAAAACAAATAACGCCAATCACGATTCACTCTCTGTGGACAGTGGCCAATACATGACTATGAGCATCTGTGTAACTCTCTTTTCCCTGTCCTTTCTGGGCTAAAATATGCACAGAGGTACAAAGATTCAGGGATGCAGATAACACTAAACACCCAAAGCCCATCTCTGGGAGCCTCAAACCAGTAAGCCAGGGTTTAAATACCAGCTCTGCCACTTACTATTTCTGTGATTTTGGCCAACTTACCCTCTGTGTGCCTCAATTTCCACACTGTAAAACTGGGATAACAATCAAACCTTCCTTACTCGCTTGTTGAGAAGATTGAAGGATTCATTTCTGTAAAACTCTCAGAAAAGAATGTAGCACATTTTGGGTGTTCAACAAATGTCAAATTAATATCAAAGTGATTTACAAGTCCCCCTTCTAATCATCTTATGTGTTTCCTGGCTAGTATAAGTCCCAATGAAAATCCTTATTACTCCTTTTATAAACTCTTGGGGAGGACCCTTCTCTTCCATCCCACCACCTGTTTAAACCGAGGGAGGGAATGCCTCCTAACCACTCCTCTGGGCCATGGAGAGTGCTTCTCCATTCACACCCCTGGCCCCTGGCCAACAGCTAGCCCTCGTCACACTAACAGAGTGAGGTGTGAGTCCGGGGAGACAAGCAGGGCATTTGAAACCCTTCCTTTCCCTCCAGTGTTGATCACCATTGGGAAGCACTTGGGATGCTCGGCTTCATGACAGGACAGCTTTGTGCATGAACGGGCAGGTCCTCTCAAGGGAAGGCTAGCTATGTCACAGAGCTACATGGGACAGGGTGAGTCTCTAATTCTGGGACACAGTATCATGACACGCATTTTCCCACAGCCCTGAAGTTCATGGAGAACGTGGCTTCATCAGTAACAAATAAGACATTTATCGCCTGCCTACTCTTTTGTGTCATCTCTCAGTTGGCTGCTGGAGACAACATGTGTATAAGTATTGGATCCCTTTAAGCCCCAAAATATATGAAGTAACAAAGAATTCTGTGGCTTAACGTTGGTTCAGGGCGACTGTGTAACAGTTCTGACTCTGCTGATGCTTAATTATGGGTATAGGAACTAAGGAACCTCCTCAAATATCTTTCAGCATAAAACCAGCTTTTCTTATTTTCCTGTTTCTTAGTAATTGCCAAAGACTCTCAAATGATGGCTTCACACAAAAAAGCAGCTAAAGTTTATGAGCCCTCTTGACATACCCACTGTGGTAAACACTTTACATAATTTCTAATTCTCACAATTCTACAAAGCAGATATGAATGTCCCCATCTCACAGACAAGGGAAAAACTCAGAGCAAACTGACTCAGGCTCACGTGGCTCAGTGGCAACACGTGCACGCAAACCCAACTCAAAAATCTACACCCCTTCGTATATGTACCAAACCTCCTACCACCCATTAACACACAGCGGCGGAGTCAATACTCAGGGAACTCAATACACTTTTCAGCTTTAAGGTGCTCCAGAGGCCGCTTCTAGCTGTTTTATAAAATCCCGGCTCACTGACTTCTAACACTGGAAGAAAAGACCGATTTTGCCATTGTTTGCACAGCAAGTCTGAAATGTTCACAGCGAGATGACAGAATAAGTCTAAGACATAAGCAGAATAATTTTTCCAGGTAGACAGACATAATGGACATTGTGCTATTCTGAAGCACTAAGCAACGGAATCAAAACAAAATAACATTTGTTAAGCCTTCTTTTGCAAAAGGAATATTAAGACTGTTAGAAGTTGCAACAGCGCCACCTATGGCTAAAATGACCTTCCAGGTTGCCGGGAAAGATTCAACACAAAAATTGCCTGTAGGATCAGAAAAGAGAATCAGATAACTAAAAGCTTATGTAGCACATACTGCACTTTGCTTCGGGGGAAGGGAAGGGTATTCAGTATTTAATCTGATATTGCTAATACTCCTGAATATAAACAAAAGACATAGGTTCATGGAAACTCATCTTAGAAGAGGAAAGAATCCAGTCCAGCCACTTCATTTTACAGGAGGGGAAACTGAGACATGGGTTCTGTCCTGCAATCGGCAGCAAAGCTCTCCCAGGCCTCATGTCTTGCACTGTAGCATAAACCAACAGATCTGTACTAGGCCTATATTCATAAAAGTCACGTTTGTATTTTTCCAACAGTAGGTTATCTAAGTATCTTGCAAAATAATTCTCAAAGAGCCAGGATATCATACAAGATTGATGAAATACAAAAACATTTATTTACATAATAAAACAGCATGAGCTTTATTCTATTAAAAAAGTGACTTGTTAAATCAATGTTTTGATATTTTAAACCTGTTAAGAGTGCAGGAAAAAAAATCAAAATTTTGCTTAATCACAAAAGAGAGAAGCTTATTCCCTGAAAATGATCAATGTGGATTTTACTAAACTTAATGAATCTGGTCAGAATTCCACGAATTTAAATGTCTGTGTGGATGGTTACACGGCAACATGAATTCTGAGTTGTAACAATACATATTCTGTGTAAATAATATTCAAGGTCTTCTGATTAAGGCAATTTAACTAGTCCCTGTCTCACTAGTATGATACAGATTTCATTAAAACTTCATACTACACTAAAAAAAAAAAAAAAAGAATCCTTGTTACTTTAAACCATATTCAAATATATCATATATATAAATATTATAATTATTGAATATGCATCAGAAATAAGCGACACTCTTTAGTATTCAGAGTTGATCCTTCTAAAATA
Organism: Camelus bactrianus; assembly: GCF_048773025.1. Classification (NCBI taxonomy): domain Eukaryota; kingdom Metazoa; phylum Chordata; class Mammalia; order Artiodactyla; family Camelidae; genus Camelus; species Camelus bactrianus. Next base: position 100,841,611 of record NC_133544.1, read on the forward strand.
TCTGTCATTCTGACAGCACATTTTTATTAAGCACCTCTTGGGTTCTTTGTATACAAGGCGTCTAAGTCTCACAGTCAGACAAGTTAAACGATATTACTCAAATTTCACAAATAAGGAAATGTACTTAAGCCATGAAAACAACTTACATATTCACCATCAGGAAAGAAAAGAGTAAAGATTTTACTTATAATATTCACTGACAATCTTTTCTTCCATATTAAGACTACATAAAACCAATTCAGTCTTTGTAAGTATTTCTGTCAATAAGGGCCACTAGAGAAAAACAAGTAACATCAATAACAGTGGTTGGACTTTCAAAGCCCACTTCTCTTTGGCACTATAATTGTTTTTAATGTTTTGTTTTTTGTGCTAACAGACCACTAAATTAAAAAAATTGACTTTTTAAGTAATTACCTGAGAATTAAACATTTGTGAAAATGTACAATTTTAACTTATGACACTCTGTCTCACATTCTCACTGGTGTCTCTCCTTTGAAGTCCTCATAAGGCTGAGATCACTAAAATCGGCCATTTATGGAGTCACAGCAGTTCAGGTAGCCACTCAACGGGAGGCTGATTAGAGGAGCAATTAAGAATGCATCCTGTGCAGCCTGGGTTCCAGCACCGAGCTAGCCACCGCCAGCTGGGTGTGATTTAGGACAAGCTGCTCCATCTCTCAATCCCTCAGCTGCAAAAAAGGAGACACGGATACCTACCCTCAAACACCTGCTATGAAGTAAAACATGAGGAAAGCATTTTAGTGTTAGGTAGGTGTCCACTCAGAGCGAGTTTGGTCATTATGATGATGAGGATGGCTGTTAATAAATTAAGCTAGACCAAAAAGGAGAAATCACCTTAAAGGAGAAACATTTTAATTCAATCAGCATTTCCTTTTGGATGGATTGCAGAATGTTCTATTGATGTTTTTAATAAACCATGTTTTGTCCATTAATTATAGATTTACAGGTTCATGGACAAGTCTCCAGAAAAAGAATTAGAGGCCTCTAACCTCTGAATACTAAGAAAGTAAATTAAAAAAAAAATCATTTGGGAGATTATACCTCATTTGGGAGAGTATGTGCTTAGCATGCATGAGGCCCTCAGTTCAGTCCCCATAAACTCCATTTAAAACTTTCTTTTTTAAGAAATGGAGAATTAAAGCAAAAAGATGGAGGAATACAGAATATTTTAGAGACTCATCTCAGATTTAAGATGGGGAGAAAACATCCATTTCTCAGAGGAAATCTTGAGAACTATGTAAACAGTATCTGAGATGTCTAGTCTTCTAACATTATTCATGAATCCATATTACCAAGTCTTAAAACTACCTGATAACCCACAGAGGTGATACTGATCGTAACACCTGCCAACACGGATCGAGCTCCCGCTAGGACTGCTCTGTTCTGACATCTCTGCTCCTGAGGCCTGACCAGGCTGAGAGCACTAAATTCGGTCATTCATGAGCATCTCGTGTAAGTCCTCCATGTGTGCTTCTAACTCTCCCCTCACCAGCCCCTCTGAGGGAAGCACTGTTATCATCATCCCCACCTGCAGATAAGGCCACTGAGGCACAGAGACTAAACCCTTTCCAGGTCACATTGGCATTAAAGGACGTCTGTATTTCTGCTGTTTTGCTTTTGACAAAGTAATCTGAGATATCAATTCAAGGGAGACTGTTAAATAGTCAAGTCTGTCAGGTCTTCACCTCAAAGAGCAGATACTATAAATTCCTGATGTAGGATGAGGCTGCCGCCACAAACTGACTCAGCTTGAAATTAATATCCAAGGTGAAGCAGCGGATTCACGTAAATATTCACGACTGTCAACTCCGCTCACGGGTCTGGGCCCTTCACTGCCTGAACGGGGGTGAAATCCCCACCCGTGTCAGGGAGGGACTCGCAGCTCTTCCGGGACTCACCCAGGATTCACGGGCTGTTTCCCCCCACAGGCTGTCCTCAACGATTAAAAAGCTCTCAAGATTTTTACACCATGCAAAACTGAAAGACATTTCTGCAGATGGAGCACTTTCTCAGGCTTAAACCTTTTTTGCCTACACTCAGCAAGGGGCAAAAAAAAAAAAAAGAAACATGACTCTACAAAGTCTCTGACCCTCACCACTCACGGGAGTAGAATGGCCACAGCAGCAGATGAGTCTTCTCATTGCACGATGAGAACAAAATAAAGCCGCCCCAACAACAGGCAATCCCAGAGACAGAGCTCAGCAGTCTTCTGCACACTCACAGTTGTGCAGCCCTCACCACCATCTATTTCCTGAACACTTCATCACCCCAGAAGAAACCTCCTGTCACTAACAGTCACTCCCTAATCCCCCTCCACCCAGCCCCTTTCAACCATCACCTGCTCTCTGCCTCTGCATGTGCCTTTTCTGGGCATTTCAGATCACTGAAATCAACAATATGTGGCCGTTTGTGTCTGCTTCCTTTCACTTAAAATGCTGTTTTCAAGGCTTGTCCATTTTGAAGTGGTATCAGCATCTCTCTCTTTCTTTTTTTTTTTTTTTTTGAAACCGTTAAAGTTTATTAGAAGGTAGTAAGTACTATCAAAAAGAGTACGGTGGAGCATAAGTGATTGGGTTTCAAAGGGAAAAGTGCGGGTTGAACAGTCAGGGAGGAGTTCCCAGAACAGGTGGCCTTTTTCATTTTCCTCTTTATTTGTTTTTTCTTTTTTATTCACTCTTACATGTGAATAATGTTCCACAACATGGAGATACTACATTCTGTTCTTCCATTCAGCAGCTATTTTTGGACGAAGTCCAGTAGAATGAGTGTAAGAAGTGACTATCATGGATGGCATTTAAGCAAAGGGCAAGACGTGCTTTCAAAAAACAAGCCAACAAACAGAGGCACAAGGAAATTCAGTGCGTTTCTGAGCAAAGAGGATGCTTGCTTCGGCAGGACTACCGTGCAGGGCTGGGGCGGATACTGGCAAGAATCACGGTGAGGGAGTCACCTGAGAAAACTCCCCACTGCAAGCAGCTCAGCCAATTCTCCCTCACCCTGTATTGTTAGAGCCATGTTTCTAGGTTACTCTTATTTCAAGTAATAGTACTTTAACTGCACATCTGATCATCTGCCTCAGACCACATTACCTAGAAGCCACAGAAAATCATTCACTGACCGGAACAGCTCCAGGACATAACGGTGATGGATCAGGGAGTCCAGCAGCATTCCAGCCTGCAGGCACAAACCCCACATGTGCCCTGGTGATGTCCGAAAAATAAAATGCATGGAAATATCTCATTGCTGGTACACGACATCTGCCCTCAAATTGCCCCAAAATCATGCTGGCAAAGCACTACTCAAACTTTTCACTCCAAAAAAAAAAAAATGCTAAGAAGGCAAATTTAGGCCCTTCCATTAAAAACCAGCAAACATCACTGCCAGTATCTGAGCTGGAATTCTCCTGACTTCAAAAACCACCACGCAGTTACTTTTCAAACGTGATAGTCATATATGTATTCCACGTAGATGATATTACAGTAGGATTTTTCTTTTCAAAATTTCCAGTTGCAACATTAGCACAAGAAAGTTTATGTTTCAGCTTTAAAAAAATCAATTATCCTCCACTTTCTTAATTTTGAACCTATTATTATTTTATAAAGGGAGCTATGCTGCATATTATAAACCAACTGTTTGGTTTCTGCAAATAAGACCTTTATGACCTCACTATTTCAGAGCAAACTTTAATGATGTTTTGAGAGGTGGGGCCTGGGGCGCTCACTAACAGCTTTTTAAATACTGACAAGTATGTGCTCTTAAGTAATGCAAAGGCTCTAACTCCACACTAGCTCAGAAAGCAAAGAAACTGCACCAAAGACTTACTTTAACATTTTAATATATTCCTATTGTTTTGAATATTAAAGTTCTTAAAAGATATGATTTTTTTGAGAAAGCCAACAGCTGTATTAAATTTCCTCTCACCAAGAAAGCAATCTTTATCAAGAATAAAAACCCCTATAGAAATTGAAATGACGGGATGTTTCTAGCTAAGTGAACATGCAGATCAGAACACAAACCTAAATCCTATCAGATCTCACTCGAACGAGCTCAACAAAGTCCTGGGCTACCCTGGAACTTAGCTCTTCTTTTCCAAAAGTTGGCTGAGCTAAGATCATCACACAAGGCAGGGAAGGAAAGAAGAGGAAAGTCCACCTGGCAGCCTCCATCTGTTTTCTTCCAGCCAAAAGTCGCCTCTAGGGTCGCCCTGCTAACAAGCCCTCCCCATAAGGAAATCCGGCATCCACACTGCCCCTGCCGTCCCCAAGCAGTCCCGACGCCTCTCTCCCAGCCTGTGAATGTTCTTCTAATGACCCCCCCTGTTGGTGGCACCCTTCCCCTCTTCCCTGCTACACACACACACACACACAGAGCCACAGCAGTCTTCCCAAATCACAAATTTGATTACATCACCCCCACTTCAAACCCTTCAGAGGCTCCCTGGTGGAATTCTAGCCCCACCCCAGACACTGCTTGCCCAGCCTCACCTCAGTACACAGGTCCCCAGTGACCTCAGGGGCCCCCTGACTTGCTCCTACTCCCCACTTGTCTCCAGGCTCATTTTGACTGTTTCCCAAGGAAGCCTTCCCTCCTTCCAACTACCACAATTTGTTCCTCTATTCCTAGAACATTCTAGGCTAAGTCAACTTCTGACAATGCTAAGCTCACAAGAAGCAAATACATTTTGCTTACTAATGTGGGTCCACCCTCTCTCCCCTAGACACACAGAAGTGCACGTGTTACGAATAAATGAATGACGGGGTGGGTCTCAAAGGGACAGACATACCTACTCTCACCCGTCCCGACCCTTGTGTCTGTAGAATATCAGAAGAAAAACCAGAATTACCTTTCCTGAGGGTCACTTTCTGATGACACCCTTCACTGACTACTGTGTCAGTTCTAGTAAAACCCAAGCTCTTCCAAAGCCCTCCATCCCGGACTCTCTCCAGTGTCCTCAGCAGCAGGGGCACCTTCCACCCTGGACCACACAGGGCACTCTCCCCGTTTCCCCACGCCAAAAGCCTCCAGGCATCTGCCCGGGCTGCACCTGCCACCTGAGCCACATTCTTGACTACTTCTCCTGGCTGACACTCTGTCCTCACAAATGAATGTAGAGTCCATTTCTTCCAGGAAGTCCTCTCTGATAATGTCCTTTAGGTCTTGGTTGGGCTTCATCTATAGCAGCAGTACATTTGACCAACTGGGTGTTTGCCCGCTACTTTGAGACCACGAACTCTTGGGGGCCACGTGGGAAGGAGTGAGAGATTACAAGAGGGGTGCGGGAAGCAAAAAGCAAAAATCACAGCCCAAGTCCCAAATTCAAGGATACTTTCTCAGGAAAAAGTATAAACAATTTCACACGTGTGCAATTTGGCTACTGTTTTTGTGGCTTGTGGACAGCAAGAACTTGGTGTTCTAGTCCAAAATCCAGGTTACATGCAAAGAAATGTATATATTCATATCCAAAGGAAACCAGAGCTGCTCAACAACAGTTTGCAGTTAGAATTGAAAGGAACTTTGATAAAGGCAATCTCTCTCTCTTCCTTCTTTTCTGGCATCATATAATTTTAGAAGTATTTGCGTGACCAAGAGATGGCTACAGCCCGTGATTCTTCACTGGAGTGTTTGGGGCTGAGGAAGACCAGATTACATTCACTGCGTAAATGCAATCACACCAACACACTGATAGGTGCCGTGGTGGTGGAGATGATGTTCCAAAGCAGGCAACCTTATTCTGTAAGAGAACTCTAAATAGAAAGTAAGAAATGCAATGTTCTGTAGTCAATTTCATTTGCTATATGGGTCATTAATTGATAGTATATCTTGTCTAATGAAACCCAAAAATAAATTGTCAACGTCGATTTTCTTCATCTGACCATTTTATGCTAACTTTGGATATTAAACCCTCACTCCATAAGTAAAACTCAGGCCTACGCTGCAGCAGTTACATCCCGTGGAAGAAAGCCGATCAAGGGAGAACTGGAGAGTTTCCCTTCAGAAGCTGCTAAGTCTGGTTTTGCACCTGTACGTGATTTGCAACCACGTCATCGAGAATGGAGAAAACCTAACAACTGTGGGGCGAAAAGCACTGAGGTGCTTCAGAAAAATCAAAGAACGCTGAGCTTTGTGAAACAGTCCTGAGGCACTTAAATCGTACTTTTTCTGAAAGGCTCCAAAACTGACCCAATTCACCATTCCAGGTTCAACAGGGAGGTACCGGATTTAGTAGATAAAACATGCCCTTGAAGTCTGACAAGGCCTTGCTTGAATTCTGCTGCAGCATTTACTAGCCACTAAATGGACCAATTCCTTAACCCTCTGAGAAGGCTTCCCGATCTGCAAAAGGGGGCTGCCACCGCCCACCTGGGAGGCATGGATGAGAACGCAACACGCAAGTAGGGCTGCCGACTGGTACCTGACACGGGGCCTGACTAGTTTCCCTCCGCTGCCCTTCTCCCCCTTTAAACTTGCACTGTTCCCCCGGTAAGGATCAAGACCACGGAACAGAATGCCCGATTTTTCTGTGTATCCCCGGATACATGACTTACCCTTAGGAGGCCAGAAAAACTGCTTCCTCCCCAGTCACTATCAACGTTCTTAAGATTCTGGGTATTTTTAACTCTATTTTCCAGGGAGACTATTCCAGAACTTTCCAAGCACCATTCTCCAGGTTGGCTCCCCTCCCAGCACCCATCCTTTCTCACTTCAGATACTCTGTATGATTGCCGTCTGTTCATGGGAAAGCGAGTCCGGTAGGGTGGGGACTCCCAAGGACTCCCCCCTCCCTCACAGGTGAGTGTGACTACCTTCTGCTCACTCCTCACTCCAACTCCAGCTTCTAAGAAGTCTACCCTCCAGGACCCTGCAGATTCTGCATCTTCCCAAGACACACACGTGGCCACGACCCTCCCTTCAGATTTCTTCCTGGCTGGCCCTGCACACCCCCCGGCCCCTTAAAGATAAATGGCATTAGGCTGAAAATCGCAAATGCCGCTGACTGACACACCAATGCTGCATGGTCTGGGCTTTCCTCCAACACAGGCAGGGCCCTGCCCCCCCTCAGCCTCAGTCTGCAGCTCTCGAGATGATCTAATTCACATGCAAGGCTATGAACACCAGCTAAGAATGACGACTCCCAACGTGTATCTATAGTCCGGCTCCTTCACCTGAGCCACAATCTCATAGACACGAGTGCCTCTTTGAAGTCCTAACTTGGATGACAAATGGCATCTTAAAAATGCCTCATGTTCACCATTTACTCTGGAATTCGATTCCTGGCAGGTACCTCCCAGACTCCCCATTTTAGTAACAGCCCCAGCACCCAACTATGTGTTTGAGGTCACATTCAATTTCCAATGTTCCCTCCCCTAATCCCTGCCCTGGAATCAGTCCTATTATTTCCGTCGCTAAGCCCATCTCAAATGTGGTTCTACAGGGACCATGGCCGTAACCCCGCAAGTTCACAGCACGGTACACTGACTAACAGTCCTCCGTAGGGTGCTCCCTGGAGGGGGAGGCATCTCCTGCCGCTGGTCACCTCAGAAGGCACTGGATTCTCACAAAGGAGGCCCAGGAGAAGGGACTCAAGGTTCTCCCGTGGTCTGAGCTTTGAAGGGCCCGAGGTCTGGGGGAGCTCCTAATTAGCAGACACACTTGCCAGTGAGCAGATGAGGATGGAGGAACCCAGGCAAGGCTGTTCTCACTCCAACCCCTGGGCTCTCGGGAGCCACGGGAAAGGCCTGTGTTCAGGGCACAGCCCGGCCATCACAGATCCCAGCGAGCATTAGCCAACACGAAAAGCCTAGTCTCCTTCTAATTGTGACATTTACTTCTGTTCTGTTCCCCATCCAGAATGTGATGGACTCATTCAGATATTATGGCCTGTCTCAAGCGATACAAATTCAGTGATAAATGAAGTGTCCACATTTGGACCAGAGCATGAAAGGAGAAACAAGGCCTCATGTTCAGCATGATGGTGGTGGCCAAACCCTTCCACCGAGTGAGATGAACCATGATGGGGGTGAGAATCCAAGGTCCGAGGTCGGCCAAAACATCTTCCTTCAAGGTTGGCTGGGGTGTTGCAGACTCCCTACCGCAAACTAACTACACGGCCGTCAGTGGTGGACATCAGCTGCAACAGACACGGAGTCAGCTATTTATGCCAACATGGGTTAAAAGTAAAGGCCGGGGCAGGGAGGCCTGCACGGCTGCTGAGGCAAAGCACAGACCCGGCTCTGAATGCCCACTGGCTGGAGAAGGGAGGAAGCTACGGTCCCCTTTAGCGGTCGCTGTGTCAACAAGATCCAGGTGAGCCAGCTACTTAGGAGAAGGCCATGTTTTCCTGATACTCAGAAAAACCAGCCTCGTAAAGGGAACACAAGAGTGGCATGGATTTTAGACCCACTTCTGCCCCTTTATGAAGGCAAAGTAAAGTAAATGGCACAGGGATGTTGAATGCAAAAAAAAAAAATTAAATAAGTAAACGGTGACTGCTTCCTCCAACATCGTCCCCTGCAGCTGCACAACCATGAGCCTGACACTTTCTCACCAGTGACCGCTGGCCAGGAAGTGCCATCACGCACGTCACACAGTGACAGCCAGGAACCGCGTGAAGAGCACGTTTGTGTAAAAGCAGGAATCGAGCAAGATTCTGCAGAATTTGACTTGTCAAGATTAAATACTCCATGAAAAGAATCCCTCAGCAGCCGCCAAAATCAATTCGCATCTCACTTCTTCAAAACAATCAAACAAATTTAATAAGGGCGCATTTGTCACCAAATATAAGGAGGACCAAACAGGTTCCTCAAAGCAAGGATTTTAACAGGTATCAAACACCAGTGGGTGATGTGCTAACAAAGCAAATATTCCAAAAAATTAGAAAATAAAAAATGACTAGGATAATATATGGATCAAGGCAACTGTTAATTTTTTGCTCTTTAAAGCGATGGAGACAGTACGGAGGGCAATCTGGATATTTCCAATGCAGGGTGTGCACAGCCCACATTTTCAGACGCAACAACATGCTCACTGGGCAGTACAAGAGAAAAAGAATAAAGAAAAAGGAAAAGAGGAACAAGAGAAAATTAGAAACACACAAGAACAAAAATGATTTTGACAGCATGTACAAGAATTTATGTGAGTGTGTGAGGCCAGGGATGCTGGGACGGTGAGACCCACACTCACCTCCTGCTCCAGGGAAGGCAGGGGCCTGAGGGGAGCGGTGCTGCCGGGGGACCCCAACGTGATCAGCGCCCCTAACCAAAACTCCACCTATATGCGTCTAGGCAGCTTTTGAGCTACAAATTGTGGTCGCATTTCAGGCTGGACAGTTTTACTCACTTCCACCAAGAGTAGAAGGAGAGAATTAGGCTGTTCCTGTACCAAAGCATTGTTTAAAAAATTAATGACTGTGGAATAGTAAAAGAAAAAATTGAGTAAAAGTGACTGGAGGAGAATGTGCTTGACCCGAGCTCACTGGCCACGTTATCTCACTGACGTTAAGATGCTGGCTGAGCCCTTATGGTAGCAAAACAGACAGACCCACCAGGAGGGAGGTTTAATGCGCTGCTGTATTTTGATGCCGAGAGCCATGCCTGGTACACGAGGTTCTGGGTAAACAATGGTGACAGTGTCAACCACTATGGGCTAAGCACACATCCAGCTACTCCGCCAAATCCCAAGGGCAGACTTCAAAAGGCAAAAACAAGTTGGCATTCTCTGGTGGGTCTGCAGAGTCAGAGCCAAGCAGTTGCTGAGCAAAAATGTCACCAGTGCCTCCTATGACAAAAGAGGAGGCACTGGCCTGGGGCTGGGGCAGGGCTCTAGGCTTCCACTGCTCACCAATCAATCTGTCCAGGGGGAGAACGTGGTCTCTGCGTATGTTGCACCTATGCACCTACCTTGACTGACGCCTGAGGTCTCAGCAGGTGGTGACATGTGAGGTGAACGGAGCCAGCCTCGGTGTAGCACAGTGCTGGCAGCTATGCCCTCAGCAGTGCCCAGGCTCCTAAACCTGACACCTCATCTCCAAGGAGCAGAAGGGGAGTGCGGGCATGAAGATCACAGGGCCCTGTGAGGACAAGTACAGGCCATGACATGCCTTGCCCCTTCCTTAAGCCATAGATTTATGTCCGGGAGGAACAGAAAATTCATCCAGAGCCCGCTAGGCACCTCACACACGTGGGGGACTCGGGTCCCCTGTGCCTATCACTCACAGGGCTGGTCTGGACATTCTTTTTATCAATTCTCTGGCATCTTCTCCTCCAACTTACCAATAACCAGAAAGTAGAATCTGATCTTAGTTAATTTCAAGAATCACAGAGCACCGCCTCCACAGTGGGCCCGGCAGCCGTGCCAGGTCCTCCGACCGTCACCTGTCAGACCGCCATGAGTACTCTCCAGACTCAAGGCCTGAGGCCGTAGGCCGTGGGCACACAGCTTCCCTCACTCTCCCCAGCAAAGGGGGACCACCTCTCGGCAAAGGCATGTCACCCTCTTCTGCACGAAGGACAGCACTATAGATACACGGGGAAACAGAGCAGATTGTGGGGGGGGGGGTAGGCAGCCCAGAAGAGCTCGTCTGTAATTCCGAGACAAAGTGGGGCCGTTGACTTAATCACAGGGACAAAGTGAGGATGAACATTTCCCTGCTCTTTCCCATACTCCGTGATACGCCTTTCCCTGCATAAGGAGTTCATTCGGAGGTCCCTGGCGGTGATTCTGATGTCCTAACATGGCATGCTGGCTGTCGGGCAGGAAGAGAGGGCCTGAGCCGAACAGGTGCTGGGCCTGGGAGGCAGGAGACACCGGCTCCAGCCCCAGCTCAACCAGCGCCTCGTTCTGCCTCTCGGGATTCAGCATCTCATCTACAAGCAAAGGGATGAGACTATCTAAAGACAGGCTGCCCAACATAAATGAAATGAGAGCCATGTAAAGAAAGTTTCCCAGTTGCCACATTTAAAACGGTAAACAAAGAAACAAACCAAGAAACAAAAAACAAATACTAGAAAATGATTTTAAGAACAAATCTTAACCTACTGTATGTAAAATACTATCATTTTGACATGTAATCAATATAGGAAGTGATAAGATAGTTTACATTCTTTTTACTAGACAAGTCTCAGCGTCTGATGTTCATTTGACCTACAGCAAATCTCAGCTCAGAGCAGCCTCCTCCCCAGCTCTCCTAGCATCAGTGGCTGTGGCTACTCTATTGGTCAGCAACTCCAGGGGTCCCACCAGGGTCCTGGCTGAAAAGCTGCAGTAAGTGTCCACAATAACCCTAAAAGGATCTCTCTGAAACAAAGGCGGATTCACTTTTAAATGTCTGTAAAGCGGCGGGCTGCACCTCCCTCCACCCTTGGCTACAAGAGAGTCCTCTTCCTTGCTGATCACTTTCTGGATGTAGGGAAGAAACCCGGCACACAGCCAGGGTGGACTGGCCTCCAGGTAAACTTACCTGCTTTCTGTGTCCAGTCCCATGATGTCCTCCTTCTCAAATGGGATGCAGAGAAGGAGGATCTTGTCCCCAGAATTGTCGGATGCACCGTCCAGCCACTTGGACTTGGGCAAGATGAAGAGTGACTCAGTGAAGTCGTCGATCCTCTTCTCCACCACCCTGCAGTCCTCGTAAATTGAAGGCCACTTCGGTGCGTGGCTGCTCGGCCACCTCCCCATGCAGCAGAAAGTCAAAGAGCTGAGAGTCATAGAGCGTGGTGCCATACAGCTCCTCTGCACTTGGAGCTTTTCGAAGCCTTGGCCGAGAGGCATTCAGTAATGATGACAAGGCCCAAGACCTTGCGGTGGGTCTGGAAGTCGCTCCACCCATTCTTGGGCGCATAGTGGTGCCTGTAGTGGATACAGTTTGCCCACTGGGAGCTGCACGGACTGATCTGACACACCAAGGTGATTCACTTATAGATGCAAAAGAAATTCTCCTCTGAGATGATCCCCACGTGTTCGACCACCACAGGGAAAGTCTGGTGGTCCTCAGCACACTGCACGTAGTCAGGGATGCTCATGCTGCAGGCCCTGACGAGAGGGGAGAGGAGATCGAGGTACATACTGTACTGTGGGCTGCAGGTCCATCTGGGTTGCGATGACCTGGTGTGTACCAACCAGAAGGCAAGGGAAGCTCAAGTAAATCCAGAGGTACAGTTTGTCCTCAGAGTCTTCAAATGGCTACCGTAGCTCGGATCACATTACCCAGCTTTTGGTCTAGGCTTCCTGCCCTGCAGAGAAGGGTCATTTCTTGTTTTCTGTTTCCAAGCACCTACCAAGGCCCTGATGCAAAGTCACTGCTGAAAAATGCTGAATAAGGAAGTGAACAAAGGAAGTGCTTTCCCCAACCTCCTTCAGCAGAATATAAAGAAAAGGACTACAGTGGGATCAAAAGATCTGGTTTTCTATCCAATTTATTTGAACTCCTAAGCTTCAGAATAATGGATAAGAAAACTTGCCTTGGGGAGAAGGGTACAGTTCAGTGGTAGAGCACGTGCTTAGCATGTACGAGGTCCTGGGTTCAAACACCAGTACCTCATTTTAAAAAATGAAACAAATAAATAAACCTAATTACCCTCCTGAAAAAATATTTTTTAATTCAAAATTCAAAAAAAAACCTTGCAATTCACACAACATTGTAAACTTGACTATACTTCAATTAAAAAAAAATTCTTTGTCTTACATGAAAATATCTGGATTACAGAAGTTTGCAAATGTAAAATGCCTAGGGTACCACCTGCATAAAAAGGGGTGACTGTAAAATTTAGTATTGCTCCTTTATGAGCTATATTTCCTTTGGGGGGGTTATAACTTCTTAGAGCTAATTTTCTCAGATTAAAAAACATAAACATTACCTGATTCTCAGGACTGCTGAAGAATCAGATAACCCTATGAAAGCATCTGACCCACAGAGGTTACTCAATAATATTTGTTGAATGAATGAATAAACCAGCAAAGTGAATGCTGCTCCCTGCCACAGACCATCATAATGGTACTGCCTGGAAATCCCAAGCCCACGTTCCACCCGTCTCGACACTAACCATGTGGGTGACCTGGTCAGGCCTGTGTGATTCTCTAAGCCCCAGTTTAATCGTGAATAAAATTAGGGCAATAAAACAAACCTCAAATTGTTAGTGAGTCAGTAATGAATTGTACCCCAAACTTTCAAGTTGGAACCATTAAGGAAAACTATACAAAGGGTCCATAGGCCCTCTCCATATTATCTCTTACAACTACATGGGAATCTACATTATATCTCAAAATAAAAAGTCTAATTTTTTAAAGAGGCTATTGTGGTTAAATGAGCTCACTGTCTCAAATAAGGAACACAAAGCACAAATAAGACAATGCCCAGCACATGAGATACACTCAGTTAACATTCCCACTCAACCCATTGGTCCCTCCAACTTCAGAGCAAGAGGATGGGTCCTCGTGGCAAGAGGCCACTGCACCTGAAGCTAACAAAACTAATGGTGCCCACTTCCAAGACCTCCTGTCATCACCCTTGTTCTAATTTTCTATTTGTAATTTTTTTCTTTTTATTAAATAGAAACTCCCAATTGCATAGCCTTCACCTGACTAGACATCATGATGGCAGCCCTTCAAAACCTGACCACAGAGATCATGATGGCAGCCCTTCTTGGTGAAACAATAAAATGAAAATCCATTTCCACAAGACCTCTGTGTAAATCTACTAGGGAACTTAATCCTGGACTGAGGAAGAGGACTGGGGAGGAGGGGGCAATCAGGCGCACAGAAAACTATGGGCCACCTGTCCCACGATGGACTTTAGACTCAACCCTCACCCTCCAGGAAATTCAAAATACACACCGACAGATTGCTATGGACAAGATTTTTTTTTTTTAAACAAATCCCTGAATCCCTAGCAGGTCTTATTTCTACCGAAACACAAATGGATTATGTGTATAATGTTTCACAAAAGCCCTAAAATATTATCACGCCAACTTGACACATCAAGAAAAACTGAGGTAGAGAAGTTTATCACATTGTACATGATTAGAGAGAGGCCACGTCAGACACCGTATTTAAATCCAAGCCACTGCTCCAGTGCTCACACTAGAAAGTGTGACATACTGCACCTTTCCTGCCCTCTCCCTGCAATAAATCTCTGAAGAGTCTTTTCTGTGCCACCTGGAATCACAACCACATCAATTTTCCACAAAGTGCTATGTCACTCCTTGGAGGCTGTATCAAAATCTAAAGGGTTGGGATGGGAGGAGTGATTTGCATTTTCTGTTTCTCAAAGGAAACATGGCTTTAAAAGAAACTGAAAAGCACATATCTAGTCTAAGCCCTCATTGTGCAGAGAAAAAAATGGAGGCTCAGAAGAGATGAGGAAAGGTCCTTATTAATAAATATATCCTCAGTGCAGCACCAAGCCAGCCCTGGGCACTGCTGGGGGAGGATCTGGGAGACCCAGGAGAATGAGTGTTAGAAAAATGAAAGAGAATAAGCATAAAAGGCCCTGTCTCTACACCACCATACCATGGAATTCCACCAAATTACCAAGTAAGGGTGCAGCCAATATTAAGGTGGGCTAAGCAGGTTATAGAAACCTGGAAGTCTCAACCATATTGGAAATTCCAACATTTACTATGTTTTTTTCCCAGTTCAAGCATCAACTCAGTGGGAACTCTGTACCAGGGACTACACGAGGCCTGGAGTTCTCCCAAATACAGACCTCTATTACCACGTGTACAAACCACATAAAGGCCACCAGAAGGAAAGCACCCACAGATGGAATTACTGAAACTGAAAGCAGCCAACCAGCATATATTACTAAGAAAAATGGTGCTCCTAGAAATGGACTCATGGACATAGAAAGCCAACTGTGGTTAGCAGGCAGGAAAGGGGGGATTAACAGATACACGTTAATAAATATAAAATAAATGACAAGGACCTACTATATAGCACAGGGAACTATATTCAATTTCTTGTAATGAGTTGTACTAAAAACAATCTAAAACATATTTATACACATATGCATATGTTCATAACTAAATCTCTGCTGTACACCTGAAACTAACATTGTAAATTGACTACACTTCAAAAAAATTAATTTAAAAAAATAAGTAAAAATAAAAGCAACGCCATTAAGGAAAAATAAAAGAACACTCTAATCCCCTTAGCTGTAGCTGCTGAATATTTTTAGTTGCAAGCACCAAGTCCACTGGATCACTCCAGCACTGGCTGTCACTCTTTCTGACCATCAGAGAGTCACTTGGCTTCACTGAGGTTAATTTTCTCTTCTGTGAAAGGCTACAGTTGCAACTAATGATGTATAGAATCTCATCATTCACAAGCCCAACAATTAGTGAGGACTTCCCATGGGCCAGGCTCTGGAGAGATGAAAATATAGGGTCCCAGTTATATTCATTAGTAGAAGAAGTTTATGCCATAAAGACATTAATTCTTCCTATTTTGATAGACAGATTCATTGCAATTCTGATTAGAATTCCTACCAGATTTTTCATGGAATGTAACAAGTTAATTTATGGTCAAGAATAGCCAAGAAACTTCTTTAGAACCACCACTGGGGAGGGGTGGATTGGTCATTCATTTCCACTGGTCTTTCTGATGTGATGAAAACGTTCTGGAATAATAATTGTTGCACAACTGTAAATATGCTAAAAGCTGCTGAATTGTACCATTTAAATGGGTGGACTTCATGGTGTGTGAACAATATCACAATAAAGCTGTTATATGAAAAAATATTTCTTGACAATTATTTTTCCCTCTATACTACTTAGTCTGCCCCACAATTTAAGAAAAACAAAAAACCAAAACAAACCAAACTGTGCCAGGAGCTCTTTAGGACTGCAATGTCCCTGGGTCTCCAACGCCTCTGGTGGTGCTCTTCCTGTTAACACACCAAGCTGGGCTGGGCTAGTTAGGGAATGTAACTGTCTTTTTAAAATCGATGGTCACACTTTTCACCCTGGGAGAGGGAAGGAAGGAGGATGACACAGCCTTATGCCTTCAGCTCATTTTTAACTGAACCAAGCCCTGCTTTCAACACTGTAATCCCTCTCACTATAAAAACACATGACACCAACAAGCACCGCCATCATAACACCTGAAAGTGTTCAAGGTACTTACCTGGGGCAGAAACACTGAGGGAGGAGACAGAAGCTCGCTTGGCACTGAGGATCCCTTTTCCCGACTCCACCAGTAGCTGGGCTTTACAGCCGGAGGCTCTCAGCCCAGGGAGCAGTGCAGACGCCACTGAGCTGTTCCTCAGGGAGCGGGAAAGGAAGACCAGGGCAGCCCCGGAGTCGCGGGGCAGGGAAATGGGTGGAAACGCGGGCTGCAGCCCCGCTCGGAGGCCATCCCCAGCCCCAGCCCCAGCTGCCCCGTCCGGGTCCGCAGACCCCGCCCGCCTGGGACGCAGCCCGCCGAGTTGTGGGGACGGGCCGGTGGCCGAGGAGAGGAAGCCCGGGAGGAGAGGACTCGCGGGCGAGAGAGGGGAAGGGGACGCCAGCAGCGGACTGAGGGGAGCCCGGCTGGGTGAGAGGCGGCAGGTGCACACCTGGCCCCGGGAAGCTGTGGCACTGGGGCACTGGGGCAGGTGGCGTGGGCAGAGGGGTCTGGCCCGAGCAATTCAGCTGAACACAGGCTGACTCGCGCCCTCGTGGTCTGTGACACGCGGACCGCCCTCCCGCAGCCACCTGACCCCTTTCCGGGGAGACCCCACATTGCACTTCCACGGCCAGAGGCACCGGCCCCGGGCAGGAGCTAAAGGCCTGCCGGGCGACAGAGCTGAGAAGCCTTTGGGGCTAATCCCCGGCTCCGAGCTGGAGCTTCCAACCCGCGGTCCAGCTGACACCGACCGCCCATGCGCAGGAGGGCCAGCAATCCGCTCTGGGTTCTGCGAGAGAAGGTGGGGCAGTGAGGGAGGGAAAAGATGGGAGGGGGAGGAGAGGAGGGAAAAAGTGGAGGGAGACAGATGGACAGGAATAGCAGAGAGAATGGAGGGATCCTGAAAGGGTAAGGTCCTAGCGAGGATGGAGAGAAAAAGCTTTACCTCTGGTGGCACCCTGAAGAAGGTGGCAGTCCTGCCTCTGTACCCTTCTGTAACACTTCAAGGCCCGCAGCTCAAGTTTTACCTCCCTGATCCAGCCCTCCATCCGATGCTGCTGCAGAACCCCTACGGGTATCACACCTGTTGCCCCCACGCGGAGCAGGGTTTTCTGTTGGTCTGGGAACCAAGCACCCGCAGGTGTTGTCGCTCAGAACTACCTTGGGAAGAGTACATATTCCCCTTTTACACGCTGGGAAACAGGCAGGCACGATCTTTGCCTTAGCTCCACTGTCCCAGGTGTTGGGCTGGCAGGGAGCGGGGTGGTTCAAGATCAGAGCCCCAGACAGAGCAGACTGCCTGAGTGTTGGTGCATAGTCCCCATCCGTCCTGGGTAAACCACACTCCACCCTAGTGGCACCATCAAGGGCTCACAGTAGTTCCCTGGGTGTGGGAGAGCTGTCCTCATGTGAAGGAAAAGCCCAGCTGGGCTAACAAGTTAAGTCACAAATCTAAGTGTGATGTGTCAGTTTACTGATCTAAATTCTGCTGGGCTAACTCGTAAATCTGAAGTTTAGTGTCAGTTTACTGGGCTAACAAGCTAAGCCGTAAATCGAAGCTCAACAAGTGTCTATTACAAGTTGACAAGCACCAGTGTGCTGATTCCTTGCTTTTAGTTGCTTGAGCCTTATTGGCTAATACACCCTTACTTGTAATTAACCCTTTAAAACTTCATGTGTATGTCTTGGAGGTGGGTGCTCAGAAATTCGGAGCAGAAGCCCCTCTGAGCCCGCCGGCATAATAAATCTGAGTACGCCAACACTCCGAGTGGTGATTTTTCCTTGGCTGGCCTGTTGTTTCCATAACACTCAGTTCCAGTGCCCAGCTTGCTAGGTATATAGGAGTGCTACCAAATCCAAATTCATTCTCTTCAGTGCAGGACAGGCCAATAAGTTGGGAGACCAGGTGTTGGGGTATGGAATAGCAAGTTTCTGTAGACCTAGATGGCAAACTAATGTCCTGGAAAACCATCTCCCCAAGTCAGAATTCAGGCTCTTTTCCTACGTGCTTGGTTGTTGCAATCTTCTTGGTGTAGGAATTCCTTCTTGTTAGAATCCTTTGTTCTTGCAGCTATCTGCCTGGGTCAAATCTCTGTAAACCTCTAACAAAACAAACGTTATTTTCTATTCTGCAATTTCTAATCTTTTTATGAATGAAAATGTGTTAAATATACTTAAAGATCAGAGCCTTCAGAATAGGTTCTCCTGTATATTTCAGGCTCTAAGCAACATTGTTTTACAAGCAAGATGAAGCCTAGGAGACAGAGCATAGGGTTAAAGTCAAAGGAAAAGATCTAATATGGAGTCAGATTTGTTCTGTTCTATTACCCAGGCAGAAGCCACTTGAGGATTTAAATCCCTTTAAGTTAAAAATAACTAAAACTTTAAAGGAATTTACATACATAGGTGGGAATGTGCATAGCATATCTGGAAAAGCACCAAAAGGATAGTAAACAGTGGCATCTCCAGGGAGGGCCGGAAGAACAGAGGATGAGGGAAAACTTCTTTCACTTGTGTATTTTTGTGCTGTTTGAATTTTTTTTAACCATTTGCATGTATTTCTTTTTCAGTTAAAAAAATGTGTAATGGAGCAAAGGAGTAACTAGCTCAGCAAATACAGCAGCCATGGAATCACTGAGTCATCACTTTTGATTTAAGCCAGGAAGCATTTATTGACTCTCAACTATGTGCCCAGTGCTGTTTTAAGACTTCTTTTATTATTATTATTATTATTTTTTATTTTTATTTTTATTATTACTATTTTTATTATTATTATTATTTTATGAAATAATAACAAGGTATCCCTCACCCCTGCCCATGGCTGGTGGAAAACCAACTGAGTTTTTATTGAGTTGTTTTCCAAGGAGTAGAGATGAGTTATAAACTGAACACATCTTCAGGGCAAAACAGTCGGAGTGGTTTTCCAGCACTCCAGACAGCTATGAAGGGTTTTCAATAAAGGTGCCCAGAGGCTGAGAGAGAAAGCCTCGAGGACCCTATAAAAAGCTGCCCAAACTCTCTTCTCCATGGCAATACTGAAATAGGAAAGAACAAATCTGACTCCATATTAGATCTGTTCCTTTGACTTTAACAAAGCCAAGTTAATACTCTCCGGTCTTTTCATGGGTTATGATGTCACAGAGGAGATGGACAGGTCAACAAGGAACCACTCTGCCGTGATCACGGAGCCGGGGAGTGGGATGGGCGGCAACATGTGTGACGCAGCTGTAGCCGTGCCCGCGTTTCTAGGCAGGTACCCAAAGTCGCCTCGACAAGATGTCAAACACTTGTGCCCACGTCCTCATCACCTGACATGTATTAAAGAGAAATGGAAATGTATAAAAGGCCAATACCCTTGGTGGGTACACCGTCCTAAGTGCAAAGTCACAGTTTGACAACTGGCCATCCCGGTTCCCTGGGCTTCATTCTTGGAGAACCTTAAAAACCACTCCTCTGTCCTTAAGAAGTGCTGCATATTTGTCCTATCTTTGGCTCAGGGATGGAGCACGTTCAAGTGAACTTTAATGTCTGCACAGATTTGACTGCCTTTCTCCAGGTTCACTTGTCCATTCTAAAGAGGCCTGAGCTAAGTCCATCCTCCGTAAGATCTATTCCCTCCAGTGACTGCTCATTGAGCCTGCAATTAAGGGCCAGCAGAACAAGAATGTCCTTAGCTAAAAAGTTCACCCACCCTTCACTGCTTTCTTAATCTCCTCTCCTGGCTAATTGCAACAGACTATCACCTCCCTCCACCAAGCTCCCCAACTATGTCAGTTTGTCTCCCCAAAGAGAAGGTAAGGTCCATAAAAGAGGAGACAACTCCATAGTCACCTCTGAATTCCTAGCATAAAGTAATGTTAAGAAATGAAACTATGATTATGGCTTCTTTCCTTTAAAACCTTTCTGGTTATTTGATAGAGACCTTGGAAGACAGGTGTTTGCAGTCAAGTATCTTGATCCTCAAGACTCTGGAGGCCTTTTTCGGAATGGCTGCTCACTGATTCATTCAAACCACAGCTTCTCATTCCAGGAGTAGCTGTGATTCTCTGCCAGGAGTTTGTGGTTACTCTCATGCCAGAAGAGCTTTAAACTATATCCTTACTTTGGATTTGTTATTTTTCCCCTCTTCCAAAAAAATTGACTTTCCTTACTGTCTTACCTTGAGGAATTTTTTTTCATAGTTAACCCTTTAGTAAACCATGCTTCTCGGGATGGGCTTGGCCTTACATATGATCAGTCATCCAACTCCCAGTGTGAGAAGACTCGGGCTCAGCTCCTATCCTCCTGTCAAGGCAACTGAAACTCAGTACAGGAGCCAACAGGCACCCCAGGGCTTCTAAGGCTCGTGTATCACCCAGAATTCCTGCTTTCTGGTTTGTCTTGGCTTCTGAGGATTTCCCCTCACTTTCTTCACAATTAGCTGTGCAGCTTGAAAGATGAAGAAGGAAGGTTTTATTTCTTAATCAGCATTTTAAGAAACTTGTGTAATGAAGGTTTTCACGAGTTTCTAGATCCCTCCGTTGCCGAGACAGAAAACACACTAGATATTTTCTAAGTTTAGCTATCATGTGTATTTTTTCTTTTCTTTTGTTTTCTTAACTGCAAATAGACATTTTTTAATTTAAAAAATAAGGCCCCAAATAGGATAGAGACTTGAAGGGGCATACAAAATTAAAGGGCAAAGACAGAAAAATGATATATACTCTACAAGTTTAATATAATACTTACACTATGGATCAGATCAGCAATTCTCAGTAACAGCTAATTGAAATATGTCCATGAGGTAAAACTTCTCTCCTGTCAGAAGATGGCTAACAGAAAATAGAATTAAAACAACAAACTAAAATTCTAAGTCTGGCGAGGTACAGAATTCTACCAGCTAAATGTGTCTTCTTCTGGAAAAGAGGGAGGCTCACCAGCTCTTTACTGTGGAGCCTGAGCCCAGGGGATGGCGGTGAAGTGAGCTCTGTAAGTACCCAATAGCAAACTTGTGATGAATAAAGAGATGTGAGCTTTGATGACAGAGATGATACTACTATTCACTTGTCCTGTAAAGTATGTCTTCACGTTCAGTGATCAATACCTCGGCGTCCTCAGGGATTAAGATTATAGGAAAATTCACAGCCCGGGCCCAGACCTCCTCTTTGAGCTCATGACAATGCACTTAGATGTCTCAAAGGCAATTCGAGCTCCACCTGCAAAGAGCTGACTTCACGGTGCTCCTCCCATAGCCGTCCTACCCAGGGCCCCTGGTCGGGGGGCAAGGTCTCCCTGCCTCTCCCAGCTCAGGCCCATCACTCACAGATGTGACTGGACCCCACCTTCAGGGCCCAGATTTCCTCAGTCACCGAGTCCCACCACCCACACCTGACCTACCAGGTACTCACTGGCACTCACTCAGCACTGACTGTGTGCTGGGGACCACGCTGCACACTGTGCACACGTTATCTCACTGGATTGCCACAGCAGTCCTGGGAGGTCGGTACATCACTTCTTCAATTGATTAGATAAATTGTTTACTTCCTTGAGTGCATCATCCAAAGTGACACAGCTACTCAGCCACAAAACTGGGACTGAAAACCACTTGAAAATTCTACACTTCTACACCTGGCAGCCACCCTAATCTGACTCATCACATCACCTCCTGCAGAGCCTTCTAAATGTTTCTAAGCATTCTACAAGACAAAAGTGATCTACGAGAGCACCCCACTCCCCTACTTAAGATCTGTCAATGACGGCCCACTGCCCTTAGGAGAAAGCCCCACTGGGCCTGAGCACAGCCCAATGGCCCGGCATCCGCGTTCCCTGCGCGGCCTGGCCGCCTCACCCACCACACAGATCTACACGTGCAGTGTCCAAGACAGGGATGCTGACTCCGTACAACCCGGGGCTCGTCTCACTCAAACAATGATCACCTTCTTCAGTGTTCACCCTCTTCACTGCTGACGGTCAGAAAAATATTTTCTCAGGATGAATCAATATCTATTTCCTTACAACTTCCTGTCATTGATAATGAGCTCCATCCAAAATACAGAAGACCTAATTCTCAGTCTCCTTATCTGTAAAGTGAGAATAACAAGGAAATATATGAAGTTTTAAGTGAAATAATATACATGTGAGGCTGAGGGACAATTCCCAACATACAGTAAGCACTCAATATGTGCTTAGTTAATATTAATAGGAATATATTGCATTCCAGCAACCTTAACTCAATGTTTTATGGCTTTGTCCAACAGACTACAGACAAACATTTGGACGAACACCTTTGAGCAGATCAGCCCAAGCGTGCTGGGAGAGGTAAGCACTGACTCCAGTTACAGCTGCAGCCAACCAGCACTACGGGGCTGGGGCAGTTTGCTCAAACTCTTACATGTTGCTTGAGAATTTAGTTGTCATTAATGAATAAAGACAGGTGTTCTTTAGTCAAAATTCCTGAAACATATATCTTCAAAGATTGATGCAAATTTGATTTCAAGTACAACACTCTCACTAGAAATTATTTGAAAATGATAGTCTTAGCTCCTCTGCACATCAAAAGGGCATGATCTTAATGTATCTGACTACACCAAAAGTGTTGTTTAAAGGAATTTAAGATGAAGCCATCCTAAATAAGCTCTCAGTATCATCTTCACAAAGCCCCACCCAAGGGTCTCATTTCTCACTTCCACATACGTGTTCAGGTAGCTTAACCTGGGTCTTGGTTTCTTATAACACGGGGGTGGGAAGAGTTGTGGATAGATTTATGTAGCAAATATAAGCCTAGAGTATTTGCTGTGTAGAAATCCTAGAAATAAACAAATTAATATATAGTCCTACCCTCAAGAAGCTCAGCCTTTCCATTTACAACAGCATTAAAAATAAAATGAGAGATACATTTAACAAAAATTTACAAGATTTGTACATTGAATATTTTGATGTATCACCGAAATAATACTTAAAAGACCTACATATATGGAACACATCCCATGTTCATGGAATGGTAGACAATATTGTTAAAAATGTTAAGACTCCCCAAAGTGAGTTACAAATTCAGTGGAATCCTTATCAATATTCCAGCTGACTTCTTTGCAAAAATTGAAAAAGTGATCCCAAAATTCATATGGAAGTGCAAGGGGCCCAGGTCAGCCAAAACAATCTTGAAAAAGCAGAGCAAAGTTGGAGGACTCACTTTAAAGGGTACTAAAAAGCTATAGTACTAAGTCAGAATGGTACTGGCATAAGTTTGGATAAATAAATCTATGAGACATAATAAAAACACAGGGGGAAAAACTTACATTTACAGTCAGTTTTCCACAAGGGTGTCAACAACACTCCATTGAAAGAATAGTCTATTCAACAAATGGTGCAGGGAGTGCTATGTATCTGCAGGCAAAAGAATGAATCTGGAATCTGGACCCCCATATTTTAAATAAATAAAAATTAATTCAAAATTGATCACAGACAGAAACGTAAAAACTAAACCTATAAACTTTCTAAAAGAAGACACAGTATAAATCTTTGTGGTCCTAGGATAGGCTTTGGTTTCCTAGATACAATACCAAGAGCACAAGTGATAGAAGAAAAAAGCAGATAAACTGGACTTCATCAAATTAAAACCTTTTTGTTACAAATTACATCATCAAGAAAGTGAAATGACAGGGGAAGTGGGTATATCAAGTGACAGAGTGCATGCTTAGCAAGAAAAATAAAATAAATCAATACATCTAATTACCTCCCCTGTAAAGAAATTGTTTTAATGCTTAAAAAAACTAAAGTGAAAGGACAATCTGCAGAATAGGAGAAAAATTTTGCAAAGCATGTATCTGAGACTAGTATTCAGGATATATAAAAAATGCTTACAACTGAACAATACAAAGAAAATCGACCCAATGTTTAAATTTGCCAAGGATTTAAATAAATACACAAATGCCCGATAAGCACATGAAAAGAAGCTCAGCATCACTAGCCAAATCAAAATCAAAATGAGTTCTCATTTTACACCCACTAGGACGGTTTTAATCAAAACATGGACAATAACAAGTGTCGTTGAGGAGGCAGAGATACCTCATTTGTGGCCAATGGAAAGGGACAATGGTGCAGCTTCTTTGGAGAAGTCTGGTGTTTCCTCAAAAGGTTAGAGTTATATGGCTCAGCAATTCCACTCCTACATGTAGAGTCATCCCTCAGTATCCTCGGGGGGTTGGTTTCAGGAACCCCCCACCCTGGATACCATAATCCAATGATGTTCGAGTCCTTTTACAATCAGCCATCTGGATCCATGAAATGGAAATTACAGATATGGCGGGCCAACTGTACAGCCAACAGAATGAAAACATATTCTCACAAAAACTTGCACATCAATATTCATGGCAGTATCATTCAGAGTAGCCAAAGGTTACAAACAATATCCATCCATCAATGAACGGATAAACAAAATTACCAAGAATAGGCCCACAAACTTTTGGTCATTGAATCTTTGACAAATGAGGTGAGAACATACAATGGAGTAAAGACAGCCTCTTCAGCAAATGATGTACGTATAACTGGACAGCTGCATGTAAATGAATGAAGTTAGACTACTCCCTCACAGCATACACAAAAATAAATTCAAAATGGCTTAAAGACTTAAACATGTAGACAAGACACTATAAACCTCTTAGAGGAAAACATAGGCAAAATATCTGACATACATCTCAGCAATGTTCTCCTAGAGCAGTCTACTCAAGCAATAGAAATACAAGCAAAAATATACAAGTGGGATGTAATTAAACTTACAAGGTTTTGCACAGCAAAGGAAACAGTAAGCAAAACTAAAAGACAACCTATGGAATGGGAGAAAATAGTTGCAATAAATGAGACTGACAAGGGCTTAATTCCCAGAATATATAACACCTTTTATACTTGATAAGAAAGAAAAACAAACAATTCAATTCAAAAATGGGCAGAAGGCCTAAAGAAGCTTTTCTCCAATGAAGACATACAAATGGCCAATAGGCACATGAAAAAATGCTCAATATCATTATCAGAGAAATGCAAATCAAAACTGCAATCAAATATCACATCTCACCAGTCAGAATAGGCATCATTCAGAAGTTCACAAACAATAAATGCTGGAGAGGCTGTGGAGAATAGGGAACCCTCCTACACTGTGGTTGCAGTTTGGTGGAGCCATTGTGGAAAACAATACAGAGGTTCCTCAAAAGACAAAACATTGACCTCCCATATGACCCAGCAATCCCACTCCTGGGCATATATCCAGAAGGAACCGTAATTCAAAAAGATACCTACACCCCAATATTCAGAGCAGCACTATTTACAATAGCAAGACATGGAAACAACCTAAATGCCCACTGACAGATGACTGGATAAAGAGGTTGTAGTATATTTGTACAATAGACTACTATTCAGCCATAAAAAAATAATAAAATAATGCCATTTGTAGAAACATGAATGGACTTGGAGAATGTCATTCTAAGTGAAGTAAGCCAGAAAGAGAAAGAAAAATACCATATGAGATCGCTCACTTGTGGAATCTAAAAAAACAAACAAACAAAAAGATAAACTTATCTACAGAACAGAAACAGACACACAGACATAGAAACCAAACTATGGTTACCAGAGGGGAGAGGGTGTGGGAAGAAATAAATTGGGAGTTCAAGATTTGCAGATACTGAATATGTATAGAGTAAACAGCAAGTTTATACTGTATAGCACAGGAGAATATATTTAATAACTTATAGTAACTTATGTTGAAAAAGAATATGAAAATGAATACATGTATGTTCCTATATAAATGAAGTGTTGTGCTGTACACAAGAAACTGATGCAAAATTATAAACTGATGCAACATTATAAACTGACTAGAATTCAATGAAAATATTTTTAAATAGAGAAAAAACGAAAAAAAAAAAGAAAAAGGATATTATAAAACCAAAAGAATAAAGTACTGACTGAGGATACAACATGGATGGACCTTGAAAGTTTATACTAAAATAAGCCAGACACAAAAGGGCAAACAGTGCCCTTTTAGGTGAACTGTATCTAAGCCTTTATTGTACTATTCCAGTAAATTTTCTGGAAGTTTGAACTCTCAAAATCAAAATAAAATGTATTATTCATTAAAAACCTAAAATGATTCCTCACAGGAGGGCTTTAATTATTAAATGCAGAAATGCATGTAAAGCTCCTGGAACAACAATTTACACGTCCACACACAGTCACTGCTGTCACTGCCACTCAGAGGGTGGTGCCAGCGCTGATGAGGGCTGCCTCCAGTTGCTCCCCTGCAGACAGGAGTGAGGGCCTGGGCTCTGACAGGAAGGGTGACCGGGAACATGGGTTAGACAGAGCCACGCCCCAGACTTTGTATTACCCAAGTTTCTTATACAAACTGCTCCATGTAACATAAACACGCTACAGGGATGTATCTTACGACACAGGGAATATAGCCAATGATTTACAATAACTATAAATGGAGCATAACAATAAAAATTGTGCAATTATTGTACACCTGAAACATATCATATTGTAAATCAGCTATACTTTTATAAAATGTTAAAAAATAATTTTAAAATGTTATCACTTCAGTATTCAATTCGGTTTTTAAGTAACTAATAAACAGCTTAGAATGTATAAAACATTTAAGTGTGATAAGTTTGTTTACATATTTATTTACTTTCAGCCTCCTGCTAAAAGAGGAATTAAACAATTTTTAACACAGCTTAACAACCATAACAACAAAAAGACAAAAGTTAGAGTGTAGAGAAAATGGAGATTCAATACTTAAATGAAACCAGGGGGAAGTAAACTCATAAAAACGAATGCCATGAAGTCAGGGTAAGTGTTAAAGGCCGAATAGAAATTCAGCCGTAAGATTCTTGGCAGCTAAAGCAAAAAGTAAAAGATGATGGGGCGGGTGGTAGAGCTCAGTGGTAGAGCGTGTTCTTAGCGTGCACGGGGTCCCAGGTTCAAC
The DNA here is from genome assembly GCF_048773025.1 of Camelus bactrianus. Taxonomy (NCBI): domain Eukaryota; kingdom Metazoa; phylum Chordata; class Mammalia; order Artiodactyla; family Camelidae; genus Camelus; species Camelus bactrianus. The sequence continues at coordinate 100,868,677 of NC_133544.1, forward strand.
CGCCAGGGCCTCCTCTAACAGATAAATACACCTAATTACCTACCCCTCCAAAAGAGCCCCAATGAAAAGAAAAAGAGAAATTTCTTTCCTAAGAAAACCTGATGTTAAATTTAGATTAAATAATTGAAAAAAAAAGAAAGAAAAATAGAAAAAGATGAGTGACACAAGTGATAATGCCCGTGAGATAAATCTGCGGTGGCTGCTGGCACTTCCCCATGTCCCACGTGGGAAAATCTGAAACATCCTTCTCACCACTCAGAGTCATCATCAGCCCACCACACCCCTCTCCCTGTTAAATGCAGGAGCACAGGCGGGGCCGGGCCTTTGCTCTCTCTGTGTCAACACAGTGAGACAGGATGGAAGGGGCCAGAGCACAGCCATTCAATGAAGGCCACAGCAATTAACATCAAAATGGTGAAGGATTCAACCCCCAGTAGGCCTTGAGGCTCAGGATGAAGAGATTTTACTTCTAGCAGATCTTGAGCTTCATTATACACCCGTTGTAATAGTAACATGGTAAATAACACGCCCCAAGGCACCATGGCCATCCCAAGGCTAGCCACAAAAGATCAAACAGTGGGAAATGGCCAAATCCCAGGGAATCCCAGCCCCTTGCCCTTAGGCTGCTCCTTCTAATTATTAGCATATAAAACAACCAAGCCCATGAAAACCAGCAACACAGCGCCACCTCGCGGTCACCACTCTCTCTCCCTCTTCGGAGAAGGCCCACACTTTGTCTGTGGAGTGTGTACCTACTTTTAATCTGAGCACCCAACCCCCACACCTCGTGGCATTTCTCCTGCCTTTCAATGTGTCTCTGTGAATAAATCTACCTTTACTCAACAGTGGCTTGCTCTTGAAACCTTTCCTGCATGAAGCCAATGACCCACGTCTGGTGGGGCACATTCCAGGGGCTCAACCAAAGCCTGGGACACAGCCCTTCCCATGCCCCACATATGTTTTCTTGTATCAACAGGACTGGGATGTGAAGGGAGTTCTGAGGCCCCAGCTAAGGGACAGAAGTAGCCCCCAGGACCAAAATGGCGGGCAGCCCCTCCCCCAGCAGGGGCCTTGAGGTCAGCCCGGTTCTCTGTGGTTCTCTGTTGTGCTGACTCCCCAGCCAGAGAGCGTTCTCCTAGGCCTGTCCCCACAAAACCCTTATCTCCAAAATGCAAGCACATCATGTCACAGTCCTCTTATTCAACCAGTAAATTTTCAGCCCACTTTTTCCTTCCCTTGAAAAGAATCTATCTGTCCTCCCTCCCATCCCACCACTTCTTTCTTTGTGAGAACTCTGTACTCCCCATACACCATCCTGAACGCAGGTGCCTTGCTGGCTGGGACCGAGATGTTTCAGTCTCACACAGCCTGCATCCTTTCACTTTCCCCTTTCTACCTTAAAAAGCCTTTCCTGAGTCTCCCACCCCTCTGATTCTGAACTTCACAAAGTGCTGAGGTTGCATGCACTCACTGTGTGCATACCTCCCAGGTTTTGACTAGGTTTCCTTCACAAGATCTTCATTAAGGAGCTTCATCAAGAAGTTTAAAGAGTCTTTTCTTACATCGGAGTTGAGGAGCCTGCATAAAATTTAAATGGCCTTGAAGAGAGAGTAAACCAGGGACAGAGAGGTCATAGGTCTTAGTCAAAAGTGTCACGAGGCAAAATGTTCTTCGAAGGCTCAGAGTGGCTTCTGAACACGGAGTCGGGAGGGAGGAGGTGCCAGGCTGTGAGTGGGATGAGTGACACTGGGTACGCTACCCCAGCTGGGGAATTATTGGATTTTGTTCTAGTTTTCCAAAGAATTTCTTACCACCTTCTCTCTATTGTCACATACCATTTCCTACGGATTAAGAAAATCAATGTCAGTCATTTGGGCCACTTGGTAGAAGCTACACGATGCCATTCACAAGGCTGGGATGTAACAGCCACACCAGTCTATGTTGAAAGACCAGTAGGGGTATTTCCAAGGTAATCACGGGCATGCAGCAAACTCCCCAGCTTCAATTACCTCATCTCAAAAGTGGGGCCAATAAAACTACCAAGCAAAGTGCGTGATGATTATGGCCGACATCTGTTTACTAGGTAAGTGCCCGTGACAGCTGACACTGGATTAGGAATGAATATGATCAACGAGGCACAGTCAGCCTGGTTACATGCACCCTGCCTTCATGCCTTGGTGCAGGAGCGGAGTTTGTTTAGCTGAAATGAACGCCCCCAGAGCAGCCCTGAAGGGAAAGCTCCCAGCTCTGCACGGCGAGGCGTGTTCCTTTCCTTCTCTGAGCTGATAACAGTTTGCAGTCGTCTGTTTTTACATTTATCCCTTTAGTACCTGCCTCCCCTCCGGAGTTTTTGCTTAAGCAGAACAGGTCCAGGTTTGTGTTGCTGCCTGCCGGATATTCTGGGCTGGGAGACAGGCGACTCCACGTCTGGCTCTGGTGCTGAAAGGAGAGGGCAGAAAGCCCAGGGGCCCATGCTGAACAGAGGCCCCTGCACCCAAAATTATGGTCTGACTTTGGGCAAATTACACCGTCTTCTTTACCCTAAGATTCCTCATCTGTTCATGAAAATAACTGCCCATGGCACGTAGAGTTTCAAGGATTAAAGGAAATCACCAAATTCACAACCTATTCAAGGGGCTGCCAGTACGTCCTCAACAGGCACATGCTAACTTTACGGCTGTAACACACGCTAAGCGGGGCGGTAGGACACAGTGAACACTGCTAAGTGCCTGTTAAGTGTTTCATGTGTGTTATAATACTGTTTAAAACTTACAACAAACCCAGGAAGAAACGAATATTATAATGCATATTTCACAGATTCACCAACAGTTTAATGGAGGTTACACTCTAGTCCAAGGTCCTTTGGTGAGGAAATGGCGATTTAAACCTGAATCTGAGCCCAGGCCTGGGCTACACCTCTCTCCAATCCACCTCACCACTTGCCTATGAAATCCACCTGTCCAATACACGTTTGTACAGGTCAGCTCTTAAATGCAAAGTGTGCCACCGTTTGTCAATGTTTGTTAATTACCATAAAGTGCTCTCAGAAACCGCTACAGAAATGACAGGTTGACCCACATCCCTGCCAACAAAGAAGAGATATTCTGCCTTGCGTTCTCCTGTAATGTGCAGAAACCCTTCCCTACACCACCAAATTCAAATGTATGCTTCCTCCATGTTTATGTTTGCACACGGCTTATTAAAGTAGAAGGTACCTGCAGTAATTCCATCTCGTTTCCTTTGCAAGTTTCCAGATTATCCACAATCAGTCTGTGAATGAAAATACTACAATGTGAATTAAAATACTACAACCATGTCAGTAAACAAAGAATGCTGAAACCAAGTCATCAAGGCTGCCGCCACCCCCCAGTGCGGACAGACCTGAAGCCCAGCCTCTACAGCCACTCACAATGCTGCCCTCTGAACAGACTGAGAATAAGAAGACAGGATAATTGCCCTAGATAGCTAGGTGCTTGTCTAAAGAATGAATCCAGTGAGGTCAAATGATACATACAAAGGCACTAAATTCTTTAACTTGAGATGCCTGGATTTCTTTAGATAACAAGCAATCTTTTATTGTTCCAACTCCCTGGTCTTTGTTGTAAAGCTGCCATATAATCCTAGTTCCTCCCCTACTTCTTGGGAGCAGTCCCTCAGACAGATTTGAAGGCTGTCATCCCGCCTCGAGTCCTCTCGCCTAATAAAGTGTAACTCTAAACTTTCAGGCTACATATTTCTTTCAGTCGACAAGTCCCAGAATAGACACAACTCATCAATTCTGTAATGGAACACACTGGATAAGGAACCAAAAGCGTGTTCTAGTCCAGAAAAACTACAGGTCCCTCTTTCTTTCTGTCATTATACAATCCCACCAGAACTCATTAATTTGCTGTCTGCTCATCTGGCAACCAAACTCAGAGAAGAGTCAACTCAGCAGAGTGCTCTACTCGGGAGAACACCCCGCAGCAGCACTGCAGGCTACCTGCCCTCCCGCACGCTCTGCCGACCCCTAGTGTCCTCCGTGGAGACCAGGCCAACAGAGGTGTTCCCAACAGCTGCAAAGTCCCACAGATTAAATAAAAGCATTATATTTTCTACGATATGTTATGTATATTACCATCTCTGAAAACAGCTTTGCCAGAAGCCCAAATTTTCCACATTAATCTGCATAGGCAATTCCGGCCCCCAAGGGAAAACAAGTCTTATGATGATGCTAAGGCCTCCAAAGTCCTCTCCAGGACCATCAACCAAACTGCCTGCAAGCCTGCAGCTGCAGGCGGCTACATGCCTGTTTTTAAAGCAACCCCTTCCTGCCCTCGGGCGCTACAAAGTCCCTCTATGCCCTCCCATCTCAGGGTAAGAGCAGCCACTGCAGAAACTTGCAGGGCAGCACTGACAGGACTGGACACAGAGGATCAGAGCTAAACTAAGCCTTCTGATGACAAGAGCTTGTCACTGTGTCATTTTACAGATGAATGTATATATAGAGAGGTGGGGTGATCTTGCTCAAAGTCACACAGCTAATAAGTGGCAAAGTCTATAACTCAGCTCCACCCCCTGGCGTGACGCTCCAGCTGGGACACCCACAGGGTTCTCTCGTGCCTGCCTGACCAGTCCTTTACTGTCACTCATAACCCACCACAGTGTCTGACCCTAGCCTGACTTTTCAGCCTCTTCTCCCTCTAGTTTCTCAGGAACAAGGCTGCTCGGGCCACTGTGTGACTTCCGGCTCCCCAAACCCTCAGTGCTCAGGGTGGTCTTGCCTGTGCAACCAGCACCCTGCTCAGAGGCTCTTCCTCCCCTGCAGGAGGACGTTTCCACTCTCCGCTGGGACACCCCCTCAGGGAAGGGCTCTTCTCCCCCTCAGCACGGCAGGTGTCCCAGGCCACATCCCGAGCTGCCCCATTAGGTCTGCCTGTGCCCAGGTCTGCTAGTCAGAGCAGCAGCCTCAGAGCCAGGGATTATGCCCGGGTCTCCCTGCAAACCTACTGCCCGCCTCACAGCCCCCAGCCAGTAGGTCACCTGGAAGTCACAGCAAGTGCCCCACCCAATCCCGAAATCTCTTCATTTGCCAGCACCGCTGATGACTGGTCTCCAAAGTTTGGTCAGTTTCACACAAAACAGCAGCTTCCACTGAAGCTGAGGGTTTTCACTTCTGCTCCCCATCCTTAATGGAAACGTCAAGGGAAACCAAAAGACCTTTTCTCAACCCTTTTCTGATGACACATTCCCACCCACAATACTCACATGCTCAAGAGTTTTGGGTCCACGTGATTTTGTTTCCCTTATGCTAAGTGGCTCAAAACACTGCAGGATTCTTTCTCTTTTGAGAGTATTTGTTTGTACTGAGTTTATTGACTTCAATCTCTTTTTGTCTCTCTCTTAAGTGTCCCTAGCAGTTGCCACTTCTTACTCCCTTCAGCAGCCTCCCTCCTATCATCTAGTCTAGGAAATTATCTGTGATGTGGGGCCCGGGGGCAGTCACAGAAAATGGAACAAAGGTACAGAGAGGCTACATAATTTGCCCGAGAAAATCAGCTTCAAGCCCCAAAACTGTGTGTCACGTCCCTCTGTTTAACACTTATGCTAAACTAGTTAACGTTTTTTAGAATATGATTATAAACAGATGAGGTATCAAAATACATAGAAGGACACACATCAACTCTAAGATGTTTATTAACTCCACTATTTTGTTTCTATTGATTTTATTTCTATTAAAAAATATTAGGAACCTCTGCAGTCAATATAACAAAATGTTAATGGGTGTTAAATCCAGAATATAGAGGCGTAAGTGTATCATTACTCATAATTATTTGTATGCTCACAAGACAAAATGATTTGAACGTCTCTCTCCCCTCCCCCTACTCGCTACTGGCTCTCACCTGAGCTCCCAGACCACACATTTAACAGCCTTTCACTTTATCCACAGCTGAACTCATCAGGGTTCCCCCAAAGCTCCCTCTGCAGCTTTCCCTGCTCAGAGCACAGCAGGACCATCATTTACCTCATTAATCCACCCAGAAACCTGGGCCTTACTCCATCCTACCTTCACAGACATCATTCATCGTTTCCTTTTTACCATCTAAACATGCCTAAAATCTGTTCGTTTTTTCCCGGTGACTGTCCCACTGACTGTACCACCGCTCAGGTAGAAGCCACCAACACTGCCCACCTGGACTCACGAGTCTCCCACGTGGCCTTCCAGCTGCTCTCCCCTACTTGAGACAAATTGGATTTTGTCACTCCCGTTCTTTTATGACTCTTTTCAAACCTAGTGTTCTTAGAAGAAACTCCAAGTTCTTCACATGGTGAAGGTGTTTGCCATGAAACTGTCAGCTCAGGGAGGGCAGGACCCCCCTCCTCCTTGGCCCTCCTCTTTCCCTAAGCCCCGCCCTCTCCCTCGGCCCCGCCCTCTGGCACAGCGCTGGCTCAGGAGTACCTGCTGAGCTACACCAGCCTGTATTCTAACCCTGGTGTTCAATTCTTAGCAAATTGCTTCACTTATCCATACAAATCCAAGGTAGATTAGAAAGATTTTAGATGTTGAGCTAGACTATTGATTTGGGGATTTTGCACTAGCAACCTGCAATTACATGTTCTAATGATTCTGTCTTCTTAAAACCACACCCAGATTTAAGGAGTTATTTGTGGAATGTCTTCGGAGTAAAAGGGACTGTACTTTTACAGACTTTATGTTGTATAACATGAACAACCCGGACAGGGTCACAAATGGAACTGCCTCACAAGTGACAGAAGACAGGTGAGAGTCACAAAGCAACAGGTCGCAAAGACGGTAAGAGCAAATTTGTTTTGCCAAACCCCCAAAAAATGCCTGAAAGAACCAAAAATTCTGAATTTTGAAAGTAAAAGATTATCATATAGTGAAATAAAATAAATAATCCTCTTCATCAGGGTTTCAAGATCTGACTCCAGATTTTTTAGCAGGCCATACTGAATCCTAGCACAGAAAAATCAGATGGACTAGTGGTGAGTAAGTTCCAGGAAAACTGCAGTAATTCCTCCACTTGTGTAAGGACATACACTCACCTGCCAAAGGTGAAAGTAGACTGCATTCTGGAGAAATTCGGAAGCTTCCAGGCTCCGCTTCTGGATGCCGAGGACACGGACAGCTTGGAAGCATGCTTCTAACTCAGTGACCGGAATTCTTACACTGCAGGGGGAAAAGGAGGCCCTCAGTCGATAGCAGAGATGTTCCTGTCGTGTATCACAGGCCGTGCCTCAGGGACTCAGTGCCTTGCAGCAGCCCGGCCCCAGGCGAGGACCCGAAGCGTGGCCCACCGAAGCAGGAGGTGCACTGTGCTTGAGAAATCCCATCCCCGATGGGGGCAAGAGGGGCTGGTGGGGTTGAGTGAACCTATAAATGCCCACAGAAATATGCCTGCATTCATTCAAGTGATACCAGCAACAGTAGCAGGCTATTTAACAAAATTTCAATTTTCAGTGGAAATTTTGCCATTCCTTTCCGCCTGTCCCCTGCACTCTTAAACAGGCTTAGGCTCTCTCACACCTGCAGCTCTGAAGCAATAGTTGTGAAGTCATTTTACTTTTCTGCAAGTGTCCTCGGTCCCCTTGTAACTGTGTCTGTCCTCTCTTAACACAGTCGGATATCTTCCTGGATCTCTACCTGAGTTCCTTTCTCCTCCTCCTCAGATCCTGAGATAAAGGACAAGTGAAGGCACATGACCAGAAAAGGCACTGTGGACTTGACCAAAATCCACAGTGACCCCCTAGGTGAGTGCTGCCCACCACTTACATTCGATTTTCAAGGTTCTGCACAGGGTGACATTCAGCCCAGAGAGGTGGCCCAGGCCCATTGGAAGCTACGTGGCTTGGGCACGGGGACAGATGCAGGAGCTGGTTCCGGGGTCAGGCCCCTCCCCACCTCTGCTCCCCTCTCTCCCGAAGCCCCGCTGCCAAGCACTCAGGCTCCGTGATCTTAGGTCCTTCTCTTCTACTCTACTCCAAACCCTTTTCCTTTTCCTTTTTTCCCTAATTATCCCCAGCTGGAGTGATTTTTCAATCGCAGTATCTGAAAAAATTTCCTACAGCCGAAAATGAGGTCTCAAGAAGTCAAAGCACATATGCTACATCCTGAAGAGTGCCGCTGACTAGGGGGACCCTCACCAACACTCACGTGGCATCAGACATGTTTCAGGGTCGGCCACCCCCAACAAGAGTGTGCTGTGACCACTATGCCCGCACAGCATCTCTGCTCACAAAAATATAGTTGGCCCACTTATCGGTTATTAAGAAGCAAAAATACAAAATTGCTCATGTTTCTTACTAAAATTATCTATGAAGCAGAAAAGGGAATTGTAATAGAAAAGAACAATTTTGACCCCATGTTAGGTCTGTTCCTTTGGCTTTAACCCTGTGCCCTGTTTTCTAGGCTCAGACTTGCTAGCTCTGCACCATTTGTAAAAGAAAGTTGCCTTTAGACTGAAATATCCAGGACAGCCTATTCTCCTGGCCGTGATCTTGAAGGATGCTAATTCATCTGCACTTATGTAGAGATGGCAAGTTGCAAAATAGAGAATAACCTTTGTTTTTTTTTTGGAGTTTTCACAGGGGCAACATGATTTGATCCGCATGGACAGCTGCAAGAACAGCGGATTCAAAGGACAAGCAATTCATACAGCAAGAAGTTTCCAACAACCAATCAAAACCCCGCCCCTTTTTAGTATAAAAGAAGACTCAATTCTGACTTGTGGAAGATGATTCTCCAGGACATCAGTCTGCCATCTTCTGGATCTGCCAGCTTTGCAAATAAAGTCACTATTCCTTGCTCCAACACCTCATCTCCTTGTTTATTGGCCTGTCATTTGGTGAGCAGAATGAGTTTGGACTCGGTAACAAAATGACTGCATTGGAGGTAGTATGTCTCCACTGTTTCCTCGTTTCCAATATGTAACATGCACATTACTTGTGATCTAGTGCAAATAATTCATCAAAGACAACCACAAAAAGAAACTATACTCACCCAGCTATCAACACTGAACACAAAACCTGTCAATTTTATATGCTGTTTAAGAACACAACCGAAAAACCTAACATAGGGAGTTGATTCCACGGAAATAAAATTATTTCTACTCCTTCAAAACTTTTTCTTTTCTTTTCTATTTTATTTTGTTTTGCTTATTGAAAAGAAAATAAAAGTCAGATCATTTTATTTCACGTATTTTTGTTATAGCTACATACTTTAAATACTACAGAGACTTAAATTGCAATAAAAAATTGTTCATATATTAGTATAAAGATATATACACAATCAATGGGGATTAGGAATGGAGTGGACATTTACTAAAAATCCACTGCAATCCAGTCTTTTACAAGCATATCCTGGAATATAAGCTCTATTATCCAGGGGTCCTCACCCACATTCTCACTGCTGAGTCCCTTAGTAATCAACTACTAAGGCACCAGCATAGAACCATGTGATCTGTATTTTAGGAATAAATGAGGGAATTGATTCATTCAATTCTAAAACAAAAACCCTAAAATAAATACTGAACTTATTTACAGATAAAGAAAATTGGTCCCTCAAAAAGTAAAGTTTCTTCCTCAAGGTCACAAAGCTAATAAATGGTAAAGGCAAGATTTGAACTAATCTGCCTGATTCTAAAACCTATGGTGGAAATCCCATTAGACTGGGGAGAGTCCATCTGCACAGCCTATCACCCTATCTTTGTTCAGATCTAGCCTTAGACAGCCTGAGACAGCACTCCATTCCTATGGAACTCGAGGGCAAATGATAACATTAAGGATTTTATATCCAGGAATTTCTTAGGTCTCATGTATATAAAGTGTCAGCAGGTCAGCAGAAAATCTCTGGGAACCATTAGTGGGTCCAGACCTTTTTGCTGATTAGAAACTCAATCTATCAGGACATAGTGACATTCCCATGAGAGGCCACATGGACATAAACTAAAGGCAGATGAACAATGAAAACTAATAAGACCCTGGAACTCATGCAAGAAGGATCCCTGCAATCCCCCACCCAGTTTCCTCTTCATCCACGTGGACACGAAGACAGAAGACCCGGGTTCTTGTCCAAGTTACACTATCATGGATTCTCACCCATAAAAACTTACAACTCTATGCTGTCATAAGTCCTTTCCAACTCAAATACGATGACACCAATATCTCAGCAGAATATCTATGTCTCCACTTCCCCTCTTCTAATAGGAGAATATTTCTATGGACACAAAGCAGAAATCCAATTTAAAAAACCATGCACGAAGCCAGGTGAATTTCTGCTTAAGAGACTTTCCTCTCAAGCTCAGTGAATGAAAACTCAGAAAAAGTGGTCCTTCTCCTTCAGCAAACGGGAGGCATCCTGATTGTGTGTGTGTGTGTGTGTGTGTGTGTGTGTGTGTGTGTATAAATCAAATATAATCGTCTGGGTTGTGTACAGATTTTTTTTAATGTCACTGTAATTTCATGGGGATGAGCCAACATTTAAAGTAATTTGAATCTAGTGTTCTCAGTCTCAGTCTCTTTTGGTGGAGGAGGTGAAAGGGGAGAGTAAAGGAGGAAAGAGGTAAATGAAACAAAGAAGTAAGAATACTGCTAGGGAAAGGCAAGACGTTAATTTTGTTCCTCATTGCATCACAACAAATTAGGGACTGGCTTTCCCCCGATGTCTTATCGAGCACTGAGTTGCAGAAGAAGAGGCGACAACCCATTTCTCACTGAGATTGTGGCTGTACGTGGCATCTTATAGACACAAATCATTTACACTGATCAAACACTCTAGCAGCAGGCCGTAATTCTCCTGTTTTGAGAGACAAGAAAACAGGAGTTCAAAGAGGATGTATAACTTGACAAAATTCAGGGGACCAGTAAACTAAAGAGGATGAATTCAAACTCAGATCTGAATGCAGAGTCTGCTCTTCCCACTCCCAGGACTGGAAAATCCTTAACACACAGGCTCCCCAGCTCCCCTGCAGTGTTCCTGGTGCCAAGCATTTCCCATGGTAATGTTAGCCAGTTCTCACAGACACAGCGCTCTGTGCAGCCAATGACCTCCATCGGACCTTGATCATCTACCTGCCACGCCCACAAGGCTTCATCATACAGGCAGGAGAGCTGGCTTTCAAGTGCATACAAAGCCACCCCCGGTCTAACCTGGGCTCTTCTGCAGCTTCTCCAGCCTAAAGGCAGCCATGAAACTGCTCACAGTCTGTACATGAGCCACACTACCTCTCTCCATCTGTCTCCCCACTTATACTACTACTTAGCTATGACCATTTTGAAAATCTTGGAAACAAATTTTTAAAAACAGAAAAGAAAGGATTCTGGAACAAGTGCTTAATACTTACAATTTTAAATGACAAGTTACAAATTGAGTATTGACAAACAGAATCTTCCTTTCTAAATGTCAGTTTTAAGCATTTAAATATATAATAGCAAAAAATTCTCACAAAATTAACAAAAACATAAACAATAAACTGGAATAAATTCAAAAATAATGCCCATGTTCTAAATGGAGAAACTTCAGGACTATACTGAGTGTTAAAGTAAGAGTTATGAATGTAGAGACATAAACATATTGCATGGAGGAAAGCAGTTTTGTAAAGATGTAAGTTCTCCTAAGAATAATTCAAAACTTACTAAAAACTCCCATGAAAATTCCAATCTGATTTTTTTAACTTGAACAAAATATTTTGGAACCCTTCAGGAATAATAAAGTCATAATAGTAGACAAGAAAATTTGGGATGGATGAAAAGAATAAAAAAAAAATCAGATTGCCAGTGATTAAATAAATTTTTACAATATGTAAGATATGGTGCTGGAGTAAGGAAGGGAGATTGACAGAAAGGAACCATGAGTTCAAAAAGAGACTCTAGTGTATGTAATTATTTTGTACAGATGGGATTTCAAATCAAAGAGAAAAGTATGAATTCAATAATTGTCCTGGGACAATCAGAATCACCTAGAAAGAATAAATTCTATTCCTGTCATAATGACCACAAGATAAATTGCACATAGTGATGTAAATATTAAAAAGTACTAATAACAGCAAATACAACCCTTTGCTCTTATTAACTCAACTTCTCCTCACTATAACAAGTACTATTATAATCACCACCTTAGAGATTAAAAAAACTTACAGAAGAGATTTATTCCATTATAAGGAAGTATTTCTAAGAATGTCAAAGATAAAACCCACAAGGAAGACATTTACTATCTTAAAAGTAGTTTGAGCCACAACAAGAATAAAAAAACTTTCTGAACAAAATGAAAGGAAAGAAATGACAAGAAAAAACTCTGTGATACATGTTGATGAAGTCACGAAGTAAATTTTCATAACATACAAAGAGCTGTCACAAAGCAACAAGAAGCTCCCTCACTTAAATGTTTGCAAAGGACAAAATGAATCATTCATTTTAAAAAATTCAAAAGGCTAATGAGTGAAAAAAGCTCAAAATTTCACTGGTCATCAAATGCAAACTAAAACGATGAAAAAGCACTTTTGCTTATCATATTGGCGAATATTTTTAAGATATTCTAGTTAGTGTCCATCTGTTGGAGAACAAATCATGAGCGACTTTTTCAGAGGATGACATATCAATGGATATGTAAACTCTGAAAAACGTACATACACACTGACTCAACTCCACTTCTAGGAATCGTTTCCTTTAGAAAAAAAACAATCAGTCCAAACAGATGTATCCATCAGGGCATTTACACAGCACTGTTTACAAAGGTGGGAAGAAAAACTGAAGTGAAATAATATCCAGCGATAGAGAATTGGTTACATAAGTAATTGTGCATTTTTTCATTCCCCAATGGAGAAGGAATTTCTAGAGTCACTTGAAAGGAGTCTGTGATGAATGTAAGTGTCACATCCAGGGACTAAATTTCCAGAAGCCTTAACTAAAGGAATATACATACAAGATCACAGGAATGTCTGTACAAGAAGGATGCAAGTCAAACATTCTTTCTGACAGTGGAAAATGGAGAAAACTTAACTGTCCACCATTAAGACAATGTTACGGTAAATCAAGGCGAGCTGCGGGCGCTGAGGGAGCCGGCGTTTCGCCGTGGTCCAGGGCCTTGTCCACAGCACTCTCCCACCAAATGTGTCCGTGGACAAGAGACGACACCCGCACATCAGGAGACCCCTCCAATCTATCTGAAAGGACCGGGTGAGTCTGGAGTGGGAGGACGTCTATGATATACCCCTGAGTGAATAAAGCGAGCTGCAGAAAAACATATAGCATGGTCTCATTTTTAAATAAAGCATATATACACACACCTATACATTGATTTCTCATATGTGTATATATATGTATCTCATAGGCATAAGGTCATGAAATATATATACCAAATTTTCCACAGCTTTTACTCTCAGGAAATAATGGGAAGTGAGTTAGGGGCCTTCCTGTACCACCACAGTTCTCTTTTCAGTATTTCAGTTAAGTATACTTGGAATTTAAATGTTTATTTAAGTCCGAAGTAAAATGGACGATGCATTCCTTAAGACAGAATGCTACACTGGTCATTAAAAATCATGCCAGGGGAGATAGAATATTGTAGAAAAACATGTAATAAGCCGAATGGAAAATGGAGATTTCCGCACAGTAAACAGGGACAGAGTGCTCACTGGTTTTTATGACAGAGCTGATACACACTGACGAAAAGAACAGAAAATAAATGTTAAATTGTTAATTATTATCTCTGAGTAGCGGGACCAGGATAGACTCTTTTGCCCCTTTTTTCAGACTTATTATATTAAATGCAAATTATTTTTCATCTGAAAAAATCATTTTTAGGCGTGTAGTACCACGCATTGGGGAATAATACATGAATACTTACAGAAACAAGTAACTAGGAGACACCGCAGCAGCGCTACACAATGTAGAATGGGCGATCCTGATTAACATCGTGCAGTTACATAAGGACCCACAAAGTGAGAGCACCTGCTGTAACAGGGCGTCGCCCCCTTCTATTTGTCAGTTGTGTCTTCAGGTCTGAGGCAGTTCTGAGCACGGCCAGTGTCAGTGCTGGTGTCTGGATGGATGCTACTGGAGGTGAGGGCACCTGCAAGTGGAGAGGAAGAACAGAAACCATCCTCTGCCTTTTCTGTCTTGTTTCTTTGTTACTTTAAAAGAGAGGAATAAATAAGATAAACTGAGTATCTTCCCTACAGAAATTTCAGTAATGAAACCGTTTTTAAATTCTTCACAGCTTATATTCTGCCTATAACTGTCTTTTCAACAAAGCATCATATTTATTAAATGTGAATTGACTCAGTTAATTAACTCCCTGTTGAAACATTCTAGTAAAGAACATGAAATGCCGTATGTAAAACAACCACACCTGCAGTGACTAGCACAGCTGTCTTGACGGCAGTGCATTCAGCCCGCACCATCCTGTGGTCCTGAGCTCCTGATGCTGGTAAGAGAGCACGCTGCCGCCTCAGATGGAGAGATACTGTGAAAGAGTTTGAACTCTACAGTACTGACAAAACATAACTGACAAATCCCAGGTTCCTTTGAGGCTGTCATTTTCTGTTTCTGGCCAACCCCCGTCAATGAGCATAACCACCCCATTCCCGAGTCATGGGAATCATGTGGGAAGCAGTTTTGGAGAAATTTCCAGGTATAGAATGTAACAAACTATACATAGATCTCTGAAAAAAGAAAAGATGCAATATTCTGATTTTGGAAGAAACTCAAAATATTCTCCTAAGCCTTAGTAGCTGGAAAGGCTGGGCATCTCCTAAGCCACTTATTTATTTTGCAGCCAGTGAGCATCTCCCACAAACCCTGTTTCCCTGTGTCTGCTGGGAGCCTCAGGCACACTGTTGCTGTCGATCTTATAAGTCACAAGGCAGACGCGTGTCTCTCATGCCTGCAACCCTCACACAGGCTTCCCTCCTAGCCTCACTGTCTGAACTTGGCCCCATTTTCTCACCTGTTTATTTGGTATCTGTTCTTCTGTAAGCTGCCTGAAATGCTTTTTGGAACATGTCAGAAGATTCAGTGGGTAGATAAATGGACAGATGGACAGGTGAGAAATGGGCAGACAGACAGAGTGACTCCAAGAAAAGGGGAACAAAGAAAATTTCCTATGCAGAACCCTCTTCTAGTCAGGGAAGAAAACCACCACGGAGAAGTGTGAAGAGGCAGGTGGCTTAGGACTGTTTCCTGGATTCCATGAAAAGTCACACCAAGAGAGAGGGTAGAACTATAAATAATAAAAGAAAAAAGCATGCATGCTTGAAAAATATATCTACAATATGTACTTTCTAAAGAATAGATTCAAATCAGCACGGCCCAATAACACAATCCTTGGGTATTTACAGAAGTGAGAATCCCATCTCCAAACCACAAGGCATCCCTTCGGAGCACTAAGAGTCTACACGGGACGATCTTAAAGCCGTAATCACAAAAGCTATGCTATCCTGCCCTTACGAGGAATGAGCAGCTGTGCTCGGGCTGCCCACGCGCCATTTACACCCCACAGCACCTCTAAGGGGGAGGGACGCCTAGCAAGCCCGTCTTTGCAGGACAGCAAACAAGTCCGGGAGAAGCTAAGCTGACCTAACATTTCTCCATCTCTCAGGACTGGTCACTCCAGAGCAGGACTCGAACTCGGACCCACGTGTGTAATCACGTTACTACCGTGCTTTGTGTGCTTTTTGTGTGTATAATACATTTGTTTCTGGCATGAAAGGATATTTAATAAATGATCGGTTGTCCTGTCTATCTCATTAGCTCACAATCAATGTTTATAGTGTTGAATTGTACTCTTTTTCCCTGGAGAAAGGAATGGAACGAGCGGGTGTTAGAATGAGGTGGGGCTCCATTCTTTATCTGGTACCTCATCTCATCCAAGTCCCCAACCAGGGAGAAGGAGCAAATTTTCTCTTCATCTTTTAAAGAGAGGGCTCCACTGATGGTGACTTAACTCCAAAACCAAGTCTGGGGAAAGGGCACATTCAGCAACCAGAACAGTATCACCTGTAGGAAGGCGAAAACAGCTCACGGGAGGGCTCAGGGGGTCAGCCTGATTTAATTTCAATCGATAAAACAGCAACACACTCTAAAAATACTAGCATGCAATCGATTGGCTCTTTCTGGACATCTAGCAATTTTCCACAGCCCACATGTAAAATGATCGTGAACCAGTGAAAGGTAGTGTCTACAGACAAGAAAAATCAATGCCACAGGTAGACTGAAACCCAGGCTGGAGGAAAGGAAGAGAAAGGGCATAGTAAATAAGTGGGGAAAGGCTGGGGAAATAAAATCATCACAAGGACTCTCAAGCATCATCCAACAATCATACAATCATTCAAGAGAGAGAGAGAGTTACTGAGGTCCTATTCTGTGCAAGATTGTAGAGCGGGTGAAGCAAGTGCACAGTGACCATTGTGGCAGCAAGTGGCGGGGCTCAAATACACTTCTGATTCTGGTACCTTGCACACTTGTCCTCAGTATAAAGGCAAAAAACAAAAAGTAAAATAAAACTCTGTAAACTCAAAACATTGTTGAAAAAAAAATTAAAGAAGACCTAAATAACTGGACAGACACACCACGCATATTCCTGGATCAGAAGTCAGAGCTCTTGCAATGGCAGTGCTCCTCAAAGCGATCCGTATATTCAACGTGGTCTCGATCACAATCCCAGCGGGCTTCTCTGCAGAAGCTGACTAGCTGCTGCTACAATTCATATGGGAATTCAAGGGTCTCAGTAACCAAATCGTACTTGAAAAAGAAGAACAATTTAAGAGGACTTGTAATTCTCAATTTCAATCCTTACAACTGTATCTCCAGGTGAGATTAGAGGCCATTGTGAAGTTATTACTGTGTTTATCCTTATTTTCTAAATTCTCTACAATGAATATATCTGTTACAATAAAAAGAATAAAAAGTAAAGTTTCTTTTAAAATATACACACCGATTCACTCATTGGGAAAAAAATATTTTAACTATAAAGAGGTAAACAAATATCTAGTGAAAAAGGACTACTTAAAAACAAGAGTGTATTTACATTTTTCATTAATTGAAAACTGAAAAGCACAAACACATCAAGTTTCTAGGGAGACCGATGCAACAAATTAAGTTATTTTCAAAAATTCTAATTGAACAATGAAAACTCAAGAAAGGGAAAATTGTGATTGACACCCAAGTGCAAACACATGGAAAGCAAAGGCCTAGAAATCACAGTTCCTTTAACTCTGATACTAACACAAGAGAAGAGGAAATTCCTCACTAAGGGGACAGTGGAATCCCATGCATAAGACAGCATACACAGTACAAACTGCACTAGAATCTGAGGTGATTTTCTTAGAAGAATTCCAAAGTTACAACATTGCTGAAAAACTATAAAAACACTGACAGACAGATTAAAACACACAGTCATATATATTATATAGAAACATATGAAGTCTACTCCCATGTTGCATAGAAATACAAACATATTTGTTCATTTATGAGCACTGAATATTTTATCCCAGGTAGAATATTTCAACTAAAACAAATAAACAATTATACACTCCTCTTGTCAAATCTACTTGATAAGTTACTCTGCTATGTAACCATAATTTGTCTAAGATAGATCTAAAATTAGTGAAAAAGATCTTTGTATGGTTTCTTGAACTCTTCTCAAATTTCCAAACTTAATTTTAAAATAGATCTGAGCAGTATTTCTATATTAACTTTTCCCCCGTGAAATGAACAACACAGTCTGTTGTCAAAATTCTGTCCTTAGAATGATTCACAAGCACCGTATCCTAACAAAACTGCTGGACAGCAAGGCACTATCCAGACACTGTGACCAAACAAATGAAACACAGGGAAGACAGTGACCCTATTCTGGAGGGCTTACCGTATGTTTCAACACCGGGTATTTATTTGATTGGTTTGATTGGTTAGCAAAATAAAATCAATCAAGTACTTTCTGCTTTGAGCATTCAGTAAGTCATGACTCTGTTGTTAGTGTCATGAGAAGGAAAGAATTAAGCATGACTTGATTAGGTCAATTAGCAAAAGCCATCACTGGGGAGTGAGTAATAAAGAAGTTAACTGTTAGCAATGCTTCTGCCTACAAGAGACCTAAAATAAACCTACACTGATCTCTTTAAGGAAATGAGGAGATGAAGCCCCAATGAGAAAAAAAAAACTAACAAGAAATCAAAAAAGTAAAGACTTTTTCATTAACGGTTCCAGGAAGGAGTGGAGCATGGTGGTGAGGATCACAGATACTTGGGACAAACATGAGGGTCTGAATTCCAACAGCACTGTGTAGCTTTGACACTGATAAGTCAGTGAAATTTTCTGAATCTCAGTCTCCTATCCATAGACTGGGGACAACAACAGCACCCGTCTCCTAGAACGGTCCTAATAATTAAGTTATTTTATATATAAAAGGTTAAATAAAATACCTCAGATATTAAATATTACCACAAAAGCACAAGGAAAAAAGAAAACAGAGATAAATTGGAGTTCATCAAAATTAAAAACTTTGCTTCAAATGACACCATACAGAAAGTGAAAAAACAACACACAGGAGAAAATTTTTTCAAATCATGTATCTGATAAGGAATTTGTATCTATATAAAAAAAAAAAGGACCTCCTACAACTCAACAATAAAAAGGCAACTCAATTAAAAAATGAATAGATTATCTGAAAAGTATTTTTCAAGAAAATATACAAATGGCCAACAAGCACAAAGAAACGATGTTCAATATCATTAGCTGTAAGGGAAATCAAGTCAAAACCACTAGGAGAAACCGCTT
Source organism: Camelus bactrianus (assembly GCF_048773025.1). Classification (NCBI taxonomy): domain Eukaryota; kingdom Metazoa; phylum Chordata; class Mammalia; order Artiodactyla; family Camelidae; genus Camelus; species Camelus bactrianus. Next base: position 100,887,448 of record NC_133544.1, read on the forward strand.
CACACTCACTACAATAGGTTATAATCAAAAAAATAGTAACAAGCACTAATGAGGACACAGAAGATGCAGAGGTCGCAGCCGTTGCTGGTGAGGATGTAACACAGACTGGCCACTTTGGAAAAACGCCTGGCAGGTCCTTAGAGAGTTGAACATTTGGTTTCTGAATGACCAGGCAATTTTGCTTCCTGAGCACACACGTAAGAGAACTGAAAACAAATGTTCATATAAAAACTCCTACAGGAATATTCACGGCGCCATTACTCATCACAGCCAAAAAGCAGAAACAACACAAATGTCTATCACGTGATGAATGGGTAAACAGAGGGGCCCAGCCATACAGTGGAATATTATTCAGCAATAGCAAGGCATAGAGTACTGACCCAGGCCACAACGTGGACAAATATTGAAAACGTTACTCAGTGTGAAAGAAGTCAGTCACAATAGATGCTTCCACTTACATGAAGTAACTAGATTTACATGAAATTTCCAGCACAGGCAAATCCACAGAGAGAGAAAAGTGGCTTTCTGAGGCTGTGGGAGGATGGGGAAGATGGGAATGTCTGCATATGCGTAAGGGGCTTCCTGTTGGGGGGATGAAAATTTTCTAAGATTGACTGGGATGAACAATTCTGGGCATAGAGTAAAAACCACCGTACATTTTAATGGGTGAATTGTTATTAAAACTGGTAAGAAAAAAAGCACCTCCAGCCAGTTACCTTCCCATAGTAAATGCAAATTGCTAAATTTTATTACAGGAAGAAGAAACTGCCCTCAGCATGAAAGCAGGAGTTCAGCAAATGTGAGTTAACCGAAATTGGAAAAGAGCATTTCACTTGAAACAATTGATGAGTGTACACAAATTATTAAGACATGACAAGGAAAATCAGTTTGACATCACGAAGAAGCATTCTGCTTCAAATGCAGATCAAGGATTCGGCAAGCCCAGCTGCTACAAATGACCAGAGAAGAAACCTGGTTCTTTAAACAAGCGCCAGAGCCAACAAGGAAATAATGGTGAGGAAAGCAGGCGGCCGAAAATCTGGAACAGTTTCCTACTAATACTTTCTCCACTGAAAATTCAAAAACAAAATGAAAGTGATGTGATGTTGTGTTGACCTCACGTGAATGGGCTTCCTCCGGTGCTCGACAGTTTTGTAACCCCGAATGAGAGACTCAGGAGAATCATCATGGCTCCTGGGAGTCACCAAATGACTGCCCACCAGCTCGCTGACCACCATCACATCTGCCAGGTTTGAATTGCAGAGAAGAGACCAACTTCTGAAAGGCACAGGAAATAAAGACAAGGGAAGAAAAGGCTGCAGTCAGTCCTGGGACAGAGGCCTTGTGAGCAGAGGCCAGAAGTCTGCAGGTGAACATGAGTGGCCCTGGGGCAGAAACGGACCACGGGGGAGCAGACCTCTATTCTCTTCTCTCTCTCCCTCGGGTAGGAGAGATAAAGTCTGCATCCTTCTCACCTGGAACTGTGGGTTCTGGCTGGCAGAAGTCTTACCAACATGGAATGAATTACTCAAGACTGTGGAAAAAGGAAAGAAAGCGAGAGGGATTAGGGAGCCAACTCCAAGAACCTCTCAAATGCTCCCATATTTATTGTGTATAATCAAAGGAAATAGTCTTTAACAGTTGTGTGTTAGTAAGGAGGAACTTCGTGAAAGATGGGATGAGGCAGAGATTGTAGAATCCGCAATGAGTAAAAAGGCTTAGTTTACCTTTAGGGGAGACATGGGGAGAGGGGAACAAGATAAATTCTTTAGATATCTTCATTACAAAGCAGACCACCAGATCAGCCAGGTCCCTGTTTTGGGAATAATGTACTATCTAACAGCAAGCACGCCCAGCGTTTATAGATGAGTGCCTGGGTCATTGCTGTGCAGAAATCTTCCACGCAGGTCCGCACAGGTAGAAGTGCCACAACGTGCTCAGAAATTATACCGTCAGCACCCCTGGGCTCCCATGGACTGGTTTCACATTAACCAAACTCATGAGAGACTGATGCAAGAAAACCAGAAATTTAATTTATTAATGTAACAGGAGATGTGAAACTACAAACCAGACTGAAATATCAGAGTTCAACCATGAGTACAGATTCTCCTCAACAGCCCAATCACAGGCAGGCAGTCACATGACAAGAGTGGACAGAAGCAGAGCACGAAGGGTTTCTAGATTAACTGAATGGACTAAATTTCTGTTATACGAAAAGATCTGCTGCCCAGAAGACATTTAACGCCAATCACAGTGCACTGTCCGTGGAGTGTGGCTGAGACACGACTGTGAGCACCTGTGTAACTCTCCTTTCCCTGTCCTTTCTGGGCTAAGTGATGCACAGAGGTACAGATATCCAGGGATGCAGATACCTCTAAACACCCAAAGCCCATCCCTGGGAGCCTGGAAACCAGACAGCCAGGGTTTAAATACCAGCTCTGTCACTTACTAGCTCTGTGACTTTGGCCAACTTACTTACTCTATCCGTGCCTCAATTTCCACATTGTAAACCTGGGATAACTATCAAACCTTCCTTACTCACTTGTTGTGAAGATTGAAGGATTCATTTCTGTAAAACGCTCAGAAAAGAATGTAGCACATTTTTGGTGCTCAACAAATGTGAATTTAATAAGAAAGTGATTTACAAATCTCCCTTCTAATCATCTTCTGTGTTTCATGGCTAGTCTGAGTCCCAAAGGAAATCCTTATTTCCCCTCTTATAAACTCTTGGGGAGCACCCTTCTGTTGCATCCCACCACCTGTTTAAACTGAGGGAAGGGATGCCTCCTCCACAATCTGGTCCATGGAGAGTGTTTTTCCCTTCACACCCCTGACCCCTGGACAACGGCTAGCCCTCCTCACACTAACAGATTGAGGTGTGAGTCCGGATTTACAAGCAGGGCATATGAAACCTTTTCTTTCCCTCCAGTGTTGGCCACCATTGGGAAGCACCCGGGATGCTCAGCTCCATGGCAGGCAGCCCTGTGCATGATGGGGCAGATCCTCTTAAGGGAAGGCTCACTGTGGCCCAGAGCTAACTGGGACTGCATGAGTCTCTAGTTCTGGGGCACAGTATCATGACACGCATTTTCCCACAGCCCTGAAGTTCATGGAGAACGTGGCTTCATCAGTAATACAGGAGCCATTTATCGCCTGCCTGTTCTTCTGTGTCATCTCTCAGTTGGCTGCTGGAGAAAACATGTGTATATGTATTGGGTCCCATTAAGCCCCAATATATATGAAGTAACAAAAAATTCTGTGGCTTAACATTGGTTCAGGGCGACTGTGTAACTGTCCTGACCCTGCTGATGCTAAATTATGGGTATAGGAACTATGGAACCTCCTCAAATATCTTTCAGCATAAAACCAGCTTTTCTTATTTTCCTGTTTCTTAGTAACTGCCAAAGACTGTAAAATGATGGCTTCATACAAAACAGGAGCTAAACTTTATGAGCCCTTTGACATTCCCACTGTGCTAAACACTTTATATAATTTCTAATTCTCACAATTCTGCAAAGCAGATACGAGCGTCCCCATCTCACAGACGAGGGAAAAACTCAGAGCAAACTAACTCAGGCTCACGTGGCTCAGTGGCAGCACGTGCACGCAAACCCAAGACAAAAAACTACACCCCTTCTTATATGTACAAAATCACCTCCCAACAAATGATACACAGCTGCTGGGTCAATACTCAGGGAACTCAGTACACTTTCCAGCTTTAAGGTGCTCCAGAGGCCGCTCTTAGCTGCTTTATAAAATTCCGGCTCACTGGTTGCTAACACTGGAATAAAAGACCGATTTTGCCATTGTTTGCACAGCAAGTCTGAAAAGTTCACAGCGAGATGACAGAATAAGTCTAAGACATAAGCAGAATAATTTTTCCAGGTAGACAGACATAATGGACATTGTGCTATTCTGAAGCACTAAGCAACGGAATCAATACAAAATAACATTTGTTAAACCTTCTTTTGCAAAAGGAATATTAAGACTGTTAGAAGGTGCAACAGCACCACCTATGGCTAAATACACCTTCCAGGTTGCTGGGAAAGATGCAACACAAAAATTGCCTGTTGGATCAGAAAGAAGAATCAGATAATTATATCTTATGTAGCACATACTGCACTTTGCTTCGGGGAAGGGAGGTGTATTCAGTATTTAATCTGACATTGCTAATACTCCTGAATATAAACAAAAGACACAGGCTCATGGAAACTTCTTAGTAGAGGAAAGAATCCAGTCCAGCCACTTCATTTTACAGGAGGGGAGACTGAGATCTGGGATCTGTCCTCCTGGCAATCAGCAGCAAATCTCTCCTAGGCCTCATGTCTTGCACTGTAGCAAAAACCAACAGATCTGTACTAGGCCTATATTCATAAAAGTCACGTCTGTATTTTTCCAACAGTAATTAATCTAGGTATCTTGCAAAATACTTCTCAAAGAGCCAGGAAAGCATACAAGTGTATTGAAATTCAAAAACATTTATTTGCACATTAAAACAGCATGAGATTTATTCTATTAATAAAAGTGACAAGTCAAATCAATGTTTTGATATTTAAAAACCTATTAAGTGTGCAGAAAAATAAATCAAAATTTTCTTTAATCACAAAAGAGAGAAGCTTATTCCCTGAAAATGATCAATGTAGATTTTTCTAAACTTAATGATTCTGGTCAGATTCCTACGAATTTAAATGTCTGAGTGGATGGTTACAAGGCAACATGAATTCTGAGTTGTAACAACACACATTCTGTGTAAATAATATTCAAGGCCGTCTGCTTAAGGTGATTTAACTAGTCCCTGTCTCACTAGAATGATAAAGATTTCATTAAAACTTCATACTGCACACACACACACAAAACCCTGAATCCTTGTTACTTTAAGCCATATTCATATATTCATAAATATGCATATTGAATATGCATCAGAAACAAGCCACCCTCTTTAGTATTCAGAGTTGATCCTTCTAAACTATCTGTCCTTGTGACAGCATATTTTTACTAAGCAGCTCTTGGGTGCTTCATATACAAGGCGTCCACATCTCACAGTCAAACAAGGTAAAGGGCATCACTCAAATTTCACAAATGAGGAAATGTACTTAAGCCATGAAAACAACTTACATATTCATCATCAGGAAAGAAAAGAGTAAAGATTTTACTTACAATATTCACTGACAAAACTTTCCTCCATACTAAGACTACATAGAAACAATTCAGTCTTTGTAAATTTTTCTGTCAATAAGCACCACTAGAGAAAAACAAGCAACATCATTAGAAATGGTTGGACTTTCAAAGTCCACTCCAATTTTGCAGTATAATCATTTTTAATGTTTTGATTTTAGTGTTTAAAGAGCACTAAAATAAAAAAAAATATAAAGTTTTTAACTCATTGCCTGAGAAAGCAACATTTGTGAAAATGTACAATTTTAATTTATGCCACTCTGTCTAACATTCTCACTGGTGTCTCTCCTTTGAAGGCTTCATGAAGCTGAGATCGCTAAAATCGGTCATTTATGGATTCACAGGAGTTCGGGAAACCACTCAACTTGGGGCTGATCAGAGGAGCCATTGAGAATGCATCCTGTGCAGCCTGGGTTCCAGCCCTGAGCCTGCCAACGCCAGCTGCGTGAGATTTGGGACAAGCTGCCCCGTCTCTCAACCCCTCAGCTGCAGAAAAGGAGACACTGATACCTACCCTTAAACACCTGCTATGAATTAAAACATGAGGAAAGCATTTTAGCCTTAGGTAAGTGTCCACTCAGAGCAAGCTTGGTCATTATGATGATGAGGATTACTTTTAATAAGTTAAGGCAGACCAAAAATTAGAAATCACCATAAAGGAGAAACATTTTATGTCAATGAGCATTTCCTTTTGAATGGATTGCAGAATGTTCCATTGATTTTTTTAATAAATCAAATTTTGTCCACTAATTATAGATTTACAGGTTCATGGACAAGTCTCCAGAAAAAGAATTAGAGGTCACTAACCTCTGCATACAAAGAAAGTAAAGTTTAAAAAAAATCAGGGGGGAGATTATACCTCACTTGAGAGAGTATGTGCTCAGCATGCATGCGGCCCTCAGTTCAGACACCAGTAACTCCATTTAAAAACTTTTTTTTTAAGAAATGGAGAATTAACTCAAAAAGGTGGAGGAATGCAGAATTTTTTTAGAGAATCAACTCAGATTTAAGATGGGGAAAAAAATATCCATTTCTCACAGGAAATCTTGAGAACTATGTAAACCGGATCTGAGTTGTCTAATCTTTTAACATTATTCATGAATTCATATTACCAAGTCTTAAAACTGCCTGATAACCCACAGGGGTGATCCTGATCATAACAGCTGCCAACACGGATCGAGCTCCGGCTACGAATGGTCTGTTCTGCCATCTCTGCCCGTGAGGCCTCACCAGGCTGGGAGCACTAAATTCGGTCATTCATGAGCATCACGTGTAAGTCCTCCCTTTGTGCTTCTCACTCCCCCCTCACCAGACCCTCTGAGGGAAGCACTGTTATCATCTTCCCCAACCGAAGATAAGGCCACTGAGGCACAGAGACTAAACCTGCTCCAGGTCACATCGGCAATAAAGGACGTCTATAATTCTGCTGTTCTATTATTGACAAAGGAATCTGACATATCAATTCAAGGGAGACTGTTAAATAATCAAGTCTGTCAGGTCTTCACCTCAAAGAGCAGATACTATAGATTCCTGATGTAGGATGAGGCTGCCGCCACATACTGACTCAGCTTGAAATTAATATCCAAGATGAAGCAGCGGATACATGTAAATATTCACGACTGTCAACTCCGCTCTCGGGTCTGGGCCCTTCACTGCCTGAACGGGGGTGAAATCCCCACCCGTGTCAGGGAGGGAAGCGCAGCTCTTCCGGGACTCACCCAGGATTCACGGGCTGTTTCCCACCCACAGGCTGTCCTCAACGATTAAAAAGCTCTCAAAAATTTTACACCATTCAAAACTAAAAGACGTTTCTGCAGATGGAGCACTTTCTCAGGCTTAAACCTTTTTTGCCTACACTCAGCATGTGGGAAAATAACACATGACTCTGCAAAGTCTCTGACCCTCACCACTCATAGGAGTAGAATGGCCTCAGCACAAGATGACTCTTCACGGATGAGAACAAAATAAAGCCGCCCCCAACCACAGGCACTCCCAGAGACAGCGCTCAGCAGTCTTCTGCACACTCACGGTTGTGCAGCCCTCACCACCATCTATTTCCAGAACACTTCATCATCCTAGAAGAACACCCCTGCCACTAGCAATCACTCCCCAACCCCCCTCCACCCAACCCCTTGCAACCATCACCTGCCCTCTGCCTCTGCATGTGCCTATTCTGGGCATTTCAGATCACTGAATTCAACAATATGTGGCCGTTTGTGTCTGGTTCCTTTCACTTAACTTGCTGTTATCAAGGCTCGTCCAGGTTGAAGTGGTATCAGCATCTCTCTTTTTTTTTTTTTGAAAGTGTTAAAGTTTATTAGAAGGTGGTAAGTACTATCAAAAAGAGTAGAGAGGAGCATAAGTGATTGGGTTTCAAAGGGAAAAGTGCGGGTTGAGCAGTCAGTGTGGACTTCCCAGAGCAGGTGGCCTTTTTCATATTCCCCTATATTTATTTTCTCTTTTTTATTCACTTTTACGTCTGAATAATGTTCCACAACATGGAGATACTACATTCTGTTCATCCATTCAGCAGCTATGTATGGACGAGGTACAGAAGAATGAGTGTAAGAAGTGACTAGGCAGGGATGGCATTTAAGCAAAGGGCAAGATGTGCTTTCAAAAAAAAAAAAAGCCAACAAACACAGGCACAAAGAAATTCAGCGCGTTTCTGAGAAAGTGCATGCTTGCTTCACGATGACTGCCGTGCAGGGCTGGGGGGGGAGTGACAGGAGACACAATGAGGGAGTAACCTGAGAATATTCCCCATGCAAGCAGCTCAGCCAATTCTCCTCCCTCATCCTGTATTTTAGAGCCATTTTTGATAGGTTTTCTATTTCAAGTAACAGTACTTAGTTACACATCTGATCATCTGCATCAGATCACCTTACCTCCAAGCCACAGAAAGTCATTCACTGACTGGAGCAGCTCCAAGACATAAAGGTGATGGACCAGGGAGTCCTGCAGCATCCCGGCCTGCAGGCACAAACCCCCACATGTTCCATGGTGATGTCCGGAAAGTAAAATGCATGGAAATATCTCACTGCTTGTGCACGATATCTGCCCCCAAATTGCCCCAAAATCATGCTGGCAAAGCACTACTGAGCCCTCTCACTACAAAAAAAAAAAAAAAAAAAAAAAAAAAAAAAAAAAAAAGAGAGAGAGAACAGAAAAGAAAAGAATAAAGCTAAGAAAGCAAATTTAGGGTCTTCCATTCAAAACCAGCAACCATCACTGCCAGTAACTCAGCTGGAATGGTCCTGACTTCAAAAACCACTGCGCAGTTACATTGCAAACGTGATAGACATATATGTATTCCACGTAGATGATATTACAGTAGGATTTTTCTTTTCGAAATTTCCAGTTGCAACATTAACACAAGAAAGATTATGTTTCAGCTTTAAAAAATCAATTATTTTCCACTTTCTTAATTTTGAACCTATTATTATTTTATAAAGGGTGCTATGCTGCAAATTATAAACCAACTATTTGGCTTCTGCCAACAAGACCTTTATGACTTCACTATTTCAGAGCAAGATTTAATGATGCTTTGAGAAGTGGGTCCTGGGGCGCTCACTAACAGCTCTTTAAATACTGACAGGAATGTGCTATTTAAGTAATGCAAAGGCTCTAACTCTACATTAACTCAGAAACCAAAGAAACTACACCAAAGCCTTACTTTATCATTTTTAAATTTTGCTATTCTTTTGAATATTTAATTTCTTAAAAGATAAGTTTTTTTTGAGAAAGACAGCAGCTGTATTAAATTTCCTCTCACCAAGAAAGCAATCTTTATCAAGAATAAATACCCCTATGGAAATCCAAAAGACGGGACGTTTCTAGCTAAGTGAACATGCAGATCTCAACACAAGACTAAATCCTATCAGATCTAACTCGAACGAGCTCAACAATTTCCTGTGCTACCCTGAAACTTAGCTCTTCTCTTCCAAATGTTGGCTGAGCTAAGATCATCACACAATGCAGGGAAGAAGAGAAAAGTCCACCTGGTTGCATCCTTTTTCTTCCAGCCACAAGGTGCCGCTAGGGGGTCCCCGTTAATAAGCTCTCCCCATGAGGAAATCCGGCATTCACACTGCCCCTGCCGTCCCCAAGCAGCCCCGACGCCCCTCTCCCACTCGTGGCCCCCCAGCCTGTCAATGGTCTTCTAATGACCCTCCCAGTTGGTGGCACTCTCCCCCTCTTCCCTGCTTCACACACACACACACACACACACACACACACACACACACACATGGAGCCAGGACAGCCTTCCCAAAGCACAAATTTGATTACATCACCCCCACTTCAAACCCTTCAGAGGCTCCCTGGTAGAGTTCTAGCCCCACCCCCGACGCTGCTCGCCCAGCCTCACCTCAGTACCCAGGTCCCCAGTGACCTCAGGCGCCCCCTGACCTGCTGCTACTTCCCACTTGCCTCCAAGCCCATTTTGACTGTTTGTCAAGGGAGACTTCCTTCCCTCGAAACTCTACACTTTGGGTTAGGTGCCCCTGCTGTGTTCCTAGAACATTCTACGCTAAGAAAACTTCTGACAATGCTAAACTCTCAAGAAGCAATACATTTTGCTTACTACTGTGAGTCCACCCTCTCTCCCCTGGACACTCAGAATTGCATGTGTTATGAATAAATGAATGAAGGGGTGGGTCTCAAAGGGACGGGCAGAGCTGCTCTCGCCCACCCCGACCCCTTCTTTCTGTATAACATCAGAAGCAAAACCAGGAGTACCTCTCCTGAGGGTCACTTTCTGCTGACACACTTCACTGCCTCTTCTGTGTCAGTTCTAGTAAAAAACCAAGCTCCTCCTAAGCCCTCCATCCCTAGGCCCACTCCAGTGTCCTCCCAAGCAGGGGCACCCTCCACCCTGGACCACACAGTGCACTCTCCCCGAGTCCCCACCCCACAAGCCTTCAGGCCTCTACCCGGGCTGCTCCTGCAACCTGAGTCACCCTCTTGATTCCTTCTCCTGGCTGACTCTTACTCTGTCCTCATAACTGAATGTAGAGCACATTTCTTCAAGGAAGCCCTCTCTGATGATGTCCTTTAGCTCTTGGCTGGGCTCCCTCTACAGCAGGACTGCTTGGCGACCAACTGGTGTTTGTCCACCTGCTCCTCTGAGACCATGACCTCTTGGAGGCCACGTGGGAAAAAGGAGTGAGACGATAAGAGGGGTGGGAAGAGCAAAAAGCAAAATCACAGCCCAAGTCCCAGATTCAAGGATTCTGTCTCAGAAGAAAAGAATAAAATATTTAATACGTATGTCATTTGGCTATGATTTTTGTGGCTCATGGAAAGCAAGAGGTTGGTGTTCTAGTCTAAAATCCAAGTTACATGCAAAGAAATGTACATATTCATATCCAAAGGAAACCAGAGCTGCTCAACAACAGTTTGCAGTTAAAATCAAAGGAAATTTGATAAAGGCAATCTCTCTCTCTCTCTCTTTGTTTTTTTTTTTTTTTTTTTGTATCATATAGTTGTAGAAGTATTTGTATAACTAAGTGATGGCTACAGCCTATGATTCTGCACTAGAGTGTTTGGGGCAGAGGAAGCCCAGATTACATGCACTGTGTAAATGCAATCACACCAACACACTGACAGGTGCCCTACTGGCTGAGCTGAAGTTCCAAAGCAGACAACCTTACGATGCAAGACAGCTCTCATTAGAAAGTTAGGAATGCAATGTTCTGTACTCAATTACATACGTTATATGGGCCATTAAGCGATAGTGCATCTTGTCTAATGAAACCCCAAAATAAATTGTTAACGTCGATTTTCTCCATCTGACCCTTATTTGCTAACTTTGGATATCAAACCCTCACTCCATACAGAAAGCTCAGACCTACGCTGCAGCAGGTTACATCCCGTGGAAGAAAGCCTATCAAGGGAGAACTGGAGAGTTTCCCTTCAGAAGCTGCTAAGTCTGGTTTTGCACCTGTACGTCATTTGCAACCACGTCATCGTCAAAAGAGTAAGACCTTACCTCTGTGGGGCGAAAAGCACTGCGGTGCTTATGAACCATTAAAGAACACTGAGCTTTGGGAAAGAGTCCTGAGGCACTTAAATCGTACTTTTTGTGAAAGGCTCCAATACTGACCCAATTCACCAATCCAGGTACAACAGGGAGGTACAGGAATTAGTAGATAGAACATGCCCTTGAAGTCTGACAAGGCCCTGCTTGAATCCTGCTACAGCATTTACTAGTCACGAAATGGACCAATTCCTTAACCCCTCTGAGAAGGCTTCCCAATCTGCAAAAGTGGGCTGCCACCGCCCACCTGGGAGGCACGGATGTGAATGCAACACGCAAGTAGTGAGGCCGACTGCTACCTGACACGAGGCCTGGCTAGTTTCCCTCTGCTGCCCTTCTCCCCCTTTAAACTTGCCCTGTTCCCACTGGTAAGGGTCAAGCCCCGGACCAGAATGCCCGATTCTTCTGTGTATCCCCGGATACATGTCTTACCCTTAGGAGGCCTGAAAAAGAACTATCTCCTCCAACGTCACTATCAATGTTCTTAAGAGTCTGGGTTTTTTAAACTCTATTTTGCAGGGAGACTATTCCAGAACTGTCCAACCACCATTCTCCACTTTGGCTCCTTCTCACCTCAAATCTTCTGACTGCTGGCCTTTTGTTCGTGGGAAAGAGAGTCCGCTAGGGTGGAGACTCCCTAGGCCTCTGTCCCTCCCTCACAGGTGAGTGTGACTACCTTCTCAACACTCCTCACTCTGACTCCATCTTCCGAGGAGGTTCCCCTCCTGGAACATGCAGCCTCTGCATCATCCCCAGACGCGCACGCGTGGCCACAACCCTCCATTCAGATTTCTTCCTGGGTGGCCCTGCCCACCCCCAAGACCCTTAAGGATAAATGCCATTGCTCTGAAAATCCCAAACGCCACTGAGTGACACGCCAAAGCTGCATGGTCTGGGCTTTCCTCCAACACAGGCACAGCCCTGACCCGCCTCAGCCTCAGTCTGCACCTCTCGAGATGAGCTCATCCACCTGCACGGCTGTGAACACCAGCTAAGAATGACGACTCCCAACGTGTATCTCTAGTCCGGCTCCTTCACCTGAGCCCCGGGGCCATAGACCCGAGAGCCTCTTTGAAGTCCTAACTTGGATGACAAATGGAATCTTAAAAATGCCTCATGTCCACCATTTACTCTAGAGTTCGATTCCTGGCAGGTACCTCCCAGGCTCCAGATTTTAGTAACAGACCCAGAACCCACCTAGGTGTTTGAGGTCACATTCAATTTCCCCTGTTCCTCCCCCCGGCCCTGCTCTGGAATCAGTCTTGTCATTTCTATTGCTTAGCCAGTCTCAAGTCTGGTTCTGCAAGGACCACGGATGAAACCCCACAAGCTGACAGCAAGGTGCAGTGCATCACAGTCCTCCGAAGAGAGCTCCCTGGAGGGGGAGGCATCTCCTGCCTCTGGTCATCTCAGAAGGCACTGGATTCTCACAAAGGAGGCCCAGGAGAAGGGACTCAAGGTTCTCTTGTGGTCTGAACTTTGAAGGTCCCGAAGTTTGGGGGAGTTCCTAGTTAGGAGACACACCTGCCAGTGAGCAGATGAGGATGGGGGAACCCAGGCAAGGCTGTTCTCACTCTGACCCCTGGGCTCTCGGGAGCCACGGGAAAGGCCTGTGTTCAGGGCACAGCCCAGCCTTCACAGATCCCAGCCTGCATTTGCCAACCCAGAGAGCCTAGACTCTTACTTGCGATTCTTGTGATCTGTTCCCCCCCAGAGTGTGATGGGCTCTTTCAGAACGTCTGGCCTGTCTCAAGCGAGACCAAGTCAGTGAAGGATGAAGTGTCCACAATTGGACCAGGGCATGAAAGGAGAAACAAGGTCTCATGGCCAGCATGACGGTGGTGGCCAAACCCTTCCCCCGGGTGAGATGAACCAGGGTGTGGGTGAGATTGCAAGGTCACTTCACAGCTGAATAGGGTGTTGGAGACTCACTACCGCAAACTAACGACACGGCCGTCAGTGGAGGACGTCAGCTGCAACAGACACGGAGTCAGCTATTTACTGCCATCATGGGTTAATAGTAAAGGCTGGTGCAGGGAGGACTGCATGGCTGCTGGAGCAAACCACAGACCCTGCTCTGAATGCCCACTGGCTGGAGCAGAGAGGAAGCTACAGTCCCCTTTAGCGGTCCCTGTGTCCACCAGATCCAAGTGAGCCAGCTACTTAGGAGAAGGCCATGTTGTTCTGATACTCAGAAAAACCAGCCTCGTAAAGGGAAAATAAGAGTGGCATGGAGTTTAGACCCGCTCCTGCCTCTCTATGAAGGCAAAGTTAAGTAAATGGCACCGGGAAAGTGAATGAAAAAACAAAAAACAAAAAACCGGTGACTGCTTCTTCCAACAGCATCCCCTGCAGCTGCTCACCCCCGAGACTGCCACTTTCTCACCAGTGACCGCCGGCCAGGAAGCTCCGTCACGCACGTCACACAGCGACAGCCCTGAACCGCGTGCCAAGCACGTTTGTCTAAAAGCCAGAATCAAGGAAGATGCTGCAGATTTTGACATTCCAAGTTTAAATACTCCTTGAAAAAAATCCCTCAGCAGCCGCCTAAATCAATTCACATCTCACTTCTTCAAAACAATCAAACAAATTTAATAAGTGTGCATTTGTCACCAAACATAAGGAGGACCAAACTGGTTCCTCAAAGCAAGGATTTTAACAGGTATCAAACACCAGTGGGTGATGTGCTAACAAAGCAAAAATTCCAAAAATCTAGAAAATAAAAAAATGACTAGGATAATATATGGATCAAGGCAACTATTAAGTTTTTGCTTTTTAAAGCTATGGGGACAGCACGGAGGACAATCTCGCTATTTCCAATGCAGGGTGTGCACAGTCCACTTTTCAGACGCAACAACATGCTCACAGGGCGGTACAAGATAGAAAGGGAAATAGAAAAAGGAAAAGAGGAACAGCGAAAATTAGAAACACATGAGAACAAAAATGAGAGCAATTAAAAGAATTTACGTGAGTTTGGTGAGGACAGGGACGAGGAAACAGTGAGACCCACCCTCACCTATTGTTCCAGGGAAGGCAGGGGCCTGAAGCGAGCGGCGCTGCCGGGGGACCCCAACGTGGTCAGCGCCCCAAACCTAAACTTCACCTAGATGCGTGTAAACAACTTTTGAGCTACAAAATGTGGTCGCATTTCAAGCTGGACAATTTCACTCACTCCCACCAAGAGTAACAGGAGAGAATTAGGCTCTGTTCCTGCACCAAAGCATTGTTTAAAAAAGTAATGACTGTGTAATAGTAAAAGCAACAATGGAGTAAAAGTGACTGGAGGAGAACTTACTTGACCCGAGCTCACAGGCCGCGTTATCTCACTGACGTTCAGATGCTGGCTGAGCCCTTACGGTACCAAAACATACAGACCCACCAGGAGGGAGGTTTAATGCACTGCTGTATTTTGATGCCGGGAGCCATGCCTGGTACACAAGGTTCTGGGTAAACAATGGTGACAGTGTCAACCACTATGGGCTAAGCACACAACCAGCTACTCCGCCAAATACCAAGGACAGACTTCAAAAGGCAAAAACAAGCTGGCATTCTCTGGTGGGTCTGCAGACTCAGAGCCAAGCAGTTGCTGAGCAAACATGTCACCAGTGCCTCCTGTGACAAAAGAAGAGGCACTGGTCCGGGGGCTGGGGCAGGGCTCCAGGCTTCCACTGCTAACCCACCATTTTGTCCAGGGGGAGATGTTGGTCCCTGCTTATGTTGCACCGATGTACCGACATTGACTGACGCCTGGGGACTCAGCAGGTGGTGACAGGTGACGGGAATGGAGCCAGCCTGGGAGTGGCACGGTGCTGGCATCTGTGTCCTCAGCTTTGCCCAGGCCAATACATCTGCCAGCTCATCTACAAGAAGCAGAAGGGGAGAAAGCAGTGTAGTTCACGGGGCCCTGTGAGGACAAGTCCTGGTCATGGCCACGACATGCCTCGCCCCTTCCTTAAGATATAGAGGTATGTCCGGGGAGGAAGTGAAAATTCATCCAGAGCCCGCCAGGCACCACAAGCAGGTGGGACTCGGGTCCCCTGTGCCTGTCACTCACAGGACTGGTCTGGATTTTCTTTTTATCAATTCTCTGGCATCTTCTCCTCTAACTTACCAACAACCAGAAAGTAGAATCTGATTTTAGACTCACAGAGAATCGCAGAAAACCTCCTCCACATCAGGCCCGGCAGCACGTGCCAGGCCCTCCGACCGTCACCTGTGGGACCGCCATGAGCCCTCTCCAGACTCAAGGCCCGAGGACGTAGGTCGGGGGGGCACAGATTCCCACACTCTCCCCAGCAAAGGGGGACCACCTCTCGGCAAAGGCATCTCACCTTCTTCTGCCCAAGGGACATCTCGATAGATACACAGGGAAACAGAGCAGAATGTGGGGATTAGGCAGCCCAGAAGAGCTCGTCTGCACTTCCAAGGCAAAGTGGGTCCGTTGACCTAATCACAGGGACAAAGTGAGGACGAATCTTTCCCTGCTGTGCCCCATGCTCCGTGACACGCCTTTCCCTGCGTAAGGAGCTCATTTGGAAGCCCCTGGCAGTGTTTCTGTTGTCCTAAATTGGCATGGTGGTTGTCAGGCAGGGAGAGAGGGCCTGAGCCGTGCAGGTGCTGGACCTGGGAGGCAGGAGATACTGGCTCCACTCCCAGCTCAACCAGCACCTCATTCTGCATCTCAGGATTCAGCATGACATCTATAAGCAAAGGAATGAGACTGTCCCAGGACATGCTGTCCAACAGGAATGAAATGACAGCCATGTAAAGAAAGTTTCCCAGTTGCCACATTTAAAAATGTAACCCCCCCAAAAAAAACCCTAGAAACTGATTTTAAGAACATATCTTACTTATTCTACAGTATGTAAAATACTATCATTTTGACATGTAATCAATAAAGAAAGAAACAACATAGTTTACATTCTTTTTACTAGACAAGTCTCAGCGTCTGATGTGCATTTGACCTACAGCACATCTCAGCTCAGAGCAGCCTCCTCCCCAGCTCTCCTAGCATCAGTGGCTTTGGCTACTCTATTGGACAGCAACACCAGGGGTCACACGAGGGGAATTGGCTGAAAAGCGGGAGTAAGTGTCCATAATAATCCTAAAAGAATCTCTCTGAAACAAAGGCGGATTCACTTTTAAACGTCTGAAAACCGGCGGGTTTCACCTCCCTCACGCCTTGGCTACAAGACAGCCCTCCTCCTTGCTGATCCCTTTCTGGATGTAGGGAAGCAACCCTTCACACAGCCAGGGTGTCCGGGCATCCAGGTAGAATTTCCTGCTCTCTGTGTCCAATCCCACAAAGTCCTCCTTCTCAAACAGGATGTAGAGAAGGAGGATCTTATCCCCAGTCTTGTCGGATGCACAGTCCAGCCACTTGGACTTGAGCATGATGAAGAGAGACTCAGTGAAGTCCTCGATCCTCTTCTCCACCACCCTGCAGTCCTCGTAAATTGAAGGCCACATCGGTGCGCGGCTGCTCGGGCACCTCCCCATGCAGCACAAAGACAAAGAGCCGAGAGTCATAGAGCGTGGTGCCATACAGCTCCTCTGCACATGGAGCTTCTCGAAGGTCTTGGCCAAGAGGAAGTCGGTAATGATGACAAGGCCCACGACCTTGCGGTGGGTCTGGAAGTCGCTCCACCCATTCTCGGGCGCATAGTGGTGACTCTAGTGGATACAGAGTGCCCACTGCGACCCGCAAGGGATGATCTGCCTCACCAAGGAGATTCGCTTATAGATGCAAAAGAAATTCTCCTCTGAGATGATCCCCACGGGTTGGACCACCACGGGGAGAGTCTGGTGGTCCTAAGCACACTGCACGTAGTCAGGGATGTTCATGTTGCAGGCCCTGACAAGAGGGAAGAGGAGACCGAGGTACATACTGTGCTGTGGGCTGCGGGCATCACTGGGTTGCGGTGACCTGGTGTGTACCAGTCAGAAGGCAGGGGAAGCCCAAGCAAAGCCGTGGGTACAGTTTGTCCTCAGCGTCTGCACATGGCTACCGCAGCTCGGATCACATTACGCAGCTTTTGGTCTAGGCTTCCGCCCTCTGCAGAAAAGGGTCATTTCTTGTTTTCTGTTTCCAAGCACCTAGCCAGGCCCTGATGCAAAGTCAATGCTCAAAACTGCTGAATAAAGGAATGAATAAAGGAACAGCTTCCACACCCCTCAGCAGGATATAATGCAAAGAAACACAGTAGGATTTCAACTCCAATTTATTTGAACTCCTAAGCTGCAGAATACTTGATAAGAAAACTTGCTTTGGGGAGGAGAGTACAGTTCAGTGGTAGAACACATGCTTAGCATGTATGAGGTCCTGGGTTGAATCCTCAGTACCTCATTTTAAAAAAAATGAAACAAATAAATTAACCTATTTACCCCCCTCAAAAAATATTTTTTGAATTCCAAATTCAAGAAAAAATAAACACCTTGCAATTGACACAACGTTGTAAACATGAGTATACTTCAATTAAAAAAAAATCCTTGCCTTACAAGAATATATCTGGATTATGGAACTTTACAAATGTAAAATGCCTAGGTTACCACCTGCATAAAAAGAAGGAAATGTACAAATTTACTATCCCTCATTTATGAGCTATATTTCCTTTGGGGGGTTTATAACCTCTCAGAGCTAATTTTCTCAGATTAAAAAAGAAGGAAACATTACCGGATTCTCCATAGTGCTGAAGAATCAGATAAACATATGATAACATCTGACCCACAGAGTTCACTCAATAAATGCTTGTTGAATTAATGAATAAACAAGCAAAATGAATGCTGCTCCCTGCCACAGAGCATCATGTTGGTACTGCCTGGAAATTCCAAGCCCACGTTTCACCCGACTCTACACTAACCATGGGTGACCTGGGCAGGCCTGTGTGCTCCTCTTAACCCCAGTTTAATCATGAATAGAAATGAGGGCAATAACACAAACCTCAAAGGGTTAGTGAGTCATTACTGAATTGTATCCCAACTTTGCAAGATGGAACCTTTAAAGAAATTTGGGCAAAAAGTCCGTAGGCCCTCTCCATATTATCTCTTACAACTACATGGGAATCTACATTATATCTCAAAATTAAAAAGTCTAATTTATTAAAGAGGCTATTGAGGTTAAACGTGCTCACTGTCTCAAATAAGGAACACACAGTACAAATAGGTCAATGCCCAGCCCATGAGATACACTCAGTAAACATTCCCACTGAGCCCACTGGTCCCTCCAACTTCGGAGCACGATGATGTGTCCTCATGGCCAGAGGCCTCTGCACCTGAAACTAACAAAGCTAATGGTCCCCACTTTCAAGAATCCCTGCCACCACCGTAGGACTAATTTTGTACTTGTAATTTTTTTCTTTATATTAAATAGAAAAACGTAATTGCATAGCCTTCAGGCCACCAAAACCTGACTACAGAGATCATGATGGCAGCCCTTCTTCGTGAAACAATAAAATGAAAAGCCATTTCCACAAGATCTCTGTGTAAATCTACTAGGGAACTTCATCCTGGACTGAGAGGAAGAGGACTGGGGAGGAGGGGGCAATCTGCGGCACACAGACCCATGGGCCACCTGTCCCACGATGGAGTTTAGACCCAACACTCACCCTCAAGGAACTTCAGAATAGACACAAGACAGAGTGCTGTGGACAAGATTTTTTTTTTTTTTAAAGAAATCCCTTATTCCCTCGCAGGATTTGTTTCTACCGAGAAACAAATGTCTTATGTGTATAATGTTTCACAAAACACTTAAATTATTATCACCCCAACTTGACGCATTAAGAAACTGAGGGAGAGAGGTTTAGCACATTGTGCAAGATTAGAGAGAGGCAAAAAAAAAAAAAAGATGAGAGAGAGGCCACGTCGGACACCGTATTTAAACCCAAGCCCCTGTTCCAGTGCTCACACTAGAAAGTGGGATATACTGCCCCTTTCCTGCCCTCTCCCTGCAATAAATCTCTGAAGACTCTTTTGTGTGCCACCTGGAATCACAATCACTTCAATTTTCCACAAAGAGCTATGTCACATTTTGGATGTGTCAAAATCTATATGTTGAATGGGAGGAGAGATTTGTATTTTCTGTTTCTCAAAGGAAACATGGCTTAAAAGAAACTGAAAAGCACTTTTCTAGTCTAAGTCTTCATTGTGCAGAGAAGGAAACGGAGGCTCAGAAGAGATGAGGAAAAGGCCTTATTAACAAATATTGCCTCAGCGCAGCACCAAGCCAGCCTTGGGCACTTCTGGGGGAGGATCTGGAAGGCCCAGGAGAATGAGTCTTAGAAAACGGAAAGAGAAGAAGCATACAAGGCCCCGTCTCTACACCATCATATCATGAAGTTCCACCAAATTACCCAGTATGTGTGCAGCCAACATTAATGTGGGATAAACAAGTTATAGAAACCTGGAAGTCTCAACCATAGTGGAAATTCCAACATTTACTTTGTTTTTTTTCCCAGTTCAAGCATCAGCTCAGTGGGCACTCTGTACCAAGCACTACACGAGGCCTGCGGTTCTCCCAAATACACAACTCTTATATCACGTGAGCAAATCACACACAGGCCCACCAGAAGGAAAATGCCCACAGATAAGGTGGAATTACTGAAACTGAAAGCAGCCAACCAGCATATATTACTAGCAAAAACGGTGCTGCTAGAAATCGACTCATGGACATAGAAAGCAAACTGTGGTTAGCAGGCAGGAAAAGGGGGATTAACAGATACACGTTAATAAATATAAAATAAATGACAAGGACCTACTATATAGCACAGGGAACTATATTCAATTTCTTGTAATGAGTTGTACTAAAAACAAACTAAAAGATATATAGAAACATATGCATATGTTTATAACTGAATCTCTGCTGTACATCTGAAACTAACATTCTAAATTGACTACACTTCAATAAAAAATAATTTTAAAAAATAAGTAAAAATAAAAGCAATGCCATTTAGAAAAAATAAAAGAATACTCTGATCCCCTTAGCTGTAGGTGCTAGAGAAATCTGTTTACAAACACCAAGTCCACTGGATCACTCCAGAACTGGCTGTCACTCTTTCTGACCATCAGAGAGTCACTTGGCTTCATTGAGTTTATTTTCTCTTCTGTGAAAGGCTTCAGTTTGCAACTAACGATGTATAGAATCTCATCATTCACAAACCCAACAATTAATGAGGACTTCCCTTGGGCCAAGCTCTGGAAATATGAAAATATAGGGTCCGAGATATATTCATGGGTAGAAGAAATTTATGCCATAAAGACATTAATTCTTCTTGCTTTGATAGACTGATTCAACACAATTCTGTTTAGATTTCCTACCAGAGTTTTTATGGGTAACAAGATAATTTATGGTCAGGAACAACCAAGAATCTTCTTTAGAACCAGCACTGGGAAGGGGTGGATAGGTCAATCATTTCCACTGGTCTTTCTGAAGTGATGAAAACGTTCTGGAATATTAATGGTTGCACCACTGTGAATATGCTAAAGCTGCTTAATTGTAGCATTAAAGTGGGTGGACTTCATGGTGTGTGAACAATATCACAATAAAGACGTTAAATGAATAAATATTTCTTGACAATTATTTTTCCCTCTATACAACTAGTCTGTCCCACAATTTAAGAAGAACCAAAAAACCAAAACAAACCAAATTTTGCCAGGAGCTCTTTAGGACTGCAATGTCCCTGAATCTCCAACGCCTCTGGTTGTGCTGTTCCTGTTAACACACCCTAGCTGGGCTGGGCTAGTTAGGGACTGTAACTATCTTTTTAAGATCGACGGTCACACGTTTCACCCTGGGAGAGGGAAAGATGGAGGATGTCACAGCCTCATGCCTTCAGCTCATTTTTAACTGAACCAAGACTTGCTTTCAACACTGTAATCCCTATCACTATAAAAACAGTGACATCATCAAGCACCGCCATCATAACACGTGAAAGTGTTCAAGGTACTTACCTGGGGCAGAAACACTGAGGGAGGAGACGGAAACTCCCTCAGGACTGACGCTCCCTTTTCCCGACTCCACCAGCAGAAGCTGGGGTTCACAGCCGGAGGCTCTCAGCCCGGGGAGGAGCGCCCACAACACTGAGCTGGCCCCCAGGGAGAGGGGAAGGGAGACGAGGGCAGCCCCGGGGTCGCGGGGCAGGGAAAGCCGGGGGGGGGGGACGCGGGCAGTAGCCCCGCTCGGAGGCCAGCCCCAGCCCCAGCCGCCCGCCCCCATCCGGGTCCGCAGACCCCGCCCGCCCGGGACACAGCCCGCCCAGTGGGGGGGACGGGCCGGCGGCCGAGGGGAGGCAGCCCGGGAGGAGAGGACTCGCGGACGGGAGAGGGGAAAGGGACTCCAGCCGCGGACTCAGGGGAGCCCGGCTGGGGCGAGAGGCGGCAGGTGCACACCTGGCCCTGGACAGCTGTGGCCGTGGCGCCGGGGCAGGAGCAAAAGTCCTACCAGGCGAAAGAGCTGAGCAGAATTTGGGGCCGATCCCATGCTCGGAGCTGGAGCTTCCAACCCTCGTTCCAGCTGGCACCGACTGCGCATGCGCAGGAGGGCCAGCGATCCTCTCTGGGTTCTGCGAGAGAAGGTGGGGAAGCGAGGGACGGAGAAGATGGGAGGAGGAGGGGAGAAAGGGAAAAGTGGGGGGAGAGACATGGACAGGAG
Source organism: Camelus bactrianus (assembly GCF_048773025.1). Classification (NCBI taxonomy): domain Eukaryota; kingdom Metazoa; phylum Chordata; class Mammalia; order Artiodactyla; family Camelidae; genus Camelus; species Camelus bactrianus. Next base: position 100,909,308 of record NC_133544.1, read on the forward strand.
GAGCAGAGAGAAGGCAGGGACCTGGAGGTTGGAGGAGAGTAGCAGAGATGGAGAGAAATAGTTTTAACTCTGGGGGCATCCTGAAGGAGGCAGCAGTTCTGCCTCTGCACACTTCTCTAACCCTTCAAGGCCCGCAGCTCATATTTTACGTCCCTGGTCCAGCCCTCCACCCAAGGCCTCTGCAGGACCCCTACGGGGATCACACCCGTTGCCCCAAAGTGGAGCTGGGTTTCCTTTTGCTCTGGGAACCAAGCACCCGCAGGTGTTGTCGCTCAGAACTACCTTGTAAAGTGTACCTATTCCCCTTTTACACGCTGGGACACAGGCAGGCAAGATCTCTGCTTTACCTCCACTGTCCCAGGTGTTGTACTAGCGGGGAGCGGGAGGTACAAGGTCAGATCCCAAAAGGAGCATACTGCCTGAGTTTTGGTGCATAGTCCCCATCCTTCCTGAGTAAACCACACCCCACCCTCGGGGAACCATCAAGAGCACACAGTATGTCCCTGGGTGTGGGATAGCTGCCCTCAATTCCAGTGCCCAGCTTGCTAGGAAGATAGGAGTGTTACTGAGTCTAAATTCATTCTCCTTAGTGCAGGACAGGCCAGTAAGTTGGGAGACCAGGTGTTGGGGCATGGAATAGCAACTTTCTGTAGACCTAGATGGCAAACTAATGTCCTGGAAAATCATCTCCCCAAGTCAGAAATCAGGCTCCTTTCCTACGAGCTTGGTTTTTGCAATCTTCTTGATATAGGAATTCTTTGTTGTTAGAATCCTTTGTTCTTGCAGCTATCTGCCTGGGTCAGATCCCTGTAAACCACCAACAAAACAAACGTTATTTTCTATTATGTAAATTCTTATCTTTACATGAATGGAAAAGTGTTAAATATCCTTAAAGGTCAGAGCCTTCAAAATAGGCTCTCCTGTATATTTTAGGCTCTAGGCAACATTGTTTTACAAGCAAGATGAAGCCTAGGAGACAGAGCACAGGGTTAAAGTCAAAGGAACAGATCTATTATGGAGTCAGATTTGTTCTTTTCTATTAACAGGGCAGAAGACACTTGAGGATTTAAATCCCTTTAAGTTAAAAATAAGTAATACTTTAAAGGAATTTACATACATAGGTCGGAATGTGCATAGCATATCTGGAAAACACACAGAGGATTGTAAACAGTGGCATCTCCAGGGAGGGCTGAAAGAAGAGAGGATGAGGGAAAACTTCTTTCACTTGTGTAATTTTGTGCTCTGTTTGAATTTATTTAACCACATGCATGTATTTCTTTTTCAGTTAAAAAATGTGTAATGGAGCAAAGGATTAGCAAGCTCAGCAAATACAACAGCCATGGAATCACTGAGCTATCAATTTTGATTTAAGCCAGGAAGCAATTATTGACTCTCTCCTATGTGCCCAGTGCTGTTTTAAGACTTCTTTTATTTTTTTTTTATAAAATAATAAAGTGCTATTCCTCACCCCTGCCCATGGCTGGTGGAAAACCAACTGAGTTTTTATTGAGTTGTTTTCCAAGAAGTAGAGATCAGTTATAAACAGAACACATCTTCAGGGCAAAAAAGGCGGAGTGGTTTACCAGCAGGCCAGATAGCTTTGAAGGTTTTTCAACAGAGGCACACAGAGGCTGAGAGAGAAAGCCTCCAGGACCCTACGAAAAGCTGCCCAAACTTCCTTCTCAATGGCACTACTGAAATAGGAAAGAAAAAATCTGACTCCATATTAGATCTGTTCCTTTGACTTTAACCCTGTGCCCTGTTTCCTAGGCTTAGTCTTGTTGGTTCTGCACCTTTTGTAAAACAATGTTGCCTAGAGCCTGAAATATACAGGAGAACCTATTCTCAAGGCTCTGACTTTGAAGGATATTAACACTTTCTATTCACATAAAGATAACAAGTTACAGAATAGAAAACAACATTTGTTTGTTGGAGGTTCACACGGATGTGACCCAGGTGAAGAGCTGCAAGAACAAAGGATTCTAACAACAAAGAATTCATACACCAAGTTTGCAACAACCAAGCATTCCCACTTCCCATTTTTAATATAAGAAGAGCCTGAAATCTGACTTGGGGTGATGGTTCCCCAGGACATTATTCTACCATTTCTCAGCTGGCTTTCCAAATTAAAGTCGCTATTTCTTGCCCCAAAACCTGGTCTCCTGATTTATTGGCCTGTAATGCACGAGCAGAACAAGCCTGGACTCGGAAACACAGACATTGAAAGTACCCATTTGGTATATTAAATGACCTGTTTCTTCTCATCTTCCTGACGTTTTATTCTCTTGAACACTCCTGCTATGTTTATGAAAAACCTGTCATGTGGACACATTTCCACCTCTAGCCACTACCCTTCCAGGTAACAACTGATGCCAAGAAGGCAATGGAAGTTGCTAGAAGGTATTACCTGGACAAAATAGAGCAGAAGTGGGTTCTGGCTGATGTTCAGGAGCAGGCTGGAACACCTGACAAGATGTTATAAGTACGGAGAGACAGCTGGGCACCAAAGGAGAAGCTTCTAAACTTCCATGAGGGACTTGTTGGATAGGAAGGAAAAGTCCCAGACTATAGCTAGGATCCCACCACGAGCTTCCTGGGCGAGTCTGGGCAAGTAATTTAAAATCTCTAGGCCCATGCTGTCCAACATGGGAGCCACCAGCAGCATGCAGTAGTATGAAGTTATTCTGTAGCCAGACAGAATTATAAAAAGACATTTTATTGCAAAGGCCCAGCAGGTATAATATTTAAAAACGTTATTGGTTATCTTGACCTAATGAGTTATTTTTGTATGTGTAGGTTTCTGTGGTTTGTAAGGCCGGTGACTAATGATTCCGTTACAGTGAAGTATTTTGAAATTATAAGTTACTAGACACAGTATCCTCATATCACAGTTGAAAAAACTGATCCACATAAGCAAGATGATCTGACTTATTAGTTATGAGCAGGGGCTCTTGGGCCAGCCTGCCTGAGTATAAATTCTCACTCTGCCTCCAGGGGGTTCTGTGTGAATCTTGGACAAATTATTGTTGTTTTTGTTGTCGTTGTTATTATTTGTGCCTCTTTTTCCTTACCTTTTAAGTAGCGAGGAATATGTGGACTCTATCTCCTACTGTGTTGGCAGGATTAAATGAGTAAACGTCTGTGCTGCCCACTTCCATGGGTTTCAGCATTCTCCAGGCAATCAGTGCCAAACTCAGAGGCATTCTCCACTGTCTTCGTCAGTCTGGGATGCTGTAACAAATTACCGCGTGTCGGGTGGCTTAAACAACCAGCATATTCCTTATGGTTTGGAGGCTGAGACTTTCAAGGTCAATGTATCCTTGAGAGGATTGCCAGCTCGAAGATGGCTGTCTTCCCAATATTTTCATATCCCAGAGAGCAGAGAGAAGCAAGCACTCTGAGGGCTTGTATAAGAACACTAATCCCATTCATGAGGGCTCTACTCTCATGACCTCATTTTATCCTACAAATCACCTCCCAAAGGCCCCACCTCGCAATACCATCACCCTGGGAGATGGGGTTTCGACATACGGATTTTGAGGGGATGCAAACATTCAGTCCACACATCGGCTAAGTCTCCCCAACATGCAGTCATCAAACCTGTAGCTAATATCAAAGTAATATTTATATCTCTCTGCCCATTTCCATTCCTACATCCACTATCACTGAAGCCCTGTTACATTTTATTCCTTATTTTTCTTGTAGAGATTTAATTGATTCCTCTAACTCCAATGCTCCCCTCGCTCCAGTCTGCTTAACAGCCCTGCCAGGTAAGTCTTCCTTAAAACACCTTCCCATTTCACCTGGTTGTTTTTTAGGTGTAAATGTCAGAATCCTCTCCACACCCCATCCTATACCTTTAATCCGTTACAATACGGCTCACTATGTTATTTTCCTCTTACCAATGTAAGAAATTTCCATAAGCTTAAGAGCTTAAACCAGCACAGATTTATCAGCTTATGGCTGTGGTCAGAGATCCAACACAGTCCTCACTGTGCTAAATTCAAGGTAGCAGCAGGTCTCCTTCCTTCTAGAGGGTCTAGAAGAGAATGTTTCCTTGTTGTTGTTTTTTTTTTCCAGTTTCCAGAGGTAACCCACCTTCCTTAGCTTGTGCCCCACGACTTCCTCCATTTTCATGGTCAGCAGCCTTTCTGAACATTGCTCTATGGCTACACCTCCCTCTGAATTTAAACTCAGCTGGGAAATATCCTCCATTTTAAGGACCCCTGTGAATACATTCGGCCCACCTGGACAATCCAGGCTACTCGCCCTATTGTCTCATCTCAGGATCCCCTTGTCCCATCCAATTCAGGCATTTTGGATGTGGCTGAGACACTCACCTGTGTAACATTTCCTCTCATGAGCATTTTATGGTTCAAGGCACTTATGAATGACTTTTTCTTTTTCTTCCTTAGCCTTTCTGCATTCAGTATGTCTGGTGGATTATATGAATCCTTTTTATTTGTTCCCCTGCACTAATCTTTAATAATGTATCATGGGTTTAAAACGCTAACTGATAGACAATTTAGAAGACAGAAATCCTCTAAGATTTTTGTCCTAAAATATCTGTCATGCATTTTGCCATGTACAGTAACATGTCACAGGTGGCTACCCTGTGGCCGGGGAGGGACATGATTCTGCCATAACACTCCCCTCATTTTCACCAATGTGCTGATCACCTAACCAAGGCTCTATGCTCCCCGCTTCACTCACTTCCTCCTCCTTTCCATTGACTACCCTGTTCCCATCACTTCCTTCATTCAGCACATCAGGATTTCATGACCACATTCTTCTCTAAATGGAAAGGGTATCTTGAATCTAATGTCTGACAACTCTTCTTACTGTATATGCACACACTGACCTGCACAGAACCCCGTCCAGCTCTTTATTTTCCTAGAATCTCCCAGAGGAATCAGTTCCATGATGATGGTAATGATGATGATGATATTGACAATGATGACAGGGACCTCTCAAGGATTCTGATAAAGAGGGAATCAATAAAGGGAGGGAATCATTGCAAAATTGCCCCAGAGACAGGCTTAAAAGTAAATAACTTCTATAGTGTTTAATGAAATTGCCTAATATTTAACTATTTTTAAAAATTTATATCGCTGAATTTAAAATTTTAACGGGAATTCTCATTCACCAGTAACCAAGATTCAACTCTAGGACCAAAGTCTAAGGATTTCAATCTTCTAACAAATTGTCCACTAGCCTTTTAAACACGTGATCCTTTTAAAAAGCTTAGTGCTGGGCTGAAAATAAGCAGGATTCATATAATCTCACCAGACACAGTGAATGTAGAAAGACTAAGGAAGAAAAACAAAAAGCCCTTCATAACGTCTTGAACTTCACGTTGCTCACAGGAGAAAATGTTTGCCAAGTTGAGTGTCACATCAACATGACGCCTGAGTGGGATGGGGAAGCTGATCTTCCTCATCAGACATTTATCCTGATTTGTTAGATGCCAACACAGTTTCCTCATTTGATTTGCTTCTAACAAGTATGGAAGAATTTACGTTCTACCAAAAGCAGTCTAAACATTTTCCCCTGCTGTCAGGTCTCTGGACTGAATGTCTCCACAAGAAGGACATGAATATGCTTCATAGGGAATTCTTCCTGAGAAGCAACAGGATTTTCGAGGGCAGAACTGCAGGCCCCCCATGGAGGGCTGGAGGAGGGCTACAGGGGGCACTGGAAAAACAGCAGGAGTGGGTTCAGATACTACCACTCAGGTCGCCAAAGACAGCATTGCTATCTCTGAGGATATGACATTCTCCCAAAAGTTCCATGAGTGAAGGTACCTGTGAACACTAAGCAGGTTGTTAAGAAACAGCAGCACATAATTTGCGTCACAACTCAATTACAGTATGTTTTGATATTTGGAAAATAATTAGCCCATTGTCCTTTGAAACTGCAGCAGTAGCAATAGAAATAAAAAAGGCTGAGCCGTCTTGTAGAAAACAATCAATAAACAATTCTAAATCTGCAGGATTCCTTGACGATATGCAAGCAATGAGCTAGATGTGTCTTGCAGATACTTCTTATTGCAGGGCGCTCTCCTGCAAAGCATAGAACTAGTTTTCTCAGCAGACAGAGGGAACCAAGTCAAGATTCCAAATCTTGAGAGATTTACTATATGGCAGGAAAGATCACACAATTACATCCAGCCAAATATGAATAAATGTAATCAAATATTATCAAATGTGATTGGAGCACAGATGAAACAGAAATTCCTTTCACCTGGGATCTAGAGAGACTTCTTCAGAAAATGTGGCTTTGGAGATGGCCAAAGATATGGGTTGAATTTTGGCAGAACAGGATGTAAGGAATTTTAAAACTGATTCTAAAATTCATATAAAAATACAAAGGATCCCAAATATCCAAAACAATTTTGAAAAAGTAAAACAAAGTTGGAAGACTTGCACTATCTGATTTTCAGCTTTTTTTTTTTTAAACTACAGTAATCAGAAAGTATGGTGTTGGTGTAAAACAGGAAAATAGAATAATGGAGCAGAATAGAATGTTCAGAACTAAACCAACACTTATATTGACAACTGATTCTCAAAAAGGATGTAGTGGAGAAAGGATCTTTTCAACAAGTGGTGCTGGAAGAATTAGAGAGTGATATGCAAAAAAAAAAAAAAATGAACTTTGATCCACACCTCAGAAAATATACAAAAATTAACTCACAATGGATCATAGATCTTAATAGGAAATCTAAAACTACAAAACAGCTAGGAGAAAAAGCATAGGCTTAAGCTTTATGACCTTGGGTTTGGCAAATATTTCTTTGCTATGACACCAAAAGTATAATCTATTTTAAAAAGAAACTGATAGAGTGAACTTTATCAAAATGAAGACTCTTCAAAGCTGTTCTAAACCCTGCTAAGCAAATGAAAAGACAAGCTATAGACAGAAGCTATTTGCAGATCATATATCTGATAAAGGTCTCTCTTTGTATCTGATCCAGAATAAAGAGGTCTCAAAACTCAATAATAATGCAAACACCTGAATGAATAAATGAGGCCAGAAAACACACTTCAGTAAAGATATCCAGATGGATAATAAGCATATGAAAAGATGCTGATTAAAGATGCCATTAGTCATTAGAGAAATGCTTTTAAAAACCACAGTGAGATACTAGTACACATACATACAAGAATGAATACAATTAGAAACACCGACCTTACAAATTGCTGGTAAGGAAGTAGAGCAAGCAGAGCTGATACACACCACAAGGAATTTACAATAGTACAACCATTTTGGAACAGTCTTTTACAGTTTCTTTAAAAAAGGTAAATACCTATCTACCATATAACCCAGATATTCCTCATCTGGTGCTTTAGAAAAGAAAAGAATATGTCCATATAAAGACTTGTAACCAAATATTCACTGCAATTTTATTTATAATAGCTCAAGTTGTAAATAACCCATGCATCCATCAAGAAGTAAATGGAGAAACAAATGATGGTCTATCCAAACACTGCTCACAACAAACTATTCAGAAAAACTCAGCACAAAACAATACTCTGCTATAAGAAAAATAAGCTATTAATACAGCAACACAGATGACTCTCAAAATAATTACACTGAATGAAAGAAGTCAGACAACATAGAGTAGATACTGCATTAATCCATTCATACAAGGATCTTGAAAATGCAGACCAATATGTTGTGATGGAAAGCAGATCAATGGTTTCCAGGGGAAGAGATGGGGAGGGAGGGAGGGACAACAAATGGCAGGAGAGAAGCTTTGTGGGTGATGTTTATGTTCACTCTCTTGAATGTGGTCATGGTTTCTTGGGGATATACTTATGTCAAAACGTATTAGCTGTACACTTTATACGTGTGAAAATTACTTTGCCAAGTATACCTCAAAGCTGTTTTAAGAAAAAAGGCACTTCAGTCCTGATCCACCTCAGCGCCTGATTGGAGCGACATGATCAGTCCCTCACCCTGTTTGCCTAACAGGAAGGTAGAAAACCTCTCACGGAAAATAACATATGGATTTTTCATTTGCAATGTCTGCCATGTAATAAAGAATTTCAAGACATGCAACATGTCAAGACTATATAACGGATAATATGAGAATAAGAAACATTAGACAAAGGATGCAAACCCCCAGGTGATGTAGGCATCAGAGTTACCAATAAAGGCTATAAAATACTTTTAATATATTCAAGAAAATAAGGAAATTATGGGAGAATAGACAACAGGGTAAAGACTTTCACCAGAGAAATATACTGGAATGTATTTTTAAGAGAAATCAAACAGATACTCTAGAACTGAAGCTTTCAGCTCTGGAAACAGGTAACAGAGCTAATTAGGATCCCTTTTAAGCAAAACTTTCAGTAATGCCGGGTAAAATACAACAACAAATGTAACACAGAGCTAACTATGGAAAGAGAAGTTCCCAGGTGACAATACAAAGAGGACACTTAAAGCCCAGAGTGGTAATCTTGTGAGCTGATGCCACCACACCCTGCAGGGAAGGGGTTTTAATCTGCACATAAATAGAGATACAATGTCCATTTAGGAAAAAGGTTCCATACCAGATGTAGAAGACACTTCCTTTATATCTATATAGTCAGAGACAGAGATGTAAAGTGGCAGCAGAGGTCACAGTGACACAGGGCCCTGGGCCAAAGATTGTGAACACCTCTGGAAGCTGGGAAAGGTAGGAGGACGAATCCCTCCCTAGAGCCTCGGTGTGGAACGTAGCCTTGGCCACACGTTGGTTTTAGCCCACTGACAATGACTTTGCACTTCTGCACAATAGAAGAGTGAGACGATGAATGTGTATTGCTTTAAGCCACTGAGTCTGTGGTCCTTTGTTACAACAGCAAAAGGAAAGAAACTCAGGAACCAACATGAACATGAACCCCAAGCTGCCTGCTGTGCTGGCAGGAAGTTCTTTGTCTCTGATCCTGAGGGAGTCTCCTGTCTTCTGGCAGCATCCACAAACTACCTCATGCTAACTTGACAGCTTGCAGAGGGTTAAATCTTAACCCTGCACAGTTCTTCATATTTAGTTAATAAAAATGATGGTGTCATCATGGGTATTTTTCTATCTTTTAAATACCCTTCAGTCTTCTAATAAAGCTACCTCTAATTGAGAGACAGTGTAAATAGTTTTCAATCTTCATAATAAATAACTGTGGTTTTATTTGGTTATTTAAATTATGAATAATAATATTCACATTAGTAAAAGTTATTAAAATCAACCTTGTTTAATGAAAATATCATTTCTTTTTGCATGAACATGTATTAACTACAATAAATGTTCCATGCTTTGTTCTACGATTTACTGTTAGAGCCTTAAAGAATAATATTTTCCTCTAAAGATATTATGGCAAAGGGATTTCTTTTGGTGGAACAGTTCCTACATCAAATCTGGTGCATGGCTCAGGCCACTGGGAACCTAGAGTTGATAGAAATTAGGAGGCATTTTAAACACAAAATGATTTTTAATGAATTAAACAACTGGATGTGTGAAAACAAAGAATCCGAGAATATTCTAGTGAAATAAATGTATTTTTCAGCTTAAGCAAGACACTGGGTGAATAAATCTAAAATGAAAAAACCACCCAGAGATCAGCAGTGAGTCATGCATGCAGTGTGACTGATCAAAACCAAGTTGTTTCCAAACCAGTGTGCAGGCTTGATGCCTTCATGAATCAAGTCTGTGTGGCACCAGGTCACCTCGAATACATGTTGATGAGGTATTTATAAGCCCTTCACCATCCCAGCACAAAGCCCACACATGAGCCACAAGACCATCACCTACACATCTGCAAAAGACACAGCATGGTGAATAGCACTTTTCTTGTTCAGTAGCCGGTGGCAGGGCACTGTGAGCAGACAGAGATACAGGGACACAGAGACACAGAGGCACTTCCCCTCACTCAGCTGATAACCTTCCGTGCATTCCTGGGGACAGGATTGTCATAAAATGCACCATGGATTGATCCTCCTCCTAGGAAAGGAACGGTAGGTCTGTCCTCAGGTTGGAGCAAGGGTGGCCGGAGGATCTCAGAAGAGCTGTTTCAGCACAACCAATAGAATTTTCGGCCACCGTGACCAGGAGAGACAGGTCTCCTGCCATCCCGGTAGGCACTTGGGCTCCTGACAAAAGCTGGGCTCAGTAAAGGCTTGAGTAGAAGGCACAGACCTGAGGGTTGCCCAAGCAAGAGACAGGAGGTAGGGCCTGGTTTATACTGCTCTGGGTGTATCCCAGCCTCATCCGAATACGAAATCAGAAATTTGCAAAACAGCAGAGCTGGGATGGATCATCTACTCCAGACTCCTCACATTACAGTTTAAAGGGTGGCAGCCCTGGGAGGCAAAGCAACGTGCTAAAGGCAGAACGTGGAAGAGGCAGCGCGAGATAAAATGCACCGTGCCAACCCCTGTTCAAGGATGCTGACACTGAGTGTGGGGCCAAGGTTTCCAACGAGGAGAATGAGACAGTGTAAATACTTTGTTCCCCCCAAAACCCCAAATATTTTTTAATGGCACAAAACTCACCTTAACTAGCTCTCTACTGAGGGGGCTCTCTTCTGCTTCTTCGTCTTTCTGTCTGTCTCCATTTCTCTCTCTCAGACAAAAACACATACAATTTTGTGAAAAGGGACTTCCTGCCATACAAAGACAAAATTCATATCTTCAAAAATACACCTGACAATGCACGTTTCTCAATTCAAGTCTTTGTGTGGGGTCTGGGTAACTGGCTTATTTTCTAGAACATTCGGTGGTTCGAAAATCAGATCATCTTCCCCAAAGGAAGAGTTCTGGTCCGTGTTGATGAAGTTGGGGATGTCACATTTCACGAGCAAGTTCGGCTCCTCCTCTGGCCACCTGCTGCATCTGATGGCTTCCTGGAGCCGAACATCACTGTCAAGGGCTATGGGTGGGATACCAGCTTTGGCCTTGTCGAAGTGTCCCACTTCATTGACGTAGCTGTGAAAGATGGACCTAGATTCGTCATTGACCTGCCAGAGAACATCTTGGGCACCAGCGGTCTCCCAAAGTCTGACACAAATCTGTTCAGTCTGAATCTGTTCTCGGGAGACTCTGCATTGCTCTAAAGAAAACCAAAATAAAATATCGCTCACACTCTAGCTCGGTGACCTGAAGAATCATAGTTTTTGCCATCTACTGAGAGCAAACCCCTGCAGAGAGCATGCTGACAAGCACTGGAAGTGAAAGACATCGCTTCTGAACACATACAATTGCACCCAAGGCAAAAGTCTCAAGTGAGGACCCTTGGAAAATCCTGAAAAGACATCGCTCCCTGAGAATCCTCAATATTGGTGTCTCGCACACCAGTGTTTCTCAGTGGGACAATCAGATCATCTTCATCAGATTTAGTTAAAGTGCTTCTTAAAATGCAGAATTCTGGTGTGCACACCCTCAGAGTCTCAGAGGTAAGGACGGGTAGTCTGTATTTTCATAGCCACCAAGATCACTAAACATGCTCAGGTTTAGCACCGCGGTCTACATCGGGTCACCTGAGCATCGACAATGCTGTCTCATGTGGTGGGGTGGCCATGTGTGTCAGGGTGCTGTCCTACCCACGTGACTCCCCTGATTCTCAAAACTCACAGTGCAGCCCCATTGGGCAAGAAATACCACCATTTCACAATGCATACTCAAGGCGCCCGACTGACAGATACAATCAGTGATAGGAGAGGGGACAAAACTCAGCTTCCTGATACCTTCTTTCACTTACTGTGGGACAAATGATCAATTCAATGGTAATAAATTAGTGAGTGAGTGAATAAGATGACTCGTTATTCCCACGAGTGCCTGGAAGAGCGAGCCTGGGCACACTGAGAACCGTAACAGCACATCTACGTAATTGCCATCCTCCCCAGATCTATGTAAAGGTTACTACCACGCAGGCAGTGTCTCCTGAAGGGCAAGAATCATGTCTGAACACACTCTCAAATCCAGAGCAGAACCTGACAACAATTAGGCTCTGGAGTCTGTGTTTAGCGAGTGTGGAATCTCAGTGATTTCAGCTCTTAGACCTTGCCTTCCCATCCCACCCCTCATGATATGGCCCCTAAGACCAGTTCTTTCAGGGCTGGGGCCACGGAACCCATTTACAGGACTGGAAGAATCTGATCATATAAACCATCCCCCAGATTATCATCAAGTGTCACCTGCATTTCAGGGATCAGTAATTCCAGAAGCTTTGCAGTTCAGGCAGCTGAGGGATTTTTATATCAGCTCTGTCTTCTACTGTGACTGCCTGGGTGATATCCGACAAGGAATTCTCAAAAGCCTGAGCTTTTCCTTTCAGGAATAATCTAATTAACAAATCTCGCTGACCACTCAACCAATGTGATGTGAAGATCAATGATTTACACAGGAGTACAACATTCACTAGGTCGTTGATTTAGAATCAGAGAAAAATCATTTGAGAAAGATTGACAGAATTTAGCTTTAATGCAAATTTAAGTATTCTTACCTTTCAGTAAATCATCTTCCCCTACTTATCACTTCACCCAAGTTTAAAAGATATTTGAGAACAGGGATGAGTGTGCCAGCAATCTGTGACCCAATAACCTAAAATGTCACCTAGGAAAAAGAGAGAAGTAACACATTTTTAAAAAGCATGGTGAGGATGGCGGGGCCATCCCCCAACTCCACACTAAGGAGCTCTGAGTAATAGCTTTCCTGCCTGCCTGGAGCATCAGCTGATGTGAAAACCCACCCAGAAACCTCACTGTCCAGCAGCTCTTCCGTAACACAGGCTACACTTCCTCAGAATTAAGAATTGGGTCAAGTAACCCCTTCGCTGAAGAATAAAGACAAAGGAGAACAAGAGGTTTCTGCCCCTCCCCAGGGGAGAGCCCAGACCTTGGGCTGCATGCACTGCACCCACCTCCCAGGAGAAGAATTAACTGGAGAAGGTCTTTCTGCGAAACTGGGGCAGCAAAGTTTGAGATGGGAACAAATTGACCAGCTGGCCAGGGACAGCCCCCTTCGTCGCTGCCTTGGCAGCTGCCTCCTCCCCCTCAGCACATCCTGCCCACCTCCAGTGGCTAAGCTGTCAGGGAAACTGTGCTTTGGGACCTGGGGCAAAAGAGGCTGCCCCCAGGCCAAGCTGCGGAAGAGATGGGAGCTAAACCACCAGCTCCCAAGCGGCAGGCTCCATACCCCCCCAACACCCCGCCGCCCCCTCACCCTACCGCAACCCCGGGGCAATATGACCCGGAGAAACGTGACCTGGGAACGAGGGTCGGCCACGTCAGGCCTCCAGAGAGATGGGAGCTTATCCTCCACCTCGCCAGGTGCAGCCCCTCTCTCCTTTCCAACACCTGATCTCACCGCGCCCACCTCCCAGGAGCAACCTGACCGGGTGTGGGGTGTCAGGCGAATCTTGCGCGGGAGAGGCCATCCCCAGGCCAGGTCAGTGGAGAGGAGAAGAAATGGCCCCATTAGGCGGGGCAGCCGGACATCGCAGCTGCCTCTGCACTTCGACCGCATCGCGCCCTTCTCCCAGGAGCAAGCTGACCTGGAGACGGGCATCCGGCTTCTTGGGCAGCAGAGGACGCCCCCAGGATTGGCAGCGGGGAAGAGGAGAGCAAATTGACAGGCTCAGCGCTGCAGGTCTTCTACCCCCGCCGTCGCCACCCCCGCACCTTAAAGGCACCGCAAAGGGCACCCCTCCCCCAGCAGGTTGAATGGGACAGGTGTGTCTGGTGATCTGGGGGAGGAGAGGCCACTCCCACACCAGGCAATCAGGGAGACGGGAGCCAATCCACCAGCTCCCCAAGGCAGCCACCTACCCCCGCAGCAGCCACCTCTCTTGACCCCTGACCTCACGGTGGCCTCCTCTAGGAAGCAGGCTGACCTTGAGATGGACGTCCGGCGAACTTGGGACAACAGAGACCGCCCTCAGGGCAAACCATGGGGGGAAATGGGAGCAAATGGACCGGCTCCATGGGAAAACCTGCCGCTGCTGCCACCACCCCCAACGTACCACGCCCGCCTCCCGGGGTCAGGCCGACTAGGATACACGTGTCCCGTAACCCAGGGCAACAGACACCGCCCCCAGGACAAGCCGCGGGGAAGATGGGAGCAAATGGGCCCGCTCCCCCGCTGCAGGCCCCCGACCCCCGCCACCCGTGCACCCTGACTTCCCTGCCTCACGCCCCCAGCAGGCAAAGTGGGACAGGGGTGTCCGGGAACCTGGCGCAGCAGATGCCGCCTGCAGGCCACGCGGCACTGACATGGGAGCTAATACACAAGCTACCCCGGGGCAGCCTCCCTATCCCCGCAGCCACCACCTTACCAGCCCCCTGACTGCACCGCACCCATCTCCCAGGTGCAACCTCACCTGGAGTCGGACCGCAGGCAAATCTCCGGCGGCAAAGGTCGCCCTCAGGCCAGGCCGCGCGGGACAGAAGAAATGGAGCTACTCCCTGGAACGGAACCCCTCCCCCTGCAGCCGCCGCCGCCGCCTCCCAGGGGCAAGCTCACCTGGAGACCCGCGTCCCGCCTCTACGGCAGCAGAAGCTGCCACTGGCTCCGCCGCGGGGGAGAGCTGAGTGAACTGACCGGTTTCCGCGCGGCAGTCCCCCTAACCCCGTGGGCCCCGCACATTAATGGCACCGTCCCGACTCAGCAAGCTGAGTGGGACAGGCGTGTACGGTGACCAGGGGCAGCAGAGGCCGCTCCCAGGCCCGGCAGCCGGGAGAAGGCAGCTATTCCACCAGTTCGCCAGAGGCAGCCGCGCTCCGCCCCCCTGTCGCTGCCGCTGCCCCCTGACCTAACCGCCCCACCTCCCAGGAGCAAGCTTACCTGGAGTCGAACATCTGGCGAATCTCCAGCGGCCAAGGCCCCCCTAGGCCAAGCTGCAGGGAAGAGAAGAAATCGACCGGCTTGCCCTGGCAGCCTCCCACGCACCGCCGCCTCCGCCGCCCCAAACGATTGCACTAGCCTCCCGGGGTCAGGCTGACTGCGAGGATGTGCACTTGCCTTCTAATCCTGGCCACGTGAATGAGCACCTCCCTGCATCCCTACACTCCCTGCACCTCTGCACCCCTGCCACTATCTGCACTTCTGCACTGCCTGCACTTCTGCACCCCTGCACCCCCGCATCCCCTGAACTTCCTGCGCCCTCCACAGCCCCTGCACCCCTTTCACCAGTTACACTTTTGCACTGCCTACACTCCTGCACCCCTGCATGTCCCACACACCACCTCTTGGGCCTGTGGCAGAGTCTCTGCTGTTAGACAAATGCACAGGAACTCACATCTTTGCCAGTATATGATGCATCAGTGGACGTCTGGGGTTGGCTGCAGGAAGGTACATGTTCCCGGTCACTAGCCTGGGCCACTAGGGTGATCTCTCTGAGGTCACCAAGGGCGGGCTCAGAGATGCTGTTTTCCGGGAAGAGAGGAGTTGAAACAGGTCTTGAGGGCAGAGCTGTGCTCACAAGGCCGTCCACGCTTCATGTTTTACACAGGGCTTCGGAGAAGTGAAATGGATCCAGCCAAGTAAGACCGGCCTGCTGTACGCCCACCTCAGTCCTGGGCTTTGAGTCAGACCGACTGGCTCCCACCCTCACGGCCCAGTTTTGGTACCTGAATGGTCCCTTTGAGGCATCCCATCAGTTCTCATGAAGAAGTCTGGCTGCTTCCACCCCATGGCCCTCCCTCCTGTGCTGGCCTCAGGAAGTTTCCTTATTTGGGGAAGAAGGCAGCCCACCCCCTACCCCACCCCTCACCATGCTCTCACCCAGGCTGCAGCTCTCTCTGCCCATCAGAGTCTGGAAAGCCATCCCTCTTCAGTTATGTCCCTTCTGAGATGGACTTGCTTCCACTCAATTCTAGGCAAGGATGCACCATGGAATGCACTGGGTAAGAGAACCAAAATAAATACTTTCTTCTGTGAGGTTTTCTGTTTATCTACTGGGATGGGCTGTGTGTAGTTTGCTACAGCTATTGGTGTGAGAGGCTAAAACAGCCTGTGTGTCCTTGTTTTCATCTCCCCGCTGTCTTTGGGTTTTCCCTTGACACTCCTGAGACATTTACTTCTTTTAGTTTTATTCCTGTTATTACACAGGGGCCCTACTGACATGGAGGTAAGGTGTTGGGGGAGCAGGACAGAGCAGGGCATCTGTAGTCCTGTGATTAGTTCTCATTGAGCCTATGCCCTGAGCTGTGACCTCCACAAGTGTGTCTCTTTCCCCCCACCCCAATTTGGGTGAGACAGAAGGGATTTCCCTTCTCCCAGGTTGGTTAGGCTCTGGTAAAATAATTTCTCATTAAAAAAACAAACAAACAACAAACAACTTCCCCAAATGAAACAGAATGTTTTGGGTATATTTCAATAGAGTTATTTTCTCCTTTCCAGGCAGGAAGCATGAGGAGTTATCCTCTGAGCCCTTCATTCTGAGAACAGGACACGGTCCTGGAGGTAAAATTCATGAAAAAGAGCAGGGGGCCCCTCTGACTGGCCCCCTGGAGTTGTCACACTCGGACTTCCCCACGCTGAGACTTCCACTGGCCTCAGGGACCTGTTAAATCTGCCTGCCCTGGGGGTTGTTACAAAAGCGGGTTCTGCCCTGGGAGCTGTGACTCGCCAAGCTTGCCTGGCTGCCTCTCTGTGTTGGGAGCAGATTTTCCCCTCATTTTTCTGGGATCTAAGAATTACAGTGGGATTGCAGCTCCCTCAGCTCTGGTGTTGTTTTCAGGACAGAAGGAGCAATTTCTGAGCTCCACACGAGCTGGAACAAAGGCTGGAATCCTCCCCTCCTCTGCCTCCGTGCAATAAGTGGCTGTGGTTCTAGCCGAGTTTCTGAAGATGTGGATTTAAACACACACATCCCAGCCCCTACAGGAGCACACAGTCCCATGAATCCCCCCAGTTTCCACTGGTAACTACTGAGCTGATGGGGACACGGGTTTCGGGTCCACAGAGGCCTGACTGCACTACTTGCTCCGTGGCCTATTAACGTGGTTGCTCTGGGTCTTGTCTGAAGTGGCTTGCTTACCGCACCTGGTACATGGGAAACACAAAATAAGTTCTAGAAACTTCACTTTTTCTCCCTCCAGGGCCTTCAAACATAGAAAGTATTAAGTGAACTCAGACGGCCTAGTCACCGCAATGAGGTCCGTCCAGCCTGGCTCTCCTGAGTGATGGGCACTGACTTGCACCTTAACTCGGAACAGTAGGGGAACCGCCTTCTTCTAACTGGGCCTCTCCCTACACCGGGCACGCCCTCAGCTGAGACGGTGTCAACTCCCCCATTGAGGTGTGTGCTGGTGGCTTCAGTGTGACCTGGCCCTGCCGGGATATGAACCTGCAGTGAGTGAGGTGGAGGGTCGGGTGGAGAGGGGTCCCTTCTGGGGTGGCAGGGGGCCCGGTAGCACCCAGCCCGGCCTGGTGCCTGGGGCTCCCTAACACCTCCTACAGCTCCTGGGTTGGCTCCGGTCCTGGCCAATCCATACACCCTCCCAGCATCTTCTCATTAAGTCCCTTTTTGCTTTTATCAGCGAGAGGTGGCTTCTGTTGCTTGTTCAGTGAAACAGTACATAGGGAAACCAGACTATTTCTAACATCAGTAAAATACCAACCTCAGTTATCTCGCCGGGCAGACCGTGCAGCACAAAGGCCTGCACAGGGCTGTGCGAACGGCTTACGTGAAGGGTCCTCACCATCTGTCTTCAGAGATGCAGAAGCTGGTGGTTCAGGTAAAACCTCAGGGAGGGATTGAGGAATCCAAAGCTGGTTGGTTTCAAAGGCTAACTGGTCAGACCAGACCCCTGAGCTGTGGTCAGAAGCCTAGCTCAACATCACGCAGACTCAGCACCCTAAGTGCCAGGTGGGGGCGGTGGTGTTCCCTTTGCAGGCTCTCATTGGGGATTCACTGTAGTCCCTTAAATGCAGCAGAGATTCCAGCCCCCTTAGCCCCCACCCTGCGTGTTCCATGACACAAATCCCGGGAGTGTTTAATTTTCATCTTTGTTTAGGAGGATGAAGGAGGGGCAAGAGGAGACATAAATTCATACTGACTGACACAAGGTCACAGCCAGTACCTCCTCCTTGGAGAGATATGTGCTCCCAAAATGGTGGCTGGGGGGCTGGGCGGAGACCCTCCACTGGTCCCAGAGGGACTCCCTCATCTGGCCACAACTGATGGGTTGGACAACAGATCCAGAGGGAGACAGAGCATCTTTCCTGGGAATTTGGAACTGACACACAGAAATCAAGTTCACTCATCTGGGGATTGGCGAGGGTGAGGGGCGGTGGTTGGAAGTCAAATGAAACCAGAGCATGAGAGAAAGTTAGAAGTGAAAGAGAGAGAGACAGAGAGACTGAGCTTGTGAGAGCAAATAGTCAGAAAGAAGGAAAACAATCAGGGGACAGAGGAATTCCAGCTCTTGACTGTCTAGTTTGTCCTAGCCCATCAACGACCCCGCGGGATGGTTAATAAAATTCCAGTTTTGCAGATAAGGATAAAGGCTGAAAGAGGTGGGGGCTGGGTTTGGGTGCACAGTTAATTCAAGTGCCGCTGGACCCCTCATTTCCCATTGCCTGAAGGCACTGTAATCCTCACTGGGAACCCTGCGGTCCCCTGACAGCCCAGCACCCTGATCAAATGGCCCCTGCAGGAGTGGGAACCCCTCTGAGGCTGAAGAGTTCCCTGAACCGAGATGCCATGCATCAGCAGGCTCCTGCACACCCCAGGTTAACATCTCCACAGCTGTGCAGTCTCCCGACCCACTTCCCTCCCTGCCAGGCACCCCTTCCTTACCACAGAGTGTACTGCAGGAATTCAGACACAGGGATGCCCAAAGCAACACGAGCCCACCGGCTATACAAACAGCAGACTCCCAGCCCCACCTGGGTTCCGAGGGGACAGTAGGCGTCCTCAGCTTCCATGTGTCTAAGACAATCTTCTTCAGCTGGTGGTTATAGAGAAAAATAAAAGGTCCAAAACATAGTTCAGTGAGGAATTCCTCCAAGGGCCTGACTCCAGAGACTACAACCAGGGGTCCCTACCCCCCGGACTTGGGGTGAAGGTGGATTATTGATCAGCACAACATCCGGTGGCCCAGCTCCTCAACTTGGCTGCCCAGAGTGGGCTGGGGGAATGGGTAAAGCCAGGGCACTCAGGAAGAGCACAGAGGACCTGATCTCCCCTCTCCGCACTTGTAAACCCTTCCTCAAATCTCAAGGCATCTGACAGAGAGCAGCCACCACAATAAGGAGATGCTCCCATCTCTTCACTCACTCCAGTCTGTTCACTTACGTGCTGAGCATCCACTGGGTCCCAGGACATGACACATAGGATGGCCGATGGGACAGGCTTGGTCCTTCACCCTGGACCCTGTTCAATCTGAAGGAAGAATGATCACTCATAAAGAGTTTCTCAAAATTATACAGAGAGCAAAGACAAACTGCAGAGTGAACCAAATTTAAAAATATATATGAAGATCCCCCAGTCTCCCCGCCTAAGGTTAACAGCATAAAGCAAAAAGATCTTGCCTTTGATCACCAAGGAAGTTGTCACCCCCTCTCAGGTGGAAAGGACAGTTATTCTTTGAGCAGGACACAGAAGTGCTTCATCGGATTGGACCAGGGCATCTACAGTCATTCAGCAAATGTGTATAAGCTCCTACTACGTACGGGAATCTCCTAACTAGACCAATTCACAAGGTTCTCGGGCTTTATCAGTCAACAAAATAGACATGACTCCCCATCACTGGGGGCTCAGAGTTTTAGTAGAGGAAACAGGCAGCATGTTGGGGGTAGTAAGAGCTTGGAAAAATTAAAAAAAAAAAAAGAGTGATATGAGCAAACTCCGGTGATGGCGGTGGGGTGGGAGGCAGGCAGGAGGGAATAAGGCAATCCTGGCAGATCTCACGGAGTAATGAACTTGAAGCAGAATAGATCTGGAGGAAGAAGGAAGAACCGGAGCCAGAGGCCCCCTGAGTGAGGGGGAGAGTGTGGGCAGAGTGGCAGAGCACGCCGGGTCCTGAGGCCTTTGTGACGACTTTGGCTCCTAATGAAATGATGACCCGTTTAGTGATTTTTGAGGGGAGGGGTGATATAGTCCAACTTAAGCTTTTGTGTTTGTGTTTTTTTGTGGGAGGTAATTTATTTATTTTAATGAAGGTGCTGGGGATTGAACCCAGGATCTCTTTTTTTTTTTAACATTTTTTATTGATTTATAATCATTTTTGAACCCAGGATCTCTTGCATGCTAAGCATGCGCCCTACCACTGAACTAAACCCACCCCATCAATGTATGCTTTTGCAGGCTCCCTCTGACTCTGTGTGGATGAGAGATTGTAGGAAAGCAAAGATGGAAACAGGAGGCTATTGGTGTCCAGGAAGGGCTGAAGGTGGCTCTTAGGAGGGCGGGGAGCAGGGAGCAGGTGGTTAAGAAGACAGAATACCCAGAATTTTCTAACAAGCTGGATTTGCTGTCTGTGTGTGTAAGAGAAAGACAGAAAGAACATTGTTCCAACATCTGGACCTGGACAATGGGAGGGATGTCCTCTCCATCCACAAGGGATGGGACAAGGTGGAGCTGAGCAGGTGGAAAGGGGCTGGTATCAGCTCAGTTCTTCAATGTCATGGTTAAGGTGTGTATTACATATTGCCACAGAAATGCCAAATAGGTAGAGGAGTCTGTTTTCTTTTTCTTTTTAACATTTAAAAAATATAATTTAAATGTATTAATTGTATTATGTGAATGATTTGGGAAGTTTGTTTCATGCCAAGGTATATGTTATATATAGCCAAATGGAAAATATATCAGAAAGGGGAGAAATGAGGGCTTTCACATAAACTGACTGTCCATAACGTAGGTAAAATTTCAATAAAACCAGTGTTCAGTGCAAAAACCTCATCTTGGTGTTACATAAAAATAAATGAAAAAGGACTATGTTAATATATCATTATTTCATGTTACATAATAGCCCCAAACAAACACACTGATTAACTATGAGGCTTGTAGAAATGCTATTCGCTTTTTTCACATAAATACAGAAATGCAGAAAGGTTCTAAGGTAGAATAAGCATCTTAGTGGAAATAATACAGATTTGAGCATTTTACATGATATATATATTTACTGATACAAAATTTGGAAAAGTAATTACATAGTAGAACATATGTATGAATGTGAAAGCAAGATTAATGAAAGAAAAAGAATGTGAGTCTCAGGGATAAAGGTCCAGATGGAAAGGGCAAATCAGGGAGTTTTGGAGAAATCGAGAAATTGATGGCATGCCAATTTCCAAGGCTGGGTTGCTTCCACCAAAGGAATAGCAGAGAGAGAGATGAGAGGCCCAGGAGCCAACCCTGGGGCACACCCACAGTGTATGTTTGGGAAAAAGAGGAGACATTGGCAAAGGACCAGCCAGTAGACCAAAAGCAGAAAACAGACAGAGCGATGGGCTGGAGTTTAAGTTAAGCAGGAACACGGGGGAGGAGGGATGGAAGAGCTGGGTCAAATGCTGCCGAGGGTCTACGCATGATGAGGACTGAAAATTGACCGCTATATTTAGCAACGTGTGGTCACTGATGGCCTTGACAGGGCAGTTTCCATAGAGCGAGGGATCAGGGGAAGAGCCAGAGTGGGTGTAAAAGGGGATGGCTCAAGAGAAGATGCAGACAGTGAGTTTAAACAACTCCTTAAAGATTTGCTGCAAAGACACAGGGTGGCAATTGGTGGGGGTGAATTAGGGTCAAGGAGTGCTGTTTGTTTCTTTTAAGAAGATGGACGTTTATATACTGATGGGAGCCAACTAGCAGAACAAAATAGATGAGGTAGTGAAAGAGAGGATGGTTTTGGGAGTGACAACCCAGAGAAGATGGGAGGGATGGGGCCCTGGGGACTTTTCGAGGAATTGGCTTTCGATGTCACCTGTAATAAGAGGTGGGGCACCGAGAGTGAGGTCACAGACAACACTAGGTGAGCGGATGTGCTGGGAGTTGCTTGTGAAACTTCTCTTCTGTTGGCTTGTTTGCTTGTTCAAAGTAGAAAAGTAACCTTACCAGCTGAGGGATGAGGAGGAAGAAAGAGTTACTGGAGCCATGAGAAGAAGATAAGAAAGAGCCTTCCAGGGAGAATGGGACAGTGAAAAGAGCAGGGGGAGATGGGGGAGTGCGCTCCCAGAAAGTTACATTTTCTCTTTGACGTCCCCAAATGTGTGATGTGTGATTACCCTTCCTGCTGTCTACGAAATAAAAATTAAGTATGGTTCAGAGGAAATGCCATTTCATTCTAAGAGGCTACCTGTTTCTCAGGAATGGCCATCTTAAACTGCAAATATTACAAAAAATGTTGAAAAGATGAACCTGTGTACCTAAAATCCCCTATTTTCTATTAATCTGTTTACTATTTAATTCCCCTATCAATAACTCATAACCAATAATGCCATGATGGAGGTACACTGATGCTTAAAAGGAAATGAGATCTGTATCCTTTTCCTAAATTCCATGGCTTCCTTAATATACAGTTCCCCTTGGAATTTAGGAATGTCTGGTATAAGAAGTGAGAAACAGTTTGAGAAAATCCCGGCTCAGAATTACACAGCACAACCGCATCTCAGAAGTATATACAGCCTTAAAGAATTTTAGAAGCAAAACTCCGTAACTACTCTTAAAGACTTTTGCAAACCTGGGCCTGCCCAGATGTTTCCAAACTGGAAAGGGACTCCAATCACTTGCCTGGTACCGGACCAGAGGCTGGCCAGCCTTTTCTGTAAAAGCGAGAGAGTAAATATTTTCAGTTTTGCAGATCATTTTGTTGTAACCATGCAGGTCTGCAATAAGAAAGCTAAGAGCACTGGGAGACAGGAAACAAATGGGCATGCCCACACCCTCCCTTCCACTCAGGGCAGCTTCTCTGTGGTGGGCAGTTTTGCCACAATAACTTGTTTCTTTGTTTCCATTGGTTTCTTTTTTTCCACCTTACTGCTCAAGCTCAGAAATTCAGGTGGTCCTGGTCCTTCAGCATCCATGCAGAGAGAAGGCTGAGTGGGGTTGGGAACCCCACCTGATGGAGAAGAGAGATTGCTGGGAGGGACACTACGGTGGCCACCATGACACGAGACAATCACACCTTCTGGGGTGAAAGGGAATGAAGACAAGGGAGGGACAGAGCAGTGGGACCCCTAGGTCGCCTGCCAGGCTTTCTCTCCCTCCACAGCCACCCTGGGTGCCTGGGGGGTGTTGGGATTCAGCTACGGTGATTAGGCTGAAGGGACTCAATATAAAGGACCATCCAGCTCCTCACTAGGTTCCAAACGCAGCCCCTCAAAGTCCACCCTCTGAGTTTCTGGAACTCAGCTGGAAGAATAAATGAGCAGGCCAGATCCAGAGCCCAAGCCAAACACGACGGTGGTCACGTGGGGTTGTAACCCCATGCTCAGTGGTAGGGGACGCCTTGCAAATCTGCAGAAATCCCTGTTCCACCTCATTCCTGGGGGAAACCCCAGATCTCCTTCTGCTCTGTCTGTTCTTCTCTTGATGCTATTGTCCTGGATGGATGCAGAGTCTTTGAACCTGGCCCTCCAAACGTACATAAGCAGCCTTTTCGATAAAACAAATTATGCACTTTTTCACATTTGCCAGTTTTTTGATTCCAGAAATTTTGCGGGACTCATTCTCACAGTCTCCTGTGCCCCCACCACTTGGTGGCCCTCTGCTCATGGAAACACCATTTCCCACAACTGCACCCTGCCTCCCAGCTGGTCAGAGGGTAAAGTCCCACAAAGACACAGGTGATTGTGAGGATCCTGTCCCCCAGCAGAAAGCCTACTCCTGGAGCCACGGACAGGGATCTGGCCTCCTGAGCCGCTCAGCTCTAATTCAAAGCCTAAACTGGGGGCCCCGAACATTGCTGACTGACTTTCTGAGTCACCTGGACTGGAGGGGCCTGATTTATCTTTCCAGGAATGGATGTAGTGCAGCCTCCATTTTCAGGGCTGATATTGACGATGGATCTAGTTCCCCCCACTGCACCGCAGGAAGGAGAGACCCTTCCATCCCACAGCTTGGAAACCCAGCCCAGGTAAGTTCTGAAGCAGTGTATTGCTGCCAGGTCCAGTATCCCTGCAGAGTGGCCTCTGTCCCTGAATGAGCCCCTTACCTGGGCCTTTTCTGCCCCGACACAACCACACCCCAGTCTGTGCCAGAGATCTGGGGCTCTGTGTGTCCAGGGCACACAGTTGGGACCTGAGCCAGGTGTCCCCTGGGCCTCAAGGGGGAGAGGTCTGCCTCTGCATCAGGGGAAGGTGATCCCTCATGGCTGGCAGGACGCTCTCAATATGGACCTCCAGGCGCCCAGGGAGCAGTTTCCCTGCAGGTGTTAGAAGCCATCATCAGAAGGGCAGGCCCCTCTTTGTGCAGACCATCCCGCAGTGCTGGGCCCACGTGCTGACCACAGAAACCTACATGTCCCCAGGTTACCCCAGGCAACCTCACAAATTCGTCACTTGGTGACCTGGGTACCACGGGATCATTGGCCATCCCATGAGGGTGGTCCTTGCAGGCATGGACTCCAGGTGCTCCCGTTAAGAAATCCCCCTGGGTTTCTGTGGTCACAGAGCCCACACCAGAAGATTCTAGTCCTGCAGTGACCACCACAGCAGTCACCTCCCCTGTGCATGTCCAGGAACAAATGACAGCAATTTATTGCCAGGAATCCTGATGAACAAGGGGGTGGGATTCCATACTAGTTTTAGGATCCTGGTAACTCACTCTGCACCCCAAAAAGCATCCATGAGAAATGTGTTTATTGGGATATCTGTGCCCCTAGAAGAGCTGTTCCTCAGGGCTCCTGGGACCCTCCAGCCCCTCTCAAGATTCTCAGAGCTTGGGTCTAAATTTCTATCTCCCTCCTTTGGTGTACAGCCACATGTGTCTCGTGATCACAGGTCACTTTATTGCATGACTTGGCATGTTCTTAGTTCTCGTCCTCCACCCCTGCACTAGACTCCCACGATGTTCCCACTGACCCTTGGCTCCCTGGGTGGGTCAGGGGGCCCTAAGTCTGCACCCTTCACTCTCCTCCTCTACCCCCAACTCTGAGGCCACCCCTAGGTGGACTGGAAGGTGTTTGTAAATGAGTCTTACACAAGGACATGACTGGACAAAGCAGGGCTCCACCCCCGGAAAGCACACCTGCTCCCTTCTCTGATGAGGACCCCACAGCCCCACATTGCCTCCAGGGGTCTACTCAGCACACAGTCCCCCAGTTCTGGGCAAGGCGTCTCCCTGGAATCCTTGCTTCCAGGCAGAGTCTCTCTGTCCTTCTGAGTTTAGAGTTGTTCCCATGTTCCTGAGCACCAAGGTGCCCAGCACAGACCCTTCACTGACCTGGAGAGACAAGGAAGATATGTGGCCACAGGTATCACAGGACACACCTGCTGGGACCCCAGGCCAAAGGGCCATCCTTCTGCCTTCTCAGGTGTGGATCCCGTGGTACCTTTTTGCAGGGGGCCCAAATGGGGAGTGGGGCCCAAAGCAGTTCATGGGGCTCTCTGGGCAGGGAAGACTTGGGCCAGGCAGCCTTGCCTGGTTTCCCTCCTGGGGCACTCTGAAAACTCCTGCTCCTCTGGCTGTGGCTGGAGGCCGCCCAAACTTCAGGGCGGGGCCCTTTCTCTCAGCCTCCACTGCCTCCAAAGCCACGCTGGAGCTGGCATGGGGAAAGAGCTTTCTTGCCCTCTTGTGGCCAAGCTGCCAGAGGTGGATGCTGCGGGGAACTGGAAAGAGTTAGCAGTTGCTCAGATGTGAGTGGTTAGGCAATTTGACACCCTGTCAACTAGCCTTAAACATTGGAAAGAGGGCTTTCCCGGGAAAGCTGGAAGTTACTTTCAGTAATTTGTTTAAAGATTTCTTTTTTTTTTCCCTTAAAGACTCATAAAACCTCTCCCAGGTCATTCCTGGTATGGACCATTATCCAGGGATCAATCGGGAAATGCAGGAGGAGAGGGGTGGGGGTTGGGGAGAGGGTAGGTGAGATCAGAGCCCACAGAGAGGAGATGCCCCTCCCAGGAGCCACAAACTGGGCAGTGGCTGCTGGCATCCAGCTCTCCTGTTCTCAGGCCCATTTCATCTGTGGGGTGTTTCCAAAAGAAACAATGGTGGAAGGGCCATGGAGGACCCCTAGACCTCCCAGAATAGACAGGGGGAGCAGAGTCACCATGCTGGCCCAGGGCTTGGAGACAGACCTGCAGTGGAGACCACAGGTCTTCTGAGAAGCCAGTTTCGAAATAAAGGCAGTATGCGCTGGAATACCCATTTCGAGCAATTGCTTCACCATAGACATGTAATTTACATAGTTCTTCTCACCACAAAACTGTGTTCCCAACACGCTACATGAATGACGGCTTCAACACACATTCATTTCTGAGATGTGAACAAGTGTAGAGCCGCTCATTCGTCCAGCATAATGGGCATGGTTACACCTAGGAAAGCTTACCAAGATTTCTCAGCAACAGCCAATTTCGAAATAAAGGCAGTGTGCGCAGGAAAAGCCGGTTGGAGTGAGGGCTTCCCCATACACATGTAAGTTATATAGTTCCCCTCACCATGAAACGCTGTTCCCAACATGCTACATGCATGAAGGTTTTGACACACATTCAGTTCTAAGAAGTTAGCATGTGTAGAGCCGCTCTTTCATTCAGCATAAAAGGCCTGGTTACACCCAGGAAGATTTACTCAGATGTCTCAGCTGGTTCCTTCACCCAGATTCAAAATAAAGGCCGTTTTTGCTGGGAAAGCCTGTTGGAGCGTGTTCAGAGCTGTTTCGGGCTCTGTCCCAGCTGGAGGGTGCAAACCCCAACCTCCAGAATGAGGGACCAGGACCCCACCGGCCAGGTGGTGTTGCCTTTGCTGGGGAACAGTGATCTTTGGGTTAGATATTTTGCAGCTCTCTCTAAAACCTGTTTTGACTTAAGTTTGCATCCTAGTCACCAGTTTCAGGGCAACAGAAAAAGCATATCCTACATCCCTTTGCACTGAAATCTTCCCAAAAGAGCAAATATTTGCCCATGAAAATACCAGCTGCTCTTCTAAGGCCCCCTAAATACCCAGCAGTGTGGCCGGTGCACTCTTGATCAGGAACAGGATGAGAGGGACCAGCGGTCTTCCAGCAGGCTTGGCCTGGTGTGGCAGCTGCGCTGTGGGTCCGTGGTGGGAGGGCCATTCAGGGAATCCTGTTTGAGGGGCCTCTGTGCACGTCTGCATTATGCTCTGAGGTTTCATACAAAGCTCCAGGCATCCTAACTGGTCAGATACAGCCCCCACCCTCGGGCTGGAACCACCAGGACCTCAGTACCTGTAACAGGGACGGTGCCCGGTGTGGGGAGAGGTCATGGGACACTCTGGGGGCAGGGGTAGTGGTGCTGGGGAAGGCAGGGGGTGCAGTGAATGGTGGAGGGAGCAGGGTCCGTTGCTTGGGGGTGAGAGTTCTTGGGGAGACCACAGAGCATGGCACACACAATCCCCACCCCATACCCCAAATTCCTAGCCCCGCCAACACAGGGGCTTCTCTGAACACTCTCACCGTGGCTAGCCTGTAAGACCGCACCTAACCCGGCATCTGGCACCCCTGCCCTATCTCCCCTCTTAGGACAGATCCCGTCTCCTTGGAAACTGCCCAGCAGCGTGAATTCAAGGCCGGCAGCGGGCCTGGAGGATCTGCACTTCAGGTGCCCTACCTGGCCAGCCGTTTGTGCCTTGGCTCAGTCCTCTATCTTGCCCAACGGCAGCCTGGGTCCACGTCCGGTGCAAGGGGAGGCCGCGGAGCCCAGGCTGAGCCACACACATGGACAGGTGAGGGTGCCCCCGCCCCGCTGCCCCACCGCCCCGCAGCCCCGCCCACTGGTGGCAGCACCGCCCCAGCATCCGGCCGGCGCCAGCTGCAGGTGAGGAAGACTGCTCGGCACCGCCCACCCCGGCCCCGCCCAGCTGCCCCATAAGCCTCCCCCCAGCCCCCGTCCTGGCCGAGCCCTGGCTCCCATTGGCTCCGCAATTTCTGCCCTCTCACGTCTAGCCTCGGGAGGACACAGACGCAAGCGCTAGAGGAGGGCCCCCCGGCGTTGCCATGGCTACATGCGCCGCGCTCTGCGCGGGCCGGTGTGAGCTTCTGGGGCGGGCAGCGGGCTCCGGAAGTGTGCAGCTACCCGGGACCATGGCGGTGCTTGCTGCTGGGGCTGGCGGCTTGCTCGCCTGGGAGACTAGTTCTTGCCTGGTCAGTCGGCGGCCGACATCCTGTCTGGGGCGGCGTCCCACAGACGGTAAACGTACGGCCGCGCCGTTGGCGGGGCCAGTGGACATGGACCGGGGTGGGATCCGGGTTGGTGTGGCTGCCGGGGAGGCGCTGTGATGCCAGGGAGCGGGTTGGGGCGGGGAGGACAGGGCTGGGGCACAGCCTCGGGCTTTCCTCCCCCTCGGGCACTGGGGCTGGGACCGCGAGTCCGGGTAGCTCTGCTTGGCCGCGGCCTCCCAGAACCCCCGGGAAGGGCAGGCAGAGGACCTGACTTTTATGAAGCGGGGCCTTATCCGGGTTTTGAAGAGCCCCAGAATCAGATGTTTGAATGGGGTGGTTTATCAGCCTTGTTTATCTGCAGGGAAATTTCAGTTCCATCCAGATGTTGGCTCCTTCGGTAAAACTCAGGAATAAGACAAGGGTCATTGTCGATTAGCAGTTATCTAGGGCTTGACTCAAAATAGACTGTGCGGGGTGTAGGGATGGTAGATGGGCCTTCCCTCTCAAAGTTGGCAGTCTTCTGGGATTAGAGGCCCCAGTTGAGGATTACATCTTCATCTGCGGTAATGGAGGTTGTGGGAACATTAACACAGAGAAGGGAGGAGTGTGGCTGCGATAACTCATTAAAGAAGCCAGGACCCTTGCCTGGCTCTTGTGTAGGAGAGTCTCGCCTAGGGTAGGGCAGCAGTTATCAAAGTGTGTCTGAGGCCCCTGAGATGCAAGACTATTTTCATAGAAACGCCGGTATGTCACCTGCCTTTTGCACACTCTTGCACTCCCGAGTTTCCTGTGGGGATTTCCAGGGAAAACCTGGTCTGTGATATCACAAAACAGGGAATTTAGAGGCAGAATTCAGAACTCACCAGTCCAAAAGAGTTTTGCAGAAATTAAAATCACTGCTCTTCTTCTCATTAATGATTTTTGTTTAGAAAAATATACTTATTTTTTGCTTAAGAGTATTAATGGTAACATGTAGTAGGTT
The DNA here is from genome assembly GCF_048773025.1 of Camelus bactrianus. NCBI lineage: Eukaryota > Metazoa > Chordata > Mammalia > Artiodactyla > Camelidae > Camelus > Camelus bactrianus. The sequence continues at coordinate 100,938,543 of NC_133544.1, forward strand.
GTTATTATTTTTAAGTGAAATCATAAGCATTTTTTAAAGTTCTTATTTAAGTTCTAACACAGGAACTATTGATAGATTTAACCCACATAAACAGCAGCCTTTTGGAGTCCTCAGTAATTAAGAGTGTACAGGGGTCTGTAGGCCAAGAAGCTTGAGAGCCCCTGGAGAACGTGTGCTCAGGTACTAGTCAGGTACTTAGCGTTGTTAGACAGATGCCAAGATGTCTTCTGCATGTGCTCCCGGACTCGAAGTAATTGGCCACATGGAGACGGGTGGGCAATGCCTCCACTATACAAACCAGAAGCTGCTGAATGTGTCTGGATTGTAGGCCATGGGCTGTGCAGGGATTCCCGTTGTATCTGTTCTATCTAAGCCGGGATTCCTGTGCAGAGGCTTGGCCCTGAAGACCCGCTCTCCTTTGCTCCCTGCCAGGTACCTTCTGTGTGACGTCAACCCTCCAGAGGGCTTCAGCCTCCATAGGAGCGTCTGTATCCACATCGCCTTCCTCCTGAAGACCCTGCTGAAAATGGAGGAATCGGTGCTGGTGATACCCCCTTGGGGCCGCCTCTACCATTGGCAGAGCCTGGACATCCACCAGGTCCGGATTCCCTGGTCTGACTTTTTTGATCTCTCAAGTCTCAACAGAATCATCCCTGACACTGAGTACCAACCGTTCATTGCAGGGGAGATGGTGATCGTTTAACTGGGGCCAGACGGTTGTTGTTCTGGTTCTGATGTGAACATCAGGCCATCTTGCTTCGGGCTTGTCGGTCTGCTAAGGGGTCCTGCTCATGTTTCCCGCACTGCAGGTGAATTTGGTCTTTCCATAGTTTTTCTCAGGAAATAGATCTGAAGTGTATGAGATATGTGTTCCCTCCGCTCTGAAAATCCTGGCCTCCTGGTGAGATGGAGCGGTGACAAGAAGGCCACTGCCACACAGGCCTTGTCTAAGGAGGACTCGCTCCCTGGGCAGTAAGGGCCATTCTTACCTGAAGGAAAACACGATGTGTGTGTAGCATGGGCCACGTGCTGGAGAAGGTATGTAACCTCTCATTCAGTATAATTTGGTCCTGCTCAAGCTTCCCATTTTACTTTCCGTAAGAGGTAAGAGTTGAAGATTTTCTTTGAATAAAGGTATTTAGAACTTATCTTTTTCTTTAATTGAAATGTGGTTGATTTACAATGTTTTGTTAGTTTCAGATATACAGCTGTTTTGTTAGTTTCAGGTATACAGCATAGTGATTCAGTTGTACATATACATAGTCTATTCTTTTTCAGGTTCTTTTCCATTAAAGGTTGCAAGATACTGAATATTTTCCCCTGTGTTCTGCAGTGAATCTTTGTTGTTTGTCTATTTTACATATAGTAGTTTGTAATTGTTAATCCCAAACTGCTGTTAGTTTTCTAAGTCTGTGAGTGTGTTTTTGTTTTGTAAATAAGTTCATTTGTATCATTTTTAAAAATTCCACATACAAGTGATATCATATGATACTTGTCTTTCTCTGAGTTATTTCACTTTAGTGTGATAATCTCCAGGTCCATCCATGTTGATGTAAATGTCATTATTTCCTTCTTTGTTATGACTGAGTAATATTCTTCTATATCTAAATTCTACATCTTTATCCAATCATCTGTCTGTGGGTGTTTAGTTTGTTTCTATGTCTTGGCCATTGTAAGCAATGCTGCTGTGAACATTGGGGTGCAGGTATATTTTGGAATTAAGGCTCCCTCTGGATATATGCCCAGGAATGGGATTGCTGGATCAAATGATAAGTCTTTTTTTAGTCTTTTGAGGACTCACCATACTGTTTTCCAAAGTGGCTGCACCAAACTACATTCCCACCAACAATGTAGGAGGGTTCCCTTTTCTCCACAGCCTCTCCAGCATTTGTGGTTTGTGGATGTTTGAATGGTGGCCATTCTGACTAGTGTGAGATGATAACTTATTGTAGTTTTGATTTGCATTTCTCTGATAATTAGCAATATTGAACCTTTTTTTCATATTCCTATTGGCCATTTGTATATCTTCATTGGAGAATTGCTTGTTTAGTTGTTCTGCCCATTTTTGGACTGGGTTGTTTATTTTTTTTTTCTTATTAAGTTGTATGAACTATTTATATAGTCTAGAATTTAAGCCATGTTCAGGCTCATCTTTTGCAAAAATTTTCTCCCATTCCATAGGTTGTCTTTTTGTTTTGCTTATGGTTTCTGTTGCTGTGAAAAAGCTGATAAGTGTAATTAGGTCCCATTTGTTTATTTTGTATTTTATTTCTGTTGCTTGGGTGTATTGCCCTAGGAAAACATTGGTGAGATATATATCAAATAATATTTTGCCTATGTTTTCTTCTGAGAGATTTATAGCGTCTTGTCTAATGTTTAAGTCTTTAAGCAATTTTGAGCTTGTTTCTTTTTTTTTTTTTTTTGCGACTCTATTGTATGCTTTCGATTTGTGGTTATCTATTTTTTCAAGTATATCAACTCATTACTATATCTATTTCCTTTAGACTGATAATCACGTAGGCTCCAACACATCCTAAGAATAATGAGAAAAAAAAAAGAAAGAAAGAGAAAAAAATCTATCTTTTCATGCTACCGTCTCCCATTACCACCTTTTTGTATTTTGATGTGCTTTTTCTTTTTTCCATCTTCATGTTTATTGTCTTGTAACTCGTTATTGCATTTCCAACTATGGTTTCCCGTTTGTATAGCATCCTGCTTTCTTTCTGTTTAGAATAGAAACTTTTAATGTCTCGGTTTGGTTCAATAATGCTGAATTATCTCCCCACTCCCCTCCCCCCCTGCATCTCTGAATCCTCAGTGCAGGGAAGCCAAACCATCCTTGCCTTCATCGGTTCTGGGAAAGCAATCTTCATAGTGGGAAAGAAAACATTGAAAAATAATATTCTGTGTGTTGCTTTCTACCCTTGCCCAGAGAGTGAGAATCACCTCTGAAGGCGGAGGAAGAAAGTTGGAGGTGCGGGGCACAAAGTCTTTTGTCCTTTTGCTACTGAAAAAATGATTGCTTTTGTAATTAGTGATGATGCCCTTTAAATTGGTGAGATCGAGATTCTACAGCTTCAGCGCCTGTGAATAACCAGCCGGGAGAAAGCTCTCCAGGGCCCCTGCAGTGGGAAAGGCAGCCCCTCTGAGCACCTGTTGTTCTGTATTCTTCCTGACACCACATGGGTTTGCTACGCACCGCACCGTGCAGGACGATGCAGTTACCCGAGGTGGAGGACAGGGAGACCCCTGCTGGGTGGAGAGCCACAGGAGCCCACATTTGAAGGACAAAGTGAAGAGTAGTGGGGCGGGCATAGGAGGAGAGGATGGTTGAGACCCAGGATGGTGTCCTGGAGTCCAGCAGGCGAGGCTGGCGTGGCAGATGGGGCCCTTGGGCATGGGCAGTCCTTGAGGGATCTGAAGCAAAGATATGAACCAAGAGACTGGATTCGTGTGGGCGTACAGCGCCCCCTGGATGCCGCGGGGCAGTGCAGCAAGCCCAGGAGGAGCGGGCAGTTCCCCAGAGTTGGGTTGACAGGTCACAACCAATTCACTGGGGACCAAGAGGTACCGAGATATTGTTAACTTTTTGTCCCTCTTCCTGGAAAAAAGCTGCTTCCTGTTGAATAGCCTGTGTCATTAGTGAGAATTAAAGACATGAAGCAACATTTCCTCAAAATTCATCCATTGTGTAGTTGTTAATAAGGGTCAAATGCAGACTTGAATAGACTAAATCAAACATTCATCATCGGATTTTAAAATCCTTTAAAATAAAAATTCTTGCTGTCTTTGTTCTTCATTTCAGGGTTCACTTGGTGATAATAATAGTAAACAAAGCAACAGCAAACCCTTACAGAACTCTGTCCTGCTGTTCCAGGAACTCTGTGTTCACGACAACCCAATGAGGTGGCACTTTACAGGAAGGACAGTAATTAATCACACAGCTAGTAAATGGCAGACCTGGGACTTGAACCCAAGCTGTCTGGCCCCAGAGCCCCCTCTCAGGCCTTTCACTGCAGCTCATCACTTGGCATGCCCGACACAGGCCAGCATTAAGGAGCAGCGTGACCTTGGCCAAGGCTGCTTCACCGCTTGGTCTCTGTTTCCTCATCTGTAGAATGGGGGTGTGGGCAGTGAATTCTGTGAGCTCAGTGGTCACTTCCTCCAGCTCTGCTATTCTACTGCTTTAAGTTTATTTATTAAGTATCTGAGCCTCTGAATGGGCCACACTGGAGCTTTGCTAGGACCTGGGTTACGGAGAAAAGTAAGATCAGCCTGCTTCTCCAAGGAGCCTGTCTCCCTCCACGGGAAACAGCTGCAAGGCCCAGGTTCCCTCGCTGGCGGACGGGGGCTGGGCAGGAAAGTCTGATAGAAGATGGAGGCAGAGCCCCTCCGAGAACAGTGTTGGCCACACAGCTCTCAAGAACGGGAGAGTCTGTCCAGGCTGCTGAGAGGGGTGTCCTCGTGAGGCCAGCAGCCCCCCCAAATTAAGCCCTCAGTACAAAGATCCAGCCAGCCCTGCAGTGTCACCATAGAGCCAGTCCATCCTCATCACTGTGCCCCTGTGCTAATTTGTCCTGGGGCCTCTCTTTCCCCTACACCCAGAAGACTCTTCTCCCTCTGTTTTCTGAGTGTCCCCTCACTTCACCCGTGGTCCCTGCTTCCTGGCCCACCATCTCTGGAGTTGACACTTTGCCCCCTCACAACCCCCATTTGATAAGGAGCCAGGGTTTGCCTCCTTGTGCTCACTTTCCCCTTTCAGATGATTGCTCCTACTCTCCTGGGAGCACCTGGAAAACCCAGATCCTTTCCTAGCAGGGCCTGCCACCCTGGCCTCCCTGCTCATCTGCCTCAGTCAGGAGCACCTGGACCACCAGCTCTGTATTGCCTCGCCTCCTACCATCAAGACGTCAAAGTTCATTCTCCCTCCACCACCCAGTATGTTCATTTAGGGTCTTCTTCACCGTCAGCCTGAGCCAGCCACCCCCCATTCACCCTACCCACGGGCTCATACCCGGGTGTGTCTCCACCCCAGTTCTAGCCTCTCTCTTTTAAGTGCCCACCTCTAGCCATCCAGCTGCTTCTCCACCAGCCTCGTTGGCCCTCATTCACCCTCACTAAGGCCTCATGCACTGACTCCTCTGCTTTCCTGCCTGTCCACATTCCTCTTACTTCCACTACCCCACCTTCCAGCTCTGCATCCACAGTCAGCACTCTCTTTATGACAAACAAAACCCCCTTGAGCCTTGACCTTTTCAGTTCCTCACCAGGCCGACTTCCATCTCGGTTCACCCAGCTCTATTTGTTCTGAGCCTGCAGGCAGCAGGCTCTCCCAGCACAGGTTTCTAAGACTACAAATCAATGCCCACCGTGTTGCCACTGCCAGGCAATCCTCCAGGATTTCTCTAGTGAGCACATTTCCCCACTTATCACTCAGTGGTGTCAACATTCTCTGCTCTCTGCACACCTCTAAGCTTCCCTCTGTCTCTTCCCTGACTCCCAGCAGATGGTCTTCCCTCCTGCTTCAGAGAGAATGACATGTCACTGGAAAGGAACTCGCTCACCTGCAGCAAATCTTCTCACCTCATCTTTTATCTGTCCCTCTCCCACCTGGACTCTAGCTGTAGTTCTTATTTCAGTGAGTTTAGTTGACATATATATACACAGTTAAAAGCATAGCACACTATCGCCTACCTTCTAGGGCTTATGTTTCAATTTAACATAGAGTGTGTGATTCATCTACTTCGCTGCATGTACCTACAGTTCATTTGTTTTAACTGATCTTAAGTGTTGTGTGTGTGAAAGTAACACAAGGCAAGGGTAAGCCAGGATTCAGGATGCTGGTTACTTCCTGTGAGAAGAGGCCAAGTGCAGGTTAGGACACAGTATGTCACTGTCAATAGTCCTGTTCTGATGCTGGGTGATAGGTTCACAACTGTTTCTTATAATATTAATTTTAATACATAAATACTTCTCAAAGGCACCTAAGGTGAGATTGTGTCATGAACCAAGGCATACAATGTGTAATATTACATCATTATTGTTATGTAATCTTGTTATAAAATATATTAATCATAATCCTACATTGTTATGTATTATATATTATATAGATGCATGAATTATATATTATGTATATAAATACCTACATACGTATTATATACTATCTGATAATAAATAAACAGAACATATTATGGTAGTATATCTACTATTATGTATTATTTAATAAATAATAACATACTGTATCCTGTTATATGACATGGCACCTAATCTTTAATCAAATAAAAATATGCCACTATATGTAATGGTAATTAATAAAATTAAATGAAAAAGCCCGCAGCTTTTAACGCCAACACCGCTTCAGCTGTCACTATCTTTTTTCTTCCCTTTCATGGCCGAGGTCCTCACAGTGCTCTCTGTTCCCCCTTTCATCTCCTTGTCCTGAGCCTTCCTCTTCCTCCCATCCCATGCTGCCTTCTGCCCCGTGGCCCCTCTAGTCACCAGCGGCCTCTGGGGCACTGATTTTCGGAGATTGTCTCAGGCCCCTGCTCACCTGCCTGTCCGCTGCCTCTGCCACCGCTGGTGGGGGCGGGGTTGGGGTCAGAATGCACCTCTTGTCCTGGAAGAGAACACAGCACAGACTGTGACCAGCAGCAGGTGTGGCCGGGAACTGCAGGACTGGGGGGAGAGCCAGACTGTCTGCATCCAGACCGGGGGCTCTTGGAGTGTGAAGAAGCCCAGTCCTCACTGCCCCTGAAGTGAGGAAAACACCCTCAGGTGAGTTAAAGTGCTTAAGACCAAGGTCTGTTGGCTGGAAAAGACAAACGGGTCCCTAAGGGGAGGGTAGTTGATGTTCCAGTCCCCACCAAGGCCCTAAGGGCTGGCGGGGAACCAGGCTGGATGCTCCACTGGACCCAGTGCCCCCACGGGGCTGGGGCCTTCGGGAACAAGCAGAAAGCCCTCAGTCTCTGGGGGGAACGGGGCAGTGTGGGAGCATCCCTGCAGCGAGTCAAGTGACGTCAGGGCTTGTCGGATCCGTTTTTATGGCCACACCGAGCCTCAGCAGAAGCCATGGCAAGAGTGGATTCCTGTCTCTCCAGGTGCCATCTTGTCTGAGTTCCAGGATTCAGACCCGATCCCCTGGGGTGCTAGGACATTTATACACAGAGGCGGCTCGAGGAGGCCTCAAGAGGGTGGTAATGGCCTTCCTGCCAACACGATTACACAAAGATCAATCAATCGATGGGAAGTAAATAAGAACCATGGTCACATCTGGACCCCAAGCTTAGACGTGGTATATGGGTGACATTTATCGACAATCCAGCGAGGTTCTGGTCAGAGCTAGAGGCCAGGGCAGCAAGATGGGAGTGGCACTAAGGAGCATTGTGGTGCAGAGGCTAGACTGGGGGTCTGCAGGCTCCTCCCAGGAGGAGCCTCAGAGTTTTGGAGGTGGCTAACTTGCCTGATTCGTGTCACCAGCAAGTGATGCCACGTGCTGAAAATCAGCTATAATCCTGAGCCGGGTCAGCCCTGGGTGATGTGATAAAAGCTCCTACAAGAGGGAGCACCAGGCGGATAGTGAACCAACCAACAGGCTGATGCGTTTCTGGCCTGTGTTTATCGTGCTTTCATAGCCAAGAATGAGGAGAGAGTTGAATGGCTCACCATGAAGATTTTAACAACTTAAGAGGTTTCCGTGTCTCACTGCATTTCAGTGTCACCCGGAGGAATTCAGGAGGTGTTTAGACCCAGTGGAGACTAACGGCATCTTGGTTCCTCAACCTGGCAAACCTACCAGCCCTCTATGGCCAGGCCTTGTCAAGTGCCTTCCCTTGTAACAAAACCTTTCCACCCACGATTGTGGTATGCTTTTATTTTTTTTAATTAATGGGAATGAAGATACCTTACAGCCTACTCAGACCTTTCCTTGGGGCTTCTGCCCTTAGACCCCGGCAAGGGGGCCCTCTGACCTGGGTCCTGCACTACAGAGGGTCCCTCTGGCCCTGACACTTCCTCTGGCCATGCCCTCCATGGGGTGGAGTCAGCAGGGCCAAGGGGACATGGTCATTGGCTCCGCCCTGTGCTCTAGAAACCCAGACCACAAATGCCCTGTCTCAGCAGCCCCTGACCCATTTCTAGTGCCTGCATCAGCTCTCCCCGGAGTTCAGATTCCTAGGACTCACAGAGAGGCCAAAGCATAGCTGTTTGCATGGAGGTTATGAGCAGAGCCCGGACATGAGGTCTGTGTGTCCCCCTGTGCACATCCAAGGCCCCTTGTGGCAAGGGATGGACCCAGCATTGGGAAGAAAACGGTCAGGCTAGTGATCAGAGACTGGGAATCAGCTCTCCCCACAAGCTCACTTTCTTTGCCGGACTCCCCTGTGTCTGGGAATTCTAAATTTGAACCTGGCCTTCCCCCTTATAATGAATGTATATTTGTAAAGGCAGGAGATTAGACCCTACTGCACTTAACATGTTTACATGTATAGGATGTGAGCTCCCAGGTATGCTCTGGCCCTGCACTTCCAAAGGTCCAGAGCAGTTATGTTGGCTCTACTGAGACTGTAAGTGGTAAAGACCATCTCCATAGAGGAGGGGTTCCTGCTTCACGCTCCAAAGTCAGGATCTTCTGAGTGGATAAACAATGGACACTGTGACCCTCAATTGTAAATTGATTTAGAATAACACCAAAGTGTGTAAGACGTGTGTGTACGCATGCACGCACCTGGGGACGTGTGTGGTACATGACTGTGTGTGTGTGTGCATGCGCATGCCTGGGGATGTATATGGTTCTGTATGTTATGTATGTGTGTGCGCCTGAGAGCGTGTGTGGTTGTGTGTATGTTATGAGTGTGTGTGTGTTACATGACTCCATGTGTGTGTGCCCGTGGGGATGTATGTGGAGCAGAGCCAGTGTGTCTGCACGTGTGTTTGTGTGTACGTGCATGTATTAGTTTTAATAGTAGAAGCTGTCCCTTAGAATTATGAAGTAGTAAAAATTGTATGATGTCCTTGTCTGTATAATTCAAAATTAAAATAATCTTCAATCACCAGAAATTTAGTCCCCCTCAGATTCTGATTTTTTTTCCATATTGATTATGTCTTCATTTCACTGATGAGGAAACTGTAGCTTAGAGATGTTAACTGACTCAACCAAGGACATGGAGCTAGCGAGCCCAGGACCAGGACGCAGTCCAAGCCACGCTGTTCCAGAGGCCTGGAGCCCTGCTCACGATCACACGTGGCCTCTTGGCGGGGGAACAGATTCTGATGGGCTGTGGCCAGCGTGCAGGCTGCCCAAGCCGGGGATTCGGGAAGCTGGGCGGAGAGTACCAGACAGCAGACAAGAGTGAAGGGCTGCTCAGAAGTCAGATAGGTTCCTAGGACTTGGATGAGGAAGGATGCTCACTGATAATCCTTGATCCCTTTGCTGGTGGCTAAAAGGGACCAAGGCCTATGAGAGCAATTCTGGGAGCTGCCTGCCAAAACCTGGAAAAGGACTGCTCAGGACTGGCTCTGCAGTAGGAGCAGAGGAAGGAAATGCCGCCTCTTGGTGGACATTATTGGTGATGGCAGTAGGAGGCCTAGCAGCCTTGGCATAGAGGTGGCAGGACAAGGTCCTAGTGGATGATCGTTTTCAAGTGTCTTAAAAATCATTGCTTCATATATTTTATCCATTTTGTGGTTTATTGTAGGGTGGTAATTATGGTCAGTGTTACTCCATATTACCTGGATTAATTAATTTTTTTATTGTTAATTTTCTCTTCAGTGATTTGGAAGCTATATTACCTCTTAATGAAAATTCTCTCTAAATTTTTAAAAATCATCTCTAAGTTCGTAACTTTATATGCAATTGGACCAGTATTCCTATAAGAGTCTCAAAAATGAAATAATCTATTAGATCCTGTTCCTCAATAATGAAAAATTTAGCATATTTTACCTCTCTGCTCTTCCAAACTGTGTGTGTGTGTGTGTGTGTGTGTGTGCGTGTGTGTGTTTGTGTGCTCCAGTTACTTTTTAGACAGTTGCTTTAAGTTTGTTACATTAACAAAGAAAATATAGGTATAAACATCTTGGATTTCATTGCTCACTAACACTATTTAATTCCATGTGTTTCCCACTTTTGAGTTATTTACTTATCGGGATTTCCCAATCAACTGGACACAAGATTGACTAATTTTTTTCAAGCGGTTGACTTGGAAAACTTTCATATCTATATGCAGATTTATGTTCTCCTCATCAACAACTCTCAGTGTGTTGTTCATAGCCCAAACCTTATTTTAAATTAAGGCATTGTCTTTCATCACCAAAAAAAAAAAAAAAAAAAAAATTCTTAATTTAAGGTGCTGTCTTTTTATGGCTGGCTAGTCTTGTATGCTGAATGGATATTAATAGAGATTTCCTTAACCTTCCTCCTTCTTTTTGCCATAACTCGAATTCATTGAGAAGCATGTTTTTACCATTTATCACATGGGCTTCCACTTTGACTTCCGCCTTAAACCATGACCCCACTCTTTTTCTCCATGCTTATTCCTGAAAAAGTGAGCTCTCTATCTGTTTAAAGGTGGTTCCAGTTAAAGATGTGTGACTCCCAGTCCAAAGGTCCAAAGGAAGAGAAAAGGAAAGATTCCTGTTTCTGGTGGTTACATTTCGTCAGCTTAGAGATCTAGTTATCCGTGTGGCTGCAGTGGAATCTGCAATATCTTGGCACAGAGTTTCCTTTTTCTGGCTTACTAGGGGAGCCTCATTAGCTGGGGTCAAGGCGCTGTGGCCGTTGTCAGGATCCCGGGGCTGAGGCAGCCCCTCTCCCTCCTTGTTATTTTGATCTTGCAAACTGGGTCCCAGCTATGTGAACCCTGGACCTGGCGGCCAGGATCGCCCCCCATGCACCGTGTCCCCAGTTCCTCGGCGTCCCTCACTGCTATCAGCTAGTTCCAGTAAGAGTACGAGATGGCTTCCACTGCGGTCCTTCCTCCTTCCTCTCCAGGCAGGCCCTCCTTTCCCACTAGTTGGCCCTAAGCCTTCTCTCCTGCGCTACATAAGCTGACTGAATTCCTCAGGGTTTCCAGCAGGTAGATGGCGCTCTTCTATGTTTGGACCCCTTCAGTGCTTGCAGTGGAAATTTAGGAGGTGGGAAGGAGGAGCTTGGGGGTTCTTCGGATCTAGGGGCTCCCTATCCAGCAGATTCAACTAACTGTGGATTGAAAATACTCGGGAAAAAACACAAAGTTTCAAAAAGCAACACTTGAATTTGCCATACACTGGCAACTACTTACATAGCATTCATGTTTTATTAGATACCAGAAGTAACCTAGAGATAATTTAAAGTACACAGGAGGACACAGCAAAAGAGAAAGTGACAACAAATATACGTGTATATTCATGTATAACTGAAAACTTCTGCTGTATGCTGGAATTTGATACAATGTTGTAAAATGACTATATCTCAATAAAAAAAGTTTGTATATATATTGAAAAAGTAGATGGGAGGATGTACATGAGTCCCATGCAAGTCCTATGTCATTTTATACAAGAGGTGTCAACATCCATGCATGTTGACGTCTGGGGGGAGTCCTGGAACAAGTGCCCCATGGTTACCAAGGAATGACTGGAGGCCCAGGCTCCTTATCCCAGCCTATCAGGTCCCCATGTGGTCTGAATCCTACCTGTACCACACTTCCCTTGTCACTCTCCTCCAGCCCTGGCAGACTGCCCTCTGATTTTTGAACAGGCCACACTCACTGTGTTTCATATCTGGCCCCTAGAAATACACGTTACTTTCTGAGAATGGCTCTGCTTTCACAAAATGGGCTGCATTGTTACTAGAGAACACAGTGTGGATGTTCCTTTAAAAACTGAAAATGGACTTAACTCATGATCCAGCCTTCCCACACCTGGACATATGTCAGAAGAAAACTCTAATTCAAAAAGTCACATGCACCTCAATGCTCACAGCATCACTATTTATTATAGCCAGGACATGGCAACAACACAAATGTCCATCAGCAGCTGACTGGATAAAGCAGTAGTAGTATACTTATACAATGGAATACTACTCAGCCATGAAAAAACAAAACAATGTCATTTGCAGTAACATAGATGGACGTAGAGATAGTCATTCTAAGTGAAGTAAGCCAGAAAAAGAGAAAAATGCCATATGATTTCACTTATATGTGGAATCTAAAAAAAGACACAAATGAATTTAACTACAAAAGAGAAACAGACCCACAGACATAGAGAAACAAACTTACGGTTCCCAGGGAGAGAAGGGGATGGGAAGGGATAAATATGGGGATTCAAAAAGTGCCCGTCTTGGGGAGTGACGGAAATGTTAGCTATCTTGATCGTGGTGATGGTTTTCTGGGTGTAGACATTTATCAAATTCATCAAATAGAACATGTGAAATATGTGTATTTTACTGTACAGGAATCATACGACAATAAACGTGCCTGTAAAAAAACAAGAAAAGATTGGCGGCATTTTGTCCTACTTTTTTATGTGTCTTTAGTGAGTGGGTCTTCAAGTTTCTGGTCTGCCATATTTTCTGAACCAGAAGTGCCCTGCTTCCCTTTCCTTTGTTAAACTGTCAGTGGGTGGCATTTATTCCCGTGGCTTCAACTGCTCTCTGTCCACTGATTAACTGTCAAATCTTTTCCAGCATGGGCATCTCAGTTCAGTCCCAGAAATATACGTATAATTGACAACTAGACATTCCCATTTTATTAGCCCATAAAAATCTCAAGCACTGTATGTTTGGATTTACACTCGCTCAGACCTAGGTTTACTTTTTCAAACAACGGCATCACTATCACTTCTGTTTTCCGTGCCAAACATCTGGGAGTTTTCCTTTACTTTTCCACTCCCTCACCCCCGTCAGTACTACAATTCTATTCCTTAATGTCCCCCAACTAAATCCCTGCTCCTCGCTCCCCACTGCATTAATTCCCACCCCTTGCTAGTCTGCCCAGTGCTGTTCTTTAGAGTGAACAATCCACTTTGCTCACTTTTAATGACAAATTTCTGTCACTCTCCTCCTTAAAACCCCAAAGAATTCCCCGCTGCGTATGTGAGGAAGTCCCCGCTCTCTGATTTAACGTCACACCTTCTCATAACCTAGTTGCTGCTTTTTTACAGCCTCAGCTTCCGTTAGTTCCTCACAGCCTCTAGCCTCACTGACCTTCCTTCCCTAATTGCAAAGTGCTGTTAGACACGACCAGACCTCTGCACGAGACACGCAAGCTGCTGAGAATCCCGTCCCCACCACGCACTCTCCTGGTCTACAGATTTGCTGGAATCCTTCAGATGTCAGTGCAGAAAGCATTTCCTCTCTGACACCTTCCCTACCTTCTAGAACCCTGCCCCAGGCAGTGCAAAAGCCCCTCTGAACATACAGTAAACATGATGCCAAGTGAATCTTAACACATTGTTTTGAAAACCTATTTAAATATGTCTCTTCCATGACACACTGTGATCTCCTTGAGGGATGGGGGCTGTTTGGTATTTGTCTAGACAGCTAATGTCTGGCACAGACCCCGGGCCATCGGAAATAGTCTGCTGACTCATCAAGAATTGTCGTCTTTGCGATGTAAGAAAGACTACATGATGTCTGAACTTACACCATCCGGCAAGGGTCAAAATAATTTCACATAGAACTACACAGGAAAAATATGTGTATACTTTTCCTCTTTGTGAGCCCAAGATCATAGGCAGCCTGGAACGGAGGTGTCACTCTAAGCTGTCTGTCCCCTAGGCTGTCACGTCCTGCTTCAACATATTTTTTAGAAGTTGTAGGGATACGTGTACATCACCCCGTCTTAGAACAAACGGTGCTTCAGCCTGACCAATTTTAATGTCCATATAAAAATCAGAAATCTTCCAAACTGAAGCCTGAAGAAACATTTCACTTCTCTCCTTCCAGTCTGTCTGCCATCTGCATCCCACATCCCCACTGCTCACCTGCGTCAGACCACCTTCTATCTAGAAACATTTTAGGTGGGACACTTGGATGAGAACTAATTACAGCAGTCATGAAAATGGTCCCATGAACGTACGCTCTGCACAACAAGGATGTTTTGACCGGAGGCCTCAGCCGTGACCTTCAGGGTCTGTTCACATGTTCTGCCTGGCTTCCCTACAGATGTTCTGCAGAAAATCAAGCCTGCAGTTAAAGTCATAGAAGTCCCAAGAAATCCAGAAAAATAGAGTGAGATTCATTTCCTTGGGAATATTTTTGAAAACCATCCACTAATAGGAAGAAGAGCTTTAAGAGGGTCATTTCAGATCAGATGATGTCCAACTGCAGGTGGGTCAGTTTTGTCATTGTTGCTCGCTAGTTGGCTTTCTGCTGCTTCTAACATGCCGCTGTTTAGAGAAGTGGCCTGAGTAGGCCCTCAGAGCAGAAAGGTGAGCTGGGCCTGGAAACAGCCAAGCTCCTCTGCTGTGTAGTGACCCGCTGAGAAGGAAAGGATGGCCCAGGGCTTCCTCTGACTCTCTCCCTCAGTTATAAACTCTATGAAGGGAAAATGGAACAAAAAATCTTAATTCAATATGGTATTGTCAAAGTATAAAAATAATTGTCTTTGGAGGGGATGGTATAGTTGAAGTGGTAGAGTAAATGCTGGGTTCAATTCGCAGTACCTCAATGTAAAAATATAATAAGAAAAAGTCTTTACAATAAAAGAAAAATAACAAATAAGAAAAGAGATCTCAAAGAACCCAAGTTTAAAAAGAAAAAAATGTCTTTTAAAAATAGTAGTCAGCTCGGTCTTTTGCTAGATTAGGAGTTTGGGATTAACAGATACACACTACTATGCATAAAATAAATAACCAACTCCCAGGTCCTTAATAACCTAGTTCAACCTGAATCATTTCTCTTTTTTCCCCTAAGCAACCCGTGGAAGCATCTGAAATTCTCATCTTATAAAAGAATTCATTTAAAGGCGTTTTGAAAGTTAGTGGTTAAAAGTTATTTGTGGTTCCATGAATATAGGTCTAGTAAGAATGACAGACAATAAACCACTAAGCAAATTAATACATGACGTACTGCCAGGTTCTAATAATTGCCAGAAAGAAACATAAAGCATATTAGGAGAGAAAATGATTGAATAGGAAATATGTGCGTGCTATTTTAAATAATGTGGTCAGGTAAGTCCTCTCTGAGGGTAAAATAATTTGAACAAAGTCCTGAATGAAGCAAAAGAATAAGCCACATAGGTAACAGACAAGAAAAGCCTCCCAGGCCGGGAGAAGTGTAAGTACGAGACTTGGAGTTACAAACACAGCTGTCCTGGTGGGGACCATCTGGGCGTTGAAGATGGGCTGGAGCAGAACGGTGAGAACTGAGGCTGCAGAGACGGGTGAGGGACCGGATCACACAGGGCCTTGGTAGGGACTCTGGATATCCTTCTGAATACAATGGAAAATTACGAGATTATTTTGAAAAGCAGAACAGCTTGATCCGATTCATAATTTAATAAGACCGTTGTGGGTAATATTTGTGGAATAAGCAATGGAAGCAGGGCAAGGTAAGCTGATGGGAAGCCAATGGGAAGAGTGCTGCTGACCTGGAGAGAGACACCGAGGTTGGGCTGGGATGATGGCGGGAGACGGGCTGAAAGGGGGACACGATTTGACAGTAATGGTAACAGGCCTTAATGCTCGAGTTGGACACAGACACAGAGTGGTTCAGGGTGATGGTTATGTGATATTTGGGGCTGAGCCACAGTGTTTGTGCAGAGACCTGACAGGAGAATAAAGTGGGGACGTTGACATCGGTAAGAAGGGTTGGTGGGTGTTTAATTCCCCCTAGAGCCGCGTCTCTGTTTCTCTGTAGATGAAGTCAGCAGAGCAGGGATAGGTGTTCCTAATTCTGCAGTGAATTGCGTGTCCTTCTCATCGACAAATTCGAGAGGCCGACCTGCCCATCCAATTGCAACATCTTGAATCTGCTTCTTTCTATCCAGGAGGAGATTTCCAACTAAGATGCCACTCAAAAATTCCCATGCCCACAGTTAGAGCTGTGTGCCTTTGGAATGATGTCAGAGATGCCTCCACAGAGGCTTGGTGTGCTCTCTCTCCCTCAGAGCACACAGTTCCCTTCAGTCTGGTGGGTCTCAGCAGAGAAGATTTCACAAGTAGCCCCTCTCAGGCCCTGGGGACCAACCTCATGCTTGGCAGAGCTCTGAAAATGAGCACGAGTTCCGGGCAAAGGGCCTTCTCCAGGGCGCCATCTGGCAGATTACATGAAGACAGTGTACAAAAGAGTGGGAGGGTTGATGGTATAAATGGATTTTACTTTTTGCTCTGAATCTGATTCTGTCCTTCCATTTTATTAAGGAAGAGTTCTTAGGCCAGACATGATTCTCTTTTTTCTTTCTATTTGATCATCCAAGAGGTTTAGATAGGGTATTTGTTTTAGGGTAAGAATCTTTAAAAAAAAAAACAAACAACTATGCAAATTGTATCTTGTTAGGTATTTGGACAAGTAAATTCTCCCAGCAGTATTGAACCCCCTTGTACCTCCAGGGGTTCTCCAAAGGTTTACATGTTCCAAATCTGACCCAAAACCAATGAGCCTTTTTGTTTTAAGCACTTCACCATGGACAAAAGATGTCACTAAAGAAGGTGAGAAAAGAGCAGGTCCCCATCATCCAGAGTCCCTCCCAAAGGGCACACAGAAGTAAGGAGGAGATGAACGAGACAAACGGTTTATTTATACACAAGCAGGAGCCAACCAGAAAAGTAAGTACCATGTTAAATGGTGAAAGTTAAAGGCTTTTTTATCAACCTAACTTAATAGGGCAAAGGGAGAGGAGAGAATTGGCTTCCATGACAGGTTTTCTTCTACATCTATTGAATCTCAGGTGTCTTCAGCTTAAAGTGCTTTTGTATTAACCATGGGTTCCATCTGACTTTCCATTCCTCGAACTTTGTTTTCTTTTTCAACATTCACTCATGTATTCTGAGCCCCTGGATTTACCACATGAATTTTAGATTGATTGTCAATTCCTGCAAAACACCACCTGGGATTTGGGTAGGCATTCTTTGAATCCTTAGATCTATTCGTGGACTATTGTCATCTAAGTAGAATGAAGCCTTCTGCTCCATGAATATGGGATTATTCTCTGTGAATGTAGGTCTTAGTTTCTCTCAACAGAATCTCTAATCTATTGTAGTCTTAAGTGTCCAAGTCTGGTACTTCTTCCTCACCTCTTTGGATGCTGATTCAGAAGAGACACGACCTCCTGGAGAACCTCTGCTGCCACGGAGCTGACATGGAACTGCGTCCTGAGAAGACTTTAAATTCTTTTAAAATAGGATTAATGTACTTTAATTACTAGATGAGTAATGAATGGGTCACATTAAGATAGGATTTTAATCCTTTTAGAATTAGTAGAATAATATAGACACAGTACAAAAAATGGAAATATTGCCTAAAAGAGAAGAGATTTGTAATTCCCACCCACAGAGGTGACTATCATGAATGATTTGGTTCTTATGTCTCAGTCTCTGTGTCTCTCAGTATGTCTTTCTCCATCTCTGTCTCTCGCACACTCACAATCAGATCAGTTTACATCTATACTGATTTCACACATATGTGGTCATGCAGATGGGACCCTGGATGCAGACAGTGGGTCTGCATACTTCCACCCTGAGGCCTCCCTTGACATTGGGTTGAGACCAGACACCCACTTTTCCAACTGCACAGCATTCATTCATCCACATGAACCAGAAAAAATGGACCCCATACACTCTTCATCAACATTAGTATTGCTTTAATTCAGACTGTTTCAACCAGTGCTGTGATGATCACCCTTGAAAAGGCATCTTTGAATAGGTGTGTAAGGATTTTAGTGGGATGAACTGTAAGGATCAGAACTTCTGGGGAAGAGCTGCATCTGTGGCCCTTTGATGCGTCCTGCACCCTGTTCTCCTGAAGAGGAGTGTCCCTTCTCTCTTCCCTCCAGGGGATCTGCTGGAGCCTCTGCCTGCTTACATTGTCACCAGGGCTGGTTGTCACCTGACTAAAGACCCGCCAGTGTGATGGTGACCGGTGCTCTCTCTGCAGTTTCCTTCTGCCTGTGTTCTCACCTGAGAGGTCAAGCATCTCTAACACACACTGGCCACCTGCATTGCCTCTCATTGGAACTGCCCATGTCTGTTCTGTTTCTGTTTAGAACACTGCGTTTCGAAAGGATTTTGGACTACAGGGATGGGAATCCTTTCTCCAACCTTGGGTTATGTGGAATGCTTTTTTCAGGTTGTGGTCTCACTTTCAAGCAGTTTTTCTGGGCTTTTGCTAATTTTTTTGATTGGTTTTGTTTTTGCCACAGGAAGAGCTAAGCATCTCCCTTATGTCTTCTGGCTGTGGTGTCACAGGGGGAACAGCAGTGTCTACCCTGAGATTATGCACAGAGTTACTAAAAGGGCTTCATTTTGTACATCACATCTTTAATCCCCCTGGATATCCCCTTAAAATGATAAAAATGCTGTTTCAAGTGAAAACAAAAAAAATCCCCAGCCCCAGCTAAAAATAAGTGGGCAGGGACAAAAGAAAACTTTTTTAAAGTTTCATTGACAGGGAACACCAAGGAGAGTTAAAGACACTCAGAGAGAAAGAGGACTTGGTGTTGTCAGGAGCTGGGTGAGGAGGGAGGGGAGTGCGCTCTCTGGATCCAAGGTTTCACTTTGAGGAAAGAAATAGTATGAAACTAGATGGTAGTGATGGTCGCACAACATTGTGAATGCCTCTAATGCTCCTCAGTTGCACAATTTAAAAGGGGAAAAGTCTATATTTTATTAATGAAACTCCAAAAAGAAAAATAAACCTTGCCATAAATGAAGTGAAACAAACAAAGGAAACTAAAGAAAACCAAACAAAAACATCTCCAGAGGAAGGGAAGTCAAGTTTGGGAGGGGGAGGGGAATGATAGTGGGAATTTGGAGAACATTTTGGAGAAGAAGGTGTGGGTGGGTGCAGAGGGGGCTCTACCCCAGTTGGTGGTGATGCCTGAACTGTTTCTCCATTGTCCAGCAGTCCAGCTGCAGATGCAGGTTCAGGAGGAGTTGCAGGAGCGGCAGGAGGGAACTCGCGGTCTCCTGCTGGATCCAGATCATCCATTTTTGGTCTCTGACATCTTCCCCTGCCCCTGCCTCCTCTGTAACTATTGGATGTGGAGAGAGATTTAAGTCTTGTGGAAGAGCTCATGCTGTGTGAGAGGAAAAATTTACCCACCTGCCTCCCTTTCCATGTGCCTCTTCAAGGACAGAAAACTTCCCAGAGCTTTCCAGACAGCTCCCACCCAGAAAGTGCCCACAGGATGTGTTCTGTGACTGAATTTTTCCAGACAGGTGGTCTGAGGCCATTCTTTTCTCTGGTCCCAACAGTAGCTTCTGGGTACACCTCCTTGTGTGGCCCAGCCCTTGCCCCTCCCTCACCTACACACACGCATCAGCCCTGCCTTCCTGAACTTCGGGCTCTGTTTTGGGGGCTCCTGGTCCTCCACCTGACTTGCAGCGAGGTGGGCACTGTGCTCCATGTCAGAGCAGGGTGTGCTGAGCAACCCGTCATCCACAGGCAGGAACCAAGGGAGAGCCCTGGGTGATCTCTGGGTCAGAGGCGTGCCCCACTGATTTGTGGGCCATGGTGGAGGGGACCCTGCCATATCCAGACCCACCTGGATCCTGCGCTGGCCCTCAGAAGAGCGGCACATCAGCCCTTCACTTGGGGGAGGGGGCGTTGGTTTTCTTATTCATCAGCTGCTGTTCAATATGTGGTATCTAGCTCTGCAATGACAGTGACCAGCAGCTGACCCGGCCTGGAAGCCTCAGAGCCCTGCCCGGCCAGGAACACTCCTGCTTCTGTCCACTCGACCCTCTGCTGACAGATCAGACCGAGACCTTGTTCAGCTCAGACACCCGGGAGGGAAAAGACATACCCAGAATGCATGGGCTCCACCTTGGGCAGCAGGACCCTTCCCTGGCTCTCCACATCCCAGCCAGCCAGCTTTGCCCTGGGCTGTGGATGTGACCGGCCCACCAGGCCACTGAACTGCTCTTGCTTTGGGCAGAAACCCATCCCCAAATTGACTGCTCCACCTCCACCAGCCAGGACGGGTCCGTCGGGATACCTGGGTGGGATCAGAGTGGTGGCCTGGCCTGGGCGGGCCTGCCCTGGGCCTCCCTGTGTTACCTTTGGGTCTCTCTGGCCAAAAGTCCAGAGGCGCCTTGGGTGAGACATGACCCAGCGCTGGCAGGGTTGGTTAAGCCCCTCGCTGCGGGCTTTCCGGGGTCTGTGGCCTCGGGATATTGGGATGGAGCAGAACGTGACTCTGTCTCCAATCAAGTGAGCTGAGTAGGAACTTCTCTACAGAGTGGGTGCCTGGTGACTTTAGTTCCAAGTTCTGTTGGGCTCTATTGCTGGGAAAATGAGATCACTTCCTGAGGTCCACTTACCCAAGCTTCCTCCTGACACATAGCTCCCCAAGGACCTTTCTGGGCTGCCGATCTATCATTTCTCACTCCATGCCATGTCCACACACAGTGACACCAACTCAGCCCCCCTCATAGCCCTGGGGAGGCGTGGATGCAGCCAGTGCTGCAGCTCTGAAGATACAGCTGGGTTCAGACATGGCTCCCCCAACTCAACAGTTCTATCACCATGGAAAAGCCACGTGCCTCTCAGGGTCTCCCCAATCTCCCGTCAGCACAGTGGGGACCATTCTGGCCCCTGCTTCCTAGAGAAGCCATCCTGTCTCTAGACCTAGAAACACCTACTGCATCTGTCACCCCCATGGGCTGGCATCACAGGGAGCTCGTGCACAGACTTAGCAAAGGAATGACCCCACAGAGGGATGGCGGAGCGCAGAGAAGATGCCACACAGGCCTGGGTCTGCCCTGAGGTCTGGAGAAAGTCACTTTCCTTATTGCTTGCTTCCCAGCTCCCAGTCGTGCGACTACATTTAAATACAACTCTGACGTCGTCACCTCTGGCAAACAACCTCCTAGGTCTTTCTGTCATGTTGACATACAGGCCCAGATTCTGATCTCGGCCTCTGTGGTGGACTGCCCCACAATGTCTTCATACTTTTTGCCTTCAGTTCCCACGCCCTTTTGTGATCCCCACACCCTCCCCTGGAGGATGGATGGACTTTGAGACCAGGTTCTGACATGCAGACTGACTTGTGAAAATGTGCGTGAGTTCCACTCCTTCCCAGCTCCAGTTTTCCTTCTCTCTGTCTCTGTCTCTCAGTGCCTCTCTCTCTGTCTTTTCTCTCTGTTTCTCTGTCTCCCTTGCTTCTCTGTGTTTCAGTCTGTCTGTCTCTTTTCCGGTATGTATGTGTGTATATATTTATGTGTATATGTGTGTATTTATGTGTGTGTATTGTTCGGGCCCAGGGCAGGTCACTTCTGAAAATCCCTTGATGACATATTGATTATTTTGAATTCATGTTACTAAAGAAAAATTATCTTTGAAAATTGTGCAAGCACTTTGGTGGAATCTTCTCTAAGGACCAGCACTGCTAGGGAAGTGATGTTCCTGTGGCACTTTGATGTATCCTGTACCTTGTTCTGCCGGAGAGGAGCGTCCATTTGCTCTTCCCTCCAGGGGACCTCCTGGGGCCTCTGCCTGCTCACGTTGTCACCAGGGCTGGTTGTCACCGGGCTAAAGACCTGCCAGTGTGATGGTGGCCAATGTTATCTCTGCAGTCTGTCCATCTGCCTATGTCCTCACCTTACAGGTCGAGCATCTCTAGCACACACTGGCCACCTGCACTGCCTCTCGTTGGAACTGCCTGTGTGTGTTTTGTTTCTTTTCAGAACACTGGGCTTCAAGATGTTTTTGCACCACAGCGATGTGAAGCTTTTCTCTGACCTTGGGTCATGAGGAAAGCTTTTTCCAGGCTGTGGTTTTTCTTTCCAGCTGTCTTTCTTGGCCTTTGTTTTCTGCTTTAGTTTGGTTTTATTTTGCCACAAGAAGAGCTAAGCATCTCCCTTCTGGCTCTGGTTTCACACTTAGAACAGCAGTGCCTACCACGAGATTATGCACAGAGTTACCAAAAGGGCTTCATTTGGTACGTCTCATCTTTAATCCATCTGGATTTCCCTCTCAAAATACAAAAATGCTAATTCACGTGAAAACAAACAAACAAAAAATTCACCCGTCCCTACTTAAGATATGAGGGCAGCGAGAAAAAAAAGCCACCTTTTATATGATTTCATTGATAGGGAACATCCAGGATAGGTTAAGACAGAGAGAGAAAGGGGATTAGTGCTTCTCATTGGCTGGGGGTGGTAGGATGTGGGGTGCGCTTTGTATACAAGCTTTTAGTTTGAGGAAGGCAATTGTCTAAACCAGTGGTGTTGGTCTCACAACATTTTTAATGCACTTAATGCTCCTTAAAATTGCACAATTTAAAATGGGAAAAGGCTAAACTTTATTCTTGTAAACTTAAAACAAAAATAGAATATACTATAATAGAAAAGAAAAATATCTGACTCCATAGAAGATCTGTCCTTTTGGCTTTAACCCTGTGCCCTATTTTCTAGGCTTAATCTTACTAGCTCTGCACCTTTTGTAAAACAGTGTTGCCTTTAGCCTGAAATATACAGGAAAGCCTATTTTCAAGTCTTTGGTCTTTAAGGATATTAACACTTTTGCACTTATATAAAGACAGCAAGTTGCAGAATAGAAAATAACTTTTGCTTTGTTAGAGGTTTTACAGAGGCCCTATGACCTGGTCTATGTTGACAGCTGCAGACCAAGATAATGGCAGACTAATATCTTGGAGAACCATCTTCCCCAAGTCAGACTTCAGGCTCCTTTTCTAGTAAATAGGGGAGGGGCTGTGGTTGGTTGTTGCAAACTTCTTGGTGTCGGATTTCTTTGTCCTTTGAATCCTTTGCAGCTGTCCACGTGAATCAGATCACCGTGTTCCTGTAACACCTGCAACAAAACAAATTTTTCTATTCTGCAACTTGTTATCTTTATAAGAGTGCAAAAGTGTTAATATCCTTAAAGGTCAGAGTTTTGAGAATAGGATCTTCTGTTTATTTCAGCCTAAAGGTAACATTATTTTACAAAAGTTGCAGAGCTAGCAAGACTAAGCCTAGAAAACACGGCAGAGGGTTAAAGGAAAGGAAAAGATCCAATATGGAGTCAGATTTGTTCTTCTCTATTACAGTGCCTTTGGGTGAGAGCTAAGAGGATGACTCCTGGGTGGGTCCTCTACAGTCCCAGGCTGCAGTTCAGGCAGGGTCCCTGCCAGATTCACCATGACTTTGGACCTGATCTCCCGCAGAGAAAGTGACAATTATTGGATTAAAATTACCTGTCAAAATCCCTTCAATTGCCTGTAAACTATACCACAGCAGGGGATGTCTCATTGGCCAGTTAACTGCCAGTCTCCCCTGATGCAAGGGACCAGCGTCACGGCGGGATCCATGGTGGCCTGGACAGTGCACATTCCTACTTTTCTCTCCAGCCTTGGCTTCCTAAAATTGATGCTTTGAAAGCTCCCGTCCCTCTTCCCTCTGGCCTGGTGTGAATGAACAAGATACCTGCACCCACCTGGGCTGAGGCCAGGCCACGCACACAGCCCCATGCACACAGCCCACCATCTGCTGTCTACCCCTGGGCTCAAGTGCACCCTCTGAACTCCCCCACCCCAAAGGTCCGCGTGCCTAGTGCCTCCGCCCTAGGGGTCCAGATCACCATCAGGACCATCAACCACCCAAGGCCCACAGGCCATTGGCTGGCAGCCTGGGATCACCCTGACCCATCGGGTCAGATGAGACACAGGGTGCGGGGATCAGGGTGCCAGGGCGGGAATTGGAACCTCTTTCAGCCCAGCCTGCCTCGCCCTGTAGCCTCAGACACTAACTATGAAGGTGCACACTAGGCTGGATCCCCCGCTGGTGGCAGTAGTCATCATTACTGGAGCTCAGATTTCCCCACCCCAACCACAGGGTTAGGGGTGAGGGAGTGAGCTTAGGGTAGGGGTGCACTCAGAGTGAAGGGGATCCCATGGTGAGGGGGTATAGGTTGAGGAGTGTGGGGCCGCTCAGATTGGAACTGACCTGGCTGAGAGGTGAGGAGTATAGTTTCAGGATTTTGGGGGTCCTTTGGTGAGGCATGAGTGTGTAGGGGCCATAGGTTAGGACCAAGCAGGACGGAGTGTCAGGGCACAGACCTCGGTGTGAGGAGAAGAAGCCCTGTCTTTAAGGTCTGGTGGGAGACTGGGCCTGGCCAGGGGTGGGAGGGTAGTAACAGGGAGGGGAAGGTGAGCAGGGGAAGTGGGGCTGGTGGGGTGTGGCCTGGCCCAGGGCAGTCGTGGTTCTAGTTCAGTGCCAGGACCCAGTCGGTGGCGGGGTGAAGGCTCTGGGGATGGAGACCCGGCGGGACGAGCAGGAGGGGCACCACCTGGCTCCTCCCGGCCCCAGTGGCCAGGTCTGGTAAAGCAGGAGACCCACCCGAGCAGTTTGCGCTGCAGGAGGGAGGAGGAGGAGGGGCGCGCACGCGCTGACGGACAGATGAGCGGACGCCGGAACCCGCCCAGAACGAGTGGAAGCTGGCGGCAGCCGGTTGCTCCTGGACCAGCTCCTGGAAGAGGAACACGGCCTGGGGTCTGGGCCGCCGCTTGCCCTTGGTTTGGCTGCTGCTCCAGGGCAGTTAAGGGGGCGCTGGTGCGGGCGTGCTGCTCGAAGCCGGCGGGTGACGCCTGGGCTGTGCGACTGAGGAGGCGCACAGGGAGGGGTGCGGAGGTGAGGTCACGGCCGCGCGTCCGGTTAGGACCCTGAGGCGGTTCCCAGCCGCCTCTGTGGTTAGTGGTAACCCCGCTATTAGTAGTTCCTGAACCCCGCGTTTTTGCCGCCGCTTATACCCGGGTTTAGGAGAGCAGGTACTGACCCGGGAGGTGGGAGGGCTCCGGACGGCTCCGAAGCATCTCTGACTGGCCCTCAGACCATGACCTGCTCCCGGGAGGCGGGTGCGGTGCGGTCGCGAGGCCTCGGATGCAATGGGGGCTGCCCCATGAGAGCCCCTGGATTTGCTCCCATCTTCCCCGCGGCCTGACCTTGAGGGCGGCCTCTAAATCCCCAGGTTCTTGTGACTCAGGTTACAGGTCAGGCTGCCCCTGGGAGGTGGGCGCAGTGTGATCAGTGTGCTGGGATGGCTGCAGCAACAGCGGGAAATGGTCGCAAACCCCGCGCTTTCACAGGGCAGCCCCAGTCCCGCCATCGCAGCCGCCGCCATTCCCTGACAGCACAGCACCTGCCTTCCAGGAGCAGGCTGGCCTCTAACCTGAGTTCCACGAATCTGGGGCAGCAGAGGCCAATCTCAGGCCATGCGCTGGGGAGTTTGAAGCCAATCCACGGGCTCTCATGGGCAGACCCCATAACCCGCCACTGCCTTCGACCACACCGCGCCCTCCTTCCAGAAGCAGGCTGACCTGCGGACCGTGCCTGGAGCAGCAAAAGCCGAGCCCTGGACAGGCCGTGGGAGAGAAGGGGGCAAGTCGACCAGCCTGCCAGGTCGCTGCCCATCTCCCTGCCGCTGCCCCAGGTTCGTGGATCACTTGTTTTCAAGTCAGTGGGTTCCTGAGAGGCAGGAGCGGTGCAGTCAGGAGGCGGGGTCTGCGGGGAGGGGTGCTGCCCCAAGGGGATCAGGTGGACTTGCTCCCATCTCCCCCAGGGCCAGATCTGTGGACGGCCTCTGCTGCCCCATGTTCACAGGACGCATGTCATGTCAGTCTGTCCCTGGGAGGAGTGCTCAGTGCCCTCGGGGCAGCCTCAGTGGCTGACAATGATTTTGGAAGTGGGCTCTAGCCCAGCATAACTAACTCTCCTTTCTTCTCTTGCTTCCTCAGTTGGTGGCTGTATAGGCTTTTTCATTATAGGTTATTGCTGGATAATGAACATAGGTTTCTCTGCTATACAGAAGAAACTTTATTTAAAATCTATTTTTATATATAGTGGCTAACATTTGTAAATCTCAAACTCCCAAATATATCCCTTGCCATCCCCTTTCCCTGGTAACCTTAAGATTGTTGACTAAGTCTGCAAGTCTGTTTCTGTTTTGTAGATGAGTTCACAGTGTCTTTTTCTCTATTTTTTTAGATTGCACATATGAGTGATATAATTTGGTATTTTTCTGTTTCTGGCTGCTTTCACTTAGAATGACGATCTCTAGCTCCACCCATGTTGCTGCAAATGGTTTTATTTTGTCCTATTCATGGTAGAGTAATATTCCAGTCTATAAATATGCCACAACTTCTTTATCCAGTCATCTGTTGCTACATTTAGCTTGCCTCCATGTCTCGGCTACTGTATACAGTGATGCTATGAACACTGTGGTGCAGGTATCTTTTCACATTGGAGTTCTTTCCAGTTATATACCCAGATGTGGGATTTCTGGGTCATAGGGTAAGTATACTTTTAGTTTTTTGAGGGATTTCCATGCTTTCCATAATGACTACACCAAACTGGATTCCCACCAGCAGTGTAAGAGGGTACCCTTCCCTCTACAGCCTCTCTAGCATTTATCATTCATGAACTTCTGAGCGATGGCCATTCTGACTGGTGTGAGCTGATATCTCATTGTAGTTTTGATATGAATCTCTCTGTTTGTTAGTGATATCGAGCATTTTTTCATGTGCCTATTGGCCATTTGTGTCTTCATTGGAGAAATGCTTGTTTAGGTCTTCTGCCTATGTTTGGATTGAGTTGTTTGTTTTTTTGTTTTTAAGTTGTATGAGCTGTTTATATATACTGAAAATTAAGGCTTTTTTGTTAGTCGTATCATTTGCAAATATTTTCTCCCATTCGTAGGTTGTTGTTTCCTTTTTTTTTACTTATGGTTGCCTATGCTGTGAAGAAATTTATGAGTTTAATTACGTCCCTTTTGTTTTTTTCTCTTATTTCCATTGCCTGGGTAGATTGCCCTAGGAGAACGTTGCTAAGATTTATGTCAGATAATGTTTTGCGTATGTTTTCTTTTAGGAGATTTATCATGTCTTGTCCATCTGCATCTTAAGCCTGTACTCTAGATCTGTGCTTCAGTTTTGAATTTTGAGCTTCTTAGAGAACACCTACTCTTAGCTCATATGTCAGATTCAACATGTCTAAAGCTGATTTCATAATCATTTTTCTTGCAGCGTATCCATTTATTCAGTGGCATAATCATTCTTCTAGTCTTGAATACCCAAAGGCTTGGAATGGTCTTTGATTTATATTTCTCTCACCACCCTCCACATATTCTTGGCTTCTGGAACTGTATGTTTTTGGTTTCAAATGTCTATTCTGATTGCTGATACTCTGATGAAGAGCGTTCATCCCTGATACAAGAATTTTTCCTTCTGCTGAATTCTTGGATAATCTCTCCCCTCCTTTCAGTCAACCTTCAGTTTTGACCCTCCAACATCTAGAGTCAAGTCAAAGACTTACCACAACCAGATCTCAGCCAGGTAGTCTCGACCCTTAATCACTTTGGCCTTACCTTATTTGTTCCAATCATTATGTGACTTAGCCTCCTAGGGTAACCTGTGCCTTATTAAAATCCAGGAGTCACCAGTCTTTTCCTATCCAGTCCTCAGTTAAAACAGCTTAGAATTGCCCTGAGAACTAGTTGGAGCCCCATCCCCTTCATTGATTCTTCCCTATTTACTCCAAATACTTCTAGCTCCTCTTTGTATTTCTGCACTGTTCATGATCGGTAGCCTGTAATCTAGTCTTTGAGTACTGACTTGGTACCATTGCCGGTTGGTTTCCAATGTGTCTCCTCACTTAGCTGGTAACTGGAGAAGACTCCCTTGTTCAGCCTCCTTTATACCTTCACCCTGCTTAGCATCGGGCAATAGCAGGCATCCAGGCAGTGCTAACCTACTTTATTCGCAGGGGTGGTGGTTTGGAGTATAGCTAATAACTATTAATTCAGTGTTGCAATTAAAAAAGGAAGCCAAGAAAATCCATAAAACTTTATCTCCATGTTCAGTTTAGTGCTTTACCTCAACAGTTTTCTTAACTCTGTGTTTACATTCACATAGTGTTCAGTGCTTTTACTGTTCCCTGAGGCAAGCAGGTGAGTTGTCATTATGTTTGACTTTCACGTTACATTTCATATTGGATATATTTGTGCAATGACAAAACCTTCTTTTATAAGTAAACAGCTGGAAGCCCAGAGAGACTAACAGCCTAAACCAGGGTCACCTGGTTAGTGTTTGGCACAGGCCAGGACCGCGGTTCACATCTTCCAGCTGCTCCTCTTCCAGTGCCTTTTCATTCCAGTGCTGGGAAATGTAGCCCCATCAGCCAAACGGCCAAGTCTCATTGCTGCCCCTTTACCTGCCAGTGATGGCAGTGCTACAAAACGTGGCAAAGGAAAGGTCAGAAATAGGAGTGATAAAAGACATGGAAGTGCTGGAAATGGATCCTCAGCCTCTTCCTCCCTATTTGAGCACCTCACAAGTGTCCCTCTCTGACACTGCTGTTCATTGATTATAACACAGTCTTTAAAATCAGACTGATCTTTTGTAGGACATGCTTTTATCCTGGTCCCTTTCCTGCTAGTAGTCACCGTCATGGGCAGAAAGTGCCTGACTGTGCTCTGTTTGTCACTTAGGTGGGAGGGGAATTGGGAGACGAAGCGGGTTGAACTGAAGCCGAGCTTTTTACAGCTCTGTTGTTCTAGGACCAGAGCAGTTCCACTCCTGCTTTCATCACCTCTCCACCTCTGAGTCCCAGCTACCCACTCCTGCCTGCTTCCCCACATGCCACATCCTGGGGGAGGACAGTGTGGTTGGCAATGCCCCCTCCACCCTCCGCCTTCCGCCCTGGGAGGTGCAGGAGTCTGCTTCAACTTTTGAGCTGTTTTGGTAGTTGGGCTTTTCCAGCCTTTCTAGGCATCTGCTTTCCAGCTCTGGGAAATTGGAGATGTAACTTAACCATACAAGTTCTATACTAATGTATTCAGTGGCATTAATGTGATGTTGTCTTTAAGGTGTTCTGGGACTGGATAGGAGGTTTTTAACACAGGATGCTTCACATCCAATTCTAAAGGCCTACAGGATGCAGGTGTAATTCAAGTTCTTACATGGCTGTAAGGCAGACATGGACATTATTTTATAATATGACCATATGTTCATAGATTACGGTTAGTCAGCCGGCTCTGTATCTAATAAAAGTTTAAATTCCAAACGCTTGAAGAAAATTTGTGGACCATGTCTTTTTGCCTGTAACTAGTTGCAAAAACTGAAATCAAGACTCTACCACAAGCCAGTGTTTCCCAGTAGAGAAACCCTATACTTTTACAACCTCTAAGTAATTTAGTGGTTCTTTGGGTGAGATGAGGGATGCCAGAGTATTTTGTTGGGACACTAGAGTGGCATGACAAGTATTCTGGGACTGGTTACAGTTGAATCTCTGCTTCCTATATCCTGGACTGATTACAGAGTCAATGTTAGTGCGTTAACCAGCTTCTGAATGCAAGGGTAGCTAGGAAGACAACAGAGAAAATAGAAGGATATAAAGTAATGGAGAGACTTCAGAGCAGTACAAATGTTGACTTTGACACCACCAGCTGCTGACGTGAACTTGGCAGGAATTTGTGAGAAATGGTGGGTGTCACTGCAAGAAAGAGAGTCCTGCAGCTTTTGGGGTGAACAGGCAAAGGGGAGAGCAGATATGGTGACCACTCGGGGGCTGATTATTTGTGTCCTGAATGTGAAAATGTCTGGTCTCCTGTTCAATTTTGCAGCCACAACTTCACGTGACTCAGGGCATTATTTCCACCAGATACCATAAAAACATAAACAACCTCTGTTTCCCAAAGTGTTTGTTCTCGATCTGAGATGATTGTCCTGTGGTGGGAGGTAAGTGGGCGGTGGGTCCTATTACATCACTCCCTTTCACTAAAAGTCTACCTCGCTGCTTTTCACCCTACTGCTAGGGGTGCTGCCATTCTGTTACACCTAGACCTATAAGACAGGCTTACCTGAATCCTCACGTGAAGAGGGATAGTTATGTGCAGTTTTAAATAATTGCTTGGGTCATGTGGTCCTTTGTTCCCTCCATTGGAAATCACTATTCCAGAGCAAATAGTATGAATCTATATAAACTATATTGTTTGTAAGATGTCTTCGGAAGTTTTGCAGTAGGTTTAAATATTTGCTTGGTGATGGCCTCTTGATTGTTTGAAGGAGGCAACCCTCACTAGGGGCTTTGTTGGCTCCCTTAGATTTCCCTTACTGGCAGTAGAGTGTTCGTAGGCAGAGTTAGAAAGTTAACTGGGCTGAGAAGCTGAATTTGCCCGCAGCTGGGAATTGGTAGAAGAGTCAGTTATGGAAGGAAGGATTTAGGATTATCTGGTAGCAGAGTTGTGGGATCCAAGCCCTGGGAAACCTCAGCTTTTGTAGAGTATATTCTGTAACAATAGGCTATTGGATAATTTTAACACTTGTTATGGGATGTAGAGTTGGGGAAAGACTTAAAAGTGAAAGAACCTTAAAAAAGAATCTCCAAATATTTTAAAGAAAACAGTACTCAGAATGAGAGCTTTCCTGGAAAAGACTAGTTCTTCACTTCACAGGGGAAGCAGGGAGAAAGTGTAACTGCACTTACAGTAACTTAAAAGGTAAACCTTACCCTCCCACTTAGCTGTTTCCTGGTGTAAGTTCATATTCCACATCTGTAGTTTTAGACATGATGTGTCATTTTCTGGTACTCCATTCTGCTTCTGAGTGAGAGACTGACGCAAAGTCACATAGCAATTGAAAAATTGCACAAAAGTCTTTATTGTTAAAAATGTAGATATGTGGCAGAGTGCTGCATTTGCAAATGACTTTCAGTACAGAGAACACTTAAAAGAATGCGGTGTTATTTCTTTTTTTATTCCTTTAAGCCTTTGAATAGAAGGTTTTCTTTGCAGAGTTTCTGGAGTACATCAGAACAAGCAGAAACTAAAAATAGCTTTAAGAAAGCACCAGTATAGATGTTGTTTATAGTATGGTATCTGTCTTAAAGTTAACTCTTTAAAGCAGGAAGTTGTAACTCTCAATTTCTTAAGCAAATAAAAAACATTCTTGACTCTTAATGACATACTTTGTGGGGTGAAGCCGCTTTTGCTTCCATTCTGAGCATTGAAAGGCCTTCAAGGATAATTCTACCAGTCCTCAATATTTTATTTTCCTTCTGTTGTGAACTTGTTATTAAACTTGAAGGAGATATAAATATCATTAACTTGCTACATATGTAGATATTTAGTGTTACATAGTCAGAAAATTTGTGTACATCACACGTATCTACATAATTCCCCAGGTTCCAACTGTGTTCCTGATAAAAGAATGGTGGGAAATGGCATTATGGGGATATGTCTTGCAGTACACAGTGTTTCCCCTGTTCCCTCTACCAGATCTGGATATTCTTTCATCTTTCGGCTTCTAGAATTTCTACCTCTTTTTCTTAAGACAGGTGTAACTCATCCCCCTGCTCACACAAATATGCGTACACACACACACACACACACACACAATGTGCCATAGGGAGTAGCGTGCACCATCCCATTCTCTGACTCCAGCTCTGATCCCACACACTGGAGGCAGTGTCTTGCACGAATTCATTTGTAAGTTCCTTTTTAAAACTCGGGTGGTCGGGAAATAGGACTGATATCCTCACCTAGTAGGCAAGCCCTCAAGGATAACTTCTATGGTTAATGCCAGGGTATCTTAATGTTTGAGTACCTGGGTTTCATGTCTTCCTGTACCACCTGTGTGACCCATGATTCCCACAGTTCTGTCTCCCGTTAGACTTTTTCTCTCAAACTCTGGACTCTTATAATATTCTGCTGATTTGGCATCTTCACTTGGAACTCTGATATCTTAAAACCAACGTGTGTAAAAACTGAGCTCTTGGTCCTCCTACCCCCCAAACTGGTTCTTTATGCAGCCTCCCCCATTCAGTTAGTGGAAACTTAATCCTTCCAGCTGCTTGGGTCAAAAATCTTGGAGTTATTCTGACTTTCACTGACATACCACATGAATTCTGTCAATAGATCTGGTTTGACACTGCCTTTAAAACATATCCAGAGCCCAGCCACTTCTCACCATGGCTCCTGCTTCCACTGCTGCTTCCCTGCCCTGAGCCACTGTCCTCTCCTCCTGCATAGCCCTTCTCAGTAGCTTCCCACCTTTCATCTCTGACCCGTTTGCACTATTCTCACCCCGCAGTCAAGTGAGCCTTGAAAACCTAAGTTAGATTGTGTCGTCCTTCTGCAGTGCCTCCCCATTTCACTCCGGGTAAAAGCCACAGTCCTTACAATGTCCTCCAAGGCCATACAGGATCTGCACTGACCCTTCTCCGCAGCTCCAGCCGTGCCCCCATTCTGGAACATGCGAGGTCACGCTGGCCTTGGTGATGGTTATTCCGTCCTCCTGGGACTTCTCACCTCCTAGTCTTAATTCTAACCTCAGTTCACAGTGTGCCCTGCTCTGGTATTTAATACAACATCACCCTCATCCTATACCCTCAACTCTCTTTACTTTGCCCTTTTTACTTTTATCTATGGTTCCTCTTTCCTAGCATGCCACCTCCTCTGCTGCTCTGTTGTGTGTATTGTCATCTCCACCCCCACCCCAGCTAGACTCCAACCAAGCTCCGTGAGGACAGGACTTTTGTTTTGTTTATTGGTCTATTCCAAGTGCCTAGAGTAGTCCTGGGTACATTGTAGGCCGTCAAAAATTATTTGCTGAATAAATTAAAAGGCTATTTTAAAAATGAATCATCCTTTCATTAACAGGTGAGGAAAGGAAGCTGCATGAAGGAAAATGGTGCAGTAAATAATGATATTTGCCTGTTGTACTATGTATGATATATATATATGTGTTTTAGTCTTAATTTGGTATCTCAGTTTCTTAATTTAATAGCTGTATTAAGGTGTAATTTACAGGCCATAAAATTCACATATTATAATTGTACAAGTCAGCCATTTTAACTATTTCTAGAGTTGTGCAACTGTGTCCTCATAAAGTCCCCTTGTGTCCATCCATATGCAGTTCGCCCTCCCCTCAGTGGCACCCTGATTTTATTTGTTTTTGTTTTTTTGGCAATCACATCTGAAAAGAATAATTTACACAGCAGTACTAATATAGCTTTGCACTTTTAGAAATGACACACTTAAATATGAAATCAGGAGTCATTGCTGAATGTAGGCAGCAGTATCAGACATCGGTGAGAAGAATGGACTTGAGTGTCAGACTGGCTGCGATATTACCCAGCTCCACCATTTACCAAGTTACCCAAATTATTTTCTGTCTCAAGCTCTATGTCTGTTATATGGGTGTAATAATAGCAGCTTACAGAGTTGTGAGGATTAAGCAAACAGGGAAACAAAATTTAGTATAGTGGCCAGCTTATGTTATTACCTAAGAAATAGCCTTGCAGGTAGAGAGCAAAATTCAAATCAGTTTCTAAAGTATGTGTAAAATATGATCCAGTTCCTGCCTGGTTTGTAAACACGTATGCCTACTGCAGAATATAAAAGCAGGCTAATTTCCAACAGAAAAGATCATTTCTCAGCATTTCTTTCAAAGGTAGTTGCAAAATAATTTTTACTAAATTTTCTGTGCCCATCTCTGACAGAGCTTTGACACCAGGGAAGTAATTATCTACATTTTTGTTAAAATGATGCTGACCATCAGGAAGTGTTCCGAATTATATTTTAGCCTTTATGTTGGGAAATATTGTGAAACTTCTTCTAAATTAATGGGGGAGGGGCATTCATTGTAGCTCTTGTAGCCTGATAAGGCTTCTCTAAATTATCTTTTTTTAAATTTTAATTAAAGTAATTAATTAATTTTTTGCAGGGGGTGGTAATTATGTTTTTATTTATTTTATTTTTATAAGAAGTTCTGGGGATTGAACCCAGGCCCTTGTGCATGCTAAGAATATGATCTTTCACTTGAGCTATACCCCCCTAAATTATCTTTAATAAGGTCTTTTTCTCTGTTTGTTATTTTCTTTTATGTACAGATGCACAAAGCAGGGTCATCAGAAGCCTCTCAATTCCAAAGATGATTATAGTGAAAAACATTGCACAGTGACAGTGAATCCTTGGAATATGAAGAAAGATTGTAAAGTCCTGAATGAATTAAGAAGGAATTGTTACATTAACTTACATGTAACCATGGCTCTCTTACCTTTATTTTTCACTTTATAATGAAGATATTCCTCATCAGTCAAGGTTGCTTTGTTAGATATAGGGAATATCTAAAGCCTTTTCTGGAAGATTTTTAAATAAATAAGAGCAGGTAATTTATCAGAAGTGTGAATGGTGTAATCTGCTCTGTCTAGTATGGTAGCCACCAGCCACATGTGACTATTGTGAATTGAGATGTTCTATAAGTGGAAAATACATAATAGATTTTCAAGACTTCGTACAACAATAATAATGTAAAATATTTATTAAAAGTTTTCAAAGTGTTAATCACTTTTGAAATGATAGTATATTGGATATTTTGGGATAAATATAATTATTCCTGGAATTAAGTACACTTGTTCCTTTTTATTGTCTAAATGGGATTACTGGAAATTTGTGACTTGCACTATGTTTCTATTGACAGTGCTGGCTTCTAACTTATTGCAAATAATATGAAAAAAACTTTGATTAAGTATTTTATAATTGAGTAGTTGATTTCCATCATATTATTTTCAGGTGTACAACACAGAGGCTCAACATCTTTATATATTATATTCCATTTAATGTCACCATAAAATAATGGCTATATTTCCCTGTGCTGTATGATACAGCCCTATAACCTATCCATTTTATACATAGTACTTTTTACCTCTCAATCCCTTACCCCCTTCCTGCCTCCCTCTCCTCCTTCTCCCCATTGGTAACCACCAGTCTGTTCTGTGTACCTGTGAGTCTATTTCTGTTTTATTATAGTAATTAATTTGTTTTATTTTTTAGATATACATATAAGTTAATAAATAGAATATTTGTTTTTCTTTCTCTGACATATTTCACTTAGCATAATACCCTGTAGGTCCATCCATGTTATTGCAAAAGACATTATTTAATTTTTTAATGGCTGAGCAGTATTCCATTGTGTGTGTGTGTTCATGTGTATATATGTGTGTGTGTATGCGTGTATATATGTAAATATACATATATATATAATATACCACAACTTCTTTATCCAGTCATCTGCCAGTGAATATTTGGGTTGTTTCAGTGTGTTGGCTACTGTAAATAGTGCTGCTGTGAACACTGGGGTGCATGTGTCTTTTTGAATTATATTTTTCTCCAGACATATACCCATGAATGGGATTGCTGGATCACACGGAAGTATATTTTCAGTTTTTTAAGGAAACTCTATACTGTCCTCCATGGTGGCTGCAACATTTACATTCCCACCAACCGAGTAGGAGGGTTCCTTTTTCTCTTAAAAGGTCAAAAATTCTCTACATTTATATACTTTCCTTACAGTTTAGGACACAATTTGGCAAAAGCCAGATAGAATTTAATAGGAGTAAATACAGTATTTTTTCAAATGTCCATGCATTATGGATAGATATGTTATTGATGAGTTGGTTCCCTATTTTTGTAGATGCAGAAATTTTTATAGCTTCACAGACATTTCA
Source organism: Camelus bactrianus (assembly GCF_048773025.1). Taxonomy (NCBI): domain Eukaryota; kingdom Metazoa; phylum Chordata; class Mammalia; order Artiodactyla; family Camelidae; genus Camelus; species Camelus bactrianus. The sequence goes on from NC_133544.1 coordinate 100,974,174, forward strand.
GTCTTGCAGAAAGAAAAATGTCTTTGCATTTTGCTGAACTTGTCCGGGTGGCTTTATGGAATTTGGTCCAGGCCTGCAGAGGTGAATACACATCCAAACCTGAACCATTTGAATGTCTGCAAGATTTTAAGAGTCTAGAATGTCAGATCTGGACTATAACTCTGGTGAATGACATCAGTGAGTGGACTCAAGAAAACTCCATTTGAGTGCAAAGCCTTTCATAAGCCAAAAAAGGCTTTGAAATTGTGGCAAAGCCAGAGACTTTTGTGCACCACATATGGCCAAAAACCCATGGGGACAACCACAGGCCTTCTGGAGTGCCAAGGGAATTCCATGTGAGGAGTTCAGCACTCACAGGAATCCAACAAGTCCCTGCCAGCCAGAGCACCTTCATTGCTACTGTGGTATTTTGAGCAAATGTCTTTTCTTCAGGTTCAAATTGGTTTGTTGTTTTTTTTTTAATAAAAGAAAATCAAACAACTTCTTGTTCCCGTGGTGAAAGTAAAAGTCTAACATTTTCTGATTTCTTTTGACAGAGAAAACTTGAGCCTATGAATCTAAACTCATCTGTGATGGTCTGCAGCTGGGAGCAAGCAGATCAGTGTCAGTCCCTTTGCAGCCGTTGGCTGGGAGCCTGCATGTTCCCTGGAATGATATTTGAAACATGTCACCCTAGCCGTGCTTTTGCTCTGGACTGGGAGGCGAGTCAGTCAGAATCTGCATTATGGAATGTATGTTTCAGATCCAAAGCTAGGAGATCTTTTTTTAATAGCCAGAGAATGTAGTCATAAATATATCTATTAATGTATTTATGCAAGAACAATTTTAAAGTTTTTTTATTATAAAAATTTCCCCCAAAATTGAAAATGAAAGAACATTGGAATTAAAATCCAATGGAATTAAAAGCAGTGGAATTAAAAATCATCTGTACCTTAGTTATACATAAAGAATCTTAAAATCCTTCTAAACATTTTTTTGTTCAAATGTAGATATTTTTCCCTTCCAAAAATGAAAATTATTATTTCACATTTTTTTCTTTTTCCTTTTATTATATATTCCATATTAATAAATATAATTCTTTTAAATCCCTTTTAATGGCTGTTTAACATTATATTGAACAGATATGTAAATAGTCCTAGGTTTAAGAAATTTAAAAAATTGTCATTACAATGCCCCTGCAAAGAATTTTTTCGTGTTTCTATTTTTAGTTACTAATTTGGACTAAAAGTTAACAAGTTTACTTTTCTTCATCTAAAACATTGGTTATTTTATGAATGAATTGTAAGGATTTTAAATAACTTTTCAGTAATTTCAACAAAGAAATTAACTTTAAGGCAAAAATGTATGATGGTTTGCAAATCTATTTTCATTATATCTTCACTTTTACCAGTGTCATATCTGTGTGTGTTTGCACAAGTGCTTTAACTACCAGCAATGTAAGAAAAATCTGTGTACTAAAAATGTGAAAATAGTTTCCTGGTTTGTGTTTTCATTCTCCCAATATAGGTTTTGGATGACAAGCTTGTATTTGCAAATGTACACACCCTGTGGGTGGTGCTCTGTACATACGCTGAGATACTGTACATAAAATTGCCTCTGAATCCCAATCATCTGAAAACCGTGTCCTCAGCCTTTGATACCTTCAGCTGTTTTATGAAAGTCCTCCAAGTGGATGAAAGTATCAACAACCGGAACAAGAGTTTTTCATTGCCCTATTTGAGAAGAGCTGCGTGAACGACTTTTATATTCAGGATAGAGATACATTCATCAATCCAACCACCAGGAGCCTCACTGTAAGTCTAAACCGAGTTTAGCTGCTGTCTTGGGGGTGATTTAGAACCTGCTGTTGAATTATAAGTGATTTGGTTTTGTTGGTTTGGTTTGGTTTTTAAAAGCTGCCCATAAAAATGAAAAAAGAGAAAGAAAAGAAATATGCCTACAGATTCCTGTTAGGATAGTAAACAGTGGCTGGTTATTTACCCTGTATAAACCACACGCTTTCTTAGAATCTATTTAGGTTTACTTCATCCTTTCTCAGATCAAGTATCAAGTAAGGGACAGTTTTAAAAAAAAATTCAGGATTAACTGGCTTGTGAGCTCCGGGATCTGCAAGGCAGCTTTCCCTTCCCATGGTGTAAGTCAAATGGCAGAAATGAAATAAAGCACTTCATGTATCCTCCGGTGTTAACAGGAAAAGGTAAGTCTTCTTGACCTTGTTACTTCCTGGGTAAAATGAAGATAATATGTCAGGAGTCGACAAGCCCATTTAGGGCAGGAACCATGTTGTCTTGTTCACTGCTGAATCCCAGGCACCAGGAAGGCTGAGTTTAACAAGTGGGTGAATGAATGAACTGTAGTTCCCCCAGAGTTACCATGTGGGGCAATGTGGATTAGCAGCTAAGAGCATAGACTCGAGAGGTGAGGGTACAGTTCAAGTGATGGGGCGCATGCTTAGCACGCATAAAGTCCTGGGTTCAGCCCCCAACACCTCCTCTAAAATAGACAAATAACCCTAATTACCTCCCCACCCCCCACCAGAATTACCTTATTATCTCCCTGCCACCAAAAAAAAAAAAAAAAAAAGGTAGAAGTGGCCAAGAGCATAGACTCAGGCTGGAACACTTGTGCTGGTTTCTCGCTGTCTACCTTGTAAAAGTCATTTAGCCTCTGTGTTTATCAAGTTCCTCATCAATAAAATGGGGATAATAATAGTACCCACCTCGTAGAGATGCTATGGGGATTAATGAATCTGTTTGAATTTTAGAACAGCCCTGGCTAATAGTAAGTACTATGCATTTGCCAGCTCTTTTCATAATTACTGACAGATGTTATTATCAACCAAAGAAGTATTAGTTCTTTGTAAGGGAAATGCATGTTAGACCATTTCATTTATCATTTTCTGTAATTCAGGATTTTTCCCTCTGAAATATCATTTTCTGTCTGTGCACTAGTAAATCACAGGGCTTTCCAAATTTCATCTGTCTGAGTTCTTGTCATGATGACAATACTGCAGAGTTTTGACATTTTTTAGGGACTCCATCTGAGATGACAGCAACCCCTCAAATTCAGAAGCACTTCTCTAACTGACAACATCTCGCATGAAATGAAGTTTGTAAAATGTAAGAGCTTCAGACGCTAAATGATGCCATAAATGCAAAGATGTTATATCTAAGCTCTTTAAATAAATCCTGTCATTGAAATAAAGGAAATACTATATTATAGCGCTCTATGACTTTGTTACCTTGCTATCCGTTTATCTGACTCTTTAAGACAAAAGAAAGCAAAGACTGAGATTGATCATTACTACTGTGTGGTACACGTATTTGTGGATGAAGACCATACTGAAATGCACTGTCTAAGATACTAAAATGGACACTAAACAGCTGCTTGATGCACATGCATGAACAGAACAGGGAGCTGGTTGCAGGGAGCAGACACTGAGCTTCCTGGATCAGAGACTCAGCATAGCAGTCCAGCCCAGCAGTCCACATGTTTTATATTTATATCCCAGCAAAATTAGCAGTGAGAGTCTGAAATGAACTTTGGGGACACTTGCAAACAGCTGTCATGATTACTAATGTGGGACACCAGGATTCTACAGTGTTTAGTTGGCATCTGCACACAACCATTTCTTTTCCACTAAAGCCTGTTGTAATTGCTGGTTCCACATCCAGGCTGAGGAATCACCTCATGTGGTGTTTGGGAGGGAGGTAAGTGGAGTCAGGACCCATGCTAAGGCTGGGTGGGTAATAATCTGGTTCTAGTACAGGAGAAAGGAAAGTAGGTCAGGTGGGAAGGAGAATGACTGGATTTAAATTTTGTTTCTTGAGTAAGCTAAATATATAACATCATGTCAAGTTTCTTTATTGTTTATATTCCATGTGCTGTCACCGAATAACTACTGAATTGTGGGGACAAAAAAGCCTGGGTTTTAGAATTGACCCTGCCCCTAAACAGCCAGAGTCCAGGTTCCTCTGTGTGTCCAAGGAGGGGGCTGCTGCCTCCACTGAAGCAGTTTGGGCACTTGGGTGGCGTAGTTTTTTTTGCTGTGGAAGACTGGCCCGGTTGTAGGACATTAAGCATCTGCAAGGCCCTCACCAGGTACCCACGGTGGTCCCAGGACGGTAACATCCAAGTGTTCCTTTCCAGCCACGTTTGCAAATGACCCTCAAGGGGTTAGTATTAATCCTCGGTGAGAATTATGAAAAATTATATGGTACCTCCATCCCTTCTGGCAAAGGAGGGCCCCTTATTTACAAATGACCACAAAGTGTTAGCACCACATTTTATTAGCAGAACATGTGAACACGTGGTGACAGTGACGCTCACCTGTTTGCTTCTGCTTCCCAGTGCAACTTCAGCCTCCATCAGAGGACCTCAGCTGCCCCAGCGAACAGGGCCTTCTGTACAGGGAATGTGCTCCTCCTCGAAGCATAGACAAGAAGCAGCCCTTAGATCTCATCAGGTGAGCTGTTGTGGAGAGCACTCCAGTGGGAAGGGCTCAGGGTTGCCCTCATGGCTTCTGAGTGTGACAGTCCTCCCAGAGTGTTACCAACCAGGAAGCTCACAGGAGCTCTGAGCTTTGTTGCCCCAAGTTTTTACTGGAGACTTTATTACAAAGACATGATTTATTGGGTCACTACTGACATGGCTACCCCAAACACTAACTGTAAGTCAAAGCCCTAACATTTGAGCCCCTACCTCTCCTGATGGTCACTCACTTGTCACAAAGCTCAAAGCCCCACTCCTCTAATCACATGGTTGGTGTCTCTGGCTGGCCAGTCCCCATCCTGAGTTATCTCATGAACACAAGCCATTCAAGGGTCCACCATGAATAGTAAAGACACTCCTATCTTGGGAAATTTCAAGGCTTTAGGGGTTGCCGTCCAGGAACTGGGAACAAAGACCTTCCAAATTCTTCATTAAACAGGAGTAAATGTTAGGTTTCACTTAAATTATAAAATAAGAGAAGTATTCTCACTGCTTAGCTCTATCTGCTGTTCGACACCGTTTCACTACACCACGTGACTGTAATGTCGTGCTCAGCATGTGTATTCTCAGAGCATCAGCGCCGGCTGCTCCCCGGGAGCTTATGCTGTTTGTGCAAGGCTGCTGGGAGGAGGGAGGCCAAGGACAACTGAGCAAACAAAAATAATCGGGCTAATAAGGAAACAATTTCAGATTGAAATGAAGGAAATAATACAGTGTTGAGATGGGAGACTTGGGGGAAATGGAGTCAAGAAAGCTATCTTTGAGAAGGTTACATGTGAGCTAAAATGGTGATAAGGAGGCTGGTCTTTGAGGATCTGGGATAAGTCACCCCAGGAATAGAGGCAGCTTGTCCATTGCCCCGAGGCACAAATGTGCTCAGCAGGTTTGAGGAGATACTGGAGCCAACGCTGGTGAGAGTGATGAGACGCGAGGTTTAGAAGGGCATCAGGAGCACGGAAAGTAGTGTAGACTCTAAGTGCAGTGAGAAGCAGTCATGATAGTTTAAGCACTAAGGTAATTTTCTCTCACAATTTGCAAAGATAATGTGGAGAATGAATTGCAGGGACCCAGGAAGCAGGGAGGCCTGGTCGGAGGCTCTTGGAGTGGGCCAGATGAGAGATGGTGGGAGCCAGGGAGAATGCGTTTGGGGAGTGGAGCTGACAGGATGCAGTTATGGGCTGGCTGTGGATGGTGAGGAGAAGAGAAGGGTCAAGGTAGCCCCAGGTCGGCCTGGAGCCAGGTGCCTGATCTTCCTAATCTCAGTGCCCCATTCAGATGCCCACTTACTTGGGCAAACCTCTTAACCTTCCAAGTGAGGGTTTTAAATCACTGAAGTCTTTTTGTTTGTTTCACATTTTATGGAAAGATTCAAACACGTACAGAAGTAGAGATAACAGCACAGCCAGCCTGTCTGTATCAGTCACCCATCTCCAGAATTATCAACTCAGAGTCACTGTTGTTGCAACTTTCATCTCCACCTCTTCCCCTCCCCCACTTCGGGATCATTTTGAAGGCAATCCTACGTAGCTTAACCTTTCATTAGTGAAATGACAAGGTCTCTTTCAAATACAATTGGAATATTCATTTTTTTTAGGGTTACGAAATAATTCCCTGATTGTCACAAAAATACACTTTTAAGCAGTTTTGGGGTTGAAATCAGGATCCAGACTAAGTTCACACATTGCAGCTAGCATATCTCTCAAGTGGGTTCTAATCTATAATTTTCCTGTTTCTCATTTTCCTTGAAATTGCTGAGGGATTTCTCTATTTCCTGTTTGGTTGATTTCATTCTCCCCTGTGGTTAGACTTATTTCTCCATCCTATGTATTGGCTTTAGCTAAGTGATTTGATCCTCCCCTAAAAGCTTGATCTGAACGAGGTTCAAATTTGTGCAAGAATATTTGTTATATGAAGTTTTGTACTCCTGTCATAAGGTACATAATGTCCAGTTGACTCTCTTTTTTGTGATGACAGCAGCCAATAATGATTGTCACCCGGGATCATTATTTCATAAGGGATTTTATTTCATGTGGTCATACTCTAATTTCATCCCACAATTATCAGCAGGATCACAGTCATGAAGAGGCACTTTCTCATTAACCCGGATTATCCTGTAGAACAGTTTTAAAAGAGGAAGTTTATATATTTGTAAATATTTAAAGTTGATACATTTTTCTATTGTTTCTAATGTTTTTTTTCTAATAGAGGTACTGAAGATTGAATCTAGGACCTTATGCTAGCTGAGCACACACTCTGCCACTGAGTGTACCCCATCCCCCTTGAGATTCATATTTATATGATATATTCCTTCTGTTATTTTTGTTTTATGTTATACAGAATTTGATGGCAGGGCAATGGGTTTGATGGCTATTTAATCATTCTTTATGGGATTTTGGGGTTGGTGTGTGTGTTTGTGTTTGTAAAGAGAACAATTTTCCCACTATTTTAAGTATGTTTTGTGAAGGAAATTATGTTGATCTGTTCCCTTCTCCTGGTCCATGTATTCCCTTGTTGCTTCCCACTAGTGGCCACTTGAGCTCTGTGACAAGACTAGCATGTCGTTAATCCAGGTTGAAGGAGATCTGAAGAGATTTATTCAAGGAGATGAAATTTGTAGACAATGAATTGGAAAGTATTGAGAAAGTTATTCATTAGGAGAAGGTATGGGGTTGAATTGTTAAGCGCAGAGAAATCTAAGCTATGAACCACCAAGACAATTATTAACTCCAGGAAAAACAAAGTAGGGAATAAAAAAGTAAGCCTAGCAGACAACTTGCTACAGCTGTGAACAGTCTGTACAGAGTCCTAATAATGTAAACCAAGGATACTGAGCTGATCAAAATTATAATGTATTTGTATCAAAAGGTTGGAAGAATGAAGGTTTGGGTGTGTAGAGGAGATGTGGTTTGAAAGAGAGCTTAATATTCATTTTCCAAAATAGAAAGTTAAATAGGTGATACATAAAGCTGAAAAAGTCAGTAGGCTGTGTTACAAGGATATTAGTCAGAAATAGGGAGTTTTTATTCCAAGAGTCAGCAGTAGGAGCTGAACATTGTTGCTTCTGACCAGGAAATGGGGTGGTTGTTGGGAACTGCTCCTTTTTACAATCGGTGTTCGAGAACTGTTTGACTCTTTAATGAATGTATGGTATAAGTTTGATAAAAAGAAATCAAAGCTGAATTTTGAAAAATTGATGTTAAGAATTGGGGTGTTTTTGACAGAGAGAGATAACAATCAGACAAAACTACATTTGAAGGGATCCTCATTATTTCTAGCCTTTCAGCAAGGACTAGGGGGCAGACATCTGTTTAAGGTTCAAAAATTCTTTCTGACATTCTTGCCGACATGTAACCTTTGGAAGTAATGAACTCTCCGTCATTGTAAATATGCAGGCAGAGGCTGCCTGACCAGCTCTCTAACTGTAGCAGGGTGTGTTTACCATTGGCCAGTTGGAGCAAGCAACTTCTAACATTCTTTCAGTTTTGAATGTGGCATTTTCAGGATGGATAGTTGATAAGAATGTATTACAAAAAGCTTAACAAGAAAGAGTCCAAGACATCTCAAACCCATTGCCAGGGTTTTCTCTGCCAGACACCATCCTGAGCCTGCCATCTGTGAGCCAGGCCACAAAGACCAGTCACATGAGAATGAACACACTTTGTCCCTCCTATCTGATTTGGCATCGGGCTCAGCCATTTTCCCCATGGAATGGTCCACGCCCAGGTCTCTGACGATGGAGCTGGTCTCACAGCAGCCCTGTGAGCGCTGGTCCAGCCCTAGGGGTTCCTGCGTGAAGTTTCTCAGGACTCCAGGCTGTTCTCAGAGCTGAGTCCCCCCTAGGCTAAGCCCTCGGAGCTCATCTCAGCTCCAGACTGAGCCGGAAGCTTCCGAGAGAACTCAGAGCTGAGGAAAGTCACAGGTCTTACCCAGCACTGCCGCGTCAGCAGTGCTCCAGCTGAGGGAAGTAGCAGCAGCAGCAAACACACCTGAGCCGCCGCCTCATTTTTCCGCCTCATCCCTAAGCCCTCTGTGTCTGCCTGTCTGTGTCTGTCTCCCTTTCAGGACCAGCCTGGCACCGCTTCGTGCCCTGCCTCCTTTCTTCTAATCTTGCCTCCCTGGCCTGTTCCATCTACTCCAGCTTAACTGAGTAACATTGAAGTGTTTTTGAAACCTAGGAACAGCCGACGAGCTAGATACAAAGAATACAGGGCAGTTCCTTACTCAGCCACATCCCTCCTGCCCTCTCCCATTCCTACATGAGTTTTATAAATATTTTGTCAGAGAGACATTGCACTCCCAGTTGTTATCATTATCAGCCATTTCCTTATTATCTGTGGTTTACGATGCATTTGCTCCAGGGAAGTTCCCGAGATAAGGCAGACTCAGATGACTGAGCCAGTAGTTGAAGTCCACTTGTGTCAAGCCTGTTAAGAATGATCTTTGGTGGGATTTGTTGAATGTGCCAGACTGTCCAGTGAGTGGTGATGATCCCCTGCATCTGCTCCGGAGTCGGCCTCGTCCCCTCCTTTGCTCTGTTCTCATTTATCTCTCTTCAGCAGGTGAACCAGTGATCTGTATTTCTATGATACGTAAAATACTTCTTATTTCACGGTAGAATTTGGGGGCTGCTGTGAAAACGCATATGTTTTAAGTGTGAGTTGAGTCAGAGGTTTAAACTTAAAGCCCCCTTGATTTAGAATCAGAAATTAGTATGATGGAAGGAGGGTATAACTCAGTGGTAGAGTGAATGCCTAGCATGCATGAGGTACTGGGTTCAATCCCCAATGCCTCCATTTAAAAAACAAATAAATAAACCTATTTATGCCCCACCTTAAAAACAAAGAAAAAAGAAATTAACATGAGGATGAAGCTACAGAGTGAATATGTGTGTCTTCTGAAACTACCTTCTGTCTTTCTACAGGAAATTCTACGGAGAGAAGGTCGGAATCTACTTTGCTTGGGCTGGGCTATTACATTCAGATGCTCCTCCTGGCAGCAGTCGTGGGGGTGACTTGCTTTCTGTATGTATATTTTAATCAAAATAACTGTACTTAGAGGTAACTTCTCTTTATTCCTTGTTACGGTGCTTACTTAACTTAGAATGACATTCTCCAGGAGCATCCACGTTGCTGCAAATGGCCCTATATTGTCAGTTTTTATAGCCGAGTGGTTTTCCATTGTATAAATATACCACTTCTTTAGCCAGTCATCCGTTGATGGACATTTAGGCTATCTCCATGTCTTGGCTATTGTAAATAGTGCTGCTATGTATATTGGGGTGCAGCTGTCATCCTGAAGTAGGGTTCCTTCAGGATATATGCACAGGAGTGGGATTCCTGTTTCATATGGCAATTCTATTCCTAGTCTTTTGAGGAAACTCAATACTGTTTCCAAAGTGGCTGCACCAAACTGCATTCCCACCAGAAGTGTCGGAGGTTTCCCTTTGTCCACAGCCTCTCTAGCATATGTCATTTGTGGATTTTTGAATGATGGCCATTCTGACTGGTTTGAGGTGATACCTCATTGTACTTTGGATTTGCATTTCTCTGATAATTAGTGATATTGAGCATTTTTTCATGTGCCCATTGATCATTTGTATATCTTCCTTGGAGAATTGCTTGTTTTGGTCTTCTGCCCATGTTTGGATTGGGTTATTTGGTTGTTTCTTAGTAAGTCATATGAGCTGCTTATATATTCTGGAGATCAAGCCTTTGTTAGTTTCATTTGCAAAAATGTTCTCCCATTCTGTAGGTTGTCTTTTTGTTTTACTTAAGGTGTCCTTTGCTGTGCAGAAGCTTGTAAGTTTCATTAGGTCCCATTTGTTTATTCTTGCTTTTATTTCTATTGCTTGGTTAGACTGCCCTAGGGGAAGATTTCTGAGATGTATGTCAGATATTTTGCCTGTATTTTCTCCTAGGAGGTTTATTGTATCTTGTCTTATGTTTATCTTGCTGAAGAGACTATCTTTATTCCATTGTATATTCTTGCCTCCTTTGTTGAATATTAGTTGACCAAAAGTATTTGGGCTCATTTCTGGGCTCTCTATTCTGTTCCATTTGGCTGTATGTCTGTTTTTGTACTAATACCATGCTGTCTTGACGACTGTAACTTTATAGAATTGTCTCAAGTCTGGGACAGTTATTTTTCCAGCCTCTTTCTTTTTTTCTTAAGTTATTCCCTGGAAATTCTATGTCTTTGATGGTTCCATATAAATTTTATTGTGATTTGTTCTAGTTCTATGTAATATGTCCAGGATAATTTGGTAGGGATTGCATTAAATCTGTAGATTGCCTTGGGCAGTGTGACCATTTTAACAATATTGATTCTTGCAATCCAAGAGCTTGGGATACCTTTCCATTTTTTAAAGTCTTCTTTAATTTCCTTCACCAATGGTTTATAGTTTTCTGTGTATAATTCTCTCACGTCTGTGGTTAGATTTATTCCTAGATATTTTATTACTTTGGGTGCTATTTTAAAGGGGATTGTTTCTTTACTTTCTTTTTCTGTTGACTCATCATTTGTGTAAAGAAATGCAACTGATTTTTGAACATTAATCTTGTAACCTGCTACTTTGCTAAATTCTTCGATCAGCTCTAGTAGTTTTTGTGTGGACCTTTTATGGTTTTCTATATATATTGTCGTGTCATCTGCATATAGTGACACTTTTACCTCTTCTTTTCCAATTTAGACCCCTTTTACTTCTGTTACTTGCCTGATTGCTGTGGCCAGGACTTCCAAGACTATGTTGAATAGGAGTGGTGATAGTGGGCATCCTTGAGTTGTCCCAGATTTTAGTGGGAATCTTTTGAGGTTTTCATCGTTGAGTGCTATGCTGGCTGTAGGTTGGTCATCTATAGCTTTTATGATGTTGAGATATGTTCCCTCAATACCCACTTTGGTGAGAATTTTTATCATAAATGGGTGTTGAATTTTATCAAAAGTTTTCTGCATCTATTGAGATGATCATGTGGTTTTTGTCCTTTCTCTTGTTGATGTGAAGTATTACATTGATTGATTTTCATATGTTGAACCACCCTTGTGTCCCTGAGATGAACCCCACTTGAGCATGATGTATTATCTTTTTTATGTGCTGTTGGATTTTATTTACTAGTATTTTGGTAAGGACTTTTTCATCTGTGTTCATCAGTGATATTAGTCTGTAATTCTCTTTTTTGGTGGTGTCTTTGCCTGGTTTTGGTATCAGGGTAATAGTGGCTTCATAGAATGAGTTTGGGAATATTCCTTCTTTTCAATCTTCTGGAAGAGTTTGAGAAGGACTGGTATGAGTTCTTCTTTGTATGTGTGGTAGAAATCCCCGGTGATGCTGTCCAGTCCTGGACTTTTATTTGTAGGGAGGTTTTTTATTGTTAATTCAATTTCATTCCTAGTGATCCATTTGTTCAAGTGGATAGTTTCTTCTTGATTCAGTCTTAGTTGACTGTATGTTTCCAGAAACTTGTCCATCTCCACTAGGTTATTCATTTTTTTCCATGTAGTTTGTCATGATATTCTCATATGATATTCTGTATTTCTATGTTATTTGTTGTAATTTCTCCATTTTCCTTTCTTATTTTGCAAATTTGTGCTCTCTCTTTATTCTTCTTTGTGAGTACGGCCAGAGGATTTTCGATTTTATTTATTCTTTCAAAAAACTAGCTTTTGGTTTGATTGATTATTTTCTCTATTTTTTTAATCTTTTTTTTATTTATTTCCTCCATGATCTTTATTATTTCCTTCCTTCTGCTGACTTTTGTGTGTTTTTGCTCTTCTGTTTCTTGTCTTTCAGCTGGTGGGTTAGATTGTTTATTTGGTATTGTTCTTCTTTTTTGAGGAAGGCCTGCATTACCCTAAACTTTCCTCTTAGCACTGCTTTTGCTGTGTCCCATATGTTTTGTGTGGTTGTGTTTTCATTTTCATTTGTCTCAAGGTATTCTTTAATTTCAACTTTGATTACATCATCGACCCATTGGTTTTCTAATAGCATGTTGTTTAATCTCAATGCTTTCCTTTTTTTCTCCTTTGTTTCTCTGAAGTTGATTTCTAGTGTCCATGGCATTGTGGTCAGTAAAGATTCTTGAGATAATTTCTATCTTCTTAAAATTGTTGAGGCTTCTTTTGTGACTAAGTACATGATCAATCCTAGAAAATGTTCCACACACATTTTAAGAGATTGTTTATTCTGTTATGGGGGATTGTAATGCTCTGAAAATATCCACTGAATCCAATTATTCTCTTGTATCATTTAATTTCTCTGTTGCCTTATTTATTTTCTGTCTGGAAGATCTGTCTAGTGATGTTAATGTGGTGTTAAAATTTCTGACAATGATTGTATTCCCATCAATTTCCCCCTTTATCTCTGTTAGTAGTTATTTAATGTACTTAGGTGCTCATGTTGGGTGCATATATATTAATGATTGTAATATCTTCATCTTGTATTGATCCTTTAATCATTATAAAATGTCTTTATTTATCTTTCTTTATGGCCCTTGTTTTAAAGTCTATTTTGTCTGAAATCAATACTGCTACCCCTGCTTTTATGGCATTTCCATTTGCATGGAATATCCTTTTCCGTCCATTCACTCTCAATCTATATGTGTCCTTCTCCAGAAAGTGTGTCTCTTGTATGCAGTGTATTGAAGGTTCTTGCTTTATTATCCAGTCTGCTACTCTGTCTTTTGACTGGAGCATTTAGACCATTAACATTTACAGTAATTAATGATAGATGAGAGTTTATTGCTATTTTCAACTTATTTTTGCAGTTGATTTGGTATTTCTTCTTGGTTCCTTTCTTCTTCCTTTTGTGCTATGGTAATTTTCCTTTGTATTGTATTTAGTTTTTGTGACTCACTTGTAAGTTTTTGGCTTGTGATTACACTTTTTTGTAAGTCTGTTAACCAATTACTGTAACTGTGTGTACTAAACAGATATTAATGTAATCTCAAACCCATCCTACTGAGAACAAGATTTAAAAAAAAAAAAAGAAGAAAGGAAAAATACTCTCACAGTCATGAATTCTCATTTCTGTAGCATCCTGCTTCTTTTCTATTTAGAGTAGACCTTTCAATATTTCTTTTAGCATGGGATTAGTGTTGCTAAATTCTTTTAGTATTTGCTTCTCTGTGAAATTCTTTATCTCTCCTTCTATTCTAAAGGATAGCCTTGCTGGAGCAAGTATCCTAGGCTGCATCTTTTTTTCATTCAGGACTTTGAATATATCTTGCCACTCCCTTCTGGCCTGTAGTGTTTCTGTAGAGAAATCAGCTGAGAGCCTTCTCTTGTAACTCACTGTTTGTTTTTCTCTTGCTGCCTTTAGGAACATTTCTTTATCCTTTAGTCTGGCCATCTTGATTTATGATATATCTTGGCGTGTTTCTCTTTGGGCTCTTCCTGTTTGGGACCCTCTGAGCCTCCTGTGCTTGGGTGTCTGATTCCTTCTTTAAGTTTGGGAAGTTTTCAGTCATGATTTCTTTAATTACCTTTTCCATCCCCTTTGTTCTTTCTTCCCCTTCTGGTACCCCTATTATGCATAGATTGGCATGCTTTATATTATCCCATAGGTTCCTTATATTGTTTTCATTGTTTTATATTTGTTTTTCTCTCAGCTGTTCTGATTGGGTGCTTTCTGTTGTCCTGTCTTCTAGGTCACTTATTCGTTCTGCTGCATTATCTAGCCTGCTTTGTACAGCCTTTAGGTCAGATCTCATTTCAGCCAATGAATTTACCAATTCTACTTGGCTCTTCTTTATAGCTTCTATTTTGTTTTTGATATATTTTATGTCTCTAAAGACTATCTCTTTTAGTTCCTTCAGTAATTTGATCACTTCTTTTTTGAAATCTTGATCTAGTAGGCCATCAATGTCTATTTTATTGATCGTTCTTTGAGGGGATTTCTCTTGCTATTTTAATTGGCAGGACTTCCTCTGCTTCTTCATTCTGTTCATATCTCTCTGGCCCTGTGGCTTTTGGAGTATCAGTTATCTATTGTGGTCCTTAAAGGAGTTTATTTATTTATCTATCTAAAGCCTATGTGGGAATAAAACTTAAAAGAGAGAGAGAGAGAATTTTAAAAGAATGGAGGAAAAGAAGGTTTGAAAAGAGTGTATAATCAATAATAGAAGAGCAAGTTGAAGCAGAATAGGAATCGAGTTGAGATATCTTTTAAGAATCTTAATAAAAAGAAGAGAAAATTCAAAATACAATATTTGAAACCTGTGACTAATAAATAACAGATCAAAACCAAGAGAATATAAATGAAATGAGAATTGTAAACATATAGGACTGTTTAAAAATAAAGATTAAAAATGTAATAGGAATAAAACAGATATAAAAAGATTTTAAAAACAAAGATGTGTTCTCCTAGAGACTGTGTGCTCTTAATGGTTTTATTGAGAGGCCTTTGTGTCTTCGCCCTGTTTCACAAACTCACCTTGCTCTGTTTGCCCCCTTGTCTGTGCTGCTCACAGTGTCTTTCGGCAAGAAGATTGCACCCCTCCAACACTGGGTCAGGTGATCCTTTCCTTTGTGGTGGGTGGGTGGGTCACTCCCCCTCCAGATGCTGCAGTCAGTGCTGGGCCAGTTGCTCCATATGTGGGCTCAGCTTCAAAAGTAACAGCTTTATGGAGATATAATTCACATACCATAAAATGCAGCCTTTGAAATTGTGCATTAGGATTTTAAGTACATTTCAGGGTTTTGTAGCCATCACTCCCAAAAAGAACCAGTACCCTTTAGTAAGTCACTCCCTAAACTTCCTTTCCCTTAGACCCCAGCAGCCACCACTCTACTTTCTGTCTCTACGGATTTGCCTGTTCTGGGCATTTCATATAAGTAGAACCATACAGTATGCTGCCTTTTTTGATTGCCGTCTTTCATTTAGTGTGACGTTGTCAAGGCTCATCCATGGTGTAGCATATATCAGTACCCAAAGTCCTTTTTGTGTTCAAATAATATGCCATTGTTATAAATACACCACTTTGCTTATCCATCCATCAGTTGATGATGAATAATTCTGCTGTAAATGCTCATGGACAAGTTTTTGTGTGAACACATATTTTCAGTTCTTCTCAGGATATATCAAAAAATGGAATTGCTGGGATGTATTCTACTTTTAACATTTTGAGGAATTGCTAAATTAGTTTTTAAAGTGACTGCACCATTTCATATTTCCAGTAGTAATGTATGAGGAGTCCAGTTTCTCCACATCCTCATCAACACTTTTTATTACCAAGTTTATAGATACATATTTATATATCATATATCATATATATTTGTCATCCTATTTGGTATGAAGTGGCATGTCATTGTGCTTTTGATTTCTGTTTCCCTAATGCCTACTGATGTTGAACATCTTTTTATGTGCTTATTTCCCATTCGTATGTCTTCTTTGGAGAAACATCTATTCAAATTCTTTGCCCATTTTAATTGTATTTGTCTTTGTATTTTCATGTTTTAAGTCTCCTTTGTCTATTCTGGATAAAAAGTCCCTTATCAGGGAAAATATTGGAAATATTTTCACCCATTCTGTGGATTGTCTTCTTACTTTGTTGATGAAGTCCTTTGAAGCACAGAAGTGTTTAATTTTACTGAAGTCCAGTTCACTTGATATATTTTCTTTTGTTGTTTGTGCTTTTGCTGTCATATCTTAGAAGTATTTGTACTTCAAAATCCTGAAGATTTTCTCATTGTTCATTTTCTAAAAGTTTTATAATTTCAGGTCTGTGATTTATTTTGAGTTAATTTTCATAAATGGTGTTAAGATAAAAGTTCAGTTTTCTTTCTTTCCAGGTGTATGTTCAGGTGTCCCAGCATCATTTTTGTAAAAATTACTTTTTCCCGTTGGATTGTCATGGAACCTTTACGAAAAATTAACTGGCTACATGTAAGAGTTTGTTTATGGACTCTCAGTTCTTTTCTCTCAATCTATTTGTGTGTCCTTTATGCAAGTACCACACTGTATGGATTACCATTTTGTTACTGAGTTTTGAATTTGGAAACTTCAAAACTTTGTTCTTTTTCAAGATTGTTTTGACTATTCTGGGTATCTTGCATTTCCATAGTTTTAGGAACAGTTTGCTCATTTCTCACAAAAAGCCAGATTTGCATTGAATCTATAGGTCATTTTGAGGACAAATGCCATCCTAACAATGATAAGGCTTCTGATCCATGAACACAGAAGAGCTTTCCATTTATTTTAGGTCATTTTTAACTTCTATCAGTAGTATTTTAGTTTTCAATATACAAGTTTCAGACATTTTCCTCAGTATTCCACATATTTTTCTTAATATTCCTAAGTATTTTATTCTTTTTGATGCTATTGTAAATGAAAATGTTTCCTACATTTTATTTTTAGATTATTCACTGCTGTTGTATAGAAATATAATTACTTTTTTATATATCGATTTGTGTCTTACAATTTTGGTCAAACTATGTTGTTAATTCTAATAGTTTTTTTTTTCTCTCTCTCTCTCTCTTTTTTCTTTGTGGATTCCTTGTGATTTCAATGTATAATATCATGTCATCTGGAATTGAAATAGTTTTATTTCTTTCTTTCTAATCTAGAGGCTTTATTTTCTTTGTCTGTTTGCTTTGACTAGAACCTCTAGTACAATGTTGATTTTGGGAGAAAATAATTCAGTCTTTCACCATTATGTATGATCTTTGCTCCAGGTTTTTCATAGATGTTCTCTGTCAAGTTGAGGAAGTTCTCTTCTATTCCTAGTTTTTATCTATTATTCTATTAATATTGCATATTACATGAATTGACTTGTATGTTGAAGTGCCTTTGCATACCTGGATACATCCCACTGAATTGTGGTCTATTTTATATGTTAATGGATTGGATTTGCTTTTATTCTGTTGAGGACTTTTGCATTTATATCCATAAGAGATAGTCTTTAGTTTTCTTGTGATGCCTTTGTCTGGTTTTGGTATCAGTGTGATACTCGTGTCATTGAATGAATTGGGAAGTGTGCCCACCTCTTTATTTTTAGACGAGTTTGTGAAGCATTTTTTGTTTGTTTGTTTTTTGTTTTTGTTTTTTCTTTAAGTAGTTGATGGAATTCACCAGCAAAGCCATACTGGCCTAGCATTTCCTTGTGGGAATGTTTTGGATTACTGTTTCAGTCACTACTTATTGTAGGATTATTTGAGTTTTCTATCTCTCCTTGAATTAGATTTAGTCACATATCCTTCTAGGAATTTATCCATTTCATCTAGATTATCTCATTTATTGGCTATACAAGTATTCATGGTATTCCCTTATATTCCTTGTTATTTTTGTTAGGGCAGTAGTGACATCCTTCCTTTCATTTCTCATCTTAGTAATTTGAACCTTCTCCCTTTTTTTCTTCAGTACTAGCTAAAAATTTGTCAATTTTCTTGATCTTTTCAAAGAATCAACTTTTCTTTTTGTTGATTATTCTCTGTTATTCATCTATTCTCTATTCCATTTATTTCTGCCTTTACTATTTTGATTAGAATATTTAATTCATTTACATTAATGTAATTTCTAATCAGGTTGAAGTTACATCTGCTATCTGCTTTCTATATGACTTTTTATTTCCCCAATGCTCTATTACTACACTTTTTTGTACAAAGTAGGCATTTTCAAGTGTGCCATTTTAATTTGTTGTTTATTTTATCTTTTTCTTCTCCTCCTCCTCCTCCTCTTCCTCCTCCTCCTTCTCCTCCATTGCCCTGGAGATTATTATTAACATATTTTTTTAAAGCAATCTAGTTCACATGAATGCCAACTTAATTTCAATAGTACACAAAAACTTTGCTTTGATATCAATCTTTTCCCTCCCCCTCCTCATGCTGTCACTGTCATACAAGTTACACCTTTATGCATTTATAAGTGCATCTACACTGTTTCATAAGTATTGTTTTATGTAGTTGTCTTTTACATCAAATAGAAGAAAACACGTACATGTAATACTGTATTTATACTGTTTTATTTTCTTACTCATGTAGTAGTGCTCTTTATTTTTCAGGTGAGTGTCTTTTCATTTACACCTGCTGGACTATCCTTAGTATTTCTTGTAGGGCAGGCCTGCTAGCAATTGATTCAGACTTTGTAGGAGTGTGTTAATTTCTTCTTTTTTTTTTTTTGAAGAATCATTTTGTTGGCTATAAAATACTTGGTGACAGTATTTTCCTTTTATCACTTTGACTATACCATCCCACTGCCTTCTGGTCTCCATGGTTTTTGATGAGAAATCAACTGTCTTACTGAGGAGCCTTTGAATATGTTGAGCCTCTTTTCTCTTTCTGCTGTCAAGATTCTTTGTTCTTCTCTTTTGACACACTTAGCCTGATGTGCCTATTTTCGATGTCTCTACGTTCATACCACGTGGAGTTTGTTGAGCTGCTGGGATGTACAAATTAATGTTTTCATCAAATTTGGGAAGTTTTCAGCCATTATTTCTTTATATACTTTTTCTACCCCTTTTTTTCTCTCCTTCCTTCTGGCGCTCACATTATTTGTGTATTGGTATTGTTGATGGTGTCCAACCTATCTCTGACACAGTGTTCATTTTTTTTCATTCCTTTTTCTTTCTGTTCCACAGACTGGATAATCTCAGTAGTTTTAAATTAACTGACTTTTTCTTCAACAAGTTCATATCTACAGAGAAATCTCTTATTGAATTTTTCATTTTAGTCAATATATTTGTATCTCTAGAATGTCCAGTTGGTTTTTAATGTAAATTTTATCTATTGATATTCTCTGTACAATGAGATGTTCACATACTTAAATTCTTTATGCATGGTTTCGGTTAGCTCTTTGATCATATGTGTAATTCCTTATTTATGTATTTGTCTAGTAAGTCCAGTGTCTGGGTTTCCTCAGGGAGTTTCTATTGACTACTTTCTCCCCTGTGTTATGGCCAAACTTTTCTGTTTCTTTGTACATCTTGTAATTTTCTGTTGAAAACTGGACATTTAAAATATTACAATATGGCAGATCTGAAAGCCAGATTTTCCTCATCTCCAGGGTTTATCATTGTTTCCATTGTCATTGCTGCTGCAGATATTTATTTAGTTACTTTCCTGAACAAATTCTGTAAAGTCTGTATTCTTTATCATGCATGGCCATGAGATCTGTATGTGTGCAGAAAGCCTAGTTGTCATCACTGTAATAATGATTGGACAGTGAATTCTTTCAATGCCTGGAGCCAATCGTTTGAGCTGTTGCCAGGTGGCTGTGTGCCTGCGTGCTGAGGGATGCCCTCAGCACCGGCAGGCAGTCTGCAGCTATTCTGTAGCCTTTAGTTCTTGCTTATGCAGAACCTCAAGTTCAGCCAGAGTTGAAGGCTTAAGATTTTCTCAGATCTTTCCTTGCCATATGCCACACATGTGTATGGACTTCTACAATTCTCAGAATTTTTTGGAGCTATTTAACCCTACCTCCACCCCCAGAAAGTCTCAATACACAATTTTGCCTTCTAAGTTTCCTAGTCAGCATCTAATTAGCCTGTACTGGTACCACTGCCTCATGCAGTTGTAAAGTTACTCACTGCTGATTGTTTTCCACAAACACTCTGGGGACAGGCTGTTTGCACAGCATGAGTTTGAGATAGGTGAATTAGTGACAGCTCTCTGGGGGCGGATTTTTTGGGTAACTTCAAATCACTTCTGCCCCTTCCTTGATTGTGAGACTGTTGCTTTTAAAGGCCACCATTTAGGTGAGGATACGGGGATGGGGTTAGATCAAGTTACGATATGACAAAACTGACTATCTTTATGGAGATTTAGCTGTTATTTTTTCTCAAATAAACATTCCCCTTATTGCTGGAAGCCTTGGTTAAATTTCCAGAGTTCTGCAGAGGTTAATTTTAACAAATTTTCCCATTGTCATTGCTTAACAGAGGAGTAAGTTTTCCAAGATTTTTACTCAGATATTGTAGAAGTGTATCCCATTTGCATTTGTTTTTAACTGAGTTACTTGCAAGAGTAACTAATTCTACAGCTCCAGCCCCATTCAAATAAGAGTCCATCTGCATGGCTTCTCCTACAGGGAGAAGTGTGCAACCTGTTGTCCGTTTGTTGTTTTACTTATTAAAGTGTAGGGGTTTTTAAGAATATGCTCATGAATAGCCCTTTGTCATTTTTACACGTTACAAATCTTCCACTAGAATGTGGCTATTTTTTTCCCTTTCTTTTAGTTGTTTTAATGAAGTTCTCAGTTTTAAGGATTTTCAGTATAGCAATATGTGGATGCTGATTACACGGGTGAGGCATTTAACTACTGTCTAAACCTCAGTCTTTGCTCTGATTCACTGTCTAGAATATCTGAACATATCTACTGAACCCCATATACCAATGGACACTGACAGTCCTAATTAAAAAAATGCTTTTTAAGTAAAGCAAAAAATATTATCTTTGACACTGGAAAAGACAAATTTCAAATTTACTAGCTGATCTTGTTTTCTGTGATCATTAGCTACATCATGTTTATAGAGCCGAGAGGCATATTGAGCTACTGATTTTATTTCATCGGATTTTAGAATGTAGAACACATTTCAGGCCCACTTATAGCACCATATGTGTATCTTTAAGGATATGTACATATGATGATGTCTTTATTATAAGTACCTTATTTTATTTTAAGTACCAACTGCTGTGAACCTCATTAAGGAAACCTTGGAACTGCGGGACTAAAATTTTTCACACCACCACCATCCCGTAGCATCTCTTTTGCAATTAGATGTTGTGTGGCAGAGTATTTTTCTGCTCCCTAGGAATGATCAATGTTGAAGGGGGAAAAAAATCCCTCCTCTAATTAATAAAGTCCAAATCACATATTTATCTGAACAATGGCCACCATTTTAGTCCACACCAATCCATCTACTCATACTGACTCAGAGTCCTTAACACAGACAATCCACAACTGTAGTCAGGGTCCTCAGCCCACGTTGTATCCCCTCCCCATTCTTTGTTGATTCTGACCTACTTTTGTCCAACACGTCCTGCCAGCCTCTTCGCTACCTTACTGCAGTTTTTAATTTTTACCTTTGAGTCCCAGGCTGTGCCTAGTGATTTCCAGAGAAACGCCAGACACCTGGCTCATCAGGAGGGGTGGGGAGGATTTCAGGAAGCTATTACCAAAACTCACTTGCAGATCAGTAAGTGGCTGTTGTGAGCATTCCTTCTAGATCTCTGCCAGGCCCGCTGAATCCACCCCAGCAAAATAACGTAGCTCCTCCACCCACCTTTGCCTCCAATCATCTGGGTTTCTGCTTTAAGTGACACTCAGAAGCTGCTGATGGGCATTATATATATATATATATATTTTTTTTTATTTGAAGTATAGTCAGTTACAATGTGTCAATTTCTGATGTAAAGCACAATGTTCCAGTCATTCATATACACATATATATGTATGAATTCCTTTCCATATTATTTTTCATTAAAAGTTATTACAAGATATTAAATATAGTTCCCTGTGCTATACAGAAGAAATTTAGTTTTTTTAGCTATTTTTATATATAGTAGTTAATATTTGTAAATCTCAATCTCTGATGGGCATTTTTAAAGCCACATCTGGAACCCTTGCTGCAGAAGAGTCTGAGAAATATATTTTCAACCTCATAGCATTTTGGTTAGGAAGTTGGAATAAAGGCTGAGCTGGCTCACCTAACTTTTCTGCCTTTGTGAGTAAAGAGGTCTGGAGATTCAAGGCCCAATGAAATGTCCCAGCCCTTCAGTAGCAAACTCTTAAAGCAACCAAAATGCTCCCATTTGCCAGAGCATGACTTGTCCTTAGATACTGCTGGCCATAACCACCAACGCTGTCTAATGCATCGTCTTCATCTGGTGCACACTTTCTTTAGATGTCTAATATCCTGATTAAGAGGACAAGCTGGTTTGGATTCCCAAGGTCACAGGCAGCCTTCTGCCTGACTTTGATGTATATATGTTCATTGAAGAGTCCTCTCTCAGATCAGCTAGAGCTGCCTGGTGTGTGGCTTGCCAGAGAATGTGGGTATATTGCTCCCCACCAGAGTCCTACCAGTTGTTTTATTGCAGGAAGAGAGAGAGCAAAAGAGACAGAACAGAAAGTTCTTGTCCAGCCTCAAGCACAGTCACCCCTGCCCAGGGCTCTTGCTCTGGGACACGAAGAAGTACAGGTCAGCATCGACGTGGCCCTGGTGTACTCCAAAACATGGTGTGGTTTTACTGGGCTATCTGTGTCTTTCATGGACCCTGCAAAATTCTCCCCATTTGTGAAATGGGGTACTAAGGAACTCCCACCCATGCCTGTAGCTCCCAGGGTTTCCACCCTTATGGGTTTTGAGGATTTGCTGGCAATTCATTCTTTTACACCAGGTCATTTCTCAGTTACACGGCAGTCCTGTGACTTCCTCATCAGAACTACTCCTTAAGTTCTGGATTCAGTGAAAGATGCCATTCATGTTCAGGGAGGAGGAGGAAGACAGCACAGATCAGAATTTCTGTTTTGCTTTTTTTGTTGTTGTTGTTTTCATAAGCCGTCTCCAGTTGTCGAATAGACCCTGAGCAAATGAATGACTGTTACACTCCCATTTGAAGGATGAGGAAAATGACACTCAGGGAGAGGAGGCAAATATCCTGAGGTTCCAAAGACAAAAAGGGATGAGCACAGAATAAGATCCCTGCAAATTTCTTGGCTGTCATCAGCCTTTAGGTCAGTGACAGAGTGCCATGTGTAGTAGTAAAGTTGTAGCGTGCATTTAGAAGGGTGCAGATATTCTTGTTTTAGTTGATACAATCACACTGTTTTGTCTGGGACTCTGAAAAAGAGAAATGGGTTAGAAAATGTTGGTTTCTCATCCTTGGTCCTTCCTCACCCTCACCCGTCTCATGAGATCAGTACTCATTCATTTCATCCCTGCCCACCTGTAGGTGATAAAGCATAGCATGATTTTCATGTCCTGCTTCACTGATTCTTGTGAAATTAGGTGTTTGAAGATAGGAAGTCATGAAAGGAAGCTGCTTTTTTTAAATAAAGTGCAGTAATTTTCTTAGCAGTGTAGGAAATTGAGGATTTTCTTCACTGAAAATCAATAGAGATTTCAAGAATATCTGTATTTCTGATGTGTAGATTAAAATGACAAAATCTAGAGGGATTACAGAAACACAAGGATGATACAAAAATATCTTTAAAGAGCTTTCCTAAGACTGGGCTTGTAAAGAGACTGTTAGTTGACAGAGACCCTCTTCTCACCCATAGTCCCTCTCCTTAGGTTGCAAAGGGCCAGCGTTTCCCCTGTGTGCAGTCCTGGTGCTTCAAGTGAGTTGTGGGGTAGGGCGGTGCACATGGTGCTGCCTTCAGTTTGTCCACCCTAAGTAGCATCTAACAGTCAAGGGGCGAGTGTGTTGTAACGGCATGAACCATGCGCCATGCTCTCCGGGGTGTGTGCCCATCTCAGCTCATCCCAGCTCAGGTGATGGCAGAGCAGAGAGTGGTGGCAAGAGGTCAGCCATGAGTAGCAGGGAGCACCTGTAGTCAGCTGGGACCCAAGAGGCTAGGAGTTCCAGGTGGAAATCCCAGGACTTCCCACAGCTCATTCATTCAGCTAATACTTCTCCAGCACCTGTGATGTGCTGGTGCTTCCTTTGTGAACAGAACCAAATCCTTGTCCTCCTGAAGTTGATGTTCTAGTGGAAATAAGAAATGATACACACAGGAGCAGATCCTGGTCAGGACACATGAGTGCTGTCTATTTTGGAGTGCACAAGGTGAGATCCTTTGGGAAGGAATGTATGATACAGGAAAATGTGGGGGAGAGGATGGCCATATCCCAGGTCGTATTTGGGTCCCTGGGATGCACCTCACCAAGTGTGGGTCCTTGGTTTGCCCAGCAACGAATTCGAGAGCCACAGTTCAGTAAAAGTAGATTTATTCAGAGAGATATATACACCATAGACAGAGTGGGCTGTTTCAGAAGGCAACAGAAAGGCCATGAGGCATGGGGGTTGGGTGCTCCAGTTTAAAGTAAAAGTAGATACACACTCCACAGACAGTGTGTGGGCTGTCTATCTCAGCAGAGAGAGCAACCACGAGGTGTGGGATTGTTAGATTTTATGCACTCCGTATCTTCATATGCTAATAAGTGGGAGGAATATTCCAACTGCTTTGGGAAAGGTGTTGGGATTCCCAGAAATTGTGCCACCACTCACCCTTTGACATTTTATGGTCAGCCTTGAACCTGTCCTGGGACCTGTGGGAGTGCCATTTAACATCCTGCTGTATTTCGGTGAGTGTGTATTGAAGCTCAAGATCTACTGGGAGTTGACTTTTCCACCATCTTGGTGCTAAAGGCTGTGCCATTCCTTTATTGGATTTGCCCGGCCCCTTCCTTCCTTTCTCATGAGGGAGCTCTGGACTGATTGCACAATTGCAGAGCAGGGGACACAGTGGAAAGAACTTCATAAGTGGAAGGTGGAAGGCAGTGTTTTCAGTAGAATTCTCAAGTCAATTACAAAGTAACGGTCTTCTTTTTGCTGGGGGTACATGGTGTCACATGAGGGAACTGTGAGCCTTGGATACTGTAGTGAGTGGGTGGCTCACTGTGTATACTGTGTTGCTTCTTAGGTGGCCCGAGGACAGTTGGCTTATAGGTGACCCATTCCCTCAAGCAGGGGTCTCTTTGGGGATTTTCTGCATGTGAGGGTAACATGGGTCACTTGGGGGGCAGGACCAGCCAGTCACAGCTTGGTCCACAGTCACCTAGTGCCCTCAAGGCTTTCACCCCATGGATGCGTCACCTCCCCCTGGATGGGGACAAGGGCACAAGTGGTGGGGCAGCTTCTCAGTGGTGGAGGCATTGCTCTCCAGACCCAACCCTCAACAGCGTGGACCCCTGGTGTTGGCCACAGTCTTGGCTAGATGAGGCTGTTCGGTAGCTGAGCTCATGAGACGTGGGTGCCATGCTTCCATTCTCACCAAGAGCTCTAGTTTCGAAGGTTCTCGTCAGACAGCCACAAATACTCCATAGCCCATAAACAAAGAACAGTCTCCTTCAATCGGGGAAGGGCACACAGAAGGAGAACGGATGATCCCGAGAGCAGGAGAGGACAAATCCGTCCTGCCATCAGGGATCTGACAGACGAGCCAGCTCAGTTCCTCTTACTAGTTGTTTACTTGGAGGATCTCGGGTATTTGGGTGACCTGCAAGTGTCAGGAAATAGTACACGAGGGCTTTGTAGATTTTCTGGTCCGGTGTTTACTCACCCCATTGTAGCTGTCGTGTAAGGAAACAAAACTTGTTGGACAACAGGCCATGGCCTCTGCTCCCTGGTGGAGCCAGGAGATTACAATATTAAGTACGACTGCGGGGGCATCATTTCTATGTTGAGAGGCCAGATGGCCTTACATAACTCTCATGCTGGATGTCTAAGATGCAGAGTGAAACTGGATTCCATCCAGCTCTCCAGCCAAGGAGGATACCAGAAGTGGCCTCCGCCACCAACTGTGAGCTCTTTGCCTCCACTGACAGCAGCATCTATAGCAAAAAGCTGGGCTGCCACCTGCGTTTCCGTGTAAACATCCGAGTACCCAAAGCAATGGCCTCGTGAGGGTTGGTGTGCCCAAGGAAGCGGTGTGTGAGATGGAGGGAGCAGTGCCGGGGTCAGACACCGGGCAGGCAGGCAGGCAGTGACGACATCTGTGCAGCGCAGGGCCCATGGAAATGAGCCAAAGGGAGGCGGGTTTTGGAGCAGGGAACCTGGGCAGTGCCGTGTTATTCGTAAGAAGATCCTGGGCTCTGGATCCACGAAGTCATTGGCTTGATTCCAGACACTAACCTTCATCTTGGGCAAATGTTTGAAGCTTTCTGTGACTCTGTTTCTTGGTGTCCCAAATGGGGACAATAGTAGCAATTACCTCTGAGAGTCAGGAGTGCCTTTATAGTTGTCATTTCATTACGCTCACAGCAGCCCACGAGCACGGTTCTAGGTCCCCCAGTTTACACGTGGCAGACCGGTAACCTTTTAATCAGTAATCACGCAGCTAAGAATGGTCAGAACGAGCATTTGAATTTGATCCCTTTGTCCAGATTATTTCTATTCTCACCCAGTATTACTGGAAAAGTAGTAAACTCAGAAGAAACACTGCTGGGAAGTGGGTGCTTGAAACATGTTTGTCATTGGGGAGTGTTGAGTTCACGTTCCTCACAGCCCATCCGAGGCTCCCTGCATCTCCGGCTGCCCTTGCTGGGGTCTGCAGGGCTCTGGGAAGCTTCTCCTTGATCTCTACCCCAAGGCTCTCTGCTCTCTACAGGTTGATTCTCAACCCTGACTGCTCAGTAGGGCTAATGTCTAAAAACAAAAAAATGGTGGGGAGGGTATGGCTCAGTGGCTGAGCACTTGCTTAGCATGCAAGAGGTCCTGGGTTCAATTCCAAGTACCTCCATTAAAATAAATAAATCTAACTACCCCCCCAAAAAAGGAAAGTATTTAAAAAACAATAAACAGTACAAAGGCCCCACACCAGGCTGGGGCGCACTATGTTTTAAAGGCTCCCAGATGCTTCCCATGTGCAGGACGGTGAGAGCTACCCCTCTACATCTCTTCTCGTGAGCTTGTCCACTCACAACCATTAGCCTCTTGAAGCAGGAAAACTACTTGGCTCAGCCTAGAACTTTCTCCCGATTTCTAGACTTTTATTTGCCTATTGGACATCTCTCCTGGAGCCCACAGGCACCCAGCCAGAACTGAATCAGTTGTCTCCTCTCACGACTTGCTCCTCTTCCTGCCCTTCTTGTTTTAGGAAATGGCACTATAATTTAGGACACTGCCAAAGCCAGAAAGCTGGCCGGCATCTTTGACCTCTTCCTGCCCTTCCATCACATCTGTGGCCAATCCGTCCACCTGCTGAAATGTTTTCTTCTCTCTCCTCCTAGCGGGGCCTCAGCAGGCCTTCACATGAACCTGCCAATAGGTCTCCCTGCCTCTATCTTTTTTCTTTCTAGATCACTTTGCATGTCTCCTTTACCTTGGAGGCACACAGAGTCCTGTGTGATGTGCACCTGTGATCTCTCCACCTGGTTGCCTCACCTGCCTCCCACACCCTGTGCTCACTTCTAGACTATTTGCAGTTCCTGGAAGTGACCTGGCTCTCTTTGGCCTCCCTCCTTTGCATGTGCAGCTCCCCAGGGAGAAATGGCCTTAACATTATAACTTCACCTGATCACTTCTAGGGCATCTCAGAACTCACCACAGTGGTTCCCTCCTCTGGGAGAGCGTTGGCTACAGTTCCGGCTCTCTGCCCCGAGCACCCACTGCTGACTGTTATCCAAGACGTCTTAACACGCCTCCTCAGCCATCATTTCATGATGAGTCCTGTGCACCTAGGAGCTCCCGGAAGCAGGGACTGTGTCTTTTTTCTCTTTATTCTCAGAGCATGGTAGAGACTCAGGTATAATGGTGGAGGGAACAGTGGTTATTCTGGAATTTCTCTAGAGTTAGGGCCTAGGGGTAACAGTCTGGTTGGAAGAAGAGCTTAGGGGATTTACCCTGAAGCCACATTTTTCAATAAACATTTCATGTTGTTTTTGTCTACTATTTGAAGTTACGAGTCTTAAAACAGATTGACGATTTCTAAAAATTACTTTACCGAAGATTGAGGAAAATGGCAGTTTTCCATATTTAAGAAAATTATTTTAATTTTGTGTGACTGGGGTGGTGGAAAATAGAAATGCAAGGGTTACTAAAGCATTGTTATCCCCTTCCCCACCCTCAGGTCCTTTGGACAGAAGAGAGAGGGATGTGAGGAGAAGGCTTGGAGGGTGGACCGTGCACTGCTTTTAAATTGTGACAGTTAATTTTACTTTTTTTTAATTTTCTTTTTTAATGGAGGTACTGGGGTTGAACCCAGGACCTTGTACATGCTTAGCACGTGCTCTACCACTGAGCTATACCCATCCCCCTGATATTTGTATTTTTAGTGGGCATAATGTGCTGGTAGCAGGTACTTTAGCATCAGACACAGTCACCTGCGTCTGACCATCACGTTAATAACTTTTTCTTGAGCTAGAGAGCTAGTCTGTTTTCAAAAGTTCAATAAATAATCTACATTTTCTTTTTTCTTAAAAAAAGGCATTAACTCATGTTTCTCTTTAGTATCGCCTATAAATAAATGTGATTTTATTAACCGTTTACCAAAGTGTTAACGGTAATAAATATTAAGTACTGGTTTCTGAAGCATCAGTCATCACTGAAGATCCACATTCTGCTGTTCTCTCTCTCTGTTAGTCACCTTACTTCTGGAGTTCTGGAAGCGGCGCCAGGCAGAACTTGAGTAAAAATGGGACACGTTTGAACAGGAAGAACAAGTCCAGCCAGAATAGGAGGCGCAGTGTCCCCACGTGGAGACAGATGAGATTACCCAGGAAAAGCGGGCGCTGTTTAGATGCACTTTAGTCTGTTTACTTCTGGGCTTGTCAGACTTGGCTGCATGTTGGAATCACCAGGGTACCTTAAAAAATGTTGGTGCCTGGATTCCATCACTGCTAACTCGGATGGTACTTAGTGGCCTTTGGTGCATTCTGGCATAGGGAAGTTTTTAAAGCTCCTCTGGTTATTCTAATGTGCAGCCAAGTTGAAGGAGCACTGACTGGAATGGTGTACACAGAAGAGAAGTGTGGTCCTTCATTCATAGTAACAGTAAAAAGGGGGAAAAGAAAAAGTCTTGTATAAGTGTATAAGAAAAGAGGCATTGACTTTTATCCTTTCATAACACCAATAAATAAATGCAAAATATAAATTAGCTGCCATGACATAGATGTAGGAGGAAAGACACATTGGTTTTTATAGTTGACTCCCATTTTTTCACATGTGCCTTCATTATTGCCGCCTCCTTTTCATCGTAGACTAGGTGCCCCTTTGTCTTTAACTAAGTCCCGGTCACTGCTCCCACTTCCGGTTGGGATGTGCACAAAGCAGCATGACTCTCATCCTAAAGTCAGAGAAAGGTTAGGAGAAGCAGGGAAACATTTGTTGAGATGCCATCAGTGTTTGAGCAGTGTTTGAGCTAGGCATTTTATATAATTGGAAATGTAAATTTATTGCTGCCACTCCTGCTGCAAAATTAAAAAATAATAATATATATCTTTGTATCAACGTTCCAGAACTATGAAAAGATGATTTTTTGAGTCATCTGTATTATTGCTTCTTTCCATCAGCTGAGATAATTTAGAGCTGTTGGTACTTGCAGTCAGCAGCAGCAGGACAGTATGTTGTGAACATGAATAACTCTTGGAAAGAAAATGCTTTTACTAGGAGCATCTGAAAATGTCTCCAACTATAGATTTAATAAATTGAATCACAGATCTACAGAATGTTGGCACTGAAAAGTTCTGGAGGGAGCAGGTAAAACTCCTCTTTTTATAAATGGAAAAAAATTAGGTTCAGCTACAAATAGAAAGTGACATTTGTCTTTTACAATGTAATAAGCTTCTAATAATCCCCATTATGAATATTTCCCATTGTTTACAACTGAAGATGGGGGTCAAAGCATATGTTGGTAAAAGACTGTACATTCAGAGTTGAAAGCTGAAACTTAGACAAAATTAGATGTTCATAATGCTTTTGAGTCCTGAAAAACAAAAACGTATCATATTGGCAGCATACAAAAAATACTGAAGAAAAGTTTTTTGGTCATTTAAACTGCCAATTTTAAATTTAAAATTGCCAGCTAATAAGTTTAAATTTTCATTAGAACATGCTTGTTGAAAAATTGAAGATGAAAACTCATTTCACTTTATCGTACTTCCTTTTTTAAAAAATTGCCTAATATTTTTTTGTTTAGTTTTTTAATTGAAGCATTTTACTTTACTTGCGAAAGTATGCTCCATTGTTTAGAGAGGCCAGCGTTGTGGTAGTGAGAGCTTGGGAATGAAGTTGCCTAAATTCATATTTGAACACAGCAGCTTGCTTCCTGAGTGATCTTGGACAACTTAACTTCTCTGTGCCATAGTTTCCTATAAAATAAGAATAAGAGGGTTGCTTCTTCATGACTGTGGCAATGACGGGTCGAAGTAATGTACAGAATCTACTTGGAAGACTTCCTGGCACAGAGGAAGGGCCATGTACTTAGGGACAGCTATTATTATACTATATCTGTTTTTATAATCCAGGTAAACCTTGATTCTTACTGATTTCATCTCTTAAAAATATTCGAAATATAAACTCTAAAATGTAAACTCTAAAACTTCATAGTTGTAGCTAATTAACACATAAAGCTCAACCAAGAAACACACAGTGGAGACCAGTTAGCTGCCGACACCTGTGAAACATTCTGTCCTGCACGGACTCTATGCTGTCACTACCGTCACTTCTGAAATCTAAGGCAAGCTCAGGCCTCGTCAGGTACCCAGACCCCCAAGCTCAGACCATGGCAGGGAAATAGTTTACTGTTCACATATGCATTTTCAAAAAATAGTATTAAAATGAACACTGTACGTATTTTGTTGTTTGTTTGACATCGTTAACGGAAAAGAAAAGAACAAAAAAAAGGAAAAAACCAATGCAATTACAAATAATGAGGCTATGTCTGAAAATTATTTTTTTTAAATTATGTTTAGGATTTATTGACCAATTAGGAGAAAAGTCATTTCATTGGTGTAATCCCTTGATTGACTTAACTTGTTTTTTTAATTAGGAAGAAGAGAGTTTTCCATTTACCACCTGGGGAAAGTTTATACATATAACCCTTTGTGCAAGTGCTCTTTTTCTGGGTAAGAACCTGCCACAGACTTTTTAAAATCTAATGTGAAATCCTGAGAAAACTGAAAATCAAGCTGGGAACTATGAAGTCTCATAGAGAAAACTTTTTCCAGAGAACATCTGAGCCAATGCAGGGCGCCACTCTGGAGGTTCCACAGTCTCTTCTGCTCACAGTGCTTCCCCCTATTCTTTTCACCTCATTTGTTCAAATCAGATCAGTGGTTTAGGATTCTCCAGGGTCTGATTAAGAGACCAGATGGAGGCATTAAGATTTCTAAAATTTTCCAAGAGTAACAACCAAGGTAAAATGTCTAAGAATAACCTAAGAAAAGGATAGTAGGAACTATCAAAAAATAAAAGTAAAAACTACTGAAAGATATAAAAGATGCTTTAATCACATGATTCTAGATTAAAAGATCATATCTCCAAAATATCAGAAGTTATAAAATTGATTTGGGGTTTATTGTGAATAAAATCATATTAGTAATATAATAATTAATAAGTTAATGAGACTTTTAGTAGTTCAAGAATAGCCAGATTAGAAAATAGGACAGGAAGTCCAGATATGGGCTCTGATATCAATAATAATTTAATATAAGAGATGGAAGGCATTACAAATCAGGGAGATAAATAAAGGTTATTCAGTGAATGGAACACTCGTTAGCTACTTGGGGGGAAAAGAAAAGATTGAAATCATACAGTGAACCATATATTGTGATAAATTCCAGAAACATTTAAAAAGTAACACAATTAGAAAAAAACTAGAAATAAATATGGATGTTTACACAAACTCTAGATGAACAGTAAGTTTCTGAGGAAAGTATACAAAGATTTCCATGCATCAGAAGCATCCTAATTTTAAACAAAACACCAGAGGATGTTATTTGTTTACAAATCCAACAAGGGGCTAATTCCTTCAATACATAGAGAGTTCAGATCACTTCAAGGGTAACATCAAAATATCTCAGGAGCATAGAAGGCAGAGAAAAGGAACACACATTCACAAAGAAAAATAGATGTCACACTCCAATGGTAATTCACTCAGTTCACATCAAAATGAAGTAGTTTTCCACCTCTCAAGTGACACAGCTATGTTTATGAGGATGAAATGCCAGTGATCACCAATCCCTTGCCTAGGTTACTGGATATTTTTTGTGAAGTATGGTTGATTTACAATGCTGTGTTAATTTCTAGTGTACTCCTCAAGCTTTCTTAGAAAGCAGTCTGGCAGTTGATATCAAGAGTCAAAAATATTCCTATGCTTTAATCAACTAATTCAGCTTTGAAAAACTTTTAATCAGGAAGTATTTCAAAATGGCAGGGAAAAGTCAGTACGGATGCAAGTCACAGACATACTTTTATATGTATATATATATATATATAAAATCTCAGCCAAAATATTCTTCCAAACGTTCACAAAGTAGAATAGTTTGCAGCCATGAAAAAGTGTGTCCATGAAAATATTTTATGACATGTCAAAGTGTTACACTTACGATAGGCTTGAGAATAAAATTAATATATAAAATGATTTGTAATATACAAACAATGTACCCTTCTGAAGGAATTATGTCTATAGGTAGAAGCATTTTCCTTATTTTATTTTTTATTCATTTTCAGAGTTAGAGTCTTTTCATTGTAGGTGACAAAATCAATTTCCAATGTGTTTAAACAACACCCAAAATTGGGGATGCATGGGATTTATTGGTTCCTGTAAATGAAAACCTCAGATCTGAGGTCTGGCTTCAGTCAAGGAGAGATACTGTAGCCCAGATGATGTCAAGGGCTGGTCTTGTCCTGTCTTCATTCTGTGTCCAATGATGTCTCAGCATGCTGCTTCTAGGCACTCAGCATCCCAGATCATCCATCCAAACCAAGAGAGGTCTCTTTGGCAGCTTCCTCTCTTGATAGAGGAAGCTTATCATTCACATGGGCACAAGCACGTATCTCCTCACATAATAGTGGCTCTTACTGGGTTATTTGCCAATTCTCCAATCATGTGTGAGGCCAATACAATGAGGGGTATTATTTGTCTTAAACCAACTGAGATCTACCTCTTGTGCTTCAGAATGAGTTGGTTAATTGAGCTTAAATCACAGGACTAATAACAAAAGGGAGGTTATTTATCCTAAAGCAAATTCTGGGCCCTCTTCTAAGACTGGGGACAGATCCAGGACAACAGTTCTGTCCAGTACTGAGTACTTTCAAATTATCTTTAATGAGCAAATGTTAAAATTATGATCAGAAAAGATGATAAATAAGAAGAAACTTGAGGAAGGGGAATGGAAAGCTTTCCTGTTTCATAAGAAATATTGAACCCATTAAGTGCTTGGAAGAAAAATGGAAATGTGTCAAGTTTGTAAAAGTTCTGAAATGAATTACAATTGATTTCACAGACCATGTAGTAGACAGTGCTCTACAGTTAGTGTGTCTTTGGGCTCTTTGAGTATTTCAGTTCTTTCACTTAATAGTTGCTTCATTTGGGGCAAATTGCATCATCTCCATGTGGCTCTATTTCCTCATCTGTAAAAGAGATATAATATTACCTTCCCAACAGGGTGATTGTGAGGATTTAGAAAAATAGATGTGTGCTGAAGCAATAGTAAGCATTTAAAGAATCTTAACTATTAAGTTTACTTAATACATAATTAAAAAATTATTATGCAGACTTTTTAAAAATGCATAGTATTTAAATAGCCTATATGTGCTGTACAAGAGAGGAAGGCTTAATATACCTTGTATAATACATTTTTCACAGCCTTAACTAATTTTCACATTTAATCACACACACACCAAAAAGTTATACCTTTCACAATCATGAAGACTTACTGTGAAGAAAAGGATGATGAAAGAGAGTAGAGGAGAAAATAAAATGCTTTCTCTACAAAGTGATGGCTTAAAAACTAAGAAAAACACCTTTTTAAGACTTTGGTCACCATATTCATAGCTAATACTTAGGTATAGTTTTTCACATGCCTGTGGTTAATGTTCTAATTGTTTTCACAATTAGTAAATCATTGACTTATCACAATAGTCCTATAAATTGCTATTATTATCCCCCCATTATATGGGTGAGGAGATTGAAGCCCCTAGAAGTTAAGAAATTTGCACAAGGCCCCACAGCTAGCATCGGAGCTGGGATCCAGATGCAGGAGTGTGGCTCCAGGAGGGGCTTGTAAACACTCCAACTGCTCTCCCCTGCAGGTGCAAGCCAGCCTCCCGCTGTTACTGTAAATAACATGATG
The DNA here is from genome assembly GCF_048773025.1 of Camelus bactrianus. NCBI lineage: Eukaryota > Metazoa > Chordata > Mammalia > Artiodactyla > Camelidae > Camelus > Camelus bactrianus. The sequence goes on from NC_133544.1 coordinate 101,008,613, forward strand.
TGGTTCACCTAGTCTTGAAATTCACATTCTTTGTAGCTTTCTCTCTGGGGCAGCCATCAGGAGCAGCCAGGGACCCTGAGTACATGTTTCTAGACTATGACCAAGAAGGTAGATGGAAGGAAAACAGTTTAAAAATGGTACCTTTAATGTGCATTCTTCAGTGGGCAGAAAAATACCTGCCTAGTGAGGAACTGAAGCCTTACCAGCCACGTGCAAATTATGCTTCAGACACTCCCGTTGCCCTTGAGTCCACTCAGTCAGAACTACAATGGATCAGGGACATGAATCTTGTGCAAATGCAGGGAGTAGGAGTACCTGCCATTTTAAGATCTCAAGGAGTATGAAAAGCATGTGAAGCTTTCATCAGCAGAGACCTGCAGTCACTTCCACTATTTCCCTCAGGGCATGTCCACAGCTTCACTGGTCCTATTCAGAATGAAGATGACAGCTAGCACCTGCTGATCCCTGAATCAGTGATAGGTTCTCCCTTGAAAGGAAGCATATCCCCTTCATGGGTTACAACTAGTTCATAACCTAAATAATTCTATAGATGTAGAAGGGATACTTTCATTGGTTCTGCTATCACAGACTTGTCTCCAAAAGAACATGCCACCAGTTACTCCATTTTCAGCCATTTAAACATATACTTAACAGGCTTCCTTCTTTAGTGCAGTTTTAGGTTACAGAAAAATTCACAGAAAGTGGAGTTCCCATATATTCCTTATGCCCTGCACACAGCTGCTCCTGCTGTCAGCATGTTACATTAGTGGATGTACTCATTCTTTTTGACATCCTTCATTCCTCCTCCCCTAAAATTTAACATGCCGGATATTCACGTCTCTTGTGGCATTTACATGCGATTTACATCACTTCTCAGGTTTATGTGAGGTTTACAGCACGTGCATGTTGTCTGTTTAAGCGTAGATTGGGGGCAAGTTTTCTGTGTAAAAATATGATCATTAGTGAGCCTTATGCTGCTGGGCTTTTGGGTTGTCAGGTCCTGTTGACCATTGCTTCAGTTATTGGGATCATTGTCTACGGACTTTCAGTGTTCATTGTATTTTCAGCAGAACTTCCCAAGAACCTGAATGGAAGAGACCCAATCCAGAAGTACCTGACTGTGCAGGTGGGCCACGCCCATCACTGCTTCCCTCATCAGTTTTAACATCATCGTGACCCTGAACGCCATATATGAGAAAGTGGCAATCAAGATGACTGAGTCTGTTAAGCTCCTTCTGCAGCTGAGGACATTTCTACACCAGTTTTAGAACCAGGTCAAAACAGAGACTTTATCTTTTAGGCACTTCAATTCCAGTACATTACAGTCTTTAGAAAACTTCAAGTGTAAACGTATTTTCTCTAGCCTATATGAGAAGTGAATTAGCTGCAGCTATGCATTAGTAAAAGGGACAAAGAAAGCTTTAGAATGTCCAAGCTCTGTGTAAATATGTCAGTGCTTAATAATAATTTCAATTACATTAGATCATGTACCCTATTGTTGAAAGTAAATAGTCTCTCTATTGCAAATAAGTGGAAGAGGGTCGTGGTTCCAGTGGCAGATTTGCTTGTGCGTTACGGAGAGGACAAGTAATCACACTGTTATGTGTCCTCCCCCCATGCTGTTCCTGTTAGTGTAGCTCCATTCTCATCAGCTGTGGCTTCTATAACAAATGTTTCTTCTCTCTGGCTTGTATCCCAGCCAGCGGCTTAGCGGCCCTAGTTAACTGCTTCCCACACACTGCATGTGGCTGGGTCGTTCTCCCAGTTGTCTGCTCAGTGGCCATCTTCTGAAAACACTAAGACCAATTCAAATATTGAACTAGGAGGATGTTTTATGTTCCCCAAATGCTTCTAGCAAGTTGCCCCGTGTTTTGTTTGTTTTCTTCAATAGTCCTACCTTCCTGCCGTTCAGGGAGACAAGAGAATTTCACTTAGCAGGATGTTTAGAAGTAGCTTTCTTTCAACTTACACCTGACAGAGGACAGTTCTTGCCCATTGGATACTGTTGTGCTTATAAATTTTAAGGAACGGGTGACTTTGTTTTTTTTTTGCCTTGTGTGATATTGCATTCATAGTGGGAGAAACTCTTACAACAGTGTGTACAGTTGGAATTAACATAGTAGCTATTTTAAGGAATTCAAAACAGCTTATATGAAAAAAGTGTGAATTGTGTATATATTTATATATACATATTTAGCGTGTTAACTCATGTGTCCGTGGCTTTGATTATGGTCTCAAAGCTGTTCACAGTTTTACAGACTTAACTTTTCTTTATTCTAGCTGCAGAGATCCCAAGGACCAGACTGACTGTGGGAACAACCTAGCCATGAAGGTGTTCTTCTTCCAGTTTGTCAACTACTACTCCTCGTGTTTCTACATCACATTCTTTAAGGGCAGATTTGTGACTTATCCTGGAGATCTGGTGTATTGGCTGTGAAAATACAGAAATGAAGACGTGTGAATACAGCTTTGTGTTCGGACAGTCTAACCTGTTTCATGTTTTCTCTTAGTTGCCCAATGAAGAGTGTCTTTACTCTCTGTTCCTTAGATTTTTTTAGGCATAAAATAATGACTTTATTTCATGTTAGAGCTATCTAAAATTTACATGAGATTTTCTTTCTAATATTCCAGTGTGACCCAGGTGGCTGTCTCCTTGAACTGATGATGCAGCTGACAATAATCATGGGAGGACAGTCCATCTGGAATAACATACAAGAGGTGTTACTTCCGTGAGTACTAAGTCATGTGATCTTGGGGTGAGAACGGCCCATCCATCCAAGTAATTTTCCTGCATGCCCATCTCTAAAACAGGGGAGACTCTCTGCTTATTAAAGCTCTCCAGATAAGATGATCCAGCCAACAGTGTAAACATACCTCCTGTTTAATAATGTTTAAATTCCTTCCTTTTTATGTTTAAATTAAATCCTCAAGTGCTATAGTTTCTGCTTATTAGCCCATCACTGGGGACTGACTGATCAGAGCCCGTTGAGAGATGGCCCTTTTTGGGGCCATGAACTAAGTTTTCCCACAACTTCCCGCAACTTTCTCCTCCTTTTATACATGCATTTAAAAATCCATAACAGGAATTTGTTGAGTGCCTAGTATGTGTTAGTCACTGTATTAAATGTTGTACATATATGTGTGTGTGTGTGTACAATTTAATCACCCAAACAATCCTTATTCTTATCTTCCTTTTCAAATGAAGATCCTGTGGCTTAAAGAGGGTAAATGATTTGCCCAAGTTCTCATTGCCAATAAGAGACCACTGTGGGACTCAGATGTAAGACCCTATCTCATGGAATTCATGTTCTTCTAAGAACAGAGACTCTCTTGGTGTCCTAAGGCACAGGGCTACATAATGTTTTAAGAGACACTTGTCTAAAATAATAACTACAGAGGTTTTGACTTACTGTTCTCTTCCTAAAAATGAGAAAAGCAGATGTTAGCAAAGGTCACACTGTCCTTTGGATTTTCACATATGCCCTATCCCATATCAAAGTGGACATTCCAGTGTTATCTGCAATTTCTGAACATTTCAAGGAGCTTAGTGTATTCACTTTCTTTTGTAACAAGTATCCCCAAATGACATGGTAGTAGGAAGAAAAAAGAAATAGTCTCCACTAAACAACACAAATTTAACCTTGTAGGGTTCTTGAACGCAGGAGCCTGCTGAAGTCAAAATATTGGCACGGCTGTTTCTGAAGGCCTCAGGGGAAACTGTATCTTTGACATTTCTGGCTTCCAGAGGCCACCTACGTCTCTTGGCCTGTGACCTCTTTTCCTTCTCTCAAGGTCAGCATGGTTGTGTGCCTCTGACTCTGATCCTGTGGTCAAATCTCCTCTCCTCTCTCCCCTCTTCTGTCTCCCTCTTCCTACTTTAGTGACCCTGGTGATTACAAATGGGCTCACCTCTATAATCCAGCTCGTCTCTCTTAGAGAATGCTGGTTAGCAACGTTAACCGCATCTGAAATCATAGACTCCCTTTGCAGGGGAAACTGACCTCTTCCTATTTTCTGGTGATAAGGACATAGACATATTGGGGGGGAACATTTTTCTGCCCACCACACTAAGCTTTTTAAGATAATTTCTGGCTTTGAGTTTCTGTCCTCATGAAACTGTTGATCTCTCTTCTGTCTTGCCTTCCACAAAATCATTCTGCTCCTGGCCAACCTAACTGCATTGCTCACCACTCTCTGTGGTGTCCCCCAAAACCAATTACACAAGCAATTTTTACTGTTGTTTGGAGCATGGAGGAGAAACTCAAACAACTTGAATTTTGAAATAAAAACCTCCATCATTTTAAAATCTTCCATGCCACTATAAAAAAATTATTTTTTAACATCATTTTTTAATTTTTAAACTATTTTAAACTTTGTAACTTTTTTTAAACTTTACTTTTTTTCTTATCATCCTTCATTTTAAGCTCCAGAAACCTGCTATTCTGTCCACCGCATCCAAGTTCCCTTTCACTGTTTCTCCTCCCTTCCCTAACTTTCCTTCACTCTCCCTTATTACCAATTTTCTGTCCATTCTCTTTATAGGGCAGTTAAATTATTTTTTCTTTCCTTCTTTCTGTTTTTGCAGAGTGAACACATTTGTGTGTCAGTGTGTCCTTCCACATTTCTTCACAAGGTCTTCATCTTTCAGCTTCAGGATGGATTACTGTGGTCTGTCTCTAAACAAAGGCATTTCCCTTGTCCCCCAGCTCACCATGCCCCTCAAAAAAAAGATTCTGATCTTTGCTGTGAAATGAATCTTTTTTTTCCCTACTGTGCAGTAGACAACTCTTACCCTGAGCTCACAATCAGATTTCTCCAGAGGAGTAAAAGTAGCTCATGTGCAAATAATACTACTTTTCTCTGTGAAAAGAAATAGATCAGATAGAGGAAATACTTAACTCAGATTACTCAAAAGCATTTCCTGAAGGAAATAGGTTAATTATTTAACACTAAATTTTGTTGAATCTGGTTATCAGTGAGCTATTTTTACCAATCAAGAAGGATATATTTCCTAAATTGGTACTGAGCAATTCATGTGAAATGAAACTTGCTCACATTAACTAGTTTAAAGTAAAGGATGCATTATAGTATCTGTGGTCTGTTTATACCTTCGCTTAAGTAAGCACATTGTTGTAGGTTCCAGTGAGCTGAACTTTGCCTACATGTATTTCTAATCTGGGCTAAAATATTTAGGGAAAATATTTTGAATTATGTTTCCCTTTTTTGAATACCAGAAATTCTGAATGGTAGCCAAGTTTGAGGGTGGCTTGTGTTTTCCTCACTGCCTCTTCTCTTTGTATAAGGTGCCAGTTTCCTTCTTAATTTTTCATATAAAATCCTAACATACTAAAGATCTATCAATTACTCTTGCTGCCCCAAAACTATACCCATCCTCAAAAATACATAGGAAGGGAAAAGAAAACTTATCAAAGTTAGTGACTATTTTCATGCTATTTAAATATGTCTAAAGGAACATAATGAAATGAATTTTACCATATCTCGCCTGCCTCCACCCCCCAATCCCATGTGGGTTTGTTGAGTAGGATTCTGGGAGCAAATGAAGAAGGACAGTGATGCCGTGATCCAGGCTCTCTCTGGGGTCTCCCCAGCACTTGGATCGGCATTTGGTATAAAGTAGGTCTCAGTCCGAGCCAGCTGAGTGAGTGAGTGACTCACAGGCATCGAATGAGTAACATCAGTGAATTAACAGCATTCTTTGTAGGACTCAGAGAATAAGCTGAGTGCCCTACGGCCTTCCCAGCCTCACGTACTATTTTGATGTTGGGGTCATTTCTGAGAATGTTATTCTATACTTGACAAAAGTCTAGTACAATTCCAGGGTTAAGTAACTTGCCCTAGGGAAATTTTATGATAAAATATTATGAAAAATGGTTAAATGCCCAACATGACATAGCACTGTCCTTTGGTGTTTAGATAATGTATGGCTGTAATTTTCTTACTTTATATGCTTTCTACATTTTCCACCGTGTGTACGCACTACTATATAGTAAGAAAATGCAAATATTTAAAAGAGAAAATCTCTCTTCTTCAGATATGATTTGGTTAGAGGATGAGTCAGATAGATATATTAAGAGAATCTTAAATACATGTGTCCATAATTCACTCTTTAAATCCAGGAACAGGAAACTCAGGAATGAAATAGATTAAGAGAATCAAAGATACTTGTATTCAAGATTAGCAAGTAGGAGTGTCCTCAAAAGAAAAGGTGATTATCTATAATTCAGGGATTAAATGTGATAATGAACGTACAAAGACAACATGAAGTAGAAAATGCCATGTGGGAAGCACTGAGTAAAGGGCAATTTACCATGATTATGCCAATATGTGTGGTCAATTCACAAGCAAATTATTGTGTAACCCCTGCTAGAGGGAGAAAGCTTCCAGCCTTGGCTGAAGAGTGGGGAGGATCCAGTGTCTGTATTTTTTAAAATGTCTACAGGTGTTTCTCATGTGCAAATTGGTATCCCTGCATGAGAACCATAAACCAACAGAAAACCCAAAAGACCGAGGACAATGATGGGTTGCCGACAGCCCAAGCTTTTCTGCCACAGAAGAGTGGTTCCAGTCAGGAAGACTGAGCAAGAGGCTCAGAGTCTTAGCTAAGGACAAGCAAGTCGGGACTTCTAATACGACCTAATGTCATCGACGGGGGAGGGCAGTTCAGCACAAGAAGCGAGCACCAGGTGAGTTAACATGGAAGTTACATCCTGGATCCAAGCCGTGATGGATTTGGGTCCCGGAGGGTTAAAGCCCTGCTTCCGTTGGGCATGGACCGCATTCCACAAGAGGCTGAGACAGGAATTATGAGGCAGAGAAAAATTCCCCCAGGGGACTCCCGAGTCTGGGTGCCTGGAAGGGTGATGGACGAGCGCGGTCCCAGCTCCACCCGCACCGCAGGGCTCCGAGTGGCTGTGGAGCTGTGCGCTCCCGGCCGGACCTCAGACCTGACTGCAGTGCTCCGGGCTGAGGCCTGGGGAGCGGCGTCAGGAGCAGGCTGTCCCCGTCATTCTCGTAGGTGCTGCAGTGACCCCCACCCCGGTGGCCACGGCGTTCCCAAGCCAAGGGTCTAAGTGACTTCAACCTTATTTACAGGTGACCACAGCTGGTTAGCCTGTGCTGCTCAAAAAGAAGATCCCATATGGGGTTTTGATGTGTTAGGGGGTTTGCTAATACCTGGCCTGCTTTGAATCGTTTCATCTTGACAGCAGCCTGGGCAGTCGAAGTTTCACCTCCCAATTTTATTTCAACATTTTTTGTTGAAAGTATAGTTGGTGTAAAATATTGTGTTAATTCTTGGTATACAGCATAGTGATTCACATATACATACATATATATATATATATATATTCCTTGTCATATACTTTTCCACTATAGGCTATTAAAAGTTATTGAATGTAGTTCCCTGTGCTATACAGTAGGATCTTGTTTGAAACAAAAATTACTAAACAAAGTAACAAAGGAAGCAGACTAAACCTATCCATGTATACGGCACAGTTGAGTTTATATCAGGATTTAAATGTGGTTTTGAGCTCCAGGATCTCTTTATCAACTTATCATATGTAAAGTGCCTGTGGAACACTTCTCAGAAAAATATTTAAAAATCATAAGATTTAGAGAATAAAGAAGGAAGATAATTATACTGAAAAGCAGGTATCAAAATATAGAAATGGGCATTTGTGATACAGTAATATCTGAATTATTGGAAGGACGTGTTGAATAAGCGGATCCAGTGGTGGGTCTACTGACCGCAACATTCTGCCACAGCAGTGAGTGTAAATCAACTTCTGAGATCTGCAACAATTGCATTTTGAATGTAAATAAAGTTAAATAACAAATAAGCCATGAAGTGTGGATTCAGATTCAGGGGTATCTCGAGTCCATATCCCCACCCCCTCACAGAGCTCCCTGCTCTTCCCCTAATGTCATTGAAAGAATTGGGGAAAGTTTGTGAAGCGAAGGGCATGTTCCATTGCAAAGAATTCTCGTAGCAACCCTGGGAGCATGGCCAGGGAAAGGTTAACGCTGAGATCAGAGGCAGTGGGAAACCTAGCAGGGGCAGCTCTTTACAAGTCACATCATATACTCTGTGTGTGTCCACGTGTGTGTGCATACAGACGTGTGGGCATGTATGATGTATACACCTGCCTTTCGTGTGAAGCCGCCTCACTGTCCAAATTTGAAATCCATCCAAACGTGCAGTGCAGTCAGCCGAAGCTCCGCAAGATGCTAAGTTGTCTGTTGTTGCTCTGTCTCTTCTGCTGAACTCCACGAGTAAACCACGCGCCAGCTGTTGCTTTCAGGAAAAACAGCTCTGTAGTCTACAGGTCCATGCCTTGTTTCACTGCCAACTCCGAATTCCTTTCATGACAAATTGCCATTTGAAAAAGGGGGAAGCATTCAGTTGTCCCACAAGCCTCTGAGTGAGGAAAAAATATAACCTTAGAGACAGCTCTGTGGGACAACATCCAGAAGGGTGCAGAGCACTGGGCTGCGAGTCGAGGCTGTTTCTTTCAAGCTCTGCACTGAATTTGAGGTGGCATGTCACTTCTTTGGCCCTTGATTTGTTCAGCTTAAATTAGGGTCTTGGACCTGTTCGATCCAACGTTAGAGTGTCACTTTTCTGCTCAGTGATCCTCCATTGTTCCACAGTTCCTTCAGAGGGAAAAATGCCCACATCCTCAAGGCAGCCTCTAAGGCTCCACCCCCCAAAAGCACCACTTATTTCCTATTCACTCTGGCCCACACCAGCCTCCATGCTGTCTGTCCAGCGTGAGGGACCTCAAGGCCTGTGATCACTGTTCCCTCTGCCCACCCCATTGCCTCCGTCTTTGCCTTATTCAAAGGTCACTTGCCCCATCCACACTCCTCCCTACCACACATTCCTCGCCCTCCTTTATTTTCCTCTGCAGCACTTATCACCAGCTCACCGACCCTGTATTTCTTTCTTTTACTTATTTTCTCTGACAATTTACAGACTGAAAATGCCATGGTGGATAATAGCAGAGAAATGGGGGAAAAAACAAATGAGGGTAGGTATCTTCTAAAAGCTAAAGTGCCCACCTGAAAAGGAGGTAGGAGATAAAGTAGTAGTAGTCGTTACAATTTTGGTAAACCCAAGGTACGTAGTCAGGACTAGTTTTCACAATACTTGAGGGTAGGGAGGCAGCAATAAAAAGAAATTTACCCTGAGAACAAGAAATTAAATACTTGGGAAGATGATGTGTTCAGCTTGAAATGTCAGTAATACTTTTATGACCTTGGTCTGATAATATCTTGCCTTATAATTTGATCTGTTTGACAGCTGGGTCATGAATCTAATGATGCCACAGTTTCGGGAGCAGAACAGACCACCCCACGATGGGAATGGGACAACCATCTGTATCCAACGGGCAAACTGGGGTTATTTTATGAATACCCTGAAATGAGTAAGTCATCAGTGGGGATTTCTGTGCTGTCGGTTATACTAGAATATGCTTTGGGTCTCAGAAGCATCGGTTACCGAGCCAAACAAAGACCTAGCATACCGAAAAGGAGCCCGCTTTTCTCAATTAGATGCAATTATGCAGTCAGGCTTTCAAATAGGTTGCCTGTGTATATCTTTGTCAATATTTATGTTGTACAAAGCTGAAGGTTTACTGCCATGGAATAAAATGGAATACTCATTCAGGTAATTCTCCATCATTGATTCTCAGATCCTTCTGGTCATGTCGTCTAAGGATGAACTCAGAACCGTTACTAGATGTGACTCAGCACGGGCTGCAGCCCGTGTGGCACAGCTGTTGGCTGATATCCTTCTAAACAGAGTCATGTGAGCCTGCCAGCCTGTGCAGAAAGCCCGCAAGAGCATCCTGCCTCATGGCAGCAAGGGTCACAGGGTCACCCCTTCCACACCTCACACCTGCCTTTGACATTTTTCCTATTTCTTCTGGCCGATGGTTTCAGCCTGGTTCCTTGAGTGACCTCATGGCACATCACTGGCTTGAATTCAGGATGAATTTGCTGATCTGGAGTATTGGTAGAACACAGATCCCCTCCTTCTCCAATGTCTTTGTTCATTTCTGTAAATTTGCTTGGCCTTTGTTTCTCTTTGTTTGAACTTGGTTTTGAGCTCTCGGTTGCCTTTAAATTGTTGCATCTCAAAATAGATTTCCATAGGAAACTTCATCTTTTCTATTATGCATGGCGCACTTTTATCTACTAGAAGGCTGATGATGTGCACGTTTTGTATCTGAGACCTTTGAGCTCACCACTGCCTTGAATTACTTTTTTTTTTTTTAAACTTAGGAGACAGGAAAGTATTTTGGTCAATAGGCTTTGCATTTATGCATGCGGGTTCATGTCTGCAAGACACCCCATTGGGCTTCCTGTTTATAAGTCTACAGAAAGAGGGAGTTTTCTTTTTCCTAAATTACATGCTATATATATAATAATTGCTTTTAAAATATATAATATACATAGAAACGCATCTGATTCCCTAGGTGAATGAAAGGTCATTTTGTGGCATCTTCAGTCAGCTATGCTTTGTGGCCTGGTGTCTGATTTGAGTTTCATCTTTGCTTTTGTTGTGCTTAGTGACCAGGTTCGATTAAGGGTGCAGCTCCTGTCCCTGGTGTAGAAATTATGTTCGTTTTTTTTGCTTATTTTCAAAAGGACTTTAATCCAATGACCTGTTATTCCAAAATGAGTCATAATTGTAAATATTTCTTATTGGGGCTATTATCAGCATTAATAATAACAACAACATTCTGAGGGCAGCATATCATTTGGTATTTTAACACACACGAAAAAAGCCTTGGAAAATAGTTATTGTTCTAGTTAAGTCAAATAAAGGTCATTGAAAGGAAAAGTTGTACGCTTTTGGGAGAAATTGATAGGACTTTTACAACTTTATAGTCTCATTAAAATACTAATTAAATAATTCAGCCTAACTCTACCCTACATAACAGGATGGAGTAACAGCTATTCTAGAGATTTATTCGTTTTCCTATTCTCTAAATAATCCCTAACGAATTAGAAATTTCAATCCATTTTTGAGAGTAGGCAGTCTGTTATTCTGTATTCAACGCTGGAGTGAAACTTATTTTGTGTTCTTTTCGTTCATGGGAGATAGGATTTTCAAGTGCTTTTTGAATTATTTTTGTTCCTCTCAAATAAAGTGCCTTTGGTGGTGATCTCCTGACCTCAGTTTTCTCCTCCCAGTTTTCCCCATGATCATTAATGACACCCCACCTGCCTTTTTAGTTAGGCCTCTTAGCTGCTGAAGGGGAACAGCTTCTGACAGATGACCCTGGAGCCATCCACCCTTGCTTCTTTAGGCCTCGCACCCTGCCACCATCCCTAGACTCCTTCGCCAGAAGTATCTTTCTCTGCTTTTCTGCCTGGAAGGGCTCTTGCCAAGCCTTGGCAGCAAACCCTCAACTTTTTAGAGATTTTCTGCTCTCCTCTCTAAGCATGAATTGCAGTTGATTCTTGTCTTGATGGTGCTTGATCATGTCTGTGTCCATTGCTCTCCCCGGCTGGACTGATCCTGTCGGAGGCAATAGTCAGGCTTTTCATCTTCCCGTGCATGTCTGAAGCACCACAGCCTCGACCCTGGTTCTCATATGTGTTTAAGTGACTTGAGCTTGGAGTTTTAATGCACTCACATACAACTGTTAGATGAGTTGGCGGTAACATTGCCCCCAAGGCCCCCACAAGGTTCTATAGGGCATATGTTTTTTTCTGAGTGAAATTTCTCTTTTATTTGTTCTAGTGATTTCCCCACTGTCCTTTGAGATTATTGGAGTAACCCTTAGTTATTAACCACAATAGCTCACCCCCAGAAGCAAAAGATCCTGCTGTTGGAGAACTCAGACACGGGACACAAGAGAAATAATCTATCAGTCTTAAAATCTGGAAGCCATAAGATACCGTTTTGTACTTAGAGCACCCACAGCACAAACACCAGTCTCTCAAGAACTTGGCGCTGCCTTCCCAGAGGGCGGGTGCCGTAAGTGAAATGCAGTGAGTGATGAAGTGAGAGCTCTTCGTCTCTGGTACTGCCTTTTCCACCCTTGCTGTGTTAACTTGATCTTCCCTTCATATATTATGTTCTCCATTTAATTTACTGCAGTTAATATCAGTTGTTCTTCAACATCTCCTTGCATGCGCCCACTCCATTCCCTCTCTCTCCATTGTTATCCCACCCACGCCTCTCCTGCGCTCTCCAGGACCAGGCCTTTCTCCCCCACGCCCTCACCTCTGTTCTGTCTGCCCACCACCTGCACTGACATTTCCTTAACTCCAGAGAATGAACTTTCCAAAATGGCAGCTGAGTAACTGGGGGGGATTGTAGACCTCTCATCTCTTTACTGATTCATTCATTTATCTATCCAACAAACACTGAGCACCTGCTATGCTAAACACTGTATCAACTGCTGGGGAGAACAAGACAGGTAAGATTTGGTGTCTGCACTCCGCAGGGCAGGCGAGACTTGGCGAGTAGTTGATGGATTGCTAAGCAGGTGAACACACATTGGACTTCATAGAGCTGGGAATATTTGAACTGAATTTTGAAAGGTGAAAGGAAGTTAGCTCTCTAATTTGTGGTAGAGGGAGTGGACACTTCATGCAGAGAGGTAGAGACATATAAGAGTACACGGCATGAAGCGGCTTGGCCAGACTGAAGAACAACAAGTAGGGTTAGAACAAAGTATCCACAGGTGGGAATATCAGGTGCACAAGGCCACTGTCACAATGGGTCTTGTGTGATTAGACTTGAATGTATCCTTAAAGAAACAGGGCTATATTGGAATATATGTAAGCAAGAGAATTGCATATTGATTATGTTAAAGTATATCTGGTTATACTGGCAGCAGAATGGATAATAACATTTTTGGGGGGAGGCCCACATTTTGGGGGGAAAGGATATTTCGGGGGCCACCCCAGGTAATCCAGACATGTGACACACGCCTGCAGAGAGGCCCTTGGCTGAGGGAGAGAGTCGTGGGCGGCAGAAGTGGTGACTGCTGCAGAGGGGACTACAGGGCCGGGGCGGCGGGCTGCAGAGCTGCTGAGGTGACTTTCCAGTGACCCATCTGGAGAGTGGATCTGCAGTGGGAGTGTAAGGGGAGGAGATGCTTTCGAGGAGATGGTTCTGTGTGTGGCATTTTGATTGCAAAGTGTCTATGGGACATCTGAGGAGTGATGCCCGTTGTTAAGCTGGATTCAACAGTCAGGAGCTCAGAGGAGCTGTGGGTGAGGCCGTGGGGGCGATTCATTCCTGCCAAGTGGAGGATTGAGGACGAGGCCCTGGGGAAAATGGCCATGTACATGGCACATGGGAGAAGAGAAATCCACCAAGAGAAAGAAGAATAGCAGAGCAGTTGGGAGAAACTAGTTGAGGCAACACAGAGAAGGCTGTAACCTGGCTTAAGAGGGATTTGAACACTGACTAAAAGGAGCATAGTGAGAAAGGGGGTGTGTGTGGGGCAATAAAGCAAGAGCTAAAGCCCACCTTTAATTGCCAAGCCTGGGGAAAAGGAGGAGGAGGACTATACTTAGGTAGACTTTAAAAAACAGATCTGTGTGTATCTGTGTGTGTGCATATGTGCACACAAACTTTTCTGTCTGGGCTTTTTAAGTTTATTTAAGTAAAACAAAAATTACGGGGGGAAAACGTCCCCCTGAGAGGAAAATATTTGTCCACGGCAAAAGCTAACTGGTAATCAAATAAACACGAGCTGAAAATGCTGACTAGTTTGAAACACGCAGCCACCGGCAGTACAACTCCTGTCTCAGTGCTGCGATGAGGCCCGTGGGGGATGCAGGGCTCTGAGCCCTGAGGTGTCTTCAGCGCAGGTACTTCTCCAAGAAACTGGACTTTAAAGGGAAGAAGAAAGTGTAGAACATATCAGAGAGCAATACAGGGCCGTGAGAGAGGGTTGGGCGAGGGTTCGTTTTGTTTTACAGTGGGCGTTTCTGGCCTTGCTGAGTTGCTAGGCCTTTGCACTTTTTGGTCTTTGTTCCAAAAGCTTTTTAGAAAGTTCTTCTCGCTTGAAAATCTGAACAGATTAAATGATGTTGGGTTATTTCTGGTGTTTTATTTTTTAATTAAAAAATTATCTGGAATTTATTTTAATGTCATAAATGAGGACAGTCTACCAGGCCTTCCAATGATTTAGCTAATTACTGCAGAACTTGAATCCACTGATTTGAAGTGTCAGTTTTATAATATTACTAAAATCTCATAAATATCCACGTCTATTCTTGAAATGTAATGTATTTCATTCATACTCTCAGTGCACTATTTCTATACTGTTTCCATGAACATAGATTAATACCTCCTAGAGTTGGTCCTGTTTTATCCTTTTCCAGAATATCCCTAATACTACAAATTGAAACATCCCTCCTCATTACTTTATTTGTATATATAGGTATATTTCTGGAATACATTTAGGATCACCTTTCAGATTTTTTTCTTAAATCCATTTGGGATTATTAACTAAATTTGCATTCAGATACTAAATTTATTTTGGAGAAAAAATGTTCTATGTCCCCCAAATTTGAGTCTGCCCACTGAAGAGGGTGGTGCATTCTACTGTTCATTCAATCATCTTTTTTTTTCTTTTTTTAAATCATTTATCAGAATCTTCTTAATATTTTTCATTAATTTATCTCTGAATAGTCTGTGCCTGCTTTGTCATTATAAAATGATATCTTTTCTGGGTTTTGATCTGGGTTGATTGCTAATAAACTCTTAATTTCTGGCTTCTCTTGAATAAGAAGGAGATCTGACACTGTGAGGCCCTATTTCCAATAAGGTGATGTTGAGCATTGCGTTTCCTTAGGATGTCCACTTGCCAATTTGCCAGTGGCTGCACCCACTCCAAGCATTTCTGCTACTTACCTGCCCCCGTAGGCAGATGAGCTCATGTAGGGTTAGGTGGGTTATGGACACAGATACTGACATCAATGCTGCCACGCTGCTGACCCTGTGGCGTCACTAACTCTGGTTCTTGCTCTCTGACCTCCCTGAATATGACAGCTCCTTTTGGGCTGTGGACCTACTGCATCTTTCCAGCACTGTCGGCTTTTCTGCAACACACGCCTGCCTCTCAGGTCAGAAGCAAATGTCAGCTCCTCCTACGCATCCACCCCATTCACGGTCTTGCCGTTCCTGGCCAGAGTGGTCCCTACCCCTTGACTGAGCAGTAACACTAAAGGGACTATAAATTTGCCTCTCATCCACTGTCTTAGTTACATACCTGTGCTAGTTTACTTTAAAGGTCTGCCAGTTAGGAGGGGAGGGTCTAAAAGTCTTTTAGATCTCTGACCTTATCATTTCTAACCGCTCCCCCACCCTATGGAACAGCTTACCACAGATCTCTGCTGCCCCATCTGTAGCATTGCCCTGTAAATTACACACAGAGAGAAAAGAACTTCTAAGCCACCACCATAAATTTGACTTCCTGTGACCACACAGACCATAGAAATATCAAGATAAAAATTCCTGAAGAAGAATATTTTGCTTAGGAAGACACTTTAATTGCATACATTTCTGTGGCTTGTAATAACTTCATAGACTTTCTGAATGTGCTGCACTCACTTTCCCAGACTCAAGGGAGCTTGCTCACTTGCCTATATTCAGTGTATTTCCTCCAACATTCTCTATGCATAGCTTTCCCAAAGGTACATTTCTTATTTCTATTTAAATTGTTAGATACATCCACAATATTCTTTTTTTAATCCTCAAATACAAATCATCTTCCAAGATTGTATTATTTCAACACTGAGAGTGAATAATATGCTTCAAGATTCCCAAGTTTATTATGAGCAAATAATTATGGTTGGTTGAAGATTTTTAAGTATGTTATTCCTACTAAGGGTATATATGTGAAAGAAACAGGTTGTAATGAGTCTTCTTCCCAGAGATTTTATATTTGCCTTTTGTTTGGATTCTTTCACTGTTGAAAATTATTATTACCATGAACGTCTTTTCTCTTTGGGATTTATTTCACCATTTTCCCCTCTCTCTTTACAGGAGTAAAAGAATTTATGTTGTCCTTCCATCCATCCACCACTCCATGTTTTGTGTCCATTCCTTCAACAGGTATTCAGTTTGGGTTCACCACAGTATATGTGGCCTCTTTCCAGTGGCCCCTCTGTTGGCTCTGGAGAACAATATATTGGAAATCAGAGTGGGTACGTGGAACCTTGACTACCCAGTATAGACGCATTGTGCCAGAAAAAGCCCAGAACATCGCAGCATGGCAGCCCACCATGCAAGGAACAGCAATTCTGGCTGTGGTGGACCAATGTGAATAAAAAGGCTTCATTGGGTGAAGACTTAGAAAAGTACAAAAATGCATTGGCGTTGTTTCCTAAGGAATCTAGTGTTGGGTACTGTTTAATATGAGAGGGAGATGCTAACACTATCATCGTTATAAACAACATAGTTGTTGTAACTGTAATTGTTATTATTTTTAATATATTTTCTTTATAATTATTATTTGTGACTTACAAGACCCTTACAGAGGCAGTTGTTAAGGAGCGTGGCCGTTATACTGTTGCTGAAGTGTTAATTCAGAAGAAGCATGGGAATAGCATTAATAAGTACTTACTCTTTTGATCCTCACATTGACTATAAAGGTCACCCAGCAGTGCTTGTATAATGGAGATAGAAATCTATCCGTTTAAGTGTTTGTAGAACTTAAAATAAGAGCAGACATTCCACCGCATTTGACCATATATTCCAGACTATCAGTTTAAAATAGGAACTACCTGATGAGGCCATAGAAACCCTTTGTGCATCCCCAATCATTCACTACCTTCCTGGTCCCCTGGGGCAGCGGTTCTTCCAGAAGGTGGCCCCATCTCTCCTCCCCACCCCACTCTTGGTCTTTGATACCTACTGTTGGTCATTTGCTAAGCATCCTCATGTCCTGCATGTGTCTGAGCTGTGAGGGAACAGAACTCAGCTGTTTACAAACTGTATTGACTATGACCAGTATGAACAGCCTCTCTCCTTCCCTGCCCACAACCCCACAGTGCAACACGGGGCTCCCAACCACAGCGATTCCCATGCCAGCCCATCAGGGAACCTTCTTCCCTAGAAATATTCTTACAACCAGAGATGTTTCCTCCCTTACTTCACTGCCAGTTTCACTCCCAGGTTACAGTCCCCAACAAAAGGCTATCCCAGTTTGAATTTCTTAATCAAGTCGCATTGACCCTGAGTACCTGGCTTTTTCCTATGAGCACTCATAGAAATAGAACAGGGCCAGGCAGTGGCTGTGGGCCAGGTTCCTGGGTGAGGGGACTTGCTGGGAGCTTCAGGTTCTGTAGCCTGGCCCGAGCTTAGCTCCCAGCACGGCGTCTTCCCATCTGCATTATTTCGGGCCAGGCTTCAACAGTTCAGAGTTTCATTTTATCATCTGCAAACAGAATAATCCCCTGCTGCATATTTTAAGACTGTTATGTACCACAAAGGGTGCTTAGGGAATTCAGTGAGTCAATGCATGGAAGTCACACAACCTGGTCCTCAGGTAATGTTAGTTATCTTCATTATGCACCATCGATAAAATTGGCTCACAGACTTGGCCAGGTATCAAAGCTACAGGCACAAGAATTTGACAGTGTGTTACTGTCTGGATCATAGTCACAATTTTACACAGTAAAACAAGCTACCTGGGACCACCCAGCTGTCAGCCCACCTGACTCCCCACCCCAGGATCCCTCAATTTATCTGATTTGCTTGCTACCCCTACTTTTTGGAGAAAGTTGGCAAATCACACACAGTCAATGACTGCTAGGTTATTTCCATTCCCATTCACTCAAATTGCCCCATTTTCAGTATCCACTGTGCTGCAAAACATAGACTAATGTTCAGAAATATGACAGCAAGGCCTTTCCCGTTCCACAGTCAGAGAACTAAGAATCTGTCATGTTTAATATGCCATGTGACACTAAGCAAAGCAGGAAAACAGGCTTCTGTGCTTTAAGAAAGTTTTTAACAATGACGTTTGAAATTAAAGTGTTTTTGTTTGGCCTTCAGCTAACCAGAAAATTCAATTGACTCCTATTACCCATTACTCAGGTGTCCTGGTTTGATTGTATTAGGCACTTTTTCCTCATCTCCCCAGCATGGCTTTGCTCCATCAGCACAGATGGAGTGTCTCCAAGGCTGCTTCGTGTGCATAGGCGTGTGTATGCACACATGTGCACCCACTGATTGGTGCCACTGATTCATATCCAGGAGTTGTTCTGTCTTATAACTCAAGCACTGCTTTATTATATCCTAGAAAACTGCTTTTAGATCATTGATTGAACTATAGACCATCCTTTTGCCCACATTAGAAAGTGACATCTTCCAAGACACAGGTCCTGTGTGCTTTTATTTATGTATAAGTAAGAATTAAATATGTATGTCATCCCCTCACATATTTAATTTGTGCCTTTCCAATTGAATGTGCACAGTAAAGGCTAACTTCCCATAACAGGAGAACTTTTAGGAAGTAAGAAGAAGGAATTAGCCACCATGGAGAAGACAGGATATCAAGCAGGAGTTTGGTATAAAGTCATTTATTCTAAAGCTGCTCTGGCTCAATAAATAAGTGGAATTGACATTGTTGTATCATGACAGAGCATCTGCTATTGAAGACTGATTTTAATTTACTTTGATATAAGTGGAAAATTGTGTCAGAACAGCATGGGAAATGAAGAACACTGCATCTATCTGTACTCCTGAAGTGTGTTTCAGAGCTGCTGAATTTTGAGGAAAATTATCTTGTCTGGAGACAATAGAATTATTTTCATTGTTGGAATTTTTGTAGCTCCCAGAAGCACATCTGCAGGTGATTCTGTAAATGTCTAGAGTTGACTTAAATAGCAGTAAATTTTAGCCTATTGAAATCAGGAGATGTGAAATATTTTTGCCTACCACCACCACCGCCACCACCACCACCAGGCAAGCACTTGTACACCCAGAGAGATTTCACATCAGAGGGAATGACAAAGCTGGTTCTGTTACTGAGGCCAAACTTGTTCTGCTCACTGCACCACAGTGATAAATAAATAAATCAGGAGACAAGGTTTTGGGGCAAGGAATAGTAACTTTATTCAGAAAGCTGGCAGACCAAGAAGATGGGGGACTAATGTCCTGGAGAATCATCTTTCCCAAGTCAGAATTAAGGCTCCTTTTGAACTAAAAAGGGGAGGGGGTGTGGTTGGTTGTGCAAACTTCTTGCTGCCGGGATTCTTTGTTCTTGCAGCCATTCATGTGGCTCAGGCTATTGTGTCCCTGTAAGCCTCCAACAAAACAAAGCTTATTCTCTATTTTGCAACTTGCCATCTCTGCATAAGTGCAGAAGTGCTAACATCCTTAAAGGTCAGAGCCCCGAGAATAGGCTTTCCTGTAGGTTTTAGGCTAAAGGCAACATTGTTTTACAAAAGGTGCAAAGCCAGCAAGATTAAGCCTGGAAAACAGGGCACAGTGCTTCAAACTGAAGGAACAGAACCAATATGGCGTCAGATTTGTTCTCAATTACAGTTTTATTTAGGGGAAATTTTGCAGCAGAAAATCCCCTCAGTTGTTTTTCTTGCTTTGCCTGAGATCTTGTTTGCTGGCTTGTGGTCTCATGTTGTCAAAACCGTATGTTCAGATGAATACTATTAAAATCATATGGTGCACAAATCATACCTATTCTGCTTCAAAAAAATGACTGAAACATTTAGCTTTGTTTATTCCCATAGAATTTGGATTGAATCTATTCTCGACTTTCTTCTTCTTCAAACCAGTTTTTTACTGGAGGATTTAAAGCCCAAATTAAAGAATTTTGGAGAAGACTCATGTAATTTATAAGACGTTTACATCCGAATTTAAGACTGACTCATATTTGTACTTTTAATCAAGGAACACAATAAACTTTGTTAGTCAATCATTTATGACGTTTTAAACTTTGTCCATGTAATCTTTTGGAAGTTGAGAGGCTTAGACAATTGATATAACAAAACAGGTATCATTGCTTAACTGTGTGAATGAATGAATCCCAGTATAGTTTCCTGAAAGTATATTTTATTAAAAATAATAATGAATTCTTGCTCTCTAATAAAGCAACAGACAGAAGCACATACTGAGTGTTTAAAATAAATAATACTGCGGGAAAAATTATCTAAGCAACTCAAGATAGTATAGAGAAAAAAGGATGAACTTGAAGGAAAATACATATTGTGCAATTAATATCTTATTTTTAAGAAGCAAATGATAAAAAAAACCAATTTTTAAATGATTTATCAAAAAAGGATTTATATAAAGCCAACTTATTTTCATAAGTATTACATAAAACAGGGCTATCTAAATCTATATTATTAAAGAATAAAATATATGAAATATATCTCCAAGGTTAATTGATTTTCATAATATAATTTTTGAAAATATAACTTACATATACATATTCAAGAAGCTCTTCAGATAAACACAGTAACCTAGTATACAGTTATACCTATTCCACATAAAAAATGAAAAGGCAAGGATAATGCCCTTGCTTACGAACTGCCACTGGACTTCTGGATATTCCTTTAGGTTAAAGACCAAAAGCAAAGTAACTAGTCTACTTTGAAGCGGTCGCTCAAGATTTTAAGATATTCACTATCTATATCCAGTTACAGGAAAGACTTAAGTTTTCTGAAGTTTAAAAAAAAGAAATCAACTGCTGAAAACGAAATTCTGTAATGTCTCATGGCCATAACTATAAAGGCTCTAAATTAATGCTCCCTTAACTGTTTTTTTACAAGCACAGGTCATGATCATCATTTTCAAATTCCATTTATGCTAGATGAACGAACGTCTCCCCACATGCTCAATTCTGAGAGTTAAGTGTGTGTGAAAGCCGTCAGTCACCTACCTTATTGAGAAAACACAGTTTCATTTAAGTGGGAAACAACACTACATACATACATATGGGGAGGAACAAGTTCCAACTGGGAATTAAAGTGAAAACTGCAGGAACTTAAAATCGGCAGAGGAAACATACTGAGAATCCAGAGTAAGTGTTTTAACTGCAAACCATTTCCCTTAAGCTAGATGAACGAATGTCTTTCCACATGATCAATTCTGAGATATAAGTGTGAGTGAAAAAGTCAATCACGTAGCTTGTTGGGAACACAGCTTCTTTTCAGTGGGAAACTACACTACATACATATATATGGGGAGGTTCTAGCTCCAAATCTGTTTTACAGTAAAAACTGCATGAACTTTCAACAGGCACTAGGAAACATACTGAAACCAGAGTAAGTGATTCTACTGAAACTCACTACATTTGAGCTAGATGAACGAATATCTCTCCACATGCTATGGTCTGAGATATAAGTGTGAGTGAAAGAAGACATTCACTTAGCTCGTTAGGAAAACAAATTTCTTTTCAGTTGGATTCTACACTACATAAATATATATTTATTGTTACTACCTCGAACTCGGGTTTACAGTGAAAACTGCATGAATTAAAACCCGGCATTTCGAAACAGAATGAGAAACCAGAGTAAGTGATCCTACAGCATCCAATTCCGTTTGTGCTACATGAAAGAACATCTCTCCAAATGCTCAGTTCTCAGGTATACGTGTGTGTGTGGCCGTCAATCATCTAGCTTGTTGGGAACATAAAGTTTCTCTAATTTGGAAGCAACACGACATACATATATATGGGGAGGTACAAGCTCCAACTCGGTTTTACACTGAAAATTGCATGAACTTCAAAACGGTACTAGGAAAAATACTGAGAAACCAGAGTAAGTGTTTTTACAGCAACCCATTTCCTTTGTGCTAGATGAACGAACGTCTCGCCACATGATCAGTTCTCAGAGATAAATGTGTGTGAAAGACGACATTCACATAGTTGGATGGAAAAAAATTTATTTTCAGTTGGAAAAAACAGAAAATATATATATGTGGGGAGGTACAAGCTCCAACAGGTTTTTAAGGTGAAAACTGAATTAATTCCAAACCAGCACTAGGAAACATACTAAGAAACCACAGTAAGTGTTTCTACGGCAACTCCTTCCGTTTCTGCTAAATTATAGAACGTCTCTCCAAAGGCTCAGTTCCGAAAGATAAATTTGTGTGAAAGCCTAACTTCACCTAGACTATAGGGAACATACAGCTCCTTTTATGTTGGAAATTACACTCCATACATATATATGGGGAGTTTCTAGCTCCAACACGGTATTACAGTGAAAAATTTAAAGTTCAAACCGGAAATAGGAAAAAGACTGACTAACCAGAGTAAGTGTCTCACCTTCAAGACGTTCCCTCTGTGCTAGATGAACGAACGTCTCTAAACAAGCTCAGTTCTGAGAGATAAGTGTGTGTGAAAGCCGAACTTCACATAGATTGTTGGGAACACAAAGTTTCCTTTCACTTAGAAACAAAATAGCATGGATATATATAGGGAGGTACTAGCTCCAAATAGGTTTTACAGTGAAAAATACAGGAATATCAAACCGGCACTAGGAAAGAGACAGAGAAAACAGAGTAATTGTTTCACCTGCAACCCGTTCCCATTGTGCTAGATGAAAGAAAGTCTCTCAACATACTCAGTTCTGAGAGATAATTGTGTGGGGAAGCCGACTATCACCTAGCTTGTTGAGAACACAAAGTTTCTTTTTAGTTGGAAACTACAATGCATAAATATATACGGGGAGGTACAAACTTCAACTCGGTTTTTCATTGAAAACTGCAGGTATTTCTTACCAGCACTAGGAAACAGACAGAGAAAAGAGAGAAATTGTTTATATTTCAAACAGTTCCCTTTCTACTACATGAGCGAACGTCTCTCCACATGCTCAGTTCTGAGAGATAAGTGTGTGTGAAAGCTATGCTTCACCTATCTTGTTGGGAACACAAAGTTTCTTATCAGTTGGAAACAACACGACATACATATTTATCGGGAGATACTAACTCCTAGTCGATTTTACAGTGAAAACGGCATGAATTTGATAACGGCACTACGAAAAAGACTGAGAAACCAGAGTTAGTGTTCTACAGCAACAAATTCCTTTTGCGCTAGATGAACGAACGTCTCTCCACATGCTCAGTTCTGAGAGATAATTGTGTGTGAAAGCCGTCCTTCAACTATCTTGTTGGGAACATAAAGTTTATTTCAGGAAGAAACTACATAATATACATATATATGTTGTGGTATTAGCTCCAACACGGGTTTACAGTGAAAATTGCAGGAACATCAAACCGGCAGTAGGAAACAGACTGAGAAACCAGTATAAGAGTTTCCCCTGCAACCCGTTCCTTTTGTGCTGGATGAACGAACGTCTCTCCACATGCTCAGTTCTGAGAGATAATTGTGTGTGAAAGCCGTACTTCACCTAGCTTGTTGGGAACATAAAGTTTCTTTTCACTTAGAAATTACACTATATACATATATCTGGGGTGTTACTATCTCCCGCTTGGTTTTACAGTGAAATCGGCAGGAATTTGAAACAGGAACTAGGAAGCAGAGTGAGAAAAAAGAGTAAGTGTTTCTCCTGAAAACTTAACTTTTGTGCTAGATGAACAAACGTCTCTCAACATGCTCAGATCTGAGATATATGTGTGTGTGAAAGCCGTCCTTCACCTAGCGTGCTGGGTACACAAAGTTTCTTTTAAGTTGGAAACTGCAATATATACATATATATTGGGAGGTACAAGCGCCAATACGGTTTTTCAGTGAAAACAGCAGTGACTTTAAACAGAACCTAGGAAACAGACTGAGAAAACAGAGAAAAATATTTTCCCTGCAACCCGTTCCCTTTCGAATAGGTGAACGAACGACTCTCAACATGCTGAATACTGAGGGATACTTTGTGTGGAAACTGTCCTTCGACAAGCTTGTTGGGAACACAAGATTCTATTCAGTTGGAAACTACACTACATACATATATATGGGGAGTCACTAGCTCCAACTCGTCTTTACAGTGAAAACGGCAAGAATATGAAACCAGTACTAGGAAAAAGCATGAGAAACCAGAGTAAGTGTTCTCCTGCAAACCGTTCCTTTTGTGCTAAATAAACGAACGTCTCTCCACACGCTCACTTATGAGAGTTAAGTGTGTGTGAAAGCCGTCCTTCACCTAGCTTGTTGGGAACACAAAGTTTCTTTTAATTTGGTATATACACTTCATACATATATATGGCTAGGTACTAAATCCAACTCAGTTTTACAGTGAAAAGGGCAGGAATTTAAAACCGGCACTAGGAAACAGAATGAGAAACCAGACTATGTGTTTCTCCTGCAAACTGTTCCCTTCGTGCTAGATGAACGAACGTCTCTCCACATGGTCTTTTCGGAGAGAGAAGTGCGTGTGAAAGCAGCCCTTCACTTATCTTGTTGGCAACACAAATTTTCTTTTCATTTGGAAACTACACTACTTACACATATATGGGGAGGTACAAGTTCCAGCTCGGTTTTACACTGAAAACTGTAGGAACTTCAAACCGACAGAAAGAAAAACACTTTGAAAGCAAAATGTTTCTCCTTTATCATGTTCCCTTCGTGCTAGAGGAACGAATATCTCTCAAAATGCCCAGTCTGAGAGATACGTATGTGTGAAATGCGTACTTTACCTTAATTGTTGGGAAGGCAAAGATTCTTTACAGTTAGAAATTTTACTACATACATATATATTTGGGGAGGTTCTAGCTCCAACTCTGTTTTCAGTGAAAATTGCAGGATCTTGAAACGGGAACTGGGAAACTGACTGAAAATCCAGTGTAACTGTTTCTACTATTACACTTTCCCTTAGAGCTTGATGAACGAATTTCCTCCACTTGCTCAGTTCTGAGAGCTACGTGTGTGGGAAAGCCACCCTTCACCTAGCTGTTTGGGAACACAAGGTTTATTTTTAGTTCAAATTACACTGCATAAATGTATAAAGGGAGGTACAAACTCCCACTCATTTTTTCATTGAAAACTGCAGGAATTTCTAACCGGAACTAGGAAACAGACTGAGAAAACAAAGTAAATGTTTCTCCTACAACCAGTTCCCTTTGGACTACATGAAGGAACGTCTCTCCACATGCTCAGTTGAGAAAAAAATTTTTGTGAAAGACGTCCTTCAACTAGCTTGCTGGGAACATAAAATTTTTTATCAGTTAGTAATTACACTATATGGATATATATATTGAGGTACTAGCTCCAATAAAGTTCTACAGTGAAAACTGCTGGAACATCAAACGGGCACTAGGAAACAAACTGAGAAAGCAGAAAAAAGTTTCCACTGCAAACCGTTTCCTTTGTGCTAGATGAACGAACGTCTGTCAACATGCTGTGTTCTGAGAGATGTTTCTTAGAAAGCCGTCTTTCATATATCTTGTTGAGAACACAAATTTTTTTCAGATGAAAAAACATTATCTACATATATATGGGGAGGTAGAATTTCCAACACGTTTTAAGTTTGAAAACTTCATAAACTTCACAAAGGCACAAGGAAACAGACTAAGAAACAAGAGAAAGTATTTTCCCTGCAACCCGTTCCCTTTGTGCTGGATGAACGAAAGTCTATCCACATGCTCAGTTCTGAGAGATAATTTTTTGTGGAAGCCGCCTTCACCAAGCTTGTTGGGAACGCAAAGATTCATTTCCTTTGGAAACTACACTACATACATGTATATGTAGATGTACTAGTTCCAAGTATTCATTACTGTGACAACTGCAGGAGCTTCAAATCGGCACTAGCAAACAGACTGAGAAAACAGAGTAAGTGTTTCTCCTGCAACCCGTTCTCTTTGTGCAAGTTGAACGAACTTCTCTCCACTTACTCAGTTCTGAGGGCTATCTGTGTGTGAATCCGTCCTTCAGCAAACTTTTTGTGAAAGCAAAGTTTGTTTTCATTTGGAAACTACACTTCATACATATATATGGGGTGGTACTAGCTCCAACTCTGTTATAGAGGGAAAACTGCATGAACTTTAAACAAGCCCTAGGAAACAGGGTGATAGAACAGAGTAAATGTTTCCCCTGAAAACCGTTCCCTTTTTGCTAGATGAACGAACGTCTATCCACATGCTCATTTCGGAGTATTAAGTGTGTGTGAATGCCGTCCTGCAGCTAGCTTGATGGGAACACAAAGTTTCTTTTCAGTTGGAATCTACACTACAAACATATATATGAGGAGGTACTAGCTCCAACTCGATTTTACAGTGAAAACTGCAGGCACTTCAAACAGACACAAGGAAACAGACTGAGAAATCACAGTAATTGTTTCCCAGCAACCCGTTCCCTTTGTTCTAGATGAACGAAAGTAGATCCACATGCTCATTTCTGAGAGATAATTGTGTGTGGATTCAGTCCTTCAACAAACTTTCGGGAACACAAATTTCTTTCCATTTGGAAACTACCAAACATAAATATATACAGGGAGGCACAAGTTCCAACGCAGTTTGACAGGGAAAAGGGCAGGATATTGAAACCTGCACTAGGAAACAGACTGAGAAACGAGAGTAATTGTTTATCCTGCAAAAACTTCCCCTTGTGCTAGATGAACGAATGTCTCTCCACATGCTCTTTTATGAGAGATTAGTGTGTGTGAAAGCCGTCCTTCAGATTGCATTTTGGGAACGCAAATATCTTTTCAGTTGGAATCTACTCTTCATACATATATATTGGTGGGTTCAAGCTCCAACTCGGTTTTACAGGGAAAACTGCAGCCATTTCAAACAGGCACTAGGAAACACTATGAGAAAACAGAGTAAGTGATTTCCCTGCAACCCGTTCCCTTTGTGCTAAATGAACGAACGTCTCTCCACGTGCTTTTTTCGGAGAGATAAGTATGTGTAAAAACCTTCCTTCACCTAGCTTGTTAGGAACATAAAGTTTCTTTACATTTGTATACTGCACTTCTTACATATATTTGGGGAGATAATAGCTCCATTACGGTTTTAAAGTGAAAACTGCAGGAACTTCAAACCGGCACTAGGGAACAGACTGAGAACAGAGATTAAGTGTTTTCCCTGCGGCCGCTCCATTTGTGCTAGTTGAACGACCGTCTCTCCACAAGCTCAGTTCTGAGAGATAATTGTGTGTGAAAACCGAACTTCACAAGGTTTGTTGGGACCACAAATAATCTGTTCAGTTTGAAACTACAGTACATACGTATATATAGGGAGGTACTATCTTCAACTCGGTTTTAGATTGAAAACTGCAGGCACTTCAAGCAGACACAAGGAAACAGAGTGCGAAAACTGAGTAAGTGATTTTCTTGTAAACGTTCCCTGTGTGCTAAATGAACGAACGTCTCTCCACATGCTCAAATCTGAGAGATAAGTGTGTGTGAAAGCCGTTCTTCACCTAGCTTGTCGGTAACACAAAGGTTCTTTTAAGTTGGAAACTACACTACATACATCTATAAGGGTATTTAATAGCTCAAACTCGGATTTACAGTGAAATCTGCAGGAACTTCAATCCGGCACTAGGAAAAGTCTGAGAAACCAGAGTAGGTGTTTCTCCTGCAATTCGTCCCCTTTTTTCTAGATGAAAAACTTCTCTCCACATGCTCACTTCTCAGATAATGGTGTATGAAAGCAGTCCTTCCCCTAGCTTGTTGGAAACACAAAGATTGTTTTCAGTTGCAAACTATACTCGATACATATATATGGGGAGGTACTAGCCCGAACTAGATTTTACATTGAAAACCGCATGAACTTCAAACAGGCACTAGGAGACAGACTGAGAAACCAGAATATTTCTTTTACTAGAAACCACTCCCTTTAAGCTAAGTGAACGAACGTCTGTCTATATGTTTAATCCTGAGTGTTAAGTGTGTGGGAATTCTTCTATCTTCTATCTTGTTTGGAACACATTTTCTTTTCAGTGGGTAAATACACTGCATACATATATCTGTGGAATTACTAGCTCCAACTCGACTTTACAGAGTAAACTTCATGAATTTCTAAAGGGCACTAGGCAAAGATTCTGAGAAACCAGTGAAATTTTTTCTACCCCAATCAGTTCCATTTTTGCTAGATGAAACATCGTCTCACCACATGCTCTATTCTGAGAGATAAATGATTTTGCAAGCCATCCTAAAACTTACTTGTTTGAAAAACATTTTGTTTTCAGTGGGTAACTACACTACATGAATACATGTGTGGAGGTATAGCTCCATCTCCGTTTTACAGTGAAAACTGCATTAATTTCCAAGCGGCACTAGGAAACATACTGTGTGTCCAGGGTAAGTGTTTCTATTTCAACCCTTTACCTTTGTGTAGATGAACGAATGTCTCTCCACTTGCTCAATTCTGAGAGTTAAGTGTGTGGGAAACCTTCAATCACCTAGCTTGTTGGGATCACACAGTTTCGTTAGAGCCGGGAAATTCACTGCTTACATATATAATGGGAAGTACTATCTCCAATTCGGTGTTACAGTGAAAACTTCATGAACTTCAATCTGGCAAGAGGAAAACATACTGAAAACCCAGTAGAAGTCTTTCTAGTAGAAACCATTCCATTTAAGCTAGATGAACGAACTTCTCTCCACATGCTCATTTATGAGATTTAATTGTGAAGCCATCAATCTCCTTGCTTGTTGGGAACACACAGTTTCTTTTATGTGGGGACTACACTTCTTATATATGTATATGGATGTACTAGCTCAAACTCGGTTTTATCGTGAAAACATCATGAACATCAAACCGGCAGTAGAAAACATACTGAGAAACCCGAGTACGTGTTTCTACAAACCCATTCCCTTTATGCTAGATTATCGAACGTCTATTCACATTTTCAATTCTGACTTTTAAATGAGTATGAAAGCCGTCAATCACGTAGCTTGTTGGGAACACACAGTTTCTTTTGTGTGGAAAATTAAGCTAAATAAATATATTTTGGGAGGTACAAGCTCCAACTCGGTTTTTCAGTGAGAACTGCATGAATCTCCAACGGGCACTAGGAAAACATACTGAGAAACCAGAGCAAGTGTTTCGACTGCAACCCATTATTTCATGCTAGATGAATGAACGTCTCTCCACTTGCACAATTCTGAGAGTTAAGTTGTGTGAAAGTCTTCAATCAGCTAGCTTGTTGGGAACACAGTTTCTTATGAGTGGGTAAATTCACTACATTTGTGTAAATGTGAAGGTACTAGTTCCAACTGGGATTTACAATGAAAACTGCATGAAATTCAAACCAGCACTAGGAAGCTTACTGAGAATCCAGTGTAGGTGTTTCTACTGCAAACCATTCCCTTTATTATAGACAAATGAATATCTCTCCACATTCTCAATATTCAGAACTGAATGAGTGTTGAAGCCATCCTTCACCTACCTTGTTGGAAACCCAGAGTTTCAGTCCAATGGAAACTACCCTTATTTCATATATATGGGGACTTTCTAGCACGGACTCGGTTTTACACTGCAAACCGCTTTTATTTGAAACCGGCTTTGAGAAACATGCTGACAACTCAGAAAATGTGTTTCTGTATATCACTTAACCTTCAATGCTGGATGAAAAAACGCCTCTCCACAGTCTTACTTCTGACATCTGAATTTGTTTTGGAGACGTCCTACACCTATCTTTTTGGAAAACCAGATTTTCTGGTATAGGGGAACTACGCAACTTACATATCTAAGGGGAGGCACTTGCTCCAACGTGGTTTTCCACACTAAATCGCTTTTACATTGAAAACGGTGTTAGGAAACATGCTGAAATTGTAGAGAATGTGTGTCTATAATACCTCTGCATTTTATGCTGCATGAAGGAACTCCTCTCAACATGCTCAATTTTCATAACTGTATGAGTGTGGAAACCGTATTTCACCCAGCTTGTTGGAAACCCAGAGTTCCAGTCCAAGGTAAACTACGCTCCTTCCATATATATCGGGACGTACTAGTACAAACTCGATTTTACAGTGCAAACCGCCTTTACTTGAAACCGGCTATGAGAAACATGCATAGAAATCAGAGTATTTCTTTCTGTATGTCCCTTAACCTTCAATGCTGGATGAAGGAACGCCACTCCACAAGCTCACTTCGGATATCTGAATGTGTCTTGGAGCCATTCTTCAACTAACTTGTTGGAAACGCAGAGTTTGTGGTATAGAGGAATTAAGCTGCTTACATATCTAAGGGGAGGCACTTGCTCCAACTTGGTTTTCCACAGCAAACCGGTTTTACATTGAAAACGGAGGTAGGAAACCTGCTGAGATAACAGTGTGTGTGAAGAATACCTCTGCATTTCATGCTGCATGAAAGAACGTCTCTCCACATGCTCAATTTTCTGAGCTGTATGAGTATGGAAGCCATACTTCACCTAGCTTGTTGGAAACCCAGAGTTTCAGTCCAAGGTAAACTACGCTGCTTTAATATATATGGGGACGTACTGGCACCAACAAGGTTTTTCACAGTAAACCACTTTTATTTCAAACCGACTTTGAGGAACATGCTGAGAAATCAGAGTAATTATTTCTGTCACATAACCTTCCATGCTGGATGAAAGAAAGCCTCCCCACAAGCTCACTTCTGACATCTGAGTTTGTGTTGGAGCCGTCCTTCAGCTAACTTGTTGGAAACCCAGAGTTTCTGGTATAGGGGAACTACGCTACTTACATATCTAAGGGGAGGCACTCGCTCCTAAGTGGTTTTCCACAGCAAACTGGATTTACATTGAAAAAGGCGTTAGGAAACATGTTTAGAAATCAGAGAATTTGTGTCTCGAATACCTCTGCCTTTTATGCTGCATGAAGGAACGCGTCTCAACATAATCAATTATCAGATCTGTATGAGTGTGAAAGCCGTTCTTCACCTAGCTTTTTGGAAACTCAGTGTTTCAGTCCAAGGTAAACTACGCTGCTTTCCAATATATGGGGATGTACTAGCACGAACTCGATTTTTTTCACTGCAAACCGCTTTTACTTGAAAACGGCTTTGAGAAACATGCTGAGAAATCAGAGTACTTGTTTCTGTATGTAACTTAACCTTCAAGGCTGGATGAAAGAAACCTCTCCACAAGCTCACTTTTGACATCTGAATTTCTCTTCGAGCCGTCCTTCACCTAACTTGTTGGAACCCCAGAGTTTCTTGTATAGAGGAACTATGCAACTTACATATGTAAGGGGGGGCTCTCGCTCCAACTTCTTTTTCCAGATCAAACCACTTTTACATTGAAACCGGCGTAAGAAACACGGTCAGAAATCAGAGAATGTGTGTCTAGAAGTCCCTCTGCCCTTTATGCTGAAGGAACGCCTCTCCACATGCTCAATTTTCAGGAATGTAGGAGTGTGGAAGCCGCATTTCACCTAGCTTGTTGGAAACCCAGACTTTCAGTCCAATGTAAACTTCGCTGCTTACATATATATGGGGATGTACTAGCACGAACTCAGCTTTTCACTGCAAACCGCTTTTACTTGAAACCGGGTTTAAGAAACATACTGAGAAATCAGAGAACGTGTTTGTACATCTCACTCTGACTTTTATGTTTACTGTGAAACGCTGGTTTCAAAAAAATTACTTTGCTTTGGTAAACTGTTTTGAATCGTGTTCCTCTGCTTTGATATGTAAATTGGGTAGTTCCCGTATTCCAGAAACTCTGGTTTTCCAACATGTTAGGAGAAGGACGTCTCCAACACAAATTCAAATGTCAGAAGTGATCTTGTGGAGAGGCGTACTTTCATCCAGCATTGAAGGTTAAGTGACATGCAGAAATACTTATTCTGAATTCTCAGCATGTTTCCTAATGCCAGTTTCTAAGGAAGAGTGGTTTGCTGTGGAAAACCGCTTTGGAGCGAGAGCCTCTGCTTAGATATGTAAGCAGCGTAGTTCCCCTAGACCAGAAACCCTTGTTCTCGAAGAAGTAATGTGAAGAATGGCTTCAACTCACATTTAGATGTCAGAAGTGAGCATGTTGGGAGGCGTTCCTTCTTCCACCATTGAAGGTTAAGTGACATACTGAAACACTTACACTGATTTCTCAGTATGTTTTTCAGAGCCGGTTGCAAGTAAACGCGGTTTGCAGTGTAAAACCTTTTTGGTACTAGTGCATCCCAATAGATATGTATGTAGCGTAGTTTCCCTATCCCAAAAACTGTGGGTTCCCAATTAGCTAGTTGAAGGATGGCTTCCAAACTCATACATATCTAAAAATTGAGCATGTGGTGTGGAGTTCTTTCATACAGCATAAAAGATGGAGTGACATATAGAAACACTAACTCTGATTTCTCAGCATGATTCTGAAAGCCGGTTTCAAGTGAAAGCTCTTTGGAATGGAAAAGCCTCCTGGAGATTGTGCCTCCCCTTATATATGAAAGTACCGTAATTCCCCGAGGCCAGAAACTATGGGTTCTCAAAAACCTTGGTGAAGGTTGGCTTCTACTCACATATGTTTCCAAAATGGAACAAGTGCAGAAGCATTCCTTTATCTTACCTAAACAGCAAGGCTTCATCTCAAGCACTTACCATGATTTCTCTGCATGTTTACTTGAGTAGATTTAAAGCTAAAAGCATTTTTCGCTCAGAAACCCAGTTAGAGCTTATTCCTGCTGTTATATATATCGGTCGGGCAGTGCCCCAACACCACAGTTCTGTGCTTCCAGCAGTGTTGGTGAAGGATGGCTTCCACACACTTTCGGTTTCCTCTCCTCCTCACTCTTCTGCTTAGACATCAATGCAGGTTGTGTATTGTGGAAGCCAAGGATTTATTTTTCATTTAGGATCATCCTCGGAGAAAACTGAGACCTGCTTCTGCTTCTTTTCCCTGCTAGATTTCCCCTTGTTGCATTTCAAATCCTCAACAGTGAGTTCCTTTAACCAAGTAATTATTTCAAAAAAATGAGCAGGTTTCCATAGGGCCATTTCTTCTTTTATATTCTTGCTTTTTAATACCTCCCTTCCATCTCTTTATCTCCAGTTGTCTTATTTCTATGTCCTTTGGTTTGGGCTGATGGCTAATCAGCATTAGTGTAGAAATTGTGGCTTGATATTACTGATCTATATTCTTTCCATGGATATTTGATTTATCATTGGATTTTAGGGAAGATAGTTTCTTTAAAAAAATTCTGGTAAGTAACTTGTGGGGGATACTGATTCTCTTGGCCTAGAATTATAATGCTTAATTTCTGAATAAGTGATACTTTCATAGAGCTCAAAATTCCAAAGGTTTGAGTGTCACCACTGTCCCGAAGCCTTTTATACTTTTCTTTGGGGGCACTCAGAACTGAGTGTGTGTGTGTGTGTGAGTGTGGCCTTCTGAAGTTAGTTTAGCCTGAAATGAGCAAAGACAAGTACCCCCCGTTTTACACAGATGACTTTCACAAATTGATACCTTTTAAAAATATATGAACTGTAATGTTGTATAATTTTACAAGAGGCAGTGAACTTCAGGGCTGTCAGCAATGGAGGCAGAACAGTTGGAGGGAAAGCAGGTACTCGTGCTCAGTGGCTGAAGTCACACAACATCCACGGCCACCTCTGGTTAATCTTATAGAGTTGGTGCTGTCTGCAGGCATTCAGGGCTGTGCCCCCCTCCCCACCAAAGATATATATTAGGAAAAGTGTTGAGACTCAGTATAAGAAACAATAAAGAATTAGTAAGGGGAATTGAGTTTATTGTTTTTAAAAAGAAAAATTAGCATCCAGGTAGTTTAATTTCAGCTCCTAATAGATTGATGTGTTGACATTCACAAGGATGCGTAAACACCTGCAAGATCTTGGGTCAGCACCGGAGACTCTGAAGCAGCAATCACCACACACATAGTTCACTGCTGCCCTTGACAGCCTTATAGAATTACTTGATTAAGAAAAGGCCATAGATGTTAAATATCATCATTTTGAGAAACCAGTTCTTTTGAAATCTTATATACAAATGTAACTGAATTGGATAAAGAAATGCTAAATGTGTAATAAAGTATCCAAAGAGGTAATGATTACTGAAATCACCACAAATTGAAGAGGACCACAGCATAATGTGCATATATATTTTAAAGATCTGGAAGAATCAGCTTAGCAGTATATTCAAGACATCTAGAGATGATGTCAAAAGGGGGTGTATTTGGATAGCTTTTTGTGAATGTTAGAGTGAAGTCAGGGTCAGGTACACAAATTAGGTTTAAAAGCAAAAGGTGAAACAGATTTCTTTTCAAAAATCTATTGTGTCTGTTTAGAAATCATCAAATCCATGGGTCAAGGTAAGAAAAGAAAAAAAAAAACTAGTGACCACGTGACTGTTTCAGGAGCTGGTAATAAAATGACAGTTGACAATTGTGTAAATTAGATATGTTCTTGGTGCCCAACTGACCCAAATATTTTTAGCCCATGTGCCAAAAATATATCAAGGAATAAATAGTGATCTATGTTTTGTCAGATCTTTTATCCCCCCTTCAAGCCTGCATTGTGATTGGGAAACTAAGAACTTCTACTGCAGGGAGGGGGATTTTCAGAAATGGAATGTCCCCCAACTGAGAAAATAAAGAAAATGTAGCCGTACACTGTAGAGACACAGGGAGATCTGTTGAGCCAGATGACACTTGCTTTACTGTCAACTAGTAGGAGGTGCAGGTTTTGATGAATTGGGTACCATGTTGCTGCCTTTCTCAAGGTATTGCCCAAGGCTCTTGAGAAGCGATGAATTGGGGCCAAGGAATTAGCCTCCGATTGCCCTTTGCCATAGATGTTGTCTGTATTCTCCAATTTTAAGCTTTAGCTTAGACAAGTTGTAGCGTCTTGCCAAGTGAGCTACAGACAGGAAGTGAGTCTTGAAGCATACGGCTCTTTCTTCCTCACTGCAGCAGAGAACCACTGCATTGGAGCATCCTGAGATGTCATCGATGGTCATTTTTCATGTTAGGAATCAGTAAGGATGCTATGTCCACATGTATGTGGAGGGTAAGATTTCAGTCTCTAAAGTGGTAATGATGGGTTGACCTTTTCACTTAAAGAGTCTCACATGAACAAATGCGTGTCTGTTCTGGACCAAGAAGAAGCAAGTGTTTGAAAAAGAATAGCTTGAAAGGTCAGTGGGACATGTCAGGCATCTTCTTCATGTCTTCAAGTTCGGGTATCAAAAATGCTTTTCCTATCCTGAGTGATACTGACAATTTGCCGTGTTCTGTGCCTCATGAATACCAAAGGCTTTCCTAAATAATATATCTAGAAATGGTAACATTCTTGATATGTGTTAAACCGGGGGAGATGAAGTAATTAAAATTAGTTCCAAATACTGATTTTTTTAAGGACATCAATTTTATAGAAACTTTTGAAGAATTAAAGTGACAGAAAATTTCAAAGCACTTTTCCTTCTGGTAAGAAAGGGTTCTGTATTCCTTTACTGATGAATGTAACATAGAATCAGTACTAATATTGTTTGTATTGTACTTAGTGTTTATACAGTGATTCACAGATATTCTCCTATTTCATCTGTGCAATGACCTCTGGAAGGTAAGATTTCCTAGTTATGCTTTTTAATGTCTATTTTTAGCTCTGTCTAAAAGCAGATTGATTGAGCTCCATTTGCTAAGTTTAGAAGGCTGGACTGATTAATTGTGTCAGAACATTCCAGGAGGCAGAGGAAAGGAAGATACATGGGTTCTACATGATGGAAACTGCTCCTGAAATGATTTGACCAGCAGCCTTATCCATTTTTCCCAAGGCTGGAAACAGAACACAACCCAAGACATGGAAAACAGGGAGCCCATGTGACCACAGCCTTGGCATGTATAGTCACGGCTGTACTCCTGTGCCTTAGAGAGGAGGATGCTTTTGGTCTCTGTTCTACAAACTCTGTTTTGCTTCATCTCCACAGTGTCTTGTTTTATTGGCATATGCTGAAACTTGATTTACATTTCATACCATTAAAACAAATATCAAGATCTCTTTATCATTTATTAGCTATTTGGTAAATAGTTTTTGGTGAATATTGAACTTTATTATTAGGTCTTACCATGTCAATGTACAACACCTAGTTCCCCAGATAACAGCAGTGGCTTAAACATGCTAAAATTGTATTTCCCTCTTATATAAAGAAGTCAAGCAATCGGTAGCCCAGGGCTGGTTTGCATGATGGCCGCTGGGTCAGAGAACAAGATGCCTGTTATCTTCAGCCCATCAACATGATGCCCCAAATTGGCTGCCTAAGGGTCAACCATCAGGTCCACATTCCAGGAGCAGAAAGGAGGGAAGAAATGTGCTTCAGTTCCCTTTTGGGATGGTTCTGTAAAGTCCCTTGTAGCTTTCCTGCTTTTATTTTGCTTTAGACAGAGGGCTGAGAGACAGCTTTCTATGAGGTAAGCTCAATTCAGGACCAGCCATCTCCCTTGAGGGGAGGGGAGGGAGTGGGCGGGAAGGAACCGATCATCCTGCACATGGTGTAAGACACCACGATGAGCCGCCGGGGGCCTCTGCAGTCCGTCCATTGCTTCGGGCTGCACTGAGCAGTTGGTAACGGTTGAGATTTTCACATAGAGGTGCGTGTATGCTGGACCAATTGCTCGGTTCATTTAAACTAGTGGCGACCAGAGCACGTTGGAAAACACATTTGTTCTCACCTTCTAGCCAGTGACCCTCTCGCCAGGTTTCTGTCCTGCTGTTCATTTCCACGTTATTTTCCAAAACTCCCGGAGGAAATGTAAGCAGCCTGATGCTCAAATGCTTTTCTGTGTGATTCCCCCCTTGTTCTTTGCAGGAACAATAATTTGCCTAGAAAAGAGTGGACGAAATTCCAACCCTCCATTTCTTTAAAGCTCTGAGATTTGGTGTTAGGAAATAGAAGAAAATTCCAGAAACACCCTTAAGAAACATTATTCTTTCAAATGTGATTTGGAACAGCAAAGGACAATATATTTTATAGAACAATTTTTAAGACAACTGAATTGGCAGTAAGTTCACATAATGAAACTTCCAACAAGTCTTTATATTTCTCCTGGAAATTCCTTGGTTCTTGGTGTAAATTATTAATAATTAATATCAGCTTTCTATTCTTTCTCTTCCTGTAGTTGTAGAGTTAACATGAAAATAGCTTCTTGTGTCACTGAGAAAGCCTCCTGGTCAGCCTTCTAGTTAAACAGCATGTGTGCATTTCGGTGGCAGGTTTGCTAAATATTAGTTTTCAGGCACTTGAGGGATGCCCATCACACCAGCACTGCGGGAGCCTATTTCTCACCCACGACCAGGTGAGACCCTCCTTTCTTCCGCTGCCTCGCCCAGGCCCCAGCATTCTGGTTCTTTCTCATGACCCATTTTCATAAAGTTCAGCCCTGCACCAGCCGAGCAAGTCTTGGTTTCTCAAAGACCAGGGTCTTAGTTCTAGGCTTTCTGTTAAAGGACCGTGTATAAAATCAGGAAACTTTATATGTCTTTTGAGGCCTCAGGATCTCTGCAATTAAAACAAGAACTTGAGTTACAATACTATTCTTTTCCACTTCTGAATTTCTAAAACTCCACACAATAGCTTTTTTATTAATTAGCTAAAAATTTTTCCAGAATATATTTTTCGAAGATTCAGAAATATGTGTTAATTTATATTTAAAGATGCTATATTAAAGAAATGGAATAATTATTTACTTTTAAAAAGTAATTTAAGTCAAGAAATGTTTGATACTGAATGTTTACTATGAGTTCAAGTATGTAAGCTTAATTTTTGTGGTACTGTCAATAAACAACACAACGTGAGAGTTCTGGGTTAAGTTTTATCTGGGGCAAAATGAGGACCAGTACCCAGGTGACAACATCTCAGAGAGCTCGGAGGAACTGCTCTGAAGATGAGGGGGAGCTCAGCATAATATGAGATTTCATTGAAGGGGGACGTGCCGTCAAGTATACGTTAAGTCCGAGGCTGCTGCTAGTCGAGGAACAGGTGTCTCTGTTAATGATTTTAGTGCTTTTCTAGATAGGAGGAAATGCAAGAATTTGGGCTCTTAAAGTTTCCTGAAAATGTCTAACTATCTGAAGGCTTTTCTGCCCATTTTCCCAGAGCACAGAGCGACCCATTCCTGATCTCCACACAGAATTATTTTCAGAGGGTGTTGAAGGTCAGCAGCTGCAGTGGCTCATGACTTAATCAAATCAGAGGCAGATGGCAAGTGCCAATTTTTATTTGACAATATGTATATATTGTAGGAAAAAATTCACTTTTCAACCCTACCCCTGTTTTACTTTTAGTTAGAGATCACCTGATAACTGTTAGATGACTTAAGTCAGACGAGGGGTTGAAGGAGCCGTCTCTTGAGCCAGCCAGTGCTCTATGTCAGCCTCCTTGATCACATTCAATTTTCTTTCTCTTCAAACAGCATGCATCTGATATTATGAAGTTTGGAGCCTGTCCTGAGCACATGGGGTCTGGAAGTGGCCCTGTTCCTGTGGTCTTTGTTTATTCTGTGAATTATGGTGTGAATCTTTATGTGCCCAAGCTTCATCAAAATTTCAAACTTAAATGATTTAAATATGGGAGATGGATGCCAAGTTCTGGGAATAGATTTTCAGGATAACAGCCAGGATTGGTAAAAAGTAGGGAGAATGGCTACAGCCTTTAAAAAGAAATGTTATTTTACAATTTCTGGCAGATAAATTAAAGTGCTTGTTGGGATTCTGTCAGGAATGTTTAATTGGGAGACCTATCTCCCATTTTCATGAAATAAAGTAATTTTATTATATGTTTAGTGCTTACTGCCTAACAAATATGTATCCCCTATGCATATAGTTTTATCGTTTAATCTCTACAAAGATTCCCTGGAGAACACAAGTGTCACAGGTGAGGGAACCAAGATCGTCCAGGGTATGTGGCTGGAAGGCAGATGGGCTGGATGGCTTACCCTCCTTCAGGCTGATACAGAGACACCAAGGTTTATTGACAAGCGTGTTGTTGAAGTGGTTTATTTAATACTTTGCTTCCTTGATGAAGTGGATCTTTTGAAATTGTTTATGTCTGGATTATCTTCCCCTCTCTCCTCTGCCTCAGGACTTCTCCTCATAAGTAGTATGAATTCAGCCTGAACTGATTCAGGAAAATCAGAAAATAAAAAATTAGCCCACACAAATGCCTGATAAGTCTTTGTATTTCAGTACTTCCTAAAACTCTTAGAAACGCAAGGAAGGTGTGTTACCTCGGGGACTGAGTGCATTTCAAGTGTGAGAAATGTAAGTGTGATCTGGTAAAGGCACAGGCTCTATAGACAGTGATCCGGGTTTGGATACTGGCTCCCCTAAGTACTGGAAACATGACCACCCAAAGCCTCAGTTTCTTCATGTGTTAAATGGGCTGATGGAGCTCACCTCCAAGTGGCTAAGTCAAAATGAGATGGTACGAGTGACTCTCAGGCAGAATGCTTGTCAAAGTGCTAGTTGCTCTTGCTGCTTTATAATGTCTTCTTAGGTATTTCCATTGTCCATTGGCTTGCAAATATCTCCTCATTTGATTTAAAAAAAATAGCATGCCCTAAAAATTTTAAAAATAACGAATGAAGATTTACTGATTAATGCTGGGTGTATTTTTATAGGTCATTTATTAAAAAAAAAAAGTAGGAGTTCTCTAAAGAGAATTTATTCTGTGTGCCTAGAATATGATTCAGTTAAAAATGATTTTCCTTTAAAAACTTTTCAGAAATTATCTGTGATATTTTTCTTGAATAGTAGTTTAAGATTTCTGAGGAGGTTTTACATTTAGAAAAGTTTATTCTTGTAACAATTGACACGTTAAATAAATGTTTCAAACCCTGGACAGCATAAAGCCCTGGCTTTTTTTTTTTTTAATATATATAATTTTGGTGGTTAGTGCTATGACATATTATTTATTAACGGTTTTGATTTTGCTTCTGGGTTGTCCTAGGTTTCGGCGCATGTGCCTGGGAAGGTATCTCGGGCAAAGATGCTTATTTAAGAAGGTTGTCATTGTAAATGCTCTCAAGAGGATTAAACAAATTCCACAGCAAATAAATGAACATGTTTGGAAGGTTTTCCACCCTCATGTAATTTCCAGAAAACAGACATGGTTCACTTGCTAAACCAAACACACAGGTACAGTAATGAGCCTGGCTCACATGACTGGACAGCACCGAGGGAGCCTCATCTATTGGCGTGGGTTACGCTGCAGGAAGCGCAACTGAAATTTTAATTAGAATTTATTTCCAGCGAGTGCTGCTTCCGCGTTTTTCTCCCCAAAGTAAGGAAGCGCCCTCTTTGCCTGACCATCAGTCTGCAGAGCCCCGCGGCTCACACACTCCCCTGTTCATCAGAAGGCTGATGGAGCCAGTTTGCTTAGACACACTTAGCTACACTCGCAGCGGGGATCATCAGTCTCTTCTGTGTGTTCACCTCCACGTGCAGGGGAGAAAATCGATTTTTGCTGCCGACAAACGCTAATTGACTACCAGTTGTTTCAGAGGGACTGTGATGTTGAAAACTGGTGTCCCTTTCATTTTTATATGTTGGATGCTGACAAATTGCACGGCCACACCCCCACTGTAAGTACACCCACCAGGGAGGGTGTCGGAGTTTGAATCTGTGTGTTTTAGTATTCTGATTCTGGCACTTGTCAGCTTTCAGTGTTTTTGCTGGGTTTGGGAGACTATTTCTCGAGCGATTTCTTTGGCTACCTATAAATTTGCAAAGCCGTCTCCTTCAGTGGGGTTCCGATGAGTTGAGTTGGGAGGGGCATGTGAAATTGAGGCTGGCAGAGAGGTGCAATGAAAACTAGCCACCATCTGGTTACCTCTCATTTTTTATGGGCCAAAGATGCTTGTCTTCTTTTCTTTCCTCCTCCATCCATCCCTTCAGGTCAGGGAGTCGTCTTCAAGAATTTCATCCTAAAATGTAAAGTAATGATGAAGGCAGTGTGTTTCTGT
The DNA here is from genome assembly GCF_048773025.1 of Camelus bactrianus. NCBI lineage: Eukaryota > Metazoa > Chordata > Mammalia > Artiodactyla > Camelidae > Camelus > Camelus bactrianus. Next base: position 101,049,416 of record NC_133544.1, read on the forward strand.
TGTTGATTTCATTTGATTTGCATTCATTGTTAAAGATTTTCTGGTGAGGTTCTTATGAGCTCTTAAAAGCTGGAAGAGCTGCACAATCAAGGAGAGAAAGTCAGAGAAACGAGTCAGCGGCCCCTGTGAGGTCTGCGGGACGAAGGCAGGAGGTGGGGCAGAGGCAGCACCGTGGCCTCCACTGCAGCCCTGTGGGCAACGTGCGCATGTAAAGCCAGCGTCTCTTGTCACCATGTGTTCTAACAGGACTCCCACTAAAGGAATGCGAGATTTGGGGAGGCCTTACCTTTTACCCTCTGGTCAAACATCTTTAATGCTGACTGTATTTATTCAAGATGACACAGAGATCACCTGCAGAGCGTGAGGGAGCAGTGCTTGCTTCCTGTCTTGCCCGCCCCAGGCTCACTCATCAGATACCTGATTCTCGCAGGCACTGCAGTGCCCGTTGGGGGAGCTCTGCTCCTGGGGGTCTCTGCTCCTGTGGGGGGAGCTCTGCTTCTCGGGGAGCTGGGCATGGGAGTGCGCACATTGGAGCCGGCCGCACCAGCGCTGATACTTCTCTACATGTTGAGCCCTTTGTGTAAGTAGTAGAGGTGGGATCCAGTGTCTTCCTGTGTCTATGGAGTTCTCCAGCAAAGCCAACTTGGAGGAAAGAAAGAAAATGCCTACTGTTCCATGACTGTGTCCTAAGGGTTTAAAGCTCATGCGGAGCACACGTGAGATCTCATTCAGTAAATATTCTGGGGTCTTTACTCTGACTTGTCATGAATTTTGCATTCTCATAATGTTATTTCTCTTAAAACATGTCTAAGCAACCATTTTTGTGTGATGGTTATCGTGCGTAAGTGTCCTGAAGAAACTGTTGTGGATGGAAGTGTGGGCATCAGTGTTACAAGAATGTTTGTTGGCCCTGGGTGCTGCCCGAGCTCCACACCGTTTGTTACCAGCAGTCTTTCAGATTGCATCTTATTCCAGAGCTCACCGGGGCTCCCATCTCTCACTACGTGACTTGAGAGAATATTTGTTCAGAGGGTAGGGGACAGGATGCTTCCAAGTCTGGGTTCTGGGATTCCCTGTCTAAAGGTGGCACTGGCACAAATCCTTTATTCATGGAGTAATGAAGCCCCCCAGTCTCGTGGCTAATTGGGACACCGTGTCCTTCATGTTAGGAGCTGGAGGGCTTGGGTTAGGCCCCCAAACCTGTTTATTGGTGAGCTTTCAGTCCTATAACTCCACCTGGGTTGTCCCGTTTCAGTCACATGACTTTGATTTTTGCAGGTAGGTGTGACTCCTGGATAGTGCCTGGGACTTCCTGGTTTCCCCTACAGTAGGGACACTGAAGAAAGTTCACCCCATAAGGTGTGTCCGGGGGCCTCGAGGACAAGTAGGGACCCACAGACTGATGTCTGGATGGGTGGCGATCAGGCCCGAGTCTTGGAAGAACAGAGATTCCATTACTGTTTTAACAGTGAATTTGAAGGAGTAATTCTGGAAGGTCTGATGCAACTGAGATTAAAATTATTATATGGTTTTTATTGTTAGCACGAGTGGTTTTTAACCCTTAGACCCAGTCCCCCCTATTGACAATAAATATTTTGTAACCTTTCTTTTCTGGTGCCCGGAAGTGAACGTCATAGAAAATGTAACCTAACTATAAATATGATAAACAAATAGACAGGTAGATGGAAAGATGTGGTGCCTAAACTCTTATATTATGGGGTATTTTATATTCTATGCTAATTAGTGACCACTCAGGACAAAAGGCACATACAAAGGGAGTCACTTCTAATAAACTATTTTTCCAAGCCTTACCTAACTGGGAAACAAGTGGCTTCAGAATGTTAGAGCACCTCCCAGGTCCCCGGGGAAATCGCCTTGTCAGAGTTACACTTGCTGATGGTGTCCTGTGCCAAGTGAAAGCAAATGCGGTTCGGAAGCTGCCCGGAGGCTGACTCCGGGGATTCCTTCTCCGTCGCAGCTGTGAGGGAGCCTTGTCTTTCCTGACCACAACCACAGAGGCGATTTTGAATCTCTTAAAACTGCCATACCAGTGTATATCACAACCCTCAGAAGATACGTTGAATAAAGTAGAAAACTTTAAGTGTCTCCTTTAGGATAGAAATAGGGTATAAAAGAAATAAATTAAAAAATTCTAGTGCCCGAATAAGTGCTACATTACACTGGCTGCATTATAAGGTTAGAAAACTTCATTACTGCTTTACATACCACATCTTGTAGTTAGATTTTATTTATCTTTTTTCCCTAAAGAAAAAACAATCATTTGATGAGTTCTTGTGTCAGAGGTGATGAGCAGAAAGCTAGTGTAAAACCGGGAATCGTGGTGCTGGTTAGTCTAAGACAATCTCCGTCACTGCGCAGATCATCTTTACTCATTTTACTGCACTTTTTGGAATCACCTTCTCACTTGGAAAAACTCCCGTGTCAGTTGGATTTGCTAGTAAAACAATTATTTTTCTTTCCTAGAACATCAGTGATGTTTTCAAGATGATAAAAAAAATTTGCCCATGGCATTTAAACAGTTGCTTGTTCTCGTAACTCATGGCTCACGGTCTCATATTTGTCACAATTGGAACTGTGTTTTCTTTGTGCAAATTCTCATTGCTTTGGTGATGCAGGGACACTTGTCCTTACTGGATGGAGTATGATAGTAGTTTTTTGCATTCTCTCCCTAAATCTGGAGTCCTGTGTTATGTTTCCTGTTAACTTAAAAAATAGGAATATTGTTATTTACCTAAATATCTAACCTCACAACAGTGGTGCATATGAAATTGGTCCAAATAGGAATTCCAATATTAAATGAAACAGTAATTTCACAACCCACTTTTCCAAAAATTTGGATTGATGGTTCAATTATACCAGGGACATTAGCTGTTTTAATTGAATCAATCATTGCTTTCTTCAATAAAATTTTCCATTCTATCTGCTCTTTTGGTTTATTGTTCTCCAGTGTTTCATTTGCTTTCTTTCCCAAAAATATATGATTTTGGCATTTGTCATTGAAAACCCTTACTGGTTTTGCTACCTCACGCTGGAGAGGAAGGCTTGTGACTGTTTTATAGTCACTGGTTTCATGGTTGTATGAGTGCTTAATGCCACGTTGCAGGGGTGTGGAGACCTAATGAATTGTGTACATAAAAGGCTTAGTCTACACTGAGTGCAGGGTTAGTGTTCGCAGCCCATGTCATCAGTATCATAATTAATCCATTACAATCATCCTCTATTAATCAGTGTTTTCCTTCTAACGTCTCCAGGAGAGGAAAAGTAGTAGTCTAAATGCAAAACTTTGCCAAACTTTCAGTCAATTCAAAACCTTTAAAGCTTTGCTGTCAATAGGAATGTGTGCCTGCTATCCCTAATTCTGCTCCTCCTGACCCAGGACACGGTCTCCACTGCTGATGATCTATGAGGTACTGGATTCTTGATCCCATGGCTCTGTGTGTTCTGAGACATCTGGGGACTTCAGCACTGTTTTAGGGGCTTTGGGTCCCACCTCTTCATAGCATTGCTGAGATGAGATCTGTGGGTTCATCCTCATTCTTGAGTGTTCGGTGCATTTTTCCTAGAACCAACACACGCCACCGTGGCAGCACTGCTTTGACCACGTGCTGGGACAGCGTATGCTTGTCAGTTCTTGAGTTTAAATTTTTTGTTCTAATTTCTAAAATGGGGTATATTGACAGATACACCCCATGTAAACAGAAGCTCTGTGGGGTTTTCAGCAGCTTCTAAGAGCATAAATATTCCTGAAGCAGTAATCTTCCTCCCAACAAGTGAGAAGCAAGCCGGTAAGACCTGGGTGCCTGTCGCGGCCAAGCTCTGCAGCCCAGGCTGCTCACCGAGGAGCAAGGAGAAAATCTTAAAACCTACTTCCATGCCGTCTTTCACAGAATCTCAGAAATGAACGTTTTAATATCTAAAGAGGGGTGATTTTGCTAAATAAATTTTTTATTTTTTTCCTTTTTCAGTTTTATCGGGTAGAATTATTACAGCTCAACTTCACATACACATATTGCATGTAAATACATGTATAGAGCATACTGCATTTTTTAGTTTAAATATATATACTAATTATTCTTTCTAAGAACAGATTAGAGCTTTAGATTTTTAAAATTACAGTTACCAGAGGAATAAGGACATCTACAAAAGAATAAACAGAATATGGTAATCCTATCACAAAGGACAGTCAGATGTACTTACACATATTCAAGAAATCAAAATAATATTATTTCATTTGTGGTCTTATTATTATTGCTATTAATTTTAGATTCCCCATAAATGAAGTCTTATGGCATTTTTCTTTCTCTTTCCACTACACTTCACTTAGAATGACAGTCTTCAGGTCCATCCATGTTGCTGCAAATGGCATCTTTTATGTCTGAGTAGTATTCCATTGTATATATGTATCACCTCGTCTTTATCCAGTCATGTGCTGATGGACATTTGTGTTGTTTCCATGTTCCTTGTTCTATGTCCCTTCTGGCAACAATTACTGATTTTAAATATTTTCCACATTAAAATCCTTCCTGAAAGAGATGTGGTAACTGGAATCAAAAACAGTTACAGCACAGGGTTGTGTGTGATGGGCCCTGGGGGCTTGGTAGGAAGGTTGGCAGAAAGGATTTCAGATTCTGATCAAATGATTCCTCCTCTTGTAGCACTGATGATCGCCTCTCTCACGGCCGGTCCTACTAGTCTGATCAGTCCCTTCTGTGATTCCTACTGTATTGTGCACAAATTTTGTCCAATTGGTGTCATCCAGCAGGGACCTTAAGTGAGGCACGCAAGCTCCTGTGTTGGTTTCTTCCATCAGCCCTTAACTTCCTTGGGAGCCAGGACTGTCTCATTGCCCCAAGGATCCCTAATGCCTAGTGAGATGCCTGATAAAGCTGGTACTTAACGAGCACATAAGTCAAATGGAAAAACCTGATCAAAGAAAAGGCCCTCATTTCTCAGACACGTCTACTTGAGTACATAGGGTAAAATGACATGTCTTCTTGGATTTGCTGTCAAAAACTTCAACAAAGGACAAATAAAAGAACAAAGGTCTGAATAAAGGAAATATGGAAAAGTTTGTGAATTCCTTAATTTGGGTGATGGGCTGATTGTACTATACTTACTGATATATACTTAAGTTAGTTTATAATTTTACTGTCATTAGCTGAATAGCAAGTATTAATACGTATTAATTGAAAACCTTAGAACTGAATAAACTTACCCCACACAAAATCCTTAATATCCTAGTAGTTTGTCTTTCAGAAATCTTTTCCCACAAAGACAGGAAAAAAGGGAAAGGCAGATCCGTGGAGTATTTCCACGTTGTCAAAAGACCAAAGGCCGATAAAAAAGAAGAGATTGTAAAAAAGATAAAGAGGCTGAAATCAATGTCTGGTAAACCTAGCTAACAATCCTAAATGGCCCAACTTAACTAACCTCAGCACTGCTGCATCAAGAATGGGGCAAATAGCACCTAGTGGATTTTTTTTTTTAATAAATAAATAATGATCCAGTTCCTACCACAGGCAATTATGATAAGACTGAGTATAAGTTCTAACACCAACTAGTGTACAAATCATAATTTCTACTTGATTCAAACTGCTTCTTCTATAAAATTTGAATCTTTTTATTCTTAAGACAGATTTGTGGCCTATGACCTAGTGATAAAATTTTCAACTGGCTTGTATTAAAAAAGTTCACCATAGTGAGAGTTTATTACATCAAGTATTCCTTTTTGGGAAACCCATGTGCCTTGTCACTCTCTTTCATAAGATTTCCTGTGGAAAATTCAATCCTTCATTCAGGAAAAGGCTGAGCAATATACCTCATGGAAAACCTTCATAAACTGCAACACAAGAAAATGAAAATGAAAGTGAGCAGCCCGTAAAGCCGGCAGACACACAGCGCACGGCTGTGTTCCCGGCTCAAAATTCCGTAACCAGCAGGGAAAATGTGCATTTCAAGAAATAGACATAAACACTTTTCAGGACCTGAGCACACAATTTCCCTTTCAGGGTTTAGTGGGCTTCCATTTAATTCTATGAGAAATGTTTAAAACAACAGAACAACAGCTGAGATAGGGTTTAAAGTAACTTTTATGTCTTAGTGAAAATAATGCCAACTGATAGTTATCATTTTTACTTTATTTGATCTCACTCTCTTACTTTACCTCCCCAACTTCCTCCACAAAATGATTGTGAACATCCCCTCCTGTGTCAGAAGGCTAAGTAGAAAGTACCAATCAAATGGAGGTGTGCTTTGTTGTTTTATTTTTCAAAACAAACAAGTTTCATTCATGTGATTTAATAATTTACATCAGAAACAAAGTCTACTCAATAAATGGTAGCCAACACATGTCATCATAGCTGCTCATCAGGTTTGGCCCCACGTTACACACTTTTACATGGACATGTGCCATGTGCTGTCATGAGAAACGGTGAGTGGGGACAGGGCCTCTGCTCTCACAGGGCACACATCCTGGTGGGGGAGGTGGTGTTCAATCATTGCCCTTTTTTTGTTAATGTACTTACAAATTATGGGAAATGCTATTTAAAAAGAACAAAATGAGTCAATGAAAGTGAAAAATACAAGGACAGTATTTAGGCTGAGGGAAGATAGGGAACCTCTTTGAAGAGCTGACACTCCACTGAGACCCAAAGGACAACTCCGGTGCTGCAGGTGAAGGCAGGGACACATTGATAAAGGGCTGATATCCAGAATATACCAAAATCTCTTTAAACTCAACAAGAAGGATGAACAACCTGATTAAAAAATGAGCAAAATGCCTGAACACACACCTCATCAAAGAAGAAGTCTAGATGCCAAAGAAGTCTACGGAAAGATGCTCCACAGCATCTGTCATCAACGGGATGCAGACTGAAACAGCGAGGTACCACTGCACACCTGTCAGGACTGCCAAAACGCAGAACGCTGACAGCACCGAATGCTGGTGAGGATGTGGAGCGTCAGGAATTCTCATGCATTGCTGGTGGGAATGTAAAATTGCCCAGATACTTTGGAAGACGGTCTGGCAATTTTTTACAAAACTAAACGTACTCCTAACATATGATCCGGCAACTGTGCTCCTTGGTGTTTACTCGACGAAATGGAAACTTATGTCCACACACAAAACTGCATACAGATGTTAATAGCAGCTTTATTCATAATCACCAGAACTCAGAAGCAACTAAGCTGTTCTTCAGTAGGTGAATGGATTAACTGTGATCCAGCCAGAAAATGGACTATTATTTGGTGCTAAAATGAAATGAGTTATCAAGGCATGGAAAGACATGGAGGAACCTTAAATTCATATTACTAAGGGAAAGAAGCCAATATGGGAAGGTTCCGCAACTGTCTGATTCCAACTGTATGGTGTTCTGGGAAAGGGAAAACCACAGAGACTAAAAGATCAGTGGCTGTCAGAGGCTAGAGGGGAAGGAGCAATGAATGAGGTGCAGCACGGAGCATTTTAAGGTCACTAAGACAGACTACTTTGTATGATGCTGTGACGGTGGATACATGTCATTGCACATCTGTAAAAACCCACAGAGTGCACACCACCAAGTGTAAATCCTAGTGTCAAGTCTGGGCTCTGGGTGATGATGACGTGTCAGTGCAGGTTCACCGATTGTCGCAAATGCACGCTCTGGTGCAGGCGTCAATAGTGAGGAGGCTGTAGGGACAAACTGCTGTTCATAAACCCAATCCAGCCCCAGACACTGCTGTTAATAAAGCTCTGTGGGTGTGTGGAATGTCCGGATGCTCTGGCGTCTGAACAGCAGAGCTGAGCAGCTGCACCAGAGATCAGGAGGTTTGCAGACCCTGAAATACTTACTCCCAAGCCCTTCACAGAAAAAGTCTGCTGAGCCCTTTTCTAAACGAATCAGAATTCACCCTGATGAGACAGGACAGCAGGGCCCAAACCAGGCATGGTTAATGGGACTGAAGCAATGTTTTAGTTCCAACACCTTTGCTGAAGTCCTGCAGATCCAGCGACAGACTGTAGCCAGGAAGCTTCTGCAGAAGGAGTCGGTAGCAGGCCTTCCCGCCAGGCTCCGTGATGCTGGGGGCCGCGCGCTGCACGGGGGCCACCCGCTTGAAGGAGGCGGACTTGCTGTGGAAGCCGATCAACTCATAGAGCTCGGAGAGGATGCTGCACTGCTGAATTCTCTCCTAGGAATGCTGAAGCACAGGGAGAAAAGCAACAAGCATCTGAACGAAACATGTAATTAAAAAAAGACCCGTAAAATATTTTCCCTTAAAACAGAGACCCAACGACACAGGAAGGAAGAGGAAGGCTGACTTCATGCACTGATGGGACCGGATGCAGAAATGCAGGGAAGCAGCGCTGTGCAGATGCTCCAGACCCCCTCTGGGCCCCACCTTTCCGAGTTCCGCCTCTCCTTTTACTAGAAAGTTCCGTATTCCCTGAAACAGAGGAATCTGCTACCTAAATATGGGACACAGAGAAGGGAAAGAGGAAAAGGACGGGAAAGTAAAGGAACAACAGTTCATCTAGACCCTGGGGTTTAGGTGGGACTTTCACCAAACACACAACCTCTCAAAGCACAGAGCACACAGTGAGAGGCTGACAGAGTGACTGCGACTTCTGCTCCTTAAACACCAGCTACCTGGCAGCACACGCTGTGCCCGTTACTGAATCATTACAATCATTTCAGAAACTATTACTACCCCGGCTCACAGGCAAGGAAATCTGAATCTCGGGGAGGATTATTATCATCCTGGACAAATTCCCACGGCCCAGAAGTGTCAGAGCCTCCGGCAGACCCTGGACTAAAATGCTCCTCATCACCAAGGGCACTGAGCCTCAGGCTGAGGCCACGTCAGGTCTGCAGGGGCCCAGAGCACGAGTCTGTGGGACAGGGAGTGGTCCCACTTGAAGTGCCAGGCCAAGGCCCTCAGGAACCTATGTAATGAAACCAAATACCCAAACTCATTTCCAACGCACTTCCCTGTCCGGGAGGACTGCTCGGCACATCTGGCTTATCACCTGTGCCCAGGCTGTGCAAGGGGCCCAGACAGTGATGTGACGTCCCCATGGAAGTGGCTCAGAGACCGCTTCATCACAGGAGAGACTCTCCCGGCTTCCAACGTTAACTCTCCATTCCATTTCCAACTGGAAAGTAAGTTTAGACTTGTTTTCCTCTCCAGAAACAAAGAGAGTGGTAACATCAGCGGGAAACTCAAGACTGAGGAAGAGTCTCCTGGCCATTTGGAAGGATAGGCTGGGGAGGGAACAGAGACAGGGATCAGAAAGACCCGTGTTCCAGTCCAAAGTCTGCACATCACTCGCTTTGACAGTTTCCTTATTAATACAGGTGATAAAATCTAATTATGATTGTTGGGAAAACTAAATGAAATAACGTATGCCACTAGCATAGGTGTAAAATCCTCCATGAGTGTTCCAGAAATGGACGTGACCATGGTTAGATACTGTCTGCCAAGTCTTGTGTGCTAAGTTCACATCAGCCAGCCAGAGATGTGCCAGAGAATGCCTCAACAGCGAGCAGCCTTCTCCAACTTGGAAACTCACAGTGTCCGAAGAACAGGCAGTGGTGGATGCTTTGGGACACTCTGGAGGTAACACTCCAGTGATGACTTTAAAAAGCTGGGGAGAATTTAGGGGACCATACAGTTCAAATACAGAAAACTCATTCCATGTCTACAAATATTCATCTCAAGCCATGATGATTCATAGAGGAAATACATATTCAAACGTACATCATTTTCCCACATAAGTGCATCAAAACAATTTGGAAAGAATGTAACTTTCTTCTCTAGATCACACAGTGGGGATTACGAGGTTTGTACTGAAAGCCCTACGTGTAAATCATCTGCAAACGTAACTGGGTCCATTATCAGTCATCATCATTCGAAGGGAAGGATGGAAAAGAACAAAGCCAAGCTAATACGCTCCGGTATTTTGTTGGGTTACGATGTCACAGAGGAGACGGACAGGTCATCAAGGAACCACTCTGCCGTGATCACGGAGCCGGAGAGCGGGATGGGCGGCCAGATGTATGGCGCAGCCATAGCTGTGCCTGCGCTTCTAGGCAGGTACCCAGTCACTTCGACAAGGTGTCAAAAGTGTATGCCCACGTCCTCATCACCTGTCATGCATTAAAGAGAAATGGAAACCTATAAACGGCCAATAACCTCGGTGGGTACACCGTCCAAAGAGCAAAGTCACAGTTTGACAACTGGCCATCCCGGTTCCCTGGGATTCATTCTTGGAGAACCTTAAAAACCACTCCTCTGTCCTCAAGAAGTGCTGCCTACTTTTCCGATCTTTGGCTCAGGGATACACCACGTTCACGTGGACTTTAATGTCTGCACAGATTTGACTGTCTTTCTCCAGGTTCACTTGTCCATTCTGAAGAGGCCTGAGTTAAGTCCAAATTCCATAAGATCAATTCCCTCTAGTGACAACTCAACGAGTCTGCAATTACAAACCAACTGAACAGGACTGTCCTCAGCTAAAAATGTCACCCATCCTTCACTGTTTTCTTAATCTCCTCTCCTGGCTAATTGCAACAGACTAACACCACCCTCCAACAAGATCCCCAACTATGTCAAATAGAAAGTAAGATCCATAAAAGAGGAGACAACTCCATAGTCACCTCTGAATTCCTAGCATATATTAATGTCAATAAATAGAACTATGATTATGGCTTCTTTCCTTTAAAACCTTTCTGGTTATTTAAATGAGACCATGGAAGGGAGGTGTTTGGGTCCAGTATCTTGATCCAGAAAACTCTGGAGACCTTTTTCAGAATGGCTGCCCACTGATTCATTCAAAACACAACTTCTCTTTCCGGGAGGAGCTGTGATTTTCTGCCAGGAGTTTGTTGTCACTCTCATGCCAGAACAGATTTAAACTAAATACTTACATTGGATATGTTATTTTCCCCCGCTTCCAAAAAAATTGACTTTCCTTACTTCCTTGCCTTGAGGAATGCTTTTTTGCTTTTCTTTCTAATTCACTCTTTTATACAGCAGGATTCAGGATGTGCTTGGCCTTACATAAGAACAGCCATCCAACTCCCAGTGTGAGAGGCCTGGGGCTCACCTCCTGCCCTCCTGTCAAGGCAACTGAAAATCAGTTCAGGAGCCAACAGGCACCCCAGGGCTTCTAAGGCTCAAGTATCTCCCAGAATCCTTGCTTTCTGGTTTGACTTGGCTTCTGAGGATTTCCCCTCACTTTCTTGACAATTAGCTGTGCAGCTTGAAAGATGAGGAAGGAAGGTCTTATTTCTTAATCAGCATTTTAAGGAACTTATGTAATGAAGGTTTTCAAGAGTTTCTAGAACCCTCCATTGCCGAGACAGAAAACACACTAGATATTTTCTAAATCTAGCTATCATGTGCATGTTTTCTTTGCTTTTGTTTTCTTAACTGCTAACGGACATTTTTAATTAAAAAATAAAATAAGGCCCCAAATAGGATAGAACATTGAAGAGGAAACAAAATTAAAGGGCAAAGACAGAAAAATGATAAGTACTCTAGAAAGTTAATAGAAAACATACACTATGGATCAGATCAGCAATTCTCAGTAACAGCTAATTGAAACCTGACCATGAGGTAAAATGTCTCTCCTGTCAGGAGACGGCCAACAGAAAACAGAATTAAATCAACAAACTAAAATTCTAAGTCTGGCGAGGTAGAGAAGTCTACCAGCTAAATGTGTTTTCTTCTGGAAAAGAGGGAGATACACAAGATCTTTTCTGTGGAGCCTGAGCCCAGGTGAGGATGGTGAAGTGAGCTCTGTAAGTACCCAATTAGCAAAGTGAGTGATGAATAAAGAGACGTGAGCTTTGATGACAGAGATGATACTACTATTCACTTGTCCTGTAAGTATATCTTCACGTTCAATGATCAATACCTCGGCGTCCTCAGGGATTGAGATTATAGGAAAATGCACAGCCCGGGCCTAGACCTCCTCTATGATTGTGGCACTGCACTTAGATGTTTCAAGGGCACCTCCAACTTCACCTGCAAATAGTTGATTTCACGGTGCTCCTCCAATAGCCGTCCTGCCCAGGGCCCCTTGTAGGGGGTCAAGGTCTCTCTGCCTCTCCCAGCTCAGTCCCATCACTCATAGATGTGACTGGACCCCTCCTTCAGGGCCCAATTTCCTCAGTCAACGAGTCCCACCACCCACACCTCACCTACCAGATTCTCACTGGCACTCCCTCAGCACTAACTCTGTGCTGGGGACCACGCTGCACATTGTGCACACGTTATCTCACTGGATCTCCACAGAAGTCCTGGGAAGTCGGTATATCACTGCTTCAATTAATAAGATAAATTGTTTCACTTCCTTGAATGTGTCATCCAAAGTGACATGGCTACTGAGCCACAAACCTGGGACTGAAAATCACTTGAAAATTGAACACTGCTACACCTCACAGCCACCCTACTCTGACTTATCACATCACCTCCTGCCGAGCCTTCTAAATGTTTCTAAGCATTCTACAAGACAAAAGTGATCTACGAGAGCACCCCTCTCCCCTACTTAAAATCTGACAATGACGTTCCACTTCCCTTAGGAGAAAGCCCCACCGGGCCTGAGCACAGCCCAATGGCCCGGCATCCGCGTTCCCTGCGCAGCCGCGCCGCCTCACCCACCATGCAGCGCTACATGTGCCGTGTCCAGGACAGGGATGCTGACTCCGTACAACCCAGGGCTCGTCTCACTCAAACAATGATCACCCTCTTCAGTGCTGACTCTCAGAAAATTGTTTTCTCTGGATGAATCAATATTTTTTTCCTTACAACTTCCCATCATTGATAATGAGCTCCCCCCAAAACAGAGAAGACCTAATCCTCAGACTCCTTATCTGTAAAGTGTGAATAACAAGGAAATATGAGAGGTTTTAAGCGAAATAATATTCATGTGAAGCTAAAGGACAATTCCCAACATACAATAAGCACTCAATATTTGCTTACTTAATATTAATAAGAATATAATGCATTCCAGCAACCTTAAATCAATGCTTTATGGCTTTGTCCAAAAGACTACCGACAAACTATTGGACGAACCCCTTTGAGCAGATCCGCCCAAGCGTACTGGGATAGGTAAGTCTTGACTCCAGTTACAGCTGCAGCCAACCAGCACTACGGGGCGGGGGCAGTTTGCTCAAACTCGTACATGTTGCTTGAGCATTTAATTGTCACTAATGAATAAAGACAGGTGTTCTTTAGTCAAAGCTCCTGAAACATAAATCTTCAAAGATTGATGCAAATTAGTTTCAAGTACAACACTCTCACTAGAAATTATTTGAAAATTATAGTCTTAGCTCCTCCACACATCGAAAGGGCATTTTCTTAATGTATCTGACTATATACACTGAGAGGATTGTTTAAAAGAAATTAAGATGAAGCCATAATGAATAAGCTTTCAGTATAATCTGCACAAAGCCCCACCCAAGGATCTCACTTCTCACTTCCACATAGGTGTTCAGGTAGCTTAACCTGGGTCTTGGTTTCTTATGACACGGGGGTGGGAAGAATTGTGGATAGATTTATGTAGCAAATATAAATCTAGGGTATTTGCTGTGTAGGAATCCTAGAAATAAATAAATTGATATATACTCCCACCCTTAGAAAGCTCAGCCTTTCCAATTACAACAGCATTAAAAATAAAATGAGAGATACATTTAACAAAATTTTACAAGATTTGCACATTGAACATTTTGAAGTATCACCAAAAAAAATTAAAAGATCTACATATATGTAAGGCATCCCATGTTCATGGAATGGTAGACAATATTGTTAAAAATGTTAAGAATCCCCAAAGTGATCTACAAATTTAATGGAATCCCTATCGAATTTCCAGCTGACTTCTTTGCAAAAATTGAAAAACTGATGCCAAAATTCATATGGAAGTGCAAGGGTCCCAGGTCAGCCAAAACAATCTTGAAAAAGAAGAGCAAAGTTGGAGGACTCACTCAAAGGTTACTACAAATCTATAGTACACAAGTCATTATGGTACTGGCATAAGTTTGGATGCATAAATCTATGAGACACAATAAAAAATCCAGGGGGGAAATTTACATTTACAGTCATTTTTCCAGAAATGTGCCAACAACACTCTATTGAAAGAATAGTCTATTCAACAAATGGTGCAGAGACACCTGAGTATCTGAAGGAAAAAGAATGAATCTGGAATCTGGACCCCCGTATTTTATTTAACAAATAAAATATTAATTCAAAATGGATCACAGACGGAAATGTAAAAACTAAATGTATAAGCTTTCTAAAAGAAGACATAGTTTAAATCTTTGTGGTCCTAGGATAGGCTATGGCTTTCTAGATACAATACCAAGAGCACAAGTGAAAAAAAAGAAAGATAAAATGGACTTCATCAAAATTAAAACCATTTGTTACAAAGGACATCATCAAGAAAGTGAAATGAAAGGGGAAGGGGGTAGCTCAAGTGATAGAGTGCGTCCTTAGCAAGAAAAATAAAATGAATAAATCTAATTACCTCCCCTAGAAATAAATTGTTTTAATGTTTAAAAAAAGTAAAGTGAAACGACAATCTGCAGAATAGGAGAAAAATTTTGCAAAGCATATATCTAATAAGATACTAGTATCCAGGATATAAAACAAATGCTTACACCTGACCAATACAAAGAAAATCGACCCAATTTTTAAATATGCCAAGTATTTAAATAGATACACAATTGGCCAATAAGCATATGAAAAGATGCTCAGCATCACTAGCGAAATCAACATCAAAATGAGATCTGACTTTACACTCACTAGGATGGTTATAATCAAAACATGGACAATAACAAGTGTTGGTCAGGAGGCAGAGAAATGGGAACCCTCAATACACAGCCGTTGGAAAGGGGCAATGGTACAGCTTCTTTGGAAAAGCCTGGTGTTTCCTCAAAAGGTTAGAATTATATGGCACAGCAATTCCACTCCTACATATAGAGTCATCCCTCAGTATCCTCGGGATTTCGTTTCAGGAAACCCCCACCCTGGATACCATAATCCAAGGATGTTCGAGTTCCTTTACAATCAGCCATCTGGATCCATGAAGTGGAAACTACAGATATGGTGGGCCAACTGTACAGCCAACAGAATGAAAATATATTCTCACAAAACTTGCACATCAATATTCATGGCAGTATCATTCAGAGTAGCCAAAGGTTACAAACAATATCCATCCATCAATGAACGGATAAACAAAATTACCAAGAATAGTCCCACAAACATTTGGTCATTGAATCTTTGACAAATGAGGTGAGAACATACAATGGAATAAAGACAGCCTCTTCAGAAAATGGTATAGGGAAAACTGGACAGCTGCATGTAAATCAATGAAGTTAGGCTACTCCCTCACAGCATACACAAAAATAAATTCAAAATGGCTTAAAGACTTAAACATGTAGAAAAGACACTATAAACCTCTTAGAAGAAAACATAGGCAAAACATCTGACATACATCTCAACAAAGTTTTCCTAGAGCAGTCTAATCAAGCAATAGAGATACAAGCAAAATAATACAAGTGGGATCTAATTAAACTTACAAGCTTTTGCACAGAAAAGGAAACAAAAAGCAAAACAAAAAGACAATCTATGGAATGGGAGAAAACAGTTGCAATAAATGAAACTGACAAGGGCTTAATTCCCAGAATATGTAAACAGCTTTTACACTTAATAAGAAAGAAAAACAAACAATTCAATTCAATAATGGGCAGAAGTCCTAAAGAAACATTTCTCCAATGAAGATATACAAATGGCCAATAGGCACATGAAAAAAATGCTCAATATCATTATCAGAGAAATGCAAATCAAAACTGCAATCAAGTCTCACCTCTCACCAGTCCGAATACCCATCATTCTGAAGTTCACAGATAAATGCTGGAGAGACTGCGGAGAATTGGGAAGCCTCCTACAATGTGGTGGGAATGCAGTTTGGTGGAGCCATTGTGGAAAACTGTATAGAGGTTCCTCAAAAGACAAAAAATTGATCTCCCATATGACCCAGAAATCCCACTCCTGGACATATATCCAGAAGGAACCCTAACTCAAAAAGACACTTTCACCCCAATGTTCATAGCAGCACTATTTACAATAGCAAGACATGGAAGCAACCTAAATATCCACTGAAAGATGACTGGATAAAGAGACTGTAGTATATTTCTCCAATAGACTACTATTCAGCCATAAAATAATAACAAAATAATGCCATTTGCAGCAACATGAATGGACCTGGAGAATGTCATTCTAAGAATAGTAAGCCAGAAAGAGAAAGAAAAATACCATATGAAATCGCTCACATGTGGAATCTTAAAAAAAAAAAAATCAAAAAACAAAGACACAAAAAGATAAACTTATCTACAGAAAAGAAACAGACACAGAGACATAGAAACCAAACTATGGTTACCAGAGGGGAGAGGGTGTGGGAAGGAATATATTGGGAGTTCAAGATTTGCAGATACTGAGTATGTATAGAATAAACCGCAAGTTTATATTGTATAGCACAGGAGAATATATTTAATATCTTATAGTAACTTATGTTTAAAAAGAATATGAAAATGAATACAGGTATTTTCCTATTTAACTGAATTGTTGTGCTGTACACAAGAAACTGACACAACATTATAAACTGACTAGACTTCAATGAAAATATTTTTAAATAGACCAAAAACGAAAAAAAAGAAAAAGGATATTATGAAACCAAAAGAATAAAGTACTGACTCAGGCTACAATATGGATGAACCTTGAAATTTTATGCTAAAATAAGCCAGACACAAAAGGACAAATAGTGCCCTTTAAGGTGAACTGTATCTAAGCGTTTACTGTACTACTTCTGTAAATTTTCCGGAGGTTTGAAGTCTATCAATATCAAAATAAAATGTATTATTCATTAAAATCATAAAACGCTTCCTCACAGGAGGGCTTTAATTATTAAATGCAGAAATGCATGTAAAGCTCCTGGAAAAACAATTTGCACATCCACACACAGACACTGCTGTCACTGACTCTCAGAGGGTGGTGCCAGCGCTGATGAGGGCTGCCTCCACTCGCTGCCCTGCAGAGAGGAGTGAGGGCCTGGGCTCTGACAGGCAGGGTGAGCGTGACCCTGGTTCAGACACAGCCATGCCCCAGACTCTGTGTTACCCAACTTTCTTATACAAATTGCAACATGTAATGTAAAAACGCTACAGGGATGTAACTTACAACACAGGGAATACAGCCAATGTTTACAGTAACTATAAATGGAGCATCTATTGTACACCTGAAACATATCATTTTAAATCAGCTATATCTTTGTAAAAAATTAAAAAAATAATTTAAAAATGTTATCACTTTAATATTCAATTCGGTTTTTAAGTAACGACTAAACAGCTTAGAATGTATAAAAGCATTTAAGTGTGCTGTATGTTTACATATTTATTTACTTTCAGCCTCCTGCTAAAAGAGAAATTAAACAATTTTTTTAAACACACCTTAACAACCATAACAACAAAAAGGCAAAATTGAGAGTGAAGAGAAATTGGAGATTCAATACTTAAATGAAACCAGGGGGAGGTAAAGTCATAAATATGGATTCCCTGGAGTCAGGGCAAGTGTTAAAGTCCGACTAGAAATTCAGCTGTCAGATTCTTGGCAGCTAAAGCAAAAAGAAAAGATCATAGGGGGGTGGTAGAGCGTGTGCTTAGCGTGCACGGGGTCCCGGTTTCAAGCCCCAGGGCCTCCACTATCAGATAAATACACCTAATAACCTACCCCCCAAAAGAGTCCGAAAGAAAAGAAAAAGAGAAATTTCTTTCCAAAAAAACCTGATATTAAATTTGGATTAAATACTTAAAAAAAAAAAGAAATATAGAAAAGATGAGTGACACTGTGAAGGAAAAGCCCAGCTGGGCTAACGAGCTAAGTCACAAATCTAAGTGTGATAAGTGTCGGTTTACTGATCTAAGTATTGCTGGGCTAACTCGTAAATCTGAAGTTTAGTGTCAGTTTACTGGGCTAATAAGCTAACTCGTAAATCCAAGGTCAACAATTGTCAGTAACGTGATCTGTTCCAAATTCATAAGCTTCAGTGTACTGATTCCTTGCTTTTTGTTGTTTGAGCCTTATTGGCTAATAGCCCCTTACTTGTAATTAACCCTATAGAACCTCATGTGCAGGTCTTGGAGGTGCTCAAAGCTTCGGAACAGGAGCCCCTCTGAGCCCGCCAGCATAAAAAATCTCAGTGCTTGTTTCTTGGCTGGCCTGTTCTATCCGTAACAACACAAGCGATAATGCCCTTGAGATAAATCTGTGATGGCTGCTGGCAGGTCCCCATGTCTCACGTGGCAAAATCTGAAACATCCTTCTCACCACTCAGAGTCATCATAAGCCCACTCCACACTTCACGCTGTTAAATGCAGGGGCACAGGCAGGGCCCGGCCTTTGCTCTCTCTGTGTCATCACAGTGAGACAGGATGGAAGGGGCAGAGCACAGCCATTCAAGGAAGGCCACAGCAATTAACATCAAAATGGTGAAGGATTCAACCCCCAGTAGGCCTTGAGGCTCAGGATGAAGAGATTTAACTTCTAGCAGAGCTTGAGCTTCATTATAAACCCATTGTAATAGTAACATGGTGAATATCATGCCCCAAGGTACCATGGCAGTCCCAAGGCTAGCCACAAAATGTCAAAGTGTGGGAAATGGCCAACTCCCCGGGAATCCCAGCCCCTTGCCTTTAGGCTGGTTCTTCTACATATTAGCAAATGAAACCACCAAGCCCAAGAAAACGAGCAACACAGCGCCACCTCGCGGTCACCCCTCTCTCTCCCTCTTCGGAGAAAGACCACAATCTGTGGAGTGTGTACCTACTTTTAATCTGAGCACCCAAACCCCACACCTCGTGGCCTTTCTGTTGCCTTTCAATGTGTCTCTGTGAATAAATCTACCTTTTCTCAACACTGGCTTGCTCTTGAATACTTTACTGCACGAAGCCAAGGAACAAAATCTGGTGGGACACATCCCAGGGGCTCAACCAAAGCCTGGGACACAGCCCTTCTCATGCCTCACGTTTTTTTCCTTGTATCAACAGGACTGGGTTGTGAAGGGAGCTCTGAGGCCCCAGCTAAGGGACAGAAGCCGCCCCCAGGGCTCGAATTGGCGGGCAGCCTCTTCCCCAGCAGGGGCCTTGGGGTCTGCCCGGTTCTCTGTGTTTCTCTGTTGTGCTGACTCCCCAGCCACAGAGCGTTCTCCCTAGGCCTGTCCCCACAAAACCCTTCTCTCCAAAATACAAGCACATCATGTCACAATCCTCTTGTTCAACCAGGAAATGCTTAACCCACTTTTTCCCTCCACAGTAAAGTACCTAACTGTCCTCCCTCCCATCACAACACTTCTTTCTTTGTGAGAACTCTGCACTCCCCACACACCACCCTGAACGCAGGTGCCTTGCTGGCTGGGAACGAGATGTTTCAGTCTCACACAGCCTGCATCCTTTCACTTTCCCCTTGTTACCATAAAAAAGCCTTTCCTGAGTCACCCACAAATCTGATTCCGAACTTCATAAAGTGCTGAGGTTGCAGTCACTGTGTGCATACCTCCCAGGTTTTGACTAAATTTCCTTCACGAGATCTTCATTAAGGAGCTGCATCAAGAAGTCGAAAGAGGATATTCTTACTTCTGAGAGAAGGAGCCTGCAAGAAATTTAAATGGCTTTCAAGACAGAGTTAACCAGGGACAGAGAGGTCACGGGGCCTAGTCAACAATGTCATGAGGCAAAATGTTCTTCAAAGACTCAGAGTGGCTTCTGAACGTAGAGTCGGCAGGGAGGAGGTGACACGCAGTGAGTGGGGTGAGTGACACAGGGTACGCTCCCCCAGCTGGGGAAGAATTGGATTTTGTTCTAGTTTTCCAAACAATTTCTTAATACCTTTTTCTCCTATTGTCACATACCATTTCCTATGAATTAAGAATATCAATGTCAGTCATTTGGGCCAGTTGGGAGAAGCTACACGATGCCATTCACAGGGCTGGGGCATGACAGCCACGCCAGTCTAGGTTGAAAGACCAGTGGGGGTATTTCCATGGTGATCACGGGCATGCAGCAAACTCCCCAGCTTCAATGACCTCATCTCAAAGGTGGGGCAATAAAACTACCAAGAAAAGTGCGTGATGATTATGGAAGACATCTGTTTACTAGGTAAGTGCCCGTGACAGCTGCAGCTTAATGGGGAATGAGTATGATTAACAAGGCCCTGTCTACCTGGCCACACGCTCCCTGCCTTCCTGCCTTGGTGCAGCAGCAGAGTTTGTTTAGCTGAGATGAACGCCCCCAGAGCAGCCCCGACGGGAAAGCTCGCAGCTCTGCATTGTGAGGCGTGTTCCTTTCCTTCTCAGTGCTGATCACAGTTTGCTGTCATCTGTTTTTATGTTTATCCCTTTTGTAACTTCCTCTCCTCCGGAGTTTTGCTCAAGCAGTGCAGGGCCAGGTGTGTCTTGCGGCCTGCCCGATATTCTGGGCTGGGAAACAGCCGACCACACATCTGACTCTGGTGCTGAACGGAGAGGGAAGAAGGCCCTGGGGCTCATGCTGAACTGAGGCCCATGCACCCAAAATTATGGTCTGACTTTGGGCAAATTACACAGTCTTCTTTACCCTGAGATTCCTCATCTGTCCATGAAAATAACTGCCCATGGCACACAGAGTTACCAAGATTAAAGGAAATCACCAAATTCACAGCATATTCAAGGGGCTACCAGTGCATTCTCAACAGACAAATGCTGCCTTTACGGCTCTGACACACGCCAAGCGGGGCGGCCACACACAGTGAACACTGCTAAGTGCTTCATGTGTGCTACAATACTCTTTAGAACTTACAACAATCCCAGGAAGAAACGAATATTATCATGCCCATTTCACAGATTCACCAACAGGTTAAGAGAGGTTACATTCTAGTCCAAGGCCGTATGGTGAGGAAATGGTTATTTAAACAGGAATGTGGGCCCAGGCTTAGGCTCCATCTCTCTCCCATCCACCTGACCACTTGCCTATGAATTCCACCTGTCCAATACACATGTTTGCAGCCGGCCAGCTCTTAAATGCAATGTTTGCCACCATTTGTCAATGTTGGTTAATTACCATAAACTGTTCTCAGAAACCACAACAGAAAAGAAACGTGGACTTAAGCAATTCTGCATTGCGTTCTCCTGTAATGTGCAGTCACCCTTCACTACACCACCAAATCCAAATGTATGCTTCCTCCATGTTTATGTTTGCACACGGCTTATTAAAGAAGAATGTACCTGCAGTAATTCCATCTCGGTTGCTTTCCAAGGTTGCAGATTATCCATAATCCGTCCATGAATGAAAATACTACAATGTGAATGAAAATACTGCAACCATGTCAGTAAACAAAGAATGCTGAAACCAAGTCATCAGCGGCTGCTGCCACCCCCCAGCGAGTGCATGCCTGCAGCCCAGCCTCTCAGCCACTCACAATGGTGCCCTCTGAGTGGATTCAGAGTAAGAAAGGACAGGATACTGGCCCTAGATACCTAGGTACCCGCCAAAGGGATGAATTCAATGACACAAATGTTTGCTTCCTCCCATACATAGAAAAGCAGTAAATACTTGATCTTGAGATATCTGGTTTTCTTTAGATAACAAGCAATATTTTATTGTTCCAACTACCTGGTCTTTCTTGTAAAACTTCTATATATCCTAGCTCTTCCCCTACCTCTTGGGAGCAGTCCCTCAGAGTGATCTGAGAGGTTGCCATCCCGGCTCGAGTCCTCCAGCCAAATAAAACATAACTCTTAACATTTAGGCTGAACGTTTATTTCAATGAAGTCCCAGAATAGACAGAACTCATCAATTCTGTAATGGAACACACTGGATCAGGAAACAAAAGCGTGTTTTAGTCTGGAAAAACTACGGTTTCCTCTTTCTTCCTGTCATTATACAATCCCACCAGAACTCATTAATTTGCTGTCTGCTCATCTGGCAACCAAGATCAGAGAAGAGTCAACTCAGCAGAGTGCTCTACTCGGGAGAACACCCCGCAGCAGCACTGCAGGCTACCTGTCCTCCCGCACGCTCTGCTGACACTTGGTGTCCTCCGTGACGACCAGGACAACAGAGCTGTTCACAACAGCTGTGAAGTCCCACACGTTAAATAAATCATTTTATTTTATACGATATTTTACGTATATACCCATCTCTGAAAACAGCTTTGCTAGAAGCCCAAATCTTCAGCATCAATCTGCAAAGGCAAATCCGGTCCGCAAGAGAAAACTAGACTTAAGAGGAAGCTAAGGCATCCAAAGTACTCTCAACAACCTAAGGCCTCCAAAGTCCCCTGCAGGACCTTCAACCAAACTGCCTGCAGGCCTGCAGCTGCAGGCCACAACATGTCTGCTTTTAAAGCAACCCCTTCCTGCCCTCGGGCACTACAACGTCACTCTAGGCCCTCCCATCTCAGGATAAGAGCAGCCGCTGCAGAACCTCACAGGGCAGCACTGACAGGACTGGACAAAGAGGATCAGAGCTAAACAAAGCCTTCTGATGACACGAGCTTGTCACTCTGTCACTTTACATATGAAGATATATATAGAGAGAGGTGAGGTGATCTTGCTCAAAGTCACATAGCTAATAAGTGGCAAAGTCTATAACTCTGCTCCTCCCTCCGGCATGACGCCCCAGCTGGGACGCCCACAGGGTTCTCTCCTGCCTGCCGGACCAGTCCTTTACTGTCACTCATAAAACACCACAGGGTGTGACCCTAGCCTACATTTTCAGCATCTTTTCCCTGCAGTCTCGCAGGAACAAGGCGGTTCGGGCCATTGTATGACTTCTGGCTCCCAGAAGCCTCCGTGCTCAGGCTGGTCTTGCCTGTGCATCCAGTACCCTGCTCAGAGGCTCTTCCTCCCCTGCAGGAACACGTTCCCACTCTCCGCATGACACCCCCTCAGGGAAGCCCTCCTCTCGCCCTCAGCTCAGCAGGTGTCCCAGGCCACATCCCGAGCTGCACCATTAAGACTGCGGGTGCCCAGGTTTGCTAGTCAGACCAGCAGCCTCAGAGCCAGGGTTTATGCCCGGGTCACCCTGCAAACCTACTGCCCGCCATACAGACCCAGCCAGCAGGTCACCTGAAAGTCGCAGCAAGTGTCCCACCCAATCCCGAAGTCTCTTCATTTGCCAGCACCGCTGATGACTGGTCTCCAAACTTTGGTCAGTTTTGCACAAAACAGCAGCTTCCACTGTGAAGCAGGGGGTTTTCTCTTCTGCTCCCCATCCTTACTGGAAACGTCTAGGGAAATGAAAAGGCCTTTTCTCAACCCTTTTCTGATGACACCCACCCACCCACAATACTCACATGCTCAAGAGCTTTGGCTCAACCTGATTTTGTTTCCCTTACGCTAAGGGGCTCAAAACACTGCGGGATTCTTTCACTTTTGAGGGTATTTTTACTCAGTTTATCGGCTTTAATCTGTTTTTGTCTCTCTCTTCAATATCCCTAGAAGTTGCCACTTCTTATTCCCTTCAGCAGCCTCCCTCCCAACATCTAGTCTAGGAAATCAGCTGTGATGATGGGCCCGGGGGCAGTCACAGAAGTTGCAACTAAGGCACAGAGAGGTGACATAATTTGCCCGAGTAGATCAGCTTCAAGCCCCAACACTGTGTGTCACTTCCCTCTGTTTAACTCTTATGCTAAGCAAGCGAACTTTTTGTAGATTATGGTTATAAACAGATGAGGTATGAAAATACATACAAGGACACACATCAACTCTAAGATGTTCATTAACTCCACTATTTTTTTCTATTTATTTTATTTCTATTAAAAAAATTAAGAACCTCTGCAGTCAATATAGCAAAATGTTACTGGGCTTTAAATACAGAATATAGAGGTTTTAAGTGTGTCATTACTCATCCTTATTTGTATGTTCACAAGACAAACTGATTTGAAAGTCTCTCTCCCCTCCCCCTACTCACTACTGGCTCTCACCTGAGCTCCCAAACCACACATCTAACAGCCTTTCACTTTACCCACAGCTGAACTCATCAGTTATCCCCCCAGAACTCCCTCTACAGATTTCCCTCCTCAGAGCATAGCAGGACCATCATTTACCTCATTAATCCACCCAGAAACCTGTTCCTTACTCTATCCTACCTTCACAGACATCATTCATCCTTTCCTTTTTACCATCTAAACATGCCTTCAATCTGTTCGCTTTTACCCGCTGACCATCCCACCGCTCAAGTGGAAGCCACCAAGACTGCCCACCTGGACTCACGAGTCTCCCAAGTGGCCCCAAAGCCACTCTCCCCTACTTGAGACAAATGGGATTGTGTCACTCCCACGCTTTTAGGACTGTTTTCAAACCCACTGTTCTTAGAAGAATCTCCAAGTTCTTCACCTGATGAATGTCTTTGCCATCAAATTGTCAGCTCAGGGAGGGGAGGACACGCCCTCTCCCCTAGGACCTGCCCTCTCCCAGAGCATCAGCTTGGGAGGACCTGCTGAGCTACACCAGCCTGTATTCTAACCCTGGTCTTGAGTTCTTAGCAAACTGCTTCAACTATCCATACAAATCCAAGGTAGATTAGAAAGATTTTAGATGTTGAGCTAGACTATTGATTTGGGGATTTTGCACTAGCAACCTGCAAGTACATGTTCTAATGATTCTGTCTTCTTAAAACCACACCCAGATTTAAGTAGTATTTGTGGAATGTCTTCGGAGTAAAAGGGACTGTACTTTTACAGACTTTATGTTTTATACCATGAACAACCCGGACAGGGTCACAAATGGAACCGCCTCACAAGTGACAGAAGACAGCTGACACGCATATAGCAACAGGTCACAAAGATGGCAAGAGCAAAGTTGTTTCTCCAACCCCACAAAAAATTTTTGAAAGAACTGAAAACTCTGAATTTTGAAAGTAAAATACTATCATATAAAGAAATAAAATAATCCTCTTCATCAGTGTTTCAAGATCTGACTCCAGAATTTTTAGCATGCCATATTGAATCCTAGCACAGAAAAATCAGATGGACTAGTGGTGAGTAAGTTCCAGGAAAACTACAGTAATTCCTCCACTTGTAAAAGGACATAAACTCACCTGTCGAAGATGAATGTAAACCCCATTCTGGAGAAATTAGGAAGCTCCCAGGCTCTGCTTCTGGATGGCAAGGACACGGACAGCTTTGAAGCATGCTTCTAACTCAGTCACCAGCATTCTTACACTGCAGGGGGAAACGGAGGCCCTCAGTCAAGAGCAGAGGTGTTCCTGTCGTGTCTCGCAGGCCGTGCCTCGGGGACTCAGTGCCCTGCAGCAGCCCGGCCCCAGGCGAGGACACGCAGCATGGCCCACCCAAGCAGCAGGTACACTGGGCTTGAGAAAGCCCATCCCCGATGGGGGCAAGAGTGGCTGGTGGGTTTGAGTGAACATAATTGCCCATAGAAATATGCCTGCATTCATTCAAGTGATACAAGCAACAGTAGCAGGCTATTTAACAAAATTTCAACTGTCAGTGGAAATTTACCATTCCTTTCTGCTTGTCCCCTGCACTCTGAGACAGGCTTAGGCTCTCTCACACCGGCAGCTCTGATGCAACAGTTGTGAAGTCGTTTTACTTTGCTGCAAGTGTCCTCGCTCCCGGTGTGGCTATGACTGTCGTCTCTTAACACAGTCAGATGTCTTACTGGATCTCTCCCTGCGTTCCTTGCTCCTGCTTCTCAGATCCTAAGATAAAGGGCAAGTGAAGACACATGACAAGAAAAGGCACCGTGGACTTGAACTAAGTCCTCAGTGATCCCCTAGGTGAGTGCTGCCCACCCCTTACCTTCGATTCTCAAGGTTCTGACCAGGGTGACATCCAGACAGGAGAGCGTCCTGGGCCAATTAAAAGCTGTGTGACTTGGGCCCTGGGGCAGGTGCAGGAGCTGGTTCCAGAGGCGTGCCCCTCCCCACCTCTGCTCCCCTCTCTCCCATGGACCCACTGCCAAGCCCCCAGGTTCCCTGATATTCTGTCCTTCTCTTGTAATCTAATCCAAGCCCTTTTCCTCTTCCTTTATTCCCTAATTATCACCAGCTGAAGTGGTTTTTCAGTCACAGTATCTGAATAAATTTCCGGCAGTTGAAAAAGAGGTCTCCAGAGGTCAATGCCCATATGCTGGTTCCTGAAGACAGCCCCTGGTTATGGGGTCCCTCACCAACACCCACGGGGCATCAGACATGTTGCAGAGTCGACCACCCCAACAAGAGTTTGCTGTGACCCCAATGCCCGCACAGCATCCCTGCTCTCATAAATATATTTGACGCACTTATCCGTTACTAAGAAGCAAAATTAAAAAAATTGCTCATGTTTCTTACTAAAATTATTTATGAGGTGGAAAAAGAAATTGTAATAGAAAAGAATAAATTTGACTGCATGTTAGATCTGTTCCTTTGGCTTTAAACCTTTGCTGTTTTCTAGGCTCAGACTTGGTAGCTCTGTACCTTTTGTAAAAGATAGTTGCCTTTAGCCTGAAATATCCAGGAGAGCCTATTCTCCGGGCTCTGATCTTTCACAATGTTAACTCTTCTGCACTTACATAGAGATGGCAAGTTGCAAAATAGAGAATCAACTTTGATTTTTTTTGGAGGTTTTAGAGGGGCACCATGATTTGACCCACGTGGACAGCTGCAAGAACAAAGAAGTCCAAGGAGAAACAATTCGTACCGCAAGAAGTTTGCAACAACCAACCACATCCCCGCCCCTTTTTAGTATAAAAGCGGACTGATTCCTGACTTGGGGGAGACGGTTCTCCAGCATGTCATTCTGCCATCTTCTGGGTCTGCCAGCTTTTCAAATAAAGTTAGTATTCCTTGCTCCATCACCTCAATCTCCCAATTTATTGGCCTGTCATGCAGCAAGCAGTACGAGTTTCGACTTGGTAACAAGATGACTGCATTGGAGGTAGTATGTCTCCACTCTTTCCTCGTTTCCAATATGTAACATGCACATCATTTATGATCTAGTGCAAATAATTCATCAAAGACTACCACAAAAAGAAACTACACTCACCTAGCTATCAACACTGAAGTCACAACCTATCAAATTTATATGCTGTTTAAAAACACAAATAAAAAACCTAAAATAGGGAATTGATTCCACAGAAATAAAATTATTTCTACTCCTTCAAAACCTTTTTTCTTTTCTATTTTATTTTGTTTTGCATATTGAAAAGAAAATAAAAGACAAATCATTTTATTTCACGTATTTTGTTATAGCTACATAATTTAATTACTACAAAGAGATTTAAATTGCAATAAAAAATTGTTCATATATTGTACAAATATATATGCACAATCAATGTGGATAAGGAAAGGAATGGACATTTACTAAAAATCCACTGCACATCCAGTCTTTTACAAGCATATCCTGGAATATAAGCTCTATGATCCAGGGGTCCCCCACCTGCATTCTCACTGCTGAGTCCCTTAGTAATCTTCTACCAAGGCACCAGCATAGAACCACGCGATCAGTATTTTCGGTATAAATGAGGGAATTAGCTCATTCAATTCTAAAACAAAAACCCTAAAGTAAATACTGAACTTATTTACAGATAAAGAAAATTGGGCACAAACAACTACAGTTTCTTCCCCAAGTTCACAAAGTTAATAACTGGTAAAGGCAAGATTTGAACTCGTCTGTCTGATTCTAAAAACTAAGGTGGAAATCCCTTATGACTGGGGAGGGTCCAGCAGCACAGCCTATCACCCTATCTTTGTTCAGATCTAGCCTTAGACAGCCTGAGACAGCACCCCATTCCTATGGAAATTGAGGGCAAATGATAACAATAAGGATTTTATATCCAGTAGTTTCTTAGGTATCATTTATATAAACTGTCAGCAGGACAGCAGAAAAACTCTGGGAAATATGAGTGGGTCCAGACCTTTTTGCTGATTAGAAACTCAGTCTATCAGGACAGAGTGACCTTCCCATGAGAGGCCACACGGACCTAAACTAAAGGCAGCTGAGCAATGAAAACTAGCAAGACCCTGGAACTCAAGCAAGAAGGATCCCTGCCATCTCCCACCCTGTTGCCTCTTCATCCACGTGGACACGAAGACAGAAGACCTAGGTTCTTGTCCAAGTTACACTATCATGAATTCTCAACCATAAAAAGTTACGACTCTATGCTGTCCTAAGTCCTTTCCAACTCAAATATGTTGACACCAATATCTCAGCAGAATGTCTATGTCTCCACATCCTCTCTTCTATAAGGAGAATAGTTCTATGGCCACAAAGCAGAAATCCAATTAAAAACACCATGCACTAAGCAAGGTGAATGTCTGCGTAAGAGACTTTGCTCTCACGCTCAGTGAATGAAAACTCAGAAAAATTGGTCCTTCTCCCTCAGCAAGTGGGAGGTAGGCTGATTGTGTGGGTGGGTGGGTGTGCGTGTGTGTGTGTAAATCAAATACAATGACGTCTGGGATCTGTACAGATTTTTTTTAAGTTACTGTCATTTCATGAGGATGAGACACCCTTTAAAATAATTTGAATCTAGTGTTCTGAGAGAGTCTCAGGATCTTTTGGTGGAGGAGGGGAAAGGAAAGGAGGAAAGAAGTAAATGAAGCAAAGGAGTAAGAATACTGCAAGTGAAAGGCAAGACATTAATTTTGTTCCTACTTGCATCACAAACAAATTACGGACTGGCTTTGCCCCGATGTCCTGTCGAGCACTGAGTTGCAGATGAAGAGGTGACAGCCCATTTCTCACTGAGCTTGTGACTGTACGTGGCATCTTATAGAAACAAATCATTTATCCTGATCAAACACTCTAGCAGCAGGCCGTAATTCTCCTATTTTGAGAGACAAGAAAATAGGAGTTCAAAGTGGGTAGATAACTTGACAAAAGTCAGAGGACCAGTAAACAAGAGAGGATGAATTCAAACTCAGATCTGAATGCAGAGTCTGATCTTCCCACTCCCAGGACTGGACAATCCTTAACACACACACTCCCCAGCTCCCCTGCAGTGTTCCTGGCACCAAGCATTTCCCATGGTGATGGACTCCAGTTCTCACAGACACAGTGCTCTGTGCAGCCAATGACCTTGATCAGACCTTGATCATCTACCTGCCATGCCCACCAGGCTTCACCATAAAGGTAGGAAAGCTGGCTTTCAAGTGCACACAAAGCCACCCCTGGTCTAACGTGGGCTCTTCTGGGGCTTCTCCAGCCTAAATGCAGCCATAAATGTGCTCAGAGTTTGTACATGAGCCACACTACCTCTCTCCATCTGTCTCCACACCTATACTTCTTAGCTATGACCATTTTGATAATATTGGAAACAAATTTTTAAAAACACAAAAGAAAGGATCCTCGAACAATTACTTAATACTTACAATTTTAAATGATTTTTTACAAAGTGAGTATTTACAAACCGAATCTGCCTTCCTAGGTGTCAGTTTAAACAGTTAAAAAATATAATAGCAAAAAATTCTCACTAACAAAATTAACAAAAACATCAACAATAATCTGGAATAAACTCACAATTAATGCCCATGTTGTACATGGAGAAATCTACAGGACTGTACTGAGGGGTAAATAAGAGGTGTGAATGTAGAGACATCAACATATTGCACGGAGGAAAACAGTTTTGTAAATATGGAAGTTCTCCTAAAAATAATTCAAAACTTAATAAAAATCCCATGAATACTCTTATCTGATTTTTTTTTAAATTGAACAATATATTTTAGAATTCTTCAGGAATAATAAAGTCATAATAATAGCCAAGAAAGTTTGGGATGGAAGAAAAGAACAAAAAAAAAATCGCAATGTCAGATAATAATTAATTTTTACAATATTTAAGATATAGCGCTGGAGTAAGAAAGTAAGATTGACAGAAATAAAGCATGAGCTCAAAAAGAGACTCTAGTGTACATAAGTATTTTATACATGTGGGATTTCAAATCAAAGAGCAAAGTATGAATTCAATAATTGTCCTGGGACAATCAGAGGATCACCTGGAAAGAACAAATTCTATTCCTGTCATAATGACCACAAAAATAATTACAGATAGTGATGTAAATATTAAAATACTAATAACAGCAAATACAACTCTTTGCTCACATTAATTCAACTTCTCCTTACTATAACAAGTACTATTATCATCTCCATCTTAGACATTAAATAAACCTACATAAGAGATTTATACCATTATAAGAAAGTATTTCTAAGAATAATAACAAAGATAAAACACAAAAGGAAGACATTTACTATCT
This sequence comes from Camelus bactrianus, assembly GCF_048773025.1. Classification (NCBI taxonomy): domain Eukaryota; kingdom Metazoa; phylum Chordata; class Mammalia; order Artiodactyla; family Camelidae; genus Camelus; species Camelus bactrianus. The sequence continues at coordinate 101,079,697 of NC_133544.1, forward strand.
TAAGAATATTTTGAGCCACAACAAAAATAAACCTACTGAACAAAATGAAACGAAAGAAATGACAAGGAAAAACTCTGTGATAGATGTTGATGAAGACAAGGGATTAATGTTCATAACATACAAAGAGCTGTCACAAAGCAAAAAGAAGCTTCCTCACTTAAATTTGTGCAAAGGACAAAATGGATCATTCACTTTTCAAAAGTCAGATGGCTAATCAGTGAAAAATGCTCAATACCTCACTGGTCATCAAATGCAAACTAAAACAATGAAAAAGCACTTTTGCTCATCTTATTGGTAAATATTTTTAAAAGATATTGTAGTTAGTGTCCATCTGTGGGAGAAAAAACTGTGAGCGACCTTTTTGGAGGATGCCATGTCAATGGATATGTAAACTCTGAAAAACGTATGTACACACTGATTCAACCCCACTTCTAGGAATCGTTTCGTTTAGAAAAAAAATCAGTTCAAATAGATATACTGTTTACACTGGTGGGAAGAAAAGCTGAAGTGAAATCATATCCAGCGATAGAGAATTGGTTACGTAAGTAATTCTACATTTCTCATTCCACACTGGAGAAGGAATTTCTAGTCACTTGAAAGTAGCCTGTGATGAAAGTAAATTTCACATCCAGGGACTAAATTTCCAGAAGACTTAACTAAAGGCATGCTCATACAAGATCACAGGAATGTCTGTTAAAGAAAGATGCCAGTCAAACATCCTTTCTGACAGTGGAAAATGGAGAAAAGTTAAGTGTCCACCATCAAGACAATAATGCGGTAAATCACGGTGAGCTGTGGGCACTGAGGGGGCCAGCGTTTCCCCGTGGCCCAGGGCCTTGTCCACAGCACTCTCCCACCAAAGGTGTCCTTGCACAAGAGACCACACCTGCACATCAGGAGACCCCTCCACTCTATCTGAAAGGACCGGGTGAGTCTGGAGTGGGAGGACGTCTATGATATACCCCTGAGTGAATAAAGCGAGCTGCAGAAAACATATAGTATGGCCTTATTTTTCAAAAAACAATATATACACACATATACATAGATTTCTCATATGTATATATGTATGTATGTATGGGTATATATATATGTCATAGGCATAAAGGTCATGAAATATATACACCACATTGGCAACAGCTTTTACACTCAGGAAATAAGGGGAAGGGAGGTAGGGGCCTTCCTGTACCACCACAGCTCTCTTTTCAGTATTTCAGTTAAGTACACTTGGAATTTAAAAGTTTATTTAAGCCCGAAGTAAAATGGACGATGCCTCCACAAGACATAATGCTATACTGGTCATTAAAAATCATGCCAGGAGAGATAGAATATTGTAGAAAAACATGTAATAAGCCGAATGGAAAATGGAGGTCTCCACACAGTAAACAGGCACAGAGTGCTCACTGGTTTTTATGACAGAGCTGATACTCACTGATGAAAATAACAGAAAGTAGATGTTAAAGTGTTAATTATTATTTCTGACTAGTGGGACCTGGATAGACTTTTTTGTCCCTTTTTTCAGACTTATTGCATTAAATATACATTATTTTTCATCTGAAAAAAGCATTTTTAGATGTGTAGTACCACACATTGGAGAATAATACACGAGTACTTACAGAAACAAATAACTAGGAGACACTGCAGCAGCGCCACACAATGTAAAACGGGCGATCCTGATTAACACCATGCAGTTACATAAGGACCCACAAAGTGAGAGCACCTGCTGTAACAGGGCGCGGCCCCCTTCTATTTGTTACCTGTGTCTTCAGGGCTGAGGCAGTTCTGAGCATGGCCAGTGTCAGTGTTGGTGTCTGGATGGATGCCACTGGATGTGAAGGAACCTGCAAGCCGAGAGGAATAACAGAAATCATCCTCTGCCTTTTCTGTCTTGTTTCTTTGTTACTTTAAAAGAGAGGCATAAATAAGATAAACTGTGTATCTTCCCTACTGAAATTTCAGTAATGAAACCGTTTTCAAAGTGTTCACAACTTTTATTCTGCCTATAACCGTCTTTTCATCAAAGCTTCATATTTATTAAATGTTAATTAACTCAGTTAATTAACTCCCTGTTGAAATTTCTACTATAGAACATGAAATGCACTATGTGAAAGAACCACTCCTGCAGTGACTAGCTTGGCTGTCTTGACGGCAGTGCAGTCAGCCCCCAATATCCCGTGGCTCTGAGCTCCTGATGCTGCTAAGAGAGCACGCTGCAGCCTCAGATGGAGAGAAAGTGTGAAAGCATTTCCTGAAATCTACAGCACTGACAAAACATAACTGACAAATCCCAGGCTCCTTTGAAGATGTCATTTTCGGTTTCTGGCCAACCCCCGTCAATGAGCAGAACCACCTCATTCCCGAGCAATGGCACTCACTTGGTAAGGAGATCTGGAGAAATTTCCAGGTATAGAATGTAACCAACTATACGTAGAACTCTGACAAAAGAAACAATGCAATGCCCTGATTTTGGAAGACACTCAAAATATTCTCCTAAGCCTTTGTAGCTGGAAAGGTTGGGCTTCTCCTGAGCCACTTATTTATTTCACAGCCAGTGAGCATCTCCCACAAACCCTGTTAAACTGTGTCTGCTGGGAGCCACAGGCACACTCTTGCTGTCGATCTTATAAGTCACAGGGCAGATGTGTGTGTCTCACGGCTGCAACCCTCACACAGGCTCGCCTCCTAGCCTCACAGTTTGAACTTAGCCCCATTTTCTAACCTGTTTATTTGGTATCTGTTCTTCTGTAAGCTGCCTGAAATGCTTTTTGGAACAAGTCAGAAGAATGAGTGGGTAGAGAAATGGACAGATGGGCAGGTGAGAGATGGGCAGACCGAAAGAGAGACTCCAAGAAAAGGGGAACAAATAAAATTTCCTGTGCAAAACCCTCTTCTAGACAGGGAAGAAAAAAACCACGGAGAAGAGTGAAGAGGCAGGTAACTTAGGACTGTTTCCTGGATTCCATGAAAAGTCACACCAAGAGATGAGAGGGTAGAACTATAAATAATAAAAGAAAAAAAGCACACATGCTTGAAAAATATATCTACAATATGTACTTTCTAAAGAATAGATTCAAATCAGCAGGGCCCAATACCACAATCCTTGGGTATTTACAGAAATGAGAATCCCATCTCCAAACCACAAGGCATCCCTTTGGAGCACTGACAGTCTACACGGGGCAGTCATAAAGCCATCACCGCAAAATTTATGCTATCCTGCACTTACGAGGAACGAGCAGTTGTGCACGCGTGACAGTTACACCCCACAGCACCTCTATGGGGGAGGGAAGCCTAGCGAGCCCCATCTCTGCAGGACAGAAAACCAGTCCTGGAGAGCCTAAGCCAACCTACCAGTTCTCCATCTCACAGGACTGGTCACTCCAGAGCAGGACTCGAACTCGGACACACGTCTGTAAGCACGATATTATCATGATTTGTGTGATTTTTGTGTGTATAATACATTTGTTTCTGGCATGAAAGTATATTTAATAAATGATTCATTGTCTTGTCTATCTCATTAGCTCACAATCAATCTTTATACTGTTGAATTGTTCTCTTTTCCACTGGAAAACGGAACGGAAAAAGCGGGGGTCAGAATGAGTTGGAGCTCCATTCTTTATCTGGTATCTCATCTCATCCAAGTCCCCAACCAGGGAGAAGGAGCCAATGTTCTCTTCATCTTTTAAAGAGAGGGCTCCACTGATGATGACTTACTCAACCCAAAAACCAAGGCTGGGGGAAGGGCACATGTAGCAACCAGAGCAGTATCAGATGTAGGAAAGTGAAGAGAGCTCACGGGAGGGCTCAGGGGGTTAGCCTGATTTAATTACAATCGATAAAAAATACCACACTGTAAAAATACTAGCATGAAATGGATTTGTTCTTTCTTGACATCTAGCAAGTTTCCACAGCCCACATGTAACATTATCGTGAACCAGTGAAAGGAAGAGTCTACAGATAGGGAAAATCAATGCCACAGGCAGGCTGAAACCCAGGCTGGAGTTTAGGAAGAGAAAGGGCATAGTTAAGAATTGGGGAAAGGCTGGAGGAAAAAATCACAAGGACTCTCAAGCATCATCCTACAATCATATAATCATTCATTCAAGAGAGAGTTACTGAGGTCCTATTTTGTGCAAGATTGTACACAAGGCAAAGCAAGAGCGCAGCGACCATGTTGGCAGCAAGGGGCAGGGCTAAATTACACTTCTGATCCCGGTACCTTGCACACTTGTTCTCAGTATAAAGGCAAAGAAAAAAAGTAAAATAATATTCTGTAAACTCAAAGCATTGCTGAAAAAAAATTAAAGAAGACCTAAATACCTGGACAGACACGCCACGTACATTCCTGGATCAGAAGACAGTGCTCTTGGAATGGCAGCGCTCCCCAGAGTGATCCGTATATTCTACGTGGTCTCGATCACAATCCCAGTGGGCTCCTCTGCAGTAACTGACTAGCTGCTGTTATAATTCATATCGGAATTCGAGGGTCTCAGTAACCAAAACGATCTTGAAAAAGAAGAACAACATGAGAGGACTTGTAATTCTCAATTTGAAACTTTACAATTGTATCTCTAGGTGAGATTAGAGGCCATTTTTAAGTTATTACTGTGTTTATCCTTATTTTCTAAATTTTCTAGAATGAATATAATTGTTATAATAGGGAAAATAAAAAGTAAGGTATCTTTTAAAACATGCACACCGATTCATTCATTGGAAAAAAAGTATTTTAAATATAAAGGGGTGAACAAATATCTAGTGAAAATGGACTACTTAAAAACAAGAGTGCATTTACATTTTTCATAAATTGAAAACTGAAAAGCACAAACACATCAAGTTTCTAGGGAGACAAATACAACATATTAACACTTATTTTCAAAAATTCTAATTGAACAATGAAAACTCAAGAAAGGGAAAATCGCGATTGACAGCCAAATGCAAACACATGGAGAGCAAAGGCCTAGAAATCACAGTTCCTTTAACTCTGCTACTAACTCAGTAGGGGAGGAAATTCCTCACTGAGGAGACAGTGGAATCCCATGCATAAGACAGGATACACAGTACAAACTGCGCTAGAATCGGGGGTGACTTTCTTAGAAGAATTCTAAAGTTAGAACATTGCTGAAAAACTATAAATACACTGACAGACAGATTAAAACACACAGTCATATATATTATATAGAAACATATGAAGTCTGCTCCCATGTTACATAGAAATACAAACATATTTGTTCATTTATGGACACTGATTACTTTTTCCCAGGTAGAATATTTCAACTAAAACAAATAATCAATAATACACACCTCTTGTCAAATCTAGTTGATAAGTTACTCTGCTATGTAATCATAATATGCCTAAGATAGATCTAAAATAAGTGAAAAAGATCTTTGTATGGTTTCTTGAACTCTTCTCAACATTCCAAACTTAATTTTAAAATAGATCTGAGCAGTATTTCTATATTATCTTTTCCCTCGTGAAATGACCAATACAGTCTGTTGTCAAATTTCTGTCCTTACAATGATTCACGAACACCGTATCCTCACAAAACTGCTGGACAGCAAGTCACTATCCAGACACTGTGACCAAACAAACGAAACACAAGGAAGACAGTGACCCTATTCTGGAGGGCTTACCGTCTGCGTCAACACCGGGGTTTTTATTTGATTGGTTTGATTGGGTAGCAAAATAAAATCAATCAATTATTTTCTTCTCTGAGCATTCTGTAAGTCATGACTCTTTTCAGTGTCATGAGCAGGAAAGACTTAAGCATGACTTGATTAGGTCAAATAGCAACAATCATCACCGGAGAGTGAGTAATAAGAAGTTAACTGATAGCAATTCTTCTGCCTACATGAGACCTAAAATAAACCTACACTGATATCCGAAAGGAAAATGAGGAGATGAGGTTCCCAATGAGAAAACAAACAAACAAGAAACCAAAAAATGAAAGACTTTTTCATTAACGATTCCAGGCAGTAGTGGAGCATGGTGGTGAAGAGCACAGATGCTTGGGGACAATCATGAGGCTCTGAATTCCCACAGCACTGGGAAGCTTTGACACTCATAACTCAGTGAAATTTTCTGCATCTCAGCCTCCTATCCATAGACTGGGTATAACAACAGCACCCGTCTCCTAGGACGGTCCTAGAAATTAAGATATTTTATATGTAAATTTTAAATAAAATACCTCAGATTTTAAATATTGCCCCAAAAGCACAAGGAAAAAAGAAAACAGAGATAAATTTGAGTTCATCAAATTTAAAACTTTGCTTCAAAGGACACCATCCACAAAGTGAAAAAAACAACACTCAGGAGAAAATATTTTCAAATAATTTATCTGATTAGGAATTTGTATCTCCAAATAAAAAAGAGCTACTACAATTCAACAAAAAAGACAACTAAATTAAAAAATGAATAAAGGATCCGAAATGGTATTTTTCAAGGAAAATATACAAATGGCCAATAAGCACAATGAAACGATGTTCAAAATCATTAGCTGTAAGGGAAATCATGTCAAAACTACTAGGAGAAACCGCTTCACACTCACTACATTAGGTTATAATTAAAAAAAGAATAACAAGAACTAATGAGGACACACAGGAATCAGAGATAGCAGCCCTTGCTGGTGAGATGTAACGCTGCGTGGCTACTTTGGAAAACAGCCTGGCAGGACCTCAGAGAGTTGAACAGTTGGTTTCTGAATGACCCAGCAATTCTGCTCTGTGGGCACACACGTAAGAGAACTGAAAACAAATGTCCACATAAAAACTACAGGAATGTTCACGGTGCCATTATTCATCACAGCCAAAAAGAAGAAACAACCAAAATGCCTATCACCTGATGAATGCGTAAACAGAGGGGCCCAGCCATACAGTGGAATATTATTCAGTAATAGCAAAGCATGGAGTACTGACCCAGGCAACAACGTGGACAAACATTGAAAACGTTACTCAGTGTGAAAGGAGTTAGTCAAATAGACGGTTCCATTTACATGAATTGACTCGATTTACATGAAATGTCCAGCACAGGCAAATCCACAGAGGGAGAAGAGTGGCTCCCTGGGGCTGGGGGAGGATGGGGAAGATGGGAATGAGTGCTTATGCATATGGGGTTTCCTGTTAGGAGGATGAAAATATTCTAAGATTGACTGGGATGCACAATTCTTGGCATAGAGTAAAAACCGGTGTAAATATTAATGGGTGAATTGTATTAAAACTGTTAAGAACAAAAGCACCTCGGGCCAGTACCTTCCCATAGTAGATGCAAATTGCTAACTTTTATTACAGGAAGAAGAAACTGCCCTCAGCATGAAAGCAGGAGATCAGCAAATGTGAGTTAACCGAAATTGGACAAGAGCAGTTCACTTGAAACAGTTGCTGAGTGTATACGAAATATTCAGAATGAAGAAAATCAGTTTGACATCAAGATGAAGCATTCTGCTTCAAATGCCGATCAAGGATTCGGCAAGCCCACCTGCTAGAAATAACCAGAGAAGAAACCTGGTTCTTAAACCAAGCACCACATCCAACAAGGAAATGGTGGTGAGGAAAGCAGTCAGCCAAAATACTGGAACAGTTTGCTACAAATAATTTCTCCACTGAAATTTCAAAAATAAAATGAAAGTGATGCAATGCTGCGCTGCCCTCACGTGAATGGGCTTCCTCCGGTGCTCGACAGTTTTGTAACCCCGAATGAGAGACTCAGGAGAATCAGCATGGCTCCTGGGAGTCCCCAGGTGACTGCCCACCAGCACGCTGACCACCATCACATCTGCCAGGGTTGAATTGCAGAGAAGAGACCAACTTCTGAAAGGCACAGGAAATGTTGGCAAGGGAAAAAATGGCTGCAGTCAGTCCTGGGACAGAGGCCCTGACAGCAGAGGCCAGAAGGCTGCAGGTGAACTGGAGTGGCCCTGGGGAAGAAGGGACCACAAGGGAGCAGATCTCAATTCTCTTCTCTCTCTCCCTTGGGTAGGAGAGATAAAGCCTGCATCATTCTCACCTGGAACTGTGGGTTATGGCTGGCAGAAGTCCTACCGACACGGAATGATTATTCAAGACACTGTGGGAAAAGTCCAGAAAAAGAGAAGGAGTAGGGAGCCAACTCCACGAGCCTCTCAAATTCTCCTATATTTACTGTGTATAATGAAAGTAAAAAGTCATTAACTGTTGTGTGATAGTAAGTAGGAACTTGAGGAAAGACGGGAGGAGACAGAGATTGTAGAAACCACAATGAGTACAAAGGCTTAGTGTATCTTTAGGGAAGTCATGGGGTGAGGGGAATAAGATACATTCTTTAGATATGTGAATTACAAAGCAGACCACGAGACCAGCCAGGTCCTTGTTTTGGGGATAATAGACTATCTAAAAGCACACAAGCCCAGCTTGTATAGCTGAGGGACTGGGTCCTTGCTTTGAAATGAGCAGAGTGCTATCTAAAGCATCAACTATGCAAGCAAATCATTGTCTCTGCTTTTTAAGGCAAGGAGACAGGAGTGAGGATGCACAGGCTCCTGCTTGCAAAGCAGTTACTAAGCACACATTTTTCTTCTGAACATTGACAGGCGCCTGGGGTCTGTTACAATTTGTTAACCTAATCTTGGGCTCCCACATGTAACCATTATGGAACCATTATGGAGGACACCCTAGGATAACAAATCCTAGCCCTGGGTCTTTTCCTGCCACCTTCAGACACTCTAGCATGATCTAGATACATCCCTGACTAACGATCCCACAGAACCACCCAGACTCTTAACTCCTGGCGCTTGAAACTTAATTTTAGCTCTACACAACTTAACAAAGAAAAGTTTCAGAAATAGAAGATATTACATTCTTTTATATCTCATCATATGAACTAATTTTTCTGATTGCTCTAAGCTGATTCTAATTGGCAAAGCACCTAATTCTGCAGGTGTATTCAGTACTTTCCATTGGGCATAACTTGCCAGTTTGGGCTCGCTAAATTCTATTGGTCAAATACTGATACACTTAATTGATTTCATTGTTCATCAGTTTCAGCCAGGAGGAGAGGGAGTGTCACTCTGTTCCTCAGCCCACCCTCAACACTTTTCTCATCAGCAACTCAGGTCTCCTGAAAATAAAACAAAGAATTTGTTTCCCTTCTACGCTTTCCACAAACCCAACAGGAAACATCAGCCTGGAGAAAGAATTCAACAAAAATGTTCAAACAAAAATCTACAAAACCTGAAGCAACTCCATCTCCGAATCATGATACACAATGACATGAAAGTAAGTGTGTCAAGCACAAAGCAGCGTGAGCCTGACCACCTCATTTCTATTCTTCAAAGGAAGGAAGGTTTTCATATTTTTTATTATCACTCTTTCTCATTGCTTCTGATTAAGCCAAAAATTAGTTTATGAAATAATTAAGCACTGCAATAACAGATTTTTGTTGTATCAATTATAGAAGGCATTCGGAGGGGATAGGAAAACCCACCTTTGTAAAAAATGTAAAATTTCTTCCCCTGTTAAAAACACGTATACAAAATGCAACAGAGAATTCAAATTCTTGCGGAGAGGAGCAAAAGCCACAGAATCAAAGCAAAGTCATTACTATGAGTCAATTCAAAATTCACTAGACAAGCATGCTCAAAGCATTCAAAGAATTTTAAAGGCACACTGCAAACCATTCACTTAATGATCTGCAGGCTAGAGGAATAATTTCCCTCTTTAACAGACAACAGAAATCAAAAGGGTGCCCCTCCAAACAAAGACGAAAGGTCAATCAGGTTTTTAACAGTTCTTATAAATCAGCATGTTCTAAAGAACAAAATTCAGAAATTTTAAACATTCATTCAAACCACAATGAAACAAGCACTTAAAAAAAAGAAAAAAACCCCAAAGAAACTAAGCACATTGATGATGCACTTGGATCAATGAGAACGTCTTTTACCCTTCGAAGAACAGGCTATAGCCTTTTACTTGAAAATTAACACTACTTTAAATATAACTCCTAAAACGGATTTCATCATTCATGTTGCCTTGAAAACTCTGAGGCACTTGTATCTGATCAGAAAAGCAATTCTAGTAATAGTATGTTACAATTCAGCGCCAGTTTGCTTTAGAAGAAAAAAGAAAAGCTACTGTTCCTCAAATCCTGCACAGAGTGTGAAGTGCCTCCCGGCCTCTTTCTCCTCCCGTTTTCTAAGCTCATGCTCCCCAACCCTTCTGAAACAAGTATGACAACCTCTTATTTCCAATATGCCAAATGACAAAAGAATATCAATTTATTTGTGTAAATATATGCCTACTTCTTGAACTGGAGGAGGAAGGTATCAGAGGGCTACAAGGAACTTATTTCTACCTTCCTGAAATCACACACAAACACGTTCACACAGACACAAACACATACACACTGAATTACTGAGCACTTCACAAGCTTAGGAATTCCAACTTCTAGAAGATAACTTTGCAGTAGGTTTAAAATACAAAACTGTCAAGTTCTGAAAGACTTGATCATCTGCTAAATCATCCAAATATCAACGAGACCCAATTTGCCTTCTCTGTAGAATGTAATTTCCCATGATGTCAAAGCAGACCCTAAGAAGTACTGGATCCAAGACTCGTGTTTATCACTAGCTATTATCGTTTTTAAACAAGTAAACAGATTCAGAAAAGTATGTCCCAACATTTATTCTTATTGAAATAGCATATGTATTCAATTGTCTATACAGAAAATAGTTCCCATGATGGTGTTTAAGAGCTATTTTGTGTATTGCAATATTTATTTTTAATTGAAGACAAGGAGGGTGGGTATTACTCAGTTGTAGAGCACTTGCTTACCATGCACAATGTGCTGGCTTCAATCCCCAGTAATCCCCCCCCCCAAAAAAAGTGCTTATTTAAAAATAAGAAAAAAGTTATAAAAAAATGCAGACTAAAAACCACTGCAATGTAGAAGCCAGAACTATAAAAAAAAACATGTGTTTCTATCAAATACTGACTATATGTCAAACACAGGGACAACCACAAATCACCCCTGACAACCATCACGTGTGGTTCTCAGCAACCCTTCTAAGTAGACACGGATGAGAAGCCCAGCACTGCGGATGAGGAGACGGAGCTCGGAGGAGCCGGGGACGCTGACCGTCCTACTCCCCGTGACACCACGTCAGCCCAGGACAAGTGCTGACAGAGCTGCAGTGAGGGGACATGCAGCTGCGTGGAAACTTCGGGAGCTGGGAGTCCCAGAAAACACTCAAAATTGTTCAGTGAAAAACCAGCTCAAATATATTACATTGTGTCACATTCTTTAAACAGGGAACATGACTGAGACCTTTTTGATGCCTCCGTGTCCTTTATGCCATCATCAGTTATTTGCCCTCACAGCATGACCAGTGATGATCTGGACCCCTTATGAAGTGCACTCAGATGGCAGAGCTTTTAAAGCTGTTTTATGAAGTTTGTAAGACTCTGTCTATTCCTCACACAGGCGGTCATCCATCACTTCTCACTGGTGTGGACGTACTATCTAAAATCACTCCTTTGTGCTTTTTAAAATCCCTTCATCTAATCCAGACTTTTCAACAGCAAAGAATCAGCTCAACCACAGACAGTGAACAGCTTTTCACCAAATGGTCTCGAACAGCCCATCGGACTACCTGGAAGCCCTTTTCTTTTATTAAACCCACTTCCGGGTACTTCATCATTTTCTGATTGGTGGACTTGGCCTCTGACTGGCCTACTCAGAGAGCTCCCAGCCTCACATCCGAGGATGGGAGAGGGCCCTGCTCTTGGGAGAAATCAGTGAGGAAGGCGGACATCCTCCAGTCAGGACTGCACGTGTAGAAGTGCCACAACGTGCTCAGAAATTATACCGTAAGCACACCTGGGCTCCCATGGACTGGTTTCATATTAACCAAACTCACGAGACACTGATGCAAGAAAACCAGAAACTTAACTTATTAATGTAACAGAATATGTGAAACTATGAACCAGACTGAAATATCAGAGTTCAACCATGAGTACAGTTTCTCCTCCACGGTCTAATCCCGGGCAGGCAGTAACATGGCAACCATGGACAGAAGCAGAGCAGGAAGGGTTTCTAGATTAACTCAATGGACTAAATTTCTGTTATACCAACAGATCTACTGCCTGGAAAACAATTAACGCTAATCACGGTGCACTCTTCGTGGACAGTGGCTGAGACACGACTGTGAGCACCTGTGTAACTCTCCTTTGCCTGTCCTTATTGGGCAAACTGATGCACAGAGGTACAGAGATCCAGGGATGCAGATACCTATAAACACCAAAAGCCCATGCCTGGGAGCCTCAAAACCAGACAGCCAGGGTTTAAATACCAGCTCTGCCACTTACTAGCTCTGTGACCTTGGCCAACTTACCCTCTGTGTGCCTCAGTTTCCACACTGTAAAACTGGGATAAAAATCAAACATTCCTTACACGATTGTTGAGAAGATTGAAGGATTCATTTCTGTAAAACTCTCAGAAAAGAATGTAGCACATTATTGGTGCTCAACAAATGTCAACTTAATATTAAAGTGATTTACAAGTCTCCTTTCTAATCATCTTCTGTGTTTCCTGGCTAGACTAAGTCCCAAAGAAAATCCTTATTTCTCCTTTTATAAACTCTTGGGAAGCACCCTTCAGTTCCATACCACCATCTGTTTAAACTGAGGGAGGGGATGCCTCCTCCCCACTCCTCTTGGCCACGGAGAGTGCTTCTCCACACCACAGACCCATGGCCCACAGCTAGCCTTTATCACACTAACAGAGTGAGGTGTGAGTCCGGAGAGACAAGTAGGGTATGTGAAACCGTTCCTTTCCTTCCAGTGCTGGCCACACTTGGGAAGCACCCGGGATGCTCAGCTCCATGGCAGGACAGCCCTGTGCATGATGGGGCAGGTCCTCTCAAGGGAAGGCTCGCTGTGGCCCAGAGTTACCTGGGACAGGGTGAGTCTCTACTTCTGGGACACAGTATAATGACACGCATTTTCCCACAGCCCTGAAGTTCATGGAGAACGTGGCTTCATCAGTAAAAATGAAGACATATATCACCTGCTTACTCTTTTCTGTCATCTCTCAGTTGGCTGCTGGAGACAACATGTGTATAAGTATTGGATCCCATTAAGCCCCAACCTATTTGAAGTAACAAAAAATTCTGTGGCTTAACGTTGGTTCAGGGCGACTGTGTAACAGTTCTGACTTTGCTGATGCTAAATTATGGGTATAGGAACTATCGAACCTCCTCAAATATCTTTCATCATAAAACCAGCTTTCCTTATTTTCCTGTTTCTTAGTAATTGCCAAAGACTATCAAATGATGGCTTCTCACAAAACAGTAGCTAAAGTTTATGAGCCCTCTTGACATACCCACTGTGGTAAACACTTTACATAATTTCTAATTCTCACAATTCTACAAAGCAGATATGAGCATCCCCATCTCACAGACGAGGGAAATCTCAGAACGAACTGACTTAGGCTCACGTGGCTCAGTGGCAGCGTGTGCACGCAAACCCAAGTCAAAAAACTACACCCCTTACTATATGTACCAAATCTCCTACCACTGATTAACACACAGCGGCGGGGTCAATACTCAGGGAACCCAGTACAATGTTCAGCTTTAAGGTGCTCCAGAGGCCGCTTCTAGCTGTTTTATAAATTCCCTTCTCACTGGTTTCTAGCACTGGAAGAAAAGTCCGATTTTGCCATTGTTTGCACAGCCAGTCTGAGATGTTCACAGCGAGATGACAGAATAAAACTAAGATATAAGCAGAACAATATTTACAGGTAGACAGACATAATGTAGACTGTGCTATTCTGAAGCATTAAGCAAAGAAATCAAAATAAAATAACGTTGTTTAAGCTTTCTTTAACAAATAGGAAAATTAAGAAGTTAAGAAGGTGCAACAGCGCCACCTATGTCTAAAAAGACCTTCCAGGTTGCCGGGAAACATGCAACACAAAATTGCCTGTAGGATCAGAAACGAGAATCAGATAACTAAAAGCTTCTGTAGCACATACTGCACTTTGTTTCAGGGTAAGGGAGGGGTATTCAATATTTAATCTGATATTGCTAATACTCCTGAATATAAACAAAAGACATAGGCTTATGGAAACTCATCTTAGAGGAGGAAAGATACCAGTCCAGCCTCTTCAGTTTACAGGAAGTGGAGACTGAGATCTGGGATATGTCCTCCTGGCAATCGGCAGCAAAGCTCTCCTAGGCCTCATGTCTTGCACTGTAGCAAATACCAACAGATCTTTACTAGGCCTATATTCATAAAAGTAACGTCTGTATTTTTCCAACAGTAGGTAATCTTAGTATCTTGCCAAATACTTCTCAAAGAGCCAGGAAATCGTAAAAGTTTGTTGAAATACAAAAACATTTATTTACATATTAAAACAGCATGAGATTTATTCTATTAAAAAAGTTACATGTCAAATCAATGTTTTGATATTTTAAACCTGTTAAAAGTGTAAGAAAAATAAACAAAATTTTCTTTAATCACAAAAGAGAGAAGATTATTCCCTGAAAATGATAAATGTGGATTTTTTTAAACTTAACGGATCTGGTCAGAATCCACGAATTTAAATGTCTGAGTGGATGTTAGACGGTAACATGAATTCTGAGTTGTAACAATACACATTCTGTGAAAATAATCTTCAAGGTCGTCTGCTTAAGGCAATTTAACTAATCCCTGTCTCTAAAGAATGATACAGATTTCATTAAAACTTCATAGTGCACTAAAAAAAATAAATGAATCCTTGTTACTTTAAGCCATATTCATATATATCATATATATACATATTGAATATGCATCAGAAATAAGCCACCCCCTTTAGTATTCAGAGTTGATCCTTCTAAAATACCTGTCATTGTGACAGCACATTTTTATTAAGCACCTTTTGGGTGCTTTGCATACAAGGCGTCTAACTCTCACAGACAAGGAAAACGATATTACTCAAATTTCACAAATGAGGAAATGTACTTAAGCCATAAAAACAACTTACCTATTCATCATCAGGAAAGAAAAGAGTAATGATTTTACTTACAATATTCACTGACAATCTTTTCTTCCATACTAAGACTACATAAAACCAATTCAGTCTTTCTAAGTATTTCTGTCAATAAGGGCCAATAGAGAAAAGCAAGTAACATCACTAGCAATGGTTGGACTTTCAAAGCCCACTTCTCTTTTGCATTATAATTATTTTTAATGTTTTGTTTTTAGTGCTCACAGAGCACTAAAATTAAAAAAAAATTAACTTTTTAAGTCATTACATGAGAATAAAACTTTTGTAAAAATGTACAATTTTAATTTATGCCACTCTGTCTCACATTCTCACTGGTGTCTCTCCTTTGAAGTCCTCATCAGGCTGAGATCCCTAAAATTGGCCATTTATGGAGTCACAGGAGTTCGGCAATCCACTCAACGGGAGGCTGATTAGAGGAGCAATTAAAAATGCATTCTGTGCAGCCAGGGTTCCAGCACTGAGCAAGCCACTGCCAGCTGTGTGTAATTTGGGACAAGGTTCTCCATCTCTCAATCCCTCAGCTGCAAAAAAGGAGACACTGATACCTACCCTCAAACACCTGCTATGAAGTAAAACATGAGGAAAGCATTTTAGCCTTAGGCAGGTGTCCATTCAGAGCGAGTTTGGTCATTATGATGATGAGGATGGGTGTTAATAAATTAAGCTAGACCAGAAAATAGAAATCACCATAAAGGATAAACATTTAAATCAATGAGCATTTTCTTTTGGATGGATTGCAGAATATTCTATTGATTTTTTTAATAAACCAAGATTTGTCCATTAATAATAGATTTACAGGTTCACGGACAAGTCTCCAGAAAAAGAATTAGAGGCCTCTAACCTCTGAATACTAAGAAAGTAAAGTTTAAAAAGAATTATGGGGGAGATTATACCTCATTTGGGAGAATATGTGCTTAGCATGTATGCGGCCCTCAGTTCAGTCCCCAGTAACTCCATTTAAAAACTATTTTTTTAAGAAATTGAGAATTAAAGCAAACAGATGGAGGAATACAGAATTTTTTTAGAGACTCAACTCAGACTTCTGATGGGGAATAAAACATCCATTTCTCAGAGGAAATCTTGAAAACTATGTAAACTGGATCTGAGATGTCTAGTCTTTTAACATTATTGAAGAATTCATATTACCAAGTCTTAAAACTACCTGATAACCCACAGTGGTGATAGTGATCATAACAGCTGCCAACACGGATCGAGCTCCGGCTAGGAATGCTCTGTTCTGACATCTCTGCCCCCGAGGCCTCACCAGGCTGAGAGCACTAACTTCGGACATTCATGAGCATCTCGTGTAAGTCCTCAATTTGTGCTTCTCACTCCCCCCTCACCAGGCCCTCTGAGGGAAGCACTGTGATCATCTTCCCCACCCGCAGTTAAGGCCACTAAGGCACAGAGACTAAACCCGATCCAGGTCACACTGGCATTAAAGGACGTGTGTATTTCTGCTGTTTTACTTTTTACAAAGGAATCTGAGATATCAATTCAAGGGACACTGTTAAATAATAAAGTCTGTCTGGTCTCCACCTCAAAGAGCACATAATATAGATTCCTGATGTAGGATGAGGCTGCCGCCACAAACTGACTCAGCTTGAAATTAATATCCAAGATGAAGCAGCGGATTCACGTAAATATTCACGACTGTCAACTCCTCTCTCGGGTCTGGGCCCTTCACTGCCTGAACGGGGGTGAAATCCCCACCCCTGTCAGGGAGGGAAGAGCTG
The DNA here is from genome assembly GCF_048773025.1 of Camelus bactrianus. Classification (NCBI taxonomy): domain Eukaryota; kingdom Metazoa; phylum Chordata; class Mammalia; order Artiodactyla; family Camelidae; genus Camelus; species Camelus bactrianus. The sequence continues at coordinate 101,096,440 of NC_133544.1, forward strand.
CTCTTCCAGGTCGCACCCAGGCTTCACGGGCTGTTTCCCCTCACAGACTGTCGTCAACGATTAAAAAGCTCTCAAGATTTTTACACCATGCAAAACTGAAAGACATTTCTGCAGATGGAGCACTTTCTCAGGCTTAAACAATTTTTGCCTACACTCAGCAAGGGGGAGAAAAGAAACATGACTCTGCAAAGTCTCTGAGCCTCACCACTCACAGGAGTAGAACTGCCTCAGCACAAGATGACAGTTCACATTGCAGGGTGAGAACAAAATAAAGCCGCCCCAACCACAGGCACTCCCAGAGACAGCGCTCAGCAGTCTTCTGCACACTCACGGTTGTGCAGCCCTCACCACCATCTATTTCCAGAAAACTCCATCATCCCAGAAGAAACCCCCTGTCACTATCAGTCATTCCCTAATTCTCCTCCACCCAGCCCCTTGCAACCATCACCTGCTCTCTGCCTCTGCATTTGCCTATTCTGCGCATTTCAGATCACTGAAGTCAATAATATGTGGCCGTTTATGTCTGGTTCCTTTCACTTAACGTGCTATTATCAAGGCTTTTCCATGTTGAAGTGGTATCAGCATCTCTGTCTTTTTTTTTTTTTTTTTGAAAACGTTAGTTTATTAAAAGGTGGTAAGTAATATCAAAAAGAGTAGAGTGGAGCATAAGGGGTGGGGATTCAAAGGGAAAAGGGTGGGTTGAGCAGTCAGGGTGGACTTCCCAGAACAGGTGGCCTTTTTCATCTTCCCCTTTATTTTTTTTCCTTTTTATTCACCCTTACGTATGAATAATGTTCCACTACATGGAGATACTACATTCAGTTCATCCATTCAGCAGCTATGTATGGACGACATCCAGAAGAATGAGGGTAAGAGGTGACTAGCAGGGATGGCATTAAAGCAAAGGGCAAGATGTGCTTTAAAAAAAAAAGCCAACAAACAGAGGCACAAGGAAATTCAGTCCGTTTCTGAGCAAAGTGCATGCTTGCTTCGGCAGGACTACAGTGCAGGTCTGGGGAGGATATTGGCAGGAATCACGGGGAGGGAGTCACCTAAGAAGACTCCCCACCGAAATCAGCTCAGCCAATTCTCCTCCCTCATGTTTCTAGGCTTCTCTTATTTCATGTAATAGCACTTTAACTACACATCTGATCATGTGCATCAGACCAACTTACCTTGAAGCCACAGAAAATCATTCACTGACCGGAGCAGATCCAGGACAAAACTGTGATGGACCAGGGAGTACTGCAGCATCCCAGCCTGCAGGCACAAACCCCACATGTGCCTTGGTGATGTCCAGAAAGTAAAATGCATGGAAATATCTCACTGCTGGTGCACAACATCTGCCCCCAAATTGCCCCAAAATCATACTGGTAAAGCACTACTCAAACCTCTCACTACAAAAAAAAAAAAAAAAAAAATGCTAAGAAGGCAAATTTAGGCTCTGCCATTGAAAACCAGCAACCATCAATGCCAGTATCTGAGCTGGAATGCTCCTGACTTCAAAAACCACTGCGGACTTATTTTTCAAACGGGAAAGCATATATGTATCCCACGTAGATGATATTACAGTAGGATTTTTATTTTTGAAACTTCCAGTTCAAAATTAGCACAAGAAAGATTATGTTCCAGCTTTTAAAAAACTCAATTATCTTCCACTTTCTTAATTTTGAACCTATTATTATTTTATAAATGGAGCAATGCTTCATATTATAAACCAAGTGTTTGGCTTCTGCAAACAAAACCTTTATGACCTCACTATTTCAGAGCAAACTTTAATGATGTTTTGAGAGGTGGGGCCTGGGGCGCTCACTAACAGCCCTTTAAATACTGACAAGGATGTGCTATTAATTAATGCAAAGGCACTAAGTCCACATTAACTAGGAAACCAAAGAAACTACACCAAAGCCTTACTTTATCATTTTTAAATATTCCTATTGTTTGAATATTAAAGTTCTTAAAAGATATGATTTTTTTGAGAAAGACAACAGCTGTATTAAATTTCCTCTCACCAAGAAAGCAAACTTTATCAAGAGTAAAAACCCCTGTGGAAATTCAAAAGACAGGACGTTTCTAGATAAGTGAACATGCAGATCTGAACACAAACATAAATCCTATCAGATCTCACTCGAACCAGCTCAACAAAGTCCTGGGCTACCCTGGAACTTAGCTCTTCTCTTCCAAATGTTGGCTGAGCTAACATCATCACACAAGGCAGGGAAGAAGAGAAGAGGAAAGTCCACCTGGCGGCCTCCATCTCTTTCCTTCAAGCCAAAAGGCGCCGCAAGGGCGGCCCAGCTAACAAGCCCTCCCCATAAGGAAATCCGGCATCCACACTGCCCCTGCCGTCCCCAAGCAGCCCCGATGCCCCTCTCCCACTTGTGGCCTCCCAGCCTGTGAATGGTCTTCTAATTTCACTCCCCAGTTGGTGGCACCCTCCCCCTCTTCCCCGCTACACACAAACACACACACACACACACACACACACACACACACACACACACAAACGCGGAGCCAAGGCAGGCTTCCCAAAGCATAAATTTGATTACATCACCCCACTTCAAACCCTTCAGAGGCTCCCTGGTAGAGTTCTAGACCCACCCCCGACCCTGAACGCCCATCCTCACCTCAGTACCCTGGTCCCCAGTGACCTCAGTGGCCCCCTGACCTGCTCCTACTTCCCACTTGCCTCCAGGCTCATTTTGACTGTTTCTCAAGGAAGCCTTCCCTCCCTCCATCCTCCGCAATTTGTTCCTCTGTTCATAGAACATTCTAGGCTAAGTCAACTTCTGACACTGCTAAGCTCCCAAGGAGCATTTTGCTTACTAATGTGGGTCCAACCTCTCTCCCCTAGACACTCAGAAGTGTGTGTGTTATGAATAAATGAATGATGGGGTGGGTCTCAAAGGGACAGCCAGACCTGCTCTCGCCCGTCCCGACCTTTCTTACTGTAGAATATCAGAAGCAAAACCAGAAGTACCTTTCCTGAGGGTCACTTCCTGCTGACACCCTTCACTGCCTCCTGTGTCAGTTCTAGTAAAACCCAAGCTCTTCGAAAGCCCTCCACCCCAGGCCCTCTCCAGTGTCCTCCCCAGCAGGGGCACCCACAACCCTGGACCACACATGGCACTCTCCCCGAGTCCCCACCGCACAAGCCTCCAGGCCTCTACCCGGGCTGCTCTGCCACATGAGCCACAGTCTTCATGCTTTCTACTGGCTGACCCTTACTCTGCCTTCACAACTGAATGTAGAGCCCATTTCTTCCAGGAAGTCCTCTCTGATAATATCCTTTAAGTCTTGGCAGGTCTCCCTCTGTAGCAGCACTGCATGGTGACCAACTGGGTGTTTGCTTGCTCCTTTGTGACCACGACCTATTGGGGGCCACGTGGGAAGGATTGAGAGATTACAAGAGAGGTGGGAGAAGCAAAAAGCAAAAATCACAGCTGAAGTCCCAAATTCAAGGATTCTTTCTCAGAAAAACAATAAAATATTTCACATGTGTGCAATTTGGCTACTATTTTTGTGGCTTGCGGGAAGCAAGGGCTTGGTGTTCTAGTCCAAAACCCGGGTTACATGCAAAGAAATGTATATATTCATATCCAAAGGAAACCAGAGCTGCTCCACAACAGTTTGCAGTCAGAATTGAAAGGAATTTTGATAAAGGCAATGTCTCTCTCTCTCTCTTCTTTCTTTTCTGGCATCATATAATTTTAGAAGTATTTGCGTGACTAAGAGATGGCTACAGCCCGTGATTCTGCACTGGAGAGTTTGGGCTGAGGAAGCCCAGATTACATTCACTGTGTAAATGCAATCACACCAACAAACTGACAAGTTCCCTTGTGGAGGAGCTGATGTTCCAAAGCAGGCAAACTCATGCAGTAAGAAAACTCTAAATAAAAAGTAAGAAATTCAATGTTCTGTACTCAATTTCATTAGCTATATGGGCCATTACCTGATAGTATATCTTGTCTAATGAAACCCAAAAATAAATTGTGAACGTTGATTTTCTTCATCTGACTGTTTTATGCTAAATTTGGATATCAAACCCACAATCCATACGGACAGCTCAGGCCTATGCTGCAGCACAGCTACATCCCGTAGAAGAAAGTCTATCAAGGGAGAACTGGAGAGTTTCCCTTCAGAAGCTGCTAAGTCTGGTTTTGCACCTATACATCATTTGCAACCACTTCATCGTCAAAGGAGTAAGACCTTACCTCTGTGGGGCGTAAAGCACTGCGGTGCTTCAGAACAATCAAAGAACACTGAGCTTTGTGAATCAGTCCTGAGACACTTAAATCGTACTTTTTCTGAAAGGCCCCAAAACTGACCCACTTCACCATTTCACGTACACCAGGGAGGTACCGGAATTAGTAGAGAAAACACGCCCTTGAAGTCTGACAAGACCCTGCTTGAATCCTGTTACAGTATTTACTACCCTCTAAAAGGACCAATAACTTAACCCCTCTGAGAAGGCTTGCCAATCCGCAAAAGGGGGCTGCCACCGCCCACCTGGGAGGCATGGATGTGAATGCAACACGCAAGTAGGGCGGCAGACTGGTACCTGACACGGGGCCTGGCTAGTTTCCCTCCGCTGCCCTTGTCCCCCTTTAAACTTGTGCTCTTTACCCGGTACCAAATGCCCGGAATAGACTGCCCGAATATTCTGTGTATCCCTGGATACATGCCTTACCCTTAGGAGGCCAGAAAAACAACTGCCTCCTCCCCAGTCACTATCAATGTTCTTAAGAGTCTGGATTTTTTTAACCTCTATTTTGCAGGGAGACTATTCCAGAATTTTTCAAGCACCATTCTCCAGGTTGGCTCCTCTCCCAGCGCCCATCCCTTCTCACCTCAGATCCTCTGTCTGCCTTCTGTTCATTGGAAAGCGAGTCAAGAAGAGCGGGGACTCCCTAGGCCTTCTTCCCTCCCTGATATGTTAGTGTGACTACATTCAACCCACGCCCCAATCCAACTCCAGCTTCTGAGGACTCTACCCTCCCGGACCCTGCAGACTCTGCAACTTCCCAAGACACACACGTGGCCACGACCCTCCCTTCAGATTTCTTCCTGGCTGGCCCTGCCCACCCCCCGGCCCCTTAAAGATAAATGACATTGCCCTGAAAATCCCAAACGCCGCTGACTGACACACGAAAGCTGCATGGTCTGGGCTTTCCTCCAACCCAGGCACAGCCCTGCCCCCCCTCAGCCTCAGTCTGCAGCTCTCAAGATGATCTAATTCACATGCGCGTCTGTGAACACCAGCTAAGAATGATGACTCCCAACGTGTATCTCTAGTCCGGCTCCTTCAACTCAGCCCCAGGCTCATAGACCCGAGTGCCTCTATGAAGTCCAAACTTGAACGAAAAATGGCATCTTAAAAATGCCTCATGTCCACCATTTATTCTGGAATTCAATTTCTGGAAGGTACCTCCCATGCTCCCCATTTTAGTAACAGACCCAGCACTCACCTAGGTGTTTGAGGTCACATTCAATTTCCCCTGTTCCCTCCCTCCAGCCCTGGCCTGGAATATTAGTCCTGTCATTTCCGTTGCTAAGCCCATCTAAAGTCTGGTTCTGCAGGGACCACGGCCGGATCCCCACAGGCTCACAGCAAGGTGCACTGAGTCACAGTCCTCCGAAGGGTGCTCCCTGGAGGGGGAGGCATCTCCTGCCACTGGTCACCACAGAAGGCACTGGATTCTCACAGAGGCTCTGGAGAAGGGACTCAAGGTTCTCCCGTGATCTGAGCTTTGAAGGTCCCGAGGTCTGGCGGAGCTCCTATTAGCAGACAAACTTGCCACTGAGCAGATGAGGATGGAGGAGCCCAAGCAAGGCTGTCCTCACTCCAACCCCTGGGCCCTCAGGAGCCACGGGAAAGGCCTGTGTCCAGGGCACAGCCCAACAATCACAGATCCCAGCCTGCATTTGCCAACCCGGACAGCCTAGACACCTTCTACTTGCGAGACTTACTTCTGTTCTGTTCCCCCCAGAGAATGTGATGGACACTTTCAGAATATCTGGCCTGTCTCAAGCGAGACAAAGTCAGTGAAGGATGAAGTGTTCACATTTGGACTAGAGCATGAAAGGAGAAACAAGACCTCATGATCAGCATGATGGTGGTGGCCAAACTCTTCCCCTGGGTGAGATGAACAAGGGTGGGGGTGAGAATCCAAGGTCTTAGATTGGCCAAAGCATCTTCCTTCAATGCTGACTGGGGGTTGGAGACTCACTAACGCAAACTAACGACACGGCTATCAGTGGGGGACGTCAGCAGCAACAAACACGGAGTCAGCTCTTTAATGCCAACATGGGTTAAAAGTAAAGGCCGGTGCAGGGAGGCCTGCACGGCTGCTGAGGCAAACCACAGACCCGGCTCTGAATGCCCACTGGCTGGAGCAGAGAGGAAGCTACGGTCCCTTTAACAGTCCCTGTGTCCACCAGATCCATGTAAGCCAGCTACTTAGGAGAAGTACATGTTGTCCTGATACTCAGAAAAACCAGCCTCGTAAAGGGAACAAAAGAGTGGCATGGATTTTAGACCCACTTCTGCCCCTTTATGAAGGCAAAATTAAGTAAATGGCACGGGGAAGTTGAATGTAAAAAAAAAAAAAAATTAAATAACCAAACGGTGACTGATTCCTCCAACATTGTACCCTGCAGCTGCTCACCCCCAAGCTTGCCACTTTCTCACCAGTGACCGCCGGTCAGGAAGCGCCGTCACGCACGTCACACAGAGACAGCCAGGAACCGCGTGCTGAGCACGTTTGTGTAAAAGCAGGAATCGAGCAAGATGCTGCAGACTTTGACTTCACAAGTTTAAATACTCCCTGAAAAGAATCCCTCAACAGCCGCCTAAATCAATTCGCATCTCACTTCTTCAAAACAATTAAACTAATTGAATAAGGGTACATTTGTCACCAAATATAAGTAGGACCAAACAGGTTCCTCAAAGCAAATATTTTAACAGATATCAAACACCAGTGGGTGATGTGCTAACAAATCAAATATTCCAAAAAATTAGAAAATAACAAGATGACTAGGATAATGCATGGATCAAGGCACCTGAAAAGTTTCTGCTTTTTAAAGCGATGGAGACAGCACGGAGGGCGATCTAGCTATTTCCAATGCAGGATATGCACAGCCACCTTTTCAGACGCAACTGCGCGGTACAAGAGAAAAAGTTATAAAGAAAAAGGAAAGGAGGAACAAGCGAAAATTAGAAACACACAAGAACAAAAATGACTTTGACAGCATGTACAAGAATTTACGTGAGTGTGTGAGGCCAGGGACGCAGGGACAGTGAGACCCACCCTCACCTCCTGCTCCAGGGAAGGCAGGGGCCTGAGGGGAGCGACGCTGCTTGGGGACCCCAACGTGGTCAGCGCCCCTAACCGAAACTCCACATACATGCGTCTAGGCAGCTTTTAAGCCACAAAATGTGGTCGCATTACAGGCTGGACAGTTTTACTCACTCCCAAAGTGAGTAGCAGGAGAGAATTAGTCTCTGCTCCTGCACCAAAGCATTGTTTTAAAAATTAATGGCTGTGGAATAGTGAAAGCAACAATGGAGTAAAAGTGACTGGAGGAGAACGTGCTTGACCCGAGCTCACTGGCCGCGTTATCTCACTGACGTTCAGATGCTGGCTGAGCCCTTATGGTACCAAAACAGACAGATCCACCAGGAGGGATTTTAATGCGCTGCTGTATTTTGATGCCGAGAGCCATGCCTGGTACACGAGGTTCTGGGTAAACAATGGTGACAGTGTCAACACTATGGGCTAAGCACACATCCAGCTACTCCGCCAAATCCCAAGGGCAGACTTCAAAAGGCAAATACAAGCTGGAATTCTCTGGTGGGTCTGCAGACTCAGAACCAAGCAGTTGCTGAGCAAAAATGTCACCAGTGCCTCCTATGACAAAAGAGGAGGCACTGGCCATGGGGCTTGGGCAGGGCTCCAGGCTTCCACTGCTCACCCACCAGTCTGTCCAGGGGGAGAACATGGTCCCTGCTTACGTTGCACTGATGCACCTACCTTGACTAACGCCTGGGGGCTCAGCAGGAGGTGACATGTGAGGTGAACGGAGCCAGCCTCGGTGTAGCCCGGTGCTGGCAGCTGTGCCCACAGCAATGCCCAGGCACCTAAACCTGCCACCTCATCCCCAAGGAGCAGAAGGGGGTGCGGACGTGTAGATCACAGGGCCCTGCGAGGACAAATAAAAATCATGGCCACTACATGTCTCACCCCTTACTAAAGTCATAGAGGTATATCCGGGAGGAACAGAAAATTCATACAGAGCCCACCAGGCACCACACGTAGGTGGGACTCAGGCCCACTGTGCCTCTCACTCACAGGGATGGTCTGGACTTTCTTTTTATCAATTCTCTGGCATCTTCTCCTCCAACTTACCAACAACTAGAAAGTAGGATTTGATCTTAGGTAAGTTCAAGAATCACAGAGCACTGCCTCCACAGTGGGCCTGTGCCAGGTCCTCCGACCGTCACCTGTGGTACCGCCATGAGCGCCCTCCAGACTCAAGGCCCGAGGCCGTAGGCCGTGGGGGCACAGCTTCCCTCATTCTCCCCAGCAAAGGGGGACCACCTCTGGGCAAAGGCATCTCACCTCTTCTGCCCGAAGGAAAGCATGATAGATACACGGGGAAACAGAGCATAAGGTGGGGAGGTAGTAAGCCCAGGATAGCTCGTCTGCACATCCAAGGCAAAAGTGGGGCCGTTGACTTAATCACAGGGACAAAGTGAGGATGAGTCTTTCCCTGCTTTGTCTCATACTCCGTGATACGCCTTTCCCTGCATAAGGAGTTCATCCGGAATTCCCTGGAGGTGTTTCTGATGTCCTAACTTGGCATGCTGGCTGTCGGGGAGGAAGAGAGGGCCTGAACCCAGCAGGTGCTGGGCCTGGGAGGCAGGAGACACCGGCTCCAGAAAAAGCTCAACCAGCATCTCGTTCTGCCTCTCGGGATACAGCATCTCATTTATAAGCAAAGGGATGAGACTGTCCCAGGATAGGCTGCCTAACAAAATTGAAATGAGAGCCATGTAAAGAAAGCTTCCCAGTTGCCACATTTAAAACGGTAAACAAAGAAACAATCAAACAAACCAAAAACAGATACTAGAAACTAATTTTAAGAACAGATCTTACTTAATCTGCTGTATGTAAAATACTATCATTTTGACATGTAATCAATATATGAAAGTAACAAGATAGTTTACATACTGTTTACTAGACAAGTCTCAGCGTCTGATGTGCATTTGACCTACAGCACATCTCAGCCCAGACCAGCCTCTTCCCCAGCGCTCATAGCATCAGTGGCTGTGGCTACTCTATTGGACAGCAACTCCAGGGGTCCCACCAGGGGTCTTGGCTGAAAAGCGGGAGGAAGTCTCCACACTGACCCTAAAAGGATCTCTCTGAAACAAAGGCAGATTCACTTTTAAATGTCTGTAAATCGTCGGGCTGCACCTCCCTCCGCCCTTGGCTACAAGACAGGCCTCTTCCTTGCTGATCCCTTCCTGGATGTAGGGAAGGAACCCGGCACACAGCCAGGGTGGCCGGGCCTACAGGTAGACTTACCTGCTGTCTGTGTCCAGTCCCATGAAGTCCTCCTTCTCAAACAAGGTGCAGAGGAGTGGGATCTTGTCCCCAGACTTGTCAGGGGCCCCATCCAGCCACTTGGACTTGAGCAAGATGAAGAGTGACTCAGTGAAGTCCTCGATCCTCTTCTCCACCACCCTGCAGTCCTCGTAGTTTGAAGGCCACATAGGTGCGCGGCTACTCGGCTACCTCCCCATGCAGCACAAAGACAAGGTGCTGAGAGTCATTAAGCGTGGTGCCATACAGCTCCTCTGCACATGGAGCTTCTCGAAGGACTTGGCAGAGAGGCAGTCGGTAATGGTGACAAGGCCCACGACCGTGCGGTGTGTCTGGAAGTCACTCCACGCATTCTCGAACGCATAGTGGTGCCTGTAGTGGATACAGAGTGCCCACTGGGAGCCGCACGGGCTGATCTGGCTCACCAAGGGGATTCGTTTATAGATGCAAAAGAAATTGTCCTCTGAAATGATCCCCACGGGTTGGACGACCACGGGGAGAGTCTCGTATTCCTCAGCACACTGCACGTAGTCAGGGATGCTCATGTTGCAGGCCCTGCTGAGAGGGGAGAGGAGATCAATGTAAATATTGTGCTGCGGGCTGCGGGCCTCTCTGGGTTGCAGTGACCTGGTGTGTACCAGTCAGAAGGCAGGGGAAGCACAAGTAAAGCCGGGGGTACAGTTTGACCTCAGAGTCTGTACATGGCTACCGTAGCTCGGATCACATTACCCAGCTTTTGGTCTAGGCTTCCTGCCCCTGCATACAAGGGTCATTTCTTGTTTTCTGTTTCCAAGCACCTAGCAAGACCCTGATGCAAAGTCAGTGCTCAACACTGCGGAATAAAGAAATGAACAAAGGAAATGCTTTCCCCAACCCCCTTCAGCAGATTATAAAGAAAAGAACCGCAGTAGGATCAAAAGATCTGGATTTCAACACCAATTTATTTGAACTCCTAAACTGCAGAATAATGGATAAGAAAACTTGCCTTGGGGAAGAGGGTACAGCTCAGTGGTAGAGCACATACATATCATGTATGAGGTCCTGGGTTCAATCCCCAGTACCTCATTTTAAAAAATGAAACAAATGAATAATCCTAATTACCCTTCTCAAAAAATATTTTTTAATTCAAAATTCAAAAAACACCTTGCAATTGACACAACATTGTAAACTTGACTATACTTCAATTTAAAAAAAATCCTTGCCCTACAAGAATATATCTGGATTATGGAAGTTTGCAAATGTAAAATGCCTAGGGTACCACCTGCATAAAGAGGGGGGACTGCACAAATTTACTATCCCTCCTTTATGAGCTATATTTCCTTTGGGGGGTGTTATAAACTCTCAGAGCTTATTTTCTCAGATTTAAAAAACAAAATAATACTTGATTCTCAGTACTGCTGAAGAATCAGATAAGCCTGTGAAAGCATCTGACCCACAGAGGTTACTCAATAAATGTTTGTTGAATGAATGAATAAACAAGCAAAGTGAATGCTGCTCCCTGCCACAGAACATCATAATGGTACTTCCTGGAAATCCCAAGCCCACGTTACACCCGACTACACAATAAACATGTGGGTGACCTGGGCAGGCCTGTGTGTTTCTCTAAGCCCCAGTTTAATGATAGATAGAAATGAGGGCAATAACACAAACCTCAAAGGGTTAGTGAGTCAGTAATGAATTGTACCCCAACTATGCAAGACGGAACCATTAAGGAAAATTGGGCAAAGGGTCCATAGGCCCTCCGTATATTATCTCCTACAAGTACAGGGGAACCTACATTACATCTCAAAATAAAAAGTCTAATATTTTAAAGAGGCTATTGAGGTTAAATGAGCTCATTGTCTCAAATAAGGAACACACAGTACAAGTACAACAATGCCTAGCCATGAGATACTCTCAGTTAACATTCCCACTGAACCCACTGGTCCCTCCAACTTCAGAGCTTGAGGATGGGTCCTCGTGGCCAAAGGCCACTGCACCTGAAGTTAACAAAGCTAATGGTCCCCACTTGCAAGAGCCCCTGTCACCACCCTTGTTCTAATTTTCTATTTGTAATATTTTTTTTATTTAATAGAAACCCCCAATTGCATAGCCTTCAGGTCACCAAAACCTGACCACAGAGATCATGATGGCAGCCCTCCTTGGTGAAACAATAAAATGAAAAGCCATTTCCACAAGACCTCTGTGTAAATCTACTAGGGAACTTCATCTTGGACAGAGGAAGAGGACTGGGGAGGAGGGGGCAATCTGGGGGCACAGAGAACTATGGGCCACCTATCCCACGATGGACTTTAGACTCAACCCTCACCCTCCAGGTAATTCAAAATACACACCGACAGAGTGCTATGGACAAGATTTTTTTAAAGAAATCCCTGACTCCCTAGCAGGTCTTGTTTCTACTGAGACACAGATGGCTTATGTGTATAATGTTTCACAAAAGCCTTAAAATATTATCACCCCAACTTGACACATTAAGAAACTGAGGTAGAGAATTTTATCATATTGTACAAGATTAGAGAGAGGCCACGTCAGACACCGTATTTAAACCCAAGCCCCTGTTTCAGGGCTCACACTAGAAATTGTGACATGCTGCCCCTTTCCTGCCCTCTCCCTGCAATAAATTTCTGAAGAGTCTTTTCTGTGCCATCTGGAATCACAATAATTTCAATTTTCCACAAAGAGCTATGTCACTCCCTGGAGGACATATCAAAATCTAAAGGGTTGGGATGGGAGGAGAGATTTGCATTTTCTGTTTCTCAAAGGAAACATGGCTTTAAAAGAAACTGAAAAGCACTTATCTAGTCTAAGCCCTCATTGTGCAGAGAAAGAAACGGAAGTTCAGAAGAGATGAGGAAAGGGCCTTATTAACAAATATTGCTTCAGCGCAGCATCATGCCAGCCCTGGGCACTGCTGGGGGAGGATCTGGGAGGCACAGGAGAATGAGTGTTAGAAAAAGGAAAGAGAAGAAGCATACAAGGCCCTGTCTCTACACCACCATACCATGAAATTCCACCAAATTACCCGGTATGGGATCAGCCAATATTAAGGTGGGCTAAACAGGTTATAGAAACCTGGAATTCTCAAACATAGTGCAAATTCCAACATTTAGTCTGCTTTTTTCCCCAGTTCAAGCATCAACTCAGTGGGCACTCTGTTCCAGGGACTACACGAGGCCTGGAGTTCTCCCAAGTACAAATCTCTATTACGTGTGCAAACCACATAAAGGCCCACCAGAAGAAAAGTGCCCACAGATAAGATGGAATTCCTGAAGCTGAAAGCAGTCAACCAGCGTATGTTACTAGGAAAATTGATGCTGCTAGAAATGGACTCATGGACTTAGAAAGCAAACTGTGGTTAGCAGGCAGGAAAAGGGGGATTAACAGATACACATTAATAAATATAAAATAAATGACAAGGACCTACTATATAGCACAGGGAACTATATTCAATTTCTTGTAATGAGTTGTGCTAAAAACAATCTAAAACATATTTATATACATATGCATATGTTTATAACTGAATCTCTGCTGTACACCTGAAACTAATATTGTAAATTGACTACACTTCATTAAAAATAATTTTAAAAAATAAGTACAAATAAAATCAACGCCATTAAGATAAAATAAAAGAACAATCTTATCCCCTCAGCTGTAGGTGGTGGAGAATTCTGGTTACAAGCACCAAGTCCACTGGATCACTCCAGCACTGACTGTCACTCTTTCTGACCATCAGACAGTCACTTGGCTACACTGAGGTTACTTTTCTCTTCTGTGAAAATCTACAGTGACAACTAATGATGTATAGAATCTCATCATTCACAAGCCCAACAATTAGTGAGGACTTCCCATGGGCCAGGCTCTGGAGAGATGAAAAGATAGGGTCCCAGATATATTCAAGGGTAGAAGAAGTTTATGCCATAAAGACAATTATTCTTCCTGTTTTGATAGACAGATTCAATGCAATTCTGATTAGAATTCCTACCAGACATTTCATGGAATGTAACAAGTTAATTTATGGTCAGGAACAGCCAAGAAACTTCTTTAGAACCACCACTGTGGAGGGGTGGATAGGTCATTAATTTCCACTGGTCTTTCTGAAGTGATGAAAACGTTCTGGAATAATAATTGTTGCACCACTGTGAATATGCTAAAAGCTGCTGAATTGTACCATTTAAATGGGTGGAATTCATGGTGTGTGAACAATATCACAATAAAGCTGTTATATGAAAAAGTATTCCTTGACAATTATATTTCCCTCTATACAACTAGTCTACCCCACAATTTAAGAAAAACAAAAAACCAAAACTAACTAAACAGTGCCAGGAGCTTTTTAGGACTGCAATGTCCCTGGGTCTCCAACGCCTCTGGTGGTGCTGTTCCAGTTAACACACACTAGCTGGGCTGGGCTACTTAGGGACTGTAACTATGTTTTTAAAATCGACGGTCACACGTTTCACCCTGGGAGAGGGAAGGAAGGAGCATGTCACAGCCTCATGCCTTCAGCTCATTTTTAAATGAACCAAGCCCTGCTTTCAACACTGTAATCCCTGGCACTATAAAAACACGTGACATCAACAAGCACCGCCATCATAACACCTGAAAGTGTTCAAGGTACTTACCTGTGGCAGAAACACTGAGGGGGGAGACAGAAACTCCCTCAGCACTGGCGCTCACTTTTCCAGACTCCATCAGGAGGAACTGGGCTTTACAGCTTGAGGCTCTAAGCCCGGGAAGCAGCGCGCATGCCGCTGAGCTGGTCCTCAGGGAGCTGGAAAGGGAGAGGAGGGCAGCCCCGGGGTCGCAGGGCAGGGAAAGCGGGGGTGGGGACGCGGGCTGCAGCCCCGCTCTGAGGCCAGACCCAGCCCCAGCCGCCCGCCCCCGATCGGGTCCGCAGAAACCGCCCACCCGGGACACAGCCCTCCCAGGGGCAGGGACGAGCCTGCGGCCAAGGAGAGGAAGCCCGGGAGGAGAGGACTCCTGCGCGGGAGAGGGGAAGGTGTCGCCAGCCGCAGACTGAGGGGAGCCCAGCTGGGACGAGAGGCGGCAGGTGCACACCTGGCCCTGGACAGCTGTGGCCAGGGCGCCGGGGTAGGTGGCACGGGCAGAGGTGTCTGGCCCGAGAAATTCAGCTGAACACAGGCTGACTCGCGCCCTCGCGGGCTTTGACGCGAGGACCGCCCTCCGCAGACGCCTGAACCTTTTCCCGGGAGCCCCCCACCTTGCATTTCCAGAGCCAGAGGCCCCGGCACCGGGCAGGAGCTAAAGGCCTACCGGTTGACAGAGCTGAGAAGACTTTGGGGCCGATTCCCAGCTCGGAGCTGGGGCTTCCAAACCCCGGTCCAGCTGGCACCGACTGCGCATGCGCAGGAGGGCCAGCGATCCTCTCTTGGTTCTGTGATAGAGGCTGGGGCATCGAGGGAGGGAGAAGATGGGGGGAGGACGAGAGGAGGGGAAAAGTGGAGGGAGACAGATGGACAGGAGGAGCAGAGAGTAGGTAGGGATCTTGAGAGGGGAGGGGAGTAGCAGAGATGTAGAGAAAAAGCTTTACTTCTGGGGCACCCCGAAGGAGGCGGCAGACCTGCCTCTGTACCTTTCTGTAACCCTTCAAGGCCCGCAGCTCAAGTTTTACCTCCCTGGTCCAGCCCTCCAGGCGATGCCTCTGCTGAAACCCTACGGGGATCACACCCGTTGTCCCCACGTGGAGCTGGGTTTCCTGTTGCTGTGGGAAACAAGCACCCGCAGGTGTTGTCTCTCAGAACTACCTTGGGAAGTGTACATTTTCCCCTTTTACAGGCTGGGAAAAAGGCAGGCACGATCTCTGCCTTAGCTCCACTGTCCCAGGTGTTGGCCTTGCGGGGAGCGGGAGGTACAAGATCAGAGCCCCAGACAGAGCAGACTGCCTGAGTGTTGGTGCATAGTCCCATCCCTCCTGGGTAAAACACACCTAACCCAAGTGGAACCATCAAGGGCTCACAGTAGGTTCCTGGGTGTGGGAGAGCTGTCCTCAGTTCCAGTACCCAGCTTGCTAGGTAGATAGGAGTGTTACCGAGTCCAAATTCATTCTCCTCAGTGAAGGACAGGCCAATAAGTGGGAGACCCGCTGCTGGGGCATGGAAAAGGAAGTTTCTGTAGAGCTAGATGGCAAACTAATGTCCTGGAAAGCCATCTCCCCAAGTCAGAATTCAGGCTCTTTCCTACGTGCTTGGTTGTTGCAATATTCCTGGTGTAGGAATTCCTTGTTGTTAGAATCCTTTGTTCTTGCAGCTATCTGCCTGGGTCAAATATCTGTAAACCTCGAACCAAACAAACGTTATTTTCTATTCTGTAATTTGTTATCTTTTTATGAATGAAAAAGTGTTAAATATCCTTAAAGGTCAGAGCCTTCAGAATAGGCTCTTCTGTATATTTCAGGCTCTAGGCAACATTGTTTTACAAGCAAGATGAAGCCTAGGAGACAGAGCAAAGTGTTAAAATCAAAGGAACAGATCTAATATGGAGTCAGGTTTGTTTTTTTCTATTACCGAGGCAGAAGCCACTTGAGGATTTAAATCCATTTAAGTTAAAAATAACTAAAACTTTAAAGGAATTTACATACATATTTGGGAATGTGCATACCATATCTGGAAAAGCATCCAAAGGATAGTAAACAATGGCATCTCCAGGGACGGCTTGAAGAACAGAGGATGAGGGAAAACTTCTTTCACTTGTGTATTTTTGTACTGTTTGAATTGTTTTTAACCATATGCATGTATTTCTTTTTCAGTGTAAAAAAAGTGTAATGGAGCAAAGGAGTAACAAGCTCAGCAAATACAGCAGCCATGGAATCACTGAGCCATCAATTTGATTTCAGCCAGGAAGCATTTATTGACTCTCTCCTATGTGCCCAGTGCTGTTTTAAAACTTCTTTTATTATTATTAATTTTATTATTATTTATAATATTATTATTGATTTTATTTATTTATTCTTATTCTTACTCTTATTCTTATTATTCTTATTCTTATTATTATTATTATTATTATTATTATTATTATTTTATAAATTAGCAACATTCTATCCCTCACCCCTGGCCATGGCTGGTGGAATACCAACTGAGATTTTATTGAATTGTTTTCCAAGGAGTAGAGATGAGTTATAAACTGAACATATCTTCAGGGCAAAACAGGCGGAGTGGTTTTACAGCACGCCAGACAGCTATGAAGGGTTTTCAATAGAGGCACCCAGACGCTGAGAGAGAAATCCTCCAGGACCCTACAAAAAGCTGCCCAAACTTCCTTCTCCATGGCACTACTGAATTAGGAAAGAACAAATCTGACTCCATAGTAGATCTGTTCCTTTGACTTTAAGAAAGTCAAGTTAATACGCTCCGGTCTTTTCATGGGTTATGATGTCACAGAGGAGATGGACAGGTTAACAAGGGACGACTCTGCAGTGATCACGGAGCCGAGGAGCGGGATGGGCTGCAAGATGTTTGACGCAGACGCAGCTGGGACCGCGCTTCTAGGCAGGAACCCAAAGTCACCTCGACAAGGTGTCAAACACGTGTGTCCACATCCTCATCACCTGACATGTATTAACGAGAAATGGAAACCCATAAAATGCCAATAACCTTGGTGGATATACCGTCCAAATTGCAAAGTCACAGTTTGACAACTGGCCATCCCGGTTCCCTGGGATTCATTCTTGGAGAACCTTAAAAACCACTCCTCTGTCTTCAAGAAGTGCTTTCTAGTTGTCCGATCTTTGGCTCAGGGATACAGCACGTTCAAGTGAACTTCAATGTCTGCACAGATTTGACTGTCTTTCTCCAGGTTCACTTGTCCATTCTAAAGAGGCCTGAGCTAAGTCCATCCTCCGTAAGATCTATTCCCTCCAGTGACTAATCATTGAGCCTGCAATTAAAAGTCAACTGAACAAGGCTGTCTGTCCTCAGCTAAAGTTTACCCACCCTTCACTGCTTTCTTAATCTCCTCTCCTGGCTAATTGCAACAGACTAACACCTCCCTCTACCCCAACTATGTCAGTTTGTCTCCCCAAAGAGAAAGTAAGTTCCATAAAATAGGAGACAACTCCATAGTTGTTGCCGACGAAATGAATCACAGAGCTGCTGTGGTGCAAAATGTCTCCCGATATTCGGGTTCCTTTATTTTTTATACCATCTACACAAAGGAGTAACTCTTGCCAAGCACAGAGAGTAAACATTTTTTAGGTTGACGCATGTGCACTACATCTAAGGCTTCCTTATCTTAATTACACTGAGACTCTCCTGTTCCCAGGCCTGTTCCTTTTGAGGAACTAATAAACATTCTTGTCTGCAAGCAATGTTTCCCCTGGGAATGGGCAGAGTCCTTTGGCAGGAATTTATGTTTGCAGATAAGTCCGGTCACTTCTGTGAAATGTCCCGCGTGCAGGCACATCCACAGCTTATATGCTAAGTTACCTTCACATAGTTACCTCTGAATTCCTAGCATATAGTAATGTCAATAAATAGAAATATGATTGTGGCTTCTTTCCTTTAAAACATTTCTGGTTATTTAAATGACCCTTGGAAGAGAGGTGTTTGCGGTCCAGTATCTTGATCCACAATACTCTGGAGGCCTTTTTCGGAATGGCTGTTCACTGATCCATTCAAAACACAACTTCTCATTCCAGGAATAGCTGTGCTTTTCTGCCAGGAGTTTGTGGTCACTCTCATGGCAGAAGAGCTTTAAACTATATCCTTACTATGGATTTGTTATTTTTCCCCTCTTCCAAAAATATTGACATTCCTTACTTTCTTGCCTTGAGGATTTTTTTTCCTTGTTCAACCTTTAGTAAACCAGGCTTCTTGGGATGGGCTTGCTCTTACATATGATCAGCCATCCAACTCCCAGTGTGAGAGGAATCGGGCTCACCTCCTGCCCTCCTGTCAGGGCAACTAAAACTCAGTTCAGGAGCCAACAGGCACCCCAGGGCTTCTAAGGCTCGCTTATCTCCCAGAATCCCTGCTTTCTGGTTTGTCTTGGCTTCTGAGGATTTCCCCTCACTTTCTTGACAATTAGCTGTGCAGCTTGAAAGATGAGGAAGGAAGGTTTTATTTCTTAATCAGAATTTCAAGTAACTTGTGTAATGAAGGTTTTCACGAGATTCTAGAACACTCCATTGCCGAGACAGAAAACACACTAGATATTTTCTAAATTTAGATATCATGTGCATTTTTCTTTGTTTTTGTTTTCTTAACTGCTAACAGACATTTTTTAATTAAAAAAAATAACGCCCCAAATAGGATAGAACATTGAAGGGGCATACAAAATTAAAGGACAAAGACAGAAAAATGATAAATACTGTACAAAGTTAATATAATACATACACTATGGATCAGATCATCAATTCTCAGTAACAGCTAATTGAAATATGATCATGAGGTAAAACGTCTCTCCTGTCAGGAGATGGCCAACAGAAAATAGAATTAATACAACAAACTAAAATTCTAAGTCTGGCGAGGTACAGAATGCTACCAGCTTAATGTGTCTTCTTCTGGAAAAGAGGGAGGCTCACCAGCTCTTTACTGTGGAGCCTGAACCCAAGTGAGGGCGGTAAAGTGAGCTCTGTAAGTACCCAATTAACAAAGTGAGTGATGAATAAATAGACGTGAGCTTTGATGACAGAGATGATACTACTATTCACTTGTCCTGTAAAGTATGTCTTCACGTTCAGTGATCAAACCTCAGCATCCTCAGGGATTGAGATTATAGGAAAATGCAAGGCCGGGCCCAGACCTCCTCTTTGAGCTCGTGACATTGCACTTAGATGTCTCAAGGGCACCTCAAACTCCACCTGCAAAGAGCTGACTTCACGGTTCTCCTCCAATAGCAGTCCTGCCCAGGGCCCCTGGTCCGGGGACAAGGTCTCCCTCCCTATCCCAGCTCAGGCCCATCACTCACAGATGTGACTGGACCCCTCGTTCAGGGCCCAGATTTCCTCAGTCATGGAGTCCCACTACCCACACCTGTCCTACCAGGTACTCAATGGCACTCACACAGCACTGACTCTGTGCTGGGGACCACGCTGCACACTGCACACATGTAATCTCACTGGATCTCCACAGCAGTCTTGGGAAGTCGGTACATCACTGCTTTAATTGATTAGATAAATTGTTTCACTTCCTTGAGTGCGTCATCCAAAGTGCCACGGCTACTGAGCCACAAACCTAGGACTGAAAACCACTTGAAAACTGAACACTGCTACACCTCGCAGCCACCCTAATTTGACTCATCACATCACCTCCTGCCGAGACTTCTAAATGTTTCTAAGCATTCTACAAGACAAAAGTGATCTACGAGAGCACCCCACTCCCCTACTAAAAATCTGTCAATGATGGTCCACTGCCCTTAGGATAAAGCCCCACAGGCCTGAGCACAGCCCAACTGTCCGGCATCCGCGTCCCCTGCGCGCCCTCGCCGCCTCATCCACCACACAGCCTTACACATGCCGTGTCCAGGACAGGGATGCTGACTCCGTACAACCCGGGGCTCATCTCAATCGAACAATGATCACCCTCTTCAGTGGTCACCCTCTTCATTGCTGACTCTCAGAAAAATATTTTCTCAGGATGAATCAATATCTTTTTCCTTACAACTTCCCGTCATTGATAATGAGCTCCCCCCAAAAGAGAGAAGACATAATTCTCAGTCTCCTTATCTGTAAAGTGTGAATAACAAGGAAATATGTGAGGTTTTAAGAGAAATAATATTCATGTGAGGCTGAGGGACAATTCCCAACATACAGTAAGCACTCAATATGTGCTTACTTAATATTAATAAGAATATATTGCATTCCAGCAACCTTAAATCAATGTTTTATGGCTTTCTCCAACAGACTGACAAACTGTTGGACGAACCCCTTTGAGCAGATCAGCACAAGTGTACTGGGAGAGGTAAGTGCTGACTCCAGTTACAGCTGCAGCCAACCAGCACTACGGGGAGGGGGTAGTTTGCTCAAACTCTTACATGTTGCTTGAGCATTTAGTTGTCGTTATTGAATAAAGACAGGTGTTCTTTAGTCAAAGCTCCTGAAACATAAATCTTCAAAGATTGATGCAAATTAGGTTTAAAGAACAACACTCTCACTCGAAATTATTTGAAAATTATAGTCTTAGCTCCTCTGCACATCAAAAGGCCATGTTCTTAATGTATCTGACTAAATACACCAAAAGGTTTGTTTAAAAGAAATTAAGATGAAGCCATCCTGAATAAGCTCTCAGTATCAACTGCACAAAGCCTCAACCAAGGGTCTCATTTCTCACTTCCAGATAGGTGTTCAGGTAGATTAACGTGAGTCTTGGTTTCTTATAACATGGGGGTCAGAAGAGTTGTGGAAAGATTTATGTAGCAAATATAAACCTAGAGTATTTGCTGTGTGGGAATCCTAGAAATAAACAAATTGATATATAGTCCCACCCTTAAGAAGCTCAGCCTTTCCATTTACAACAGCATTAAAAATTAAATGAGAGATACATTTAACAAAAATTTACAAGATTTGTACATTGAACATTTTCAAGTATCACCGAAATAAAATTTACAAGATCTACATATATGGAAGTCATCTCATGTTCATGGAATGGTAGACAATTTTGTTAAAAATGTTAAGACTCCCCAAAGTGATCTACAAATTCTGTGGAATCCCTATCAAAATTCCAGCTGACTTCTTTGCAAAAATTAAAAAACTGATCCCAAAATTCATATGGAAGTGCAAGGGGCCCAGGACAGACAAAACAATCTTGAAAAAGTAGAGCAAAGATGGAGGACTCACTTTAAAGGGTACTAAAAAGCTATAGTACTAAAGTCAGTATGGTATTGTCATAAGTTTGGATTAATAAATCTATGAGACACTATAAAAACCCAGGGGGAAAAAACTTACATTTACATTCAGTTTTCCACAAGGGTGCCAACAACACTTCATTGAAAGTAGAGTCTATTCAACAAATGGTGCAGTGACACCTGGGTATCTGCAGGGAAAAGAAGGTATCTGCAGGGAAAAGAATGAATCTGGAATCTGGACCCCCATATTTTATATAACAAATAAATTTAATTCAAAATGGATCACAGAAAGAAACGTAAAAACTAAATGTATAAACTATTTAAAAGAAGACACAGTATAAAACTTTGTGGTCCTAGGATAGGCTTTGGTTTCCTAGATACAATACCAAGAGCACAAGTGATAGAAGAAAAAAGCAGATAAACTGGACTTCATCTAAATTAAAACATTTTCTTACAAAGGACATCATCAAGAAAGTGAAATGACATTGGAGGGGGTATCTCAAGTGATAGAGTGCGTGCTTAGCAAAAAAATAAAATAAATCAATACATCAAATTACCTCCCCTATAAAGAAATTTTTTTTAATGTTTAAAAATCTAAAGTGAAAGGACAATCTGCAGAATAGGAGAAAAAATTTGCAAAGCATGTATCTAATAAGAGAGTTGTATCCAGGATATAGAACAAATGCTCACAACTGAACAATACAAAGAAAATAGACTCAATTTTTAAATTTGCCAAGGATTTAAATAGATATACAAATGGCCAATAAGCATATGAAAAGATGCTCATCATCACTAGCCAAATCAAAATGAAAATGAGATCGCTTTTTACACCCACTAGGATGGTTATAATCAAAACATGGACAATAATAAGTGTCGTTCAGGAGGCAGAGAAACCTCATATGCAGCCAGTGGAAAGGGACAATGGTGTATCTTCTTTGGAGAATTATGGTGTTTCCTCAAAAGGTTAGCGTTATGTGGTTCAGCAATTCCACTCCTACATATAGATTTATCCCTCAGTATCCTCGGGGGGTTGGATCAGGAACCCCCCACCCTGGATAACATACTCCAAGGAAGTTCGAGTCCCTTTACAGCCATCTGGATCCATGAAGTGGAAACTACAGATATGGCGGACCAACTGTACAGCCAACAGAATGAAAACATATTCTCATAAAATCTTGCACATCAATATTCATGGCAGTATCATTCAGAGTAGCCAAAGTTACAAACAATATCCATCCATCAATGAACGGATAAACAAAATTACCAAGAATATTCCCACAAACTTTTGGTCATTGAATCTTTGACAAAGGATGTTAGAACATACAATGGAGTAAAGACAGCCTCTTCAGCAAATGGTGTAGGGAAAACTGGACAGCTGCATGTAAATCAATGAAGTTAGACTACTCCCTCACTGCATACACAAAAATAAATTCAAAATGGCTTAAAGACTTAAACATGTCGACAAGATAGTATAAAACCCCTAGAAGAAAACATAGGCAAAACATCTGACATACATCTCAGCAATGTTCTCCTAGAGCAGTCTACTCAAGCAATAGAAATAGAAGCAAAAATATACAAGTGGGAAATAATTAATCTTACAAGCTTTTTCACAGCAAAGGAAAGAATAAGCAAAACAAAAAGAAAACCTATGGAATGGGAGAATATATTTGCAATAAATGAGACGGACAAGGGCTTAATTCGCAGAATATGTAAACAGATTTACACGTAATAAGAAAGAAAACCAAACAATTCAATCCAAAAATGGGCAGAAGACCTAAAGAAACATTTCTCCAATGAAGACATACAATTGGCCAATAGGCACATGAAAAAGTGCTCAATATCATTATCAGAGAAATGCAAATCAAAACTGCAATCAAGTCTCACCTCTCACCAGTCAGAATAGCCACCATTCAGAAGTTCACAAACAATAAATGCTGGAGAGGCTGTGGAGAATAGGGAACCCTCCTACACTGTGGTGGGAATGCAGTTTGGTGGAGCCATTGTAGAAAACAGTATAGAGGTTCTTCAAAAGACAAAAAATTGACCTCCCATATGACCCAGCAATCCCACTCCTAGGCACATATCCAGAAGGAACCCTAATTCAAAAAGACACCTACACCCCAATGTTCACAGCAGCACTATTTACAATCGCAAGACATGGAAACATCTAAATATCCACTGACAGATGAATGGATAAAGAGGTTTAGTATAATTGTAAAATAGACTACTATTCAGCCATAAAAATATAATAAAATAATGCCATTTGCAGCAACATGAATGGACCTGGAGAATTTCATTCAAAGAAAAGTAAGCCAGAAAGAGAAAGAAAAATATCATATGAGATCGCTCACATGTGGAATCAAAAAAAACCAAAAACCAAAAAACAAAAAAGAAAGAAACAAAAAGATAAAGTTATATACAGAACAGAAACAGACACAGAGACATAGAAACCAAACTATGGTTACCAGAGGGGAGAGGGTGTGGGAAGGAATAATTTGGGATTTCAAGATTTGCAGATACTATGTATAGAATAAACAGCAAGTTTATACTGTATAGCACAGGAGAATATATTTAATATCTTATAGTAACTTATGTTTAAAAAGAATATGAAAATGAATACAGGTATGTTCCTATATAACTGAATTGTTGTGCTGTACCCAAGAAACTGACACAACATTATAAACTGACTAGACTTCAATGAAAATATTTTTAAATAGACCAATAAGGAAAAAAAAGAAAAAGGATATTATCAAACCAAAAGAATAAAGTACTGATTCAGGCTACAATATGGATGAACCTTGAAACTTTATGCTAAAATAAGCCAGACACAAAAGGACAAATAGTGCCCTTTTAGATGAACTGTATCTAAGCGTTTACTGTACTACTCCTGTAAATTTTCCGGAGGTTTGAAATCTATCAATATCAAAATAAAATGTATTATTCATTAAAAATATAAAAGGATTCTTTAAAGGAGGGCTTTAATTATTAAATGCAGAAGTGCAATTAAAGCTCCTGGAACAACACTTTGCACGTCCACAGACAGTCACTGCTTTCACTGCCACTCAGAGGGTGGTGCCAGCGCTGATGAAGGCTGCCTCCACTCGCTCCCCTGCAGAGAGGTGTGAGAGCCTGGGCTCTGACAGGCAGGGTGACGGTGACCCTGGCTCAGACACAGCCATGCTCCAGACTCTGCGATAACCAACTTTCTTATACAAACTGCTCCATGTAACATAAACACGCTACAGGGATGTAACTTACAACACAGGGAATATAGCCAATGTTTTACAATAACTATAAATGGAGCATAACATTAAAAATTGTGCATCTATTGTACACCAGAAACTTATATCATACTGTAAATCAGCTATACTTTTATAAAAAATTAAAAAATAATTTAAAAATGTTATCTCTTTAGTAGGCAATTTGGTTTTTAAGTAAATACTAAACAGCTTAGAATGTATAAAAGCATTAAAGTGTGATGTTTGTTTACATATTTATTTACTTTCAGCCTCCTGCTAAAAGAGAAATTAAACAATTTTTTTAAACACAGCTTAAAAACCATAACAACAAATAGACAAAGTGAGAGTGAAGAGAAAATGGAGATTCAATAATTAAATGAAACCAGGGGGAGGTAAAGTCATAAAAATGGATGCCAATAAGCCAGGGTAAGTGTTAAAGGCCTACTAGAAATTCAGCTGTAAGATTCTTGGCAGCTGATGTGAAGGAAAAGCTCAGCTGGACTAACGAGCTAAGTCATAAATCTAAGTGTGATAAGTGTCGCTTTAGTGATCTAAGTTCTGCCGGGCTAACTCGTAAATATGAAGTTTAGTGTTAGTTTACTGGGCTAACAAGCTAACTCGTAAATCCAATCTCAACAAGTGTCAGTAACGTGATCTGTTCCAAATTGATAAGCTCCAGTGTACTGATTACTTGCTTTTTGTTGTTTGAGCCTTATTAGCTAATAGCCCCATACTTGTAATTAAACCTATAAAACCTCATGTGCATATCTTGGAGGTGCCCAGAGCTTCCTAGCAGAAGCCCCTCTGAGCCCGCTGGCAAAATAAATCTGAGTACTCCAACCCTCCGAGTGGTGCTTGTTTCTTCGCTGCCCTGTGGTTTCTGTAACATTAAAGCAAAAAGAAAAAGATGATGGGGCGGGCGGGAGAGCTCAGTTGTAGAGCGTGTTCTTAGCGTGCACGGGGTCCCGGGTTAAAGCCCCAGGGCATCGACTAACAGATAAATATACCTAATTACCTACCCCCCTCCAAAAGAGACCCAAAGAAAAGAAAACGAGAAATTTCTTTCATAAAAAAACCTGATATTAAATTTAGATTAAATATTTTAAGAAAAATAGAAAAAGATGAGTGACACAAGCGATAATGCCCGAGAGATAAATCCGCGGTGACTGCTGGAAGGTCCCCATATCCCACGTGCAAAAATCTGAAACAACCTTCTCACCACTCCGAGTCATCCTCAGCCCACCCCACCCCTCCCCCTGTTAAATGCAGGAGCACAGGCAGGGCCTGGCCTTTGCTCTCTCTGTGTCATCATAGTGAGACAGGATGGAAGGGGACAGAGCACAGCCATTCAAGGAAGGCCACAGCAATTAACATCAAAATGGTGAAGGATTCAACCTCCAATAGGCCTTGAGGCTCAGGATGAAGAGATTTAACTACTAGCAGAGCTTGAGCTTCATTATACACCCATTGTAATAGTAACATGGTGAATAACACGCCTCCAGGCACAATGGCAGTCCCAAGGCTAGCCACGAAAGGTCACAGGTTGGGAAATGGCCAACTCCCCGGGAATCCCAGCCCCTTGCCCTTAGGCTGGTCCTTCTACTTATTAGCATATGAAACCACCAAGCCCAAGAAAACAAGCAACACAGCGCCACCTCGCGGTCACCCCTCTCTCTCCCTCTTCGGAGAAAGCCCACACTCTGTGGAGTGTGTACCTACTTTTAATCTGAGCACCCAACCCCCACACCTCGTGGCGATTCTCTTGACTTTCAATGTATCTCTCTGAGTAAATCTACGTTTACTCAACAGTTGTTTGCTCTTGAATAATTTCCTACACGAAGCCAAAGACCAACATCTGGAGGGACAAATCCCAGGGGCTCATCTAATGCGTGGGACACAGCCCTTCTCATGCCCCACATCTGTTTTCTTGTATCAACAGGACTGGGTTGTGAAGGGAGTTCTTAGGCCCCAGCTAAGGGACAGAAGCAGCCCTGGCGTCGCCCAGGTTCTCTGTGGTTCTCTGTTTTGCTGACTCCCCAGCCACAGAGCGTTCTCCCTAGGCCTGTCCTCACAAAACCCTTCCCTCCAAAATACAAGAACATCATGTCACAGTCATCTTGTTCAACCAGGAAATGTTCAGCCCACTTTTTCCTTCCCCAGTAAAAACCTAACTGTTCTTCCTCCCATCCCACCTCTTCTTTCTTTGTGAGAAACCTGCTCTTCACACAGACAATCCTGAACGCAGGTGCCTTGCTGGCTGGGACCGAGATGTTTCAGTCTCACAGCCTGCGTCCTTTCACTTTACCCTTGCTACCTTAAGCCTTTCCTGAGTCTCCCACACCTCTGATTCTGAACTTCACAAAGTGCTGAGGTTACAGTCACTATGTTCATACCTCCCAGGTTTTAGCTAGTTTTCCTTCGCAATATCTTCACTAAGGAGCTGCATCAAGAAGTTTAAAGAGGCTATTCTTACATTTGAACTGAGGAGCCTGCATAAAATTTAAATGGCTTTGAAGGGAGAGTTAACCAGGGACAGAGTTGTCGCAGGTCCTAGTCAACAGTGTCACGAGGCAAAATGTTCTTCAAAGGCTCAGATTGGCTTCTGAACACGGAGTCGGCAGGGAGGAGATGCCAGGCAGTGAGTGGAGTGAGTGACACTGGGTACCCTTCCCCAGCTGGGGAAGAATTGGTTTTTGTTCTAGTTTTCCAATTTCTTACTACCATTTTCTCTTATTGTCACATACCATTTCCTACGAATTAAGAAAATTAATGTCAGTCATTTGGGTCGCTTGGGAGAAGCTACGTGATGCCATTCACAGGGCTGGGACATGACAGCCACACCAGTCTAGGTTAAAAGACCAGTGGGGGTAATTTCCGAAGTATAGAAGGGCATGCAGCAAACTCCCCAGCTTCAATGACCTCATCTCAAAGGTGGGGCCAATACAACTACCAAGCAATGCACGTGATGATTATGGCCAACATCTGTCTACAAGGTTATGTGCCCGTGACAGCTGTCGCTTAATGGTGAATGAGTACGATCAGCGAGTCTCAGTCTACCTGGCCACACGCGCCCTGCCTTCCTGCCTTGGTGCAGCAGCAGAGCTTGTTTAGCTGAGATGAACGCCCCCAGAGCAGCCCCGACGGGAAAGCTCCCATCTCTGCACAGCGAGGTGTGTTCCTTTCCTTCTCAAAGCTGATCACAGTTTGCTGTCGTCTGTTTTTATGTTTATCCCTTTAGTACCTGCCTCCCCTCCTGGGTTTTGCTCAAAAAGCACAGGTCCAGGTATGTCTTGCTGCCTGCTGGATATTCTGGGCTGGGAGACAGGCGAGCCCACACCTGATGAACGGAGAGGCCAGAAGGCCCAGGGGCCCATGCTGAACCGAGGACCCTGCACCCAAAATTATGGTCTGAGTTTGGGCAAATTACACAGTCTTATTTACCCTGTGATTCCTCATCTGTCCAAGAAAATAACTGCCCATGGCACATACAGTTACAAGGATTAAAGGAAATCACCAAATTCACAACATATTCAAGGGGCCACCAGTGCGTCCTCAACAGACACATGCTGCCTTTACGGCTCTGACACACGCTAAGTGGGGCGGACGGACGCAGTGAACACTGCTAAGTGCCAGTTTGTTAAGTGCTTCATGTGTGTTATAATATTGTTTACAACTTGCAACAAACTCAGGAAGAAATGAATATTATCATGCCCATTTCACAGATTCACCAACAGGTTAAGGGAAGTTACACTCTAGTCCAAGGCCCTTTGGTGAGGAAATGGCTATTTAAGCCTGAATCTGAGCCCAGGCCTAGGCTACGTCTCTCTCCAATCCACCTGACCACTTGCCTATGAAAGCCACCTGTCCAAAACACAAGTTTGCACAGGCCAGCTCTTAAATGCAATGTGTGCCACTGTTTGTCAATGTTGGTTAATTACCATAAACTGCTCTCCGAAACCGCTACAGAAAAGACAGGTAGACCCACATCCCTGCCCACAAAGAAGAGGAGTTCTGTCTTGCCTTCTCCTGTAGTGTGCAGAACACCTTCCCTACACCACCAAATCTTTTTTATATGCTTCATCCGTGTTTATGTTTGCACACGGCATATTAAACTAGAAGGTAACTGAGGTAATTCCATCTTGGTTGCTTTCCAAGGTTGCAGGTTATCCTTAATCAGTCCGTGAACGAAAATACTACAATGTGTATGAAAATACTGCAACCATGTCAGTAAACAAAGAATGCTGAAACCAAGTCAACAGCGGCTGCTGCCACCCCCCAGCGAGGACAGGCCTGCAGCCCAGCCTTTGCAGCCACTCACAATGCTGCCCTCTGAGGGGACTCAGAATAAGAAAGGACAGGATACTGGCCCTAGATAGCTAGGTGCTTGTCAAATGAATGAATTCAGTGAGCCCAAATGTTAGCTTCCTCCCATAAATATAAAAGCACTAAATTCTTTAACTTGAGATATCTGGTTTTCTTTAGATAACAAGCAATCTTTTATTGTTCCAACTACCTGGTCTTTGTTGTAAATCTCCTATATATCTTAGCTCCTCCCCTAAGTCTTTGGAACAGTCCCTCAGAGAAATCTGAGAGGCTGTCATCCCCGCTGGAGTCCTCTCACTGAATAAAACTTAACTCTTAACTTTTATGCTGAACATTTATTTCAGTCGACACAACTTACAACAAACCCAGGAAGAAGTGAATTTTATCATGCCCATTTTACTGATTCACCAACAGGCTAAGTGAGGTTACATTCTATTCCAAATTCCTATGGTGTGGAAATGCCGATTTAAACCTGAAGCTGGGGTGCCCATGCCTGTGCTCCTTCTCTCTCCCATCTACCTCATCACTTCTCTGTGAAATCCACCTGTCCAATACAAAAGTTTGCAGCCTGCCACCTCTTAAATGCAATGTGTGCCACCATTTGTCAATGCTGGTTAATTACCATAAACTGCTCTCAGAAGCCGTTACAGAAAAAACAGGTGGAGCCAATTCCCTGCCCACAAAGAAGAGGAATTCTGCCTTGCCTTCACCTGTAATGTGCAGAAACCCTTCCCTACACCACTAAATTCAAACGTATGCTTCATCCGTGTTTATGTTTGCACAGGACTCATTAAAGAACAAGGTGTCTGCAATAATTCCATATCGGTTCCTTTCCAAATATACAGATTAGCCCAAATCAGATCCAGAACAGACACAACTCATCAAATCCGCAATGAAACACACTGGATTAAGAACAAAATGCTTGTCCTAGTCCAGAAAACTACGGGTCCCTCTTTCTTCCTGTCATTATACAAACCCACCAGAACTCAATAATTTGCTGTCTGCTCATCTGGCAACCAAACTCAGAGAAGAGTCAACTCAGCAGAGCGCCCTACTGGGGAGAACACCCCGCAGCAGCACTGCGAGCTTCTTGCCCTCCCGCATGCTCTGCTGACCCTTAGTGTCCTCCGTGACCAGGCCAAAAGAGCTGTTCCCAACAGCTGCAAAGTCCCACACATTAAATAAAAGCATTTTATTTTAGACGATATGTTACATATATACCCATCTCTGAAAGCAGCTTTTCCAGAAGCTCAAATCTTCAACATTAATCTGCAAAGGCAATCCGGGTCCCCAAGGGAAAGCAAGTCTTAAGACGATGCTAAGGCCTCCAAAGTCCTCTCCAGAACCATCAATCAAACTGCCTGCATGTCTGCAGCTGCAGGCGGCTACATGTCTGTTTTTAAAGCACCCCCCTCCTGCCTTCGTGTGCTACAATGTCCCTCTACGCCCTCCCATCTCAGGGTAAGAGCAGCCGCTGCAGAAACTTGCAGGGCAGCACTGACAGTACTGGACACAGAGGATCAGAGCTAAACTAAGCCTTCTGATGACACGAGCTTGTCACTCTGTCACTTTACAGATGAAGATATATATAGAGAGGTGGGGTGATCTTGCTCAAAGTCACACAGCTAATAATTGGCAAAGTGTATAACTCTGCTCCTCCCTTCAGCGTGACGCCCCATCTGGGATGCTCACAGGGTTCTCTCGTGCCTGCCTGACCAGTCCTTTCCGGTCACTGATAACCCACCACAGGGTCTGTCCGCAGGCTGCCTTTTCAACATCTTTTCCCTCCAGTTTCTCAGGAAAAAGGCTGCTCCGGCCACTGTATGACTTCCTGCTCACCGAACCCTCCGTGCTCAGGCCAGTCATGCCTGTGTATCCGGCACCCTGCTCAGAGGCTCTTCCGTCCCTGCAGGTGGATTTTTCCACTCTCTGCAGGACACCCCCTCAAGGGAGCCTTCCTCTCGCCCTCAGCATGGCAGGTGTCCCAGGCCACATCCCGAGCTGCCCCATTAAGAATGCTTGTGCCCAGTTCTGCTAGTCAGACCAGCAGCTTCAGAGCCCAGGTTTATGCCCGGGTCACCAGGCAGAACTACTGCCCATCTCCCAGCCCCTACCCAGCAGGTCACCAGGAAGTCACAGTAGGTGCCCCACCCAATCCAGAAGGCTGTTCACTTGCCAGCAATGATGATGACTGCTTTCCAACCTTTGGTCAGTTTCACACAAAATAGCAGCTTTCACTTTAGAAGCGGGGGGGTTTCCCTTCTGCTGTCCATCCTTACCGGAAACATCAAGGGAAACCAAATCGCCTTTTCTCAAATCTATTCTGATGACACATTTCCACCCACAATACTCACATACTCAAGAAGTTTGGGTCCACGTGGTTTTGTTTCCCTTACGCTAAGTGGCTCAAAAGACTTTGGGATTCTTTCTCTTTGGAGGGTATTTGTTTGTACTCAGTTTATCGGCTTTAATCTGTTTTTGTCTCTCTCGTCAGGGTCCGTGGCAGTTGCCACTTCTCTCTCCCTACAGCAGCCTCCCTCCCAACTTCTAATCTAGGAAATCAGCTGTGATGAGGGGCCCGGGGGAAGTCACAGAAGATGGATCTAAGGCACAGAGAGGCGACATAATTTGCCCGAGAAGATCAGCTTCAACCCCCAACAGTGTCACGTCCCTCTGTTTAACTCTTATGCTTAACTACTTAACTTTTAATAGATTATGGTTATAAACAGATGAGGTATCAAAATACATACAAGGACACACGTCAACTCTAAGATTTTCATTAACTCCACTATTTTGCTTCTATTTATTTTATTTGTATTAAAAGAATTAAGAACCTCTGCAGTCAATATAGCAAAATGTTAATGGGTTTTAAATCCAGAATATAGAGGCATAAGTGTATTACTCACACATTTTTGTATATTCACAAGGTAAAATGATTTGAAGGTCTCTCTCCCCTGCCCCCTACCCACTACTGGCTCTCACCTGAACTCCCAGACCACACATCTAACAGCCTTTCATTTTACCCACAGCTGAACTCATCAGTTTTCCCACAGAACTCCCTCTGCAGCTTCCCCTCCTCAGAGCACAGCAGGACCATCATTTACCATACTAATCCACCCAAAAACCCTGGCCTTACTCCATCCTACCCACACAGACATCATTCATCCTTTCATTTTACCATCTAACATGAATTCAATCTGTTCGCTTTTTCCCACTGACCGTCCCAATTCTCAGGTGGAACCCACAAATACTTCCCACATGGAATCATGAGTCTCCCAGTGGCCCCCCAGCCACTTTTCCCTACTTGACACAAATGGGATTCTGTCACTCCCATGCTTTTAAGACTCTTTTCAAACCCACTGTTCTTAGAAGAAACTCCAAGTTCTTCACCTGGTGAAGGTCTTTGCCATGAAACTATCAGCTCAGGGAGGGGAGGACCCGGCCTCTCCCCTCAGCCCCACCCTCTGGCAGAGCATCACCTCTGGAGGACCTGCTGAGCTACACAAGCCTGTATTCTAACCCTGGTCTTGAGTTCTTAGCAAACTGCTTCACTTATCCATACAAATCCAAGGTAGATTAGAAAGATGTTAGATATTTAACTAGACTTTTGATTTGGGGATTTTGCACTAGCAACCTGCAAGTACATGTTCTAATACTTCTGTCTTCTTAAAACCACACCCAGATTTCAGTGGTATCTGTGGAATGCTTTCAGAAAAAAAGGAACTGTACTTTCACAGACTTTATGTTTTATAATATGAACAACCTGGACAGGGTCACGAATAGAACCGCCTAAAAAGTGACAGAAGACGGGTTAGAGGCATAAAGCAACAGGTCGCAAGGACAGTAAGAGCAAAGTTGTTTCTCCAAATCCACCCTAAAAAGTGAAAGAACAGAAAATTCTGAATTTTGAAAGTAAAAGACTATCATATAAAAAATAAAATAATCCTCTTCATCAGGGTTTCAAGATCTGACTGCAGAATTTTTAGCAGGCCATACTGAATCCTAGCACAGAAAAATCAGATGGACTAGTGGTGAGTAAGTTCCAGGAAAACGGCAGTAAAACCTCCACTTGTAAGAGGACACACAACCACTTGTCGAAGGTGATTGTCAACCACATTCTGGAGAAATTCAGAAGATTCAGGTTCCACTTCCAGATGGTGATGACAAGGAAGAACCGCTTGGATGCACGCTTCTAACTGAGTCACCGGCATTCTAACACTGCAGGGGGAAAAGGAGGCCCTCAGTCAAGAGCAGAGGTGTTCCTGTCGTGTTTCGCAGGGCGCGCCTCGGGCACTCAGCGCCCTGCAGCAGCCCGGCCCCAGGCGAGGACACGCAGCGTGGCCCCCCAAAGCAGGAAGGGCACTGTGCTTGAGAAAACCCACCCCTGATGTGGGCAAGATGGGCTGGTGGGGTTGAGTGAACCTATAAATGCCCACAGAAACACACCTGCATTCATTCAAGTGATACAACCAAAAGTAGCAGGCTATTTGGCAAAATTTCAATTGTCAGTGGAAATTTTACCATTCCTTTCTGCTTGTCCCCTGCACTCTGAGACAGGCTCAGGCTCTCTCACACCTGCAGGTCTGATGCAATAGTTGTGAAGTCATTTTACTTTGCTGCGATTGTCCTCGCTTCCCGTATCACTCTGTCTGTCCTCTCTTAACACAGTCAGATGTCTCTCCCTGAGTTCCTTGCTCCTGCTCCTCAGATCCTGAGATAAAGGGCAAGTGAAGACACATGACCAGAAAAGGCACTGTGGACTTGAACAAAGTCCTCAGTGACCCCCTAGGGGAGTGCTGCCTACCTGTCAACTTCAGTTCTCAAGGTTCTGCCCAGGGTGACATCCAGCCAGGAGAGTGGCCCAGGCCAATTAAAAGCTGTGTGGCTTGGGTGCGGGGACAGGTGCAGGAGCTGTTTCTGGAGCCGGGCCCCTCCACACCTCTGCTCCCCTCTCTCCCTAGGCCCAGCTGCCAAGCCCCCAGCCTCCCTGATCTTCTGCATTTCTCTTCTACTCTACTCCAAACAATTTTCCTCTTCCTTTTTTCCCAAATTATCCCCAGCTGGAGTGATTTTTCAATCACAGTATCTGAAAAAATTTCCTGCAGCCGAAAAAGAGGTCTCCAGAGGGCAATGCCCATACGCTGTTTCCTGAATAGAGCCCCAGGCTGGGGGGACCCTCACCAACACTCCTGGGGGCATTAGACATGTTGCGGGGTCAACCACCCTCAACAAGAGTTTGCTGAGACCCCAAGGCCCGCACAGCATCCCTGCTCACAAAAATGTAGTCAGCCCACTTATCAGTTATTAAGAAGCAAAAATACAAAATTGCTTATGTTTCTTACTAAAATTATTTATGAGATGGAAAAAGAAATTGTAATAGGAAAGAAGAAATCTGACTCCGTGTTGGATCTGTTCCTTTGGCTTTAATCCTTTGCCCTGTTTTCTAGGCTCAGACTAGTTAGCTCTACACCTTTTGTGAAAGAAAGTTGACTTTAGCCTGAAATATACAGGAGAGCCTATTCTCTGGGCTCTGATCTTTAAGGATGTTAGCTCTTCTGCACTTATGTAGAGAGTTTCAAGTTGCAAAATAAAGAATAACCTTATTTTTGTTGAAGGTTTTAAAGGGGCACCATGATTTCACCCACATGGACAGCTGCAAGGACAAAGGACACCAAGGACAAACAATTCGTACAGCAAGAAGTTTGCAACAACCAACCACACCCCTCCCCTTTGCAGTATAAAAGGAGCATGAATTCTGACTTGGGGAAGAGGGTTCTCCAGGAAATCAGTCTGACATCTTCTGCGTCTGCCAGCTTTTCAGATAAAGTCACTATTCCTTGCCCCAACACCTCATCTCCCAGTTTATTGGCCTGTCATGCAGCAAGTAGAATGTGTTTGGACTCGGTAACAAAATACATTGGAGTTAGTATGTCTCCACTTCTTCCTCATTTCCAATATGTAGCATGCTCATCATTTATGATCTAGTGAAAATAATTCATCAAAGACAACAATAACAAGAAACTCACCTAGCTATCAACACTGAAGTCACAACCTATTAATTTTACATGCCATTTAACAACAAAACCAAAAAACTTAATATAAAGGCTTGATTCCATGGAAATAAAATTATTTCTAGTCCTACAAAACTTTTTCTTTTCTATTTTCTTTTGTTTTCATTATTGAAAGGAAAATAAAAATCAAATCATTTTATTTCACGTATTTTTGTTATAGCTACATATTTTAAATACTACAAAGAGATTTAAATTGCAACAAAAAAAGTTCACATATTAGTATAAATATATATATACAATCAATGGGGATTAGGAAAAGAATAGACATTTACTAAAAACCCACTGCAATCCAGTCATTTACAAGCATATCCTGGAATATAAGCTCTATGATCCAGGGGTCCCCCACCCCCATTCTCATTGCCAACTCCCTTAGTAATCAACTACCAAGGCACCAGCATAGAACCACGCAATCAGTATTTTAGGTATAAGTGAGGCAATTAGCTCATTCAATTCTAAAACAAAAACCCTAAAATAAACACTGAACTTATTTACAGATAAAGAAAATTGGACACAAAAAAGTAAACTTTCTTCCTCAACGTCACGAAGCTATTAAATGGTAAAGGCAAGATTTCAACTCGTCTGCCTGATTATAAAAACTAAGGTGGAAATCCCATTCCACTTGTGATGGTCCAGCAGCACAAACTATCACCCTATCTTTGTTCAGATCAAGCCTTAGACAGCCTGAGACAGCACCCATTTCCTATGGAATTCGAGGGCAAATGATAAAAATAAGGGTTTTATATCCAGCAGTTTTCTTAGGTCTCATTTACATAAAGTGTCAGCAGGTCAGCAGAAAAACTCTGGGCAATGTGAGTGGGTCCAGAGCTTTTTGCTGATAAGTAACTCAATCTATCAGGATAGAGTGACATTCCCATGAGAGGCCACATGGACATAAACTAAAGGCAGCTGAGCAATGAAAACTAGCAAGACCCTGGAACTCAAGCAAGAAGGATACCTGCCATCCCACACCCATTTGCCTCTTCATCCATGTGGACACAATGTCAGGAAACCAAGGTTCTTGTCCAAGTTACACCATCATGGATTCTCACCCATAAAAATTTACGACTCTATGCTGTCTTAAGTCCTTTCCAACTCAAATATGATGACACCAATATCTAAGCAGAATCTCTATGTCTCCACTTCCTCTCTTCTAGTAGGAGAATAATTCTATGGCCACAGAGAAATCCAATAAAAAAAACAATGCATGAAGCCAGGAGAAAGTCTGCTTAAGAGACTTTGCTCTCACGCTCAGTGAATGAAAACTCAGAAAAAGTGGTCCTTCTCCCTCAGGAAATGAGAGGTAGCCAGATGTGTGTGTGTGTGTGTAAATCAAATACAGTCAAGTCTGGGATGTGAACAGATTGTTTTATGTCACTGTCATTTCTAGGGAATGAGCCAACTTTTAAAGTAATTTGAATCTAGTGTTCTGAGAGAGTCTCAGGATCTTTTGGTGGAGGAAGGGAAAGGAAAGGAGGAGAGGTAATGAAGCAAAGGAGTAAGTATACTGCTAGGGAAAGGCAAAACATTAATTTTGTTCCTACTGGCATAACATACAAATTAGGAACTGTCTTTCTCCCGATGTCTTGTCGAGCACTGAGTTGCAGAAGAAGCGACAGCCTATTTCTCACTGAGCTTGTGACTATACGTGACATCTTGTAGTCACAGATAATTTACCCTGAACAAATGCTAGCAGCAGGTTGTAATTCTCCTGTTTTGAGAGACAAGGAAACAGGAGTTCAAAGAGGGTAGATAACTTGACAAAAGTCAGAGGACCAGTAAACAAGAGAGGATGAATTCAAACTCAGATCTGAATGCAGAATCTCATCTTCCCACTCCCAGGGCTGGAAAATCCTTAACACACAGGCTCCCCAGCTCCCCTGCATTGTTCCTGGCACCAAGCATTTCCCATGGCAGAGGTCTCCAGTTCTCACAGACACAGCGCTCTGTGCAGCCAATGACCTTCATCTGATCTTGATCACCTACCTGCCACGCCCACCAGGCTTCACCATACAGGCAGGAAAGCAGGCTTTCAAGTGCATACGAAGCCACCCCCTGTCTAACCTGGGTTCTTCTGGGGCTTCTCCAGCCTAAAGGCAGCCATGAAACTGCTCACAGTTTGTACATGAGCCACACTACCTCTCTCCATCTGTCTCCCCACCTATACTACTTAGCTATGACCATTTTGAGAATCTTGGAAACAAATTTTTAAAAACACAAAAGAAAGGATTCTGTAACAAGTACTTAATACTTACAATTTTAAATGACAATTTACAAAGTGAGTATTTACAAACCGAATCTGCCTTCCTACGTGTCAGTTTGAACAGTTAAAATATATAATAGCAAAAAATTTTCACTTACAAAATTAACAAAAACATCAACAATAATCTGGAATAAACTCTAAAACAATGCCCATGTTTTACATGGAGAAAGTACAGGACTGTACTGAGTGGTAAAGTAAGAGGTGTGAATGTAGAGACATCAACATATTGTATGGAGGAAAGTAGTTTTGTAAAGATGTAAGTTCTCCAAAATATAATTCAAAACTTACTAAAAAATCCCATAACAACTCTTATCTGTTTTTTTTTAACTTGAAAAAAATATTTTAGAATTCTTCAGGAATAATAAAGTCATAATACTAGCCAAGAAAATTAGGGATGGAAAAAACAATCAAAAAAAATCGCATTGTCAGATATTAAATAAATTTTTACAATATGTTAGATATAGCACTGGAATAAGAAAGTATGATTGACAGAAATAAACCATGAGCTCAAAAAGAGACTCTAGTATACGTAAGTATTTTTTACAGGTGGGATTTCAAATCAAAGAGCCAAGTATGAATTCAATAATTGTCTTGGGACAATCAGAGAATCACCTGGAAAAAACAAATTCTATTCCAGTCATAATGACCACAAGAAAAATTAGAGATAGTGATGTAAATATTAGAAAGTACTAATAACAGCAAATATAACTCTTTGCTCATATTAATTCAACTTCTCCTCTCTATAACAAGTACTATTATCATCTCCATCTTAGAGATTAGAAAAACCTACAGAAGAGATATATACCATTATAAGAAAGTATTTCTAAGAATAAAATCAAGGATAAAACCCAAAGAGAAGACATTTACTATCTTAAGATTATTTTGGGCCACAACAAAAATAAACCTACTGAACAAAATGAAAGGCAAGATATGACAAGTAAAAGCTCTGTGATACATGTTGATGAAGACAAGGGGTTAATGTTCATAACATACAAAGAGCTGTCACAAAGCAACAAGAAGCTCCCTCACTTAAATGTGTGCAAAGGACAAAAGGGATCATTCACTTTTTAAAAGTCAGATGGCTAATGAGTGAAAAATGCTCAATACCTCTCTGGTCATCAAGTGCAAACTAAAACAAAGAAAAAGCACTTTTGCTCATCTTATTGGCAAATGTTTTTAAAAGATATTCTAGCTAGTGTCCATCTTTGAGAGAACAAACTGTTAGCGAACTTTTTGGAAGACGACATATCAATGGATATGTAAACTCTGAAAAACGTGTGTACACACACACTGAACTCCACTTTTAGGAATCGTTTCACTTAGAAAAAAAGATCAGTTCAAAAACATGTACTCATCAGAGCATTTACACAGCAGTTTTTACAATGGTGGGAAGAAAAGCTGAAGTGAAATCATATCCAGTGATAGAGAATTGGTTACATAAGTTATTCTACATCTTTTCATTCCCCACAGGAGAAGGAATTTCTAGAGTCACTTGAAAGCGGCCTGTGATGTATGTAATTGTCACATCCAGGGACTGAATTTCCAGAAACCTTAACTAAAGGAATACTCATTCATGGTCACAGGAATGTTTGTAAAGGAAGGATGAAAGTCAAACACCATTTCTGACAGTGGAAAATGGAGAAAACTTAAGTATCCACCATGAAGACAATGATGCCGTCAATCAAGGCGAGCTGTAGGCATTAAGGGGCCAGCGTTTCGGCGTGGTCCAAGGCCTTGTCCACAGTACTCTCCCACCGAAGGTGTCCTTGCACAAGAGACCAAACCTACATATCAGGAGACCCCACTACTCTATCTGAAAGGACCGGGTGAGTCTGGAGTGGGAGGAAGTCTATGATATACCCCTGAGTGAATAAACTGAGCTGCAGAAAACATATAGTATGGCCTTATTTTTCAATAAAGCATATATACACACACATATAGATAGATTTCTGATATACGTGTATG
The DNA here is from genome assembly GCF_048773025.1 of Camelus bactrianus. Classification (NCBI taxonomy): domain Eukaryota; kingdom Metazoa; phylum Chordata; class Mammalia; order Artiodactyla; family Camelidae; genus Camelus; species Camelus bactrianus. Next base: position 101,135,702 of record NC_133544.1, read on the forward strand.
TATGAATGTGTATATATATATGAGATAGACATAAAGGTCATGACATATATACACCACATTTTCAGCAGTTTTTACTCTCAGGAAAAAAGGGGAATGGATGTAGGGGCTTTTTGGTACCACCACAGTTCTCTTTTCAGTACTTCAGTTAAGTATACTTGGAATTTCAAAGTTTATTTAAGTCCGAACTAAAATGGAACATGCCTCCACAAGACAGAATGCTATACTGGTCATTAAAAATCATGCTAGGGGGGATAGAATATTGTAGAAAAACGTGAAATCAGCACAATGGAAAATGGAGGTCTCCACACAGAAAAAGGCACAGATTGCTCACTGGTTTTTATGACAGAGGAGATACACAATGATGAAAAGAACAGAAAATAGATGTTAAAGTGTTAATTATTATCTCTGAGTAGTGGGATCAGGATAGAAACTTTTGCCCCTTTTTTCAGACTTTTATATTAAATACACATTATTTTTCATCTAAAAAAAGCATTTTTAGATGTCTATTACCACACATTGAAAAAAATACACGAGTACTTACAGAAACAATAACTAGGAGACACTGCAGCAGCGCCACACAATGTAGAACGGGCGATCCTGATTAAAACCACGCAGTTACATAAGGACCCACAAAGTGAGAGCACCTGCTGTAACAGGGCGTGGCCGCCTTCTCTTTGCCAGTTGTGTCTTCAAGGCTGAGGCAGTTCTGAGCACGGCCAGTGTCAGTGCTGGTGTCTGGATGGATGCCACTGGAGGTGAGGGCACCTGCAAGCCGAGAGGAAGAACAGAAATCATCCTCTGCTTTTTCTGTCTTGTTTCTCTGTTACTTTTAAAGAGAGGCATAAATAAGATAAACTAAATCTTCCCTACTGAAATTTCAGTAATGAAACCGTTTTCAAAGTGTTCACAACTTATATTCTGACTATAACTGTCTTTTCAACAAAGCATCATATTTATTAAATGTTAATTAACACAGTTAATTAACTACCTGTTAAAACCTATTAAAGAACATGAAATGCACTACGTGAAAGCACCACGCCTGCAGTAACTACCTTAGCTCTCTTCACGGCAGTGCAGTCAGCCCCCACCATCCCGTAGCCCTGAGCTCCTGATGCTGGTAAGAGAACACGCTGCCGCCTCAGATGGAGAGAAACGGTGAAAGTGTTTTCTGAAATCTACAGCACTGACAAAACATAACTGACAAATCCCAGGCTCCTTTGAGGCTGTCATTTTATGTTTCTGACCAACACCCGTCAATGAGCAGAACCACCCCATTTCCGAGCCATGGGACTCACGTGGGAAGCAGTTTTGGAGAAATTTCCAGGTATAGAATGTAACCAACTATACATAGAACTCTGAAAAAACAAAAGATACAATACCCTGATTTTGGAAGACACTCAAAATATTCTCCTAAGCCTTAGTAGCTGGAAAGGCTGGGCTTATCCTAAGCCACTTATTTATTTCACAGCCAGTGAGCATCTCCCACCAACCCTATTTCCCTGTGTCTGCTGGGAGCCTCAGACACACTCTTGCTGTCGATCATATAAGTCACAGGGTAGACGCGTGTGTCTCACGCCTGCAACACTAACACAGGCCCACCTCCTAGCCTCACAGTTTGAACTTAGCCCCATTTTCTAACCTGTTTATTTGGTATCTGTTCTTCTGTAAGCTGCCTGAAATGCTTTTTGGAACAAGTCAGAAGAATGAGTGGGTAGAGAAATGGACAGTTGGACAGGTGAGAGGTGGACAGACAGACAGAGAGACTCCAAGAAAAGGGGAACAAAGAAAATTCCCTATGCAGAACCCACTTCTAGTCAGGGAAGAAAACCGCCACGGAGACGTGTGAAGAGGCAGGTGGCTTAGGGCTGTTTCCTGGATTCCATGAAAAGTCACACCAAGAGATGAGAGGGTAGAACTATAAATAATAAAAGAAAAAAGCATGCATGCTTGAAAAATATATCTACAATATGTACTTTCTAAAGAATAGATTCAAATCAGCAGGGCCCAATAACACAATCCTTGGATATTTACAGAAATGAGAATCCCATCTCCAAACCACAAGGCATCCATTAGGAGCACTGAGAGTCTTCACGGGGGGGTCATAAAGCCGTAACCGCAAAAGCTATGCTCTCCTGCACTTACGAGGAACGAGCAGCTGTGCTAGGGCTGCCCACGTGCGTCACTTACACCCCCAGCACCTCTATTGGGGGGACGCCTAGCGAGCCCCGTCTCTGCAGGACAGAAAACTAGTCCGAGAGACGCTAAGCCGGCCTACCAGTTCTCCATCTCACAGGACTGGTCATTCCAGAGCAGGACTCGAACTCGGACCCACGTTTGTTATCACGGTTCTACCGTGCTTTGTGTGCTTATTTTGTGTATAATACATTTGTTTCTGGCATGAAAGGACATTTAATAAATGATCGGTTGTCTTGCTATCTCTTTAGCTCACAATCTTTATATTTTTGAATTGTACTCTTTTCCCCTGGAGAAAGGAACGGAAAGAGCAGTGGTCAGAATGAGCTGGGGCTCCATTCTTTATCTGTTACCTCATCTCATCCAAGTCCCCAACCAGGGAGAAGGATCAAATGTCCTCTTCATCTTTTAAAGAGAGGTCTCCAGTGATGGTGACTTACTCAACTCCAAAACCAAGTCTGGGGGAAGGGCACATGCAGCTACCAGAGCAGTATCATGTATAGGAAGATGAAAAGAGTTCAGGGGGTTAGCCTGATTTAATTTCAATCGATAAAAGAATACCACACACTAAAAATACTAGCATGCAATGGATTGGCTCTTTCTTGACATCTAGAAAGTTTCCACAGCCCATATGTAACATTATCGTGAACTAGTGAAAGGAAGAGTCCACAGATAGGGAAAATCAATGCCACAGGCAGGCTGAAACCCAGGCTGGAGGAAAGGAAGAGAAAGGGCATAGTTAAGAAAAGGGGAAAGTCTGGGAAAAAGATATCATCACAAGGATTCTCAAGCATCATTCAGCAATCATAAAATCATTCATTCAATAAAGAGTTACTTAGGTCCTATTTTGTGCAAGATTTTAGAGGGCAAAGAAAGACCGCAGGGTCCATGGTAGCAGCAAGTGGTGGGGCTATAATACAGTTCTCATTCTGGTACCTTGCACATTTTTACTCAGTATAAAGGGAAAAAATAAAGAAAAATAATACTATGTAAACTCTACACATGGTTGAGATAAAATTAAAGAAGACCTAAATACCTGGACAGACACACCACGCGCATTCCTGGATCAGATGACAGTGCTCTTGGTATGTCAGTGCTCCACAGAGCGATCCATATATTCAACGTGGTGTCGATCACAATCCCAGTGGGCTCCTCTGCAGTAACTGACTAGCTGCTGCTACAATTCATATGGGAATTCGAGGGTCTCAGTAACCAAAACGTACTTGAAAAAGAAGAACAACGTGAGAGGACTTGTAATTCTCAATTTCAAACCTTACAACTGTATCTCCAGGTGAGATTAGAGGCCATTTTAACTTATTACTGTGTTTATCCTTATTTTCTAAATTCTCTACAACGAATATACCTGTTAGAATAAGAAAAATAAAAAGTAAGGTATCTTTTAAAACATGCACAACGATTCATTCATTGGGAAAAAAATTATTTTAACTATAAAGAGATAAACAAATATCTAGTGAAAAAGGACTACTTAAAAAAAAGGGTGCATTTACATTTTTCATAAATTGAAAACTGAAAAACAGAAACACATCAAGTTTCTAGGGAGACAAATAGAAAATATCAACACTTATTTTCAAAAATTCTAATTGAACATTGAAAACTCAAGAAAGGGAATATCGTGATTGACAGCCAACTGCAAACACATGGAGAGCAAAGGCCTAGAAATCACAGTTCCTTTAAATCTGCTACTAACTCAATAGGAGAGGAAATTCCTCCCTGAGGGGACAGTTGAATCCCATGCATAAGACAGGATACACAGTACAAACTGCACTAGAATCTGGGGTGATTTTCTTAGAACAATTCTGAAGTTACAACATTGCTGAAAAACTATAAAAACACTGACAGACAGATTAAAACACACGGTCATATATATTATATAGGAACATATGAAGTCTGCTCCCATATTACATAGAAATACAAACATATTTGTGCATTTATAGGCACTGATTACTTTATCTCAGATAGAATATTTCAACTAAAACAAAAAATCAATAATACACACCTCTTGTCAAATCTACTTGATAAGTTACTCTGCTATGTAACCATAATGTGTCTAAGATAGATCTAAAATTAGTGAAAAAGATCTTTGTATGGTTCCTTGAATTCTTCTCAAAATTCCAAGCTTAATTTTAAAATAGATCTGAGCAGTATTTCTATATTATCTTTTCCCTTGTGAAATGAACAACATAGTCTGTTGTCAAAATTCTGTCCTTACAGTGATTCACGAGCACCATATCCTCACAAAACTGCTGGACAGCAAGGCGCTATCCAGACACTGTGACCAAACAAATGAAACACAAGGAAGACAGTGACACTATTCTGGAGGGCATATAATCTGTGTCAACACCGGGTTTTTATTTGATTAGTTTGATTGGGTAGCAAGATGAAATCAATCAAGTACTTTCTTCTTTGAGCATGTTGTAAGTCATGACTCTTTTCAGTGTCATGAGCAGGAAAGAGTTAAGCATGACTTGATTAGGTCAAATAGCAACAATCATAACCGGAGAGTGAGTAATAAAGAAGTTAACTGATAGCAATACTTCTGCCTACATGAGACCTAAAATAAATCTACACTGATATCTGAAAGGAAAATGAGGAAATGAGGTCCCAAAAGAGAAAACAAACAAACAAGAAATCAAAAACGGTAACAGTTTTTCATTAAAGATTCCAGGAAGGAGTGGAGCATGTTGGTGAAAAGCACAGATGTTGGGGACAAACATGAGGGTCTGAACTCCCACAGCACTGGGTAGCTGTGACACTGATATGTCAGTGAAATTTTCTGCATCTCAGTCTCCTATCCATAGACTGGGGACAACAACCGCACCCATCTCCTAGAACGGTCCTACGAATTAAGTTATTTTATATATAAAATTTTAAATAAAATACCTCAGATTTTATATAATACCCCAAAAGCACAAGGAACAAAGAAAACAGAGATAAACTGGAGTTCATCAAAATTTAAAACTTTGCTTCAAAGGGCACCATCCAGAGTGTGAAAAACCAATACACAGGAGAAAATTTTTTCAAATCATTTATCTGATTAGGAATTTGTATCTCCAAGTGAAAAAAAAAACAAACCCTACAACTCAACAATAAAAAGGCAACTCAATTAAAAGGTCAATAAAGGATCTGAAAAGGTATTTTTCAAGGAAAATATACAAATGGCCAATAAGGACAATGAAACAATGTTCAATATCATTAGCTCTAAGTGAAATCAAGTCAAAACCACTAGAAGAAACCGCTTCACACCCACAACAATAGGTTATAATAAAAAAAAAAATAACAACCACTAATGAGGACACAGAGGAAGAGGAGCAGGCAGCAGTTGCTGGTGAGGACGTAACACAGCATGGCCACTTTGGTAAACAGCCTGGCAGGTCCTCAGGGAGTTGAACATTTGGTTTCTGAATGACCCAGCAATTCTGCTGTCTGGGCACACACGTAAGAGAACTGAAAACAAATGTCCACATAAAAACTCCTAAAGGAATTTTTGCAGCGACACTACTCATCACAGCCAAAAAGCAGAAACAACCCAAATGCCTATCACCTGATGAATGGGTAAACAGTGGGGCCCAGCCATACAGTGGAATATTATTCAGCAATAGCAAAGCATAGAGTACTGACCCAGGCCACAACGTGGACAAACATTGAAAAAGATACTCAGTGTGAAATAAGTCAGTCACAATAGACGGTTCCACTTACATGAAGTGACTCGATTTAAATGAAATGTCCAGTACAGGCAAATCCACAGAGAGAGAAGAGTGGCTCATTGGGGCTGGGGGAGGATGGGGAAGATGGAAATATCTGCTTATGCATACGGGGATTCCTGTTGGGTGGAAGAAAATGTTCTAAGTTTGAATGGGATGCACAATTCTAGGCATAGAATAAAAACCGCTGTACATTTTAATGGGTGAATTGTAATAAAACTGTTAAGAAAAAAAGCACCTCGGGCCAGTACCTTCCCATAGAAAATGCAAATTGCTAAATTTCATTACAGGAAGAAGAAACTGCCCTCAGCATGAAAGCAGGAGATCAGCAAATGTGAGTTAACCGTAATTGGACAAGAGCATTTCACTTGAAACAGTTGCTGAGTGTACACGAAATATTCAGAAACAGGAAAATTAGTTTCACATCACGAAGAAGCATTCTGCTTCAAATGCAGATCAATGATTCGGCAAGCCAAGCTGGTAGAAATGACCAGAGAAGAAACCTGGTCTGTAAAACAAGCACCAGAGCCAGCAAGGAAGTGGTGATGAGGAAAGCAGGCGGCCGAAAATCTGGAACAGTTTGCTACAAATAATTTCTCCAATGAAAATTCAAAAATAAAATGAATGTGATGTAATGCTCTGTTGGCCTCACGTGAATGGCCTTCCTTCGGTTCTCGACTGTTCTGTAACCCCGATTGAGAGACTCAGGAGAATCAGCATGGCTCCTGGGAGTCCCCAAATGACTGCCCACCAGCACGCTGACCACCATCACATCTGCCAGGGTGGAATTGCAGAGAAGAGACCAACTTCTGAAAGGAAATGTTGACAAGGGAAGAAAAGGCTGCAGTCAGTCCTGGGACAGAGGCCCTCTGAGCAGAGGCCAGAAGGCTTCAGGTGAACTGCAGTGGCTCTGGGGCAAGAAGGGACCACGGGGGAGCATATCTCAATTCTCTCCTCTCTCCCCCTTGGGTAGGAGAGATAAAGCCTGCATACTTCTCACCTGGAACTGTGGCATCTGGCTGGCAGAAGTCTTACCAGCACGGAATGATTATTCAAGACTCTGTGTAAAAATTCAAGAAATCGAGAGGGAGTAGGGAGCCAACTCCACGAGCCTCTCAAATGCTCCCATATTTATTGTGTATAATCAAAGGAAAAATTCATCAACAGTTGTGAGATAGTAAGGAGGAACTTCGGGAAAGACGGGATGAGGCAGAGATTGTAAAATCCACAATGAGTACAAAGGATTAGTGTATCTTTAGGGAAGTCATGGGGTGAGGGGAACAAGATACATTTTTAGATATGTGAATTACAAAGCAGACCACCAGACCAGCCAGGTCCTTGTTTTGGGGATAATAGACTATCTAACAGCACACAAGCCCAGCGTTTATTGCTGAGGGCCAAAGTCCTTGCTTTGCAACCAGCAGAGTGCTATCTAAAACCTCAACTATGCAAGCAAAGCATTGTCTCTGCTTTTTAAGGCAAGGAGACTGGAGTGAGGATGCACAGGCACTTGCTTGCAAAGCAGTTTCTAAGCATATTTTTTTCTTATCAAAGTTCACAGCCGGCTGAGGTGTGCTACAGTTTGTTAAACCAATCATGGGCTTTCACATGGAACCATTATGGAGGACAACCTAGGATGACAAATCCTGCCTCTCGGTCTTTTCCTGCCATCTTCAGCCACTCTAGCAGGGTCTAGGCACATCCGTGAATAACGATCCTACAGAACCACCCACACTCTTAAATCCTGGTGCTTGAAACTTAATTTTAGCTCTACACAACTTACCGTAGAAAAGTTTCAGAAATAAAAGATATGATATCCCTTTTATATCTCATCATATTACTGATTTTTCTGATTGCTCTAAGCTGCATCTACTTGGTAAAGCACATAATTCTACAGGTGAACTCAATAATTTCCATTGGGCATATCTATCATTTTTGGGCTCGCTAACTACTATTGGTCAAATATCGATACACTTAATTGATTTATTTGTTTATCAATTTCAGCCGGGAGGAGAGGGAGTGTCACTCTTTTCCTCAGCCCACCCTCAACACTTTTCTCATCAACTCAGGACTCCTGAAAACAAAACAAAGTATTTGTTTCCCTTCTACTCTTTCCACAAACACAACAGGAAACATCAGCCTGGAGAAAGAATGCAACAAAAATGTTAAAACAAAAATCTACAAACCTGAAGCAACTCCATCTACGAATCATGATACACAATGAAATGAGAGTAAGTGTGTCAGGCACAAAGCAGGCGTGAGCCTGACCACCTCATTTCTATTCTTCAAAGGAAGGAAGGTTTTTGTATTTTTTTTATCATTCTTTGTCATTGTTTCTGATTATGCCAAAAAATAGTTTATGAAATAATTATGCACTGCAATAACAGATTTTTATTGTATCAAGTATAGATGGCATTCAGAGGGGATAGGAAAACCCAGCTCTGTAAAAAATGCAAAATTTCTTCCCCTGTTAATAACACGTATACTAAATGCCACAGAGAATTCAAATTATTGTGGAGAGGAGCAAAAGCCACAGAACAAAAGCAAAGTCATTACAATGAGTCAATTCAAAATTCACTGGACAAACATGCTCAATGCATTCAAAGAATTTTAAAGGCACACTGCAAACCATTCACTTAATGATCTACAGGCTAGAGGAAGCATTTCCCTCTTTAACAGACAACAGAAATCAATAGGGTGCCCCAACAAACAAGGACCAAAGAACAATCAGGTTTTTAACGGTTCTCATAAATCAGCATGTTCTAAACATCAAAATCCAGAAATTTTAAACATTCATTCAAACCACAATGAAACAAGCATTTCAAAAAAAAAAAAAAAAAAAAACAAAGAAACTAAGCACACAGACCATGTACATAGATTAATAAGCATGTCTTGTACCGCTGGAAGAAAGAACAGGCTATAGCCTTTTACTTGAAAAATAAAACTACTTTTAAAGATAACTGCTAAAACACATTTCAACATTCATGTTGCCTTCAAAAATCTGAGGCACTTGTATCTGATCAGAAAAGCAATTCTGAGTAATAGTATGTTACAATTCAGCGCCAGATTGCTTTAGAATAAAAAAGAAAAGCTACTGTTCCTCAAATCCTGCACAGAGTGTGAAGTGCCTCCCGGCCTCTTTCTCCTCCCGTTTTCTATGCTCATGCTCCCCAACACTTCTGAAACAAGTGTGACAACCTCTTATTCCCAATATGCCAAATGACAAAAGAATATCAATTTATTTGTGTAAATATATGCCTACACCTTGAACTTGAGGAGAAAGGTATCAGAATTCTATATGGAACTTATTTCTACCTTCCTGAAATCACACACACAAACGTTCACACAGACACAGACACATACCCCCTGGATTACTGGACACTTCAAAAGCTTACGAATTCCAACTTCTAGAAGATAACTTTGTAGTTAGTTTAAAATGCAATTCTGTCAGCTTTTGAAAGCCTTGATCATCTGCTAAACCATCCAAATATCAAAGAGACCCAATTAGCCTTCTCTGTAGAATGTAATTTCCATTGATGGCAAAACAGACCCTAAGAAGTACTGGATCAAAGACTCGTGTTTATCACTACCTATGATCGTTTTTAAGCACATTAAAAGATTCAGAAATGTATGTCTCAACAACATTTATTTTTATTGAAATAGCATACGTGTTCAATTGTCTATACAGAGACTAGTTCCCATGATGGTGTTTAAGATCTATTTTGTGTATTGCAATATTTATTTTCAAGTGCAGACAAGGAGGGTGTGTATTACTCAGTTTTAGAGCACCTACTTAGCATGCACAATGTCCTGGCTTCAATCCCCAGTACCTCCAAAAAAATAAATAAAAATAAGTGCATATTTAAAAATAAGAATAAAGTTATAAAAAAATACAGACTAAAAACCACTGCAATCTAGCTGCTACAATTATACTAAAAAAACAAGGGTTTCTATCAAACACTGAGTATATGCCAATCACAGAGACAATCACAAATCACACCTGACAACCATCACGTGTGGTTCTCAGCTAACCTACTAAGTAGACACGGATGAGCAACCCGGCACTGCGGATGAGGAGACGGATCTCGGAGGAGCCGTGGACGCTGACCGTCCTGCTCCCCGCGACACCACGTCAGCCCAGGGCAAACGCTGACAGAGCTGCTCTGATGGGACACCAAGCTGCATGGAGCCTTGGGGCACTGGGAAGTCCCAGAGAACACTCAAAATTGTTCAGTGAAAAACCAGCTCAAATATATTACATTGTGCCACATCCTTTAAACAGGGAACATGACTGAGACTTTTTGATGCCTCCGTGTCCTTTCCGCCATCATCAATTATTTGCCCTCTCAACGTGACCAGTGATGAACTGGACCCCATATGAAGTGCACTCAGATGGCAGAGCTTTTAAAGCTGTTTTATGAATTTTGTAAGACTCTGTCTATGCCTCACCCAGGCGGTCATCCATCACTTCTCACTGGTGTGGACGTACCACCTGAAATCACTCCTTTCTCCTTTTTAAAATCCCTTCATCTAATCCAGACTTTTCAACAGCAAAGCAGCAGCTCAACCACAGACAGTGGACAGCTTCTCACCAAATGGACTCGAACAGCCCATCGGACTACCTGGAAGCCCTTTTCTTCTATTAAACCCACTTCCGGGTACTTCATCATTTTCTGGTTGGTGGACTTGGCCACCGACTGGCCAACTCATAGAGCTCCCAGCCTCACATCCGGGGGTGGGAGAGGACCCTGCTCTTGGGAGAAATCAGTGAGGAAGGCGGACATCCTCCAGCCAGGTTTGCACGGGTAGAAGTGCAACAGTGTGCTCAGAAATTATACCTTTAGCTTCCCTGGGCTCCCATGGACTGGTTTCACATTAACCAAACTCATGACACACTGATGCAAGAAAACCAGAAACTTATTAATGTAACAGAAGAAGTGAAACTATGAACCAGACTGAAATATCAGAGTTCAACCATGAGTACATTTTCTCCTCCACAGCCCAATCACGGGCAGGCAGTCACATGGCAACCATGGACAGAAGCAGAGCAGGAAGGGTTTGTAGATTAACTCAATGGACTAAATTTCTGTTATACGAAAAGATCTACTGCCTAGAAAATAATTAACGCTAATCACAGTGCACACTTCGTGGACAGTGGCCGAGACATGACAGTGAGCACCTGTGTAACTCTCCTTTCCCTGTCCTTTCTGGGCTAACTGATGCAAAGTGGTACAAAGATTCAGGGATGCAGATACCTCTAAACACCCAAAGCCCATCTCTGGGAGCCTCAAAACCAGACAGCCAGGGTTTAAATACCAGCTCTGCCACTTACTAGCTCTGTGACCTTGGCCAACTTACTTACCCTCTCCGTGCCGAAATTTCCACACTGTAAAACTGGGATAAAATTCAATCCTTCCTTACTCACTTGTTGAGAAGATTGAAGGATTCATTTCTGTAAAACTCTCAGAAAAGAATGTACCACATTTTTGTTGTTCAACAAATGTCAACTTAATATAAAAGTGATTTACAAGTCTCCCTTCTAGTAATATTATGTGTTTCCTGGCTAGTATAATTCCCAAAGAAAATCCTTATTTCTCCTTTTATAAACTCTTGGGGAGCACCCTCACATTCCATCCCACCACCTGTTTAAACTAGGTAGGTGATGCCTCCTCCCAACTCCTCTGGGCCATGGAGAGTGCTTCTCCCTTCATACCCCTGGCCGCTGGATCACAGCTAGCCCTCGTCACACTAACAGGGTGAGGTGTGAGTCCGGGGAGACAAGCAGGGAATGTGAAACCCTACCTTTCCCTCCAGTGTTGGTCACCATTGGGAAGCACCTGGGATGCTCAGCTCCATGTCAGGACAGCCCTGTGCATGAAGGGGCAGGTCCTCTCAAGGGAAGGCTCGCTGTGGCCCAGAGTTACCTGGGACAGTGTGAGTCTCTAATTCTGGGACACAGTATCATTACACACATTTTCCCACAGCCCTGAAGTTCATGGAGAACGTGGCTTCATCAGTAACAAAGAAGACATTTATCGCCTGCCTACTCTTTTGTGTCATCTCTCAGTTGGCTGCTGGAGACAACATGCATATAAGTATTGGATCCCCTTAGGCCCCAACATATATGAAGTAACAAAAAATTCTGTGGCTTAACGTTGGTTCAGGGTGACTGTGTAACAGTTCTGACTCTGCTGATGCTTAATTATGGGTATAGGAACTATGGAACCTCCTCAAATATCTTTCATCATAAAGCCAGCATTTCTTGTTTTCCTGTTTCTTAGTAATTGACAAAGACTATAAAATGATGGCTTCACACCAAACAGCAGCTAAAGATTATGAGCCCTCTTGACATACCCACTGTGGTAAACACTTTACATAATTTCTAATTCTCACAATTCTACAAAGCAGATACCAACGTCCCAATCTCTCAGACGAGGGAAAAACTCAGAACGAACTGACTCAGGCTCACATGGCTCAGTGGCAGCGCGTGCACGCAAACCCAAGTCAAAAAACTACACCCCTTCCTATATGTACCAAATCTCCTACCACCAATTAACACACAGCAGCGGGGTCAATACTCAGGGAAACCAGCACACTTTTCAGATTTAAGGTGCTCCAGAGGCTGCTACTAGCTGTTTTATAAATTCCCGACTCACTGGTTTCTAACACTGGAAGAAAAGTCCGATTTTGCCATTGTTTACACAGCAAGTCTGAGATGTTCACAGCGAGATGACAGAATAAAACTAAAATATAAGCAGAACAATTTTTCCAGGTAGACAGACATAATGGACATTGTGCTATTCTGAATCATCAAGCAAAGAAATCAAAACAAAATAACGTTGTTTAAGCCTTCTTTAACAAACAGGAAAATTAAGACGGTAAGATGGTGCAACAAGCGCCACCTATGGCTAAAAAGACCTTCCAGGTTGCCAGGAAGCATGCAACACAAAATTGCCTGTAGGATCAGAAACGAGAATCAGATAACTAAAAGCTTCTCTAGCACATACTGCACTTTGCTTCGGGGGAAGCGAGGGTAACTCAGTATTTAATCTGATATTGCTAATACTCCTGAATATAAACAAAAGACACAGGCTCATGGAAACTCATCTTAGAAGAGGAAAGAATCCAGTCCAGCCACTTCATTTTACAGGAGAGGAGACTGAGACATGGGACCTGTCCTCCTTGCAATCGGCAGCAAATCTCTCCTAGGCCTCATGTCTTGCACTGTAGCAAAAACGAACAGATTTGTACTAGGCCTATATTCATAAAAGCCGCGTCTGTATTTTTCCGAAAGTAGGTTATCTAAGTATCTTGCAACATACTTCTCAAAATCCAGGAAATCATACGTTTGTTGAAATACAAAAACATTTATTTACATAATAAAACAACATGAGCTTTATTGTCTCTATTAAAAAAGTTACATATCAAATCAATGTTTTGATATTTTAAACCTGTTAAGAGTGCAGGAAAAAAGATCAAAATTTTCTTTAATCACAAAAGAGAGAAGCTTATTCCCTGAAAATGATCAATGTGGATGTCAGAATCCAACGAATTTAAATGTCTGAGTGGATGGTTACACTGCAACATGACATCTGATTTCTAACAATACACATTCTGTGTAAATAATCTTCAAGGTCGTCTGTTTAAGGCAATTTAACTAGTCCCTGTCTCACTAGAATGATACAGATTTCATTAAAACTTCATAGTGCACTAAACAATAAATGAATCCTTGTTACTTTAAGCCATATTCATATATATCATATATATACATATTAAATATGCATCAGTAATAAGCCACCCTCTTTAGTATTCAGAGTTGATCCTTCTAAAATATCTGTCATTGTGACAGCACATTTTTACTAAGCACCTCTTGAGTTCTTTGTATACAAGGCTACTAACTCTCACAGTCAGAAAACTTAAACGATATTACTCAAATTTCACAAATGAGGAAATGTACTTAAGCCATGAAAACAACTTATATATACATCATCAGGAAAGAAAAGAATAAAGATTTTCTTAAAATATTCACTGACAATCTTTTCTTCCATATTAAGACTACATAAAACCAATTCAGTCTTTGTAAGTATTTTTGTCAATAAGGGCCACTAGAGAAAAACAAGTAACATCATCAGCAGTGGTTGGACTTTCAAAGCCCCCTTCTCATTTGCACTATAATTATTTTTAATGTTTTGTTTTTAGTGCTTACAGAGCACTAAAATACATAAAAATTAACTTTTTATGCCACTACCTGAGAATTAAACATCTGTGAAAATGTACAATTTTAATTTATGTCACTATGTCTCACATTCTCATTGGTGTCTCCCCTTTGAAGGCCTCATCAGGCTGAGATCACTAAAATCGGCCATTTATGGAGTCACAGGTGTTCGGGTAACCACTCAACGGGAGGCTGATTAGAGAAGCAATTAAGAATGCATCCTGTGCAGCCTGGGTTCCAGCACCGAGCTAGCCACCGCCAGCTGCATGTGATTTGGGACAAGCTGCTCCATCTCTCAATCCCTCAGCTGCAAAAAAGGAGACACTGATACCTACCGTCAAACACATGCTATGAAGTAAAATATGAGGAAAGTATTTTAGCCTTAGGGAGGTGTCCACTCAGAGCGAGTTTGGTCATTTTGATGATGAGGATATCTGTTAATAAATTCAGCTAGACCAAAAAGGAGAAATCACCTTAAAGGAGAAACATTTTAAGCCAATGAACATTTCCTTTTGGATGGATTGCAGAATATTCTATTCATTTTTTTAATAAACAAAGTTTTGTCCATTAATAATAGATTTACAGGTTCATGGACAAGTCTCCAGAAAAAGAATTAGAGGCCTCTAACCTCTGAATACTAAGAAAGTAAATTTTAAAAAAAATCAGGGGGGAGATTATACCTCATTTGGGAGAGTATGTGCTTAGCATGCATGAGGCCCTCAGTTCAGTCCCCACTAACTCAATTTAAAAATTTTTTTTTTTAAGAAATGGAAAATTAAAGCAAAATGATGGAGGAATACAGAAATTTTTTAGAGACTCATCTCAGATTTAAGATGTGGAATAAACCATCCATTTCTCAGAGGAAATCTTGAGAACTATGTAAACTGAATCTGAGATGTCTAGTCTTCTAACATTATTCATGAATTCATATTACCAAGTCTTAAAACTACCTGATAACCCACAGTTGTGATACTGATCACAACAGCTGCCAACACGGATCTAGCTCTGGCTAGGAATGCTCTGTTCTGACATCTCTGCCCCTGAGGCCTCAACAGGCTGAGAGCACTAAATTCAGTCATTCATGAGCATCTCCTGTAAGTCCTCCCTTTGTGCTCCTCACTCTCCGCTCACCAGCCACTCTGAGGGAAACACTGTTATCATCATCCCCACCCGCAGATAAGGCCACTGAGGCACAGAGACTAAACCCTTTCCAGGTCATATTGGCATTAAATTACGTCTGTATTTCTGCTGTTTTGCTTTTGACAAAGGAATCTGAGGTATCAATTCAAGGGAGACTGTTAAATAATAAAATCTGTCAGGTCTTCACCTCAAAGAGCAGATACTATAAATTCCTGATGTAGGATGAGGCTGCCGCCACAAACTGACTCAGCTTGAAATTAATATCCAAGATGAAGCAGCGGATACACGTAAATATTCACGATTGTCAACTCCGCTCACGGGTCTGGGCCCTTCACTGCCTGAACTGGGGTGAATACTCCACCCGTGTCAGGGAGGGAAGCACGGCTTTTCCAGGTCTCCCCAAGGCTTCACGGGCTATTTCCCCCCACAGACTGTCCTCAACAATTAAAAAGCTCTCAAGATTTTTACACCATGCAAAACTGAAATACATTTCTGCAGATGGAGCACTTTCTCAGGCTTAAATTTATTTTGCCTACACTCAGCAGCGGGGGTAAAAGAAACAAGACTCTGCAAAGTCTCTGATTCTCACCACTCACACTAGTAGAAAGGCCACTGCACAAGATGTCTCTTCAGAGTGCAGGGTGAGAAGAAAATAAAGCCGCCCCCAAACACAGGCACTCCCAGAGATAGCGCTCAGCAGTCTTCTGCACACTCACGGTTGTGCAGCCCTCATCACCATCTATTTCCAGAACACTTCATCACCCCAAAAGAATCCCCCTGTCACTAGCAGTCACTCCCTAACCCCCCTCCACCTAGCCCTTTGCAACCATCACCTGCTCTCCGCCTCTGCATGTGCCTATTCTGGGCATTTCAGATCACTGAAGTCAACAGTATGTGGCCGTGTGTGTCTGCTCCCTTTCACTTAACATGCTCTTGTCAAGGCTCGTCCATGTTGAAGTGGTATCAGCATCTCTTTTATTTTTTGAAAACGATAAGTTTATTAGAGTGTTGTAAGTACTATCAAAAAGAGTAGAGTGGAGCTTAAGTGATTGTGTTTCAAAGGGAAAAGGGCGGGTTGAGCAGTCAGAGTGGACTTCCCAGAAGAGGTGGCCTTTTTCATTTTCCTCTTTTCCTTTATTATTCACTCTTACGTCTGAATAATATTTCACTAAATGGAGATTCTACATTCTGTTCATCCATTCAGCAGCTATGTATGGACAAGGTCCAGAAGGATGAGTGTATGAGGCGACTTGCAGGGATGGCATTTAAGCAAAGGGCAAGATGTGCTTTCAAAAAAAAGCCCACAAACAAAGGCGCAAGGAAATTCAGTGCGTTTCTGAGCAAAGTGCATGCTTGCTTCGGCAGGAAAACCGTGCAGGGCTGGGGCGGATTTTGGCAGGAATCACGGCGTGGGAGTCACCTGAGAAGACTCCCCACTGCACGCAGCTCAGCCAAATCTCCTCCCTCATCCTGTATTGTTAGAGCCATATTTCTAGGTTTCTCTTATTTCAAGTAATAGCACTTTAACTACATATCTGATCATTTGCATCAGACCACTTTATCTCCAAGGCACAGAAATTTATTCACTAACCGGAGCAGCTCCAGAACATAACGGTGATGGATTAGGGAGTCCTGCAGCATCCCAGCCTGCATGCACAAGCCCCACATGTGCCCTGGTGATGTCCGGAAAATTAAACGCATGGAAATATCTCACTGCTGCTACAAGTCATCTGCCCTCAAATTGCCCCAAACTAATGCTGGCAAAGCACTACTCAGCCCTCTCACTACAAAGAAAAAAAAAAAAATGCTAAGAAGGCAAATTTAGGCTCTTCCATTGAAAACCAGCAACCATCAATGCCAGTATCTGAGTTGGAATGCTCCTGACTTCTAAAACCACTGCGCCGTTATTTTTCAAATGTGGAAGTCATATATGAATTCCACGTAGATGATATTACAGTAGGACTTTTCTTTTCAAAATTTCCAGTTGCAACATTAGCACAAGAAAGTTTATGTTTCAGCTTTAAAAATATCAATTATCTTCCACTTTCTTAATTTTGAACCTATTATTATTTTATAAATGGAGCTATGCTGCATAATATAAACAAACTGTTTGAATTCTGCAAACAAGACCTTTATGACCTCACTATTTCAGAGCAAACTTTAATGGTGTTTTGAGAGGTGGGGCCTGGGGTGCTCACTAACAGCTCACTAAGGATGTGCTATTAAGTAATGCAAAGGCTCTAACTCCACATTAGCTCAGAAACCAAAGAAACTACACCAAAGCCTTACTTTATCATTTTTAAATTTTGCTATTCTTTGGAATATTAAATTTCTTTAAAGATATGATTTTTTTGAGAAAGACAACAGCTGTATTAAATTTCCTCTCACCAAGAAAGCAATCTTTATCAAGAATAAATACCCCATGGAAATCGAAATGACGGGAGGTTTCTAGCTAAGTGAACATGCAGATCTGAACAGAAATCTAAATCCTATCAGATCTCACTCGAACCAGCTCAACAAAGTCCTGGGCTACCCTGGAACTTAGCTCTTCTGTTCCAAAAGTTGGCTAAGCTAAGATCATCACACAAGGCAGCGAAGGAGAGAAGAGGAAAGTCCACCTGGCAGCCTCCATCCCTTTTCTTCCAGCCAAAAGTCGCCTCTCGGGCGACCCACATAACAAGCCCTCCCCATAAGGAAATCCGGCATCCACACTGCCCCAGCCGTCCCCAAGCAGCCCTGATGCCCCTCTCCCAGCCTGTGAATGGTGTTTTAGTGGCCCCCCCAGTTGGTGGCACCCTCCCCCTCTTCCCCGCTACACACACACACACACAGAGCAACGGCAGCCTTCCCAAATCACAAAGTTGATTATATCACCCCACTTCAAACCCTTCAGAGGCTCCCTGGTGGAATTCTAGCACCGCCCCCGACACTGCTTACCCAGCCTCAACCCAGTTTCCAGGTCCCCAGTGACCTCAGGGACCCCCTGTCCTGCTCCTACTTCCCACTTACTCCAGGCTCATTTTGATTGTTTCCCAAGGAAGACTTCCCTCCCTCCAACCTCCGCAACTTGTTCCTCTATTCCTAGAACATTCTAGGCTAAGTCAACTTCTGACACTGCTAAGCTCACAAGAAGCAAATACATTTTGCTTACTAATGTGGGTCCACCCACTCTCCCCTAGACACACAGAAGTGCGCGTGTTATGAATAAATGAATGACGGGGTGGGTCTCAAAGGGACAGACAGACCTGCTCTCGCCCGTCCCGACCCTTCTGTCTGTAGAATATCAGAAGCAAAAGCAGAAGTACCTTTCCTGAGGGTCACTTCCTGCTGACACCCTTCACTGCCTCCAGTGTCTGTTCAAATAAAACCCAACGTCTTCCAAAGCCCTTCACCCCAGGCTCTCTCCAAGGTCCTCCCAAGCAGGGGAACACTCCACCCTGGACCACACAGGACACTCTCCCCAGGTCCCCACCCCACAATCCTCCAGGCCTCTGCCCGGGCTGCACCTGCCACCTGAGCCACACTCTTGACTCCTTCTCCTGGCTGACACTTACTCTGTCCTCAAGATTGAATGTAGAGCCCATTTCTTCCAGGAAGTCCTCTCTGATAATGTCCTTTAGGTCTTGGCAGGGCTCCATCTATAGCAACAGTACATGGTGACCAACTGGGTTTTTGCCCACTCCTTTGAAACCACGAACTCTTGGGGGCCACGTGGGAAGGAGTGAGAGATTACAAGAGGGATGGGGGAAGCAAAAAGCAAAAATCACAGCCCAAGTCCCAAATTCAATGATACTTTCTCAGAAAAAAGTATAAGCTATTTCACACCTGTGCAATTTGGCTACTATTTTTGTGGCTTGTGGACAGCAAGAGATTGGTGTTCTAGTCCAAAACGCGGGTTACATGCAAAGAAATGTATATATTCATATCCAAAGGAAACCAGAGCTGTTCAACAACAGTTTGCAGTTAGAATAGAAAGGAACTTTGATAAAGGCAATCTCTCCCTCTTCTTTCTTTTCTGGCATCATATAATTTTAGAAGTATTTGCGTGACTAAGAGATGGCTACAGCCCGTGATTCTGCACTGGAGTGTTTGGGGCTGAGGAAGCCCAGATTACATTCACTGCGTAAATGCAATCACACCAACACACTGATAGGTGCCGTGGTGGTGGAGCTGATGTTCCAAAGCAGGCAACCTTACTCTGTAAGAGAACTCTAAATAAAAAGTAAGAATTGCAATGTTCTGTACTCAATTTCATTCGATATATGGGTCATTAACTGATAGAATATCTTCACTAATGTAACCCAAATATAAATTGTCAACGTCGATTTTCTTCATCTGACCGTTTTATGCTAACTTTGGTTATCAAACCCTCACTCCATATGGAAAGCTCAGGCCTATGCTGCAGCAGTTACATCCCGTGGAAGAAAGCCTATCAAGGGAGAACTGGAGAGTTTCCCTTCAGAAGCTGCTAAGTCTGGTTTTGCACCTGTACGTCATTTGCAACCACGTCATCGTCAAAGGAGTAAGACCTTACCTCTGTGGGGCGAAAATCACTGCGGTGCTTCTGAACCATCAAAGAACACTGAGCTTTGTGAAACTGTCCTGAGACACTTACATCGTATTATTTGTGAAAGGCTCCAAAACTGACCCAATTCACCAATGCAGGTACAACAGAGAGGTACCGGAATTAGTAGAGAAAACATGCCGTTGAAGTCTGACAAGGCCCTGCTTGAATCCTGCTACAGCATTGACTAGCCGCTAAACGGACTAATTCCTTAACCCCTCTGAGAAGGCTTCCCAATCCGCAAAAGGGAGCTGCCATCGCTCACCTGTGAGGCATGGATGAGAATGCAACACGCAAGTAGGGCTGCCGACTGGTACCTGACACGGGGACTGACTAGCTTCCGTCCGCTGCCCTTCTCCCCTTTAAACTTGCACTGTTCCCCCTGGTAAGGATCAAACCCCTGGAAAACACTGCCCGAATCTTCTGTGTATCCCTGAATACATGCATTACCCTTAGGAGGCCAGAAAAACAACTGCCTCCTCCCCAGTCACTATCAATGTTCTTAAGAGTCTGGGTATTTTTAACTCAAATTTTCAGGGAGAGTATTCCAGAACTTTGCACGCACCATTCTCCAGGTTGGCTCCCCTCCCAGTGCCCATATATTGTCACCTCAGATCCTCTGTCTGATTGCCTTCTGTTCATTTGAAAGCGAGTCCAGTAGGGTGGCGACTCCCAAGGACGCCCTCCCTCCCTCACAGGTGAGTGTGACTACTTTCTCCACAATCCAACTCCAGCTTCTTAGAAGTCTACCCTCCCGGACCCTGCAGACTCTGCATCTTCCCAAGACACACATGTGGCCACGACCCTCCTTTCAGATTTCTTCCAGGCTGGCCCTGTCCAACCCCCGGCCCCTTAAGGATAAATGGCATTAGTCTGAAAATCGCAAACGCCGCAGACTGACACACGAAAGCTGCATGATCTGGGCTTTCCTCCAACCCAGGCACATACCTGCCCCCCCTCAGCCTCAGTCTGCAGCTCTCAAGATGATCTAATTCACATGCGCGTCTGTAAATGCCAGCTAAGAATGACGACTCCCAACGTGTACCTCTTGTCTGGCTCCTTCACCTGGGCCCCAGGGCCATAGACCCGAGTGCCTCTTTGAAGTCCTAACTTGGATGACAAATGGCATCTTAAAAATGCCTCATGTCCGCCATTTACTCTGGAATTCGATTCCTGGCAGGTACCTCCCAGACACCCCATTTTAGTAATAGCCCCAGCACCCACCTATGTGTTTGAGGTCACATTCAATTTCCACTGTTCCCTCCCCCAAGCCCGGCCCTGGATTCAGTCCTGTTATATCCGTCACTAAGCCCATCTCAAGTCTGGTTCTGCAGGGACCACGGCCGGAACCCCACAAGCTCACAGCATGGTGCACTGAGTCACAGTCCTCCAAAGGGTGCTCCCTGGAGGGGGAGGCATCTCCTGCCACTGGTGACCTCAGAAGGCACTGTATTCTCACAAAGGAGGCCCACTAGAAGGGACTCAAGTTTCTCCCGTGGTCTGAGATTTGAAGGGCCCGAGGTGTGGGGGAGCTCATAATTAGCAGACACAGTTGTCAGTAAGCAGACGAGGATGGAGGATCCCAGGCCAGGCTGTTCTCACTCCGACCCCTGGGCTTTCGGGAGCCACGGGAAAGGCCTGTGTCCAGGGCATAGCTCGGCCATCACAGATCCCAGCCTGCATTTGCCAACCCGGACAGACTAGACTCCTTCTACTTGCGACATGTACTTCTGATCTGTTCCCCACCCACAATGTGATGGACTCCTTCAGATATTCTCTCTTGTCTGAAGCGAGACAAATTCAGTGAAAAATGAAGTGTCCACATTTGGACCAGTGCATGAAAGGAGAAACAAGGCCTCATGGTCAGCATGATGGTGGTGGCCAAACACTTTCACCGGGTGAGATGAACCATGGTGGGGGTGAGAATCTAAGGTCCTAGGTCGGCCAAAGCATCTTCCTTCACAGTTGACTGGGGTGTTGGAGACTCACTACCGCAAACTAACGACAAGGCCGACAGAGGTGGACGTCAGCTGCAACAGACACGGAGTCAGCTATTTACTGCCAACATGGGTTAAAAGTAAAGGCCGGTGCAGGGAGGCCTGCACGGCTGCTGAGGCAAACCACAGACCCGGCTCTGAATGCCCACTGGCTGGAGCAGGGTGGAAGCTACGGTCCCCATTAGCAGTCCCTATGTCCACCAGATCCAGGTGAGCCAGCTACTTAGGAGAAGGACATGTTGTCCTGATACTCAGATAAACCAGCCTCGTAAAGGGAACAAAAGAGTGGCATGGATTTTAGACCAACTTCTGCCTCTTTGTGAAGGCAAAGTAAAGTAAATGGCACGGGAAGTAAAATGCAAAAAAAAAAAAAAAATTAAATAACAAAACGGTGACTGCTTCCTCCAACAGCTGCTCACCCCCGAGCCTGCCACTTCCTCACCAGTGACCGCCAGCCAGGCAGCGCCTTCACGCACGTCACACAGCGACAGCCAGGAACCGAGTGCCAAGCACGTTTGTGTAAAAGAAGGAATGTAGCAAGATGCTGCAGAATTTGACTTTACAAGTTTAAATACTCCATGAAAAACATCCCTCAGCAGCCGCCTAAATGAATTCGCATCTCACTTCTTCAAAACAATCAAACAAATTTAATAAGGGCGCATTTGTCACCAAATATAAGGAGGACCAAACTGGTTCCTTAAAGCAAGGATTTTAAGAGGTATCAAACACCAGTGGGTGATGTGCTAAAAAAAATTAGAAAATAAAAAGATGACAAGAATAATACATGGATTAAGGCAGCTGTTAATTTTTTGCTTTTTAAAGCGATGGAGACAGCACGGAGGGCGATCTAGCTATTTCCAATGCAGGGTGTGCACAGCCCACATTTTCAGACGCAACAACATGCTCACAGGGCAGTACAAGAGAAACAGGAATAAAGAAAAAGGAAAAGAGGAACAAGAGAAAATTAGAAACACACAAGAACAAAAATGACTTTGACAGCACGTACAAGAATTTACGTGAGTGTGTGAGGCCAGGGACGCGGGGATGGTGAGACCCACCCTCACCTCCTGCTCCAGGGAGAGCAGGGGCCTGAGGGGAGCGGCGCTGCCGGGGGACCCCAACGTGGTCAGCGCCCCTAACCAAAACTCCACATACATGGGTCTAGGCAGGTCTTAAGCTACAAATTGTGGTCACATTTCAGGCTGGACAGTTTTATGCACTTCCACCAAGAGTAGCAGGAGAGAATTAGGCTCTGTTCCTGCACCAAAGCATTGTTTAAAAAATTAATGTCTGCGGAATAGTAAAAGCAACAATGGAGTAAAAGTGATTGGAGGAGAACGTGCTAGACCCTAGCTCACTGGCCGCGTTATCTCAATGACGTTAAGATGCTGGCTGAGACCTTACGGTACCAAAACAGACAGACGCACCAGGAGGGAGATTTAATGCGCTGCTATATTTTGATGCCGGGAGCCATGCCTGGTACACGAGGTTCTCGGTAAACAATGGTGACTGTGTCAACCACTATGGGCTAAGCACATATCCAGGTACTCCTCCAAATCCCAAGGGCAGACTTCAAAAGGCAAAAACAAGCAGGAATTCTCTGGTGGGTCCGCAGACCCAGAGCCAAGCAGTTGCTGAGCAAAAATGTCACCAGTGCCTCCTGTGACAAGAGGAGGCACTGGCCAGGGGGCAGGGGCAGGGCTCCAGGCTTCCACTGCTCACCCACCAGTCTGTCCAGGGGGAGAAGTTGGTCCCTGCTTATTTTGCACCGATGCACCTACCTTGACTGACGCCTTGGGGATCAGCAGGAGGTGACATGTGAGGTGAACAGAGCCAGCCTCGGTGTAGCCCGGTGCTGGCAGCTGTGCCCTCAGCAGTGCCCAGGCTCCTAAACCTGACACTTCATCTCCAAGGAGCAGATGGTGAGCGCGGGCATGTAGATCACAGGGCCCTGTGAGGACAAGAACAGATCATGGCCACGACATGCCTTGCCCCTTCCTTAAGCATGTTCCGGAGGAACAGGAAATTCATCCAGAGCCCGCTAGGCACCTCACGCAGGTGGGACTCGGGTCCTCTTGCCTATCACTCACAGGGCTGATCTGGATATTCTTTTTATCAATTCTCTGGCATCTTCTCCTCCAACTTCCCAACAACCAGAAAGTAGAATCTGATCTTAGTTAATTTCAAGAATCACAGAGCACCGCCTCCACAGCGGGCCCGGCAGCACGTGCCAGGTCGTCCGACCATCACCTGTGGGACCGCCATGAGCCCTCTCCAGACTCAAAGACCGAGGCCGTATGCCGGGGGGACACAAATTCCCTCACTCTCCCCAGCAAAGGGGGACCACCTCTCGGCAAAGGCATCTCACCGTCTTCTGCCCTAGGGACAGCACAATAGATACACGGGGAAACAGAGCAGAAGTTGGGGGGTTAGGCAGCCCAGAAGAGCTCGTCTGTAATTCCGAGGCAAAGTGGGGCCGTTGACTTAATCACAGGGAAAAAGTGAGGATGAACATTTCTCTGCTCTTTCCCATACTCCGTGATACGCCTTTCCCTGCATAAGGAGTTCATTCGGAGGTCCCTGGCGGTGTTTCTGATGTCCTAACATGGCATGCTGCCTGTCGGGCAGGAAGAGAGGGCCTGAGCCGAACAGGTGCTGAGCCTGGGAGGCAGGAGACACTGGCTCCAAGCCAGCTCAACCAGCGCCTCGTTCTGCCTCTCGGGATTCAGCATCTCATCTATAAGCAAAGGGATGAGACTGTCCCAGGAAACGCTGCCCAACAGAAATGAAATGAGAGCCATGTAAAGAAAGTTTCCCAGTTGCCACATTTAAAACGGTAAACAAAGAAACAAACCAACAAACAAAAAACAAGTACTAGAAACTGATTTTAAGAACATATCTTACATAATCTACTGTATGTAAAATACTATCATTTTGACATGTAATCAATAGAGGAAGTAACAAGATAGTTTATATGCTTTTAGTAGACAAGCCTCAGCGTCTCATGTGCATTTGAACTACAGCACATCTCAGCTCAGACAGCCTCCTCCCCAGTGCTCCTAGCACAGTGGCTGTGGCTACTCTATTGAACAGCAACTCCAGGGGTCCCAGCAGGGTCCTGGCTGAAAAGCAGGAGTAAGTGCTCTAACACTATCACTAAAAGGATCTCTCTGAAACAAAGGCGGATTCACTTTTAAATGTCTGTAAACCGGCGGGCTGCACCTCCCTCCCCCCTTGGATATAAAAGAGTCCAATTCCTTGCTGAACCCTTTCTGGATGGAGAGAAGAAACCCGGCACACAGCCAGGGTGGACTGGCCTCCAGGTAAACTTACCTGCTGTCTGTGTCCAGTCCCATGAAGTCCTCCTTCTCAAACGGCATGCAGAGGAGTGGGATCTTGTCCCCAGGCTTGTCAGGGGCCCCATCCAGCCACTTGGACTTGAGCAAGATGATGAGTGACTCAGTTAAATCCTCGATCCTCTTCTCCACCACCCTGCAGTTCTCGTAGATTTAAGGCCACGTCGGTGCGCGGCTGCTTGGCTTACCTCCCCATGCAGCACAAAGACAAAGAGCTGAGAGTCATTAAGCGTGATGCAATACAGCTCCTCTGCACGTGGAGCTTCTCGAAGGCCTTGGCCGAGAGGCAGTCGGTAATGGTGACAAGGCCCACGACCGTGCGGTGTGTCTGGAAGACGCTCCATCCATTCTTGGTCGCATAGTGCTGCCTGTAGTGCGTACAGAGTGCGCCCTGGGAGCTGCACGGGCTGATCTGGCTCACCAAGGAGATTCGCTTATAGATGCAAAAGAAATTCTCCCCTGAGATGATCCCCACTGGTTTGACCACCACGGGAAGAGTCTCATAGTCCTCAGCACACTGCATGTAGTCAGGAATGCTCATGTGGCAGGCCCTGCCGAGAGGGGAGAGGAGATCGAGGTAAATATTGTGCTGTGTGCTGTGGGCGCCTCTGGGTTGCGGTGACCTGGTGTGTACCAGCCAGAAGGCAGGGGAAGCCCAAGCAAATCCAGGGGTACAATTTGTCCTTCAGAGCCTGCACATGGTAACCGTAGCTCGGATCTCTTTACCCAGCATTTGGTCTAGGCTTCCTGCCCCTGCAGAGAAGGGTCATTTCTTGTTTTCTGTTTCAAAGCACCTAGCAAGGCCCTGATGCAAAGTCACTGCTCAAAAATGCGGAATAAAGAAATGAAAAAAGGAACTGCTTTCCGAAACCCCCTTCAGCAGAATATAAAGAAAAGGACAACAGTAGGAGCAAAAGATGTGGATTTCAATTCCAATTTAATTGAACCCCTAAGCTGCAGAATAATGGATAAGAAAACTTGCCTTGGGGAGGAGGGTACAGTTCAGTGGTAGAGCACATGCTTATCATGTACGAGGTCCCCGTACCTCATTTTAATAAATGAAACAAATAAATAAACCTAATTACCCTCCTCAAAAAATACTTTTTAATTCAAAATTCAAAAAACACCTTGCAATTGACACAACATTGTAAACTTGACTATATTTCAATTAAAAAAAAAATCCTTGCCTTACAAGAATATATCTGGAATACGGAAGTTTGCAAATGTAAAATGCCTAGGGTACCAACTGCATAAAAAGTGGTGAATACAAATTTACTATCCCTCCTTTATGAGCTATATTTCCTTCGGGGGGTAATAACCTCTCAGAGCTAATTTTCTCAGATTTAAAAAAAAGTAAATATTACCTGATTCTCAGTACTGCTGAAGAATCAGATAACCCTATGAAAGCATCTGACCCACAGAGTTTACTCAATAAATGTTTGTTGAATGAATGAATAAACAAGCAAAATGAATGCTGCTCCCTGCCACAGACCATCATAATGGTACTGATTAGAAATCCCAAGCCCACGTTCCACCCGTCTCTACACTAACCATGTGGGTGACCTGGGCAGGCGTGTGTGCTTCTCTAAGCCCCAGTTTAATCGTGAATAGAAATGATGGCAATAACACAAACCTCAAATTGTTAGGGAGTAAGTAATGAATCGTACCCCAACTTTGCAAGATGGAACCATTAAGGAAAACTGGGAAAAGGGTCCATAGGCCCTCTCCATATTATCTCTTACAACTACATGGGAATCTACATTATATCTCAAAATAAAATTTCTACTTTTTTAAAGAAGCTATTGAGGTTAAATGTGCTCACTGTCTCAAAAAAGGAACACACAGAAAAAATAGGACGATGCCCAGCACATGAGATACACTCAGTTAACATTCCCACTGAACCCACAGGTCCCTCCAAATTCAGAGCAAGAGGATGGGTCCTCGTGGCAAGAGGCCACTGCAACTGAAGCTAACAAAGCTAATGGTGCTCACTTCCAAGAGCCCCTGTCACCACCCTTGTTCTAATTTTTTATTTGTAATTTTTTTCTTTTTATTAAATAGAAACTCCCAATTGCATAGCCTTCACCTGACTGGACATCAAGATGGCAGCCCTTCAAAATCTGACCACAGAGATCATGATGGCAGCCCTTCTTGGTGAAACAATAAAATGAAAAGCCATTTCCACAAGACCTCTTTGTAAATTTACTAGGGAAATTCATCCTGGAATGAGGAAGAGGACTGGGGAAGAGGGGCCAATCTGTTACATAGAGAAATATGGGCCACCTGTCCCATGATGGACTTTAGACTCAACCATCACCCTCCAGGAAATTTAAAATACACAGCGACATAGTGCTATGGGCAAGATTTTTTTTTTTTAAATCCCTGAATCACTTGCAGGTCTTGTTTCTACTGAGACACAAATAGATTATGTGTATAATGTTTCACAAAAGCCTTAAAATATTATCACCCCAACTTGACACATCAAGAAACTGAGGTAGAGAGGTTTGTCACATTGTGCAAGATTAAAGAGAGGACACGACAGACACCATATTTAAATCCAAGCCCCTGCTCCTGTGCTCACACTAGAAAGTGTGACATACTGCCCCTTTTCTGCCCTCTCCCTGCAATAAATTTCTGAAGAGTATTTTCTGTGCCACCTGGAATCACAATAACATCAATTTTCCACAAAGAGCTACGTCACTCCTTGCAGGAGGTAACAAAATCTAAAGTGTTGGGATGGGAGGAGAGATTTGCATTTTCTGTTTCTCAAAGGAAACATGGCTTTAAAAGAAACTGAAAAGCACTTATCTAGTCTAAGCCCTCATTGTGCAGAGAAAGAAACGGAGGGTCAGAAGAGATGAGGAAAGGGCCTCATTAAAAAATATTGCTTCAGCGCAGCATCATGCCAGCCCTGGGCACTGCTGGGGGAGGATCTGGGAGACCCAGGAGAATGAGTGTTAGAAAACAGAAAGAGAAGAAGCATACAAGGCCCTGTCTTTAAACCACTATACCATGAAATTCCACCATATTACCCAGTATGGGGGCAGCCAATAATAAGGTGGACTAAACAGGTTACAGAAAACTGGAAGTCTCAACCATAGTGGAAATTCCAACATTTACTATGTTTTTTTCCCAGTTCAAGCATCAACTCAGTGGGCACTCTGTACCAGGGACTACACGGGGCCTGGAGTTCTCCCAAATACAGATCTCTATTACCACGTGTGCAAACCACATAAAGGCCACCAGAAGAAAAGCGCTCACAGATAACATGGAATTACTGAAACTGAAAGCAGCCAAAGAGCATATTTTACTAGGAAAAACGGTGCTGCTAGAAATGGACTCATGGACATAGAAAGCAAACTGTGCTTAGCAGGCAGGAAAGGGGAGATTAACAGATACACATTAATAAATATAAAATAAATGACAAGGACCTACTATATAGCACAGGGAACTATATTCAATTTCTTGTAATGAGTTCTACTAAAAACAATCTAAAACATATGTAGATACATATGCATATGTTTATAACTGAATCTCTGCTGTACACCTGAAACTAACATTGTAAATTGACTACACTTCAATAAAAAATAAATTTAAAAAATAATTAAAAATTAAAGCAACGCCATTAAGAAAAAAAAAAGAATACTGTAATCCCCTTATCTGTAGGTGCTGGAGAATCCTGGTTGCAAGCACCAAGTCCACTGGATCTCTCCAGCACTGGCTGTCACCCTTTCTGACCATCAGACAGTCACTTGGCTTCTCTGAGGTTACTTTTCTCTTCTGTGAAAGGCTACAGTAGCAACTAACGATGTATAGAATCTCATCATTCACAAGCCCAACAATTAGTGAGGACTTCCCATGGGCCAGGCTCTGGAGAGATGAAAAGATACAGTCCCAGATATATTCATGGGTAGAAGAAATTTATGCCATAAAGACATTAATTCTTCCTGTTTTGATACACAGATTCATTGCAATTCTGTTTAGAATTCCTACCAGATATTTCATGGAATGTAACAAGTTATTTTATGGTCAGGAATAGGCATGAAACTTCTTTAGAAACACCACTGAGGAGGGGTGGGTATGTCACTCATTTTCACTGGTTTTTGTGATGTGATGAAAACGTTCTGGAATAATAATTGTTGCACCACTGTGAATATGCTAAATGTTGCTGAATTGTACCATTTAAATGGATGGACTTCATGGTGTGTGAACAATATCACAATAAAGCTGTTATATGAAAAAATATTTCTTGACAATTATTTTTCCCTCTATACTACTAGTCTGCCCCACGATTTAAGAAAAACAAAAAACCAAAACAAACCAAACTGTGCCAGGAGCTCTTTAGGACTGCAATGTCCCTGGGTCTCCAACGCCTCTGGTGGTGCTGTTCCTGTTAACGCACCCTAGCTGGGCTGGGCTAGTTAGGGACTGTAACTATCTTTTTAAAATCGACGGTTACACGTTTCACCCTGGGAGTGGGAAGGAAGGAGCATGTCACAGCCTCATGCCTTCAGCTCATTTTTAACTGAACCAAGCCCTGCTTTCAACACTGTAATCCCTGGCACTATAAAAACACGTGACATCAACAAGCACCGCCATCATTACACCTGAAAGTGTTCAAGGTACTTCCCTGGGGCAGAAACACTGAGGGAGGAGACAGAAGCTCGCTCAGCACTGAGGATCCACTTTCCCGACTCCACCAGAAGCTGCGCTTTACAGCCGGAGGCTCTCAGCCCAGGGAGCAGCGCCCACGTCGCTGAGCTTGTCCTCAGGGTGCAGGAAAGGAAGAGCAGGGCAGCCCCGGGGTCGCGGGGCAGGGAAAGCTGGGGGGGGGTTGGTGGAAACGCGGGCTGCAGCCCCGCTCGGAGGCCAGCCCCAGCCCCAGCCGCCTGCCCACGTTCGGGTCCGCAGACCCCACCCGCCAGGGACACAGCCCGCCCAGGGGCGGGGACGGGCCGGCGGCCGAGGAGAGGCAGCCCGGGAGGAGAGGACTCGCGGGCGGGAGAGAGGAAGGGGACGCCAGCCACGGACTGAGGGGAGCCCGGCTGGGTGAGAGGCTGCAGGTGCACACCTGGCCATGGACAGGTGTGGCCGGGGCGCCGGGGTAGGTGGCGCGGGCAGAGGGGTCTGGCCAGAGCAATTCAGCTGAACACAGGCTGACTGGCGCCCTGGGGGGCTGTGACATGCCGACCGCCCTCCCGCAGCCGCCTGACCCCTTTCCCGGGAGCCCCCCACCTTGCACTTCCACAGCCAGAGGCCCCGGCCCCGGGCAGGAGCTAAAGACCTACCGGTCGACAGAGCTGAGAAGCCTTTAGGTCCGATCCCCGGCTCGGAGCTGGAGCTTCCAACCCGCGGTCCAGCTGGCACCAACTGCCCATGAGCAGGAGGGCCAGCGATCCACTCTGGGTTCTGCGAGAGAAGGTGGGGCAGCGAGGGAGGAAGAAGATGGGAGGGGGAGGAGAGGAGGGGAAAAGTGGAGGGAGACAGATGGACCTGAAGAGCAGAGAAAAGGGATGGATCTGGAGAGGGGAGGGTCGTAGCGGAGATGCAGAGAAAAAGATTTGCCTCTGGGGGCACCCCAAAGGAGGCGGCAGTCCTGCCTCTGTACCATTCTGTTACCCTTCAAGGCCCGCAGCACATGTTTTACCTCTCTGATCCAGGCCTCCATCCGATGCTTCTTTAGAACCCCTATGGGTATCACACCCGTTGCCCCCACGCGGAGCTGGGTTTTCTGTTGCTCTGGGAACCAAGCACCCGCAGGTGTTGTCGTTCAGAACTACCTTGGGAAGAGTACCTATTCCCCTTTTACACGCTGGGAAACAGGCAGGCATGATCTTGCCTTAGTTCCACTCTCCCATGTGTTGGGCTGGCGGGGAGAGGGATGGTACAAGATCAGAGCCCCAGACAGAGCAGACTGCCTGAGTGTTGGTGCACAGTCCCCATCCCTCCTGGGTAAACCACACCCCACCCTAGTGGAACCATCAAGGGCTCACAGTAGTTCCCTGGGTGTGGGAGAGCTATCCTCATGTAAAGGAAAAGCCCAGCTGGGCTAACAAGCTAAGTCACAAATCTAAGTGTGATAAGTGTCCGTTTACTGATCTAAATTCTGCTGGGCTAAGTCGTAAATCTGAAGTTTAGTGTCAGTTTACTGGGCTAACAAGCTAACTCGTAAATCCAACCTCAACAGGTGTCACTAACGTGATCTATTACAAGTTGATAAGCTCCAGTGTACTGATTCCTTGCTTTTTGTTGTTTGAGCCTTATTGGCTAATACCCCTTACTTGTAATTAACCCTTTAAAACCTCATTTGCATGTCTTGGAGTTGCTCAGAACTTCGGAGCAGAAGCCCCTCTGAGCCCGCCGGCATAATAAATCTGAGTACTCCAACCCTCCCAGTGGTGCTTGTTTCTTGGCTGGCCTGTTGTTTCCATAACACTCAGTTCCAGTGCCCAGTTTGATAGGTAGATAGGAGTGTTACCGAGTCCAAATTCATTCTCCTCAGTGCAGGACAGGCCAATAAGTTGGGAGACCAGGTGTTGGGGCAAGGAATAGCAAGTCTCTGTAGACCTAGATGGCAAACTAATGTCCTGGAAAACCATCTCCCCAAGTCAGAATTCAGGCTCCTTTCCTACGTGCTTGGTTGTTGCAATCTTCCTGGTGTAGGAATTCCTTGTTGTTAGAATCCTTTGTTCTTGCAGCTATCTGCCTGGGTCAAATCTCTGTAAACCTCCAACAAAACAAACGTTATTTTCTATTCTGTAATTTGTTATCTTTTTATGAATGAAAAAGTGTTAAATATCCTTAAAGTTCAGAGCCTTCAGAATAGGCTCTCCTGTATATTTCAGGCTCTAAGCAACATTGTTTTACAAGCAAGATGAAGCCTAGGAGACAGAGCATAGGGTTTAAGTCAAATGAAAAGATCTAATATGCAGTCAGATTTGTTCTGTTCTATTACCCGGGCAGAAGCCACTTGAGGATTTAAATCCCTTTAAGTTAAAAATAACTAAAACTTTAAAGGAATTTACATACATATTTGGGAATGTGCATAGCACATCTGGAAATGCACACAAAGGACAGTAAACAGTGGCATCTCCAGGGAGGGCTGGAAGAACAGAGGATGAGGGAAAACTTCTTTCACTTGTGTAGTTTTGTGCTCTGTTTGAATTTTTTTAACCATTTGCATGTATTTCTTTTTCAGTTAAAAAAATGTGTAATGGAGCAAAGGATTAATTAGCTCAGCAAATACAGCAGCCATGGAATCACTGAGTCATCATTTTGACTTAAGCCAGGAAGCATTTATTGACTCTCTCCAATGTGCCCAATGCTATTTTAAGAATTCTTTTATTATTATTATTTATTATTATTATTACTATTATTATTATTGTTGTTATTTTTATTTTATGAAATAATAACAAGTTATCCCCCACCCCTGCCCATGGCTGGTGGAAAATCAACTGAGTTTTTATTGAGTTGTTTTCCAAGGAGTAGAGATGAGTTATAAACTGAACACATCTTCAGGGCAAAACAGGCGGAGTGGTTTTACAGCACTCCAGACAGCTATGAAGGGTTTTCAATAAAGGTGCCCAGAGGCTGAGAGAGAAAGCCTCTAGGGCCCTAGAAACAGCTGCCCAAACTGCCTTCTCCATGGCACTACTGAAGTAGGAAAAAACAAATCTGACTCCATATTTGTTCTGTTCCTTTGAATTTAAGAAAACCACGTTAATATGCTCCGGTATTTTCATGGGTTATGATGTCACAGAGGAAACGGACAGGTAAACAAGGGACCACTCTGCCGTGATCACTGAGCCGGGGAACGGGATGGGCGGCAAGATGTATGACGCAGCCATAGCAGTGCCCGTGCTTCTAGGCAGGTAACCAATGTCGCCTCGACAAGGTGTCAAATACTTGTGCCCACGTCCTAATCACCTGACGTGTATTAAAGAGAAATGGAAACTTATAAAAGTCCAATACCCTTGGTGGGTACACCGTCCAAAGAGCAAAGTCACAGTTTGACAACTGGCCATCCCGTTTCCCTGGGATTCATTCTTGGAGAATCTTAGAAACCACTCCTCTGTCCTTAAGAACTGCTGCATATTTGTCCTATCTTTGGCTCAGGGATGGAGCATGTTCAAGTGAAATTTAATGTCTGCACAGATTTGACTGTCTTTCTCCAGTTTCACGTGTCCATTCTAAAGAGGCCTGAGCTAAGTCCATCCTCCGAAATATCTATTCCCTCCAGTGACAGCTCATTGAGCCTGCAATTAAAAGCCAACTGAACAAGACTGTCTGTCCTCAGCTAAAAAGTTCACCCACCCTTCACTGCTTTCTTAATATCCTCTCCTGGCTAATTGCAACAGACTAACACCTCCCTCTACCAAGCTCCCCAACTATGTCAGTTTTTCTCCCCAAAGAGAAAGTAAGGTCCATAAATGAGGAGTCAACTCCATAGTCACCTCTGAATTCCTAGCATATAGTAATGTTAATAAATAGAACTATGATTATGTCTTCTTTCCTTTAAAACATTTCCAGTTATTTGAATGAGACCTTGGAAGAGAGGTGTTTGCCGTCCAGTATCTTGATCCACAAGACTCTGCAGGCCTTTTTCGGAATGGCTGCTCACTGATTCATTCAAACCACAGCTTCTCATTCCAGGAGTAGCTGTGCTTCTCTGCCAGGAGTTTGTGGTCACTCTCATGCCAGAAGAGCTTTAAACTATATCCTTACTTTGGATTTGTTATTTTTCCCCTCTTCCAACAAAATTGACTTTCCTTACTGTCTTGCCTTGAGGAATTTTTTTTCCTAGTTCACCCTTAAGTAAACCATGCTTCTCGGAATGGGCTTGGCCTTACATATGATCAGTCATCCAACTCCCAGTGTGAGAGGCTTCGGGCTCACCTCCTGCTCTACTGTCAAGGCAACTGAAATTCAGTACAGGAGCCAACAGGCACCCCAGGGCTTCTAAGGCTCATGTATCACCCAGAATCCCTGCTTTCTGGTTTGTCTTGGCTTCTGAGGATTTCCCCTCAGTTTCTTGACAATTAGCTGTGCAGCTTGAAAGATGAGGAAGGAAGGTTTTATTTCTTAATCCGCATTTTAAGAAACTTGTGTAATGAAGGTTTTCACAAGTTTCTACAACCCTCCATTGCCAGACAGAAAACACACTAGATATTTTCTATGTTTAGCTATCATGTGTATTTTTTCTTTTTTTTTCTTAACTGCAAACAGACATCTTTTAATTAAAAAAAATTAAGGCCCCAAATAGGATAGAGAAAGGGCAAACAAAATTAAAGGGCAAAGACAGAAAAATGATAAGTACTCTACAAGGTTAATATAATAGTTACTCTATGGATCAGATCAGCAATTCTCAGTAACAGCTATTTGAAATATGACCATGAGGTAAAACGTCTCTCTTGTCAGGAGATGGCTAATAGAAAATAGAATTAAATCAACAAACTAAAATTCTAAGTCTGGCGAGGTACAGAAGTCTACCAGCAAAATGTGTCGTCTTCTGGAAAGGAGGGAGGCTCACCAGCTCTTTACTGTGGAGCCTGAGCCCATGGGAGGACGGTGAAGTGAGCTCTGTAAGTACCCAATTAGCAAAGTGGGTGATGAATAAAGAGACGTGAGCTTTGATGACAGAGATGATACTACTATTCACTTGTCCTGTAAAGTATGTCTTCACGTTCAGTGATCACTACCTCAGCGTCCTCAGGGATTAAGATTATAGGAAAATTCACAGCCTGGGCCCAGACCTCCTCTTTGAGCTCGTGACACTGCACTTAGATGTCGCAAGGGCAACTCCAACTCCACCTGCAAAGAGCTGACTTCATGATGCTCCTCCCATAGCCGTCCTGCCCAGGGCCCCTGGTCGAGGGGCAAGATCTCTCTGCCTCTCCCAGCTCAGGCCCATCACTCACAGATGTGACTGGACCCCTCATTCAGGGCCCAGATTTCCTCAGTCACCGAGTCCAACCACCCACACCAGTCCTACCAGATACTCACTGGCACTCACTCAGCACTGACACTGTGCTGGGTACCATGCTGCACACTGTGCACACGTTATCTCACTGGATCTCCACAGCAGTCCTGGGAGGTCAGTACATCACTGCATTTATTGATTAGATAAATTGTTTCTCTTCCTTGAGTGCATCATCCAAAGTGACACGGCTACTGAGTCACAAAACTGGGACTGAAAACCACTTGAAAATTCTACACTCCTACACCTGGCAGCCACCCTAATCTGACTCATCACATCACCTCCAGCTGAGCCTTCTAAATGTTTCTAAGCATTCTACAAGACAAAAGTGATCTACGAGAGCACCCCACTCCCCTACTTAAAATCTGTCAATGACTGTCCACTGCCCTTAGGAGAAAGCCCCACCGGGCCTGAGCACAGCCCAATGGCCCGGCATCTGCTTTCCCTGCGCGGCATCGCCGCCTCACCCACCACACAGCTCTACACTGGCTGTGTCCAGGACAGGGATGCTGACTCCGTACAACCCGGGGCTCGTCTCAATCGAACAATGATCACCTTCTTCAGTGTCCACCTTCTTCACTGCTGACTCTCAGAAAAATGTTTTCTCAGGATGAATCAGTATCTTTTTCCTTACAACTTACCGTCATTGATAATGAGCTCCACCCAAAGAGAGAAGACTTAATTCTCAGTCTCCTTATCTGTAAAGTGAGAATAACAAGAAAATATGTGAGATTTTAAGAGAAATAATATTCATGTGAGGCTGAGGGACAATTCCCAACATACAGTAAGCACTCAATATGTGCTTACTTATTATTAATAATAATATAATGCATTCCAGCAAACTTAACTCAATGATTTATGGCTATGTCCAACAGACTACAGACACACTGTTGGACGAACCGCTTTGAGCGGATCAGCACAAGCATACTGGGAAAGGTAAGCGCTGTCTCCGGTTACAGCTGCAGCCACCCAGCACTACGGGGCGGGGGCAGTTTCTCAGACTATTACATGTTGCTTGAGCATTTAATTGTCACTAATGAATAAAGACAGGTGTTCTTTAGTCAAAGCTCCTGAAACATAAATCTTCAAAGATTGATGCAAATTAGATTTCAAGTACAACACTCTCTCTAGAAATTATTTGATAATAGTCTTAGCTCCTCTGCACATCAAAAGGGCATGTTCTTAATATATCTGACTACACCGAAAGTGTTGTTTAAAAGAAATTAAAATGAAGCCATCCTAAATAAGCTCTCAGTATCATCTTCACAAAGCCCCACACAAGGATCTCATTTCTCACTTCCACATAGGTGTTCAGGTAGCTTAACCTGGGTCTTGGTTTCTTATAACATGGGGGTGGGAAGAGTTGTGCATAGATTTATGTTGCAAATATAAACCTAGGGTAGTTGCTGCGTAGAAATCCTAGAAATAAACAAATTGATATATAGTCCTACCTCAAGAAGCTCAGACTTTCCATTTACAACAGCATTAAAAATAAAATGAGAGATACATTTAACAAAAATTTACAAGATTTGTACATTGAATATTTTGAAGTATCACCAAAACATTTTAAAAGATCTACATATATGGAAGACATCTCATGTTGATGGAATGGTAGACAATATTGTTAAAAATGTTAAGACTCCCCAAAGTGATTTACAAATTCAGTGGAATCCCTATCAAATTTCCAGCTGAATTGTTTGCAAAAATTGAAAAACTTATCCCAAAATTCATATGGAAGTGCAAGGGGCCCAGGACACCCAAAGCAATCTTGAAGAAGCAGAGCAAAGTGGGATGACTCACTTTAAAGTGTACTAAAAAGCTATAGTACTAAGTCAGTAAGGTACTGGCATAAGTTTGGATAAATAAATCTATGAGACACAATAAAATCCCAGGGGGAAAAAACTTACATTTACAGTCAGTTTTCCACAAGGGTGCCAACAACACTCCATGGAAAGAATTGTCTATTCAACAAGTGGTGCAGGGAAAGCTGGGTATCTGCAGGCAAAAGAATGAATCTGGAATCTGGACCCCCATATTTTATATAACAAATAAAAATTAATTCAAAATGGATCAGAGACAGAAACGTAAAAACAAAACCTATAAACTTTCTAAAAGAAGACACAGTATAAATCTTTGAGGTCCTAGGATAGGCTTTGGTTTCCTAGATACAATACGAAGAGCACAAGTGATAGAAGAAAAAAGCAGATAAACTGGACTTCATCAAAATTAAAACCTTATTGTTACAGAGGACATCATAAAGAAAGGGAAATGACAGGGGAAGGGGGTATCTCAACTGATAGAGGGCGTGCTTAGCAAGAAAAATAAAATAAATCAATACATCTAATTACCTCACCTGTAAAGAAATTGTTTTAATGTTTAAAAGAACTAAAGTGAAAGCACAATCTGCAGAATAGGAGAAAAATTTTACCAAGCATATATCTAATAAGAGACTAGTATTCAGGATATATAACAAATGCTTACACCTGAACAATACAAAGAAAATCGACCCAATTTTTAAAATTTCCAAGGATTTAAAAAAATACACAAATGGCCAATAAGCATATGAAAAGAAGCTCAGCATCACTAGCCAAATCAAAATGAAAATGAGATCTTATTTTACACCCACCAGGATGGTTATAATCAAAACATGCACAATAACAAGTGTTGTTCAGGAGGCAGAGATACCTCATATGCGGCCAGTGGAAAGGGACAATGGTGCAGCTTCTTTGGAGAAGTGTGTTGTTTCCTCAAAAGGTTAGAGTTATATGGCTCAGCAATTTCACTCCTACATGTAGAGTCATCCCTTAGTATCCTCGAGGGGTTGGTTTCAGGAACCCCCCATCCTGGATTCCATAATCCAAGGATGTTCGAGTCCCTTTACAATCAGCCATCTGGATCCATTAAGTGGAAACTACAGATATGGCGGGCCAACTGTACAGTCAACAGAATGAAAACATATTCTCACAAAAACTGGCACATCAATATTCATGGCAGTATCATTCAGAGTAGCCAAAGGTTACAAACAATATCCATCCATCAATGAACGGATAAACAAAATTACCAAGAATAGTCCCACAAACTTTTGGTCATTGAATCTTTGACAAAGGAGGTAAGAACATACAATGGAATAAAGATAGCTTCTTCAGAAAATGGTGTAGGGAAAACTGGACAGCTGCATGTAAATCAATGAAGTTAGACTACTCCCTCACAGCATACACAAAAATAAATTCAAAATGGCTTAAAGACTTAAACATGTAGACAAGACACTATAAACCTCTTAGAAGAAAACATAGGGAAAACATCTGGCATACATCTCAGCAATGTTCTCCTAGAGCAGTCTACTCAAGCAATAGAAATACAAGCAAAAATATACAAGTGGGATGTAATTAAACTTACAAGCTTTTTCACAGCAAAGGAAACAGTAAGCAAAACAAAAAGACAACCTATGGAATGAGAGAAAATATTTGCAATAAATGAGACTGACAAGGGCTTAATTCCCAGAATATATAAACAGCTTTTACACTTCATAAGAAAGAAAAACAAACAACTCAATCCAAAAATGGGCAGAAGATCTAAAGAGAGTTTTCTCCAATGAAGACATACAAATTGCCGATAGGCACATGAATTAATTCTCAATATCATTATCAGAGAAATGCAAATCAAAACTGCAATCAAATATCACATCTCGTCAGTCCGAATAGCCATCATTCAGAAGTTCACAAACAATAAATGCTGGAGAGTCTGTGGAGAATAGGGAACCCTCCTACACTGTGGTGGGAATGCAGTTTGGTGGAGCCATTGTGGAAAACAGTATAGAGGTTCCTCAAAAGACAAAAAATTGACCTCCCATATGACCCAGCAATCCCACTCCTAGGCACATATCCAGAAGGAACCCTAATTCAAAAAGACACCTACACCCCAATGTTCACAGCAGCACTATTTACAATAGCAAGACATGGAAACAACCTAAATGTCCACTGACAGATGACTGGATAAATAGGTTGTAGTATATTTGTACAATAGACTACTATTCACCATAAAAAATAATAATAAAATAATGCCATTTGTAGCAACATGAATGGACCTGGAGAATGTCATTCTAAGTGAAGTAACCCAGAAAGAGAGAGAAAAATACCATATGAGATCGCTCACATGTGGAATCTAAAAAAAAATAAAACAAAAAATGAAAAAACAACCAAAATAAAAGATAAACTTATCTACAGAACAGAAACAGACACAGAGACTTCGAAACCAAACTATGGTTACCAGAGGGGAGAGGGTGTGGGAAGGAATAAATTGGGAGTTCAAGATTTGCAGATAGTATGTATAGAGTAAACAGCAAGTTTATACTGTATAGCACAGGAGAATATGTTTAGTATCTTACAGTAACATGTTGAAAAAGAATATGAAAATTAATACAGGTATGTTTCTATATAAATGAAGTGTTGTGCTGTACACAAGAAACTGATGCAACATTATAAACTGACTAGAATTCAATGAAAATATTTTTAAATAGACAAAAACGAGAAAAAGAAAAAAGATATTATCAAATCAAAAGAATAAATTACTGATTGAGGCTACAACATGGATGGACCTTGAAAGTTTATACTAAAATAAGCCACACACAAAAGGGCAAATAGTGCCCTTTTAGGTGAACTGTCTCTAAGCGTTTATTGTACTATTCCAGTACATTTTCTGGAGGTTTGAAGTCTATCAAAATCAAAATAAAATGTATTATTCATTAAAAACATAAAATGATTCCTCACAGGAGGGCTTTAATTATTAAATGCAGAAATGCATGTAAAGATCCTGGAACAACAATTTGCATGTCCACAGAGAGTCACTGTTGTAACTGCCACTCAGAGGGTTGTGCCAGCGCTGATGAGGGCTGCCTCCACTCACTCCCTTGCAGAGAGGAGTGAGGGCCTGGGCTCTGACAGGAAGGGTGACCATGAACATGTGTTAGACAGAGCCACTCCCCAGACTCTGCGTTACCCAGCTTTCTTATACAAACTGCTACATCTAACATAAACACGCTACAGGGATGGATCTTACAACACATGGAATATAGCCAATGTTTTACAATAACTATAAATGGAACATAAAAATTCAAATTGTGCAACTATTGTACACCTGAAACTTATATCATTTTGTAAATCAGCTATACCTTTATAAAAAATTAAAAAATAATTTAAAAATTTTATCACTTTAGTATTCAATTCGGTTTTTAAGTAACTACTAAACAGCTTAGAAAGTAAAAAATATTTAAGTGTGATAAGTTTGTTTACATATTTATTTACTTTCAGCCTCCTGCTAAAAGAGAAATTAAACAATTTTTTTAAACACGGCTTAACAACCATAACAACAAAAAGACAAAAGTGAGAGTGAAGACAAAATGGAGATTGAATACTTAAATGAAACCAGGGAAAGGTAAATTCATAAAAAAGAATGCCATGAAGTTAGGGTTAGTGTTAAAGGCCGACTAGAAATTCAGCTGTAAGATTCTTGGCAGCTAAAGCAAAAAGTAAAAGATGATGTGATGGGTGGTAGAGCTCAGTGGTAGAGCGTGTGCTTAGCGTGCACGGTTTCCTGGGTTCAAGTGCCAGGGCCTCCACGAACAGATAAATACACCTAATTATCTACCCCCTAAAGAGCCCCAAGGAAAAGAAAAAGAGAAATTTCTTTACTAAAAAACCTGATATTAAATTTAGATTAAATACTTGAAAAAAATAAAAGAAAAATAGAAACGATGAGTGACACAAGCGATAATGCCCGTGAGATCAATCTGCAGTGGCTGCTGGCAGGTCCCCATCTCCCACGTGGGAAAATCTGAAACATCCTTCTCACCACTCAGAGTCATCCTCAGCCCACACCACCCCTCCCCCTGTTAAATACAGGAGCACGGGTAGGGCCCGGCCTTTGCTCTCTCTGTGTCATCACAGTGAGACAGGATGGAAGGGGGCAGAGCACAGCCATTCAAGGAAGGCCACAACAATTAACATCAAAATGGTGAAGGATTCAATCCCCAATAGGCCTTGAGGCTCAAGATGAAGAGATATAACTTCTAGCAGAGCTTGAGCTTCATTATACACCCATTGTAATAGTAACATGGTGAATTTACATGCCCCAAGGCACCATGGCCATCCCAAGGCTAGCCACAAAAGGTCACAGGGTGGGAAATGGCCAACTCCCTGGGAATCCCAGCCCCTTGCCCTTAGGCTGCTCAGTCTACATATTAGCATATGAAACAACCAAGCCCAAGAAAACGAGCAACACAGCGCCACCTCGCGGTCACCACTCTCTCTCCCTCTTCCGAGAAGGCCCACACTCTGTCTGTGGAGTGTGTACCTACTTTTAATCTGAGCACCCGAACCCCACAACTCGTGGCCTTTCTCTTGCCTTTCAATGTGTCTCTGTGAATAAATCTACCATTACTGAACAGTGGCTTGCTCTTGAAATCTTTCCTGCAGGAAGCCAAGGACCCATGTCTGGTGGGGCACATTCCAGGGGCTCAACCAAAGCCTGGGACACAGCCCTTCTCATGCCCCACATCTGTTTCTTGTATCAACAGGACTGGGATATGAAGGGAGTTCTGAAGCCCCAGCTAAGGGACAGAAGCAGCCCCGAGGGCTCAAAATGGCGGCAGGCTCTCCCCCAGCAGGGGCCCTGAGGTCGGCCCTGTTCTCTGTGGTTCCCTGTTGTGCTGACCCCCTAGCCAGACAGCGTTCTCCTAGGCCTGTCCCCACAAAACCCTTCTCTCCAAAATACAAGCACATCATGTCACAGTCCTCTTATTCAACCAGGAAGGTTTCAGCGCAATTTTCCTTCCCTAGTAAAGAATTTATCTGTCCTCCCTCCCATCCCACCATTTCTTTCTTTGTGAGAACTCTGTACTCCTCACATACCATCCTGAACGCAGCTGCCTTGCTAGCTGGGACCGAGATGCTTCAGTCTCACACAGCCTGCGTCCTTTCACTTTCCCCTTTCAACCTTAAAAAGCCTTTCCTGAGTCTCCCACCCCTCTGATTCTGAACTTCACTAAGTGCTGAGTTTGCAGTCACTGTGTGCATACCTCCCAGGTTTTGGCTAGTTTTCCTTCCAAAGATCTTCACTAAGGAGCTGCATCAAGAAGTTTAAAGAGGCTATTCTTACATCTGAGCTGAGGAGCCTGCATAAAATTTAAATGGCTTTGAAGAGAGAGTTAACCAGGGACAGAGAGGCCGCAGGTCCTAGTCAACAGTGTCATGAGGCAAAATGTTCTTCAAAGGCTCAGAGTGGCTTCTGAACACGGAGTCGGCAGGGAGGAGATGCCAGGCAGTGAGTGGGGTGAGTGACACTGGGTACGCTTCCCCAGCTGGGGAAGAATTGGATTTTGTTCTAGTTTTCCAAACAATTTCTGACTACCTTTTTCTCTTATTGTCACATACCATTTCCTACGAATTAAGAAAAATCAATGTCAGTCATTTGTGCCACTTGGTAGAAGCTACACGATGCCATTCACAGGGCTGGGATATAACAGCCACACCAGACTATGTTGAAAGACCAGTGGGGTTATTTCCAAGGTAATCACGGGCATGCAACAAACTCCCCAGCTTCAATTACCTCATCTCAAATGTGAGGCCAATAAAACTACCAAGCAAAGTGCGTGATGATTATGGCCAAAATCTGTTTACTAGGTAAGTGCCCGTAAGAGCTGCCGCTGAATGGGGAATGAGTATGATCAACGAGGCCAAGTCAACCTGGTCACACGTGCCCTGCCTTCCTGCGTTGGTGCAGGACCGGAGTTTGTTTAGCTGAGATGAACGCCCCCAGAGCAGCCCCGAAGGGAAAGCTTCCAGCTCTGCGTGGCGAGGCGTGTTCCTTTCCTTCTCAGAGCTGATCACACTTTGCAGTCGTCTGTTTTTACATTTATCCCCTTAGTACCTGCCTCCACTCTGAGTTTTTGCTTAAGCAGCACAGGTCCAGGTTTGTGTTGCTGCCTACTGGATATTCTGGGCTGGGAGACAGGCGACCCCACGTCTGGCTCTGGGGCTGAACGGAGAGGGCAGAAGGCCCAGGGGCCCATGCTGAACCGAGGCCCCAGCACCCAAAATTATGGTCTGACTTTGGGCAAATTACACAGTCTTCTTTACCCTGAGATTCCTCATCTGTCCATGAAAATAACTGCCCATGGCATATACAGTTTCAAGGATTAAAGGAAATCACCAAATTCACAACCTATTCAAGGGGCTACCAGTGCATCCTCAACAGGCACATGCTACCTTTATGGTTGTGACACACGCTAAGCGGGGCGGACAAACACAGTGAACACTGCTAAGTGCCTGTTTGTTAAGTGTTTCATGAGTTTTATAATACTGTTTACAACTTACAACAAACCCAGGAAGAAACGAATATTATAATGCACATTTCACAGATTCACCAACAGATTAAGGGAGGTTACACTCTAGTCCAAGGCCCTTTGGTGAGGAAATGGCGATTTAAAACTGTATCTGAGCCCAGGCCTGGGCTACATCTCTCTCCAATCCACCTGTCCAATACACAAGTTTGCACAGGCCAGCTATTAATTCAATGTGTGCCACCGTTTGTCAATATTTGTTAATTACCATAAACTGCTCTCAGAAACTGCTACAGAAAAGACAGGTGGACCCACATCCCTGCCAACAAAGTAGAGGAATTCTGCCTTGCCTTCTCCTGTAATGTGCAGAAACCCTTCCTACACCACCAGATTCAAATGTATGCTTCATCCGTGTTTATGTTTGCACACGGAATATTAAAGTAGAAGGTACCTGCAGTAATTCTATCTCGGTTCCTTTCCAAGTTTCCAGATTATCCACAATCAGTCTGTGAATGAAAATACTACAATGTGAATGAAAGTACTGCAACCATGTCAGGAAACAAATAATGCTGAAACCAAGTCATCAGCGGCTGCCGCCATCCCCCAGCGAGGACAGGCCTGAAGACCAGCCTCTACAGCCACTCACAACAGTGCCCTCTGAACAGAATGAGAATAAGACAAGACAGGATACTTGCCCTAGATAGCTAGGTGCTTGTCTAAAGAATGAATCCAGTGAGCCCAAATGATACATAGAAAATCACTAAACTCTTTAACTTGACATACCTGGCTTTCTTTAGATAACAATGTTTTATTGTTCCTACTACCTGGTCTTTGTCGTAAAGCTCCTATATATCCTAGCTCCTCCCCAACCTCTTGGGAGCAGTCCCTCAGAGCGATCTGAGAGGCTGTCATCCCGGCTCGAGTCCTCCCGCCAAATAAACATAACTCTTAACTTTTAGGCTGCACATGTATTTCAGTCAACACTTTTGGACACCATGAAGGGACCCAGAGCAGACTTTCTCCACCTGAACTCTCCGAGTATCCGGAGCCTTGGTACCAGCAGTGGCCCTTTGTGCCCATCCACCTCCTCGGGGAGTCCAGATGAATTTGGGTGAGTCTATCTTGGTTCTCAGATCTCCCATATTGGGTGATAATCCTGAGTTTTATTTGGCGGTGTATCCAGGTACCTGGCCCTCCAGTTGAAAGATACTGGGGGGGAATAACCCACCCAGTGGAGACATACTGGGTGGGTTCTGGTTGAAAGATAATGGGAAACACCCATCTTTAGGAGACGTCCAAGGTGGGGCTGGTTGAAAGATACCAGGAAAATACTCAGTGGAGACATCCAGGGTGGGTCCATGTTGAAAGACACTGGGGTCAGGACTGAGTGGTTAGGTAAGAGGCTGGTCTAATGTTTTCCTCAATTTGGTTACCTCCATTGAATTTTTCGGTATAAAAGTAAAACTCTTATGAGGAACCTTTCAACTCCAAAA
The DNA here is from genome assembly GCF_048773025.1 of Camelus bactrianus. Classification (NCBI taxonomy): domain Eukaryota; kingdom Metazoa; phylum Chordata; class Mammalia; order Artiodactyla; family Camelidae; genus Camelus; species Camelus bactrianus. Next base: position 101,180,693 of record NC_133544.1, read on the forward strand.
ATGGGACCCACTTCCTGGCTGGTAACAGTTTTCTCGGATGACTGAGAAACTTGCAGGAGTGGTATAGGCAAAGACTTCATGCCATAGAGTTGTCCCTGCGGGAAAACCTACTAGCAATTTTATTCTGACAACCCTACCTTAGAATGGGGAATAGAACTTTCAAAAAAAAAAAAAAAAGGAAAAAAAAGAAAGTAAGAAAGGAAGAAAGAAAAGGAAAAAAAGAAAAATAAATAACAGATTGCCAGCCTCCAACTAATTCCCCAGCCAGGTTTATATACATACAAAACTTACAAATTTAATTGGGAATTAAAAAAAATTCTCACTCTTAAAGTAACTAACCAGGCCTCGTAAAAATATTTTTTGGAATTCTGGACTTATAAAAACCAAAACCCTTTTAGGGGGAACTTGGATTTCTCTTCATGTGTCCTTGAAATATAAACGTTTTATCTTTCGCTCGGTGTTTTATGTGTGTGTATATATGTATATATGTGTTTCCTTTTGGTTTTTAATGGAAAATTTGGACTCTGCCATGCAAAAGCTACAAGTATTTTGTACATATGGTGGCCACACAAATAAATTGGGATTCTCAACAATCCTTTGTACCAATTTTCAGGCATTTTGCCATCTTAACCTTTGTTGCATCAGTCTGGACCATGAATTGCTTTACCTTTTGGAGAGTAAACTTTTGAATTTTATTTAGGCAGCACCCCTACTCTCATTTGGAAAAGCCTCTTCATCTTATTCGTTTAAAATCATTATATATATATATATAAATTGATGGCCATATGATGGATCCCTTAATTTGGAAAATCTTTTAAATTGGTGAGAGTTGAAAGAGCTCTCATTATAAACAGCCGTATTATTGGTACCTATTAAAATCAAGTTTAAAGGTAGAAAATATATCTAATGGTTAATCTAAGAACTTATTTTTAAAAAACTGGTTTAAAAAGCTACATTTATGTTTTTCCCTTCCCATTAATGGTTTTAGAGATGTTAATAAAATCTAAGAATAATTAATGTTAATTAGGTTGAGTAACTGGAAAAAAGAATGTAAAAATGTCGAAAGATTTTTTTCTTAACAGAAAAAAAAAATGATAAGGGGATTATCCAAAATGGGTAAATTTTTTGATGGTTATTTTGAATGAGATAAATAAAATGGACACTTTTGGATTTAGAGACAAGATTTTGATACTACACTACGTAAAGTTAAAAAAAAATGGCCAAAGAGATCACCTACTGCCCCCCAAAATTAAAGTTCAAAGAAGTCCGTTTTATTTGCCCCAGTTTAAAATGTATGTATTTACAGAGATAGATACATATAATATATGTAGACTGTGATATTTGATCAATGACTGGGGCAACAGACCAATTAATCAAATTAAAAGTTGAGAAGGGCCTAAGTTCTTTGGCTCAAACTTGGGGATCCCAGAGACTTTTCTATAAAATTAGATACAGTGAAAAAAAAAAAAAAGAAAGAAAAGAAGAAAAAGGCTTCTGGCATTCCTTCTAGAAATAAAAATTATTGATTAAACCTAATAAATATTAAAATTAAAGGTATAAGAGTTAATAAAATTGAGATAAAAGTTTGTAAAATTGGTATGTTTAAATGGGCTTTATATAAACTTTTTGCTTAATTATGTTGTGGGATAGATATGTTTCAATGGAAAAACGCTTCCTCTTCTTTGTATTACAAGGCTGGGCACATTTCTGTCCCTCAGAAAATATTAATTGAACAAAATAAAGGAAACCAATAGAGTTACATGAGCCGTCCAATATAATGTAAAACTAAAAACTAATATTCAGTGGCTAATAGAAAAATATAATAAGAGGTTTACCCTGGGTTTCACTTATAACTCAAGGAAAAGGGACCTTACTAAATGCCTTATGCAAGCTTTGGAAGACAAGATAAATTGAACCTTAAAGTTTTAAAACATGGAATTCTTTGTTTACAGCTCTTCTCACTGATACAAAAAAAGCCAAATAAGGAGATACAATTGGGCCTGCGTGACAGAGCAGTTCTCTGGGGAACTGGAAGTGTCTGTCACTTTCTTGCAGATCAGAAATGTATATACAGCAAACAGTGACCTAGGACTGAGCCTAATTAGCTCAATGAGAGAAAACTTAAAGCCAAAGAAATTTTTGGCATTTTAGAGCTCAGAACTCTGATGGGTCCGTCAGACTTTGTCAAGAAATCTTAACTGTCTTTTTCATAAATAGTAAGCCTTAGTGATTTGAGCAAGCAAATTAAGCTTACTCCAACTATTATTATACCTATCTTATAAGTAAGTTTTAAAGTGAAGCTATGAGATCTCTAACTTTGGTCTGTTAATAAGCCTGAGTACACATTATAGATGTGAGATATTTCTACAGCTAAAAAAAAAAAAAAAAAAACAAAGTCAAAGAGCTCTGCTTAATTGACGTAAAAAGTAATAGCTTACAAATTAAGTATTTTTAAAATAAATACTGACTAAGTTGACCTTCAGTTTCACGTGAACTGGAAAATATTCAATATTAAGATAACACTTGGTATTGTTTAGTTTAAGTATGTTCTAATTAATATAGACATCTTTAAAGTCATCAATATTAAGTATAATACCTTTACTGTACCTAGGTTTAATGAAAGTCAAATAAGATCCTGTTATATATGTTACAGATTTGTCAAAAAAAATAATAGTATTGTGGTGTGATAAAATTTGAAGTAAATTCAATGCAAATGAGATGAGAGTTTTGGGTAAATTTTTTAAAATATATATTTAAAATGTATGCTTAAGATAATCTCTAAATGTTTGGTATCTAAATTCTAGAGTTGTGCTAAATTAAGTTAAATGATAGGATTTTATTTAATAGCTATACCATTTTCAGATAAAATAAGATTGAAATATGAATTACTTAACATATGACTTCCTCTTACAGAGAAACTAAAGGTGTTTAGAAATATTAATAAATGCTTGGTGCCACTCTGAAATAGTCTCTATTATTAAGGGAAAGATCTCAGTGACCTAGGAAGGTAAGATAAATGTGTAAGGGAAGATATAAGGAATGGAATTATATTTTGTTAATGAAAAATAGTGACTTTGTCCTGAATCTGGTTACTTCTGAATGGAAGAAAAAATAAGGGACACACTAATACGAGTATAGAAAGCTGGGGAAGGCTTGTGGAAGAGGAACCCTGAGGAAAGAGTTTTGTACGTGGTCAGAATTGGCTAAGTTTAGAATCAATTTGGGCAAAGTAAATGAATCTTAGAAGTAAGCTGGTACAAGACTACATTTGGTTTTCTCTCTGTTAAGGGGACAAAATTTTCTTAAAATATTAATCCACCTTCAGTAACAAATTGTAAACTTCTTATGCAAATTAAGTGATCTGTTGTGTCTTTACCTTTGAAATATTTTTTGTTAATGAGTAAACACTACTTTACAGTGATCTATACATTTATCTGATCAAGTGTTTTGAAAACTTTTAACAAGCTCCCCAAATATCAATTTCTCATTAAAATTCTTTTAGTCTTCAGTTAAGTATGGGATGCTACAAAGGGTCCCTGAAACATCTCAAAGAGAGATTTTAAAGCAGTAAGTTTCATTTGGCATGTTAACTAACATGGGAAGTATTGTCAAATGAATAATAAATCTTCCTAGGTTGTATTGTATGAGAAAATATTATTAATATAGATATTCTAGAAATTATATGGACTCCCTAACATTCTGGTATATATGAAATGTTACCAGTCATAATTCTGGTTATTGTGACCAGGTTTCTTTATAGATTACAGTGTAATATTGTTTAACCATGCTGTTAATTCTGTTGTCATTTATAGGCAGGTAATTGTTTTCTTCTGATGATTTTGCAAGATACTCTCTCTTCAAGAGATTTACTGATTTCTAATAAATTTCAAACTATAGCACTGAAATAAACTGGGTAAGAAATTTTAAAGGTCTAATGAAAACTCTGATTAAAAGAATTAGTTACGTGGGACCGAATAAACTGATGAATATGGTTACAATTTTTGATTTTGTCTGAAATACTACTGGCTTTTAACCTGTTTACCAGACATAAAGAAACTCTTCTCCTTAAACTAGTTATGATTCACGTCAATTTGATAAATTATACCTATGTAAGCAGACTTAGAACAGTTATCTTTTCTCCCTATCTGATCCCTCAAGAGACTAAAATCTTTAAGGTCCCCAGTGGCTCTATGAGATAAATTAGGAAGATCGTCTCCTAACAGGTATAGGAACCTCAAGGTATTTTAAGGACTTCAAAAAGAAAAGAATTTACCTAAATCTGTTAGGCAGAAATCTATGACAAGCCCTTGACGGGGCTTTGCTGGCCTTAGCAAACCTTATTAACATTCTAGCTTAAAAGTCCTTATTAAAAGTTCCAACACAGTCAATTTAAAACAGCCTATATGATCAAATAATCAGACTTAACTTGTAAACAAATTCACCTTGATTTGACTATATTTGATAAAAATGAGGGAACTTTAGAGAGAAAAAGTTTATATTTTAGTGGATATTAAATTCTCGTTTTGTTAATTGAGGTCTATATTTAGTAAGACACTTCCCAGATCATTCCTTGCTGTCATGTTACATTGCTGCAAAGTTTAATTGAATTATTAAAAGGACACTGTATGTTTCTTTCTGAAGCTTAGTAATATATCCTTGGGTAAAGATCCAATGCCCCATGACCTGCGGCCAGGGGATTATACATACTGGAACAGGCATGACTTAAAAAACTGTCTCCAACATGAATGGAAGGACTCTATCAGGTACTCTTAACTAGACCATACACAGCAAAGCTGAAGGAAACTGACTTTCAGATTCATTTCCAATCAGAAAGAGCCCCTGCAGTGCACTGGCCTATAGAGCACTGCTCACCTTAAAACAAGGCCCAAATGGAGAAAAACTACCAGGCCAGGATGAGAAGACGACGACATATGAGGTAGAAAGCTGACCCAAGACACCAGATCAGGCCTGTATACCAATTACTTTGATAATTTCTCCTACCTTTGATTATGAACTACTCCAATTGTTAAGTTTATGGTAAATTACCTATGTCTAGTACTTCTGTGTTACCTTGGTGGGTTTCCCTACTCCAAGGCTCTAACTAGATAGCCCTCAGAAACGTTATTCTAAAAAGGAAATTATAGTTCTGTTTAGGCCACTGTTGATCTTACAAGGTGGGAGACCTCACCTGGCCAATTAATACCTGTTCGAAGCCTGACCATAAATACGAACTTTCTCGTAAGATCACTCAAACTCAGTCAGAAACACAAGAAAAATTTTAACCCAAAAATATAACTTCTTGACTATTAAATTCTTAATCGTGACTTTATTAACGTTACTAGCTGTATTACTTATATCCTGTCTATTTTTATAAGATTTTTTTCTCTTACATTTCCCAAAGTGTAGCTAGGCCTACAAAAAGATTGATGATGGCAAATCATATTGAAGAAATACATAAAATTTATAACCCTGCATAAAATAATTATAACAGTGTGATTCTAGGTATGGGAATGAGCAACGAAGGGTAAACATTTCCTGGATCATAACAGACTAGTAAGACTGGCCATCCAGAGAACTTTTAGTATCAACAGGGCCTGATAAAAACACCTAACACCTTGAATGGCAGGTCAGAAGTTTCTTCAACCTGAACTAGGAATGAGCCTTCATAGCACCCTGGGACAAAATTGGTCATGAAATGTCTCTCAAAATATTGGTCAAATTTAGGACCAAGGGGGAAAACTGTGAATGAAAATACTACAATGTGAATGAAAATACGGCAACCATGTCAGTAAACAAAGAATGCTGAAACCAAGTCATCAGCAGCTGCCACCATCTCCCAGGGAGGACAGGCCTGTGCATCCAGCACCCTGCTCAGAGGCTCTTCCTCCCCTGCTCAGCCTAGGCAGCCACTCAGAATGGTGCCCTCTGAGGGGACTCAGAATAAGAAAGGACAGAATACTGGCCCTAGATAACTAGGTGCTTGTAAAAGGAGTGAATTCAATGAGCCAAAATATTTACTTCTTCCCATACAAAGAAAATCACTAAATTCTTGAACTTGAGATGCCTGGATTTCTTTAGATAACAAGCAATATTTTATTCTTCCAACTCCCAGGTCTTTGTTGTAAAGTTCCTATATAATCCTAGCTCCTCCCCTACTTCTTGGGAGCAGTCCCTCAAACAGAATTGAAGGCTGTCATCCCGCCTCGAGTCCTCCCGCCAAATAAAGCATAACTCTAAACTTTCAGGCTACACATTTCTTTCAGTCGACAAGTCCCAGAATAGACACAACTCATCAATTCTGTAATGGAACACACTGGATCAGGAACCAAAAGCATGTTCTAGTCCAGAAAAACTACGGGACCCTCTTTCTTCCTGTCATTATACAATCCCACCAGAACTCATTAATTTGCTGTCTGCTCATCTGGCAACCAAACTCAGAGAAGAGTCAACTCAGCAGAGTGCCGTGCTGGGGAGAACACCCCACAGCAGCATGGCGGGCTGCCTGCGCTCCCACACGCTCTGCTGACCCCTAGTGTCCTCCGTGGAGACCAGGTCAACAGAGCTGTTCCCAACAGCTGAAAAGTCCCACACATTAAATAAAAGCGTTTTATTTTATACGATATTTTACGTATATAACCGTCTCTGAAGACAGCTTTGCAAGAAGCCCAAATCTTCAACATTAATCTGCAAAGGCAAATGCTGCCCCCCACGGAAAACAAGTCTTAAAACGATGCTAAGGCCTCCAAACTCCTCTCTAGGACCATCAATCAAACTATCTGCAGGCCTGCAGCTGCAGGCTGCTACATGTCTGTTTTTAGAGAAACCCCTTCCTGCCGTCAGGTGCTACAATGTCCCTCTACGCCCTCCCATCTGAGGGTAAGAGCAGCCAATGCAGAACATTGCAGGGAAGCACTGACAAGACTGGAAACAGAGAATCAGAGATAAACTAAGCCTTCTGATGACACGAGCTTGTCACTGTGTCATTTTACAGATGAAGATATATAGAGAGAGGTGGGGTGATCTTGCTCAAAGTCACACAGCTAATAAGTGGCAAAGTCTGTAACCCAGCTACACCCTCCGGTGTGACGCCCCCGCTGGGACTCCCACAGGGTTCTCTCGTGCCTGCCGGACCAGTCCTTTACTGTCACTCATAAAACACCACAGGGTCTGACACTAGCCTGGCTTTTCAGCCACTTCTCCCTCTAGTTTCTCAGGAACAAGGCTGCTCGGGACACTGTGACTTCCGGCTCCCCAAACCCTCCGTGCTCAGGGTGGTCTTGCCTGTGCATCCAGCACCCTGCTCAGAGGCCCTTCCTCCCCTGCAGGAGGACGTTCCCACTCTCCGCAGGGACACCCCCATAGGGAAGCCCTATTTTCGCCCTCAGCACAGCAAGTGTCCCAGGCCACATCCCGAGCTGCCCCATTAGGACTGCGGGTGCCAAGGTTTGCTAGTCAGACCAGCAGCCTCAGAGCCAGGGTTTATGCCCGGGTCACCCTGCAAACCTACTCCCCGCCATACAGCCCCCAGCCAGCAGGTCACCTGGAAGTCGCAGCAAGTGCCCCACCCAATCCCGAAGTCTCTTCATTTGCCAGCACCGCTGATGACTGGTCTCCAAACTTTGGTCAGTTTTGCACAAAACAGCAGCTTCCACTGTGAAGCAGGGGGTTTTCTCTTCTGCTCCCCATCCTTACTGGACACGTCAAGGGAAACCAAAAGGCCTTTTCTCAACCCTTTTCTGATGACACCCTCCCACCCACAATATTCACATGCTCAAGAGCTTTGGGTCCACGTGGTTTTGTTTCCCATACGCTAAGTGGCTCAAAACACTGCGGGATTCTTCCTCTTTTGAGAGTATTAGTTTGTACTGATTTTATCGGCTTTAATCACTTTTTGTGTCTCTCTTCAGTGTCCCTAGCAGTTGCCACTTTTTACTCCCTTCAGCAGCCTCCCTCCCAACATCTAGTCTAGGAAATCAGCTGTGATGAGGGGTCCGGGGGCAGTCACAGAAGATGGAACTAAGGCACAGACAGGCGACATAATTTGCCTGAGAAGATCAGCTTCAAGCCCCAACACTGTGTGTCACGTCCCTCTGTTTAACTCTTATGCTAAACTAGTTAACTTTTTATAGATTATGGTTATAAACAGATGAGGTATCAAAAATACATACAAGGACACACATCAACTCTATGATGTTCATTAACTCCACTATTTTGTTTCTATTTTTTTTATTTCTGTTAAAAAAAATTAGGAACCTCTGCAGTCAATATAGCAAAATGTTAATGGGTTTTAAATCCAGAATGTAGAGACGTAAGGGTATCATTAATCATAATTATTTGTATGCTCACAAAATGATTTGACAGTCTCTCTCCCCTCCCGCTACTCGCTACTGGCTCTCACCTGAGCTCCCAGACCACACATCGAACAGCCTTTCACTTTACACACAGCTGAACTCATCAGTTTTCCCCCAGAGCTCCCTCTGCAGCTTTCCCTCCTCAGAGCACAGCAGGACCATCACTTACCTCATTAATCCACCCAGAAACCTGGGCCTAACTCCATCCTACCTTCACAGACATCTTTCATCCTTTCCTATTTACCATCTAAACATGCCTAAAGTCTGTTCGTTTTTTCCCAGTGACTGTCCCACTGACTGTCCCACCGCTCAGGTGGAAGCCACCAACACTGCACACCTGGACTCACGAGTCTCACATGTGGCCCCACAGCCGCTCTCCAATACTAGACACAAAAGGGATATTGTCACTCCCGTGCTTTTATGACTCTTTTCAAACCTACTGTTCTTAGAAGAATCTCCAAGTTTTTCACCTGGTGAAGGTGTTTGCCATGAAACTTTGAGCTCAGGAACGGCAGGACACCCCTCATTCTTGGCTCTCCCCTTTCCCCAAGGCCCAGCCCTCTCCCCCTCAACCCCGCCCTCTGGCACGGTGCTGGATCAGGAGGACCTGCTGAGCTACACCAGCCTGTATTCTAACCCTGGTCTTGAGTTCTTACCAAACTGCATCACTTATCCATACAAATCCAAGGTAGATTAGAAAGATTTTAGATGTTGAGCTAGACTATTGATTTGGGGATTTTGCACTAGCAACCTGCAAGTATATGTTCTAATGATTCTGTCTTCTTAAAACCACACCCAGGTTTTAGTAGTATTTGTGGAATGTCTTCGGAGTAAAAGGGACTGTACTTTAACAGACTATATGTTTTATAACATGAACAACCCGGAGAGGGTCACAAATGGAATCGCCTCACAAGTGACAGAAGACAGGTGAGAGGCACAAAGCAACAGGTCTCAAAGATGGTAAGAGCAAAGTTGTTTCGCCAACCCCCCAAAAATTCCTGAAAGAACCAAAAATTCAGAATTTTGAAAGTAAAAGGCAATCATTTATAGAAATAAAATAAATGATCCTCTTCATCAGTGTTTCAAGATCTGACTCCAGATATTTTAGCAGGCCATACTGAATCCTAGCACAGAAAAATCAGATGGACTAGTGGTGAGTAATTTCCAGGAAAACGGCAGTAATTCCTCCATTTGTGTAAAGACATACACTCACCTGCCGAATGTGAACGTAGAACGCATTCTGGAGAAATTTGGAAGCTTCCAGGGTCCGCTTCTTAATGGCAAGGACACGGACAGCTTGGGAGCATGCTTCTAACTCAGTCACTGGCATTCTTACACTGCAGGGGGAAAAGGAGGCCCTCAGTCGAGAGCAGAGATATTCCTGACGTGTCTCCCAGGCCGCGCCTCGGGGACTCAGTGCCCTGCAGCAGCCCGGCCCCAGGCGAGGACACGCAGCGTGGCCCACCCAAGCAGGAGGGGCACTGTGCTTGAGAAATCCCATCCCCGATGGGGGCAAGAGGGGCTGGTGGGGTTGAGTGAACCTATAAATGCCCACAGAAATATGCCTGCATTCATTCAAGTGATACAAGCAACAGTAGCAGGCTATTTAACAAAATTTCAATTTTCAGCGGAAATTTTGCCATTCCTTTCCACTTGTCCCCTGCACTCTGAGACAGGCTTAGGCTTTCTCACACCTGCAACTCTGAAGCAATAGTTGTGAAGTCATTTTAATTTGCTGCAAGTGTCCTCGCTCCCCGTGTCACTGTGTCTGTCCTCTCTTAACACAGTCGGATATCTTCCTGGATCTCTACCTGAGTTCCTTTCTCCTCCTCCTCAGATCCTGAGATAAAGGACAAGTGAAGACACGTGACCAGGAAAGGCACTGTGGACTTGACCGAAATCCACAGTGACCCCCTAGGTGAGTGCTGCCCACCCCTTACCTTCGATTCTCAAGGTTCTGCCCAGGGTGACATCCAGCCCAGAGAGGTGGCCCAATTAAAAGCTATGTGGCTTGGGCACGGGGACAGGTGCAGGAGCTGGTTCCGGGGCCAGGCCCCTCCCCACGTCTGCTCCCCTCTCCACCGAAGCCACGCTGCCAAGCACTCAGGCTCCGTGATCTGATGTCCTTCTCTTCTACTCTACTCCAAACCCTTTTCCTTTTCCTTTTTTCCCTAATTATCCCCAGCTGGAGTGATTTATCAATCGCAGTAACTAAAAAATTTCCTGCAGCCGAAAATGAGGTCTCCAGATATCAATGCCCATATGCTGGCTCCTGAAGAGAGCCGCTGGCTAGGGGGACCCTCACCAACACTCACGGGCATCAGACATGTTCCAGGGTCGGCCACCCCCAACAAGAGTTAGCTGTGACCCCTATGCCCGCACAGCATCCCTGCTCACAAAAATATAGTTGACCCACTTATCGGTTATTAAAAAGCAAAACTGCAAAATTGCTCATGTTTCTTACTAAAATTATCTATGAAGTGGAAAAGGGAATTGTAATAGAAAAGAACAATTTTGACCCCATGTTAGGTCTTTTCCTTTGGCTTTAACCCTGTGCCCTGGGTTAAAATAGAAAAATAAATAGTAGAATAAATTCTATTCCTGTCATAATGACCACAAGATAAATTGCAGATAGCGATGTAAATATTAAAAAGTACTAGTAACAGCAAATACAACTCTTTGCTCTTATTAACTCAACTTCTCCTCACTATAACATGTACTATTATAATCTCCATCTTAGAGATTAAAAAAAACCTACAGAAGAGATTTATTCCATTATAAGAGAGTATTTCTAAGAATAATGTCAAAGATAATACCCATAAGGAAGACATTTACTATCCTAAGAATAGTTTGAGCCACAACAAAAATCAGAAAACTTCCTGAACAAAATGAAAGGAAAGAAATGACGAGAAAAAGCTCTGTGATACATGTTGATGAATTCACGAAGTTAATTTTCATAACATACAAAAAGCTGTCACAAAGCAACAAGAAGCTCCCTCACTTAAATGTGGGCAAAGGAAAAAAGGAATCATTCATTTTAAAAAAGTCAAATGGCTAATGAGTGAAAAATGCTCAAAACTTCACTGGTCATCAAATGCAAAGAAAAACAATGAAAAAGCACTTTTGCCTATCATATTGGCAAATATTTTTAAGATATTCTAGCTAGTGTCCATCTGTGGGAGAACAAATCATGAGCGACTTTTTCAGAGGATGACATATCAATGGATTTGAAAGCTCTGAAAAACGTACATACACACTGACTCAACTCCACTTCTAGGAATCGTTTCCTTTAGGAAAAAAAAAATCAGTCCAAAAAGATGTACCCATCAGGGCATTTACACAGCACTGTTTACAAAGGTGGGAAGAAAAACTGAAGTGAAATCATATCCAGCGATAGAGAATTGGTTACATAAGTAATTGTGCATTTTTTCATTCCCCAATGGAGAAGGAATTTCTAGTCACTTGAAAGGAGTCTGTGATGAATGTAAATGTCACATCCAAGGACTAAATTTCCAGAAGCCTTAACTAAAGGAATACACATACAAGATCACAGGAAGTTCTGTACAAGAAGGATGCAACTCAAACATTCTTTCTGACAGTGGAAAATGGAGAAAACTTAACTGTCCACCATCAAGACAATGATGCGGTAAATCAAGGCGAGCTGCGAGCGCTGAGGGAGCTGGCGTTTCGCCGTGGTCCAGGGCCTTGTCCAAAGCACTCTCCCACCAAATGTGTCCGTGGACAAGAGACGACACCCACACATCAGGAGACGCCTCCAATCTATCTGAAAGGGCCGGGTGAGTCTGGAGCGGGAGGATGTCCATGATATACCCCTGAGTGAATAAAGCGAGCTGCAGAAAAACATATAGTATGGTCTCATTTATAAATAAAGCATATATACACACACCTATACATTGATTTCTCATATGTGTATATATATGTATCTCATAGGCATAAAGGTCATGAAATATATATACCAAATTTTCAACAGCTTTTACTCTCAGGAAATAATGGGAAGGGAGTTAGGGGCCTTCCTGTACCACCACAGTTCTCTTTTCAGTATTTCAGTTAAGTATACTTGGAATTTAAAAGTTTATTTAAGTCCGAAGTAAAATGGACCATGCCTCCATAAGACAGAATGCTACACTGGTCTTTAAAAATCATGCCAGGGGAGATAGAATATTGTAGAAAAACATGTAATAAGCCGAATGGAAAATGGAGGTCTCCGAAGAGTAAACAGGGACAGAGTGCTCACTGGTTTTTATGACAGAGATGCTACACACTGACGAAAAGAACAGAAAATAAATGTTAAATTGTTAATTATTATCTCTGAGTAGCGGGACCAGGATAGAATCTTTTGCCCCTTTTTTCAGATATATTATATTAAATGCACATTATTTTTCATCTGAAAAAAGCATTTTTAGACGTGTAGTACCACGCATTGGGGAATTATACATGAATACTTACAGAAACAAATAACTAGGAGACACCGCAGCAGCGCCACACAATGTAAAATGGGCAATCCTGATTCACACCGCTCAGTTACATAAGGATCCAGAAAGTGAGAGCACCTGCTGTAACAGGGCGTGGTCCCCTTCTATTTGTCAGTTGTGTCTTCAGGGCTGAGGCAGTTCTGAGCACGGCCAGTGTCAGTTCCGGTGTCTGGATGGATGCTACTGGAGGTGAGGGCACCTGCAAGCAGAAAGGAAGAACAGAAACCATCCTCTGCCTTTTCTGTCTTGTTTCTTTGTTACTTTAAAAGAGAGGCATAAATAAGATAAACTGTGTATCTCCCCTAGTGAAATTTCAGTAATGAAACCGTTTTTAAAGGCTTCAGAGCTTATATTCTGTCTATAACTGTCTTTACAACAAAGCATCATATTCATTAAATGTTAATTGACTCAGTTAATTAACTCCCTGTTGAAACATTCAAGTAAAGAACATGAAAGGCCTTACGTAAAAGAACCACACCTGCAGTGACTAGCTCAGCTGTCTTGACGGCAAAGCAGTCAGGCCCCACCATCCCGTGGCCCTGAGCTCCTGATGCTGGTAAGAGAGCACGCTGCCGCCTCAGATGGAGAGATACTGTGAAAGCATTTTTTGAACTCTACAGTACTGACAAAACATAACTGACAAATCCCAGGCTCCTTTGAAGCTGTCATTTTCGGTTTCTGACCATCCCCAGTCAATGAGCAGAACCACCCCATTCCCGAGTCATGGGACTCACGTGGGAAGAAATTTTGTAGAAATTTCCAGGTACAGAATGTAACCAACTATATGTAGAACTCTGACAAAAGATAAGATGTAGTACTCTGATGTTGAAGACACTCAAAGTATTCTCCTAAGCCTTAGTAGCTGGAAAGGCTGGGTTTCTCCTCAGCCACTTATTTATTTCACAGCCAGTGGGCATCTCCCAAACACCCTGCTTCCCTGTGTCTGCTGGGAGACACAGGCACACTGTTGCTGTCGATCTTATAAGTCACAGGGCAGACGCGTGTCTCTCATGCCTGCCACCCTCACACAGGCTCGCCTCCTAGCCTCACTGTCTGAACTTGGCCCCACTTTCTCACCTGTTTATTTGGTATCTGTTCTTCTGTAAGCTGCCTGAAATGCTTTTTGGAACAAGTCAGAAGAATGAGTGGGTAGAGAAATGGACAGTTGGACAGGTGAGAGGTGGGCAGACAGACAGAGAGACTCCAAGAAAAGGGGAACAAAGAAAATTTCCTATGCAGAACCCTCTTCTAGTCAGGGAAGAAAACCACCACGGAGACGTGTGAAGAGGCAGGTGGCTTAGGGCTGTTTCCTGGATTCCATGAAAAGTCCCACCAAGGGAGAGGGTTGAACTATAAATAATAAAAGAAAAAAGCATGCATGCTTGAAAAATTTATCTACAATATGTACTTTCTAAAGAATAGATTCAAATCAGCAGGGCCCAATTACACAATCCTTGGGTATTTACAGAAATGAGAATCCCATCTCCAAACCACAAGGCATCCCTTCGGAGCACTGAGAGTCTACACGGGGCTGTTATAAAGCCTTCACCACAAAAGCTATGCTCTCCTGCACTTACGAGGAAAGAGCAGCTGTGCCCGGGCTGCCCACGCGCATTATTTGCACACTACAGCACCTCTACGGGGGAGGGACGCCTAGCGAGCCCCATCTGTGCAGGACAGAAAACAAGCCCGAGAGAGGTTAAGCCGACCTACCAGTTCTCCATCTCACAGGATTGGTCACTCCAGAGCAGGACTCGAACTCAGACCCACGTTTGTAATCACGGTACTACCGTGATTTGTGTGCTTTTTGTGTGTATAATACATTTGTTTCTGGCATGAAAGGATATTTAATAAATGATCGGTTGTCCTGTCTATCTCATTTGCTCACAATCAATCATTATAGTGTTGAATTGTACTCTTTTTCCGTGGAGAAAGGAAAGGAACGAGCGGGTGTTAGAATGAGGTGGGGCTCCATTATTTATCTGGTACCTCATCTCATCCAAGTCCCCAACCAGGGAGAAGGAGCAAATGTTTTCTTCATCTTTTAAAGAGAGGGCTCCACTGATGGTGACTTAACTCCAAAACCAAGTCTGGGGATAGAGCACATTCAGCAACCAGAGCTTTATCACATGTAGGAAGGCAAAAACAGCTCACGGGAGGGCTCAGGGGGTCACCCTGATTTAATTTCAATCGATAAAACAATAATGCACTCTAAAAATACTAGCATGCAATGGATTGGCTCTTTCTTGACATCTAGCAAGTTTCCACAGCCCACATGTAAAATTATCGTGAACCAGTGAAAGGAAGTGTCTACAGACAAGAAAAATCAATGCCACAGGTAAACTGAAACCCAGGCTGGAGGAAAGGAAGAGAAAGGGCATAGTAAAGAAGTGGGGAAAGGCTGGGGAAAATAAATCATCACACGGACTCTCAAGCATCATCCAACAAGCATATAATCATTCGAGAGAGAGAGTTACTGAGGTCCTATTCTGTGCAAGATTGTAGAGCGGGTGAAGCAAGAGCGCAGCGACCATGGTGGCAGCAAGTGGCAGGGCTCAAATACACTTCTGATCCCGGTAAATGGCACACTTGTCCTCAGTATAAAGGAAAAAAAAAAAAAGTAAAATAACTCTGTAAACTCAAAGCATTGTTAAAAAAAAAAAAATGAACAAAACCTAAATACCTGGACAGACAAACCAAGCACATTGCTGGATCAGAAGACAGCGCTGTTGGAATGGCAGTGCTCCCCAGAACGATCCGTATATTCAACGTGGTCTCGATCACAATCCCTGCGGTCTCCTATGCAGAAACTGACTAGCTGCTGCTACAATTCATATGGGAATTCGAGGGTCTCAGTAACCAAAACGTACTTGAAAAAGAAGAACAATGTGAGAGGACTTGTAATTCTCAATTTCAAACCTTACAACTGTATGTCTAGGTGAGATTAGAGGCCATTTTAAGTTATTAATGTGTTTATCCGTATTTTCTAAATTCTCTACAATGAATATAACTGTTACAATAAGAAAAATAAAAAGTAAGGTATCTTTTAAAACATGCACACCGATTCATTCATTGGGAAAAAAATATTTTAACTATAAAGAGGTAACCAAATATCTAGTGAAAAAGGACTACTTAAAAAGAAGTGTGTATTTACACTTTTCATAAATTGAAAACTGAAAAGCACAAACACATCAAGTTTCTAGGGAGATCGATGCAACATATTAATAGTTATTTTCAAAAATTCTAATTGAACAATGAAAACTCAAGAAAGGGAAAATCGCGATTGACAGCCAACTGCAAACACATGGAGAGCAAAGGCCTAGAAATCACAGTTCCTTTAACTCTGATACTAACTCAATAGAAGAGGAAATTCCTCCCTGTGGGGACAGTGGATTCCCATGCATAAGACAGGATACACAGTACAAACTGCACTAGAATCTGGGGTGATTTTCTTAGAAGAATTCTAAAGTTACAACATTGCTGAAAAACTATAAAAACACTGAAAGACATATTAAAACACACAGTCATATATATTATATAGAAACATATGAAGTCTGCTCCCTTGTTGCATAGAAATACAAACATATTTGTTCATTTATGGGCACTGAATATTTTATCCCAGGTAGAATATTTCAACTAAAACAAATAATCAATAATACACACCTCTTGTCAAATCTACTTGATAAGGTACTCTGCTATGTAACCATAATGTGTCTAAGATAGATCTAAAATTAGTGAAAAAGATCTTTGTATGGTTTCTTGAACTCTTCTCAAAATTCCAAGCTTAATTTTAAAATAGATCTGAGCAGTATTTCTATATTAACTTTTCCCTCGTGAAATGAACAGCACAGTCTGTTGTCAAAATTCTGTCCTTACAATGATTCACGAGCACTGTATCCTAACAAAACTGCTGGACAGCAAGGCACTATCCAGACACTGTGACCAAACAAATGAAACACAAGGAAGACAGTGACCCTATTCTGGATGTCTTACCGTCTGTGTCAACTCTGGGGTTTTTATTTGATTGGTTTGATTGGGTAGCAAAATAAAATCAATCAAGTACTTTCTTCTTTAAGCATTCTGTAAGTCATGACTCTGTTGTTAGTGTCATGAGAAGGAAAGAGTAAAGCAAGACTTCATTAGGTCAATTAGCAACAGCCATCACTGGGGAGTGAGTAATAAAGAAGTTAACTGATAGCAATGCTTCTGCCTACATGAGAACTAAAATAAACCTACACTGATCTCTTAAAGGAAAATGAGGAGATGAGGCCCCAATGAGAAAAACAAAAACTAACAAGAAATCAAAAAAGTAAAAAGTTTTTCATTAACGATTCCAGGAAGGAGTGGAGCATGGTGGTGAAGAGCACAGATGCTTGGGACAAACATGAGGGTCTGAACTCCCACAGCACTGGGTAGCTTTGACACTGATAAGTCAGTGAAATTTTCTGCATCCCAGTCTCCTATCCATAGACTGGGGACAACAACAGCACCCGTCTCCTAGAACGGTCCTAATAATTAAGTTATTTTATATATAAAAGTTTAAATAAAATACCTCAGATATTAAATATTACCCCAAAAGGACAAGGAAAAAGAAAACAGAGATAAATTGAAGTTCATCAAATTTCAAAACTTTGCTTCAAAGACACCATCCAGAAAGTGAAAAAACAACACACAGCAGAAATTTTTTCAAATCATTTATCTGATAAGGAATTTGTATCTACCAAAAAAAAAAAAAAACAAAAACAAAACAAGAACAAAAAGAACCTCCTACAACTCAACAATAAAAAGGCAACTCAATTAAAAAATGAATAGAGGATCTGAAAAAAATTTAACAAGGAAAATATACAAATGACCAATAAGCACAACGAAACGATGTTCAATATCATTAGCTGTAAGGGAAATCAAGTCAAAACCACTAGGAGAAACTGCTTCACTCTCACTACAATAGGTTATAATCAAAAAAAGAGTAACAAGCACTAATGAGGACACAGAAGATGCAGAGGTCGCAGCCGTTGCTGGTGAGGATGTAACACAGCCTGGCCACTTTGGAA
Source organism: Camelus bactrianus (assembly GCF_048773025.1). Classification (NCBI taxonomy): domain Eukaryota; kingdom Metazoa; phylum Chordata; class Mammalia; order Artiodactyla; family Camelidae; genus Camelus; species Camelus bactrianus. Next base: position 101,198,588 of record NC_133544.1, read on the forward strand.
AAACGCCTGGCAGGTCCTTAGAGAGTTGAACATTTGGTTTCTGAATAACCAGGCAATTTTGCTTCCTGGGCACACACGTAAGAGAACTGAAAACAAATGTTCACATAAAAACTCCTACAGGAATATTCACGGTGCCATTACTCATCACAGCCAAAAAGCAGAAACAACACAAATGCCTATCACGTGATGAATGGGTAAACAGAGGGGCCCAACCATACAGAGGAATATTATTCAGCAATAGCAAAGCATAGAGTACTGACCCAGGCCACAACGTGGACAAATATTGAAAACGTTACTCAGTGTGAAAGAAGTCAGTCACGATAGATGCTTCCACTTACATGAAGTAACTCGAATTACATGAAATTTACAGCAGAGGCAAACCCACAGAGAGAGAAAAGTGGCTCCCTGGGGCTGTGGGAGGATGGGGAAGATGGGGATGTCTGCTTATGCGTAAGGAGCTTCCTGTTGGGGGGATGAAAATGTTCTAAGATTGAATGGGATTCACAATTCTGGGCATAGAGTAAAAACCACTGTATATTTTAATGGGTGAATTGTTATTAAAACTGTTAAGAACGAGAGCACCTCGGGCCAGTACCTTCCCATAGTAAATGCAAATTGCTAAATTTTATTACAGGAAGAAGAAACTGCCCTCAGCATGAAAGCAGGAGTTCAGCAAATGTGAGTTAACCGAAATTGGACAAGAGCATTTCACTTGAAACAGTTGCTGAGTGTACACAAAATATTAAGACATGACAAGGAAAATCAGTTTGACATCACGAAGAAGCATTCTGCTTCAAATGCAGATCAAGGATTCTGCAAGCCCAGCTGATAGAAATGACCAGAGAAGAAACCTGTCTCTTTAAACAAGCACCAGAGCCAACAAGGAAATACTGGTGAGGAAAGCAGGCGGCCGAAAATCTGGAACAGTTTGTTACAAATAATTTTCCAATGAAAATTCAAAAATAAAATGAAAGTGATGTAATACTGTGTTGACCTCACGTGAATGGGCTTCCTCCAGTTCTCGACAGTTTTGTAACCCCGAATGAGAGACTCAGGAGTATCAGAATGGCTCCTGGGAGTCCCCAAATGACTGCCCACCAGCACGCTGACCACAATCACATCTGCCAGGGTGGAATTGCAGAGAAGAGACCAACTCCTGAAAGGCACAGGAAATATTGACAAGGGAAAAAAAGGCTGATGTCAGTCTTGGGACAGAGGCCCTGAGAGCAGAGGCCAGAAGGCTGCAGGTGAACTGGAGTGGCCCTGGGGCAGGAAGGGACCACGGGGGAGCAGATCTCAATTCTCTTCTCTCTCTCCCTCGGGTAGGAGAGATAAAGTCTGCATCCTTCTCACCTGGAACTGTGGGTTCTGGCTGGCAGAAGTCTTACCGACATGGAATGAATGACTCAAGACTGTGGAAAAAGGAAAGAAAGCGAGAGGGAGTAGGGAGCCAACTCCAAGAGCCTCTCAAATGCTCCCATATTTATTGTGTATAATCAAAGAAAATAGTCTTTAACAGTTGTGTGATAGTAAACAGGAACTTGGGGAAAGACAGGATGAGACAGAGATTGTAGAATCGACAATGAGTAAAAAGGCTTAGTTTACCTTTAGGGGAGTCATGGGGAGAGGGGAACAAGATAAATTCTTTAGATATTCATTACAAAGCAGACCACCAGTCCAGCCAGGTCCGTGTTTTGGGGATAATAGACTATCTAACAGCACGCACGCCCAGCATTTATAGCTGAGGGCCTGGGTCATTGCTGTGCAATGAACAGAGTGCTATCTAAAACCTCAAATATGCAAGCAAGGCATTGTCTCTGCTTTTTATGGCAAGGAGACAGGAGTGAGGATGCACTGGTGCTTGCTTGAAAGCAGTTACTAAGCACAATTTTTCTTCTTAAGGTTCACATGCGTCTGGAGTCTGTTAAATTTGTTAACCCAATCATGGGCTATCACATGGAACCATTATGGAGAACACCCTAGGATGACAAATCCTGGCTCTGGGTCTTTTCCTGCCAGCTTCGGCCATTCCAGCAGGGTCTAGACACATCCCTGAATAACGATCCCACAGAACCATCCAGACTCTTAACTCCTGGTGCTTGGAACTTAATTTTAGCTCTACACAACTTAACAGAGAAAAGTTTCAGAAATAATAGATATTATATTCTTTTTATATCTCATCATAGAACTGAATTTTCTGATTGCTCTAAGCTGCTTCTACTTGGTAAATCACCTAATTCTGCAGGTGAATTCAGTACTTTCCATTGCGCATAACTAGACAGTCTGGGCCCTCTGACTTCTATTGGTCAAATAAATACCGATACACCTAATTGATTTCATTGTTCATCAAATTCAGCCTGGAGGTGAGGGAGTGTCACTCTGTTCCTCAGCCCACCCTCTACTCTATTCTCTTCAGCAACTCAGGCCTCCTGAATACAAAACGTAGCATCTGTTTCCCTTCACCTACAATTTCCACAAACGCAACAGGAAACATCAGCCTAGAGAATGAATTCAACACAAATGTTAAAACAAAAATCTACAAACCTGAAGCAACTCCATCTCCGAATCATGATACACAATGACATGAAAGTAAGTGTGTCAGGTACAAAGCACGCGTGAGCCTGACCACCTCATTTCTATTCTTCAAAGGAAGGAAGTTTTTCATGTTTTTTATTATCATTCTTTGTCATTGTATCTGATTAAGCCAAAAAATAGTTTATGAAATAATTAAGCACTGCAATAACAGATTTTCGCTGTATCAATTACAGAAGGCATTCAGAGGGGATAGGAAAACCCACCAATGTAAAAAATGCAAAATTTCTTCCCCTGTTAAGAACACGTATACAAAATGCAACAGAGAACTCAAATTCATGTGGAGAGGAGCAAAAGCCACAGAATCAAAATCATTACTATGAGTCAATTCAAAATTCACTGGACAAACATGCTCAATGCATTCAAAGAATTTTAAAGGCACACTGCTAACCATTCACTTAATGATCTACAGGCTAGAGGAAGAATTTCCCTCTTTAACAGACAACAGAAATCAATAGGTTGCCCCACCAAATGAGGACCAAACAGCAATCAGGTTTTTAACAGTTCTAATAAATCAGCATGTTCTAAACATCAAAATCCAGAAATTTTAAACATTCATTCACACCACAATGAAACAAGCACTTAAAAAAAAAACAATAACCCGAAGAAACTAAGCACAATTTTCATGTACCTGGATCAATGGGAACTTCTTGTAACGCTGGAAGAAAGAACAGGCTATAGCCTTTTACTTAAAAAAAAAACTACATTTAAAGATAACTGCTAAAACACATTTCATCCTTCATGTTGCCTTGAAAAATCTGAGGCACTCGTATCTGATCAGAAAAGCAATTCTGAGTAATAGTATGTTACAATTCAGTGCCAGTTTGCTTTAGTAGAAAAAAGAAAAGCTACTGTTTCTCATCCTGCACAAAGAGTAAAGAACCTTCCTGCCTCTATCTCCTCCTATTTTCTAAGCTCATTCTCCCCAACCCTTCTGAAACAAGTATGAGATCCTTTTATTCCCACCAATATGCCAAATGACAAAAGAGTATCAATTTATTTGTATAAATATATGCCTACACCTTGATCTGGAAGAGAGAGGTATCAGAAGGCTATATGAAACTTATTTCTACCTTCCTGAAATCACACACACACACACACACACGTTCACAGAGACACAGACATGTACACACTGAATTACTGGGCAATTCACAAGCTGAGGACTTCCTATTTATAGAAGATAACTTTGTAGTTAGTTTAAAATACAAAACTGTCAGCTTTTGAAAGCCTTCATCATCTGCTAAATCATCCAAATATCAACGAGACCCAATTAGCCTTCTCTGTAGAATATAATTTCCCATGATGGCAAAACAGACCCTAAGTAGTGGATCCAAGACTCGTGTTTATCACTACCTATGATCGTTTTTAAACACATAAACAGATTCAGAAAGTATGTCCCAACAACATTTATTCTTATTGAAATAGCATATGTATTCAATAGTCTGTACAGAAAATAGGTCCCATAATGGTGTTTAAGAGCTATTTTGTGTATTGAAATATTTATTTTTAAGTTCAGACAAGGAGGGTCTGTATTACTCAGTTGTAGAACACCTGCTTAGCATGCACAATGTGCTGGCTTCAGTCCCCAGTACCTTCATAAAAATAAATAAAAATAAGTGCTTATTTAAAAATAAGAATAAATTTATAAAAAGAGTAAATGCAGACTAAAAACCACTGCAAACTAGGAGCCATAATTTTAATAAAAACAAGAGTTTCTATCAAATATTCACTGTATGACAATCAAAGAGACAACCACAAATCGCCCCTGACAACCATCACGTGTGATTCTCAGCAACCCTACTAAGTAGACACCGAAGAGAAACCCAGCATTGCGGATGAAGAAACGGAGCTCGGAGGAGCCAGGGACGCTGACCGTCCTGCTCCCCGTGACACCACGTCAGCCCAGGATGAGCGCTGACAGAGCTGCACTGTGGGGACACCCAGCTGCACGGAACCTTGGTGCACTGGGGAGTCCCAGAAAACACTCAAAACTGTTCAGTGAAGAACCAGCTCAAATATATTACATTGTGCCACATCCTTTAAACAGGGAACATGACTGAGACCTTTTTGATGCCTCCGTGTCCTTTCTGCCATTATCAATTATTTGCCCTCTCAGCATGCCCAGTCATGAATTGGACCCCATAGGAAGTGCACTCAGATGGCAGAGCTTTTAAAGCTGTTTTATGAAGTTTGTAAGACTCTGTCTATGCCTCACACAGGCGGTCATCCATCACTTCCCACCGGTGTGGATGTACCACATGAAATCACACCTTTCTGCTTTTTAAAATCCATCCATGTAATCCAGACTTTTCAATAGCAAAGAAGAAGCTCAACCAGAAACAGTGGATAGCTTTTCACCAAATGGTCTCGAACAGCCCATCGGACTACCTGGAAGCCCTTTTTTTCTATTAAACCCACTTCCAAGGACTTCATCATTTTCTGATTAGTGGATTTGGCCTCTGACTGGCCTACTCTGAGAGCTCCCAGCCTCACATCCGGGGGTGGGAGAGGACCCTGCTGTTCGGGGAAATCAGTGCGGAAGGCGGAAATCTTCCACCCAGGTCCGCACGGGTAGAAGTGCCACAACGTGCTCAGAAAATATACCGTCAGAAACACTGGGCTCCCATGGACTGATGTCACATTAACCAAACTCATGAGAGACTGATGTAAAGAAACCAGAATTTGAATTTATTAATGTAACAGGAGATGTGAAACTACGAACCAGACTGAAATATCAGAGTTCAACTATGAGTACAGATTCTCCTCAACGGCCCAATCACGGGCAGGCAGTCACATGGCAACCATGGACAGAAGCAGAGCAGGAAGGGTTTCTAGATTAACTCAATGGACTAAATTTCTGTTATACGAACAGATCTGCTGCCCAGAAGACATTTAAAGCCAATCACGGTGCACTGTCCGTGGACAGTGGCTGAGGCACGACTGTGGACACCTGTGTAACTCTCCATCCCCTGTCCTTTCTGGGCTACTTGATGCACAGAGGTACAGAGATCCAGGGATGCAGATACCTCTAAACACCCAAAGCCCATCCCTGGGAGCCTGGAAACCAGACAGCCAGGGTTTAAATACCAGCTCTGCCACTTACTAGCTCTGTGACCTTGGCCAACTTACTTACTATCTCCGTGCCTCAATTTCCACATTGTAAACCTGGGATAACAATCAAATCTCCCTTACTCACTTGTTGTGAAGATTGAAGGATTCATTTCTGTAAAACGCTCAGAAAAGAATGTAGCACATTTTTGGTGCTCAACAAATGTGAATTTAATAAGAAAGTGATTTACAAGTCTCCCTACTAATCATCTTCTGTGTTTCATGGTTAGTCTGAGTCCCAAAGAAATCCTTATTTCCCCTCTTATAAACTCTTGGAGAGCACCCTTCTCTTGCACCTCACCACCTGTTTAAACTGAGAGAAGGGATGCCTCCTCCACACTCCTCTGGTCCATGGAGAGTGCTTCCCCCTTCACACCCCTGACCCCTGGTCAACGGCTAGCACTCTTCACAATAACAGATTGAGGTGTGAGTCCGGAGAGACAAGCAGGGCATATGAATCCTTTCCTTTCCCTCCAGTGTTGGCCACCCTTGTGAAGCACCCGGGATGCTCAGCTCCATGGCAGGGCAGCCCTGTGCAGGATGGGGCAGATCATCTTAAGGGAAGGCTCGCTGTGGCCCAGAGTTACCTGGGACTGCGTCAGTCTCTAATTCTGGGACACAGTATCATGACACGCATTTTCCCACAGCCCTGAATTTCATGGAGAACGTGGCTTCATCAGTAATAAAGGAGACATTTATCGCCTGTCTGTTCTTCTGTGTCATCTCTCAGTTGGCTGCTGGAGAAAACATGTGTATAAGTATTGGGTCCACTTAAGCCCCAATATATATGAAGTACCAAAAAATTCTGTGGCTTAACATTGGTTCAGGGCGACTGTGTAACGGTCCTGACTTTGCTGATGCTAAATTATGGGTATAGGAACTATGGAACCTCCTCAAATATCTTTCATCATAAAACCAGCTTTTCTTATTTTCCTGTTTCTTAGTAATTGCCAAAGACTCTAAAATGATGGCTTCATACAAAACAGGAGCTAAACTTTATGAGCCCTTTGACATTCCCACTGTGCTAAACAATTTACATAATTTCTAATTCTCACAATTCTGCAAAGCATATACGACCATCCCCATCTCACAGACGAGGGAGAAACTCAGAACAAACTGACTCAGGCTCACGTGGCTCAGTGGCAGCGCGTGCACGCAAACCCAATTCAAATCACTACACCCCTTCTTCTATGTACAAAATCACCTCCCACCAAATGACACACAGCGGCTGGGTCAATACTCAGGGAACTCAGTACACTTTTCAGCTTTAAGGTGCTCAAGAGGCCGCTTCTAGCTGCTTTATAAAATCCCGGCTCACTGGTTGCTAACACTGGAATAAAAGACCGATTTTGCCATTGTTTGCACAGCAAGTCTGAAATGTTCACAGCGAGATGACAGAATAAAACAAAGACATAAGCAGAATAATTTTTCCAGGTAGACAGACATAATGGACATTGTGCTATTCTGAAGCACTAAGCAAAGGAATCAAAGCAAAAAAATATTTCTTAAGCCTTCTTTTACAAACAGGAAAATTAAGACTGTATGAAGGTGCAACAGGGCCTCCTATGGCTAAAAAGACCTTCCAGGTTGCCGGGAAAGATGCAACACAAAAATTGCCTGTTGAATCAGAAACAAGAATCAGATAACTAAAAGCTTCTGTAGCACATACTGCAGTTTGCTTCGGGGAAGGGAGGGGTATTCAGTATTTAATCTGACATTGCTAATACCCTTGAATATAAACAAGACACAGGCTCATGGAAACTCATCCTTGAAGAGGAAAGAATCCAGTCCAGCCACTTCATTTTACAGGAGGGGAGACTGAGATCTGGGATCTGTCCTTCCGGCAATCAGCAGCAAATCTCTCTCTCCTAGGCCTCATGTCATGCACTGTAGCAAAAACCAACAGATCTGTACTAGACCTCTATTCATAAAAGTCACGTCTGTATTTTTCCAACAGTAGGTAATCTAAGTATCTTGCAACATACTTCTCAAAGAGCCAGGAAATCATACAAGTGTATTGAAATACAAAAACTTTTATTTGCACATTAAAACAGCATGAGCTTTATTCTATTAAAAAAAGTGACATGTCAAATCAATGTTTTGATATTTTAAAACCTATTAAGCATGCAGAAAAATAAATCAAAATTTCTTTAATCACAAAAGAAAGAAGCTTATTCCCTTAAAATGATCAATGTGGATTTTTCTAAACTTAATAGTTCTGGTCAGATTTCTACGAATTTAAATGTCTGAGTGGATGGTTACACGGCAACATGAATTTTGAGTTGTAACAACACACATTCTGTTTAAATAATCTTCAAGGCCGTCTGCTTAAGGTGATTTAACTAGTCCCTGTCTCACTAGAATGATACAGATTTCATTAAACCTTCATACTGCACACACACACAAAACCCTGAATCCTTGTTACTTTAAGCCATATTCATATATTCATATATATGCATATTGAATATGCATCAGAAACAAGCCACCCTCTTTAGTATTCAGAGTTCATCCTTCTAAACTATCTGTCCTTGTGACAGCATATTTTTACTGAGCAGCTCTTGGGTGCTTCGTATACAAGGCGTCTACATCTCACAGTCAAACAAGGTAAACGGCATCACTCAAATTTCACAAATGAGGGAATGTACTTAAGCCATGAAAACAACTTACATATTCATCATCAGGAAAGAAAAGAGTAAAGATTTTACTTACAATATTCACTGACAAAACTTTCCTCCATACTAAGACTACATAGAACCAATTCAGTCTTTGTAAATTTTTCTGTCAATAACCACCGCTAGAGAAAAACAAGCAACATCATTAGCAATGGTTGGACTTTCAAAGCCCACTCCTATTTTGCACTATAATCATTTGTAATGTTTTGTTTTTAGTGTTTACAGAGCACTAAAATAAAAAAATATAAACTTTTTAAGTCATTGCCTGAGAATGCAACATTTGTGAAAATGTACAATTTCAATTTATGCCACTCTGTCTCACATTCTCACTGGTGTGTCTCCTTTGAAGGCTTCATCAAACTGAGACCGCTAAAATCGTTCATTTATGGACTCACAGGAGTTCGGGAAACCACTCAACACGGGGCTGATCAGAGGAGCCATTGAGAAAGCATCCTGTGCAGCCTGGGTTCCAGCCCTGAGTCTGCCAGCGCCAGCTGTGTGAGATTTTGGACAAGCTGCCCCATCTCTCAATCCCTCAGCTGCAAAAAAGGAGACACTGATACCTACCCTTAAACACCTGCTATGAGGTAAAACATGAGGAAAGCATTTTAGCCTTAGGGAGGTGTCCACTCAGAGCAAGCTTGGTCATTATGATGATGAGGATTACTTTTAATAAGTTAAGGCAGACAAAAAATTAGAAATCACCATAAAGGAGAAACATTTTACGTCAATTAGCATTTCCTTTTGAATGGATTGCAGATAGTTTTATAGAACTTTTTAATAAACCAAATTTTGTCCACTAATTATAGATTTACAGGTTCATGGACATGTCTCCAGAAAAAGAATTAGAGGCCTCTAATCTCTGAATACTAAGAAAGAAAAGTTTAAAAAAAATCACGGGGGAGATTATACCTCACTTGAGAGAGTATGTGCTCAGCATGCATGAGACCCTCAGTTCAAACACCAGTAACTCCATTTAAAGATTTTTTTTCAAGAAATGGAGAATTAAATCAAAAAGATGGAGGAATACAGAATTTTTTTAGAGACTCAAGTCAGATTAAAGATGGGGGAAAAATATCCATTTCTCATATGAAATCTTGAGAACTATGTAAACCGGATCTGAGTTGTCTAATCTTTTAACATTATTCATGAATTCATATTACCAAGTCTTAAAACTGCCTGATAAACCACAATGGTGATACTGATCATAACAGCTGCCAACACGGATCGAGCTCCGGCTAGGACTGCTCTGTTCGGCCATCTCTTCCCCTGAGGCCACACCAGGCTCAGAGCACTAAATTTTGTCATTCATGAGCATCTCGTTTAAGTCCTCCCTTTGTGCTCCTCAGTCTCCCCTCACCAGCCCCTCTGAGGGAAGCACTGTTATCATCTTCCCCACCCGCAGGTAAGGCCACTGAGGCACAGAGACTAAACCTGCTCCAGGTCACATCGGCATAAAAGGACGTCTATATTTCTGCTGTTTTACTATTGACAAAGGAATCTGAGATATCAATTCAAGGGAGACTGTTAAATAATCAAGTCTGTCAGGTCTTCACCTCAAAGAGCAGATACTATAGATTCCTGATGTAGGATGAGGCTGCCGCCACAAACTGACTCAGCTTGAAATTAATATCCAAGATGAAGCAGCGGATACACGTAAATATTCACGATTGTCAACTCCGCTCACGGGTCTGGGCCCTTCACTGCCTGAACGGGGGTGAATCCCCCACCCCTGTCAGGGATGGAAGCGCGGCTCTTCCCAGTGTCACCCAGGCTTCACGGGCTGTTTCCCCCCACAGGATCTCCACAATGATTAAAAATCTCTCAAGATTTTTACACCATGCAATACTGAAAGACATTTCTGCAGATGGAGCACTTTTTCAGGCTTAAAAATTTTTTGCTTACACTCAGCAAGGGGGAAAATAACACATGACTCTGCAAAGTCTCTGAGCCTCACCACTCACAGGAGTAGAATGGCCTCAGCACAAGATGACTCTTCACGGATGAGAACAAAATAAATCCGCCCCCAACCACAGGCACTCCCAGAGACAGCGCTCAGCAGTCTTCTGCACACTCACGGTTGTGCAGCCCTCACCACCATCTATTTCCAGAACACTTCATCACCCCAGAAGAACACCCCTGCCACTAGCAGTCACTCCCCAACCCCTCTCCACCCAGCCCCTTGCAACCATCACCTGCTCTCTGCCTCTGCATGTGACTATTCTGAGCATTTCAGATCACTGAAGTCAACAATATGTGGCCGTTTGTGTCTGCATCCTTTCACTTAACGTGCTGTTATCAAGGCTCGTCCATGTTGAAGTGGTATGAGCATCTCTCTCTTTTTTTTTTTTGAAAGTGTTAAAGTTTATTAGAAGGTGGTAAGTACTATCAAAAAGAGTAGAGAGGAGCATAAGTGATGGTGTTTCAAAGGGAAAAGGGCGGGTTGAGCAGTCAGGGTGGTCTTCCCAGAGCAGGTGGCCTTTTTCATATTCCCCTTTATTTATTTTTTCTTTTTTATTCACTCTTACGTCTGAATAATGTTCCACTACATGGAGATACTACATTCTGTTCATCCATTCAGCAGCTATGTATGGACGAGGTACAGAAGAATGAGTGTAAGAGGTGACTAGGCAGGGATGGCATTTAAGCAAAGGGCAAGATGTGCTTTCAAAAAAAAAAGAAAAAGCCAACAGAGGCACAAGGAAATTCAGCGCGTTTCTGAGAAAGTGCATGCTTGCTTCAGCATGACTGCCGTACAGGGCTGGGGGGGTGGGGAGTGACAGGAGACACAATGAGGGAGTAACCTGAGAATATTCCCCATGCAAGCAGCTCAGCCAATTCTCCTCCTTCATCCTGTATTTTAGAGCCATTTTTGATAGGTTTTCTATTTCAAGTAACAGTACTTAGTTACATCTGATCATCTGCATCAGATCACCTTACCTCCAAGCCACAGAAACTCATTCACTGACTGGAGCAGCTCCAAGACATAACGGTGATGGACCAGGGAGTCTTGCAGCATCCCGGCCTGCAGGCACAAACCCCCACATGTTCCATGGTGATGTCCGGAAAGTAAAATGCATGGAAATATCTCACTGCTTGTGCACGATATCTGCCCCCAAATTGCCCCAAAATCATGCTGACAAAGCACTACTGAGCCCTCTCACTACAAAAAAAAAAGAAAAGATAGAGAGAGAGAGAACAGAAAAGAAAAGAATAAAGCTAAGAAGGCATATTTAGGGTCTTCCATTGAAAACCAGCAAGCATCACTGCCAGTATCTCAGCTGGAATGGTCCTGTCTTCAAAAACCACTGCACAGTTACATTGCAAACGTGATAGACATATATGTATTCCACGTAGATGATATTACAGTAGGATTTTTCTTTTCAAAATTTCCAGTTGCAACATTAACACAAGAGAGTTTATGTTTCAGCTTTAAAAAAATCAATTATCTTCCACTTTCTTAATTTTGAACCTATTATTATTTTATAAAGGGTGCTATGCTGCAAATTATAAACCAACTGTTTGGCTTCTGCCAACAAGAACTTTATGACTTCACTATTTCAAAGCAAGATTTAATGATGCTTTGAAATGTGGGGCCTGGGGCGCTCACTAACAGCTCTTTAAATACTGACAAGGATGTGCTATTTAAGTAATGCAAAGGCTCTAAATCTACATTAACTCAGAAACCAAAGAAACTACACCAAAGCCTTACTTTATCATTTTTAAATTTTGCTATGCTTTTGAATATTAAATTTCTTAAAAGATATGATTTTTTTTTGAGAAAGACAGCAGCTGTATTAAATTTCCTCTCACCAAGAAAGCAATCTTTATCAAGAATAAATACCCCTATGGAAATCCAAAAGACGGGACGTTTCTAGCTAAGTGAACATGCAGATCTCAACACAAGCCTAAATCCTATCAGATCTCACCCGAACGAGCTCAACAAAGTCCTGGACTACCCTGAAACTTAGCTCTACTTTTCCAAATGTTGGCTGAGCTAAGATCATCACACAAGGCAGGGAAGAAGAGAAAAGTCCACCTGGCTGCATCCGTTTTCTTCCAGCCACAAGGTGCCGTTAGGGGGTCTCCGTTAATAAGCCCTCCCCATGAGGAAATCCGGCATCCACACTGCCCCTGCCGTCCCCAAGCAGCCCCGACGCCCCTCTCCCACTGGTGGCTCCCCAGCCTGTCAATGGTCTTCTAATGACCCTCCCAGTTGCTGGCACTCTCCCCCTCTTCCCCGCTTCACACACACACACACACACACACACACACACACACACACACACACAGCCAGGACAGCCTTCCCAAAGCACAAATTTGATTACGTCACCCCCACTTCAAACCCTTCAGAGGCTCCCTGGTAGAGTTCTAGCCCCACCCCCGACCCTGCTCGCCCACCTTCACCACAGTACCCAGGTCCACAATGACCTCAGGTGCCCCCTGACATGCTGCTACTTCCCACTTGCCTCCAGGCTCATTTTGACGGTTTGTCAAGGAAGCCTTCCTTCCCTCGAACCTCTGCCCTTTGGGTTAGGTGCCCCTGCTGTGTTCCTAGAACATTCTACGCTAAGACAACTTCTGACACTGCTAAGCTCTCAAGAAGCAATACATTTTTCTTACTACTGTGAGTCCACCCTCTCTCCCCTGGACACTCAGAATTGCATGTGTTATGAATAAATGAATGAAGGGGTGGGTCTCAAAGGGACGGGCAGAGTTGCTCTCACCAACCCCGACCCCTTCTTTCTGTAGAACATCAGAAACAAAACCAGGAGTACCTCTCCTGAGGGTCACTTTCTGCTGACACACTTCACTGCCTCTTCTGTGTCAGTTCTAGTAAAAAAGCAAGCTCCTCCAAAACCCTCCATCCCTAGGCCCACTCCAGGGTCCTCCCAAGCAGGGGCACCCTCCACCCTGGACCACACAGTGCACTCTCACCGAGTCCCCACCCCACAAGCCTCCAGGCCTCTACCCGGGCTGCTCCTACCACCTGAGTCACCCTCTTGATTCCTTCTCCTGGCTGACTCTTACTATGTCCTCATAACTGAATGTAGAGCCCATTTCTTCAAGGAAGCCCTCTCTGATCATGTCCTTTAGCTCTTGGCTGGGCTCCCTCTACAGCAGGACTGCTTGGCGACCAAATGGTGTTTGTCCACCTGCTCCTCGGAGACCATGACCTCTTGGAGGCCACGTGGGAAAAAGGAGTGAGACGACAAGAGGGGTGGGAAGAGCAAAAAGCAAAATCACAGCCCAAGTCCCAGATTCAAGGATTCCGTCTCAGAAGAAAAGAATAAAATATTTCATACGTATGTCATTTGGCTATGAGTTTTGTGGCTCATGGAAAGCAAGAGGTTGGTGTTATAGTCTAAAATCCAAGTTACATGCAAAGAAATGTACATATTCATATCCAAAGGAAACCAGAGCTGCTCAACAACAGTTTGCAGTTAAAATCAAAGGAACTTTGATAAAGGCAAACTCTCTCTCTCTTTTTTTTTTTTTTTTTGTATCATATAGTTGTAGAAGTATTTGTATAACTAAGTGATGGCTACAGCCTATGATTCTGCACTGGAGTGTTTGGGGCTGAGGAAGCCCAGATTACATGCACTGTGTAAATACAATCACACCAACACACTGACAGGCGCCCTAGTGGCTGAGCTGAAATTCCAAAGCAGACAACCTTACGTAGCAAGACAGCTCTCATTAGAAAATAAGGTATGCAATGTTCTGTACTCAATTACATACGTTATATGGGCCATTAAGCGATAGTGCATCTTGTCTAATGAAACCCCAAAATAAATTGTTAACGTCGATTTTCTCCTTCTGACCCTTCTTTGCTAATTTTGGATATCAAACCCTCACTCCATACGGAAAGCTCAGATCTACGCTGCAGCAGGTTACATCCCGTGGAAGAAAGCCTATCAAGGGAGAACTGGAGAGTTTCCCTTCAGAAGCTGCTAAGTCTGGTTTTGCACATGTACGTCATTTGCAACTACGTCAGCGTCAAAGGAGTAAGACCTTAACTCTGTGGGGCGAAAATCACTGTGGTGCTTCTGAACCATTAAAGAACACTGAGCTTTGTGAAACAGTCCTGAGGCACTTAAATCGTACTTTTTGTGAAAGGCTCCAAAACTGACCCAATTCACCAATCCAGGTACAACAGGGAGGTACCGGAATTAGTAGATAGAACATGCCCTTGAAGTCTGACAAGGCCCTGCTTGAATCCTGCTACAGCATTGACTAGCCTCTAAACGGACCAATCCCTTAACCCCTCTGAGAAGGCTAGCCAATCTTCAAAAGGGGGCTGCCACCGCCCACCTGGGGGACATGGATGTGAATGCAACACGCAAGTAGTGCGGCCGACTGGTACCTGACACGAGGCCTGGCTAGTTTCCCTCCGCTGCCCTTCTCCCCCTTTAAACTTGCATTGTTCCCCCTGGTAAGGGTCAAGCCCCCGGACCAGACTGCCCGATTCTTCTGTGTATCCCCGGATACATGCCTTACCTTTAGGAGGCCAGAAAAAGAACTATCTCCTCCAACGTCACTATCAATGTTCTTAAGAGTCTGGGTTTTTTTAACTCTATTTTGCAGGGAGACTATTCCAGAACTGTCCAACCACCATTCTCCACTTTGGCTCCTCTCCCAGCGCCCGTCCCTTCTCACCTCAAATCTTCTGTCTGCTGGCCTTTTGTTCGTGGGAAAGAGAGTCCGCTAGGGTGGAGACTCCCTAGGCCTCTGTCCCTCCCAAACAGGTGAGTGTGACTACCTTCTCCCCACTCCCCACTCCGACTCCAGCTTCCGAGGAGGTTCCCCTCCCGGACCATGCAGCCTCTGCATCATGCCAAGACGCGCACGCGTGGCCACAACCCTCCCTTCAGATTTCTTCCTGGGTGGCCCTGCCCACCCCGAAGACCCTTAAGGATAAATGCCATTGCTCTGAAAATCCCAAATGCCACTGACTGACACACCAAAGCTGCATGGTCTGGGCTTTCCTCCAACCCAGGCACAGCCCTGCCCCGCCTCAGCCTCAGTCTGCACCTCTCGAGATGAGCTCATCCACCTGCACGGCTGTGAACACCAGCTAAGAATGACGACCCCCAACGTGTATCTGTGTTCCGGCTCCTTCACCTGAGCCCCAGGGACATAGACCCGAGTGCCTCTTTGAAGTCCTAACTTGGATGACAAATGGAATCTTAAAAATGCCTCATGTCCACCATTTACTCTAGAGTTCGATTCCTGTCAGGTACCTCCCAGGCTCCCGATTTTAGTAACAGACCCAGAACCCACCTAGGTGTTTGAGGTCACATTCAATTTCCCCTGTTCCTCCCCCCGGCCCTGCCCTGGAATCAGTCCTGTCATTTCTATCGCTAAGCCAGTCTCAAGTCTGGTTCTGCAAGGACCACGGATGGAACCCCACAAGCTCATAGCAAGGTGCAGTGCATCACAGTCCTCCGAAGAGAGCTACCTGGAGAGGGAGGCATCTCCTGCCGCTGGTCACCTCAGAAGGCACTGGATTCTCACAAAGTAGTCCCAGGAGAAGGGACTCAAGTTTCTCCTGTGGTCTGAACTTTGAAGGGCCCGAGGTTTGGGGCAGTTCCTAGTTAGCAGACACACCTGCCAGTGAGCAGATGAGGATGGGGGAACCCAGGCAAGGCTGTTCTCACTCCAACCCCTGGGCTATCGGGAGCCACGGGAAAGGCCTGTGTCCAAGGCACAGCCCAGCCTTCACAGATCCCAGCCTGCATTTGCCAACCCAGATAGCCTAGACCCCTACTTGCTACTCTTACTTCTGTTCTGTTCCCCCCCAGAATGCGATGGACTCTTTCAGAAAGTCTGGCCTGTCTCAAGCGAGACCAAGTCAGTGAAGGATGAAGTGTCCACAATTTGACCAGGGCATGAAAGGAGAAACAAGGTCTCATGGCCAGCATGACTTTGGTGGCCAAACCCTTTCCCCGGGTGAGATGAACCAGAGTGTGGGTGAGAATGCAAGGTCACTTCACGGCTGACTGGGGTGTTGGAGGCTCACTACCGAAAACTAACGACACGGCCGTCAGTGGTGGACGTCAGCTGCAACAGACACGGAGTCAGCTATTTACTGCCAACATGGGTTAATAGTAAAGGCTGGTACAGGGAGGCCTGCATGGCTGCTGAGGCAAACCACAGACCCGGCTCTGAATGCCCACTGGCTGGAGCAGAGAGGAAGCTACGGTCCCCTTTAGCGGTCCCTGTGTCCACCAGATCCAAGTGAGCCAGCTACTTAGGAGAAGGCCATGTTGTTCTGATACTCAGAAAAACCAGCCTCGTAAAGGGAAAATAAGAGTGGCATGGAGCTTAGACCCGCTCCTGCCTCTCTATGAAGGCAAAGTAAAGTAAATGGCACGGGGAAGGTGAATGCAAAAACAAAAAACAAAAAAAACATAAAACCGGTGACTGCTTCCTCCAACAGCATCCCCTGCAGCTGCTCATCTCCGAGCCTGCCACTTTCTCACCAGTGACCACCGGCCAGGAAGCTCCGTCACACACGTCACACAGCGACAGCCCGGAACCGCGTGCTAAGCACGTTTGTGTGAAAGACAGAATAAAGGAAGATGCTGCAGATTTTGACTTTCCAAGTTTAAATACTCCATGAAAAAATCCCTCAGCAGCCGCCTAATTCAATTCGCATCTCGCTTCTTCAAAACAATCAAACAAATTTAATAAGTGCGCATTTGTCACCAAACATAAGGAGGACCAAACTGGTTCCTCAAAGCAAGGATTTTAACAGGTATCAAACCCCAGTGGGTGATGTGCTAACAAAGCAAAAATTCCAAAAAACTAGAAAATAAAAAGATGACTAGGATAATATATGGATCAAGGCAACTGTTAAGGTTTTTGCTTTTTAAAGCGATGGGGACAGCACGGAGGACAATCTGGCTATTTCCAATGCAGGGTGTGCACAGTCCACTTTTCAGACGCAACAACATGCTCACAGGGCGGTACAAGATAGAAAGGGAAATAGAAAAAGGAAAAGAGGAACAGCGAAAATTAGAAACACATGAGAACAAAAATAACTGACAGCAATTACAAGAATTTAGGTGAGTTTGGTGAGGACAGGGACGAGGGGACGGTGAGACCCACCCTCACCTATTGTTCCAGGGAAGGCAGGGGCCTGAGGCGAGGGGCGCTGCCGGGGGACCCCAACGTGGTCAGCGCCCCAAACCTAAACTTCACCTAGATGCGTGTAGACAGCTTTTGAGCTACAAAATGTGGTCGCATTTCAAGCTTTACAATTTTACTCACTCCCAGCAAGAGTAACAGGAGAGAATTAGGCTCTGTTCCTGCACGAAAGCATTGTTTAAAAAAAGTAATGACTGTGGAATAGTAAAAGCAACAATGGAGTAAAAGTGACTGGAGGAGAGCGTACTTGACCCGAGCTCACTGGCCGTGTTATCTCACTGACGTTCAGATGCTGGCTGAGCCCTTACGGTACCAAAACAGACAGATCCACCAGGAGGGAGGTTTAATGCTCTGCTGTATTTTGATGCCGAAAGCCATGCCTGGTACACGAGGTTCTGGGTAAACAATGGTGACAGTGTCAACCACTATGGGCTAAGCACACAACCAGCTACTCCGCCAAATCCCAAGGACACAGTTCAAAAGGCAAAAACAAGCTGGCATTCTCTGGTGGGTCTGCAGACTCAGAGCCAAGCAGTTGCTGAGCAAACATATCACAAGTGATTCCTGTGACAAAAGAGGAGGGACTGGCCAGGGGGCTGGGGCAGGGCTACAGGCTTCCACTGCTCACCCACCATTCAGTCCAGGGGGATAAGGTGGTCCCTGCTTACGTTGCACCGATGCACCTACATTCACTGACGCCTGGGGACTAAGCAGGAGGTGACAGGTTACGGGAATGGAGCCAGCCTGGTAGTGGCACGGTGCTGGCATCTGTGCCCTCGGCTATGCCCAGACCACTACATCTGCCAGCTCATCTACAAGAAGCAGAAGGGGAGAAAACCGTGTAGATCACAGGGCCCTGCGAGGACAAGTACAGGTCATGGCCACGATATGCCTCGCCCCTTCCTTAAGCCATAGAGGTATGACCGGGGAGGAAGTGAAAATTCATCCAGAGCCCGCCAGGCACCACAAGCAGGTGGGACTCGTGTCCCCTGTGCCTGTCACTCACAGGAATGCCCTGGACTATCTTTTTATCAATTCTCTGGCATCTTCTCCTCCAACTTACCAACAACCAGAAAGTAGAATCTGATTTTAGACTCACAGAGAATTGCAGAACACCTCCTCCACTTCGGGCCCGGCAGCACGTGCCAGGTCCTCCGACCGCCACCTGTGGGACCGCCATAAGCCCTCTCCAGAGTCAAGGCCCGAGGCCGTAGGCCGGGGGGACACAGATTCCCACAATCTCCCCAGCAAATAGGGACCACCTCTCGGCAAAGGCATCTCACCCTCTTCTTCTCGAGGGATATCTCAATAGATACACAGGGAAACAGAGTAGAAGGTTTGGGGGTAGGCAGCCCAGAAGAACTCGTCTGCACTTCCAAGGCAAAGTGGGTCCGTTGACCTAATCACAGGGACAAAGTGAGGACGAATCTTTCCCTGCTGTGCCCCATACTCCGTGACATGCCTTTCCCTGCGTAAGAAGTTCATTTGGAAGCCCCTGTCAGTGTTTCTGTTGTCCTAAATTGGCATGGTGGTTGTCAGGCAGGGAGACAGGGCCTGGGCCGTGCAGGTGCTGGACCTGGGAAGCAGGAGACACTGGCTCCACCCCCAGCTCAACCAGCGCCTCATTCTGCATCTCAGGATTCAGCATGACATCTATAAGCAAAGGAATGAGACTGTCCCAGGAGAGGCTGTCCAACAGGAATGAAATGTGAGCCATTTAAAGAAAGTTTCCCAGTTGCCACATTTAAAGAGGTAACCCCCCCAAAAAAACCCCTAGAAACTGATTTTAAGAACATATCTTACTTATTCTACTGTATGTAAAATACTATCATTTTGACATGTAAACAATAAAGAAAGTAACAAGATTGTTTACATTCTATTTACTAGACAAGTCTCAGCGTCTGATGTGCATTTGACGTACAGCACATCTCAGCTCAGAGTAGCCTCCTCCCCAGCTCTCCTAGCATCAGTGGCTTTGGCTAATCTATTGGACAGCAACTCCAGGGGTCACACCAGGGTAATTGGCTGAAAAGCGGGAGTAAGTGTCAATAATAACCCTAAAAGAATCTCTCCGAAACAAAGGCGGATTCACTTTTAAACGTCTGAAAACTGGCGGGTTGCTCCTCCCTCACGCCTTGGCTACAAGACAGCCCTCCTCCTTGCTGATCCCTTTCTGGATGTAGGGAAGCAACCCTTCATATAGCCAGGGTGGCCGGGCATCCAGGTAGACTTTCCTGTTCTCTGTGTCCAGTCCCACGAAGTCCTCATTCTCAAACAGGATGTACAGCAGGAGGATCTTGTCCCCAGACTTGTCGGATGCAACGTCCAGCCACTTGGATTTGAGCATGATGAAGAGAGACTCAGTGAAGTCCTCGATCCTCTTCTCCACCACCCAGCAGTCCTCGTAAATTGACGGCCACGTTGGTGCGCGGCTGCTCGGGCACCTCCCCATGCAGCACAAAGACAAAGAGCCGAGAGTCATAGAGCGGGGTGCCATACAGCTCCTCTGAACGTGGAGCTTCTCGAAGGTCTTGGCCAAGAGGCAGTCGGTAATGGTGACAAGGCCCACGACCTTGTGGTGGGTCTGGAAGTCGCTCCACCCATTCTCGGGCGCATAGTGGTGACTTTAGTGGATACAGAGTGCCCACTGCTAGCCGCACGGGCTGATCTGCCTCACCAAGGAGATTCGCTTATAGATGCATAACAAATTCTGCTCTGAGATGATCCCCACGGGTTGGACCACCACGGGGAGAGTCTGGTGGTCCTCAGCACACTGCACGTAGTCAGGGATGTTCATGTTGCAGGCCCTGACGAGAGGGAAGAGGAGACCGAGGTACATACTGTGCTGCGGGCTGCGGGCCTCACTGGGTTGCGGTGACCTGGTGTGTACCAGTCAGAAGGCAGGGGAAGCCCAAGCAAAGCCGGGGGTACAGTTTGTCCTCAGCGTCTGCACATGGCTACCGCAGCTCAGATCACATTACGTAGCTTTTGGTCTAGGCCTCCACCCTCTGCAGAAAAGGGTCATTTCTTGTTTTCTGTTTCCAAGCACCTAGCCATGCCCTGATGCAAAGTCAGTGCTCAAAACTGCTGAATAAAGGAATGAATAAAGGAACTGCTTCCACACCCCTCAGCAGGATATAATGCAAAGAAACACAGTAGGATCAAAAGACCTGGATTTCAACTCCAATTTATTTGAACTCCTAAGCTGCAGAATACTTGATAAGAAAACTTGCTTTGGGGAGGAGGGTACAGTTCAGTGGTAGAGCACATGCTTAGCATGTATGAGGTCCTGGGTTGAATCCTCAGTACGTCATTTAAAAAAAATGAAACAAATAAATAAACCTATTTACCACCCTCAAAAATATTTTTTGAATTCCAAATTCAAGAAAAAAAAAAACACCTTGCAATTGACACAACATTGTAAACATGAGTATACCTCAATTAAAAAAAAATCCTTGCCTTACAAGAATATATTTGGATTATGGAAGTTTACAAATGTAAAATGCCTAGGGTACCACCTGCATAAGAAGAAGGAACTGTTCAAATTTACTATCCCTCATTTATGAGCTATATTTCCTTTGGGGGTTTATAACCTCTCAGAGCTAATTTTCTCAGATTTAAAAAAAAGAAGGAAACATTACCAGATTCTCCATACTGCTGAAGAATCAGATAAACCTATGATAGCATCTGACCCACAGAGTTTACTCAATAAATGCTTGTTGAATGAATGAACAAGCAAAGTGAATGCTGCTCCCTGCCACAGAGCATAATGATGGTACTGCCTGGAAATCCCAAGCCCACGTTTCACCCGACTCTACACTAACCATGTGTGACCTGGGCAGGCCTGTGTGTTCCTCTTAACCCCAGTTTAATCATGAATAGAAATGAGGGCAATAACACAAACCTCAAAGGGTTAGTGAGTCATTACTGAATTGTATCCCAACTTTTCAAGATGGAACCTTTAAAGAAACTTGGGCAAAAAGTCCGTAGGCCCTCTCCATATTATCTCTTACAACTACATGGGAATCTACATTATATCTCAAAATAAAAAGTCTAATTTATTAAAGAGGCTATTGAGGTTAAATGAGCTCACTGTCTCAAATAAGGAACACACAGTACAAATAGGTCAATGCCCAGCCCATGAGATACACTCAGTAAACATTCCCACTGAGCCCACTGGTCCCTCAAACTTCAGAGCACGATGATGTGTCCTCATGGCCAGAGGCCCCTGCACCTGAAACTAACAAAGCTAATGGTCCCCACTTTCAAGAGCCCCTGCCGCCACCGTAGGTCTAATTTTGTACTTGTAATTTTTTTCTTTTTATTAAATAGAAAAACGTAATTGCATAGCCTTCAGGTCACCAAAAGCAGACTACAGAGATCATGATGGCAGCCCTTCTTCGTGAAACAATAAAATGAAAAGCAATTTCCACAAGATCTCTGTGTAAATCTACTAGGGAACTTCATCCTGGACTGAGAGGAAGAGGACTGGGGAGGAGGGGGCAATCTGCGGCACACAGACCCAGGGGCCACCTGTCCCACGATGGACTTTAGACCCAACACTCACCCTCAAGGAACTTCAAAATAGACACAGACAGAGTGCTGTGGACAAGATTTTTTTTTTTAAAAGAAATCCCTGATTCTCTCGCAGGTTTTGTTTCTACCGAGAAACAAAAGTCTTATGTGTATAATGTTTCACAAAAGACTTAAACTATAATCACCCCAACTTGACGCATTAAGAAACTGAGGGAGAGAGGTTTATCACATTGTGCAAGATTAGAGAGAGGCAAAAAAAAAAAAAAGATTAGAGAGAGGCCACGTCAGACACTGTATTTAAATCCAAGCCCCTGTTCCAGTGCTCACACTAGAAAGTGGTATATACTGCCCCTTTCCTGCCCTCTCCCTGCAATAAATGTCTGAAGAGTCTTTTCTGTGCCACCTGGAATCACAATAACTTCAATTTTCCACAAAGAGCTATGTCACTCCATGGAGGATGTGTCAAAATCTGTATGTTGAATGGGAGGAGAGATTTGTATATTCGGTTTCTCAAAGGAAACATGGCTTAAAAGGAACTGAAAAGCACTTTTCTAGTCTAAGTCTTCATTGTGCAGAGAAGGAAACGGATGCTCAGAAGAGATGAGGAAAGGGCCTTATTAACAAATATTGCCTCAGCGCAGCACCAAGCCAGCCTTGGGCACTTCTGGGGGAGGATCTGGAAGGCCCAGGAGAATGAGTCTTAGAAAACGGAAAGAGAAGAAGCATACGAGGCCCCGTCTCTACACCACCATACCATGAAGTTCCACCAAATTACCCAGTATGGGTGCAGCCAACATTAAGGTGGGCTAAACAGGTTATGGAAACCTGGAAGTCTCAACCATAGTGGAAATTCCAACGTTTACTATGTTTTTTTTCCCAGTTCAAGCATCAGCTCAGTGGGCACTCTGTACCAGGCACTACATGAGGCCTGGAGTTCTAACAAATACACAACTCTTATATCACGTTTGCAAACCACACACAGGCCCACCAGAAGGAAAATTCCCACAGATAAGGTGGAATTACTGAGACTGAAAGCAGCCAACCAGCATATATTACTAGCAAATAAGGTGCTGCTAGAAATAGACTCATGGACATAGAAAGCAAACTGTGGTTAGCAGGCAGGAAAAGGGGGATAAACAGATACACATTAATAAATATAAAATAAATGACAAGGACCTACTATATAGCACAGGGAACTATATTCAATTTCTTGTAATGAGTTGTACTAAAAACAATCTAAAACATATGTAGATACATATGCATATGTTTATAACTGAATCTCTGCTGTGCATCTGAAACTAACATTCTAAATTGACTACACTTCAATAAAAAATAATTTTAAAAAATAAGTAAAAATAAAAGCAACGCCATTTAGAAAAAATAAAAGAATACTCTGATCCCCTTAGCTGTAGGTGCTGGAGAATTCTGGTTACAAGCACCAAGTCCACTGGATCACTCCAGCACTGGCTGTCACTCTTTCTGACCATCAGAGAGTCACTTGGCTTCAGTGAGTTTACTTTTCTCTTCTGTGAAAGGCTACAGTTGCAACTAACGATGTATAGAATCTCATCATTCACAAACCCAACAATTAAAGAGGACTTCCCATAGGCCAGGCTCTGGAAATATGAAAATATAGGGTCCGAGATATATTCATGGGTAGAAGAAATTTATGCCATAAAGACATTAATTCTTCTTGCTTTGATAGACAGATTCAATACAATTCTGTTTAGATTTCCTACCAGAGTTTTTATGGGTAACAAGATAACTTATGGTCAGGAACAACCAAGAAACTTCTTTAGAACCAGCACTGGGAAGGGGTGGATAGGTCATTCATTTCCACTGGTCTTTCTGAAGTGATGAAAACGTTCTGGAATATTAATGATTGCACCACTGTGAATATGCTAAAGGTGCTGAATTGTAGCATTTAAGTGGGTGGACTTCATGGTGTGTGAACAATATCACAATAAAGATGTTAAATGAAAAAATATTTCTTGACAATTATTTTTCCCTCTATACTACTAGTCTGCCCCACAATTTAAGAAGAACAAAAAAACCAAAACAAACCAAATTTTGCCAGGAGCTCTTTAGGACTGCAAAGTCCCTGAGTCTCCAACTCCTCTGGTGGTGCTGTTCCTGTTAACACACCCTAGCTGGGCTGGGCTAGTTAGGGACTGTAAGTATCTTTTTAAGAAAGACGGCCACACGTTTCACCCTGGGAGAGGGAAGGATGGAGGATGTCACAGCCTCATGCCTTCAGCTCATTTTTAACTGAACCAAGCCTTGCTTTCAACACTGTAATCCCTCTCACTATAAAAACAGTGACATCATCAAGCACCGCCATCAAAACACGTGAAAGTGTTCAAGGTACTTACCTGGGGCAGAAACACTGAGGGAGGAGACGGAAGCTCGCTCAGCACTGACGCTCCCTTTTCCCGACTCCAACAGGAGAAGCTGGGGTTCACAGCCGGAGGCTCTCAGCCCGGGGAGCAACGCCCACACCACTGAGCTGGTCCCCAGGGAGCGTGAAAGGGAGAGGAGGGCAGCCCCGGGGTCGCGGGTCAGGGAAAGCGGGGGGGGGGGACGCGGGCTGTAGCCCCGCTCAGAGGCCAGCCCCAGCCCCAGCCGCCCGCCCCCGTCCTGGTCCGCAGAACCCGCCCGCCCGGGACACAGCCAGCCCAGGGGCGGGGACGGGCCGGCGGCCGAGGAGAGGCAGCCAGGGAGGAGAGGACTCGCGGGCGGGAGAGGGGAAGGGGACGCCAGCCGCGGACTGAGGGGAGCCCGGCTGGGGCGAGAGGCGGCAGGTGCACACTTGGCCCTGAACAGCTGTGGCCGGGGCGCCAGGGCAGGAGCCAAAGTCCTACCGGGCGAAAGAGCTGAGAAGACTTTGGGGCCGATCCCCGGCTCGGAGTTGCAGCTTCCAACCCTCGGTCCAGCTGGCACAGACTGCGCATGCGCAGGAGGGCCAGCGATCCTCTCTGGGTTCTGCAAGAGAAGTTGGGGAAAGGAGGGACGGAGAAGATGGGAGGAGGAGGGGAGAAGGGGAAAAGTGGAGGGAGAGACATGGACAGGAGGAGCAGAGAGAAGGCAGGGATCTGGAGTGTGGAGGAGAGTAGCAGAGATGGAGAGAAATAGTTTTAACTCTGGGGGCATCCTGAAGGAGGCAGCAGTCCTGCCTCTGCACACTTCTCTAACCCTTCAAGGCCCGCAGCTCATATTTTACCTCCCTGGCACAGCCCTCCACCCAAGGCTTCTGCAGGACCCCTACGGGGATCACACCCGTTGCCCCCAAGCGGAGCTGGGTTTCCTTTTGCTCTGGGAACCAAGCACCCGCAGGTGTTGTCGCTCAGAACTACCTTGGAAAGAGTACATATTCCCCTTTTACACGCTGGGACACAGGCAGGCAATATATCTGCCTTACCTCCACTGTCCCAGGTGTTCTGCTGGCGGGGACCGGGAGGTACAAAGTCAGATCCCAAAAGGAGCATACTGCCTGAGTTTTGGTGCATAGTCCCCATCCTTCCTGGGTAAACCACTCCCCACACTCGAGGAACCATCAAGGGCACACACTATGTCCCTGAGTGTGGGATAGCTGCCCTCAAATCCAGTGCCCAGCTTGCTAGGAAGATAGGAGTGTTACTGAGTACAAATTCATTCTCCTTAATGCAGGACAGGCCAGTAAGTTGGGAGACCAGGTGTTGGGGCATGAAATAGCAACTTTCTGTAGACCTAGATGGCAAACTAATGTCCTGGAAAACCATCACCCCAAGTCAGAATTCAGGCTCCTTTCCTACGAGCTTGGTTTTTGCAATCTTCTTGATGTAGTAATTCTTTGTTGTTAGAATCCTTTGTTTTTGCAGCTATCTACCTGGGTCAGATCCCTGTAAACCTCCAACAAAACAAACGTTATTTTCTATTAGGTAACTTGTTATCTTTATATGAATGGAAAAGTGTTAAATATCCTTAAAGGTCAGAGCATTCAAAATAGGCTCTCCTGTATATTTTAGGCTCTAGGCAACATTGTTTTACAAGCAAGATGAAGCCTAGGAGACAGAGCACAGGGTTTAGTCAAAGGAACAGATCTAATATGGAGTCAGATTTGTTCTTTTCTATTACCAGTGCAGAAGACACATGAGGATTTAAATCCCTTTAAGTTAAAAATAAGTAATATTTTAAAGGAATTTACATACATAGGTCGGAATGTGCATAGCATATCTGGAAAACACACAAAGGTTTGTAAACAGTGGCATCTCCAGGGAGGGCTGAAAGAAGAGAGGATGAGGGAAAACTTCTTTCACTTGTGTATTTTTGTGCTCTGTTTGAAATTTTTTAACCACATGCATGTATTTCTTTTTCAGTTAAAAAAAAATGTGTAATGGAGCAAAGGAGTAGCAAGCTCAGCAAATACAGCAGCCATGGAATCACTGAGCCATCACTTTTGATTTCAGCCAGGAAGCATTTATTGACTCTCTCCTATGTGCCCAGTGCTGTTTTAAGACTTCTTTTATTTTTTTCATAAAATAATAAAGTGCTATTCCTCAACCCTGCCCATGACTGGTGGAAAACCAACTGAGTTTTTATTGAGTTGTTTTCCAAGAAGTAGAGATCAGTTATAAACAGAACACATCTTCAGGGCAAAACAGGCGGAGTGGTTTTCCAGCAGGCCAGATAGCTATGAAGGGTTTTCAACAGAGGCACACAGAGGCTGAGAGAGAAAGCCTCCAGGACCCTACAAAAAGCTGCCCAAACTGCCTTCTCCATGGCACTACTGAAATAGGAAAGAAAAAATCTGACTCCATATTAGATCTGTTCCTTTGACTTTAACCCTGTGCCCTGTTTCCTAGGCTTAGTCTTGTTGGTTCTGCACCTTTTGTAAAACAATGTTGCCTAGAGCCTGAAATATACAGGAGACCCTATTCTCAAGGCTCTGACTTTGAAGGATATTAACACTTTTCTATTCACATAAAGATAACAAGTTACAGAATAAAAAACAACATTTGTTTGTTGGAGGTTTACACGGATGTGACCCAGGTGAAGAGCTGCAAGAACAAAGGATTCTAACAACAAAGAATTCATACACCAAGTTTGCAACAACCAAGCATTCCCACTTCCCATTTTTAATATAAGAAGAGCCTGAAATCTGACTTGGGTTGATGGGTCCCCAGGACATTATTCTACCATTTCTCAGCTGGCTTTCCAAATTAAAGTCGCTATTTCTTGCCCCCAAAACCTGGTCTCCTGATTTATTGGCCTGTAATGCACGAGCAGAACAAGCCTGGACTCGGAAACACAGACATTGAAAGTACCCATTTGGTATATTAAATGACCTGCTTCTACTCATCTTCCTGACGTTTTATTCTCTTGACCACTCCTGCTATGTTTATGAAAAACCTGTCATGTGGACACATTTCCACCTCTAGCCACTACACTTCCAGGTAACAACTGATGCCAAGAAGGCAATGGAAGTTGCTAGAAGGTATTACCTGGACAATATAGAGCAGAAGTGGGTTCTGGCTGATGTTCAGGAGCAGGCTGGAACACCTGACAAGATGTTATAAGTACGGATAGACAGCTGGGCACCAAAGGAGAAGCTTCTAAACTTCCATGAGGGACTTGTTGGATAGGAAGGAAAAGTCCCAGACTATAGCTCGGATCCCACCACGAGCTTCCTGGGCGAGTCTGGGCAAGTAATTTAAAATCTCTAGGCCCGTGCTGTCCAACATGGGAGCCAACAGCAACATGCAGGATTATGAAGTTATTCTGTAGCCAGACAGAATTATAAAAAGACATTTTATTGCAAAGGCCCAGCAGGTATAATATTTAAAAACGTTATTGGTTATCTTGACCTAACGAGATATTTTTGTATGTGTAGGTTTCTGTGGTTTGTAAGGCCTGTGACTAATGATTCCGTTACAGTGAAGTATTTTGAAATTATAAGTTACTGGATACAGTACCCTCATATCACAGTTGAAAAAAACTGATCCACATAAGCAAGGTGATCTGACTTATTAGTTATGAGCAGGGGCTCTGGGGCCAGCCTGCCTGAGTATAAATTCTCACTCTGCCTCCAGGGGGTTCTGTGTGAATCTTGGACAAATTATTGTTGTTTTTGTTGTCGTTGTTATTATTTGTGCCTCTTTTTCCTTACCTTTTAAGTAGCGAGGAATATGTAGACTCTATCTCCTACTGTGTTGGCAGGATTAAATGAGTAAACGTCTGTGCTGCCCACTTCCCTGGGTTTCAGCATTCTCCAGGCAATCAGTGCCAAACTCAGAGGCATTCTCCACTGTCTTCGTCAGTCTGGGGTGCTGTAACAAATTACCGTGGGTCGGGTGGCTTAAACAACCAGCATATTCCTTAGGGTTTGGAGGCTGAGACTTTCAAGGTCAATGTATCCTTGAGAGGATTGCCAGCTCGAAGATGGCTGTCTTCCCAATATCTTCATATCCCAGAGAGCAGAGAGAAGCAAGCACTCTGGGGGCTTGTATAAGAACACTAATCCCATTCATGAGGGCTCTACTCTCATGACCTCATTTCATCCTACTAATCACGTCCCAAAGGCCCCACCTCCCAATACCATCACCCTGGGAGATGGGGTTTCGACATATGGATTTTGAGGGGATGCAAACATTCAGTCCACACATCGGCTAAGTCTCCCAAACATGCAGTCATCAAACCTGTAGCTAATTTCAAAGTAATATTTATGTCTCTCTGCCCATTTCCATTCCTACATCCACTATCACTGAAGCCCTGTTACATTTTATTCCTTATTTTTCTGGTAGAGATTTAATTGATTCCTCTAAATCCAATGCTCCCCTCGCTCCAGTCTGCTTAACAGCCCTGCCAGGTAGGTCTTCCTTAAAACACCTTCCCACTTCACCTGGTTGTTTTTTAGTTGTAAATGTCAGAATCCTCTCCACACCCCATCCTATACCTTTAATCCGTTACACTACGGCTCACTATGTTATTTTCCTCTTACCAATGTAAGAAATTTCCATAAGCTTAAGAGCTTAAACCAGCACAGATTTATCAGCTTATGGCTGTGGAGGTCAGAGATCCAACACAGTTCTCATTGGGCTAAATTCAAGGTAGCAGCAGGGTTCCTTCCTTCTAGAGGGTCTAGAAGAGAATGTTTCCTTGTTGTTGTTGTTTTTTTCCAGTTTCCAGAGGTCACCCACCTTCCTTAGCTTGTGCCCCACGACTTCCTCCATTTTCATGGTCAGCAGCCTTTCTGAACATTGCTCTATGGCTACACCTCCCTCTGATTTTAAACTCAGCTGGGAAATGTCCTCCATTTCAAGGACCCCTGTGATTACATTCAGCCCACCTGGACAATCCAGGCTACTCGCCCTATTGTCTCATCTCAGGATCCCCTTGTCCCATCCCATTCAGGCATTATGAATGTGGCTGTGACACTCACCTTGTGTAACATTTCCTCTCATGGGCATTTTATGGTTCAAGGCACATATGGATGACTTTTTGTTTTTCTTCCTTAGCCTTTCTACATTCAGTATGTCTGGTGAGATTATATGAATCCTTTTTATTTGTCCCCCTGCACTAATCTTTAATAATGTATCATGGGTTTAAAATGCTAACTGATAGACAATTTAGAAGACAGAAATCCTCTAAGATTTTTGTCCTAAAATATCTGTCATGCATTTTGCCATGTACAGTAACATGTCACAGGTGGCTACCCTGTGGCCGGGGAGGGACATGATTCTGCCATAACACTCCCCTCATTCTCACCAATGTGCTGATCACCTAACCAAGGACCAATGCTCCCCGCTTCGCTCACTTCCTCCTCCTTTCCATTGACTACCCTGTTCCCATCGCTTCCTTCATTCAGCACATCAGGATTTCATGACCACATTCTTCTCTAAATGGAATGGGTATCTTGAATCTAATGTCTGACAACTGTTCTTACTGTATATGCACACACTGACCTGCACATAACCCCGTCCAGCTCTTTATTTTCCTAGAATCTCCCAGAGGAATCAGTTCCATGATGATGGTGATGATGATGATGATACTGACAATGATGACAGGGACCTCTCAAGGATTCTGATAAAGAGGGAA
This sequence comes from Camelus bactrianus, assembly GCF_048773025.1. NCBI lineage: Eukaryota > Metazoa > Chordata > Mammalia > Artiodactyla > Camelidae > Camelus > Camelus bactrianus. The sequence goes on from NC_133544.1 coordinate 101,228,722, forward strand.
TCAATAAAGGGAGGGAATCATTGCAAAATTGCCCCAGAGACAGGCTTAAAAGTAAATAACTGCTGTAGTGTTTAATGAAATTGACTAATATTTAACTATTTTTAAAACTTTTTATCACTGAATTTAAAATTTTAACGGGAATTCTCATTCACCAGTAACCAAGATTCAACTCTAGGACCAAAGTCTAAGGATTTCAATCTTCTAACAAATTGTCCTCTAGCCTTTTAAACACGTGATCCTTTTAAAAAGCTTAGTGCTGGGCTGAAAATAAGCAGGATTCATATAATCTCACCAGACAAAGTGAATGTGGAAAGACTAAGGAAGAAAAACAAAAATCCATTCATAACGTCTTGAACTTCACGTTGCTCACAGGAGAAAATGTTAGCCAAGGTGAGCGTCACATCAACATGACGCCTGAGTGAGATGGGGAAGCTGATCTTCCTCATCAGACATTTATCCTGATTTGTTAGATGCCAACACAGTTTCCTCATTGGATTTGCTTCTAACAAGTATGGAAGAATTTACGTTCTACCAAAAGCAGTCTAAACATTTTCCCCTGCTGTCAGGTCTCTGGACTGAATGTCCCCACAAGAAGGACATGAATATGTTTCATAGGGAATTCTTCCTGAGAAACAACAGGATTTTCGAGGGAAGAACTGCAGGCCCCCCATGGAGGGCTGGAGGAGTGCTAGAGGGGGCACTGGAAAAACAGCAGGAGTGAGTTCAGATACAACCGCTCAGGTTGCCAAAGACAGCATTGCTATCTCTGAGGATATGACATTCTCCCAAAAGTTCCATGAGTGAAGGTACCTGTGAACACTAAGCAGGTTGTTAAGAAACAGCAGCACATAATTTGCGTCACAGCTCAATTACAGTATGTTTTGATATTTGGAAAATAATTAGCCCATTTTCCTTTGAAACTGCAGCAGTAGCAATAGAAATAAAAAAGGCTGAGCCGTCTTGGAGACAACAATCAATAAACAATTCTAAATCTGCAGGATTCCTTGACGATATGCAAGCAATGAGCTAGATGTGTGCTGCAGATACCTCTTACTGCAGGGCTCACTCCTGCAAAGCATAGAACTAGTTTTCTCAGCAGACAGAGGGAACCAATTCAAGATTCCAAATCTTGAGAGATTTACTATATGGCAGGAAAGATCACACAAGTACATCCAGCCAAATATGAATAAATGTAATCAAATATTATCAAATGTGATTGGAGCACAGATGAAACAGAAATTCCTTTCACCTGGGATCTAGAGAGACTTCTTCAGAAAATGTGGCTTTGGAGATAGCCAAAGACATGGGTGGAAATTTGGCAGAACAGGATGTAAGGAATTTTAAAACTGATTCTAAAATTCATATAAAATTTCAAAGGATCCCAAATATCCAAAACAATTTTGAACAAGAAAAACAAAGTTGGAAAACTTGCACTATCTGATTTTCAGCCTTTTTTTTTTTTTTTTTAAACTACAGTAATCAGAAAGTATGGTGTTGGTGTAAAACAGGAAAATAGAATAATGGAGCAGAATAGAATGTTCAGAACTAAACCAACACTTATATAGACAATTGATTCTCAAAAAGGATGCAGTGGAGAAAGGATCTTTTCAACAAGTAGTGCTGGAAGAATTAGATAGTGATATGCAAAAAAAAAAAAAAAAAAGAACTTTGATCCACACCTCACAAAATATACAAAAATTAAGTCACAATGGATCATAGATCTTAATAGGAAATCTAAAACTATAAAACAGCTAGGAGAAAAAGCATAGGCTTAAGCTTTATGACCTTGGGTTTGGCAAATATTTCTTTGCTATGACACCAAAAGTATAATCTATTTTAAAAAGAAACTGATAGAGTGAACTTTATCAAAATGAAGACTCTTCAAAGCTGTTCTAAACACTGCTAAGCAAATGAAAAGACAAGCCATAGACAGAAGCAATTTGCAGATCATATATCTGATAAAGGTCTCTCTTTGTATCTGATCCAGAATAAAGAGGTCTCAAAACTCAATAATAATGCAAACACCTGAATGAATGAATGAGGCCAGAAAACACACTTCAGTAAAGATATCCAGATGGATAATAAGCATATGAAAAGATGCTGATTAAAGATGCCATTAGTCATTAGAGAAATGCTTTTAAAAACCACAGTGAGATACTAGTACACATACATACAAGAATGAATACGATTAGAAAGACCGACCTTACAAAGTGCTGGTAAGGAAGTAGAGCAACCAGAGCTGATACACACCACAAGGAATTTACAATAGTACAACCATTTTGGAAATGTCTTTAACAGTTTCTTTAAAAAAGGTAAATACCTATCTACCATATAACCCAGATATTCCTCATGTGGTGCTTTAGAAAAGAAAAGCATATGTCCATATAAAGACTTGTAACCAAATATTCACTGCAATTTTATTTATAATAGCTCAAGTTGTAAATAACCCATGCATCCATCAAGAAGTAAATGGAGAAACAAATGATGGTCTATCCAAACACTGCTCACAACAAACTCTTCAGTAAAAACTCAGCACTAAACAATACTCTGCTATAAGAAAAATAAGCTATTAATACAGCAACACAGATGACTCTCAAAATAATTACACTGAATGAAAGAAGTCAGACAACATAGAGTAGATACTGCATTAATCCATTCATACAAGGATCTTGAAAATGCAGGCCAATATGTTGTGATGGAAAGCAGATCAATGGTTTCCAGGGGAAGAGATGGGGAGGGAGGGAGGGACAACAAATGGCAGGAGAGAAGCTTTGTGGGTGATGGGTATGTTCACTCTCTTGAATGTGGTCATGGTTTCTTGGGGATATACTTATGTCAAAACGTATTAGCTGTACACTTTATACGTGTGAAAATTACTTTGCCAAGTATACCTCAAAGCTGTTTTAAGAAAAAAGGCACTTCAGTCCTTATCCACCTCAGCGCCTGATTGGAGCGACATGATCAGTCCCTCACCCTGTTTGCCTAACAGGAAGGTAGAAAACCTCTCACGGAAAATAACATATGGATTTTTCATTTGCAATGTCTGCCATGTAATAAAGAATTTCAAGACATGCAACATGTCAAGACTATATAACGGATAATATGAGAATAAGAAACATTAGACAAAGGATGCAAACCCCCAGGTGATGTAGGCATCAGAGTTACCAATAAAGGCTATAAAATACTTTTAATATATTCAAGAAAATAAGGAAATTATGGGAGAATAGACAACAGGGTAAAGACTTTCACCAGAGAAATATACTGGAATGTATTTTTAAGAGAAATCAAACAGATAATCTAGAACTGAAGCTTTCAGCTCTGGAAACAGGTAAACAGAGCTAATTAGGATCCATTTTAAGTAAAACTTTCAGTAATGCCGGGTAAAATACAACAACAAATGTAACACAGAGCTAACTATGGAAAGAGAAGTTCCCAGGTGACAATACAAAGAGGACACTTAAAGCCCAGAGTGGTAATCTTGTGAGCTGATGCCACCACACCCTGGAGGGAAGGGGTTTTAATCTGCACATAAATAGAGATACAATGTCCATTTAGGAAAAAGGGTCCATACCAGATGTAGAAGACTCTTCCTTTATATCTATATAGTCAGAGACAGAGATGTAAAGTGGCAGCAGAGGTCACAGTGACACAGGGCCCTGGGCCAAGGAGTGTGAACACCTCTGCAAGCTGGGAAAGGTAGGAAGACGAATCCCTCCCTAGAGCCTCGGTGTGGAACGTAGCCTTGGCCACACGTTGGTTTAAGCCCACTGACAATGACTTTGCACTTCTGCACAAAAGAACAGTGAGATGATGAATGTGTATTGCTTTAAGCCACTGAGTCTGTGGTCCTTTGTTAGAACAGCAAAAGGAAAGAAACTCAGGAACCAACATGAACATGAACCCCAAGCTGCCTGCTGTGCTGGCAAGAATTTCTTTGTCTCTGAACCTGGGGGAGTCTCCTGTCTTCTGGCAGCATCCACAAACTACCTCATGCTAACTTGAGAGCTTGCAGAGGGTTCAATCTTAACTCTGCACAGTTCTTGATATTTAGTTAATAAAAATGATGGTGTCATCATGGGTATTTTTCCATCTTTTAAATACCCTTCAGTCTTCTAATAAAGCTACCTCTAATTGAGAGACAGTGTAAATAGTTTTCAAACTTCATAATAAATAACTGTGGTTTTATTTGGTTACTTAAATTATGAGTAATAATATTCACATTAGTAAAAGTTATTAAAATCAACATTGTTTAATGAAAATATCATTTCTTTTTGCATGAACATGTATTAACTACAACAAATGTTCCATGCTTTCTTCTACGATTTACTGTTAGAGCCTTAAAGAATAATATTTTCCTCAAAAGATATTATGGCAAAGGGATTTCTTTTGGTGGAACAGTTCCTACATCAAATCTGGTGCATGGCTCAGGCCACTGGGAACCTAGAGTTGATAGAAATTAGGAGGCATTATAAACACAAAATGATTTTTAAAGGAATTAAACAACTGGATGTGTGAAAACAAAGAATCTGAGAATATTCTAGTGAAATAAATGTATTTTTCAGCTTAAGCAAGACACTGGGTGAATAAATCTAAAATGAAAAAACCACCCAGAGATCAGCAGTGAGTCATGCATGCAGTGTGACTGATCAAAACCAAGTTGTTTCCAAACCAGTGTGCAGGCTTGATGCCTTCATGAATCAAGTCTGTGTGGCACCAGGCCATCTCGAATACATGTTGATGAGGTATTTATAAGCCCTTCACCATCCCAGCACAAAGCCCACACATGAGCCACAAGACCATCACCTACACATCTGCAAAAGACACAGCATGGTGAATAGCACTTTTCTTGTTCAGTAGCCGGTGGCAGGGCACTGTGAGCAGACAGAGATACAGGGACACAGAGACACAGAGGCACTTCCCCTCACTCAGCTGATAAACTTCCGTGCATTCCTGGGGACAGGATTGTCATAAAATGCACCATGGATTGATCCTCCTCCTAGGAAAGGAACGGTAGGTCTGTCCTCAGGTTGGAGCAAGGGTGGCCGGAGGATCTCAGAAGAGCTGTTTCAGCACAACCAATAGAAATGTCTGCCACCGTGACCAGGAGAGACAGGTCTCCTGCCATCCCGGTAGGCACTTGGGCTCCTGACAAAAGCTGGGCTCAGTAAAGGCTTGAGTAGAAGGCACAGACCTGAGGGATGCCCCAGCAAGAGACAGGAGGTAGGGCCTGGTTTATGCTGCTCTGGGTGTGTCCCAGCCTCATCCGAATACGAAATCAGAAATTTGCAAAACAGCAGAGCTGGGATGGATCATCTACTCCAGACTCCTCACATTACAGTTTAAAGGGTGGCAGCCCTGGGAGGCAAAGCAACGTGCTAAAGGCAGAGCGTGGAAGTGGCAGCGCCAGATGAAAAGCACCATGGCAACCCCGTTCAAGGCCGCTGACACTGAGGACGGGGCCAAGGTTTCCAACGAGGAGAATGAGACAGTGTAAATACTTTGTTCCCCCCAAAACCCCAAATGTTTACTAAGGCACAAAAACTCACCTTAACTAGCTCTCTTCTGAGGGGGCTCTCTTCTGTCTCCGTCTTTCTGTCTGTCTCCATTTCTCTCTCTCAGACACAAACACATACAATTTTGTGAAAGGGGACTTCCTGCCATACAAAGACAGACTTCACATCTTCAGAGAAACACTTGACAAAGCACATTTCCAATTCAAGTCTTTGTGTGAGGTCTGGGCAACTGGCTTATTTTCTAGAACAATCGGTGGTTCCAAAATCAGGAGATCATCTTCCCCAAAGGAAGAGTTCTGGTCCGTGTTGATGAAGCTGGGGGTGTCACATTTCATGAGCCCGTTAGGCTCCTTCTCTGGCCACCTGCTGCATCTGATGGCTTCCTGGAGCCGAACATCACTGTCAAGGGCTATGGTTGGGATACCAGCTTTGGCCTTGTCCATGCGGTCCACTTCATTGACGTAGCAGTGAAAGAGGGACCTAGATTCGTCATTGTGCTGCCAGAGAACCCCTTGGGCACCAGCGGTCTTCCAAAGTCCGACACAAAGCTGTTCAGTCTGAATCTCTTCTCGGGAGACTCCGCATTGCAATAAAGAAAACCAAAATAAAAGATCGCCCACACTCTAGCTCGGTGACCTGAAGACTTATAGTTTTTGATATCTGCTGAGAGCAAATCCCTGCACAGAGCATGCTGACAAGCACTGGAAGTGAGAGACATCACTTTCGAACTCATACAATTACACCCAAGGCAAAAGTCTCGTGAGGGCCCTTGGACCATCCTGAAAAAACATCGCTCCCTGAGAATCCTCAATACTGGTGCATCGCACACCAGTGTTTCTCAGTGGGACACTCAGATCATCTTCATCAGAATTAGTTAAAGTGCTTCTTAAAATGCAGAATTCTGGGGTGCACACCCTCAGAGTCTCCAGAATTAGGGACCGGCAGTCTGTATTTTCATAGCCACCAAGATCACTAAACATGCTCAGGTTTAGCACCACGGTCTACATCGGGTCACCTGAGCATCGACAATGCTGTCTCATGGGGTGGGGGGGGTGCCATATGTGTCAGTGTGCTGTCCTACCCACGTGTCTCCCCTGATTCTCAGAACTGACAGTGCAGTCCCATTGGGCAAGAAATACCACCATTTCACAATGCATACGCAGGGCGCCTGACTGACAGATACAATCAGTGCTAGGAAAGGGGACAAAACTCAGGTTCCTCATTGCTTGTTTCACTTACTGTGGGACAAATGATCAATTCAAGGGTAATAAATCAGTGTATGAGTGAATAACATGACTCTCGTTAGTCCCACGAGTGCCTGGAAGAGCGAGCCTGGGCACACTGAGAATCATAACAGCCCATCTACTTAATTGTCATCCTCCCCAGATTTATGTAAAGGTTACTTCCACCCAGGCAGTGACCCCTGAAGGGCAAGAATCATGTCTGAACACACTCTCAAATCCAGAACAGAACCTGACAACAATTAGGCTCTGGGGTCTGTGTTTAGCGAGTGTGGAATCTCAGTGATGCCAGCTCTTAGACCTTGCCTTCCCTTCCCACCCCTCACGATATGGCCCTTATGACCAGCTCTCCCGGGGCTGGGGCCACGGAACCCATTTACAGGACTGGAAGAATCTGATCATATAAACCATCCCCCAGATTATCATCAAGAGTCACCTGCATTTCAGGGATCAGTAATCCCAGAAGCTTTGCAGTTCAGGCAGGTGAGGGATTTTTATATCAGCTCTGTCTTCTACTGTGACTGCCTGGGTGACATCAGACAAGGAATTCTCAAAAGCCTGAGCTTTTCCTTTCAGGAATAATCTAAATAACAAATCTCGTTGACCACTCAACAAGTGTGATGTGAAGATCAATGATTTACACAGGAGTACAACATTCACTAGGTCATGGATTTAGAATCAGAGAAAAATCATTTGAGAAAGATTGACAGAATGTAGCTTTAATGCAAATTTAAGTATTCTTACCTTTCAGTAAATCATCTTCTTCCCCAACTTATCACTTCACCCAAGTTTAAAAGATGTTTGAGAACAGGGATGAGTGTGCCAGCAATCTGGGACCCAATAACCTAAAATGTCACCTAGGAAAAAGAGGGGAGTAACACATTTTTAAAAAGCATGGTGAGGATGGCGGGGCCATCCCCCAACTCCAGACTAAGAAGCTCTAAGCAATACATTTCCTGCCTGCCTGGGGCATCAGCTGATGTGAAAACCCGCCCAGAAACCTCACTGTCCAGCAGCTCCTCCGTAACACAGGCTACACTTTCTCAGAATTAAGAATTGGGGCCAGTAACCACTTTGCTGAAGAATAAAGACAAAGAAGAAGAAGAGCGTTCTGCCCCTCCCCAGGGGAGAGCCCAGACCTAGGGCTGCATGCACTGAGCCTACCTCCCAGGAGAAGGATAAACTGGAGAAGGGCGTCCTGCGAAACTGGGACAGCAAATGTTGAGATGGGAACAAATTGACCGGTTGGCCAGGGACAGCCCCCTCCGTCGCTGCCTTGGCGGCTGCCTCCGCCCCCTCAGCACATCCTGCCCACTTCCGGTGGTTAAGCTGTCAGGGAAACAGTGCTTTGCGACCTGGGGCAACAGAGGCTGCCCCCAGGCCAAGCTGCGGGGGAAATGGGATCTAAACCACCAGCTCCCAAGCGGCAAGCTCCATACCCCCGCCAACAACCCGCCGCCCCCGCAGCCTACAGCACCCCCGGGGCAATATGTCCTGGAGAAGGGTGACCCAGGAATGAGGGGCAGCAGAGGCCACCCCCACGTCAGGCCTCCAGAGAGATGGGAGCTTATCCTCCAGCCCGCCAGGGGCAGACCCCCCTCCTCTCCAACCCTTGATGTCACCGCGCCCACCTCCCAGGAGCAACCTGACCGGGTGTGGGGTTTCAGGCTAATCTTGGGCGGGAGAGGCCGTCCCCAGGCCAGGTCAGGGGAGAGGAGAAGAAGTGGCCCCATTAGGCGGGGCAGCCGGCCGTCGCAGCTGCCTCTGCCCCTCGACAGCATCGCGCCCGCCTCCCAGGAGCAAGCTGACCTGGAGACGGGCATCCGGCTTCTTGGGCAGCAGAGTACGCCCCCAGGTTTGGCCGTGGGGAAGAGGAGAGCAAATTGACAGGCTCCGCGCTGCACGTCCTCTACGCCTGCCGTCGCCTCCCCCACACTTTAAAGGCACTTCCCAGGGCGCCCCTCCCCCAGCAGGCTAAATGGGACAGGTGTGTCTGGTGATCTGAGGCAGGAGAGGCCACTCCCACACCAGGCCATCGGGGAGACGGGAGCCAATCCACCAGCTCCCCAAGGCAGCCCCCTACCCCCACAGCAGCCACCGCTCCTGCCCCCTGACCTCACGGTGGCCGCCTCTAGGGAGCAGGCTGACCTGGAGATGGACGTCCGGCGAACTAGGGACAACAGGGACCGCCCCCAGGGCAAACCACGGGGAGAAATGGGAGCAAATGGACCGGCTCCATGGGAAAACCTGCCGCTGCTGCCACCACCCCCAACGTAACACGCCCGCCTCCTGGGGCCAGGCTGACTAGGATACACGTGTCTCTTAACCCAGGGCAAGAGACACCGCCCCCAGGACAAGCCGCGGGGAAGATGGGAGCAAATGTGCCCGCTCCCCCGCTGCAGGCCCCCGACCCCCGCCACCCGTGCACCCTGACTACCCTGCCTCCCGCCCCCAGCAGGCAAAGTGGGAAAGGGTTGTCCCAGGACCTGGCGCAGCAGAGGCCGCCTGCAGGCCACGCGGCACAGACATGGGAGCTAATCCTCAAGCTCCCCCGGGGCAGCCTCCCTATCCCCGCAGCCACCACCATCCCAGCCCCCTGACTGCACCGCACCCATCTCCCAGGAGCAAGCTCACCTGGAGTCGGACCTCAGGCAAATCTCTGGCGGCAGAGGTCGCCCCCAGGCCAGGCCGCGGGGGAGAGAAGAAATGGAGCAGCTCCCTGGAACGGACCCCAACCCCCAGCCGCCGCCGCCGCCGCCGCCTCCCAGGACCAAGCTCACCTGGAGACCGGCGTCCCGCCTCTACGGCAGCAGAAGCCGCCCCGGGCTCCGCAGCGGGGGAGAGCGGAGCGAATTGACCGGCTTCCGTGCGGCAGCCCCCCTATCCCCGTGGGCCCTGCACCTTAACCACACCGCCTCCACTCCCCACTCAGCTTGCTGAGTGGGACAGGTGTGTGCAGCGACCTGGGGCAGCAGAGGCCGCTCCCAGGCCCGGCAGCCGGGAGAAGGCAGCTATTCCATCAGTTCGCCAGGGGCAGCCCCGCTCCGCCCCCTTGCCGCTGCCACCGCCCACTGACCTAACCGCCCCACCACCCAGGAGCAAGCTTACCTGGAGTCCAACATCTGGCGAATCTCCGGCGGCCAACACCCCCCCAGGCCAGGCTGCAGGGAAGAGAAGAAATCGACCGGCTTGCCCGGGCAGCCTCCCACCCACCGCCGCCGCCGCCGCCGCCGCCGCCCCCTCCGCCACCCCAGACCATTGCACTAATCTCCCGGGGTCAGGCTGACTGCGAGGATGTGCACTTGCCTTCTGACCCTGGCCACGTGCCGGAGCACCTTCCTGAACCCCTACACTCCCTGTACCTCTGCACCCCTGCCACTCTCTGCCCTTCCGCACTGCCTGCACCCCCGCATCCCCTGAACTGCCTGCACCCTCCACAGCCCCTGCACCCCTGCCACCATTTACACCTTTGCACTGCGTACACTCCTGCACCCCTGCTTGTCCCACACACCACCTCTTGGGCCTGTGGCAGAGTCTCTGCTGTTAGACCAATGCACAGGAACTCACATCTTTGCCAGTATATGATGCATCAGTGGACGTCTGGGGTTGGCTGCAGGAAGGTACATGTTCCCGGTCACTAGCCTGGGCCACTAGGGTGATCTCTGTGAGGTCACCCAGGACGGGCTCAGAGATGCTGTTCTCTGGGAAGAGAGGAGTTGAAACCGGTCTTGAGGGCAGAGCTCTGCTCACCAGGTCGTCCACGCTTCATGTTTTACACAGGGTTTCGGAGAAGTGAAATTGATCCGGCCAAGTAAGACCGGCCTGCTGTGCGCCCACCTCAGTCCTGGGCTCTGAGGCAGACCGACTGGCTCCCACCATCAGGACACAGTTTGGGCACCTGAATGGTCCCTTGGAGGCATCCTATCACTTCTCAGGAAGAAGTCTGGCTGCTTCCACCCTATGGCCCTCCCTCCCACTGTGCTGGCCTCAGGAAGGTTCCTTATTTGGGGAAGAATGCAGCCCACCCCCTAACCCACCCCTCACCTTTCTCTAACCCAGGCTGGTGCTTTCTCTGCCCTTCAGAGTCTGGAAAGCCATTTCTCTTCAGGTATGTCCCTTCTGAGATGGACTTGCTTCCACTCAATTCTAGGCGAGGATGCACCATGGAATGCACTGGGTAAGAGAACCAAAATAAATAGTTTCTTCTGTGAGGTTTTCTGTTTATCTACTGGGGCTGGGCTGTGTGTAGTTTGCTACAGCTATTCGTGCGAGAGGCTAAAGCCACCCGTGAGTCCTTGTTTTCATCTCCCCGCTGTCTTTGTGTTTTCCCTAGACACTCCTGAGACATTTACTTCTTTTAATTTTATTCCTGTTATTACACAGGGGCCCTACTGACATGGAGGTAAGGTGTTGTGGGAGCGGGACAGAGCAGGGCATCTGTAGTCCTGTGATTAGTTCTCATTGAGCCTGTGCCCTGAGCTGTGACCTCCACAAGTGTGTCTCTTTCCCCCACCCCAATCTGGGTGACACAGAAGGTATTTCCCTTCCCCCAGGTAGGTTAGGCTCTGGTAAAATAATTTCTCATAAAAAAAAATAAAAACACAACCCCCCACAATGGAAGAGAATGTTCTGGGTGTATTTCAATAGAGCTATTTTTTCCTTTCCTGGCAGGAACCATGAGGAGTTTTCCTATGATCTTCACTCTGAGAACAGGAAACGGTCCTGGAGGTAAAATGCATGAAAAAGAGCAGGGGGCCCCTCTGACTGGCCCCCTGGAGTTGTCACACTCGGACTTCCCCACGCTGAGCCTCCAGCTGGCCTCAGGGACCTGTTAAATCTGCCTGCCCCCGGGGTTCTTACAAAAGCGGGTTCTGCCCTGGGAGCTGTGACTCTCCAAGCCTGCCCGGCTGCCTCTCTGTGTTGGGAGCAGGTTTCCCCCTCAGTTTTCTTGTGGATCTAAGAAGAGCAGTGGGTTTGCAGCTCCCTCAGCTCTGGTGTTGTTTTCAGGACAGAAGGAGCAACTTCTGAGCTCCACACGAGCTGGACCAGAGGCTGGAAGCCTCCCCTCCTCTGCCTCCATGCAGACAATCAGTGGCTGTGGTTCTGGCCGAGTTTCTGAAGATGTGGATTTAAACACACACATCCCAGCCCCCACAGGAGCACACAGTCCCATAAATCCCTACAACTTCCACTGGTAACTACGGAACTGATGAGGACACGGGTTTCGGGGCTGCAGAGGCCTGACTGCATGACTTTCTCAGTGGCCTATTAATGTGGTTGTTATGGGCCTTGTCTGAAGTGTCTTGCTTACCGCACCTGGTACATGGGAAATATAAAATAAGTACTAGAACCTCCACTTTTTCTCCCTCTTGGGCCTTCCAACCTAAAAAGTAATACGTGAACTCAGACGGCCTAGTCACCACAATGAGGTCCGATCAGCCCGGCTCTCCTGAGTGATGGACACTGACTTGCGCATTAACTTGGAACAGTAGGGGAACCGCCTTCCTCTAACTGGGCCTCTCCCCACACCAGGCACGCCCTCAGCTGAGAAGGGGCCAACTCCCCCATTGAGGTTTGTGCTGGTGGCTTCAGTGTGACCTGGCCTTGCCGGGAGATGAAATTGCAGTGAGGTGGAGTGTCAGGAGGAGGGGGGGTCCCTGCTGGGGCAGCAGGGGGCCCGGTAGCACCCTGCGCAGCCTGGTGCCTGGGGCTCCCCAACATCTCCTACGGCCCCCGGGTCGGCTCTGGTCTGGGCCACTCCATGCACCCTCCCAGTATCTTTTCATTAAGTCCCTTTTTTGCTTTTATCAGCCAGAGGTGGCTTCTGTTGCTTGTTCAGTGAAACAGTGCATCAGGAAACCAGACTATTTCTAAGATCAGTAAAATACGAACTTTGGTCAGCTCGCCGGGCAGACCGTGCAGCACAAATTCCCGCACAGGGCTGTGCAAATGCCTTACGTGAAGGGTCCTCATCATCTGTCTTCAGAGATACAGAAGCTCGTGGTTCCGGTAAAACCTCAGGGAGGGATTGAGGAATCCAAAGCTGGTTGGTTTCAAAGACTAACCGGTCAGAACAGACCCCTGAGCTGTGGTCAGAAGCCTGGCTCAATGTCACGCAGACTCAGCACCCTAATGTCCAGTGGGGCCGGTGCTGTTTCCTTTACAGGCTCTCGTTGGGGAGTCACTGTAGCCCCTTACACTCAGCAGGGAATCCAGCCCTCTTAGCCCCCACCCTGAGTGTTCCATGACACAAATCTCGGGAGTGTTTAATTTTCATCTTTGTTTAGGAGGATGAATGTGGGGCAAGAGGAGAGATAAATTCACACTTAGTGACACCAAGTCACAGCCAGTACCTCTTCCTCGGAGAGCTATGTGCTCCCACAGGGGTGGCTGGGGGGCTGGGCAGAGACCCTCCTCTGGTCACAGAGGGACTCACTCCTCTGACTGCAACTGATGGGTTGGACAACCAATCCAGAGGGGACAGAGCATCTTTCCCGGGAATTTGGAACTGACACACAGAAATTAATTTCACTCATCTGGGGATTGGGAGGAGGGTGGGAATCAAATGAAACCAGAGCAGTAGAGAAAGTTACAAGTGAATGAGAGAGACAGAGAGACTGAACTTGTGAGAGTAAATAGTGTGAAGGAAGGATTACAATCAGGGTACAGAGGAATTCCAGCTCCTGGCAGTCTAGTGTGTCCCAGCCCATCAACAAACCTGCGGGATGGTTAACATCATTCCAGTTTTGCAGATTAGGAAACAGGCTGAAAGAGACGGGGGTTGGCTTTGGGTGCACAGTTAATTTAATTGCCACTGGACCCCTCACTTCCCACTGCCTGAAGGCACCATGATCCTCACAGGGACCCTGCAGTGCTGACAGCCTAGCACCCTGATCAAAGGGACCCTGCGGGAGTGGGAACCTCTCTGAGTTTGGAGAGTTCCCTGCACCGAGATTCCATGCATCAGCCGGCTCCCGCTCACCCCAGGTTAACGTCTCCCCAGCTGTGTAGTCCCCCGAACCGCTTCCCTCCCTGCCAGGCACCCCCGTTCTTACCACCGAGTGTACTGCAGGAATTCAGGCACAGGGATGCCCAAAGCAACACGAGCCCACCGGCTGTACAAACAGCAGACTCCCAGCCCCACCTGCGCTCCATGGGGATAGTAGGTGTCCTCACCTTTCATGTACCTAAGGCAATCTGTTTCTTCAGCTGGAGGCTATAGAGAAAAATAAAAGGTCCAAAACATTGTTCAGTGAGGAATTCCTCCAAGGACCTGACTTCAGTGTCTACAAACAGTTGTGCTGGCCGCTCTTACCCCCGGACATTGGGTGAGGTGGATTATTGATCAGCACAATCGCCGGTGGCCCAGCTCCTGGGCTTGGCTGCCCAGAGGGGGCTGGGGGAATGGGTAAGGCCAGGGCACTCAGGAAGAGCACAGAGGACCTGACATCTCGCCTCCGCAGTTGTAAACCCTTCCCCAAATCTCAAGGCATCGGACAGAGTGCAGCCACCACAATAATGAGATGTTCCCATCTCTTCACTCACTCCTGTTGGTTCACTTACGTGCTGAGCATCCACTGGGTCACAGGACATGACACACAGGATGGCCGATGGGACAGGCTTGGTACTTCCCCCTGGATCCTGTTCAATCTGATGGAAGAATGATCACTCATAAACGGTTTCTCAAAATGATACATAGACAGGAGACAAACTGCAGAGTGAATCAAATTTTAAAATATAAATGAAGATCCCCCAGTCTCCCCGCCTAAGGTTAACAGCATAAAGAAAATAGATCTTGCCTTTGATCACCAAGGAAGTGGTCACCCTCTCTCAGGAGGAAAGGAGAGTTAATCTTTGAGCAGGACACAGAAGTGCTCCATCGAATTGGACCAGGACCTCTGCTTTCATTCAGCAAATCTGTATAAGCTCCTACTACTTATGGGAATCTAGTAACTATACCCATTCCCAAGGCTCTTGGGCTTTATTAGTCAACAAAATAGACACGACTCCCCATCACTGGGGGCTCAGAGTTTTAGCAGAGAAAACAGGCAACATGATGGGGGTAGCAAGAGCTTGGGGAAAAATAAGAGTGATATGAGCAAACTCAGGTGATTGTTGTGGGGTGGGAGGCAGGCAGGAGGGAATAAGGCAATCCTGGCAGATCTCAAGGAGTAATGAACTTGAAGCAGAATAGATCCGGAGGAAGAAGGAAGAGCCGGAGCCAGAGGCCCCCAGAGTGATGGGGAGAGTGTGGGCGGAGAGGCAGAGCAGGCCGGGTCCTCGAAGACTTTGGGACGACTTTGGCTCCTAATGGAATGGTGACCCTTTTAGTGAGTTTTGATGGGATGGGTGATGTCCAATTTATGCTTTTGTTTTGAGTTTTCTTGGGAGGAGGTTAATTTATTTATTTTAGTGAAGGTGCTGTAGTTTGAACCCAGGATCTCATGCATGCTAAGCATGCACTGTATCACTGAGCTACACCCACCCCCTCAATGTATGCTTTTAAAGGCTCCCTCTGACTCTGTGTGGATGAGATTGTAGAAAAGCAAAGATGGAAGAAGTAGGCTAATTGGTGTCCAACAAGGGGTTGAAGGTGGCTCCTAGGAGGGTGGGGAACAGGGAGTATGTGGTTAATGATTTCAGAGTAGCCAGAATTTTCTAACAAGCTGGATTTGCTGTCTGTGTGTGTGTAAGAGAAAGAGAGAGAGAGAACATGGTTCCAACATCTGGACCTGGAAAATGGGATGGATGTCCTCTCCATCCACAGGGGATGGGACAAGATGGGGCTGAGCAGGTGGAAAGGGGCTGGAATCAGCTCAGTTCTTCAATGTCATGATTAAGGAGTCTATTAGATATTGCCACAGAAATGCCTAATAGGTAGAGGAGTCTGGGGGTTTTTTTCTTTCTTTTTAACATTAAAAAATATAATTTAAATGTATTAATTTTATTATGTGAATGGATTTGGAATTTTATTTCATGCCAAGGTATATGTTATAATAGCCAAATGGAAAATATATCAGAAAAGGGGAGAAATGAGGGCTTTCACATAAACTGACTGTCCATAACGTAGGTAAAATTTCAATGAAACAGTCTTCAGTGCAAAAACCTCATCTTGGTGTTACATAAAATTAAATGAAAAAGGACTATGTTGATGTATCATTATTTCATGTTACATAGTAGCCCCAAACTAACACACTGTTTAACTATGAGGCTTGTAGAAATACTATTCACTTTATTGACATAAATACAGAAATGCAGAAAGGTTCTAAGGTAGAATAAGCATCTTAGTGGAAATAATAGAGATCTGAGTATTTCACATGATATGTATGGACTGATTCAAAATTTGGAAAAGTAATTTACACAGTAGAACATATGTATGAATGTGAAAGCAAGATGAATGAAAGAAAAAGAATATGAGTATCAGGGAGAGAGTTCCAAATGGAAAAGGCCAATCAGGGAGTTTTGGACAAATCGGGAAATTGATGGCATGTCAATTTCCAAGTCTGGTTGCTTCCACCAAAAGTATAGCAGTGAGATAGAGGAGAGACCCAGGACCCAACTCCGAGGCACATTCGCAGTAAATATTTGGAAAAAAGAGGAGACGTTGGCAAAAGACCAGCCAGTGGATCGAAAGCAGAGCGATGGGCTGGAGGCCAAGTGAAGCAGGAACACGGGGGAGGAGAAATGGAAGTGCTGGGTCAAATGCTGCCAAAGGGCCACGCATGATGAAGACTAAAAACTGACCACTATATTTAGCAACGTGGGGTCACTGATGGCCTTGACAGAGCAGTTTCCATAGAGCGAGGGATCAGGGGGAAAGCCAGAGTGGGTGCCAAAGGGAATGGCTCAAGAGAATATGCAGACAGTGAGTTTAAACGACTCATTAAAGATTTGCTGCAAAGACATGGGGTGGCAATTGGTGGGGGCCAATTAGAGTCAAGGAGTGCTGTTTGTTTCTTTTAAGAGGATGGACTTTTATATACTGATAGGAGCCAACTAGCAGGAGAACAAAATAGATGAGGTAGTGACAGAGAGGATGGATGTGGGAGTGACAGCCCGGAGAAGATTGTATGGATGGGCCCCCTGGTGACTTTTGGATGATCTGGCTTTCGATGTCACCTGTAATAAGAGGTGGGGCAGCGAGAGTGAGGTCACAGACATCAGAAGGCGAGCGGATGTGCTGGGAGTTGCTGGTGAAAGTTCTCTTCTGTTGGCTTCAGTTTGCTTGGTCAAAGTAGAAAAGTAAACTTACCAGCTGAGGGACGAGAAGGAAGAGTTACTGGAGTCATGAGCAGAAGATACAAAAGAGCCTTCAGGGACAATGGGACAGTGAAAAGAGCAGAGGGAGACGGGGGGAGTGTGCTCCCAGAAAGTTACGTTTTATCTTTGAGGTCCCCAAGTGTTGGATGTGTGATTGCCCTTCCTGCTGTCTACGAAATAAAAATTGAATATGGTTCAGGGAAAATGCTATTTCATTCTAAGAGGCTGCCTGTTTCTCAGGAACGGTCATCTTAAACTGCAAACACTACAAAAATGTTGAAAAGAAGAACTTGTGTACCCAATGACCCACTATTTTCTATAAATTTGGTTGCTATTTAGTTCCCCTATCAATACCACAGAACCGATACTGCCTAGGATGGAGATACATCGATGCTTAAATGGAAATGAAATCTGTATCTTTTTCCTAAACTCCATGGCTTCCTTAACATCCCATTCCCCTTGGAATTTAGGGGTGTCCGGTATAAGAAATAAGAAACAGTTTGAGAAAATCCCGGCTCAGAATTACACAGCACAACCTCAGCTCAGAAGTATACAGCCATAAAAATGTTTAGAAGCAAAACTCCATAACTACTCTTAAAGAATTTTGCAAACCTGGGCCTGCCCAGATGTTTCCAAACTGGAAAGGTACTCCAATCAGTTGACCGGTACGGGAACCAGAGGCTGGTCAGCCTTTTCTGTAAAAGCCAGAGAGTAAATATTTTCAGTTTTGCAGATCATTTTGTTGTAACCATGCAGGTCTGCAATAAGAAAGCGAAGAGCACTGGGAGACACGAAACAAATGGGCATGCCCACACCCTCCCTTCCACTCAGGGCAGCTTCTCTGTGGTGGGGAGCTTTGCCACAATGACTTGTTTCTTTGTTTCCATTGGTTTCTTTGTTTCCACCTTACTGCTCAAACTCAGAACTTCAAGTGAGCCTGGTCCTTCAGCATCCATGCAGAAAGAAGGCTGAGCGGGGTTGGGGATCCCACCTGACAGAGAAGAGAGATGGCTTGTCACCATGACATGAGACAATCACACCTTCCGGGGTGAAAGGGAACAAAGATAAGGGAGGGGCACAGCAGTGGGACCCCTGGGTCACCTGCCAGGCTTGCTCTCCCTCCACGGCCACCCTGGGGGCCTGGGTGGTGTTGGAACTCAGCTACAGTGATTAGGCTGAGGGGACTCAGGATAAAGGACCCTCCGTCTCCACACCGGGTTCCAAACGCAGCCTCTCTAAGTCTACCCTCTGAATTTCTGGAACTCAGCTGGAAGAATACATGATCAGGCCAGACCCAGAGCCCAAGCCAAACATGACAAGGGTCACGTGGGGTTGTAACCCGGTGCTCAGCGGTCGGGGTCTCCTTGCAAATCTGCAGAAATCCCTGTTCTGCCTCATTCCTGGGAGAAACCGCACATCTCTTCCTGCTCTGTCTGTTCTTCTCTTGAGGCTATTGTCCTGGAGGGATGCAGAGTCCTTGAACCTGGCCCTCCAAACGTACATAAGCAGCCTGTTCAATAAAACAAATTATGCACTTTTTCACATTTGCCAGTTTTTTGATTCCAGAAAGGCTGCGGGACTCTTTCTCACTGTCTCCTGTGCCCCCACCACTTGGTGGCCCTCTCCTCATGGAAACACGATTTCCCACAACTGCACCCTGCCTCCCAGCTTGTCAGAGGGGAGTGACCCACAAAGACACAGGTGTTTGTGAGGATCCTGTCCCCCAGCAGAAAGCCTACTCCTGGAGCCACGGACAGGGATCTGGCCTCCTGAGCCGCTCAGCTCTAATTGAAAGCCTAAACTGGGGACCCCGAACATTGCTGACTGACTTTCTGAGTCACCTGGGCTGGAAGGGCCTGATTTTTCTTTCCAAGAATGGATGTAGCACAGCCTCCATTTTCAGGGCTGACATTCATGACGTATCTAGTTCCCCCAAATGCACCCCAGGAAGGAAAGGCCCTTCCATCCCACTGGTTAGAAACCCAGCCCAGGGGAGTTCCGAAGCACTGCATTGCTGTCAGGTCCAGCATCCCTGCAGAGTGGCCCCTGCCCCTGAATGAGCCCCTTCCCTGGGCCTTCCCTGCCTCGACATGACCACACCCCAGGTGGTGCTGGGGAAGGCAGGGAGTGCAGTGAGGGGAGGGGGGAAGCAGAGCCCCTTGCTCTGGAGTGAGGAGACCACAGAGAAAGGCACACACCACCCCGACCCTATACCCCAAACTCTTAGCCCCGCCAACACAGGGGCCGCTCTGCGCCCTCTCACCGTGGCTGTCCTGTGAGACTGCACCTAACCCGACATCTGGTACCCAAGCCCTACCTCCCCTCTTATGACAGATCCCGTCTTCTTGGAAACTGCTTAGCAGCGCGTATTCAAGGCCGGCAGCGGGCCTGGCGGATCTGCACTTCAGGTGCCCTACCTGGCCAGCCGTGCGTGCCTGAGCTCAGTCCTCTATCTTGCCCACCGGTAGCCTGGGTCCACGTCCGGTGCAAGCGGAGGCCACGGAGCCCAGGCTGATCCCCACACACGGACAGGTGAGGGTGCCCCCGCCCCGCTGCCCCGCTGCCCCGCCCACTGGTGGCAGCAACGCCCCAGCCTCCGGCCGGCGCCACCTGCAGGTCAGGACTTCCGGGCGGCCCTGCCCTCCCCGGCCCCGCCCAGCTGTCCCATAAGCCTCCCCCCACCCCCGTCCTGGCTGCGCCCTGGCTCCCATTGGCTCCGCAAGTTCTGCCCTCGCACAACTAGACTCGGGAGGACGCACGACGCAAGCGCTAGGGGAGGGTCCCGCGGAGTTGCCATGGTTACAGGCGCCACGCTCTGCGCGGGCCGGCGTGCGCTTCTGGGGCGGGTAGCGGGCTCCGGAAGTGTGCAGCTGCCCTGGACCATGGCGGTGCTTGCTGCTGGGGATGGCGGCTTGCTCGGCCGGGCGACTAGTTCTGGCCTGGTCAGTCGGCGGCCGACATCCTGTCTGGGGCGGCGTCCCACAGACGGTAAACGTACGTCCGCGCCGTCGGCGGGGCCGGCGGACATGAACCGGGGTGGGATCGGGGTTGGGGCGGTGGCCGGGGAGGGCTGTGGTGCCGGGGAGCGTGTTGGGGCGGGGCGGGTCAGGGCTTGGGCACAGCCTCAAGCTTTCCTCCCCCTCAGGCCCTGGGGCTGGGGCCGCGAGTCTGGGTCGCCCTTGGTGGCCGCGGCCTCCCAGAACCCCCCGGGAAGGGCAGGCGGAGGACCCATCTTAGATGAAGCGGGGCCTTACCCGGGTTTTGAAGAGCCCCAGAATCAGATGTTGGAATGGGGTGGCTTATCAGCCTTGTTTATCTGCAGGGAAATTTCAGTTCCATCCAGATGTTTGTTCCTTCAGTCAACCTCAGGAAAAAGACACAAGGGTCAGTGCCGATAAGCAGTTATCTAGGGCTTGACTCAAAATAAACTATGCGGGGTGTAGGGATGGTAGATGGGACCCTCCCTCTTGAAGTTAGCAGTCTTCTGGGATTAGAGGCCCCAGTTGAGGATTACATCCTCATCTGCAGTAATGGAGCTTGTGAGAAACACACAGAGAAGGGAGGGGTGTGGTGGCGGTAACTCATTACAGAATCCAGGACCCTTGCCTGGCTCTTGTGTAGAAGAGTCTCGCCTTGGATAGGGCAACAGTTATCAAAGTGTATCCAAGGCCCCTGAGGTGCAAGACCATTTTCATAGAAACGCCGGGATGTCACCTGCCTTTTGCACACTCTTGCTCTCCCGAGTTCCTGCGGGGTTTTCCAGGGAAAACCTGGCCTGCGATATCACAAAACAGGGAATGCAGAGGCAGATAGGAGAATTCAGCTCTCACCAGTCCAAAAGAGATTTGCAGAAATTAAAATCACTGCTATTCTTCTCACTAATGATTTTTCTTTTGAAAAATAGAATTATATTTTGTTTAAGAGTATTAATGGTAACATACAGTAGATTGTTAATATTTTTAAGTGAATTCATACACTTTCTCTAACTTCTTATTTAACTTCTAACACAGGAAATAGTGATAGATTAAACTCACATAAATAGCAGCCTTTTGGAGTTCTCAGTAATTGTTAAGAGTGTATAGGGTTCTGTAGAACAAGAAGTTTGAGAGCCCCTGGAGAACGGGTGCTCAGATGCTAGTCGGGTGCTTAGTGGTGTTAGACGGATGCCAAGATGTCTTCCGCAACTGCTCCCGGACTTGAAGTAATTGGCCACATGGAGATGGGTGGGCAGTGCCTCCACTTTACAAACCAGAAGCTGCTGAATGTGTCTGGAGTCTAGGCCATGGGCTGTGCAGGGATTCCCGTTGTATCTGTTCTATCTAAGCCGGGATTCCTGTGCAGAGGCCTGGCCCTGAAGACCCGCTCTCCTTTGCTCCCAGCCAGGTACCTTCTGTGTGACTTCAACCCTCCAGAGGGCTTCAACCTCCTTAGGAACGTCTGCATCCACATTGCCTTCCTCCTGAAGACCCTGCTGTAGATGGAGGAGCCGGTACTGGTGCTATTCCCTTGGGGCCACCTCTACCACTGGCAGAGCCCCGATCCCTGGTCCGACTCCTTTGACCTCCCAAGTCTCAACAGAAACATCCCTGACATTGAGTACGAGCAGTTCGTTGCAGGTGAGGTGGTGGTCATTTAACTGGGGTCAGGTGGTCTTTGTTCTGGTTCCGATCTGAACATCGGGCCATCTTACTTTGGGCTTGTCGGTCTGCTTAGGGGCCCTGCTCATGTTTCCTACACTGCAGGTGAATTTGGTTTTTCCATAGTTTTTTCGGGAAGTCAATTTGAAGTGTATGAGCTCTATGTCCCCTCCCCTCTGAAAACCCTGGCCTCCTGGTGAGATGCAGCGGTGACAAGGAGGCCACTGCCACAGAGGCCCTTGTCCCAGAAAGAGTCGCTCGCTGTGCAGTCAGGGCTGTTCTTACCTGTAGGAAAACACGATGTGTGTGTAGCATGGGCCACGTGCTGGAGAAGATATGTAACTGCCCATCCAGTATAATTTGGTCCTGCTCAAGCTACCCATTTTAAATTTTGTAAGAGGGAAGAGTTCAAGATTTTCTTTGAATAAAGGTATTTAGAGCTTATCAATTTTTTTTAAATTGAAATGTGTTTGATTTACAATGTTTTGTTAGTTTCAGTTATACAGCTGTTTTGTTAGTTTCAGGTATGCAGCATAGTGATTCAGTTGTACATATACATAGTCTATTCTTTTTCAGGTTCTTTTCCATTATAGGTTGCAAGATACTGAATATTCTTCCCTGTGTTCTACAGTGAATCCTTGTCGTTTGTCTGTTTTACATATAGTAATTTGTACCTGTTAATCCCAAACTCCTAAGTTTGTTTTATAAGTCTGTGAGTCTGTTTTTTGTTTTATAGATAAGTCCATTTGTATCATTTTTTTAAAAATTCCACATATAAATGATATCATATGATACTTGTCTTTGTCTAACTTATTTCACTTAGTGAGATAATCTCCAGTTCCATCCATGTTGCTGTAAATGGCCTTATTTCCTTCTTTGTTATGACTGAGTAATATTCTGTTATATCTAAATACCGCATCTTTATCCAGTCATCTGTCAGTGAATGTTTAGGTTGCTTCTATGTCTTGGCCATTGTAAACAGTGCTCCTGTGAAAATTGGGGTGCAGGTATCTTTTGGAATGAAGGTTCCCTCTGGATATATGCCCAGGAGTGGGATTGCTGGATTAGGTGATAAGCCTTTTTTTTTTTTTTTTTTGTCTTTTGAGGAATCTCCATACTGTTTTCCACAGTGGCTGCAACAAACTACATCCCCACCAACAATGTAGGAGGGTTTCCTTTTCTCCACAGCCTCTCCGGCATTTATGGTTTGTGGACTTTTGAATGATGGCCATTCTGACTGGTGTGAGATGATAACATTGTAGTTTTGAGTTGCATTTCTCTGATAATTGAACGATATTAAGCATTTTTTTATATGCCTATTGGCCATCTGTGTGTCTTCATTGGAGAATTGCTTGTTTAGTTGTTCTGCCCATTTTTGGATTTGGTTGTTTATTTTTTTCTTATTAAGTTGTATGGACTATTTATATAGTCTAGAAATTAAGCCATGGTCAGTCTCATCTTTTGCAAATATTTTCTCCCATTCCATAGGTTGTCTTTTAGTTTTACTTATGGTTTCTATTGCTGTGCAAAAGTTTATAAGTTTAATTAGGTCTCATTTATTTATTTTGGCTTTTATTTCTGTTGCTTGGGTTGCTTAGATTGCCCTACGAAATCATTGCTGAGATGTATGTCAAATAATGTTTTGCCTATGTTTTCTTGTGAGAAGTTTATAGTGTCGTGTGTAATATTTAAGTCTTTAAGCCATTTTGAGTTTGTTTCTTTTTGGTTTTTTTGCGACTCTATTGTATGCTTTTGATTTGTGGTTACCTTATTCTTCAAATATATCAGCCCATTACTATATCTATTCCCTTTAGACTGATAAATCACGTAGGCTCCAACACATCCTAAGAATAACGAAGAAAAAAAAGAAAGAAAAAAATCTACATTTTCTTGCTCCCCTCTCCCATTCCCAACTCTTTTTATTTTGATGTCCTTTTTCATTTTTACATCTTTATGTTTATTCTCTTGCAACTCGTTATTGCATTTCCAACTATGGTTTTCCTGTTTCTATAGCATCCTGCTTCCTTTCTGTTTAGAATGGAACTTTTTAATGTCTCTGTTAGGTTCAATATTGCTGAGTTATCTCACCTCCCCCTCCCCCCTTCCCCCCAGGCCTCTGAATCCTCAGTCCAGGGAAGCTAAACCATTCTAGCCTTCATCGGTTCTGGGAAAGCAATCTTCAGAGTGGGAAAAGACATTGAAAAATAATATTCTGTGAGTTGCATTCTACCCTTGCCCAGAGATGAGAAACATCTGAAGGTGGAGGAAAACAGTTGGAGGTGGGGAACACAAAGTCTTTTCTCCTTTTGCTACTGATGAAATGATTGCTTTTGTAATTAGTGATGATGCCCTTTAAATTGGTGAGATCGAGATTCCACAGCTTCAGCGCCTGTGAATAACCAGCTGGGAGAAAGCTCTCTAGGGCCCCTGCAGTGGGAAAGGCAGCCCCTCTGAGCACCTGTTGTTCTGTATTCATCCTGCCTCCACACGGGTTCCCTAGGCACCGTGCAGGACGATGCAGTTACCCAAGGTGGAGGACGGGGAGACCCCTGCTGTGTGGCGAGCCACAGAAGCCCACACTTGAAGGACAAAATGTAGAGTAGTGGGGCGGTCATAGGAACAGGGGATGGTTGAGACCCAGGATGGTGTCCTGGAGTCCAGCAGCCAAGGCTGGTGGGGCAGATGGGGCCCTGGGGCATGGGCAGTCCTTGAGGGATCTGAAGCAAAGATAGGAACCAAGAGACTGGATTCGTGTGGGGGTACGGCACCCCTTGGAGGCTGCGGGGCAGCTCAGTGGGCCCAGGGGGAGCAGGCACTTCCCCAAAGCTGGGTTGACAGGTCACAACCAACTCACTGGGGACCGAGAGGCACTGAGTCATTTTGAACTTTTTGTCCCTCTTCCTGGAAAAGAAACTGCTGCCTGTTAAATAGCCTGTGTCGTTAGTGAGAATTAAAGACATGAAGCAAGATTGCCTCAAAAGTCATCCATTGTGTAGTTGTTAATAAGGGTCAAATGAAAACTTGAATAGATGAAATGAAGCATTCATCAGAGGATTTGAAACTCCTTTAAAATAAAAATTCTTGCTGCCTTTGTTCTTCATTTCAGGGTTCACTTGGTGATAATAATCATAACCAAAGCAACAGCAAACCCTTACAGAACTCTGTCCTGCTGTTCCAGGAACGCTGTGTTCATGACAACCCAATGAGTTGGCACCACTATGAGTTCCACTTTAAAGGTAAGGACATTCATTAGTCACACGGCTAATAAATGGCAGAGCTGGGACTTGAACCCGAGCTCTCTGGACCCAGAGACCCCTCTCAGCCCCTTCACTGCAGCTCATCACTTGGCATGCCCGACACAGGCCAGCATTTACGAGCAGCGTGACCTTGGCCAAGGCTGCTTCACTGCTTGCTCTCTGATTCCTCATCTGTAGAATGGGGGTGTGGGCAGTGAACTCTGTGAGCTCAGTGGTCACTTCCTCCAGCTCTGCAATTCTACTGCTTTGAGTTAGTATAGTAAGTATCCGAGCCCCTACATGGCCCACACATGGGCTGGCGCTTCGCTAGGCCCTGGGTTACGGAGCAAAGTAAGATCCGCCTGCTCCTCCGAGGAGCCTGTGTCCCTCCACGGCAAACAGCTGCGAGGCCCAGGCTCCCTCGCTGGCGGTCGGGGGCTGGGCAGGAAAGTCTGATAAGAGAAGATGGAGGCAGAGCCCCTCCGGGAACAGTGGTGGCCACACAGCTCTCAGGAGCGAGAGCCTCTGTCCAGGCTGCTGAGAGGGGGATCCTCATGAGGCCAGTAGTCCCCCCAACCTAAGCCCTCAGGACAAAGATCCAGCCATCCCTGCAGTGTCACCATAGAGCCAGTCCATCCTCATCACTGTGCCTCTGTGCTCCTTTGTCCTGGGGCCTCTCTTCCCCCTACACTCAGAAGACTCTTCTCCCTCTCTTCTCTGAGTGCCCCCTCACTTCACCCGTGGTCCCTGCTTCCTGGGCCACCATCACTGGAGTTGACGCTTTGCACCTTCACAACCCCCGTTTGATCAGGAGCCTGGGTTGGCCTCCTTGTGCTCACTTTCCACCTTCAGATGATTGCTCCTCCCCTCGTGGGAGCACATGGAAAACCCAGATCCTTTCCTAGCAGTGCCTGCCACCCTGGCCTCCCTGCTCATCTGCCTCAGTCAGGAGCACCTGGACCACCAGCTCTGTATTGCCTCGCCTCCTACCATCAAGACGTCAAAGTTCATTCTCCTTCCACCACCCAGTATGGTCATTGTAGGGTCTTCTTCTCTGTCAGCCTGAGCCAGCCACCCCCCATTCACCCTACCCCCGGGCTCATACCCGGGCGTGTCTCCACCCAAGGTCCAGCCTCTCTCCTTTAAGTGCCCACCTCTAGCCGTCCAGCTTCTTCTCCACCAGCCTCCCTGGCCCTCCTTCACCCTCACTGGGGCATCATGCGCTGAATCCTCTGCTTTCCTGCCTGTCCACGTTCCTCTTACTTCCACTTCCCCACCTTCCAGCTCTGCATCCACAGTCAGCACTCTCTTTATGACAGACAAAACCCCCTTGAGCCTTGACCTTTTCAGTTCCTCACCAGGCCGACTTCCATCTCGGTTCACCCAGCTCTACTTGTTCTGAGCCTGCAGGCAGCAGGCTCTCCCAGCACAGATTTCCAAGACTACAAATCAATGCCCACCATGTTGCCGCTGCCAGGCAATCCTCCAGGATTTCTCTAGTGAGCACATTTCCCCACTTATCACTCAGTGGTGTCAACATTCTCTGCTCTCTGCACACCTCTAACCTTCCCTCTGTCTCTTCCCTGACTCCCAGCAGATGGCCTTGCCTCCTGCTTCAGAGAGAATGACATGTCACTGGAAAGGAACTCGCTCACCTGCAGCAAACCTGCTCACCTCACCTTTTATCTGTCCCTCTCCCACCTGGACTCTAGCTGTAGTTGTTCTTAATTCAGTGAGTTTAGTTGACATATATATACACAGTTAAAAGCATAGCACACTATCGGCTACCTTCTAGGGGTTACTTTTTCAATTTAACATGGAGTGTGTGATTCATCCACTTCATTGCATGTACCTGCAGTTCATTTGTTTTAACTGATCTTAAATGTTGTGTGTGTGAAAGTAACACAAGGCAAGGGTAAGCCAGGATTCAGGATGCTGGTTACTTCCTGTGAGAAAAGGCCAAGAGCAGGATAGGGAAAGAGGACACAGTATGTCACTGTCAATATTCCTGTTATGATGCTGGGTGATAGGTTCATAACTGTGTCTTATAATATTAATTTTAATACATAAATACCTCTGACAGGCACCTAAGATGAGAATGTGTCATGAACCAAGACATACAATGGGTAATATTACATCATTATTGTTATGTAATCTTGTTATATTATATATTAATCATAATCTTACATTATTTGTTATGGGTTATATATTATATAGATGCATGAATTATATATTATGTGTATAAACACCTACATATGTATTATATACTATCTGCTAATAAATAAACAGAAGATAATATGCTAGTATATCTTCTATTATGTATTATTTAATAAATAATAACATACTCTATCCTGTTATATGACATGGAACATAATCTTTAATAAAATAAGAAATCTGTCAATATATATTGGTAATTAATAAAATTAAAAAAAACAGCCCGCAGCTTTTAACGCCGACACCGCTCCAGCTGTCACTGTGATTTCTCTTCCCTTTCATGGCCGAGGCCCTCACAGTGCTGTCCGTTCCCCCTTTCATCTCCTTATCCTGAACCTTCCTCCTCCTCCCATCCCATGCTGCCTTCTGCCCCGTGGCCCCTCTAGTCACCAGCGGCCTCTGGGGCACTGACCTGCGGGCACGGTCTCAGGCCCCAGCTCACCTGCCTGTCCGCCGCCTCTGCCACCGCTGGTGGGGGCGGGGCGGGGGTCAGAGTGCACCCCTTGTCCTGGAAGAGAACACAGCACAGACTGTGACCAGCAGCAGGTGTGGCCCAGAACTGCAGGACTTGGGGGAGAGCCAGACTGTCTGCATCCAGACCTGGGGCACTTGGAGTGTGAAGAAGCCCCGTCCTCACTGCCCCTGAAGTGAGGAAAACACCCTCAGGTGAGTTAAAGTGCTTATGACCTAGGTCTGTTGGCTGGAAAGGACAAACGGGCCCCTAAGGGGAGGGTAGTTGATGTTCCAGGCCCCACCAAAGCCCTAAGGGCTGGCGGGGAACCAGGCTGGACGCTCCACTGGACCCAGTGCCCCCTCGGGGGTGGGGCCTTCGGGAACAAGCAGAAAGCCCTCTGTCTCTGGGGGGGGGAACGGGGCAGTGTGGGAGCATCCCTGCAGCGAGTCAAGTGAAGTCAGGGCCTGTGGGATCCATTTGTATGGCCACATCGAGCCTCAGCAGAAGCCACAGCAGGAGTGGATTCCTGTCTCTCCAGCTGTCATCCTCGTGTCTGAGTGCCAGGCTTCAGACCCGATCCCCTGGGGCGCTAGGACAGTTATAGACAGAGGCGGCTCGGGGAGGCCTCAAGAGGGTGGTACTGGCCTTCCTGCCAACACGATTACATGAAGATCAAACAGTCCATCGATGGGAAGAAAATAAGAACCATGGTCACCTCTGGACCCCAAGCTTAGACGTGGTGCATGGGGGACATCTATCGACAATTCAGCGAGTTTGTGGCCAGAGCTAGAGGCCAGGGCAGCAAGCCGGGAGTGACACTGGGGAGCATCATTGTGCAGAGGCTGGACTGGGTGTCTGCAGGCTCCTCCCAGGAGAAGCCTCAGAGTTTGGGAGGTGGCTAACATGGTTCCTTCATGTCACCAGCAAGTGGTGCCACCTGTGGAAAATCAGCTGTGATCCTGAGATGGGTCAGCCCTGGGTGATGTGATAAAGGCTCCTACAAGAGGGGGCGCCAGATGGACAGTGAACCAACCAACAGGCTGATGAGATTCCCACCTGTGTTTATCGTGCTTTCGTAGCCAAGAATGAGGAGAGAGTTGAATGGCTCACCATGAATATTTTAACAACTTTAGAGAGTTCCATGTCTCACTGCATTTAAGTGTCACCTGGAAGAATTCAAGCAGTGTCTAGACCCAGGGGAGGCAAACGGCCTCTCGGTTCCTCTTCAACCTGGCAAACCCAGCAGCCCTCTATGGCCAGACCTTGGCAAGTGCCTTCCCTTGTTATAACAAAACCCTTCCCCCGCACGCCTGTGGTAAGCTTTTGTTTTATTTAATTAATGGGAATGAAGGTACCTTACAGCCTCCACAGACTTTTCCTTAGGGCTTCTCTCCTTAGACCCGGGCCCCCCGCTGCCCTGGGTCCTGCACTGCAGAAGGTTCCCCTGGCCCTGACACTTCCTCTGGCCACGCCCTCCATCGGGTGGAGTCAGCAAGGCCAAGGGGACATGGTCATTGGCTCCATCCCATGCTCTAGAAACCCAGGATGCCGAATGCCCTGCCTCAGCAGCCCCTGACCCATTTCTAGTGCCTGCACCGGCTCTCCCCGGAGTTCAGATTCCCAGGACTCACAGAGAGGCCAAAGGGCAGCTGTTTGCATGGAGGTTATAGGCAGAGCCCGGACGTGAAATCTGAGTGTCCCCCTGTGCACATCCAAGGCCACTTATGGCAAGGGATGGACCCAGCATTGGGAAGAAAAGGGTCAGGCTAGTGATCAGAGTCTGGGAATCAGCTCTCCCCACACACTCACTTTCTTTGCAGGACTCCCCTGAGTCTGGTTGTTCTAATTTTGAACCTGGCCTTCCCCCTTATAATGAATGTATATTTGTAAAGGCAGGACTTTAGAACCTACTGCACTTAAAATGTTTAGATATATAGAATGTGAGCTCCCAGGTATGCTCTGGCCCTGCACTTCCAAGGGTCCAGAGCATTTATGTTGGCTCTACTGAGACTGTAAGTGGCAAAGACCATCTCCAGAGAGGAGGGGCTCCTGCTTCACAGTCCGAAGTCAGGATCTTCTGAGCGGACAAAACAATGGACACTGAGACCCTCAATTGTAAATTGATTTAGAATAACGCCAAAGGTGTGTATGACGTGTGTGTGCGCACGCACGCACCTGGGGAATTGTGTGGTACATGACTGTGAGTGTGTGTGTGGCTGTGCGCGCACGCGCCTGGGGATGTGTGTGGTTGTGTGTATGCTATGTGTGTGTGTGCGTCTGAGGACGTGTATGGTTGTGTGTATGGTATGTGTGTGTGTGGTACATGAGTCCATGTACGTGTGTGTGTAGGGAATGTATGTGGGCCAGAGTCAGTGCATCTGCACGTGTGTTTGTGTGTATGTGCATGCATTAGTATTAACAGTAGAAGCTGTCCTTTAGAATTATGAAGTAGTAAAATTTGTATGATGTCTTTTGCTGTATAATTCAAAATTAAAAAAATCTTCAGTCACTAGAAATTTATTCCCCCCCGATTCTGACTTTATTTTTCCATATTGATATGTCTTCATTTTACTGATGAAGAAACTTAGCTTAGAGATATTAACTGACTCAACCAAGGACATGGAGCTCACGCACCCAGGGCCAGGACGCAGTCCAAGCCACGCTGCTCCAGAGGCCTGGAGCCCTACTCAAGATCACACGTTGCCTCTTGGCGGGGGAACAGATTCTGATGGGCTGTGGCCAGCGTGCAGGCTGCCCAAACTGGGGACACGGGAAGCCGGGCAGAGAGTACCAGACAGCAGAGAAGAGTGAAGCCCTGCTCAGAAATTAGATAGGTTCCTAGGTCTTGGATGAGTAAGGAGGCTCACTGCTCATCCTTGATCCCTTTGCTGGTGGCCAAAAGGGACCAAGGTCCACGAGAGCACTTCTGGGAGCTGCCTGCCAAAACCTGCAAAAGGACTGCTCAGGACTGGCTCTGCAGTAGGAGCAGAGGAAGGAAATGTCACCTCTTGGTGGACATTATTGGTGATGGCAGTAGGAGGCCTAGCAGCCTCGGTATAGTGGTGGCAGGACAGGGTCCTAGTGGATGATCGTTTTCACCTCTCTTAAAAATCATTGCTTCATATATTGTATCCATTTTGTGGTTTATTTTAGGGTGGTAAATATGGTCTCTGTTACTCCATATTAGCTGGATTGATTAATTTTTTTATTGTTAATTTTCTCTTCAATGATTTGGAAGCTATATTGCCTTTTAATGAAAATTCTCTCTAAATTTTTATAAATCATCTCTAAGTTCATAACTTTATATGTAATTGGACCAGTATTCCTATAACACTATCAAAACTGAAATAACCTATTAGATCCTGTTCCTCAATAATGATAAATTTAGCATATTTTACCTCTCTGCTGTTCCAGATTGTGTGTGCGCGCGCGCGTGTGTGTGTGTGTGTGTGTGTGTGTGTGTGTGTGTGTATGTGTCCTCCAGTTACTATGTTTAGACAGTTGCTTCCAGTTTGTTATATTAACAATGAAATATAGCTATAAACTTCCTGGATTTCATTGCTCACTACCACTATTTAATACCATGTCTTTCCCACTTTTGAGTTATTTACTTATCGGGATTTTCAAATCAACTGGACACATGATTGGCTAAGTCTTTTCGAGAAGTGGACTTGGAACACTTTCATGTCTATATGAAGCTTTATGTTCTCCTCCTCAACAACTCTCAGGGTGTTGTTGATGGCCCAAGCCTTGTTTTAAAATATGGCATTGTTTTTCATCACCAAAAAAACAAAAAAGTTTTCTTGATTTAAATTGCTGTCTTTTTATGACTGGCTAGTCTTTTCTGGTGGATAGAGATTTACTTAACCTTCCCCCTTCTTTTCGCCATAACTCGGATTCACTGAGATGCATGTTTTTACCATTTCTCAGATGGGCTTCCGCTTTGACTTCCACTTTAAACCATCACCCCACTCTTTTGCTCCATGCTTATTCCTGAAAAAGTGAGCTCTCTATCGGATTAAAGGTGGTTCCCGTCAGAGATGTGTGGCTCCCTGTCCAAAGGTCCAAATGAAGAGAAAAGGAAAGATTCCTGTTTCTGGTGGTTACATTTTGTCAGCTTAGAGATCTAGTTATCCGTGTGGCTGCGGTGGAATCTGCAATATCTTGGCTCAGAGTTTCCTTTTTCTGGCTTACTAGGGGAGCCGCAATAGCTGGGGTCACGGCGCTGTGGCCGTTGTCAGGATCCCGGGACTGAGGCAGCCCCTCTCCCCCCTTGTTATTTTGATCTTGCAAACTGGGCCCCAGCTATGCGAACCCTGCATCTGGCGGCCAGGATCGCCCCCCACGTGACGTGTCCCCAGTTCCTCGGCGTCCCTCACTGCTATCAGCTAGCTCCAGTAGGGTGCGAGCTGGCTTCCACTGCGGTCTTTCCTCCTTCCTCTCCAGGCAGGCCGTCCTTTCCCACTAGATGTCCCTATACTTTCT
The DNA here is from genome assembly GCF_048773025.1 of Camelus bactrianus. Lineage (NCBI taxonomy): Eukaryota > Metazoa > Chordata > Mammalia > Artiodactyla > Camelidae > Camelus > Camelus bactrianus. The sequence continues at coordinate 101,260,762 of NC_133544.1, forward strand.
CTCCTGTGCTACATAAGCTGAAGGAATTCCTCAGGGTTTCCAGCAGGTACATGGCGCTCTTCTATGTTTGGACCCCTTCAGTGCTTGTAGTGGAAATTTAGGAGGTGGAAAGGAAGAGCTTGGGGGTTCTCCGTATCTAGGGGCTCCCTATCCAGCAGATTCAACTAACTGTGGTTTGAAAATATTCGTGAAAAAACAGTTTCAAAAAGCAACACTTGAATTTGCCATCATTGACAACTACTTACATAGCATTCATGTTGTATTAGATACAGTGAGTAATCCAGAGATGATTTGAAGATATAGATAAAGTACATGGGAGGGTGCACATAAGTTCCATGCAAGTCCTATGCCATTTTATACAAGAGGCGTCAGCATCCATGGATGTTGACTTCAGGGGGGAGTCCTGGAACCAGTGCCCCATGGTTACCAAGGGATGACTAGAAGTCCAGGCTCCTTATCCCAGCCTGTCAGGTCCCCATGTGGTCTGAAACCTACCTGTACCACACTTCCCTTGTCACTCTCCTCCAGCCCTGGCAGACTGTCCTTTGATTTTTGAACAGGCCACACTCACTGTGCTTCATATCTGGCCCCTAGAAATACCCGTTACTTTCTGAGCATGGCTCTGCTTTCACAAAAAGGGCTGCATTGTCACTAGAGAAGACACTGTGGAATTTCCTTTAAAAACTGAAAATAGACTTAACTCATGATCCAGCCTTCCCACTCCCGGGCATATGTCAGAAGAAAACTCTAATTCAAAAAGTCACATGCACCTCAATGCTCAGAGCAGCACTATTTATAATAGCCAGGACATGGCAAAAACGCAAATGTCCGTCGACAGCTGACTAGATAAAGATGTAGTAGTATATTTATACAAAGGAATACTACTCAACCATTAAGAAGAACAAAATAATGTCATTTGCAGCAACATAGATGGATGTAGAGATAGTCATTCTAAGTGCAGTAAGCCAGAAAAAGAGAAGAATGCCATATAATATCACTTATATGTGGAATCTAAAAAAAGACACAAGTGAACTTAACTACAAAAGTGAAACAGACCCACAGACATAGAGAAACAAACTTACGGTTACCAGGGAGAGAAGGGGATGGGAAGGGATAAATATGGTAATTGGAAAAGTGTCCCTCTTGGAGAGTTATGGAAATGTTAGCTATCTTGATTGCGATGATGGTTTTCTGGGTGTAGACATCTATCAAATTCATCAAATAGTACATGTGAAATATGTGTAATTTACTATACAGGAATCGTACCACAATAAATATGCCTGTAAAAAAGAAAAACAAGAAAATATTGGCGGCATTGTGTCCTACGTTTTTATGTGTCTTTAGTGAGTGGGTCTTCAATTTTCCGGTCTGCCATATTTTCTGAACCAGAAGTGCCCTCCTTCCCTTTTCTTTGATAAACTGTCAGTGGGTGGCATTTATTCCCGTGGCTTCAACTGCTCTCTGTCCACTGATTAACTGTCAAATCTTTTCCAGCAAGGACATTTCATTTCAGTCCCAGAAATATACTTATAATTGACAAGAGGACATTCCCACTTGATTAGCCCATAAAAATCTCAAGCTCTGTGTGTTTGAATTTACACTCGCTCAGAACTAGGTTTACTTCTTCAAACACTGGCATGTCCTCTTGTCAATTATAAGTATATTTCTGGGACTGAAATGAAATGTCCTTGCTGGAAAAGATTTGACAGTTAATCAGTGGACAGAGAGCAGTTGAAGCCACGGGAATAAATGCCACCCACTGACAGTTTATCAAAGAAAAGGGAAGGAGGGCACTTCTGGTTCAGAAAATATGGCAGACCGGAAAATTGAAGACCCACTCACTAAAGACACATAAAAACGTAGGACACAATGCCGCCAATATTTTCTTGTTTTTCTTTTTTACAGGCATATTTATTGTGGTACGATTCCTGTATAGTAAATTACACATATTTCACATGTACTATTTGATGAATTTGATAGATGTCTACACCCAGAAAACCATCATCGCAATCAAGATAGCTAACATTTCCATAACTCTCCAAGAGGGACACTTTTCCAATTACCATATTTATCCCTTCCCATCCCCTTCTCTCCCTGGTAACCGTAAGTTTGTTTCTCTATGTCTGTGGGTCTGTTTCACTTTTGTAGTTAAGTTCACTTGTGTCTTTTTTTAGATTCCACATATAAGTGATATTATATGGCATTCTTCTCTTTTTCTGGCTTACTGCACTTAGAATGACTATCTCTACATCCATCTATGTTGCTGCAAATGACATTATTTTGTTCTTCTTAATGGTTGAGTAGTATTCCTTTGTATAAATATACTACTACATCTTTATCTAGTCAGCTGTCGACGGACATTTGCGTTTTTGCCATGTCCTGGCTATTATAAATAGTGCTGCTCTGAGCATTGAGGTGCATGTGACTTTTTGAATTAGAGTTTTCTTCTGACATATGCCCGGGAGTGGGAAGGCTGGATCATGAGTTAAGTCTATTTTCAGTTTTTAAAGGAAATTCCACAGTGTCTTCTCTAGTGACAATGCAGCCCTTTTTGTGAAAGCAGAGCCATGCTCAGAAAGTAACGGGTATTTCTAGGGGCCAGATATGAAGCACAGTGAGTGTGGCCTGTTCAAAAATCAAAGGACAGTCTGCCAGGGCTGGAGGAGAGTGACAAGGGAAGTGTGGTACAGGTAGGTTTCAGACCACATGGGGACCTGACAGGCTGGGATAAGGAGCCTGGACTTCTAGTCATCCCTTGGTAACCATGGGGCACTGGTTCCAGGACTCCCCCCTGAAGTCAACATCCATGGATGCTGACGCCTCTTGTATAAAATGGCATAGGACTTGCATGGAACTTATGTGCACCCTCCCATGTACTTTATCTATATCTTCAAATCATCTCTGGATTACTCACTGTATCTAATACAACATGAATGCTATGTAAGTAGTTGTCAATGATGGCAAATTCAAGTGTTGCTTTTTGAAACTGTTTTTTCACGAATATTTTCAAACCACAGTTAGTTGAATCTGCTGGATAGGGAGCCCCTAGATACGGAGAACCCCCAAGCTCTTCCTTTCCACCTCCTAAATTTCCACTACAAGCACTGAAGGGGTCCAAACATAGAAGAGCGCCATGTACCTGCTGGAAACCCTGAGGAATTCCTTCAGCTTATGTAGCACAGGAGAGAAAGTATAGGGACATCTAGTGGGAAAGGACGGCCTGCCTGGAGAGGAAGGAGGAAAGACCGCAGTGGAAGCCAGCTCGCACCCTACTGGAGCTAGCTGATAGCAGTGAGGGACGCCGAGGAACTGGGGACACGTCACGTGGGGGGCGATCCTGGCCGCCAGATGCAGGGTTCGCATAGCTGGGGCCCAGTTTGCAAGATCAAAATAACAAGGGGGGAGAGGGGCTGCCTCAGTCCCGGGATCCTGACAACGGCCACAGCGCCGTGACCCCAGCTATTGCGGCTCCCCTAGTAAGCCAGAAAAAGGAAACTCTGAGCCAAGATATTGCAGATTCCACCGCAGCCACACGGATAACTAGATCTCTAAGCTGACAAAATGTAACCACCAGAAACAGGAATCTTTCCTTTTCTCTTCATTTGGACCTTTGGACAGGGAGCCACACATCTCTGACGGGAACCACCTTTAATCCGATAGAGAGCTCACTTTTTCAGGAATAAGCATGGAGCAAAAGAGTGGGGTGATGGTTTAAAGTGGAAGTCAAAGCGGAAGCCCATCTGAGAAATGGTAAAAACATGCATCTCAGTGAATCCGAGTTATGGCGAAAAGAAGGGGGAAGGTTAAGTAAATCTCTATCCACCAGAAAAGACTAGCCAGTCATAAAAAGACAGCAATTTAAATCAAGAAAACTTTTTTGTTTTTTTGGTGATGAAAAACAATGCCATATTTTAAAACAAGGCTTGGGCCATCAACAACACCCTGAGAGTTGTTGAGGAGGAGAACATAAAGCTTCATATAGACATGAAAGTGTTCCAAGTCCACTTCTCGAAAAGACTTAGCCAATCATGTGTCCAGTTGATTTGAAAATCCCGATAAGTAAATAACTCAAAAGTGGGAAAGACATGGTATTAAATAGTGGTAGTGAGCAATGAAATCCAGGAAGTTTATAGCTATATTTCATTGTTAATATAACAAACTGGAAGCAACTGTCTAAACATAGTAACTGGAGGACACATACACACACACACACACACACACACACACACACACACGCGCGCGCGCGCGCACACACAATCTGGAACAGCAGAGAGGTAAAATATGCTAAATTTATCATTATTGAGGAACAGGATCTAATAGGTTATTTCAGTTTTGATAGTGTTATAGGAATACTGGTCCAATTACATATAAAGTTATGAACTTAGAGATGATTTATAAAAATTTAGAGAGAATTTTCATTAAAAGGCAATATAGCTTCCAAATCATTGAAGAGAAAATTAACAATAAAAAAATTAATCAATCCAGCTAATATGGAGTAACAGAGACCATATTTACCACCCTAAAATAAACCACAAAATGGATACAATATATGAAGCAATGATTTTTAAGAGAGGTGAAAACGATCATCCACTAGGACCCTGTCCTGCCACCACTATACCGAGGCTGCTAGGCCTCCTACTGCCATCACCAATAATGTCCACCAAGAGGTGACATTTCCTTCCTCTGCTCCTACTGCAGAGCCAGTCCTGAGCAGTCCTTTTGCAGGTTTTGGCAGGCAGCTCCCAGAAGTGCTCTCGTGGACCTTGGTCCCTTTTGGCCACCAGCAAAGGGATCAAGGATGAGCAGTGAGCCTCCTTACTCATCCAAGACCTAGGAACCTATCTAATTTCTGAGCAGGGCTTCACTCTTCTCTGCTGTCTGGTACTCTCTGCCCGGCTTCCCGTGTCCCCAGTTTGGGCAGCCTGCACGCTGGCCACAGCCCATCAGAATCTGTTCCCCCGCCAAGAGGCAACGTGTGATCTTGAGTAGGGCTCCAGGCCTCTGGAGCAGCGTGGCTTGGACTGCGTCCTGGCCCTGGGTGCGTGAGCTCCATGTCCTTGGTTGAGTCAGTTAACATCTCTAAGCTAAGTTTCTTCATCAGTAAAATGAAGACATATCAATATGGAAAAATAAAGTCAGAATCGGGGGGGAATAAATTTCTAGTGACTGAAGATTTTTTTAATTTTGAATTATACAGCAAAAGACATCATACAAATTTTACTACTTCATAATTCTAAAGGACAGCTTCTACTGTTAATACTAATGCATGCACATACACACAAACACACGTGCAGATGCACTGACTCTGGCCCACATACATTCCCTACACACACACGTACATGGACTCATGTACCACACACACACATACCATACACACAACCATACACGTCCTCAGACGCACACACACACATAGCATACACACAACCACACACATCCCCAGGCGCGTGCGCGCACAGCCACACACACACTCACAGTCATGTACCACACAATTCCCCAGGTGCGTGCGTGCGCACACACACGTCATACACACCTTTGGCGTTATTCTAAATCAATTTACAATTGAGGGTCTCAGTGTCCATTGTTTTGTCCGCTCAGAAGATCCTGACTTCGGACTGTGAAGCAGGAGCCCCTCCTCTCTGGAGATGGTCTTTGCCACTTACAGTCTCAGTAGAGCCAACATAAATGCTCTGGACCCTTGGAAGTGCAGGGCCAGAGCATACCTGGGAGCTCACATTCTATATATCTAAACATTTTAAGTGCAGTAGGTTCTAAAGTCCTGCCTTTACAAATATACATTCATTATAAGGGGGAAGGCCAGGTTCAAAATTAGAACAACCAGACTCAGGGGAGTCCTGCAAAGAAAGTGAGTGTGTGGGGAGAGCTGATTCCCAGACTCTGATCACTAGCCTGACCCTTTTCTTCCCAATGCTGGGTCCATCCCTTGCCATAAGTGGCCTTGGATGTGCACAGGGGGACACTCAGATTTCACGTCCGGGCTCTGCCTATAACCTCCATGCAAACAGCTGCCCTTTGGCCTCTCTGTGAGTCCTGGGAATCTGAACTCCGGGGAGAGCCGGTGCAGGCACTAGAAATGGGTCAGGGGCTGCTGAGGCAGGGCATTCGGCATCCTGGGTTTCTAGAGCATGGGATGGAGCCAATGACCATGTCCCCTTGGCCTTGCTGACTCCACCCGATGGAGGGCGTGGCCAGAGGAAGTGTCAGGGCCAGGGGAACCTTCTGCAGTGCAGGACCCAGGGCAGCGGGGGGCCCGGGTCTAAGGAGAGAAGCCCTAAGGAAAAGTCTGTGGAGGCTGTAAGGTACCTTCATTCCCATTAATTAAATAAAACAAAAGCTTACCACAGGCGTGCGGGGGAAGGGTTTTGTTATAACAAGGGAAGGCACTTGCCAAGGTCTGGCCATAGAGGGCTGCTGGGTTTGCCAGGTTGAAGAGGAACCGAGAGGCCGTTTGCCTCCCCTGGGTCTAGACACTGCTTGAATTCTTCCAGGTGACACTTAAATGCAGTGAGACATGGAACTCTCTAAAGTTGTTAAAATATTCATGGTGAGCCATTCAACTCTCTCCTCATTCTTGGCTACGAAAGCACGATAAACACAGGTGGGAATCTCATCAGCCTGTTGGTTGGTTCACTGTCCATCTGGCGCCCCCTCTTGTAGGAGCCTTTATCACATCACCCAGGGCTGACCCATCTCAGGATCACAGCTGATTTTCCACAGGTGGCACCACTTGCTGGTGACATGAAGGAACCATGTTAGCCACCTCCCAAACTCTGAGGCTTCTCCTGGGAGGAGCCTGCAGACACCCAGTCCAGCCTCTGCACAATGATGCTCCCCAGTGTCACTCCCGGCTTGCTGCCCTGGCCTCTAGCTCTGGCCACAAACTCGCTGAATTGTCGATAGATGTCCCCCATGCACCACGTCTAAGCTTGGGGTCCAGAGGTGACCATGGTTCTTATTTTCTTCCCATCGATGGACTGTTTGATCTTCATGTAATCGTGTTGGCAGGAAGGCCAGTACCACCCTCTTGAGGCCTCCCCGAGCCGCCTCTGTCTATAACTGTCCTAGCGCCCCAGGGGATCGGGTCTGAAGCCTGGCACTCAGACACGAGGATGACAGCTGGAGAGACAGGAATCCACTCCTGCTGTGGCTTCTGCTGAGGCTCGATGTGGCCATACAAATGGATCCCACAGGCCCTGACTTCACTTGACTCGCTGCAGGGATGCTCCCACACTGCCCCGTTCCCCCCCCCAGAGACAGAGGGCTTTCTGCTTGTTCCCGAAGGCCCCACCCCCGAGGGGGCACTGGGTCCAGTGGAGCGTCCAGCCTGGTTCCCCGCCAGCCCTTAGGGCTTTGGTGGGGCCTGGAACATCAACTACCCTCCCCTTAGGGGCCCGTTTGTCCTTTCCAGCCAACAGACCTAGGTCATAAGCACTTTAACTCACCTGAGGGTGTTTTCCTCACTTCAGGGGCAGTGAGGACGGGGCTTCTTCACACTCCAAGTGCCCCAGGTCTGGATGCAGACAGTCTGGCTCTCCCCCAAGTCCTGCAGTTCTGAGCCACACCTGCTGCTGGTCACAGTCTGTGCTGTGTTCTCTTCCAGGACAAGGGGTGCACTCTGACCCCCGCCCCGCCCCCACCAGCGGTGGCAGAGGCGGCGGACAGGCAGGTGAGCTGGGGCCTGAGACCGTGCCCGCAGGTCAGTGCCCCAGAGGCCGCTGGTGACTAGAGGGGCCACGGGGCAGAAGGCAGCATGGGATGGGAGGAGGAGGAAGGTTCAGGATAAGGAGATGAAAGGGGGAACGGACAGCACTGTGAGGGCCTCGGCCATGAAAGGGAAGAGAAATCACAGTGACAGCTGGAGCGGTGTCGGCGTTAAAAGCTGCGGGCTGTTTTTTTTAATTTTATTAATTACCAATATATATTGACAGATTTCTTATTTTATTAAAGATTATGTTCCATGTCATATAACAGGATAGAGTATGTTATTATTTATTAAATAATACATAATAGAAGATATACTAGCATATTATCTTCTGTTTATTTATTAGCAGATAGTATATAATACATATGTAGGTGTTTATACACATAATATATAATTCATGCATCTATATAATATATAACCCATAACAAATAATGTAAGATTATGATTAATATATAATATAACAAGATTACATAACAATAATGATGTAATATTACCCATTGTATGTCTTGGTTCATGACACATTCTCATCTTAGGTGCCTGTCAGAGGTATTTATGTATTAAAATTAATATTATAAGACACAGTTATGAACCTATCACCCAGCATCATAACAGGAATATTGACAGTGACATACTGTGTCCTCTTTCCCTATCCTGCTCTTGGCCTTTTCTCACAGGAAGTAACCAGCATCCTGAATCCTGGCTTACCCTTGCCTTGTGTTACTTTCACACACACAACATTTAAGATCAGTTAAAACAAATGAACTGCAGGTACATGCAATGAAGTGGATGAATCACACACTCCATGTTAAATTGAAAAAGTAACCCCTAGAAGGTAGCCGATAGTGTGCTATGCTTTTAACTGTGTATATATATGTCAACTAAACTCACTGAATTAAGAACAACTACAGCTAGAGTCCAGGTGGGAGAGGGACAGATAAAAGGTGAGGTGAGCAGGTTTGCTGCAGGTGAGCGAGTTCCTTTCCAGTGACATGTCATTCTCTCTGAAGCAGGAGGCAAGGCCATCTGCTGGGAGTCAGGGAAGAGACAGAGGGAAGGTTAGAGGTGTGCAGAGAGCAGAGAATGTTGACACCACTGAGTGATAAGTGGGGAAATGTGCTCACTAGAGAAATCCTGGAGGATTGCCTGGCAGCGGCAACATGGTGGGCATTGATTTGTAGTCTTGGAAATCTGTGCTGGGAGAGCCTGCTGCCTGCAGGCTCAGAACAAGTAGAGCTGGGTGAACCGAGATGGAAGTCGGCCTGGTGAGGAACTGAAAAGGTCAAGGCTCAAGGGGGTTTTGTCTGTCATAAAGAGAGTGCTGACTGTGGATGCAGAGCTGGAAGGTGGGGAAGTGGAAGTAAGAGGAACGTGGACAGGCAGGAAAGCAGAGGATTCAGCGCATGATGCCCCAGTGAGGGTGAAGGAGGGCCAGGGAGGCTGGTGGAGAAGAAGCTGGACGGCTAGAGGTGGGCACTTAAAGGAGAGAGGCTGGACCTTGGGTGGAGACACGCCCGGGTATGAGCCCGGGGGTAGGGTGAATGGGGGGTGGCTGGCTCAGGCTGACAGAGAAGAAGACCCTACAATGACCATACTGGGTGGTGGAAGGAGAATGAACTTTGACGTCTTGATGGTAGGAGGCGAGGCAATACAGAGCTGGTGGTCCAGGTGCTCCTGACTGAGGCAGATGAGCAGGGAGGCCAGGGTGGCAGGCACTGCTAGGAAAGGATCTGGGTTTTCCATGTGCTCCCACGAGGGGAGGAGCAATCATCTGAAGGTGGAAAGTGAGAACAAGGAGGCCAACCCAGGCTCCTGATCAAACGGGGGTTGTGAAGGTGCAAAGCGTCAACTCCAGTGATGGTGGCCCAGGAAGCAGGGACCACGGGTGAAGTGAGGGGGCACTCAGAGAAGAGAGGGAGAAGAGTCTTCTGAGTGTAGGGGGAAGAGAGGCCCCAGGACAAAGGAGCACAGAGGCACAGTGATGAGGATGGACTGGCTCTATGGTGACACTGCAGGGATGGCTGGATCTTTGTCCTGAGGGCTTAGGTTGGGGGGACTACTGGCCTCATGAGGATCCCCCTCTCAGCAGCCTGGACAGAGGCTCTCGCTCCTGAGAGCTGTGTGGCCACCACTGTTCCCGGAGGGGCTCTGCCTCCATCTTCTCTTATCAGACTTTCCTGCCCAGCCCCCGACCGCCAGCGAGGGAGCCTGGGCCTCGCAGCTGTTTGCCGTGGAGGGACACAGGCTCCTCGGAGGAGCAGGCGGATCTTACTTTGCTCCGTAACCCAGGGCCTAGCGAAGCGCCAGCCCATGTGTGGGCCATGTAGGGGCTCGGATACTTACTATACTAACTCAAAGCAGTAGAATTGCAGAGCTGGAGGAAGTGACCACTGAGCTCACAGAGTTCACTGCCCACACCCCCATTCTACAGATGAGGAATCAGAGAGCAAGCAGTGAAGCAGCCTTGGCCAAGGTCACGCTGCTCGTAAATGCTGGCCTGTGTCAGGCATGCCAAGTGATGAGCTGCAGTGAAGGGGCTGAGAGGGGTCTCTGGGTCCAGAGAGCTCGGGTTCAAGTCCCAGCTCTGCCATTTATTAGCCGTGTGACTAATGAAAGTCCTTACCTTTAAAGTGGAACTCATAGTGGTGCCAACTCATTGGGTTGTCATGAACACAGCGTTCCTGGAACAGCAGGACAGAGTTCTGTAAGGGTTTGCTGTTGCTTTGGTTATGATTATTATCACCAAGTGAACCCTGAAATGAAGAACAAAGGCAGCAAGAATTTTTATTTTAAAGGAGTTTCAAATCCTCTGATGAATGCTTCATTTCATCTATTCAAGTTTTCATTTGACCCTTATTAACAACTACACAATGGATGACTTTTGAGGCAATCTTGCTTCATGTCTTTAATTCTCACTAACGACACAGGCTATTTAACAGGCAGCAGTTTCTTTTCCAGGAAGAGGGACAAAAAGTTCAAAATGACTCAGTGCCTCTCGGTCCCCAGTGAGTTGGTTGTGACCTGTCAACCCAGCTTTGGGGAAGTGCCTGCTCCCCCTGGGCCCACTGAGCTGCCCCGCAGCCTCCAAGGGGTGCCGTACCCCCACACGAATCCAGTCTCTTGGTTCCTATCTTTGCTTCAGATCCCTCAAGGACTGCCCATGCCCCAGGGCCCCATCTGCCCCACCAGCCTTGGCTGCTGGACTCCAGGACACCATCCTGGGTCTCAACCATCCCCTGTTCCTATGACCGCCCCACTACTCTACATTTTGTCCTTCAAGTGTGGGCTTCTGTGGCTCGCCACACAGCAGGGGTCTCCCCGTCCTCCACCTTGGGTAACTGCATCGTCCTGCACGGTGCCTAGGGAACCCGTGTGGAGGCAGGATGAATACAGAACAACAGGTGCTCAGAGGGGCTGCCTTTCCCACTGCAGGGGCCCTAGAGAGCTTTCTCCCAGCTGGTTATTCACAGGCGCTGAAGCTGTGGAATCTCGATCTCACCAATTTAAAGGGCATCATCACTAATTACAAAAGCAATCATTTCATCAGTAGCAAAAGGAGAAAAGACTTTGTGTTCCCCACCTCCAACTGTTTTCCTCCACCTTCAGATGTTTCTCATCTCTGGGCAAGGGTAGAATGCAACTCACAGAATATTATTTTTCAATGTCTTTTCCCACTCTGAAGATTGCTTTCCCAGAACCGATGAAGGCTAGAATGGTTTAGCTTCCCTGGACTGAGGATTCAGAGGCCTGGGGGGAAGGGGGGAGGGGGAGGTGAGATAACTCAGCAATATTGAACCTAACAGAGACATTAAAAAGTTCCATTCTAAACAGAAAGGAAGCAGGATGCTATAGAAACAGGAAAACCATAGTTGGAAATGCAATAACGAGTTGCAAGAGAATAAACATAAAGATGTAAAAATGAAAAAGGACATCAAAATAAAAAGAGTTGGGAATGGGAGAGGGGAGCAAGAAAATGTAGATTTTTTTCTTTCTTTTTTTTCTTCGTTATTCTTAGGATGTGTTGGAGCCTACGTGATTTATCAGTCTAAAGGGAATAGATATAGTAATGGGCTGATATATTTGAAGAATAAGGTAACCACAAATCAAAAGCATACAATAGAGTCGCAAAAAAACCAAAAAGAAACAAACTCAAAATGGCTTAAAGACTTAAATATTACACACGACACTATAAACTTCTCACAAGAAAACATAGGCAAAACATTATTTGACATACATCTCAGCAATGATTTCGTAGGGCAATCTAAGCAACCCAAGCAACAGAAATAAAAGCCAAAATAAATAAATGAGACCTAATTAAACTTATAAACTTTTGCACAGCAATAGAAACCATAAGTAAAACTAAAAGACAACCTATGGAATGGGAGAAAATATTTGCAAAAGATGAGACTGACCATGGCTTAATTTCTAGACTATATAAATAGTCCATACAACTTAATAAGAAAAAAATAAACAACCAAATCCAAAAATGGGCAGAACAACTAAACAAGCAATTCTCCAATGAAGACACACAGATGGCCAATAGGCATATAAAAAAATGCTTAATATCGTTCAATTATCAGAGAAATGCAACTCAAAACTACAATGTTATCATCTCACACCAGTCAGAATGGCCATCATTCAAAAGTCCACAAACCATAAATGCCGGAGAGGCTGTGGAGAAAAGGAAACCCTCCTACATTGTTGGTGGGGATGTAGTTTGTTGCAGCCACTGTGGAAAACAGTATGGAGATTCCTCAAAAGACAAAAAAAAAAAAAAAAAAGGCTTATCACCTAATCCAGCAATCCCACTCCTGGGCATATATCCAGAGGGAACCTTCATTCCAAAAGATACCTGCACCCCAATTTTCACAGGAGCACTGTTTACAATGGCCAAGACATAGAAGCAACCTAAACATTCACTGACAGATGACTGGATAAAGATGCGGTATTTAGATATAACAGAATATTACTCAGTCATAACAAAGAAGGAAATAAGGCCATTTACAGCAACATGGATGGAACTGGAGATTATCTCACTAAGTGAAATAAGTTAGACAAAGACAAGTATCATATGATATCATTTATATGTGGAATTTTTAAAAAAATGATACAAATGGACTTATCTATAAAACAAAAAACAGACTCACAGACTTATAAAACAAACTTAGGAGTTTGGGATTAACAGGTACAAATTACTATATGTAAAACAGACAAACGACAAGGATTCACTGTAGAACACAGGGAAGAATATTCAGTATCTTGCAACCTATAATGGAAAAGAACCTGAAAAAGAATAGACTATGTATATGTACAACTGAATCACTATGCTGCATACCTGAAACTAACAAAACAGCTGTATAACTGAAACTAACAAAACATTGTAAATCAAACACATTTCAATTTAAAAAAAATTGATAAGCTCTAAATACCTTTATTCAAAGAAAATCTTGAACTCTTCCCTCTTACAAAATTTAAAATGGGTAGCTTGAGCAGGACCAAATTATACTGGATGGGCAGTTACATATCTTCTCCAGCACGTGGCCCATGCTACACACACATCGTGTTTTCCTACAGGTAAGAACAGCCCTGACTGCACAGCGAGCGACTCTTTCTGGGACAAGGGCCTCTGTGGCAGTGGCCTCCTTGTCACCGCTGCATCTCACCAGGAGGCCAGGGTTTTCAGAGGGGAGGGGACATAGAGCTCATACACTTCAAATTGACTTCCCGAAAAAACTATGGAAAAACCAAATTCACCTGCAGTGTAGGAAACATGAGCAGGGCCCCTAAGCAGACCGACAAGCCCAAAGTAAGATGGCCCGATGTTCAGATCGGAACCAGAACAAAGACCACCTGACCCCAGTTAAATGACCACCACCTCACCTGCAACGAACTGCTCGTACTCAATGTCAGGGATGTTTCTGTTGAGACTTGGGAGGTCAAAGGAGTCGGACCAGGGATCGGGGCTCTGCCAGTGGTAGAGGTGGCCCCAAGGGAATAGCACCAGTACCGGCTCCTCCATCTACAGCAGGGTCTTCAGGAGGAAGGCAATGTGGATGCAGACGTTCCTAAGGAGGTTGAAGCCCTCTGGAGGGTTGAAGTCACACAGAAGGTACCTGGCTGGGAGCAAAGGAGAGCGGGTCTTCAGGGCCAGGCCTCTGCACAGGAATCCCGGCTTAGATAGAACAGATACAACGGGAATCCCTGCACAGCCCATGGCCTAGACTCCAGACACATTCAGCAGCTTCTGGTTTGTAAAGTGGAGGCACTGCCCACCCATCTCCATGTGGCCAATTACTTCAAGTCCGGGAGCAGTTGCGGAAGACATCTTGGCATCCGTCTAACACCACTAAGCACCCGACTAGCATCTGAGCACCCGTTCTCCAGGGGCTCTCAAACTTCTTGTTCTACAGAACCCTATACACTCTTAACAATTACTGAGAACTCCAAAAGGCTGCTATTTATGTGAGTTTAATCTATCACTATTTCCTGTGTTAGAAGTTAAATAAGAAGTTAGAGAAAGTGTATGAATTCACTTAAAAATATTAACAATCTACTGTATGTTACCATTAATACTCTTAAACAAAATATAATTCTATTTTTCAAAAGAAAAATCATTAGTGAGAAGAATAGCAGTGATTTTAATTTCTGCAAATCTCTTTTGGACTGGTGAGAGCTGAATTCTCCTATCTGCCTCTGCATTCCCTGTTTTGTGATATCGCAGGCCAGGTTTTCCCTGGAAAACCCCGCAGGAACTCGGGAGAGCAAGAGTGTGCAAAAGGCAGGTGACATCCCGGCGTTTCTATGAAAATGGTCTTGCACCTCAGGGGCCTTGGATACACTTTGATAACTGTTGCCCTATCCAAGGCGAGACTCTTCTACACAAGAGCCAGGCAAGGGTCCTGGATTCTGTAATGAGTTACCGCCACCACACCCCTCCCTTCTCTGTGTGTTTCTCACAAGCTCCATTACTGCAGATGAGGATGTAATCCTCAACTGGGGCCTCTAATCCCAGAAGACTGCTAACTTCAAGAGGGAGGGTCCCATCTACCATCCCTACACCCCGCATAGTTTATTTTGAGTCAAGCCCTAGATAACTGCTTATCGGCACTGACCCTTGTGTCTTTTTCCTGAGGTTGACTGAAGGAACCAACATCTGGATGGAACTGAAATTTCCCTGCAGATAAACAAGGCTGATAAGCCACCCCATTCCAACATCTGATTCTGGGGCTCTTCAAAACCCGGGTAAGGCCCCGCTTCATCTAAGATGGGTCCTCCGCCTGCCCTTCCCGGGGGGTTCTGGGAGGCCGCGGCCACCAAGGGCGACCCAGACTCGCGGCCCCAGCCCCAGGGCCTGAGGGGGAGGAAAGCTTGAGGCTGTGCCCAAGCCCTGACCCGCCCCGCCCCAACACGCTCCCCGGCACCACAGCCCTCCCCGGCCACCGCCCCAACCCCGATCCCACCCCGGTTCATGTCCGCCGGCCCCGCCGACGGCGCGGACGTACGTTTACCGTCTGTGGGACGCCGCCCCAGACAGGATGTCGGCCGCCGACTGACCAGGCCAGAACTAGTCGCCCGGCCGAGCAAGCCGCCATCCCCAGCAGCAAGCACCGCCATGGTCCAGGGCAGCTGCACACTTCCGGAGCCCGCTACCCGCCCCAGAAGCGCACGCCGGCCCGCGCAGAGCGTGGCGCCTGTAACCATGGCAACTCCGCGGGACCCTCCCCTAGCGCTTGCGTCGTGCGTCCTCCCGAGTCTAGTTGTGCGAGGGCAGAACTTGCGGAGCCAATGGGAGCCAGGGCGCAGCCAGGACGGGGGTGGGGGGAGGCTTATGGGACAGCTGGGCGGGGCCGGGGAGGGCAGGGCCGCCCGGAAGTCCTGACCTGCAGGTGGCGCCGGCCGGAGGCTGGGGCGTTGCTGCCACCAGTGGGCGGGGCAGCGGGGCAGCGGGGCGGGGGCACCCTCACCTGTCCGTGTGTGGGGATCAGCCTGGGCTCCGTGGCCTCCGCTTGCACCGGACGTGGACCCAGGCTACCGGTGGGCAAGATAGAGGACTGAGCTCAGGCACGCACGGCTGGCCAGGTAGGGCACCTGAAGTGCAGATCCGCCAGGCCCGCTGCCGGCCTTGAATACGCGCTGCTAAGCAGTTTCCAAGAAGACGGGATCTGTCATAAGAGGGGAGGTAGGGCTTGGGTACCAGATGTCGGGTTAGGTGCAGTCTCACAGGACAGCCACGGTGAGAGGGCGCAGAGCGGCCCCTGTGTTGGCGGGGCTAAGAGTTTGGGGTATAGGGTCGGGGTGGTGTGTGCCTTTCTCTGTGGTCTCCTCACTCCAGAGCAAGGGGCTCTGCTTCCCCCCTCCCCTCACTGCACTCCCTGCCTTCCCCAGCACCACCTGGGGTGTGGTCATGTCGAGGCAGGGAAGGCCCAGGGAAGGGGCTCATTCAGGGGCAGGGGCCACTCTGCAGGGATGCTGGACCTGACAGCAATGCAGTGCTTCGGAACTCCCCTGGGCTGGGTTTCTAACCAGTGGGATGGAAGGGCCTTTCCTTCCTGGGGTGCATTTGGGGGAACTAGATACGTCATGAATGTCAGCCCTGAAAATGGAGGCTGTGCTACATCCATTCTTGGAAAGAAAAATCAGGCCCTTCCAGCCCAGGTGACTCAGAAAGTCAGTCAGCAATGTTCGGGGTCCCCAGTTTAGGCTTTCAATTAGAGCTGAGCGGCTCAGGAGGCCAGATCCCTGTCCGTGGCTCCAGGAGTAGGCTTTCTGCTGGGGGACAGGATCCTCACAAACACCTGTGTCTTTGTGGGTCACTCCCCTCTGACAAGCTGGGAGGCAGGGTGCAGTTGTGGGAAATCGTGTTTCCATGAGGAGAGGGCCACCAAGTGGTGGGGGCACAGGAGACAGTGAGAAAGAGTCCCGCAGCCTTTCTGGAATCAAAAAACTGGCAAATGTGAAAAAGTGCATAATTTGTTTTATTGAACAGGCTGCTTATGTACGTTTGGAGGGCCAGGTTCAAGGACTCTGCATCCCTCCAGGACAATAGCCTCAAGAGAAGAACAGACAGAGCAGGAAGAGATGTGCGGTTTCTCCCAGGAATGAGGCAGAACAGGGATTTCTGCAGATTTGCAAGGAGACCCCGACCGCTGAGCACCGGGTTACAACCCCACGTGACCCTTGTCATGTTTGGCTTGGGCTCTGGGTCTGGCCTGATCATGTATTCTTCCAGCTGAGTTCCAGAAATTCAGAGGGTAGACTTAGAGAGGCTGCGTTTGGAACCCGGTGTGGAGACGGAGGGTCCTTTATCCTGAGTCCCCTCAGCCTAATCACTGTAGCTGAGTTCCAACACCACCCAGGCCCCCAGGGTGGCCGTGGAGGGAGAGCAAGCCTGGCAGGTGACCCAGGGGTCCCACTGCTGTGCCCCTCCCTTATCTTTGTTCCCTTTCACCCCGGAAGGTGTGATTGTCTCATGTCATGGTGACAAGCCACCTCTCTTCTCTGTCAGGTGGGATCCCCAACCCCGCTCAGCCTTCTTTCTGCATGGATGCTGAAGGACCAGGCTCACTTGAAGTTCTGAGTTTGAGCAGTAAGGTGGAAACAAAGAAACCAATGGAAACAAAGAAACAAGTCATTGTGGCAAAGCTCCCCACCACAGAGAAGCTGCCCTGAGTGGAAGGGAGGGTGTGGGCATGCCCATTTGTTTCGTGTCTCCCAGTGCTCTTCGCTTTCTTATTGCAGACCTGCATGGTTACAACAAAATGATCTGCAAAACTGAAAATATTTACTCTCTGGCTTTTACAGAAAAGGCTGACCAGCCTCTGGTTCCCGTACCGGTCAACTGATTGGAGTACCTTTCCAGTTTGGAAACATCTGGGCAGGCCCAGGTTTGCAAAATTCTTTAAGAGTAGTTATGGAGTTTTGCTTCTAAACATTTTTATGGCTGTATACTTCTGAGCTGAGGTTGTGCTGTGTAATTCTGAGCCGGGATTTTCTCAAACTGTTTCTTATTTCTTATACCGGACACCCCTAAATTCCAAGGGGAATGGGATGTTAAGGAAGCCATGGAGTTTAGGAAAAAGATACAGATTTCATTTCCATTTAAGCATCGATG
This sequence comes from Camelus bactrianus, assembly GCF_048773025.1. Classification (NCBI taxonomy): domain Eukaryota; kingdom Metazoa; phylum Chordata; class Mammalia; order Artiodactyla; family Camelidae; genus Camelus; species Camelus bactrianus. The sequence continues at coordinate 101,278,590 of NC_133544.1, forward strand.
TATCTCCATCCTAGGCAGTATCGGTTCTGTGGTATTGATAGGGGAACTAAATAGCAACCAAATTTATAGAAAATAGTGGGTCATTGGGTACACAAGTTCTTCTTTTCAACATTTTTGTAGTGTTTGCAGTTTAAGATGACCGTTCCTGAGAAACAGGCAGCCTCTTAGAATGAAATAGCATTTTCCCTGAACCATATTCAATTTTTATTTCGTAGACAGCAGGAAGGGCAATCACACATCCAACACTTGGGGACCTCAAAGATAAAACGTAACTTTCTGGGAGCACACTCCCCCCGTCTCCCTCTGCTCTTTTCACTGTCCCATTGTCCCTGAAGGCTCTTTTGTATCTTCTGCTCATGACTCCAGTAACTCTTCCTTCTCGTCCCTCAGCTGGTAAGTTTACTTTTCTACTTTGACCAAGCAAACTGAAGCCAACAGAAGAGAACTTTCACCAGCAACTCCCAGCACATCCGCTCGCCTTCTGATGTCTGTGACCTCACTCTCGCTGCCCCACCTCTTATTACAGGTGACATCGAAAGCCAGATCATCCAAAAGTCACCAGGGGGCCCATCCATACAATCTTCTCCGGGCTGTCACTCCCACATCCATCCTCTCTGTCACTACCTCATCTATTTTGTTCTCCTGCTAGTTGGCTCCTATCAGTATATAAAAGTCCATCCTCTTAAAAGAAACAAACAGCACTCCTTGACTCTAATTGGCCCCCACCAATTGCCACCCCATGTCTTTGCAGCAAATCTTTAATGAGTCGTTTAAACTCACTGTCTGCATATTCTCTTGAGCCATTCCCTTTGGCACCCACTCTGGCTTTCCCCCTGATCCCTCGCTCTATGGAAACTGCTCTGTCAAGGCCATCAGTGACCCCACGTTGCTAAATATAGTGGTCAGTTTTTAGTCTTCATCATGCGTGGCCCTTTGGCAGCATTTGACCCAGCTCTTCCATTTCTCCTCCCCCGTGTTCCTGCTTCACTTGGCCTCCAGCCCATCGCTCTGCTTTCGATCCACTGGCTGGTCTTTTGCCAACGTCTCCTCTTTTTTCCAAATATTTACTGCGAATGTGCCTCGGAGTTGGGTCCTGGGTCTCTCCTCTATCTCACTGCTATACTTTTGGTGGAAGCAACCAGACTTGGAAATTGACATGCCATCAATTTCCCGATTTGTCCAAAACTCCCTGATTGGCCTTTTCCATTTGGAACTCTCTCCCTGATACTCATATTCTTTTTCTTTCATTCATCTTGCTTTCACATTCATACATATGTTCTACTGTGTAAATTACTTTTCCAAATTTTGAATCAGTCCATACATATCATGTGAAATACTCAGATCTCTATTATTTCCACTAAGATGCTTATTCTACCTTAGAACCTTTCTGCATTTCTGTATTTATGTCAATAAAGTGAATAGTATTTCTACAAGCCTCATAGTTAAACAGTGTGTTAGTTTGGGGCTACTATGTAACATGAAATAATGATACATCAACATAGTCCTTTTTCATTTAATTTTATGTAACACCAAGATGAGGTTTTTGCACTGAAGACTGTTTCATTGAAATTTTACCTACGTTATGGACAGTCAGTTTATGTGAAAGCCCTCATTTCTCCCCTTTTCTGATATATTTTCCATTTGGCTATTATAACATATACCTTGGCATGAAATAAAATTCCAAATCCATTCACATAATAAAATTAATACATTTAAATTATATTTTTTAATGTTAAAAAGAAAGAAAAAAACCCCCAGACTCCTCTACCTATTAGGCATTTCTGTGGCAATATCTAATAGACTCCTTAATCATGACATTGAAGAACTGAGCTGATTCCAGCCCCTTTCCACCTGCTCAGCCCCATCTTGTCCCATCCCCTGTGGATGGAGAGGACATCCATCCCATTTTCCAGGTCCAGATGTTGGAACCATGTTCTCTCTCTCTCTTTCTCTTACACACACACAGACAGCAAATCCAGCTTGTTAGAAAATTCTGGCTACTCTGAAATCATTAACCACATACTCCCTGTTCCCCACCCTCCTAGGAGCCACCTTCAACCCCTTGTTGGACACCAATTAGCCTACTTCTTCCATCTTTGCTTTTCTACAATCTCATCCACACAGAGTCAGAGGGAGCCTTTAAAAGCATACATTGAGGGGGTGGGTGTAGCTCAGTGATACAGTGCATGCTTAGCATGCATGAGATCCTGGGTTCAAACTACAGCACCTTCACTAAAATAAATAAATTAACCTCCTCCCAAGAAAACTCAAAACAAAAGCATAAATTGGACATCACCCATCCCATCAAAACTCACTAAAAGGGTCACCATTCCATTAGGAGCCAAAGTCGTCCCAAAGTCTTCGAGGACCCGGCCTGCTCTGCCTCTCCGCCCACACTCTCCCCATCACTCTGGGGGCCTCTGGCTCCGGCTCTTCCTTCTTCCTCCGGATCTATTCTGCTTCAAGTTCATTACTCCTTGAGATCTGCCAGGATTGCCTTATTCCCTCCTGCCTGCCTCCCACCCCACAACAATCACCTGAGTTTGCTCATATCACTCTTATTTTTCCCCAAGCTCTTGCTACCCCCATCATGTTGCCTGTTTTCTCTGCTAAAACTCTGAGCCCCCAGTGATGGGGAGTCGTGTCTATTTTGTTGACTAATAAAGCCCAAGAGCCTTGGGAATGGGTATAGTTACTAGATTCCCATAAGTAGTAGGAGCTTATACAGATTTGCTGAATGAAAGCAGAGGTCCTGGTCCAATTCGATGGAGCACTTCTGTGTCCTGCTCAAAGATTAACTCTCCTTTCCTCCTGAGAGAGGGTGACCACTTCCTTGGTGATCAAAGGCAAGATCTATTTTCTTTATGCTGTTAACCTTAGGCGGGGAGACTGGGGGATCTTCATTTATATTTTAAAATTTGATTCACTCTGCAGTTTGTCTCCTGTCTATGTATCATTTTGAGAAACCGTTTATGAGTGATCATTCTTCCATCAGATTGAACAGGATCCAGGGGGAAGTACCAAGCCTGTCCCATCGGCCATCCTGTGTGTCATGTCCTGTGACCCAGTGGATGCTCAGCACGTAAGTGAACCAACAGGAGTGAGTGAAGAGATGGGAACATCTCATTATTGTGGTGGCTGCACTCTGTCCGATGCCTTGAGATTTGGGGAAGGGTTTACAACTGCGGAGGCGAGATGTCAGGTCCTCTGTGCTCTTCCTGAGTGCCCTGGCCTTACCCATTCCCCCAGCCCCCTCTGGGCAGCCAAGCCCAGGAGCTGGGCCACCGGCGATTGTGCTGATCAATAATCCACCTCACCCAATGTCCGGGGGTAAGAGCGGCCAGCACAACTGTTTGTAGACACTGAAGTCAGGTCCTTGGAGGAATTCCTCACTGAACAATGTTTTGGACCTTTTATTTTTCTCTATAGCCTCCAGCTGAAGAAACAGATTGCCTTAGGTACATGAAAGGTGAGGACACCTACTATCCCCATGGAGCGCAGGTGGGGCTGGGAGTCTGCTGTTTGTACAGCCGGTGGGCTCGTGTTGCTTTGGGCATCCCTGTGCCTGAATTCCTGCAGTACACTCGGTGGTAAGAACGGGGGTGCCTGGCAGGGAGGGAAGCGGTTCGGGGGACTACACAGCTGGGGAGACGTTAACCTGGGGTGAGCGGGAGCCGGCTGATGCATGGAATCTCGGTGCAGGGAACTCTCCAAACTCAGAGAGGTTCCCACTCCCGCAGGGTCCCTTTGATCAGGGTGCTAGGCTGTCAGCACTGCAGGGTCCCTGTGAGGATCATGGTGCCTTCAGGCAGTGGGAAGTGAGGGGTCCAGTGGCAATTAAATTAACTGTGCACCCAAAGCCAACCCCCGTCTCTTTCAGCCTGTTTCCTAATCTGCAAAACTGGAATGATGTTAACCATCCCGCAGGTTTGTTGATGGGCTGGGACACACTAGACTGCCAGGAGCTGGAATTCCTCTGTACCCTGATTGTAATCCTTCCTTCACACTATTTACTCTCACAAGTTCAGTCTCTCTGTCTCTCTCATTCACTTGTAACTTTCTCTACTGCTCTGGTTTCATTTGATTCCCACCCTCCTCCCAATCCCCAGATGAGTGAAATTAATTTCTGTGTGTCAGTTCCAAATTCCCGGGAAAGATGCTCTGTCCCCTCTGGATTGGTTGTCCAACCCATCAGTTGCAGTCAGAGGAGTGAGTCCCTCTGTGACCAGAGGAGGGTCTCTGCCCAGCCCCCCAGCCACCCCTGTGGGAGCACATAGCTCTCCGAGGAAGAGGTACTGGCTGTGACTTGGTGTCACTAAGTGTGAATTTATCTCTCCTCTTGCCCCACATTCATCCTCCTAAACAAAGATGAAAATTAAACACTCCCGAGATTTGTGTCATGGAACACTCAGGGTGGGGGCTAAGAGGGCTGGATTCCCTGCTGAGTGTAAGGGGCTACAGTGACTCCCCAACGAGAGCCTGTAAAGGAAACAGCACCGGCCCCACTGGACATTAGGGTGCTGAGTCTGCGTGACATTGAGCCAGGCTTCTGACCACAGCTCAGGGGTCTGTTCTGACCGGTTAGTCTTTGAAACCAACCAGCTTTGGATTCCTCAATCCCTCCCTGAGGTTTTACCGGAACCACGAGCTTCTGTATCTCTGAAGACAGATGATGAGGACCCTTCACGTAAGGCATTTGCACAGCCCTGTGCGGGAATTTGTGCTGCACGGTCTGCCCGGCGAGCTGACCAAAGTTCGTATTTTACTGATCTTAGAAATAGTCTGGTTTCCTGATGCACTGTTTCACTGAACAAGCAACAGAAGCCACCTCTGGCTGATAAAAGCAAAAAAGGGACTTAATGAAAAGATACTGGGAGGGTGCATGGAGTGGCCCAGACCAGAGCCGACCCGGGGGCCGTAGGAGATGTTGGGGAGCCCCAGGCACCAGGCTGCGCAGGGTGCTACCGGGCCCCCTGCTGCCCCAGCAGGGACCCCCCCTCCTCCTGACACTCCACCTCACTGCAATTTCATCTCCCGGCAAGGCCAGGTCACACTGAAGCCACCAGCACAAACCTCAATGGGGGAGTTGGCCCCTTCTCAGCTGAGGGCGTGCCTGGTGTGGGGAGAGGCCCAGTTAGAGGAAGGCGGTTCCCCTACTGTTCCAAGTTAATGCGCAAGTCAGTGTCCATCACTCAGGAGAGCCGGGCTGATCGGACCTCATTGTGGTGACTAGGCCGTCTGAGTTCACGTATTACTTTTTAGGTTGGAAGGCCCAAGAGGGAGAAAAAGTGGAGGTTCTAGTACTTATTTTATATTTCCCATGTACCAGGTGCGGTAAGCAAGACACTTCAGACAAGGCCCATAACAACCACATTAATAGGCCACTGAGAAAGTCATGCAGTCAGGCCTCTGCAGCCCCGAAACCCGTGTCCTCATCAGTTCCGTAGTTACCAGTGGAAGTTGTAGGGATTTATGGGACTGTGTGCTCCTGTGGGGGCTGGGATGTGTGTGTTTAAATCCACATCTTCAGAAACTCGGCCAGAACCACAGCCACTGATTGTCTGCATGGAGGCAGAGGAGGGGAGGCTTCCAGCCTCTGGTCCAGCTCGTGTGGAGCTCAGAAGTTGCTCCTTCTGTCCTGAAAACAACACCAGAGCTGAGGGAGCTGCAAACCCACTGCTCTTCTTAGATCCACAAGAAAACTGAGGGGGAAACCTGCTCCCAACACAGAGAGGCAGCCGGGCAGGCTTGGAGAGTCACAGCTCCCAGGGCAGAACCCGCTTTTGTAAGAACCCCGGGGGCAGGCAGATTTAACAGGTCCCTGAGGCCAGCTGGAGGCTCAGCGTGGGGAAGTCCGAGTGTGACAACTCCAGGGGGCCAGTCAGAGGGGCCCCCTGCTCTTTTTCATGCATTTTACCTCCAGGACCGTTTCCTGTTCTCAGAGTGAAGATCATAGGAAAACTCCTCATGGTTCCTGCCAGGAAAGGAAAAAATAGCTCTATTGAAATACACCCAGAACATTCTCTTCCATTGTGGGGGGTTGTGTTTTTATTTTTTTTTATGAGAAATTATTTTACCAGAGCCTAACCTACCTGGGGGAAGGGAAATACCTTCTGTGTCACCCAGATTGGGGTGGGGGAAAGAGACACACTTGTGGAGGTCACAGCTCAGGGCACAGGCTCAATGAGAACTAATCACAGGACTACAGATGCCCTGCTCTGTCCCGCTCCCCCAACACCTTACCTCCATGTCAGTAGGGCCCCTGTGTAATAACAGGAATAAAATTAAAAGAAGTAAATGTCTCAGGAGTGTCTAGGGAAAACACAAAGACAGCGGGGAGATGAAAACAAGGACTCACGGGTGGCTTTAGCCTCTCGCACGAATAGCTGTAGCAAACTACACACAGCCCAGCCCCAGTAGATAAACAGAAAACCTCACAGAAGAAACTATTTATTTTGGTTCTCTTACCCAGTGCATTCCATGGTGCATCCTCGCCTAGAATTGAGTGGAAGCAAGTCCATCTCAGAAGGGACATACCTGAAGAGAAATGGCTTTCCAGACTCTGAAGGGCAGAGAAAGCACCAGCCTGGGTTAGAGAAAGGTGAGGGGTGGGTTAGGGGGTGGGCTGCATTCTTCCCCAAATAAGGAACCTTCCTGAGGCCAGCACAGTGGGAGGGAGGGCCATAGGGTGGAAGCAGCCAGACTTCTTCCTGAGAAGTGATAGGATGCCTCCAAGGGACCATTCAGGTGCCCAAACTGTGTCCTGATGGTGGGAGCCAGTCGGTCTGCCTCAGAGCCCAGGACTGAGGTGGGCGCACAGCAGGCCGGTCTTACTTGGCCGGATCAATTTCACTTCTCCGAAACCCTGTGTAAAACATGAAGCGTGGACGACCTGGTGAGCAGAGCTCTGCCCTCAAGACCGGTTTCAACTCCTCTCTTCCCAGAGAACAGCATCTCTGAGCCCGTCCTGGGTGACCTCACAGAGATCACCCTAGTGGCCCAGGCTAGTGACCGGGAACATGTACCTTCCTGCAGCCAACCCCAGACGTCCACTGATGCATCATATACTGGCAAAGATGTGAGTTCCTGTGCATTGGTCTAACAGCAGAGACTCTGCCACAGGCCCAAGAGGTGGTGTGTGGGACAAGCAGGGGTGCAGGAGTGTACGCAGTGCAAAGGTGTAAATGGTGGCAGGGGTGCAGGGGCTGTGGAGGGTGCAGGCAGTTCAGGGGATGCGGGGGTGCAGGCAGTGCGGAAGGGCAGAGAGTGGCAGGGGTGCAGAGGTACAGGGAGTGTAGGGGTTCAGGAAGGTGCTCCGGCACGTGGCCAGGGTCAGAAGGCAAGTGCACATCCTCGCAGTCAGCCTGACCCCGGGAGATTAGTGCAATGGTCTGGGGTGGCGGAGGGGGCGGCGGCGGCGGCGGCGGCGGCGGTGGGTGGGAGGCTGCCCGGGCAAGCCGGTCGATTTCTTCTCTTCCCTGCAGCCTGGCCTGGGGGGGTGTTGGCCGCCGGAGATTCGCCAGATGTTGGACTCCAGGTAAGCTTGCTCCTGGGTGGTGGGGCGGTTAGGTCAGTGGGCGGTGGCAGCGGCAAGGGGGCGGAGCGGGGCTGCCCCTGGCGAACTGATGGAATAGCTGCCTTCTCCCGGCTGCCGGGCCTGGGAGCGGCCTCTGCTGCCCCAGGTCGCTGCACACACCTGTCCCACTCAGCAAGCTGAGTGGGGAGTGGAGGCGGTGTGGTTAAGGTGCAGGGCCCACGGGGATAGGGGGGCTGCCGCACGGAAGCCGGTCAATTCGCTCCGCTCTCCCCCGCTGCGGAGCCCGGGGCGGCTTCTGCTGCCGTAGAGGCGGGACGCCGGTCTCCAGGTGAGCTTGGTCCTGGGAGGCGGCGGCGGCGGCGGCGGCTGGGGGTTGGGGTCCGTTCCAGGGAGCTGCTCCATTTCTTCTCTCCCCCGCGGCCTGGCCTGGGGGCGACCTCTGCCGCCAGAGATTTGCCTGAGGTCCGACTCCAGGTGAGCTTGCTCCTGGGAGATGGGTGCGGTGCAGTCAGGGGGCTGGGATGGTGGTGGCTGCGGGGATAGGGAGGCTGCCCCGGGGGAGCTTGAGGATTAGCTCCCATGTCTGTGCCGCGTGGCCTGCAGGCGGCCTCTGCTGCGCCAGGTCCTGGGACAACCCTTTCCCACTTTGCCTGCTGGGGGCGGGAGGCAGGGTAGTCAGGGTGCACGGGTGGCGGGGGTCGGGGGCCTGCAGCGGGGGAGCGGGCACATTTGCTCCCATCTTCCCCGCGGCTTGTCCTGGGGGCGGTGTCTCTTGCCCTGGGTTAAGAGACACGTGTATCCTAGTCAGCCTGGCCCCAGGAGGCGGGCGTGTTACGTTGGGGGTGGTGGCAGCAGCGGCAGGTTTTCCCATGGAGCCGGTCCATTTGCTCCCATTTCTCCCCGTGGTTTGCCCTGGGGGCGGTCCCTGTTGTCCCTAGTTCGCCGGACGTCCATCTCCAGGTCAGCCTGCTCCCTAGAGGCGGCCACCGTGAGGTCAGGGGGCAGGAGCGGTGGCTGCTGTGGGGGTAGGGGGCTGCCTTGGGGAGCTGGTGGATTGGCTCCCGTCTCCCCGATGGCCTGGTGTGGGAGTGGCCTCTCCTGCCTCAGATCACCAGACACACCTGTCCCATTTAGCCTGCTGGGGGAGGGGCGCCCTGGGAAGTGCCTTTAAAGTGTGGGGGAGGCGACGGCAGGCGTAGAGGACGTGCAGCGCGGAGCCTGTCAATTTGCTCTCCTCTTCCCCACGGCCAAACCTGGGGGCGTACTCTGCTGCCCAAGAAGCCGGATGCCCGTCTCCAGGTCAGCTTGCTCCTGGGAGGCGGGCGCGATGCTGTCGAGGGGCAGAGGCAGCTGCGACGGCCGGCTGCCCCGCCTAATGGGGCCACTTCTTCTCCTCTCCCCTGACCTGGCCTGGGGACGGCCTCTCCCGCCCAAGATTAGCCTGAAACCCCACACCCGGTCAGGTTGCTCCTGGGAGGTGGGCGCGGTGACATCAAGGGTTGGAGAGGAGGGGGGTCTGCCCCTGGCGGGCTGGAGGATAAGCTCCCATCTCTCTGGAGGCCTGACGTGGGGGTGGCCTCTGCTGCCCCTCATTCCTGGGTCACCCTTCTCCAGGACATATTGCCCCGGGGGTGCTGTAGGCTGCGGGGGCGGCGGGTTGTTGGCGGGGGTATGGAGCTTGCCGCTTGGGAGCTGGTGGTTTAGATCCCATTTCCCCCGCAGCTTGGCCTGGGGGCAGCCTCTGTTGCCCCAGGTCGCAAAGCACTGTTTCCCTGACAGCTTAACCACCGGAAGTGGGCAGGATGTGCTGAGGGGGCGGAGGCAGCCGCCAAGGCAGCGACGGAGGGGGCTGTCCCTGGCCAACCGGTCAATTTGTTCCCATCTCAACATTTGCTGTCCCAGTTTCGCAGGACGCCCTTCTCCAGTTTATCCTTCTCCTGGGAGGTAGGCTCAGTGCATGCAGCCCTAGGTCTGGGCTCTCCCCTGGGGAGGGGCAGAACGCTCTTCTTCTTCTTTGTCTTTATTCTTCAGCAAAGTGGTTACTGGCCCCAATTCTTAATTCTGAGAAAGTGTAGCCTGTGTTACGGAGGAGCTGCTGGACAGTGAGGTTTCTGGGCGGGTTTTCACATCAGCTGATGCCCCAGGCAGGCAGGAAATGTATTGCTTAGAGCTTCTTAGTCTGGAGTTGGGGGATGGCCCCGCCATCCTCACCATGCTTTTTAAAAATGTGTTACTCCCCTCTTTTTCCTAGGTGACATTTTAGGTTATTGGGTCCCAGATTGCTGGCACACTCATCCCTGTTCTCAAACATCTTTTAAACTTGGGTGAAGTGATAAGTTGGGGAAGAAGATGATTTACTGAAAGGTAAGAATACTTAAATTTGCATTAAAGCTACATTCTGTCAATCTTTCTCAAATGATTTTTCTCTGATTCTAAATCCATGACCTAGTGAATGTTGTACTCCTGTGTAAATCATTGATCTTCACATCACACTTGTTGAGTGGTCAACGAGATTTGTTATTTAGATTATTCCTGAAAGGAAAAGCTCAGGCTTTTGAGAATTCCTTGTCTGATGTCACCCAGGCAGTCACAGTAGAAGACAGAGCTGATATAAAAATCCCTCACCTGCCTGAACTGCAAAGCTTCTGGGATTACTGATCCCTGAAATGCAGGTGACTCTTGATGATAATCTGGGGGATGGTTTATATGATCAGATTCTTCCAGTCCTGTAAATGGGTTCCGTGGCCCCAGCCCCGGGAGAGCTGGTCATAAGGGCCATATCGTGAGGGGTGGGAAGGGAAGGCAAGGTCTAAGAGCTGGCATCACTGAGATTCCACACTCGCTAAACACAGACCCCAGAGCCTAATTGTTGTCAGGTTCTGTTCTGGATTTGAGAGTGTGTTCAGACATGATTCTTGCCCTTCAGGGGTCACTGCCTGGGTGGAAGTAACCTTTACATAAATCTGGGGAGGATGACAATTAAGTAGATGGGCTGTTATGATTCTCAGTGTGCCCAGGCTCGCTCTTCCAGGCACTCGTGGGACTAACGAGAGTCATGTTATTCACTCATACACTGATTTATTACCCTTGAATTGATCATTTGTCCCACAGTAAGTGAAACAAGCAATGAGGAACCTGAGTTTTGTCCCCTTTCCTAGCACTGATTGTATCTGTCAGTCAGGCGCCCTGCGTATGCATTGTGAAATGGTGGTATTTCTTGCCCAATGGGACTGCACTGTCAGTTCTGAGAATCAGGGGAGACACGTGGGTAGGACAGCACACTGACACATATGGCACCCCCCCCACCCCATGAGACAGCATTGTCGATGCTCAGGTGACCCGATGTAGACCGTGGTGCTAAACCTGAGCATGTTTAGTGATCTTGGTGGCTATGAAAATACAGACTGCCGGTCCCTAATTCTGGAGACTCTGAGGGTGTGCACCCCAGAATTCTGCATTTTAAGAAGCACTTTAACTAATTCTGATGAAGATGATCTGAGTGTCCCACTGAGAAACACTGGTGTGCGATGCACCAGTATTGAGGATTCTCAGGGAGCGATGTTTTTTCAGGATGGTCCAAGGGCCCTCACGAGACTTTTGCCTTGGGTGTAATTGTATGAGTTCGAAAGTGATGTCTCTCACTTCCAGTGCTTGTCAGCATGCTCTGTGCAGGGATTTGCTCTCAGCAGATATCAAAAACTATAAGTCTTCAGGTCACCGAGCTAGAGTGTGGGCGATCTTTTATTTTGGTTTTCTTTATTGCAATGCGGAGTCTCCCGAGAAGAGATTCAGACTGAACAGCTTTGTGTCGGACTTTGGAAGACCGCTGGTGCCCAAGGGGTTCTCTGGCAGCACAATGACGAATCTAGGTCCCTCTTTCACTGCTACGTCAATGAAGTGGACCGCATGGACAAGGCCAAAGCTGGTATCCCAACCATAGCCCTTGACAGTGATGTTCGGCTCCAGGAAGCCATCAGATGCAGCAGGTGGCCAGAGAAGGAGCCTAACGGGCTCATGAAATGTGACACCCCCAGCTTCATCAACACGGACCAGAACTCTTCCTTTGGGGAAGATGATCTCCTGATTTTGGAACCACCGATTGTTCTAGAAAATAAGCCAGTTGCCCAGACCTCACACAAAGACTTGAATTGGAAATGTGCTTTGTCAAGTGTTTCTCTGAAGATGTGAAGTCTGTCTTTGTATGGCAGGAAGTCCCCTTTCACAAAATTGTATGTGTTTGTGTCTGAGAGAGAGAAATGGAGACAGACAGAAAGACGGAGACAGAAGAGAGCCCCCTCAGAAGAGAGCTAGTTAAGGTGAGTTTTTGTGCCTTAGTAAACATTTGGGGTTTTGGGGGGAACAAAGTATTTACACTGTCTCATTCTCCTCGTTGGAAACCTTGGCCCCGTCCTCAGTGTCAGCGGCCTTGAACGGGGTTGCCATGGTGCTTTTCATCTGGCGCTGCCACTTCCACGCTCTGCCTTTAGCACGTTGCTTTGCCTCCCAGGGCTGCCACCCTTTAAACTGTAATGTGAGGAGTCTGGAGTAGATGATCCATCCCAGCTCTGCTGTTTTGCAAATTTCTGATTTCGTATTCGGATGAGGCTGGGACACACCCAGAGCAGCATAAACCAGGCCCTACCTCCTGTCTCTTGCTGGGGCATCCCTCAGGTCTGTGCCTTCTACTCAAGCCTTTACTGAGCCCAGCTTTTGTCAGGAGCCCAAGTGCCTACCGGGATGGCAGGAGACCTGTCTCTCCTGGTCACGGTGGCAGACATTTCTATTGGTTGTGCTGAAACAGCTCTTCTGAGATCCTCCGGCCACCCTTGCTCCAACCTGAGGACAGACCTACCGTTCCTTTCCTAGGAGGAGGATCAATCCATGGTGCATTTTATGACAATCCTGTCCCCAGGAATGCACGGAAGTTTATCAGCTGAGTGAGGGGAAGTGCCTCTGTGTCTCTGTGTCCCTGTATCTCTGTCTGCTCACAGTGCCCTGCCACCGGCTACTGAACAAGAAAAGTGCTATTCACCATGCTGTGTCTTTTGCAGATGTGTAGGTGATGGTCTTGTGGCTCATGTGTGGGCTTTGTGCTGGGATGGTGAAGGGCTTATAAATACCTCATCAACATGTATTCGAGATGGCCTGGTGCCACACAGACTTGATTCATGAAGGCATCAAGCCTGCACACTGGTTTGGAAACAACTTGGTTTTGATCAGTCACACTGCATGCATGACTCACTGCTGATCTCTGGGTGGTTTTTTCATTTTAGATTTATTCACCCAGTGTCTTGCTTAAGCTGAAAAATACATTTATTTCACTAGAATATTCTCAGATTCTTTGTTTTCACACATCCAGTTGTTTAATTCCTTTAAAAATCATTTTGTGTTTATAATGCCTCCTAATATCTATCATCTCTAGGTTCCCAGTGGCCTGAGCCATGCACCAGATTTGATGTAGGAACTGTTCCACCAAAAGAAATCCCTTTGCCATAATATCTTTTGAGGAAAATATTATTCTTTAAGGCTCTAACAGTAAATCGTAGAAGAAAGCATGGAACATTTGTTGTAGTTAATACATGTTCATGCAAAAAGAAATGATATTTTCATTAAACAATGTTGATTTTAATAACTTTTACTAATGTGAATATTATTACTCATAATTTAAGTAACCAAATAAAACCACAGTTATTTATTATGAAGTTTGAAAACTATTTACACTGTCTCTCAATTAGAGGTAGCTTTATTAGAAGACTGAAGGGTATTTAAAAGATGGAAAAATACCCATGATGACACCATCATTTTTATTAACTAAATATCAAGAACTGTGCAGAGTTAAGATTGAACCCTCTGCAAGCTCTCAAGTTAGCATGAGGTAGTTTGTGGATGCTGCCAGAAGACAGGAGACTCCCCCAGGTTCAGAGACAAAGAAATTCTTGCCAGCACAGCAGGCAGCTTGGGGTTCATGTTCATGTTGGTTCCTGAGTTTCTTTCCTTTTGCTGTTCTAACAAAGGACCACAGACTCAGTGGCTTAAAGCAATACACATTCATCATCTCACTGTTCTTTTGTGCAGAAGTGCAAAGTCATTGTCAGTGGGCTTAAACCAACGTGTGGCCAAGGCTACGTTCCACACCGAGGCTCTAGGGAGGGATTCGTCTTCCTACCTTTCCCAGCTTGCAGAGGTGTTCACACTCCTTGGCCCAGGGCCCTGTGTCACTGTGACCTCTGCTGCCACTTTACATCTCTGTCTCTGACTATATAGATATAAAGGAAGAGTCTTCTACATCTGGTATGGACCCTTTTTCCTAAATGGACATTGTATCTCTATTTATGTGCAGATTAAAACCCCTTCCCTCCAGGGTGTGGTGGCATCAGCTCACAAGATTACCACTCTGGGCTTTAAGTGTCCTCTTTGTATTGTCACCTGGGAACTTCTCTTTCCATAGTTAGCTCTGTGTTACATTTGTTGTTGTATTTTACCCGGCATTACTGAAAGTTTTACTTAAAATGGATCCTAATTAGCTCTGTTTACCTGTTTCCAGAGCTGAAAGCTTCAGTTCTAGATTATCTGTTTGATTTCTCTTAAAAATACATTCCAGTATATTTCTCTGGTGAAAGTCTTTACCCTGTTGTCTATTCTCCCATAATTTCCTTATTTTCTTGAATATATTAAAAGTATTTTATAGCCTTTATTGGTAACTCTGATGCCTACATCACCTGGGGGTTTGCATCCTTTGTCTAATGTTTCTTATTCTCATATTATCCGTTATATAGTCTTGACATGTTGCATGTCTTGAAATTCTTTATTACATGGCAGACATTGCAAATGAAAAATCCATATGTTATTTTCCGTGAGAGGTTTTCTACCTTCCTGTTAGGCAAACAGGGTGAGGGACTGATCATGTCGCTCCAATCAGGCGCTGAGGTGGATAAGGACTGAAGTGCCTTTTTTCTTAAAACAGCTTTGAGGTATACTTGGCAAAGTAATTTTCACACGTATAAAGTGTACAGCTAATACGTTTTGACATAAGTATATCCCCAAGAAACCATGACCACATTCAAGAGAGTGAACATACCCATCACCCACAAAGCTTCTCTCCTGCCATTTGTTGTCCCTCCCTCCCTCCCCATCTCTTCCCCTGGAAACCATTGATCTGCTTTCCATCACAACATATTGGCCTGCATTTTCAAGATCCTTGTATGAATGGATTAATGCAGTATCTACTCTATGTTGTCTGACTTCTTTCATTCAGTGTAATTATTTTGAGAGTCATCTGTGTTGCTGTATTAATAGCTTATTTTTCTTATAGCAGAGTATTGTTTAGTGCTGAGTTTTTACTGAAGAGTTTGTTGTGAGCAGTGTTTGGATAGACCATCATTTGTTTCTCCATTTACTTCTTGATGGATGCATGGGTTATTTACAACTTGAGCTATTATAAATAAAATTGCAGTGAATATTTGGTTACAAGTCTTTATATGGACATATTCTTTTCTTTTCTAAAGCACCAGATGAGGAATATCTGAGTTATATGGTAGATAGGTATTTACCTTTTTTAAAGAAACTGTAAAAGACTGTTCCAAAATGGTTGTACTATTGTAAATTCCTTGTGGTGTGTATCAGCTCTGCTTGCTCTACTTCCTTACCAGCAATTTGTAAGGTCGGTCTTTCTAATCGTATTCATTCTTGTATGTATGTGTACTAGTATCTCACTGTGGTTTTTAAAAGCATTTCTCTAATGACTAATGGCATCTTTAATCAGCATCTTTTCATATGCTTATTATCCATCTGGATATCTTTACTGAAGTGTGTTTTCTGGCCTCATTCATTCATTCAGGTGTTTGCATTATTATTGAGTTTTGAGACCTCTTTATTCTGGATCAGATACAAAGAGAGACCTTTATCAGATATATGATCTGCAAATTGCTTCTGTCTATGGCTTGTCTTTTCATTTGCTTAGCAGTGTTTAGAACAGCTTTGAAGAGTCTTCATTTTGATAAAGTTCACTCTATCAGTTTCTTTTTAAAATAGATTATACTTTTGGTGTCATAGCAAAGAAATATTTGCCAAACCCAAGGTCATAAAGCTTAAGCCTATGCTTTTTCTCCTAGCTGTTTTATAGTTTTAGATTTCCTATTAAGATCTATGATCCATTGTGACTTAATTTTTGTATATTTTGTGAGGTGTGGATCAAAGTTCTTTTTTTTTTTTTTTTTTGCATATCACTATCTAATTCTTCCAGCACTACTTGTTGAAAAGATCCTTTCTCCACTGCATCCTTTTTGAGAATCAATTGTCTATATAAGTGTTGGTTTAGTTCTGAACATTCTATTCTGCTCCATTATTCTATTTTCCTGTTTTACACCAACACCATACTTTCTGATTACTGTAGTTTAAAAAAAAAAAAAAAAAAAGGCTGAAAATCAGATAGTGCAAGTTTTCCAACTTTGTTTTTCTTGTTCAAAATTGTTTTGGATATTTGGGATCCTTTGAAATTTTATATGAATTTTAGAATCAGTTTTAAAATTCCTTACATCCTGTTCTGCCAAATTTCCACCCATGTCTTTGGCTATCTCCAAAGCCACATTTTCTGAAGAAGTCTCTCTAGATCCCAGGTGAAAGGAATTTCTGTTTCATCTGTGCTCCAATCACATTTGATAATATTTGATTACATTTATTCATATTTGGCTGGATGTACTTGTGTGATCTTTCCTGCCATATAGTAAATCTCTCAAGATTTGGAATCTTGAATTGGTTCCCTCTGTCTGCTGAGAAAACTAGTTCTATGCTTTGCAGGAGTGAGCCCTGCAGTAAGAGGTATCTGCAGCACACATCTAGCTCATTGCTTGCATATCGTCAAGGAATCCTGCAGATTTAGAATTGTTTATTGATTGTTGTCTCCAAGACGGCTCAGCCTTTTTTATTTCTATTGCTACTGCTGCAGTTTCAAAGGAAAATGGGCTAATTATTTTCCAAATATCAAAACATACTGTAATTGAGCTGTGACGCAAATTATGTGCTGCTGTTTCTTAACAACCTGCTTAGTGTTCACAGGTACCTTCACTCATGGAACTTTTGGGAGAATGTCATATCCTCAGAGATAGCAATGCTGTCTTTGGCAACCTGAGCGGTTGTATCTGAACTCACTCCTGCTGTTTTTCCAGTGCCCCCTCTAGCACTCCTCCAGCCCTCCATGGGGGGCCTGCAGTTCTTCCCTCGAAAATCCTGTTGTTTCTCAGGAAGAATTCCCTATGAAACATATTCATGTCCTTCTTGTGGGGACATTCAGTCCAGAGACCTGACAGCAGGGGAAAATGTTTAGACTGCTTTTGGTAGAACGTAAATTCTTCCATACTTGTTAGAAGCAAATCCAATGAGGAAACTGTGTTGGCATCTAACAAATCAGGATAAATGTCTGATGAGGAAGATCAGCTTCCCCATCTCACTCAGGCGTCATGTTGATGTGACGCTCACCTTGGCTAACATTTTCTCCTGTGAGCAACGTGAAGTTCAAGACGTTATGAATGGATTTTTGTTTTTCTTCCTTAGTCTTTCCACATTCACTTTGTCTGGTGAGATTATATGAATCCTGCTTATTTTCAGCCCAGCACTAAGCTTTTTAAAAGGATCACGTGTTTAAAAGGCTAGAGGACAATTTGTTAGAAGATTGAAATCCTTAGACTTTGGTCCTAGAGTTGAATCTTGGTTACTGGTGAATGAGAATTCCCGTTAAAATTTTAAATTCAGTGATAAAAAGTTTTAAAAATAGTTAAATATTAGTCAATTTCATTAAACACTACAGCAGTTATTTACTTTTAAGCCTGTCTCTGGGGCAATTTTGCAATGATTCCCTCCCTTTATTGATTCCCTCTTTATCAGAATCCTTGAGAGGTCCCTGTCATCATTGTCAGTATCATCATCATCATCACCATCATCATGGAACTGATTCCTCTGGGAGATTCTAGGAAAATAAAGAGCTGGACGGGGTTATGTGCAGGTCAGTGTGTGCATATACAGTAAGAACAGTTGTCAGACATTAGATTCAAGATACCCATTCCATTTAGAGAAGAATGTGGTCATGAAATCCTGATGTGCTGAATGAAGGAAGCGATGGGAACAGGGTAGTCAATGGAAAGGAGGAGGAAGTGAGCGAAGCGGGGAGCATTGGTCCTTGGTTAGGTGATCAGCACATTGGTGAGAATGAGGGGAGTGTTATGGCAGAATCATGTCCCTCCCCGGCCACAGGGTAGCCACCTGTGACATGTTACTGTACATGGCAAAATGCATGACAGATATTTTAGGACAAAAATCTTAGAGGATTTCTGTCTTCTAAATTGTCTATCAGTTAGCATTTTAAACCCATGATACATTATTAAAGATTAGTGCAGGGGGACAAATAAAAAGGATTCATATAATCTCACCAGACATACTGAATGTAGAAAGGCTAAGGAAGAAAAACAAAAAGTCATCCATATGTGCCTTGAACCATAAAATGCCCATGAGAGGAAATGTTACACAAGGTGAGTGTCACAGCCACATTCATAATGCCTGAATGGGATGGGACAAGGGGATCCTGAGATGAGACAATAGGGCGAGTAGCCTGGATTGTCCAGGTGGGCTGAATGTAATCACAGGGGTCCTTGAAATGGAGGACATTTCCCAGCTGAGTTTAAAATCAGAGGGAGGTGTAGCCATAGAGCAATGTTCAGAAAGGCTGCTGACCATGAAAATGGAGGAAGTCGTGGGGCACAAGCTAAGGAAGGTGGGTGACCTCTGGAAACTGGAAAAAAACAACAACAACAAGGAAACATTCTCTTCTAGACCCTCTAGAAGGAAGGAACCCTGCTGCTACCTTGAATTTAGCCCAATGAGAACTGTGTTGGATCTCTGACCTCCACAGCCATAAGCTGATAAATCTGTGCTGGTTTAAGCTCTTAAGCTTATGGAAATTTCTTACATTGGTAAGAGGAAAATAACATAGTGAGCCGTAGTGTAACGGATTAAAGGTATAGGATGGGGTGTGGAGAGGATTCTGACATTTACAACTAAAAAACAACCAGGTGAAGTGGGAAGGTGTTTTAAGGAAGACCTACCTGGCAGGGCTGTTAAGCAGACTGGAGCGAGGGGAGCATTGGATTTAGAGGAATCAATTAAATCTCTACCAGAAAAATAAGGAATAAAATGTAACAGGGCTTCAGTGATAGTGGATGTAGGAATGGAAATGGGCAGAGAGACATAAATATTACTTTGAAATTAGCTACAGGTTTGATGACTGCATGTTTGGGAGACTTAGCCGATGTGTGGACTGAATGTTTGCATCCCCTCAAAATCCATATGTCGAAACCCCATCTCCCAGGGTGATGGTATTGGGAGGTGGGGCCTTTGGGACGTGATTAGTAGGATGAAATGAGGTCATGAGAGTAGAGCCCTCATGAATGGGATTAGTGTTCTTATACAAGCCCCCAGAGTGCTTGCTTCTCTCTGCTCTCTGGGATATGAAGATATTGGGAAGACAGCCATCTTCGAGCTGGCAATCCTCTCAAGGATACATTGACCTTGAAAGTCTCAGCCTCCAAACCCTAAGGAATATGCTGGTTGTTTAAGCCACCCGACCCACGGTAATTTGTTACAGCACCCCAGACTGACGAAGACAGTGGAGAATGCCTCTGAGTTTGGCACTGATTGCCTGGAGAATGCTGAAACCCAGGGAAGTGGGCAGCACAGACGTTTACTCATTTAATCCTGCCAACACAGTAGGAGATAGAGTCTACATATTCCTCGCTACTTAAAAGGTAAGGAAAAAGAGGCACAAATAATAACAACGACAACAAAAACAACAATAATTTGTCCAAGATTCACACAGAACCCCCTGGAGGCAGAGTGAGAATTTATACTCAGGCAGGCTGGCCCCAGAGCCCCTGCTCATAACTAATAAGTCAGATCACCTTGCTTATGTGGATCAGTTTTTTTCAACTGTGATATGAGGGTACTGTATCCAGTAACTTATAATTTCAAAATACTTCACTGTAACGGAATCATTAGTCACAGGCCTTACAAACCACAGAAACCTACACATACAAAAATATCTCGTTAGGTCAAGATAACCAATAACGTTTTTAAATATTATACCTGCTGGGCCTTTGCAATAAAATGTCTTTTTATAATTCTGTCTGGCTACAGAATAACTTCATAATCCTGCATGTTGCTGTTGGCTCCCATGTTGGACAGCACGGGCCTAGAGATTTTAAATTACTTGCCCAGACTCGCCCAGGAAGCTCGTGGTGGGATCCGAGCTATAGTCTGGGACTTTTCCTTCCTATCCAACAAGTCCCTCATGGAAGTTTAGAAGCTTCTCCTTTGGTGCCCAGCTGTCTATCCGTACTTATAACATCTTGTCAGGTGTTCCAGCCTGCTCCTGAACATCAGCCAGAACCCACTTCTGCTCTATATTGTCCAGGTAATACCTTCTAGCAACTTCCATTGCCTTCTTGGCATCAGTTGTTACCTGGAAGTGTAGTGGCTAGAGGTGGAAATGTGTCCACATGACAGGTTTTTCATAAACATAGCAGGAGTGGTCAAGAGAATAAAACGTCAGGAAGATGAGTAGAAGCAGGTCATTTAATATACCAAATGGGTACTTTCAATGTCTGTGTTTCCGAGTCCAGGCTTGTTCTGCTCGTGCATTACAGGCCAATAAATCAGGAGACCAGGTTTTGGGGGCAAGAAATAGCGACTTTAATTTGGAAAGCCAGCTGAGAAATGGTAGAATAATGTCCTGGGGACCCATCAACCCAAGTCAGATTTCAGGCTCTTCTTATATTAAAAATGGGAAGTGGGAATGCTTGGTTGTTGCAAACTTGGTGTATGAATTCTTTGTTGTTAGAATCCTTTGTTCTTGCAGCTCTTCACCTGGGTCACATCCGTGTAAACCTCCAACAAACAAATGTTGTTTTCTATTCTGTAACTTGTTATCTTTATGTGAATAGAAAAGTGTTAATATCCTTCAAAGTCAGAGCCTTGAGAATAGGGTCTCCTGTATATTTCAGGCTCTAGGCAACATTGTTTTACAAAAGGTGCAGAACCAACAAGACTAAGCCTAGGAAACAGGGCACAGGGTTAAAGTCAAAGGAACAGATCTAATATGGAGTCAGATTTTTTCTTTCCTATTTCAGTAGTGCCATGGAGAAGGCAGTTTGGGCAGCTTTTTGTAGGGTCCTGGAGGCTTTCTCTCTCAGCCTCTGTGTGCCTCTGTTGAAAACCCTTCATAGCTATCTGGCCTGCTGGAAAACCACTCCGCCTGTTTTGCCCTGAAGATGTGTTCTGTTTATAACTGATCTCTACTTCTTGGAAAACAACTCAATAAAAACTCAGTTGGTTTTCCACCAGCCATGGGCAGGGTTGAGGAATAGCACTTTATTATTTTATGAAAAAAATAAAAGAAGTCTTAAAACAGCACTGGGCACATAGGAGAGAGTCAATAAATGCTTCCTGGCTGAAATCAAAAGTGATGGCTCAGTGATTCCATGGCTGCTGTATTTGCTGAGCTTGCTACTCCTTTGCTCCATTACACATTTTTTTTTAACTGAAAAAGAAATACATGCATGTGGTTAAAAAATTTCAAACAGAGCACAAAAATACACAAGTGAAAGAAGTTTTCCCTCATCCTCTCTTCTTTCAGCCCTCCCTGGAGATGCCACTGTTTACAAACCTTTGTGTGTTTTCCAGATATGCTATGCACATTCCGACCTATGTATGTAAATTCCTTTAAAATATTACTTATTTTTAACTTAAAGGGATTTAAATCCTCATGTGTCTTCTGCACTGGTAATAGAAAAGAACAAATCTGACTCCATATTAGATCTGTTCCTTTGACTAAACCCTGTGCTCTGTCTCCTAGGCTTCATCTTGCTTGTAAAACAATGTTGCCTAGAGCCTAAAATATACAGGAGAGCCTATTTTGAATGCTCTGACCTTTAAGGATATTTAACACTTTTCCATTCATATAAAGATAACAAGTTACCTAATAGAAAATAACGTTTGTTTTGTTGGAGGTTTACAGGGATCTGACCCAGGTAGATAGCTGCAAGAACAAAGGATTCTAACAACAAAGAATTACTACATCAAGAAGATTGCAAAAACCAAGCTCGTAGGAAAGGAGCCTGAATTCTGACTTGGGGAGATGGTTTTCCAGGACATTAGTTTGCCATCTAGGTCTACAGAAAGTTGCTATTTCATGCCCCAACACCTGGTCTCCCAACTTACTGGCCTGTCCTGCATTAAGGAGAATGAATTTGTACTCAGTAACACTCCTATCTTCCTAGCAAGCTGGGCACTGGATTTGAGGGCAGCTATCCCACACTCAGGGACATAGTGTGTGCCCTTGATGGTTCCTCGAGTGTGGGGAGTGGTTTACCCAGGAAGGATGGGGACTATGCACCAAAACTCAGGCAGTATGCTCCTTTTGGGATCTGACTTTGTACCTCCCGGTCCCCGCCAGCACAACACCTGGGACAGTGGAGGTAAGGCAGATATATTGCCTGCCTGTGTCCCAGCGTGTAAAAGGGGAATATGTACTCTTTCCAAGGTAGTTCTGAGCGACAACACCTGCGGGTGCTTGGTTCCCAGAGCAAAAGGAAACCCAGCTCCGCTTGGGGGCAACGGGTGTGATCCCCGTAGGGGTCCTGCAGAAGCCTTGGGTGGAGGGCTGTGCCAGGGAGGTAAAATATGAGCTGCGGGCCTTGAAGGGTTAGAGAAGTGTGCAGAGGCAGGACTGCTGCCTCCTTCAGGATGCCCCCAGAGTTAAAACTATTTCTCTCCATCTCTGCTACTCTCCTCCACACTCCAGATCCCTGCCTTCTCTCTGCTCCTCCTGTCCATGTCTCTCCCTCCACTTTTCCCCTTCTCCCCTCCTCCTCCCATCTTCTCCGTCCCTCCTTTCCCCAACTTCTCTTGCAGAACCCAGAGAGGATCGCTGGCCCTCCTGCGCATGCGCAGTCTGTGCCAGCTGGACCGAGGGTTGGAAGCTGCAACTCCGAGCCGGGGATCGGCCCCAAAGGCTTCTCAGCTCTTTCGCCCGGTAGGACTTTGGCTCCTGCCCTGGCGCCCCGGCCACAGCTGTTCAGGGCCAAGTGTGCACCTGCCGCCTCTCGCCCCAGCCGGGCTCCCCTCAGTCCGCGGCTGGCGTCCCCTTCCCCTCTCCCGCCCGCGAGTCCTCTCCTCCCTGGCTGCCTCTCCTCGGCCGCCGGCCCGTCCCCGCCCCTGGGCTGGCTGTGTCCCGGGCGGGCGGGTTCTGCGGACCAGGACGGGGGCGGGCGGCTGGGGCTGGGGCTGGCCTCCGAGCGGGGCTACAGCCCGCGTCCCCCCCCCCCCGCTTTCCCTGACCCGCGACCCCGGGGCTGCCCTCCTCTCCCTTTCACGCTCCCTGGGGACCAGCTCAGTGGTGTGGGCGTTGCTCCCCGGGCTGAGAGCCTCCGGCTGTGAACCCCAGCTTCTCCTGTTGGAGTCGGGAAAAGGGAGCGTCAGTGCTGAGCGAGCTTCCGTCTCCTCCCTCAGTGTTTCTGCCCCAGGTAAGTACCTTGAACACTTTCACGTGTTTTGATGGCGGTGCTTGATGATGTCACTGTTTTTATAGTGAGAGGGATTACAGTGTTGAAAGCAAGGCTTGGTTCAGTTAAAAATGAGCTGAAGGCATGAGGCTGTGACATCCTCCATCCTTCCCTCTCCCAGGGTGAAACGTGTGGCCGTCTTTCTTAAAAAGATACTTACAGTCCCTAACTAGCCCAGCCCAGCTAGGGTGTGTTAACAGGAACAGCACCACCAGAGGAGTTGGAGACTCAGGGACTTTGCAGTCCTAAAGAGCTCCTGGCAAAATTTGGTTTGTTTTGGTTTTTTTGTTCTTCTTAAATTGTGGGGCAGACTAGTAGTATAGAGGGAAAAATAATTGTCAAGAAATATTTTTTCATTTAACATCTTTATTGTGATATTGTTCACACACCATGAAGTCCACCCACTTAAATGCTACAATTCAGCACCTTTAGCATATTCACAGTGGTGCAATCATTAATATTCCAGAACGTTTTCATCACTTCAGAAAGACCAGTGGAAATGAATGACCTATCCACCCCTTCCCAGTGCTGGTTCTAAAGAAGTTTCTTGGTTGTTCCTGACCATAAGTTATCTTGTTACCCATAAAAACTCTGGTAGGAAATCTAAACAGAATTGTATTGAATCTGTCTATCAAAGCAAGAAGAATTAATGTCTTTATGGCATAAATTTCTTCTACCCATGAATATATCTCGGACCCTATATTTTCATATTTCCAGAGCCTGGCCTATGGGAAGTCCTCTTTAATT
Organism: Camelus bactrianus; assembly: GCF_048773025.1. Taxonomy (NCBI): domain Eukaryota; kingdom Metazoa; phylum Chordata; class Mammalia; order Artiodactyla; family Camelidae; genus Camelus; species Camelus bactrianus. The sequence goes on from NC_133544.1 coordinate 101,302,479, forward strand.
GTTGGGTTTGTGAATGATGAGATTCTATACATCGTTAGTTGCAACTGTAGCCTTTCACAGAAGAGAAAAGTAAACTCACTGAAGCCAAGTGACTCTCTGATGGTCAGAAAGAGTGACAGCCAGTGCTGGAGTGATCCAGTGGACTTGGTGCTTGTAACCAGAATTCTCCAGCACCTACAGCTAAGGGGATCAGAGTATTCTTTTATTTTTTCTAAATGGCGTTGCTTTTATTTTTACTTATTTTTTAAAATTATTTTTTATTGAAGTGTAGTCAATTTAGAATGTTAGTTTCAGATGCACAGCAGAGATTCAGTTATAAACATATGCATATGTATCTACATATGTTTTAGATTGTTTTTAGTACAACTCATTACAAGAAATTGAATATAGTTCCCTGTGCTATATAGTAGGTCCTTGTCATTTATTTTATATTTATTAATGTGTATCTGTTTATCCCCCTTTTCCTGCCTGCTAACCACAGTTTGCTTTCTATGTCCATGAGTCTATTTCTAGCAGGACCGATTTTGCTAGTAATCTATGCTGGTTGGCTGCTTTCAGTTTCAGTAATTCCACCTTATCTGTGGGAATTTTCCTTCTGGTGGGCCTGTGTGTGGTTTGCACACGTGATATAAGAGTTGTGTATTTGGGAGAACTCCAGGCCTCGTGTAGTGCCTGGTACAGAGTGCCCACTGGGCTGATGCTTGAACTGGGAAAAAAACATTGTAAATGTTGGAATTTCCACTATGGTTGAAACTTCCAGGCTTCTTTAACCTGTTTAGCCCACCTTAATGTTGGCTGCACCCATACTGGGTAATTTGGTGGAACTTCATGTTATGGTGGTGTAGAGACGGGGCCTCGTATGCTTCTTCTCTTTCCGTTTTCTAAGACTCATTCTCCTGGGCCTTCCATATCCTCCCCCAGAAGTGCCCAAGGCTGGCTTGGTGCTGCGCTGAGGCAATATTTGTTAATAAGGCCCTTTCCTCATCTCTTCTGAGCATCCGTTTCCTTCTCTGCACAATGAAGACTTAGACTAGAAAAGTGCTTTTCAGTTCCTTTTAAGCCATGTTTCCTTTGAGAAACAGAAAATACAAATCTCTCCTCCCATTCAACATATAGATTTTGACACATCCTCCAAGGAGTGACATAGCTCTTTGTGGAAAATTGAAGTGATTGTGATTCCAGGTGGCACAGAAAAGACTCTTCAGACATTTATTGCAGGGAGAGGGCAGTAAAGGGGCAGTATATCCCACTTTCTAGTGTGAGCACTGGAACAGGGACTTGGGTTTAAATACAGTGTCCGACGTGGCCTCTCTCTAATCTTTTTTTTTTTTTTTGCCTCGCTCTAATCTTGCACAATGTGATAAACCTCTCTCCCTCAGTTTCTTAATGCGTCAAGTTGGGGTGATAATAGTTTAAGTCTTTTGTGAAACATTATAAACATAAGACATTTTTTTCTCGGTAGAAACAAAACCTGCGAGAGAATCAGGGATTTCTTTAAAAAGAAAAAAAATCTTATCCTCAGCACTCTGTCTGTGTCTATTTTGAATTTCCTTGAGGGTGAGTGTTGGGTCTAAAGTCCATCGTGGGACAGGTGGCCCATGGTTCTGTGTGCCGCAGATTGCCACCTCCTCCCCAGTCCTCTTCCTCTCAGTCCAGGATGAAGTTCCCTAGTAGATTTACACAGAGATCTTGTGGAAATGGCTTTTCATTTTATTGTTTCACGAAGAAGGGCTGCCATCATGATCTCTGTAGTCAGCTTTTGGTGACCTGAAGGCTATGCAATTACGTTTTTCTATTTAATAAAGGAAAAAAATTACAAGTACAAAATTAGACCTACGGTGGTGGCAGGGGCTCTTGAAAGTTGGGACCATTAGCTTTGTTAGTTTCAGGTGCAGGGGCCTCTGGCCATGAGGACACATCTTCGTGCTCTGAAGTTGGAGGGACCAGTGGGCTCAGTGGGAATGTTTACTGAGTGTATCTCATGGGCTGGGCATTGACCTATTTGTACTGTGTGTTCCTTATTTGAGACAGTGAGCTCATTTAACCTCAATAGCCTCTTTAACAAATTAGACTTTTTATTTTGAGATATATTGTAGATTCCCATGTAGTTGTAAGAGATAATATGGAGAGGGCCTACGGACTTTTTGCCCAAGTTTCTTTAAAAGTTCCATCTTGCAAAGTTGGGATACAATTCAGTAATGACTCACTAACCCTTTGAGGTTTCTGTTATTGCCCTCATTACTATTCATGATTAAACTGGGGTTAAGAGGAGCACACAGGCCTGCCCAGGTCACCCATGGTTAGTGTAGAGTCGGGTGAAACGTGGGCTTGGAATTTCCAGGCAGTACCAACATGATGCTCTGTGGCAGGGAGCAGCATTCACATTGCTTGTTTATTCATTCATTCAACAAGCATTTATTGAGTAAACTCCGTGGGTCAGATGCTATCATAGGTTTATCTGATTCTTCAGCAGTATGGAGAATCCGGTAATGTTTCCTTCTTTTTTTTAATCTGATAAAATTAGCTCTGAGAGGTTATATACCCCCCAAAGGAAATATAGCTCATAAATGAGGGATAGTAAATTTGTACAGTTCCTTCTTCTTATGCAGGTGGTACCCTAGGCATTTTACACTTGTAAATTTCCATAATCCAGATATATTCTTGTAAGGCAAGGATTTTTTTTTTAATTGAAGTATACTCATGTTTACAATGTTGTGTCAATTGCAAGGTGTTTTATTTTTTCTTGAATTTGGAATTCAAGAAATATTTTTTGAGGGGATTAAATAGGTTTATTTATTTGTTTCATTTTTTTTAAAATTAGGTACCGAGGATTCAACCCAGGACCTCATACATGCTAAGCATGTGCTCTACTACTGAACTGTACCCTCCTCCCCAAAGCAAGTTTTCTTATCAAGTATTCTTCATCTTAGGAGTTCAAATAAATTGGAGTTGAAATCCAAGTCATTTGATCCTACTGTGTTTCTTTGCATTATATCCTGCTGAGGGGTGTGGAAGCAGTTCCTTTATTCATTCCTTTATTCAGCAGTTTTGAGCACTGACATTGCATCAGGGCATGGCTAGGTGCTTGGAAACAGAAAATAAGAAATGACCCTTTTCTGCAGAGGGCGGAAGCCTAGGCCAAAAGCTGCGTAATGTGATCCGAGCTGCGGTAGCCATGTTCAGACGCTGAGGACAAACTGTACCCCCGACTTTGCTTGGGCTTCCCCTGCCTTCTGACTGGTACACACCAGGTCACCGCAACCCAGTGAGGCCCGAAGCCCGCAGCACAGTATGTACCTCGGTCTCATCTTCCCTCTCGTCAGGGCCTGCAACATGAACATCCCTGACTACGTGCAGTGTGCTGAGGACCACCAGACTCTCCCCGTGGTGGTCCAACCCGTGGGGATCATCTCAGAGCAGAATTTGTTGGGCATCTATAAGCGAATCTCCTTGGTGAGGCAGATCAGCCAGTGCGGCTGGCAGTGGGCACTCTGTATCCACTAGAGTCACCACTATGCGCCCGACAATGGGTGGAGCGACTTCCAGACCCACCGCAAGGTCGTGGGCCTTGTCACCATTACCGACTGCCTCTTGGCCAAGACCTTCGAGAAGCTCCACGTGCAGAGGAGCTGTATGGCACCACGCTTTATGACTCTCGGCTCTTTGTCTTTGTGCTGCATGGGGAGGTGTCCGAGCAGCCGCGCACCGACGTGGCCTTCAATTTACGAGGACTGCAGGGTGGTGGAGAAGAGGATCGAGAACTTCACTGAGTCTCTCTTCATCATGATCAAGTCCAAGTGGCTGGACGGTGCATCCGACAATTCTGGGGACAAGATCCTCCTGCTGTACATCCTGTTTGAGAATGAGGACTTCGTGGGACTGTACACAGAGAGCAGGAAAGTCTACCTGGATGCCCGGCCACCCTGGCTAAATGAAGGGTTGCTTCCCTACATCCAGAAAGGGATCAGCAAGGAGGAGGGCTGTCTTGTAGCCAAGGCGTGAGGGAGGAGCAACCCGCCGGGTTTCAGACGTTTAAAAGTGAATCCGCCTTTGTTTCAGAGAGATTCTTTTAGGGTTATTATGGACACTTACTCCCGCTTTTCAGCCAATTACCCTGGTGTGACCCCTGGAGTTGCTGTCCAATAGATTAGCCAAAGCCACTGATGCTAGGAGAGCTGGGGAGGAGGCTGCTCTGAGCTGAGATGTGCTCTACGTCAAATGCACATCAGACGCTGAGACTTGTCTAGTAAATAGAATGTAAACTATCTTGTTACTTTCTTTATTGATTACATGTCAAAATGATAGTATTTTACATACAGTAGGATAAGATATGTTCTTAAAATCAGTTTCTAGGGTTTTTTTTTGGGGGGTTACCTCTTTAAATGTGGCAACTGGGAAACTTTCTTTACATGGCTCACATTTCATTCCTGTTGGACAGCCTGTCCTGGGACAGTCTCATCCCTTTACTTATAGATGTCATGCTGAATCCTGAGATGCAGAATGAGGCGCTGGTCGAGCTGGGGGTGGAGCCAGTGTCTCCTGCTTCCCAGGTCCAGCATCTGCACGGCTCAGGCCCTCTCTCCCTGCCTGACAACCACCATGCCAATTTAGGACAACAGAAACACTGCCAGGGGCTTCCAAATGAGCTCCTTACGCAGGGAAAGGCGTGTCACGGATTATGGGGCACAGCAGGGAAAGATTCGTCCTCACTTTGTCCCTGTGATTAAGTCAGCGGACCCACTTTGCCTTGGAAGTTCAGACGAGCTCTTCTGGGCTGCCTACCCCCCCATCTTCTGCTCTGTTTCCCTGTGTATCTATCGAGATATCCCTTGGGCAAAGAGGGTGAAATGCCTTTGCCGAGAGGTGGTCCCCCTTTGCTGGGGAGATTGTGAGAATCTCTGTCCCCCCGGCCTACGGCCTCGGGCCTTGACTCTGGAGAGGGCTCATGGCGGTCCCACAGGTGAATGTCGGAGGACCTGGCACGTGCTGCCGGGCCCGTTGTGGAGGAGGTGTTCTGCGATTCTCTGTGAGTCTAAAATCAGATTCTACTTTCTGGTTGTTGGTAAGTTGGAGGAGAAGATGCCAGAGAATTGATAAAAAGATAGTCCAGACCAGTCCTGTGAGTGACAGGCACAGGGGACCCGAGTCCCACCTGCTTGTGGTGCCTGGCGGACTCTGGATGAATTTTCACTTCCTCCCCGGACATACCTCTATGGCTTAATGAAGGGGCGAGGCATGTCGTGGCCATGACCTGTACTTGTCCTCGCAGGGCCTTTTGATCTACACGGCTTTCTCCCCTTCTGCTTCTTGTAGATGAGATGGCAGATGTAGTGGTCTGGGCAAAGCTGAGGGCACAGATGCCAGCACCGTGCCACTACCAGGCTGGCTCCATTCCCGTCACCTGTCACCTCCTGCTCAGTCCCCAGGTGTCAGTCAATGTAGGTGCATCGGTGCAACGTAAGCAGGGACCACCATCTCCCCCTGCACAGAATGGTAGGTAGCAGTGGAGGCCTGGAGCCCTGCCTCAGCCCCCTGGCCAGTGCCTCCTCTCTTGTCACAGGAGGCACTGGTGACATGTTTGCTCAGCAACTGCTTGGCTCTGAGTCTGCAGACCCACCAGAGAATGCCAGCTTGTTTTTGCCTTTTGAAGTGTGTCCTTGGGATTTGGCGGAGTAGCTGGTTGTGTGCTTAGCCCATAGTGGTTGACACTGTCACCATTGTTTACCCAGAACCTCGTGTACCAGGCATGGCTCTCGGCATCAAAATACAGCAGCGCATTAAACTTCCCTCCTGGTGGGTCTGTCTGTTTTGGTACCGTAAGGGCTCAGCCAGCATCTGAACGTCAGTGAGATAACGCGGCCTGTGAGCTCGGGTCAAGTACGCTCTCCTCCAGTCACTTTTACTCCATTGTTGCTTTTACTATTCCACAGTCATTACTTTTTTAAACAATGCTTTCGTGCAGGAACAGAGCCTAATTCTCTCCTGTTACTCTTGGTGGGAGTGAGTAAAATTGTCCAGCTTGAAATGCGACCACATTTTGTAGCTCAAAAGCTGTCTACACGCATCTAGGTGAAGTTTAGGTTTGGGGCGCTGACCACGTTGGGGTCCCCCGGCAGCGCCCCTCGCCTCAGGCCCCTGCCTTCCCTGGAACAATAGGTGAGGGTGGGTCTCACCGTTCCCTCATCCCTGTCCTCACCAAACTCACCTAAATACTTGTAATTGCTGTCAGTTATTTTTGTTCTCATGTGTTTCTAATTTTCGCTGTTCCTCTTTTCCTTTTTCTATTTCCCTTTCTATCTTGTACCGCCCTGTGAGCATGTTGTTGCGTCTGAAAAGTGGACTGTGCACACCCTGCATTGGAAATAGCCAGATTGTCCTCCGTGCTGTCCCCATCGCTTTAAAAAGCAAAAACCTTAACAGTTGCCTTGATCCATATATTATCCTAGTCATCTTTTTATTTTCTAGTTTTTTGGAATTTTTGCTTTGTTAGCACATCACCCACTGGGGTTTGATACCTGTTAAAATCCTTGCTTTGAGGAACCAGTTTGGTCTTCCTTATGTTTGGTGACAAATGCGCACTTATTAAATTTGTTTGATTGTTTTGAAGAAGCGAGATGCGAATTGAATTAGGCGGCTGCTGAGGGATTTTTTCATGGAGTATTTAAACTTGGAAAGTCAAAATCTGCAGCATCTTCCTTTATTCTGTCTTTCACACAAACGTGCTTAGCACGCGGTTCCGGGCTGTCGCTGTGTGACGTGCGTGACGGAGCTTCCTGGCCGGTTAGTCACTGGTGAGAAAGTGGCAGGCTCGGAGATGAGCAGCTGCAGGGGATGCTGTTGGAGGAAGCAGTCACCGGTTTTATGTTTTTTTTTTTGTTTGTTTTTGCATTCACCTTCCCTTGCCATTTACTTTACTTTGCCTTCATAGAGAGGCAGGAGCGGGTCTAAACTCCATGCCACTCTTATTTTCCCTTTACGAGGCTGGTTTTTCTGAGTATCAGAACAACATGGCCTTCTCCTAAGTAGCTGGCTCACTTGGATCTGGTGGACACAGGGACCGCTAAAGGGGACCGTAGCTTCCTCTCTGCTCCAGCCAGTGGGCATTCAGAGCCGGGTCTGTGGTTTGCCTCAGCAGCCATGCAGGCCTCCCTGTACCAGCCTTTACTATTAACCCATGTTGGCAGTAAATAGCTGACTCCGTGTCTGTTGCAGCTGACGTCCACCACTGACGGCCGTGTCGTTAGTTTTCGGTAGTGAGCCTCCAACACCCCAGTCAGCCGTGAAGTGACCATGCATTCTCAACCACACCCTGGTTCATCTCACCCGGGGAAAGGGTTTGGCCACCAAAGTCATGCTGGCCATGAGACCTTGTTTCTCCTTTCATGCCCTGGTCAAATTGTGGACACTTCATCCTTCACTGACTTGGTCTCGCTTGAGACAGGCCAGACTTTCTGAAAGAGTCCATCGCATTCTGGGGGGGAACAGAACAGAAGTAAGAGTAGCAAGTAGGGGTCTAGGCTATCTGGGTTGGCAAATGCAGGCTGGGATCTGTGAAGGCTGGGCTGTGCCTTGGACACAGGCCTTTCCCGTGGCTCCCGATAGCCCAGGGGTTGGAGTGAGAACAGCCTTGCCTGGGTTCCCCCATCCTCATCTGCTCACTGGCAGGTGTGTCTGCTAACTAGGAACTGCCCCAAACCTCGGGCCCTTCAAAGTTCAGACCACAGGAGAAACTTGAGTCCCTTCTCCTGGGACTCCTTTGTGAGAATCCAGTGCCTTCTGAGGTGACCAGCGGCAGGAGATGCCTCCCTCTCCAGGTAGCTCTCTTCGGAGGACTGTGACGCACTGCACCTTGCTATGAGCTTGTGGGGTTCCATCCGTGGTCCTTGCAGAACCAGACTTGAGACTGGCTTAGCGATAGAAATGACAAGACTGATTCCAGGGCAGGGCCGGGGGGAGGAACAGGGGAAATTGAATGTGACCTCAAACACCTAGGTGGGTTCTGGGTCTGTTACTAAAATCGGGAGCCTGGGAGGTACCTGACAGGAATCGAACTCTAGAGTAAATGGTGGACATGAGGCATTTTTAAGATTCCATTTGTCATCCAAGTTAGGACTTCAAAGAGGCACTCGGGTCTATGTCCCTGGGGCTCAGGTGAAGGAGCCGGAACACAGATACACGTTGGGGGTCGTCATTCTTAGCTGGTGTTCACAGCCGTGCAGGTGGATGAGCTCATCTCGAGAGGTGCAGACTGAGGCTGAGGCGGGGCAGGGCTGTGCCTGGGTTGGAGGAAAGCCCAGACCATGCAGCTTTGGTGTGTCAGTCAGTGGCATTTGGGATTTTCAGAGCAATGGCATTTATCCTTAAGGGTCTTCGGGGTGGGCAGGGCCACCCAGGAAGAAATCTGAAGGGAGGGTTGTGGCCACGCGTGCGCGTCTTGGCATGATGCAGAGGCTGCATGGTCCGGGAGGGGAACCTCCTCGGAAGCTGGAGTCGGAGTGGGGAGTGGGGAGAAGGTAGTCACACTCACCTGTTTGGGAGGGACAGAGGCCTAGGGAGTCTCCACCCTAGCGGACTCTCTTTCCCACGAACAAAAGGCCAGCAGACAGAAGATTTGAGGTGAGAAGGGACGGGCGCTGGGAGAGGAGCCATAGTGGAGAATGGTGGTTGGACAGTTCTGGAATAGTCTCCCTGCAAAATAGAGTTAAAAAAACCCAGACTCTTAAGAACATTGATAGTGACGTTGGAGGAGATAGTTCTTTTTCTGGCCTCCTAAAGGTAAGGCATGTATCCGGGGATACACAGAAGAATCGGGCAGTCTGGTCCGGGGGCTTGACCCTTACCAGGGGGAACAATGCAAGTTTAAAGGGGAGAAGGGCAGCGGAGGGAAACTAGCCAGGCCTCGTGTCAGGTACCAGTCGGCCGCACTACTTGCGTGTTGCATTCACATCCATGTCTCCCAGGTGGGTGGTGGCAGCCCCCTTTTGCAGATTGGGAAGCCTTCTCAGAGGGGTTAAGGGATTGGTCCGTTTAGCGGCTAGTCAATGCTGTAGCAGGATTCAAGCAGGGCCTTGTCAGACTTCAAGGGCATGTTCTATCTTCTAATTCCGGTACCTCCCTGTTGTACCTGGATAGGTGAATTGGGTCAGTTTTGGAGCCTTTCACAAAAAGTACGATTTAAGTGCCTCAGGACTGTTTCTCAAAGCTCAGTGTTCTTTAATGGTTCAGAAGCACCACAGTGATTTTCGCCCCACAGAGTTAAGCTCTTACTCCTTTGACGCTGACGTAGTTGCAAATGACGTACATGTGCAAAACCAGACTTAGCAGCTTCTGAAGGGAAACTCTCCAGTTCTCCCTTGATAGGCTTTCTTCCACGGGATGTAACCTGCTGCAGCGTAGATCTGAGCTTTCCGTATGGAGTGAGGGTTTGATATCCAAAATTAGCAAAGAAGGGTCAGAAGGAGAAAATCGACGTTAACAATTTATTTAGGGGTTTCATTAGACAAGATGCACTATCGCTTAATGGCCCATATAACGTATGTAATTGAGTACAGAACATTGCATACCTTACTTTCTAATGAGAGCTGTCTTGCAACGTAAGGTTGTCTGCTTTGGAAGTTCAGCTCAGCCACTAGGGCGCCTGTCAGTGTGTTGGTGTGATTGTATTTACACAGTGCATGTAATCTGGGCTTTCTCAGCCCCAAACACTCCAGTGCAGAATCATAGGCTGTAGCCATCACTTAGTTATACAAATACTTCTACAACTATATGATACAAAAAAAAAAAAAAAAAAGAGAGAGAGAGAGTTTGCCTTTATCAAAGTTCCTTTGATTTTAACTGCAAACTGTTGTTGAGCAGCTCTGGTTTCCTTTGGATATGAATATGTACATTTCTTTGCATGTAACTTGGATTTTAGACTAGAACACCAACCTCTTGCTTTCCATGAGCCACAAAAATCATAGCCAAATGACATACGTATGAAATATTTTATTCTTTTCTTCTGAGACAGAATCCTTGAATCTGGGACTTGGGCTGTGATTTTGCTTTTTGCTCTTCCCTCCCCTCTTGTCGTCTCACTCCTTTTTCCCACGTGGCCTCCAAGAGGTCATGGTCTCCGAGGAGCAGGTGGACAAACACCATTTGGTCGCCAAGTAGTCCTGCTGTAGAGGGAGCCCAGCCAAGAGCTAAAGGACATGATCAGAGAGGGCTTCCTTGAAGAAATGGGCTCTACATTCAGTTATGAGGACAGAGTAAGAGTCAGCCAGGAGAAGGAATCAAGAGGGTGACTCAGGTGGCAGGAGCAGCCCGGGTAGAGGCCTGGAGGCTTGTGGGGTGGGGACTCGGTGAGAGTGCACTGTGTGGTCCAGGGTGGAGGGTGCCCCTGCTTGGGAGGACCCTGGAGTGGGCCTAGGGATGGAGGGTTTTGGAGGAGCTTGCTTTTTTACTAGAACTGACACAGAAGAGGCAGTGAAGTGTGTCAGCAGAAAGTGACCCTCAGGAGAGGTACTCCTGGTTTTGTTTCTGATGTTCTACAGAAAGAAGGGGTCGGGGTTGGTGAGAGCAACTCTGCCCGTCCCTTTGAGACCCACCCCTTCATTCATTTATTCATAACACATGCAATTCTGAGTGTCCAGGGGAGAGAGGGTGGACTCACAGTAGTAAGAAAAATGTATTGCTTCTTGAGAGCTTAGCAGTGTCAGAAGTTGTCTTAGCATAGAATGTTCTAGGAACACAGCAGGGGCACCTAACCCAAAGGGCAGAGGTTCGAGGGAAGGAAGGCTTCCTTGACAAACCGTCAAAATGAGCCTGGAGGCAAGTGGGAAGTAGCAGCATGTCAGGGGGCACCTGAGGTCATTGTGGACCTGGGTACTGTGGTGAAGGTGGGCGAGCAGGGTCGGGGGTGGGGCTAGAACTCTACCAGGGAGCCTCTGAAGGGTTTGAAGTGGGGGTGACGTAATCAAATTTGTGCTTTGGGAAGGCTGTCCTGGCTGTGTGTGTGTGTGTGTGTGTGTGTGTGTGTGTGTGTGTGTGTGAAGCGGGGAAGAGGGGGAGAGTGCCAGCAACTGGGAGGGTCATTAGAAGACCATTGACAGGCTGGGGGGCCACCAGTGGGAGAGGGGCGTCGGGGCTGCTTGGGGACGGCAGGGGCAGTGTGGATGCCGGATTTCCTCATGGGGAGGGCTTATTAACGGAGACCCCCTAACGGCACCTTGTGGCTGGAAGAAAACGGATGCAGCCAGGTGGACTTTTCTCTTCTTCCCTGCCTTGTGTGATGATCTTAGCTCAGCCAACATTTGGAACAGAAGAGCTAAGTTTCAGGGTAGTCCAGGACTTTGTTGAGCTCGTTCGGGTGAGATCTGATAGGATTTAGGCTTGTGTTGAGATCTGCATGTTCACTTAGCTAGAAACGTCCCGTCTTTTGGATTTCCATAGGGGTATTTATTCTTGATAAAGATTGCTTTCTTGGTGAGAGGAAATTTAATACAGCTGCTGTCTTTCTCAAAAAAAAATCTTATCTTTTAAGAAATTTAATATTCAAAAGAATAGCAAAATTTAAAAATGATAAAGTAAGGCTTTGGTGTAGTTTCTTTGGTTTCTGAGTTAATGTAGAGTTAGAGCCTTTGCATTACTTAAATAGCACATCCTTGTCAGTATTTAAAGAGCTGTTAGTGAGCGCCCCAGGCCCCACTTTTCAAAGCATCATTAAATCTTGCTCTGAAAGAGTGAAGTCATAAAGTTCTTGTTGGCAGAAGCCAAACAGTTGGTTTATAATTTGCAGCATAGCACCCTTTATAAAATAATAATAGGTTCAAAATTAAGAAAGTGGAAGATAATTGATTTTTTTAAAGCTGAAACATAAACTCTCTTGTGTTAATATTGCAACTGGAAATTTCGAAAAGAAAAATCCTACTGTAATATCATCTACGTGGAATACATATATGTCTATCACGTTTGCAATGTAACTGTGCAGTGGTTTTTGAAGACAGGACCATTCCAGCTGAGATACTGGCAGTGATGCTTGCTGGTTTTCAATGGAAGACCCTAAATATGCCTTCTTAGCTTTATTCTTTTCTTTTCTGTTCTCGCTCTCTCTATCTTTTCTTTTTTTTTTTTTTTTTTGTAGTGAGAGGGCTCAGTAGTGCTTTGTCAGCATGATTTTGGGGCAATTTGGGGGCAGATATCGTGCACAAGCAGTGAGATATTTCCATGCATTTTACTTTCCGGACATCACCATGGAACATGTGGGGGTTTGTGCCTGCAGGCCGGGATGCTGAAGGACTCCCTGGTCCATCACCGTTATGTCTTGGAGCTGCTCCAGTCAGTGAATGACTTTCTGTGGCTTGGAGGTAAGGTGATCTGATGCAGATGATCAGATGTGTAACTAAGTACTGTTACTTGAAATAGAAAACCTATCAATAATGGCTCTAAAATACAGGATGAAGGAGGAGAATTGGCTGAGCTGCTTGCATGGGGAATATTCTCAGGTTACTCCCTCATTGTGTCTCCTGTCACTCCCCACCCCCCCAGCCCTGCACGGCACTCATGCTGAAGCAAGCATGCACTTTCTCAGAAACGTGCTGAATTTCCTTGTGCCTCTGTTGGCTTTTTCTTTTTTTTTTTTGAAAGCACATCTTGCCCTTTGCTTAAATGCCATCCCTGCCTAGTCACCTCTTACACTCATTCTTCTGTACCTCGTCCATACATAGCTGCTGAATGGATGAACAGAATGTAGTATCTCCATGTAGTGGAACATTATTCAGACGTAAGAGTGAATAAAAAAGAAAAAATAAATAAAGGGGAATATGAAAAAGACCACCTGCTCTGGGAAGTCCACCCTGACTGCTCAACCCGCCCTTTTCCCTTTGAAACCCAATCACTTATGCTCCTCTCTACTCTTCTTGATAGTACTTACCACCTTCTAATTAACTTTAACACTTTCAAAAAAAAAAAAAAGAGAGAGATGCTCATACCACTTCAACATGGACGAGCCTTGATAACAGCACGTTAAGTGAAAGGAAGCAGACACAAACGGCCACATATTGTTGACTTCAGTGATCTGAAATGCTCAGAATAGTCACATGCAGAGGCAGAGAGCAGGTGATGGTTGCAAGGGGCTGGGTGGAGAGGGGTTGGGGAGTGACTGCTAGTGGCAGGGGTGTTCTTCTGGGGTGATGAAGTGTTCTGGAAATAGATGGTGGTGAGGGCTGCACAACCGTGAGTGTGCAGAAGACTGCTGAGCGCTGTCTCTGGGAGTGCCTGTGGTTGGGGGCGGATTTATTTTGTTCTCATCCGTGAAGTGTCATCTTGTGCTGAGTCCATTCTACTCCTGTGAGTGGTGAGGCTCAGAGACTTTGCAGAGTCATGTGTTATTTTCCCCCTTGCTGAGTGTAAGCAAAAAATTTTTAAGCCTGAGAAATTGCTCCATCTGCAGAAATGTCTTTCAGTATTGCATGGTGTAAAAATCTTGAGAGATTTTTAATCGTTGTGGAGATCCTGTGGGGGGAAACAGCCCGTGAAGCCTGGGTGACACTGGGAAGAGCCGCGCTTCCATCCCTGACAGGGGTGGGGGATTCACCCCCGTTCAGGCAGTGAAGGGCCCAGACCCGTGAGCGGAGTTGACAATCGTGAATATTTACGTGTATCCGCTGCTTCATCTTGGATATTAATTTCAAGCTGAGTCAGTTTGTGGCGGCAGCCTCATCCTACATCAGGAATCTATAGTATCTGCTCTTTGAGGTGAAGACCTGACAGACTTGATTATTTAACAGTCTCCCTTGAATTGATATCTCAGATTCCTTTGTCAATAGTAAAACAGCAGAAATATAGACGTCCTTTTATGCCGATGTGACCTGGAGCAGGTTTAGTCTCTGTGCCTCAGTGGCCTTACCTGCGGGTGGGGAAGATGATAACAGTGCTTCCCTCAGAGGGGCTGGTGAGGGGAGACTGAGGAGCACAAAGGGAGGACTTAAACGAGATGCTCATGAATGACAAAATTTAGTGCTCTGAGCCTGGTGTGGCCTCAGGGGAAGAGATGGCCGAACAGAGCAGTCCTAGCCGGAGCTCGATCCGTGTTGGCAGCTGTTATGATCAGTATCACCATTGTGGTTTATCAGGCAGTTTTAAGACTTGGTAATATGAATTCATGAATAATGTTAAAAGATTAGACAACTCAGATCCGGTTTACATAGTTCTCAAGATTTCATATGAGAAATGGATATTTTTCCCCCATCTTTAATCTGACTTGAGTCTCTAAAAAAATTCTGTATTCCTCCATCTTTTTGATTTAATTCTCCATTTCTTGAAAAAAAATCTTTAAATGGAGTTACTGGTGTTTGAACTGAGGGTCTCATGCATGCTGAGCACATACTCTCTCAAGTGAGGTATAATCTCCCCCGTGATTTTTTTTAAACTTTTCTTTCTTAGTATTCAGAGATTAGAGGCCTCTAATTCTTTTTCTGGAGACATGTCCATGAACCTGTAAATCTATAATTAGTGGACAAAATTTGGTTTATTAAAAAGTTCTATAAAACTATCTGCAATCCATTCAAAAGGAAATGCTAATTGACGTAAAATGTTTCTCCTTTATGGTGATTTCTAATTTTTTGTCTGCCTTAACTTATTAAAAGTAATCCTCATCATCATAATGACCAAGCTTGCTCTGAGTGGACACCTCCCTAAGGCTAAAATGCTTTCCTCATGTTTTACCTCATAGCAGGTGTTTAAGGGTAGGTATCAGTGTCTCCTTTTTTGCAGCTGAGGGATTGAGAGATGGGGCAGCTTGTCCAAAATCTCACACAGCTGGCGCTGGCAGACTCAGGGCTGGAACCCAGGCTGCACAGGATGCTTTCTCAATGGCTCCTCTGATCAGCCCCGTGTTGAGTGGTTTCCCGAACTCCTGTGAGTCCATAAATGAACGATTTTAGCGGTCTCAGTTTGATGAAGCCTTCAAAGGAGACACACCAGTGAGAATGTGAGACAGAGTGGCATAAATTGAAATTGTACATTTTCACAAATGTTGCATTCTCAGGCAATGACTTAAAAAGTTTATATTTTTTTATTTTAGTGCTCTGTAAACACTAAAAACAAAACATTACAAATGATTATAGTGCAAAATAGGAGTGGGCTTTGAAAGTCCAACCATTGCTAATGATGTTGCTTGTTTTTCTCTAGCGGTGGTTATTGACAGAAAAATTTACAAAGACTGAATTGGTTCTATGTAGTCTTAGTATGGAGGAAAGTTTTGTCAGTGAATATTGTAAGTAAAATCTTTACTCTTTTCTTTCCTGATGATGAATATGTAAGTTGTTTTCATGGCTTAAGTACATTCCCTCATTTGTGAAATTTGAGTGATGCCGTTTACCTTGTTTGACTGTGAGATGTAGACGCCTTGTATACGAAGCACCCAAGAGCTGCTCAGTAAAAATATGCTGTCACAAGGACAGATAGTTTAGAAGGATGAACTCTGAATACTAAAGAGGGTGGCTTGTTTCTGATGCATATTCAATATGCATATATATGAATATATGAATATGGCTTAAAGTAACAAGGATTCAGGGTTTTGTGTGTGTGTGCAGTATGAAGGTTTAATGAAATCTGTATCATTCTAGTGAGACAGGGACTAGTTAAATCACCTTAAGCAGACGGCCTTGAAGATTATTTAAACAGAATGTGTGTTGTTACAACTCAAAATTCATGTTGCCGTGTAACCATCCACTCAGACATTTAAATTCGTAGAAATCTGACCAGAACTATTAAGTTTAGAAAAATCCACATTGATCATTTTAAGGGAATAAGCTTCTTTCTTTTGTGATTAAAGAAATTTTGATTTATTTTTCTGCATGCTTAATAGGTTTTAAAATATCAAAACATTGATTTGACATGTCACTTTTTTTAATAGAATAAAGCTCATGCTGTTTTAATGTGCAAATAAAAGTTTTTGTATTTCAATACACTTGTATGATTTCCTGGCTCTTTGAGAAGTATGTTGCAAGATACTTAGATTACCTACTGTTGGAAAAATACAGACGTGACTTTTATGAATAGAGGTCTAGTACAGATCTGTTGGTTTTTGCTACAGTGCATGACATGAGGCCTAGGAGAGAGAGATTTGCTGCTGATTGCCGGAAGGACAGATCCCAGATCTCAGTCTCCCCTCCTGTAAAATGAAGTGGCTGGACTGGATTCTTTCCTCTTCAAGGATGAGTTTCCATGAGCCTGTGTCTTTTGTTTATATTCAAGGGTATTAGCAATGTCAGATTAAATACTGAATACCCCTCCCTTCCCCGAAGCAAACTGCAGTATGTGCTACAGAAGCTTTTAGTTATCTGATTCTTGTTTCTGATTCAACAGGCAATTTTTGTGTTGCATCTTTCCCGGCAACCTGGAAGGTCTTTTTAGCCATAGGAGGCCCTGTTGCACCTTCATACAGTCTTAATTTTCCTGTTTGTAAAAGAAGGCTTAAGAAATATTTTTTTGCTTTGATTCCTTTGCTTAGTGCTTCAGAATAGCACAATGTCCATTATGTCTGTCTACCTGGAAAAATTATTCTGCTTATGTCTTTGTTTTATTCTGTCATCTCGCTGTGAACATTTCAGACTTGCTGTGCAAACAATGGCAAAATCGGTCTTTTATTCCAGTGTTAGCAACCAGTGAGCCGGGATTTTATAAAGCAGCTAGAAGCGGCCTCTTGAGCACCTTAAAGCTGAAAAGTGTACTGAGTTCCCTGAGTATTGACCCAGCCGCTGTGTGTCATTTGGTGGGAGGTGATTTTGTACATAGAAGAAGGGGTGTAGTGATTTGAATTGGGTTTGCGTGCACGCGCTGCCACTGAGCCACGTGAGCCTGAGTCAGTTTGTTCTGAGTTTCTCCCTCGTCTGTGAGATGGGGATGGTCGTATATGCTTTGCAGAATTGTGAGAATTAGAAATTATGTAAATTGTTTAGCACAGTGGGAATGTCAAAGGGCTCATAAAGTTTAGCTCCTGTTTTGTATGAAGCCATCATTTTAGAGTCTTTGGCAATTACTAAGAAACAGGAAAATAAGAAAAGCTGGTTTTATGATGAAAGATATTTGAGGAGGTTCCATAGTTCCTATACCCATAATTTAGCATCAGCAAAGTCAGGACCGTTACACAGTCGCCCTGAACCAATGTTAAGCCACAGAATTTTTTGGTACTTCATATATATTGGGGCTTAAGTGGACCCAATACTTATACACATGTTTTCTCCAGCAGCCAACTGAGAGATGACACAGAAGAACAGACAGGCGATAAATGTCTCCTTTATTACTGATGAAGCCACGTTCTCCATGAAATTCAGGGCTGTGGGAAAATGCGTGTCATGATACTGTGTCCCAGAATTAGAGACTGACGCAGTCCCAGGTAACTCTGGGCCACAGCGAGCCTTCCCTTAAGATGATCTGCCCCATCCTGCACAGGGCTGCCCTGCCATGGAGCTGAGCATCCCGGGTGCTTCACAAGGGTGGCCAACACTGGAGGGAAAGGAAAGGATTCATATGCCCTGCTTGTCTCTCCGGACTCACACCTCAATCTGTTATTGTGAAGAGTGCTAGCCGTTGACCAGGGGTCAGGGGTGTGAAGGGGGAAGCACTCTCCATGGACCAGAGGAGTGTGGAGGAGGCATCCCTTCTCTCAGTTTAAACAGGTGGTGAGGTGCAAGAGAAGGGTGCTCTCCAAGAGTTTATAAGAGGGGAAATAAGGATTTCCTTTGGGACTCAGACTAACCATGAAACACAGAAGATGATTAGTAGGGAGATTTGTAAATCACTTTCTTATTAAATTCACATTTGTTGAGCACCAAAAATGTGCTACATTCTTTTCTGAGCGTTTTACAGAAATGAATCCTTCAATCTTCACAACAAGTGAGTAAGGGAGATTTGATTGTTATCCCAGGTTTACAATGTGGAAATTGAGGCACGGAGATAGTAAGTAAGTTGGCCAAGGTCACAGAGCTAGTAAGTGGCAGAGCTGGTATTTAAACCCTGGCTGTCTGGTTTCCAGGCTCCCAGGGATGGGCTTTGGGTGTTTAGAGGTATCTGCATCCCTGGATCTCTGTACCTCTGTGCATCACGTAGCCCAGAAAGGACAGGGGAAGGAGAGTTACACAGGTGCTCGCAGACGTGTCTCAGCCACTGTCCATGGATAGTGCACCGTGATTGGCGTTAAATGTCTTCTGGGCAGCAGATCTGTTCGTATAACAGAAATTTAGTCCATTGAGTTAATCTAGAAACCCTTCCTGCTCTGCTTCTGTCCATGGTTGCCATGTGACTGCCTGCCCGTGATTGGGCCGTTGAGGAGAATCTGTACTCATAGTTGAACTCTGATATTTCAGTTTGGTTCGTAGTTTCACATCTCCTGTTACATTAATATATTCAATTTCTTGTTTTCTTGCATCAGTCTCTCATGAGTTTGGTTAATGTGACATCAGTCCATGGGAGCCCAGGGTTGCTGACGGTATATATTCTGAGCACATTGTGGCACTTCTACCCGTGCGGACCTGTGTGGAAAATTTCCGCCTTCCGCACTGATTTCCCCGAACAGCAGGGTCCTCTCCCACCCCCGGATGTGAGGCTGGGAGCTCTCAGAGTAGGCCAGTCAGAGGCCAAATCCACTAATCAGAAAATGATGAAGTCCTTGGAAGTGGGTTTAATAGAAAAAAAGGGCTTCCAGGTAGTCCGATGGGCTGTTCGAGTCCATTTGGTGAAAAGCTATCCACTGTTTCTGGTTGAGCTGCTTCTTTGCTGTTGAAAAGTCTGGATTACATGGAGGGATTTTAAAAAGCAGAAAGGTGTGATTTCATGTGGTACATCCACGCCGGTGAGAAGTGATGGATGACCGCCTGTGTGAGGCATAGACAGAGTCTTACAAACTTCATAAAACAGCTTTAAAAGCTCTGCCATCTGAGTGCACTTCATATGGGGTCCAATTCATGACTGAGCATGCTGAGAGGGCAAATAATTGATAATGGCAGAAAGGACACGGAGGCATCAAAAAGGTCTCAGTCATGTTCCCTGTTTAAAGGATGTGGCACAAAGTAATATATTTGAGCTGGGTCTTCACTGAACAGTTTTGAGTGTTTCCTGGGACTCCCCAGTGCACCAAGTTTCCGTACAGCTGGGTGTCCCCTCAGTGCAGCTCTGTAAGCGCTCATCCTAGGATGACGTGGTGTCACGGGGAGCAGGACGGTCAGCGTCCCTGGCTCTTCCAAGCTCCGTTTCTTCATCCGCAATGCTGGGTTTCTCTTCCGTGTCTACTTAGTAGGGTTGCTGAGAATCACACTTGATGGTTGTCAGGGGCGATTTGTGGTTGTCTCTGTGATTGTCATATAGTGAATATTTGATAGAAACTCTTGATTTTATTAAAATTATGGCTCCTAGATTGCAGTGGTTTTTAGTCTGCATTTACTCTTTTTATAAATTTATTCTTATTTTTAAATAAGCACTTATTTTTATTTATTTTTATGAAGGTACTGGGGACTGAAGCCAACACATTGTGCATGCTAAGCAGGTGTTCTACAACTGAGTAATACAGACCCTCCTTGTCTGAACTTAAAAATAAATATTTCAATACACAAAATAGCTCTTAAACACCATCATGGGACCTATTTTCTGTATAGACAATTTAATACATATGCTATTTCAATAAGAATAAATGTTGTTGGGACATACTTTCTGAGACTGTTTACGTGTTTAAAAACGATCATAGGTAGTGATAAACACGAGTCTTGGATCCACTACTTAGGGTCTGTTTTGCCATCATGGGAAATTATATTCTACAGAGAATTCTAATTGGGTCTCGTTGATATTTGGATGATTTAGCAGATGATGAAGGCTTTCAAAAGCTGACAGTTTTGTATTTTAAACTAACTACAAAGTTATCTTCTATAAATTGGAAGTCCTCAGCTTGTGAATTGCCCAGTAATTCAGTGTGTACATGTCTGTGTCTCTGTGAACGTGTGTGTGTGTGTGTGTGTGTGATTTCAGGAAGGTAGAAATAAATTCCATATAGCCTTCTGATACCTTTCTCTTCCAGTTCAAGTTGTAGGCATATATTTATACAAATAAATTGATACTCTTTTGTCATTTGGCATATTGGTGGGAATAAAAGGTTCTCATTCATGTTTCAGAAGGGTTGGGGAGAATGAGCTTAGAAAATAGGAGGAGATAGAGGCAGGAAGGTTCTTTACTCTTTGTGCAGGATGAGAAACAGTAGCTTTTCTTTTTTCTACTAAAGCAAACTGGCACTGAATTGTAACATACTATTACTCAGAATTGCCTTTCTGATCAGATACGAGTGCCTCGGATTTTTCAAGGCAACATGAAAGATGAACTGTGTTTTAGCAGTTATCTTTAAATGTAGTATTATTTTTTAAGTAAAAGGCTATAGCCTGTTATTTCTTCCAGCGTTACAAGAAGTTCCCTTTGATCCAGGTACATGAAAATTGTGCTTAGTTTCTTCGGGTTATTGTTTTTTTTTTTAAGTGCTTGTTTCATTGTGGTGTGAATGAATGTTTAAAATTTCTGGATTTTGATGTTTAGAACATGCTGATTTATCAGAACTTTTAAAAACCTGATTGTTGTTTGGTCCTCGTTTGGTGGGGCAACCTATTGATTTCTGTTGTCTGTTAAAGAGGAAAATGCTTCCTCTAGCCTGTAGATCATTAAGTGAATGGTTTGCAGTGTGCCTTTAAAATTCTTTGAATGCATTGAGCATGTTTGTCCAGTGAATTTTGAATTGACTCATAGTAATGACTTTGATTCTGTGGCTTTTGCTCCTCTCCACATGAATTTGAATTCTCTGTTGCATTTTGTATACGTGTTCTTAACAGGGGAAGAAATTTTGCATTTTTTACATAGGTGGGTTTTCCTATCCCCTCTGAATGCCTTCTGTAATTGATACAGCGAAAATCTGTTATTGCAGTGCTTAATTATTTCATAAACTATTTTTGGCTTAATCAGAAACAATCAAAAAGAATGATAATAAAAAACATGAAAACCTTCCTTCCTTTGAAGAATAGAAATGAGGTGGTCAGGCTCACGCGTGCTTTGTACCTGACACCCTTACTTTCATGTCATTGTGTATCATGATTCGGAGATGGAGTTGCTTCAGGTTTGTAGATTTTTGTTTTAACATTTGTGTTGAATTCATTCTCTAGGCTGATGTTTCCTGTTGCGTTTGTGGAAAGTGTAGATCAAGGGAAACAGATGCTACGTTTTGTATTCAGGAGGCCTGAGTTGCTGAAGTGTATAGAGTAGAGGGTGGGCTGAGGAACAGTGTGACACTCCCTCACCTCCAGGCTGAATTTGATGAACAATGAAAACAATTAGGTGCATAGGTATTTATTTGACCAATAGAAGTCAGAGGGCCCAGACTGTCTAGTTATGCGCAATGGAAAGTACTGAATTCACCTGCAGAATTAGGTGATTTACCAAGTAGAAGCAGCTTAGAGCAATCAGAAAATTCAGTTCTATGATGAGATATAAAAAGAATATAATATCTATTATTTCTGAAACTTTTCTCTGTTAAGTTGTGTAGAGCTAAAATTAAGTTCCAAGCACCAGGAGTTAAGAGTCTGGATGGTTCTGTGGGATCGTTATTCAGGGATGTGTCTAGACCCTGCTGGAATGGCCGAAGCTGGCAGGAAAAGACCCAGAGCCAGGATTTGTCATCCTAGGGTGTTCTCCATAATGGTTCCATGTGATAGCCCATGATTGGGTTAACAAATTTAACAGACACCAGACGCATGTCAACCTTAAGAAGAAAAATTGTGCTTAGTAACTGCTTTCAAGCAAGCACCAGTGCATCCTCACTCCTGTCTCCTTGCCATAAAAAGCAGAGACAATGCCTTGCTTGCATATTTGAGGTTTTAGATAGCACTCTGTTCATTGCACAGCAATGACCCAGGCCCTCAGCTATAAATGCTGGGCGTGCGTGCTGTTAGATAGTCTATTATCCCCAAAACACGGACCTGGCTGGACTGGTGGTCTGCTTTCTAATGAATATCTAAAGAATTTATCTTGTTCCCCTCTCCCCATGACTCCCCTAAAGGTAAACTAAGCCTTTTTACTCATTGTCGATTCTACAATCTCTGTCTCATCCTGTCTTTCCCCAAGTTCCTGTTTACTATCACACAACTGTTAAAGACTATTTTCTTTGATTATACACAATAAATATGGGAGCATTTGAGAGGCTCTTGGAGTTGGCTCCCTACTCCCTCTCGCTTTCTTTCCTTTTTCCACAGTCTTGAGTCATTCATTCCATGTCGGTAAGACTTCGGCCAGCCAGAACCCACAGTTCCAGGTGAGAAGGATGCAGACTTTATCTCTCCTACCCGAGGGAGAGAGAGAAGAGAATTGAGATCTGCTCCCCCGTGGTCCCTTCCTGCCCCAGGGCCACTCCAGTTCACCTGCAGCCTTCTGGCCTCTGCTCTCAGGGCCTCTGTCCCAAGACTGACATCAGCCTTTTTTTCCCTTGTCAATATTTCCTGTGCCTTTCAGGAGTTGGTCTCTTCTCTGCAATTCCACCCTGGCAGATGTGATGGTGGTCAGCGTGCTGGTGGGCAGTCATTTGGGGACTCCCAGGAGCCATTCTGATTCTCCTGAGTCTCTCATTCGGGGTTACAAAACTGTCGAGAACCGGAGGAAGCCCATTCACGTGAGGTCAACACAGTATTACATCACTTTTATTTTATTTTTGAATTTTCAGTGGAGAAATTATTTGTAACAAACTGTTCCAGATTTTCGGCCGCCTGCTTTCCTCACCACTATTTCCTTGTTGGCTCTGGTGCTTGTTTAAAGAGCCAGGTTTCTTCTCTGGTCATTTCTAGCAGCTGGGCTTGCCGAATCCTTGATCTGCATTTGAAGCAGAATGCTTCTTCGTGATGTCAAACTGATTTTCCTTGTCATGTCTTAATAATTTGTGTACACTCATCAACTGTTTCAAGTGAAATGCTCTTGTCCAATTTCAGTTAACTCACATTTGCTGAACTCCTGCTTTCATGCTGAGGGCAGTTTCTTCTTCCTGTAATAAAATTTAGCAATTTGCATTTACTTTGGGAAGGTACTGGCCCGAGGTGCTCTCGTTCTTAACAGTTTTAATAACTATTCACCCATTAAAATGTACAGTGGTTTTTACTCTATGCCCAGAATTGTGCATCCCATTCAATCTTAGAACGTTTTCATCCCCCCAACAGGAAGCTCCTTATGCATAAGCAGACATCCCCATCTTCCCCTACCTCCCACAGCCCCAGGGAGCCACTTTTCTCTCTCTGTGGGTTTGCCTCTGCTGGAAATTTCATGTAAATCTAGTTACTTCATGTAAGTGGAAGCATCTATTGTGACTGACTTCTTTCACCCTGAGTAACTTTTTCAATATATGTCCACGTTGTGGCCTGGTTCAGTACTCTATGCTTTGCTATTGCTGAATAATATTCCTCTGTATGGCTGGGGCCCTCTGTTTACCCATTCATCATGTGATAGGCATTTGTGTTGTTTCTGCTTTTTGGCTGTGATGAGTAATGGCACCGTGAATATTCCTGTAGGAGTTTTTATGTGAACATTTGTTTTCAGTTCTCTTACGTGTGTGCCCAGGAAGCAAAATTGCCTGGTTATTCAGAATCCAAATGTTCAACTCTCTAAGGGCCTGCCAGGCGTTTTTCCAAAGTGGCCAGTCTGTGTTACATCCTCACCAGCAACGGCTGCGACCTCTGCATCTTCTGTGTCCTCATTAGTGCTTATTACGCTTTTTTTGATTATAACCTATTGTAGTGAGTGTGAAGCGGTTTCTCCTAGTGGTTTTGACTTGATTTCCCTTACAGCTAATGATATTGAACATCGTTTCGATGTGCTTATTGGTCATTTGTATATTTTCCTTTATAAATGTTTTTCAGATCCTCTATTCATTTTTTAATTGAGTTGCCTTTTTATTGTTGATTTGTAGGAGGTTCTTTTTTTTTTTTTTTTTCTTTTGGTAGATAAAAATTCCTTATCAGATAAATGATTTGAAAAAATTTCTGCTGTGTGTTGTTTTTTCACTTTCTGTATGGTGTCCTTTGAAGCAAAGTTTTAAAATTTGATGAACTCCAATTTATCTCTGTTTTCTTTTTCCTTGTGCTTTTGGGGTAATATTTAATATCTGAGGTATTTTATTTAAACATTTATATATAAAATAAGTTAATTATTAGGACCGTTCTAGGAGACGGGTGCTGTTGTTGTCCCCAGTCTATGGATGGGATACTGGGATGCAGAAAATTTCACTGACTTATCAGTGTCAAAGCTACCCAGTGCTGTGGGAGTTCAGACCCTCATGTTTGTGCCCAGCATCTGTGCTCTTCACCACCATGCTCCACTCCTTCCTGGAATCGTTAATGAAAAAGTCTTTACTTTTTTGATTTCTTGTTAGTTTTTGTTTTTCTCATTGGGGCCTCATCTCCTCATTTTCCTTAAAGAGATCAGTGTAGGTTTATTTTAGGTCTCATGTAGGCAGAAGCATTGCTATCAGTTAACTTCTTTATTACTCACTCCCCAGTGATGGCTGTTGCTAATTGACCTAATGAAGTCTTGCTTTAGTCTTTCCTTCTCATGACACTAACAACAGAGTCATGACTTACAGAATGCTTAAAGAAGAAAGTACTTGATTGATTTTATTTTGCTACCCAATCAAACCAATCAAAAAAAACCCCAGAGTTGACACAGACGGTAAGCCCTCCAGAATAGGGTCACTGTCTTCCTTGTGTTTCATTTGTTTGGTCACAGTGTCTGGATAGTGCCTTGCTGTCCAGCAGTTTTCTTAGGATACAGTGCTCGTGAATCATTGTAAGGACAGTATTTTGACAACAGACTGTGCTGTTCATTTCACGAGGGAAAAGTTAATATAGAAATACTGCTCAGATCTATTTTAAAATTAAGCTTGGAATTTTGGGAAGAGTTCAAGAAACCATACAAAGAACTTTTTCACTAATTTTAGATCTATCTTAGACACATTATGGTTACATAGCAGAGTTCCTTATCAAGTAGATTTGACAAGAGGTGTGTATTATTGATTATTTGTTTTAGTTGAAATATTCTACCTGGGATAAAATATTCAGTGCCCATAAATGAACAAATATGTTTTTATTTCTATGCAACATGGAGCAGACTTCATATGTTTCTATATAATATATATGACTGTGTGTTTTAATCTGTCTTTCAGGGTTTTTATAGTTTTTCAGCAATGTTGTAACTTTAGAATTCTTCTAAGAAAATCACGCCAGATTCTAGTGCAGTTTGTACTGCGTATCCTGTCATATGCATGGGATTCCACTGTCCCCACAGGGAGGAATTTCCTCTTCTATTGAGTTAGTATCAGAGTTAAAGGAACTGTGATTTCTAGGCCTTTGCTCTCCATGTGTTTGCAGTTGGCTGTCAATCGCGAATTTCCCTTTCTTGAGGTTTCATTGTTCAATTAGAATTTTTGAAAATAAGTATTAATATGTTGCATCGGTCTCCCTAGAAACTTGATGTGTTTGTGCTTTTCAGTTTTCAATTTATGAAAAATGTAAATACACACTTGTTTTTAAGTAGTCCTTTTTCACTAGATATTTGGTTACATCTTTATAGATAAAATATTTTTTTCCCAATGAATGAATCGGTGTGCATGTTTTAAAAGATACCTTACTTTTTATTTTTCTTATTGTAACAGTTGTATTCATTGTAGAGAATTTAGAAAATACGGATAAACACAGTAATAACTTCACAATGGCCTCTAATCTCACCTAGACATACAGTTGTAAGGTTTGAAATTGAGAATTACAAGTCCTCTCACATTGTTCTTCTTTTTCAAGTACGTACTGGTTCCTGAGACCCTCGAATTCCCATTTGAATTGTAGCAGCAGCTTGTCAGTTTCTGCAGAGTAGCCCGTAGGGATTGTGATCGAGACCACGTTGAATATACGGATCGTTCTGGGGAGCACTGCCTTTCCAAGAGCGCTGTCTTCTGATCCAGCAATGTGCGTGGATTGTCTGTCCTGGTATTTAGGTTTTGTTTAATTTTTTTTTTAACAATGCTTTGAGTTTACAGAGTTATTTTACATTTTTTTTTTTTTTTTTGCCTTTATACTGAGGACAAGTGTGCCAGGTACCGGGATCAGAAGTGTATTTGAGCCCCGCCACTTGCTGCCACCATGGTCGCTGCGCTCTTGCTTCACCCGCTCTACAATCTTGCACAGAAAAGGACCTCAGTAACTCTCTCTCTCGAATGATTATATGCTTGTTGGATGATGCTTGAGAGTCCGTGTGATGATTTATTTTCCCCAGCCTTTCCCCACTTCTTTACTATGCCCTTTCTCTTCCTTTCCTCCAGCCTGGGTTTCAGTTTACCTGTGGCATTGATTTTTCTTGTCTGTAGACACTTCCTTTCACTGGTTCACGATAATTTTTTATGTGGGCTGTGGAAACTTGCTAGATGTCAAGAAAGAGCCAATCCATTGCATGCTAGTATTTTTAGAGTGCATTATTGTTTTATCGATTGAAATTAAATCAGGGTGACCCCCTGAGCCCTCCCGTGAGCTGTTTTTGCCTTCCTACAAGTGATAATGCTATGGTTGCTGAATGTGCCCTTTCCCCAGACTTGGTTTTGGAGTTAAGTCACCATCAGTGGAGCCCTCTCTTTAAAAGATGAAGAAAACATTTGCTCCTTCTCCCTGGTTGGGGACTTGGATGAGATGAGTTAAGAGATAAAGAATGGAGCCCCACCTCATTCTAACACCCGCTCGTTCCGTTTCTTTCTCCACGGAAAAAGAGTACAATTCAACACTATAAAGATTGATTGTGAGCAAATGAAATAGACAGGACAACCGATCATTTATTAAATATACTTTCATGCCAGAAACAAATGTATTATACACACAAAATGCACACAAAGCACGGTAGTACCGTGATTACAAACGTGGGTCCGAGTTCGAGTCCTGGTCTGGAGTGACCAGTCCTGTGAGATGGAGAACTGGTAGGTCGGCTTAGCCTCTCCCGGGCTTGTTTTCTGTCCTGCAGAGATGGGGCTCGCTAGGCGTCCCTCCCCCGTAGAGATGCTGTAGGGTGCAAATGATGCGCGTGGGCAGCCCGAGCACAGCTGCTCTTTCCTCGTAAGTGCAGGAGAGCATAGCTTTTGTGGTGAAGGCTTTATAACAGCCCCGTGTAGACTCTAGTGCTCCGAAGGGATGTCTTGTTGTTTGGAGATGGGATTCTCATTTCTGTAAATACCCAAGGATTGTGTAATTGGGCCCTACTGATTTGAATCTATTCTTTAGAAAGTACATATTGTGGATATATTTTTCAAGCATGCATGCTTTTTTCTTTTATTATTTATAGTTCTACACTCTCTCTTGGTGGGACTTTTCATGGAATCCAGGAAACATCCCTAAGCCACCTGCCTCTTCACACGTCTCCGTGGCGGTTTTCTTCCCTGACTAGAAGAGGGTTCTGCATAGGGAATTTTCTTTGTTCCCCTTATCTTGGAGTCTCTCTGTCTGTCTGCCCACCTCTCACCTGTCCAAATGTCCATTTCTCTACCCACTCATTCTTCTGACTTGTTCCAAAAAGCATTTCAGGCAGCTTACAGAAGAACAGATACCAAATAAACAGGTGAGAAAATGGGGCCAAGTTTAGACAGTGAGGCTAGGAGGCGAGCCTGTGTGAGGGTGGCAGGCATGAGAGACACGCGTCTGACCTGTGACTTATAAGATCGACAGCAACAGTGTGCCTGAGGCTCCCAGCAGACACAGGTTAACATGGTTTGTGGGAGATGCTCACTGGCTGTGAAATAAATAAGTGGCTTAGGAGAAGCCCAGCCTTTCCAGCTACTAAGGCTTAGGAGAATATTTTGAGTGTCTTCAACATCAGAGTATTTCATCTTTTCTTTGTCAGAGTTCTACATATAATTGGTTACATACTGTACCTGGAAATTTCTACAAAATTTCTTCCCATGTGAGTCCCATGACTCGGGAATGGGGTGGTTCTGCTCATTGACTGTGGTTGGCCAGAAACCGAAAATGACAGCTTCAAAGGAGCCTGGGATTTGTCAGTTATGTTTTGTCAGTACTGTAGAGTTCAAAAAATGCTTTCACAGTATCTCTCCATCTGAGGCGGCAGCGTGCTCTCTTACCAGCATCAGGAGCTCAGGGCCACGGGATGGTGGGGGCTGACTGCATTGCCGTCAAGACTGCTGAGCTAGTCACTGCAGGTGTGGTTCTTTTACGTAAGGCCTTTCATGTTCTTTACTTGAATGTTTCAACAGGGAGTTAATTAACTGAGTCAATTAACATTTAATGAATATGATGCTTTGTTGAAAAGACAGTTATAGACAGAATATAAGCTCTGAAGCCTTTAAAAACGGTTTCATTACTGAAATTTCAGTAGGGGAGATACACAGTTTATCTTATTTATGCCTCTCTTTTAAAGTAATAAAAGAAACAAGACAGAAAAGGCAGAGGATGGTTTCTGTTCTTCCTTTCTGCTTGCAGGTGCCCTCACCTCCAGTAGCATCCATCCAGACACGGGAACTGACACTGGCCGTGCTCAGAACTGCCTCAGCCCTGAAGACACAACTGACAAATAGAAGGGGGCCACGCCCTGTTACAGCAGGTGCTCTCACTTTCTGGATCCTTATGTAACTGAGCGGTGTTAATCAGGATTGCCCGTTTTACATTGTGTTGCGCTGCTGCGGTGTCTCCTAGTTACTTGTTTCTGTAAGTATTCATGTATTATTCCCCACTGCGTGGTACTACACATCTAAAAATGCTATTTTCAGATGAAAAATAATGTGCATTTAATATAATATGTCTGAAAAAGGGGCAAAAGATTCTATCCTGGTCCCGCTACTCAGAGATAATAATTAACAATTTAACATTTATTTTCTGTTCTTTTCGTCAGTGTGTATCATCTCTGTCATAAAAACCAGTGAGCACTCCGTCCCTGTTTACTGTTCGGAGACCTCCATTTTCCATTTGGCTTATTACATGTTTTCTTCAATATTCTTTCTTCCTTGGCATGATTTTTAAAGACCAGTGTAGCATTCTGTCTTATGGAGGCATCGTCCATTTTTCTTTGGACTTAAATAAAATTTTAATTTCCAAGTATACTTAACTGAAATACTGAAAAGAGAACTGTGGTGGTACAGGAAGGCCCCTAACTCCCTTCTTACTATTTCCTGAGAGTAAAAGCTGTTGAAAATTTTGTATATATATATTATGACCTTTATGCCTATGAGATAGATATATATACACATATGAGAAATCAATGTATAGGTGTGTGTATATATGCTTTATTTAAAAATGAGTCCATACTATATGTTTTTCTGCAGCTCGCTTTATTCACTCAGGGGTATATCATGGACGTCCTCCCACTCCAGAGTCACCCGGCCCTTTCAGATAGATTGGAGGGGTCTCCTGATGTGCGGGTGTCGTCTCGTCCACGGACACATTTGGTGGGAGGGTGCTGTGGACAAGGCCCTGGACCATGGCGAAACGCCGGCTCCCTCAGCGCCCGCAGCTCGCCTTGATTTACCGCATCATTGTCTTGATGGTGGACAGTTAAGTTTTCTCCATTTTCCACTGTCAGAAAGAATGTTTGAGTTGCATCCTTCTTGTACAGAACTTCCTGTGATCTTGTATGTGTATTCCTTTAGTTAAGGCTTCTGGAAATTTAGTCCTTGGATGTGACATTTACATTCATCACAGACTCCTTTCAAGTGACTAGAAATTCCTTCTCCACTGGGGAATGAAAAAATGCACAATTACTTATGTAACCAATTCTCTATCGCTGGATATGATTTCACTTCAGTTTTTCTTCCCACCTTTGTATACAGTGCTGTGTAAATGCCCTGATGGGTACATCTTTTTGGACTGATTTTTTTTTCCTAAAGGAAACGATTCCTAGAAGTGGAGTTGAGTCAGTGTGTATGTACGTTTTTCAGAGCTTACAAATCCAGTGATATGTCATCCTCTGAAAAAGTCGCTCATGATTTGTTCTCCCACAGATGGACACTAGCTAGAATATCTTAAAAATATTTGCCAATATGATAAGCAAAATTGCTTTTTCATTGTTTTTGTTTGCATTTGATGACCAGTGAAGTTTTGAGCATTTTTCACTCATTAGCCATTTGACTTTTTTAAAATGAATGATTCCTTTTTTCCTTTGCCCACATTTAAGTGAGGGAGCTTCTTGTTGCTTTGTGACAGCTTTTTGTATGTTATGAAAATTAACTTCATGAATTCATCAACATGTATCACAGAGCTTTTTCTTGTCAGTTCTTTCCTTTCATTTTGTTAAGGAAGTTTTCGGATTTTTATTGTGGCTCAAACTATACTTAGGATAGTAAATGTCTTCCTTATGGGTTTTATCTTTGACATTATTCTTAGAAATACTCTCATAATGGAATAAATCTCTTCTGTAGGTTTTTTTAATCTCTAAGATGGAGATAATAATAGTACATGTTATAGTGAGGAGAAGTTGAGTTAATAAGAGCAAAGTGTTGTATTTGCTGTTACTAGTACTTTTTAATATTTACATCACTATCTGCAATTTATCTTGTGGTCATTATGACAGGAATGGAATTTATTCTTTCCAGGTGATTCTCTGTCCCAGGACAATTATCGAATTCATAATTTTTTCTTTGATTTGAAATCCCACCTGTACAAAATACTTACATACACTAAAGTCTCTTTTTGAGCTCATGGTTCCCTTCTGTCAATCTCCTTTCCTTACTCCAGCACCATATCTTACATATTGTAAAAATTTATTTAATAATTGGCAGTCTGATTTTTTTTGATTCTTTTCTTCCATCCCAAATTTTCTTGTCAAGTATTATGACTTTATTATTCCTGAAGAATTCCAAAATATTTTGTTCAAGTTAAAAAAAATCAGATTGGAATTTTCATGGGATTTTTTAGTAAGTTTTGAATTATTCTTAGGAGAACTTACATCTTTACAAAACTGCTTTTCTCCATGCAATATGTTTATGTCTCTACATTCATACCTCTTACTTTAACCCTCAGTACAGTCCTGAAGTTTCTCCATTTAGAATATGGGCATTATTTTAGAATTTATTCCAGATTACTGTTTATGTTTTTGTTAATTTTGTAAGTGAGAACTTTTTGCTAATATATTTTTAAATGCTTAAAACTGACATTTAGAAAGGAAGATTCGGTTTGTCAATACTTACTTTGTAACTTGTCATTTAAAATTGTAAGTATTAAGTTGTTGTTCCAGAATCCTTTCTTTTCTGTTTTTAAAAATTTGTTTCCAAGATTCTCAAAATGTTCATAGCTAAGTAGAATAGGTGGGGACACAGATGGAGAGAGGTAGTGTGGCTCACGTACAAACTGTGAGCACTTTCATGGCTGCCTTTAGGCTGGAGAAGCTGCAGAAGAGCCCAGGTTAGACCAAGGGTGGCTTTGTCTGCACTTGAAAGCCAGCTTTCCTGCCTGTATGGTGAAGCCTGGTGGGCGTGGCAGGTAGATGATCAAGGTCTGATCAAGGTCATTGGCTGCACAGAGCACTGTGTCTGTGAGAACTGGAGACCATTACCATGGGAAATGCTTGGCGCCAGGAACACTGCAGGGGAGCTGGGGAGCCTGTGTGTTAAGGATTTTCCAGCCCTGGGAGTGGGAAGATGAGACTCTGCATTCAGATCTGAGTTTGAATTCATCCTCTCTTGTTTACTGGTCCTCTGACTTTTGTCAAGTTATCTACCCGCTTTGAACTCCTGTTTTCTTGTCTCTCAAAACAGGAGAATTACAGCCTGCTGCTAGAGTGTTTGCTCAGGGTAAATGATTTGTGTCTATAAGATGCCACGTACAATCACAATCTCAGCGAGAAATGGGCTGTCACCTCTTCTTCTGCAACTCAGTGCTCGATAAGACATCGGGGGAAAGCCAGTCCCTAATTTGTATGTGATGCAATGAGGAAAAAAATTAACGTCTTGCCTTTCCCTAGCAGTATTCTTACTTCTTTGCTTCATTTACCTCTTTCCTCCTTTACACTCCCCTTTCACCTCCTCCACCAAAAGAGACTGAGTCTGTCTCAGAACACTACATTCAAATTACTTTAAATGTTGGCTCATCCCCATGAAATTACAGTGAAATTAAAAATAATCTGTACACGTCCCAGACATGATTATATTTGATTTACACACACACACACACACACACACACACACACACACACACACACACAATCAGGCTACCTCCCATTTGCTGAGGGAGAAGGACCACTTTTTCTGAGTTTTCATTCACTGAGCGTGAGAGCAAAGGCTCTTAAGCAGAAATTCGCCTGGCTTCTTGCATGGTTTTTTAAATAGGATTTCTGCTTTGTGTCCACAGAAATAGTCTCCTATTAGAAGAGGGGAAGTGGAGACATAGATATTTTGCTGAGATATTGGTGTCATCATATTTGAGTTGGAAAGGACTTAGGACAGCATAGAGTCGTACCGTTTTATGGGTGAGAATCCATGATAGTGTAACTTGGACAAGAACCCGGGTCTTCTGTCTTCATGTCCATGCGAATGAAGAGGCAACTGGGTGGGGGATGGCAGGATCCTTGCTTGAGTTCCGGGGTCTTGCTAGTTTCCATTGTTCAGCTGCCTTTAGTTTATGTCCATGGGGCCTCTCATGGGAAGGTCACTCTATCCTGATAGATTGAGTTTCTAATCAGCAAAACGGTCTGGACCCACTCATGTTTCCCAGAGATTTTCTGCTGACCTGCTGACACTTTTTATACATGAGACCTAAGAAACTGCTGGATATAAAATCCTTATTGTTATCATTTGCCCTCGAGTTCCACAGGAATGGGGTGCTGTCTCAGGCTGTCTAAGCCAGCTCTGAACAAAGATAGGGTGATAGGCTGTGCAGCTGGACACTCCCCAGTCGAATGGGATTTCCACCTTAGTTTTTAGAATCAGGCAGATTAGTTCAAATCTTACCTTTACCAGTTATTAGCTTTGTGACCTTGAGGAAGAAACTTTACGTTTTTGGGGACAAATTTTCTTTATCTGTAAATAAGTTCAGTATTTATTTTAGGGATTTTGATTTAGAATTGAATGAGCTAATTCCCTCATTTATTCCTAAAATACTGATCACATGGTTCTATGCTGGTGACTTAGTGGTTGATTACTAAGGGACTCAGTAGTGAGAATGTGGGTGAGGCTCCCTGGATAATAGAACTTATATTCCACGATATGCTTGTAAAAGACTGGATTGCAGTGGATTTTTAGTAAATGTCCATTCCTTTCCTAATCCCCATTGATTGTGTATATATCTTTATACTAATATATGAACAATTTTTTATTGCAATATAAGTCTTTTTGTAGTATTTAAAATATGTAGCTATAACAAAAATACGTGAAATAAAATGATTTGACTTTTATTTTCTTTTCAATAAGCAAAACAAAATAAAATAGAAAAGAAAAGAAAAAGTTTTGAAGGAGTATAAATAATTTTATTTCCGTGGAATCGACTCCTTATGTTAGGTTTTTCGGTTGTGTTCTTTATCAGCATATAAAATTGACAGGTTTTGACTTCAGTGTTGATAGCTGGGTGAGTATAGTTTCTTTTTGTGGTTGTCTTTGATGAATTATTTGCACTAGATCATAAATAATGTGCATGTTACATATTGGAAACGAGGAAAGAGTGGAGACATACTACCTCCAATGCAGTCATTTTGTTACCGAGTCCAAACTCATTCTGCTCACCAAATGACAGGCCAATAAACTGGGAGATGAGGTGTTGGAGCAAGGAATAGAGACTTTATTTGCAAAGCTGGCAGACCCAGAAGATGGCAGACTGATGTCCTGGAGAACCATCTTCCCCAAGTCAGAATTGAGTCTCCTTTTATACTAAAAAGGGGCGGGGCTGCAGTTGGTTGTTGGAAACTTCTTGTTGTATGAATTGCTTGTCCTTTGAATCCGCTGTTCTTGCAGCTGTCCATGTGGATCATAACATGTTGCCCCTGTAAAACCTCCAAAAATAAAACAAAGTTATTCTCTAGTTTGCAACTTGCCATCTCTACATAAGTGCAGATTAGTTAGCATCCTTCAAGATCACGGACAGGAGAAGAGGCTGTCCTGGATATTTCAGTCTAAAGGCAACTTTCTTTTACAAATGGTGCAGAGATAGCAAGTCTGAGCCTAGAAAACAGGGCACAGGTTTAAAGCCAAAGGAACAGACCTAACATGGGGTCAAAATTGTTCTTTTCTATTACAATTCCCTTTTCCACTTCATAGATAATTTTAGTAAGAAACATGAGCAATTTTGTATTTTTGTTTCTTAATAAGCGATAAGTGGGCCAACTATATTTTTGTGAGCAGGGATGCAGTGCGGGCATAGGGGTCACAGCAAACTCTTGTTGGGGGTGGCCGACCCTGGAAAATGTCTGATGCCCCGTGAGTGTTGGTGAGGGTCCCCCTAGCCAGCGGCTCTCTTCAGGAGCCAGCATATGGGCATTGATATCTGGAGACCTCATTTTCGGCTGCAGGAAATTTTTTAGATACTGCGATTGAAAAATCACTCCAGCTAGGGATAATTAGGGAAAAAAGGAAAAGGAAAAGGGTTTGGAGTAGAGTAGAAGAGAAGGACATCAGATCACGGAGCCTGAGTGCTTGGCAGCGTGGCTTCGGGGGAGAGGGGTGCAGACGTGGGGAGGGACCTGGCCCCGGAACCAGCTCCTGCACCTGTCCCCGTGCCCAAGCCACATAGCTTTTAATTGGGCCACCTCTCTGGGCTGGATGTCACCCTGGGCAGAACCTTGAGAATCGAAGTTAAGGGGTGGGCAGCACACACCTAGGGGGTCACTGTGGATTTCGGTCAAGTCCACAGTGCCTTTTCTGGTCATGTGTCTTCACTTGTCCTTTATCTCAGGATCTGAGGAGGAGGAGAAAGGAATTCAGGTAGAGATCCAGGAAGATATCCGACTGTGTTAAGAGAGGACAGACACAGTGAGACCGGGAGCGAGGACACTTGCAGCAGAGTAAAATTACTTCACAACTATTGCTTCAGAGTTGCAGGTGTGAGAGAGCCTAAGCCTGTCTCAGAGTGCAGGGGACAAGTGGAAAGGAATGGCAAAATTTCCACTGAAAATTGAAATTTTGTTAAATAGCCTGCTACTGTTGCTTGTATCACTTGAATGAATGCAGGCATATTACTGTGGGCATTTATAGGTTCACTCAACCCCATCAGCCCCTCTTGCCCCCATCGGGGATGGGATTTCTCAAGCACAGTGCCCCTCCTGCTTGGGTGGGCCACGCTGCGTGTCCTCGCCTGGGGCCGGGCTGCTGCAGGGCACTGAGTCCCCGAGGCGCGGCCTGGGAGACACGTCAGGAATATCTCTGCTCTCGACTGAGGGCCTCCTTTTCCCCCTGCAGTGTAAGAATGCCGGTGACTGAGTTAGAAGCATGCTCCCAAGCTGTCCGTGTCCTTGCCATTCAGAAGCGGACCCTGGAAGCTTCCAAATTTCTCCAGAATGCGTTCTACGTTCACCTTCGGCAGGTGAGTGTATGTCTTTACACAAGTGGAGGAATTACTGCCGTTTTCCTGGACCTTACTCACCACTAGTCCATCTGATTTTTCTGTGCTAGGATTCAGTATGGCCTGCTAAAATATCTGGAGTCAGATCTTGAAACACTGATGAAGAGGATCATTTATTTTATTTCTATATATGATAGCCTTTTACTTTCAAAATTCAGAATTTTTGGTTCTTTCAGGAATTTTTGGGGGGTTGGCGAAAAAACTTTGCTCTTACCATCTTTGAGACCTGTTGCTTTGTGCCTCTCACCTGTCTTCTGTCACTTGTGAGAGGCGATTTCATTTGTGACCCTCTCCGGGTTGTTCATGTTATAAAACATATAGTCTGTTAAAGTACAGTCCCTTTTACTCCGAAGACATTCCACAAATACTACTAAAACCTGAGTGTGGTTTTAAGAAGACAGAATCATTAGAAAATGTACTTGCAGGTTGCTAGTGCAAAATCCCCAAATCAATAGTCCAGCTCAACTTCTAAAATCTATCTAATCTACCTTGGATTTATATGGATAAGTGAAGCAGTTTGCTAAGAACTCAAGACCAGGGTTAGAATACAGGCTGGTGTAGCTCAGCAGGTCCTCCTGAGCCAGCCCTGTGCCAGAGGGCGGGGCTGAGGGGGAGAGGGCTGGGCCTTGGGGAAAGGGGAGGGCCAAGAAGGAGGGGGGTCCTGCCGTTCCTGAGCTCAAAGTTTCATGGCAAACACATTCACCAGGTGAAAAACTTTGAGTTTTTTCTAAGAAAAGTAGGTTTGAAAAGAGTCATAAAAGCACGGGAGTGACAATATCCCTTTTGTGTCTAGTATGGGAGAGCAGCTGTGGGGCCACTTGGGAGACTCGTGAGTCCAGGTGTGCAGTGTTGGTGGCTTCCACCTGAGCGGTGGGACAGTCAGTGGGACAGTCACTGGGAAAAAACGAACAGACTATAGGCATGTTTAGATGGTAAAAAGGAAAGGATGAATGATGTCTGTGAAGGTAGGATGGAGTTAGGCCCAGGTTTCTGGGTGGATTACTGAGTTAAGTGATGGTCCTGCTGTGCTCTGAGGAGGGAAAGCTGCAGAGGGAGCTCTGGGGGAAATCTGATGAGTTCAGCTGTGGGTAAAGTGAAAG
Source organism: Camelus bactrianus (assembly GCF_048773025.1). NCBI lineage: Eukaryota > Metazoa > Chordata > Mammalia > Artiodactyla > Camelidae > Camelus > Camelus bactrianus. Next base: position 101,339,143 of record NC_133544.1, read on the forward strand.
GCTGTTCGATGTGTGGTCTGGGAGCTCAGGTGAGAGCCAGTAGCGAGTAGCGGGAGGGGAGAGAGACTGTCAAATCATTTTGTGAGCATACAAATAATTATGATTAATGATACACTTACGCCTCTACATTCTGGATTTAAAACCCATTAACATTTTGCTATATTGACTGCAGATGTTCCTAATTTTTTTTAACAGAAATAAAATAAATAGAAACAAAATAGTGGAGTTAATGAACATCATAGAGTTGATGAGTGTCCTTGTATGTATTTTGATATCTCATCTGTTTATAACCATAATCTATAAAAAGTTAACTAGTTTAGCATAAGAGTTAAACAGAGGGACGTGACACACAATGTTAGGGCTTGAAGCTGATCTTCTCAGGCAAATTATGTCTCCTCTCTGTGCCTTAGTTCCATCTTCTGTGACTGCCCCCGGGCCCCTCATCACAGCTGATTTCCTAGACTAGATGTTGGGAGGGAGGCTGCTGAAGGGAGTAAGAAGTGGCAAATGCTAGGGACACTGAAGGGAGACACAACAAGTGATTAAAGCCGATAAACTCAGTACAAACAAATACTCTCAAATGAGAAAGAATCCCGCAGTGTTTTGAGCCACTTAGCGTATGGGAAACAAAACCACGTGGACCCAAAGCTCTTGAGCATGTGAATATTGTGGGTGGGAGGGTGTCATCAGGAAAGGGTTGAGAAAAGGCCTTTTGGTTTCCCTTGACGTTTCCAGTAAGGATGGGGAACAGAAGAGAAAACCCCCTGCTTCACAGTGCAAGCTGCTGTTTTGTGCAAAACTGACCAAAGGTTGGAAACCAGTCATCAGCGTTGCTGGCAAATGAAGAGACTTCGGGATTGGGTGGGGCACTTGCTGCGACTTCCAGGTGACCTGTTGGATTGGTGCTGTGTGGCGGGCAGTAGGTTTGCAGGGTGACCCGGGCATAAACCCTGGCTCTGAGGCTGCTGCTCTGACTAGCAAACCTGGGCACCCGCAGTAATAATGGGGCAGCTCGTGATGTGGCCTGGAACACCTGCCATGCTGAGGGCGAAAGAGGGCTTCCCTGAGGGGGTGTCCCTGCGGAGAGTGGAAACGTCCTCCTGCAGGGGAGGAAGAGCCTCTGAGCAGGGTGCTGGATGCACAGGCAAGACCACCCTGAGCACGGAGGGTTTGGGGAGCTGGAAGTCACACAGTGTCCCGAGCAGCCTTGTTCCTGAGAAACTAGAGGGAGAAGAGGCTGAAAAGGCAGGCTAGTGTCAGACCCTGTGGTGGGTTATGAGTGACAGTAAAGGACTGGTCCGGCAGGCACGAGAGAACCCTGTGGGCGTCCCATCGGGCGCGTCACACCGGAGGGTGTAGCTGGGTTACAGACTTTGCCACTTATTAGCTGTGTGACTTTGAGCAAGTCCACCCCACCTCTCTCTATATATCTTCATCTGTAAAATGACACAGTGACAAGCTCGTGTCATCAGAAGGCTTAGTTTAGCTCTGATCCTCTGTGTCCAGTCTTGTCAGTGCTTCCCTGCAAGGTTCTGCATTGGCTGCTCTTACCCTCAGATGGGAGGGCGTAGAGGGACATTGTAGCACCTGTCGGCAGGAAGGGGTTGGTTTAAAAACAGACATGTAGCCGCCTGCAGCTGCAGGCCTGCAGGCAGTTTGATTGATGTTCCTGGAGAGGACTTTGGAGGCCTTAGCATCGTTTTAAGACTTGTTTTCCCTTGGGGGCAGCATTTGCCTTTGCAGATTAATGTTGAAGATTTGGGCTTCTTGCAAAGCTGTCTTCAGAGATGGTTATATACGTAACATATCGTATAAAGTAAAACGCTTTTATTTAATGTGTGGGACTTTGCAGCTGTTGGGAATAGCTCTGTTGGCCTGGTCTCCACGGAGGACACTAGGGGTCAGCAGAGCGTGCGGGAGGGCAGGCAGCCCGCCATGCTGCTGCGGGGTGTTCTCCCCAGCACGGCACTCTGCTGAGTTGACTCTTCTCTGAGTTTGGTTGCCAGATGAACAGACAGCAAATTAATGAGTTCTGGTGGGATTGTATAATGACAGGAAGAAAGAGGGTCCCGTAGTTTTTCTGGACTAGAACATGCTTTTGTTTCCTGATCCAGTGTGTTCCATTACAGAATTGATGAGTTGTGTCTATTCTGGGACTTGTCGACTGAAAGAAATGTGTAGCCTGAAAGTTTAGAGTTATGCTTTATTTGGCGGGAGGACTCGAGGCGGGATGACAGCCTTCAAATCTGTCTGAGGGACTGCTCCAAAGAAGTAGGGGAGGAGCTAGGATTTTATAGAAACTTTACAACAAAGACCAGGGAGTTGGAATAATAAAAGATTGCTTGTTATCTAAAGAAATCCAGGCATCTCAAGTTCAAGAATTTAGTGATTTTCTTTGTATGGGAGGAAGTAAACATTTTGGCTCATTGAATTCATTCCTTTTACAAGCACCTAGTTATCTAGGGCCAGTATTCTGTCCATTCTTATTCTGAGTCCCCTCAGAGGGCACCATTCTGAGTGGCTGCCTAGGCTGAGCAGGGGAGGAAGAGCCTCTGAGCAGGGTGCTGGATGCACAGGCCTGTCCTCCCTGGGAGATGGTGGCAGCTGCTGATGACATGGTTTCAGCATTCTTTGTTTACTGACATGGTTGCCGTATTTTCATTCATATTGTAGTATTTTCATTCACAGTTTTCCCCCTTGGTCCTAAATTCGACCAATATTTTGAGAGATATTTCATGACCAATTTTGTCCCAGGGTGCTATGAAGGCTCATTCCTAGTTCAGGTTGAAGAAACTTCTGACCTGCCATTCAAGGTGTTAGGTGTTTTTATCAGGCCCTGTTGATAGTAAAAGTTCTCTGGATGGCCAGTCTTACTAGTCTGTTATGATCCAGGAAATGTTTACCCTTCGTTGCTCATTCCCATACCTAGAATCACACTGTTATAATTATTTTATGCAGGGTTATAAATTTTATGTATTTCTTCAATATGATTTGCCATCATCAATCTTGTTGTAGGTCTAGCTACACTTTGGGAAATGTAAGAGAAAACAATCTTATAAAATAGACAGGAAATAAGTAATAGAGCTAGTAATGTTAATAAAGTCACGATTAAGAATTTAATAGTCAAGAAGTTATATTTTTGGGTTAAAATTTTTCTTGTGTTTCTGACTGAGTTTGAGTGATCTTACGAGAAAGTTCGTATTTATGGTCAGGCTTCGAACAGTTATTAATTGGCCAGGTGAGGTCTCCCACCTTGTAAGATCAACAGTGGCCTAAACAGAACTATAATTTCCTTTTTAGAATAACGTTTCTGAGGGCTATCTAGTTAGAGCCTTGGAGTAGGGAAACCCACCAAGGTAACACAGAAGTACTAGACAAAGATAATTTACCATAAACTTAACAATTGGAGTAGTTCATAATCAAAGGTAGGAGAAATTATCAAAGTAATTGGTATACAGGCCTGGTCTGGTGTCTTGGGTCAGCTCTCTACCTCATATGTCGTCACCTTCTCATCCTGGCCTGGTAGCTTTTTCTCCATTTGGGCCTTGTTTTAAGGTGAGCAGTGCTCTATAGGCCAGTGCACTGCAGGGGCTCTTTCTGATTGGAAATGAATCTGAAAGTCAGTTTCCTTCAGCTTTGCTGTGTATGGTCTAGTTAAGAGTACCTGATAGAGTCCTTCCATTCATGTTGGAGACAGTTTTTAAAGTCATGCCTGTTCCAGTATTTATAATCCCCTGGCCGCAGGTCATGGGGCATTGGATCTTTACCCAAGGATATATTACTAAGCTTCAGAAAGAAACATACAGTGTCCTTTTAATAATTCAATTAAACTTTGCAGCAATGTAACATGACAGCAAGGAATGATCTGGGAAGTGTCTTACTAAATATAGACTTCAATTAACAAAACGAGAATTTAATATCCACTAAAATATAAACTTTTTCTCTCTAAAGTTCCCTCATTTTTATCAAATATAGTCAAATCAAGGTGAATTTGTTTACAAGTTAAGTCTGATTATTTGATCATATAGGCTCTTTTAAATTGGCTGTGTTGGAACTTTTAATAAGGACTTTTAAGCTAGAATGTTAATAAGGTTTGCTAAGGCCAGGAAAGCCCCGTCAAGGGCTTGTCATAGATTTCTGCCTAACAGATTTAGGTAAATTCTTTTCTTTTTGAAGTCCTTAAAATACCTTGAGGTTCCTATACCTGTTAGGAGACGATCTTCCTAATTTATCTCATAGAGCCACTGGGGAACTTAAAGATTTTAGTCTCTTGAGAGATCAGATAGAGAGAAAAGATAACTGTTCTAAGTCTGCTTACATAGGTATAATTTATCAAATTGATGTGAATCATAACTAGTTTAAGGAGAAGAGTTTCTTTATGTCTGGTAAACAGGTTAAAAGCCAGTAGTATTTCAGACAAAATCAAAAATTGTAACCATATTCATCAGTTTACTCAGTCCCACATAACTAATTCTTTTAATCAGAGTTTTCATTAGACCTTTAAAATTTCTTACCCAGTTTATTTCAGTGCTATAGTTTGAAATTTAATAGAAATCAATAAATCTCCTTGAAGAGAGAGTATTTTGCAAAATCATCAGAAGAAAACAATTACCTGCCTATAAATGACAACAGAATTAACAGCATGGTTAAACAACATTACACTGTAATCTATAAAGAAACCTGGTCACAATAACCAGAATTATGACTGGTAAGATTTCAGATATACCAGAATGTTAGGGAGTCCCTATAATTTCTAGAATATCTATATTAATGATATTTTCTCATACAATATAACCTAGGAAGATTTATTATTCATTTGACAATACTTCCCATGTTAGTTAACATGCCAAATGAAACTTACTACTTTAAAATCTCTCTTTGAGATGTTTCAGGGACCCTTTGTAGCATCCCATAGTTAACTGGAGACTAAAAGAATTTTAATGAGAAATTGATATTTGGGGAGCTTGTTAAAAGTTTTCAAAACACTTGGTCAGATAAACGTATAGATCACTGTAAAGTAGTACTTACTCATTAACAAGAAAATATTTCAAAGGTAAAGACACAACAGATCACTTAAGTCGCATAAGAAGCTTTACAATTTGTTACTGAAGGTGGATTAATATTTTAAGAAAATTTTGTCCCCTTAACAGAGAGAAAACCAAATGTAGTCTTGTACCAGCTTACTTCTAAGATTCATTTACTTTGCCCAAATTGATTCTAAACTTAGCCAATTCTGACCACGTACAAAACTCTTTCCTCAGGGTTCCTCTTCGACAAGCCTTCCTCAGCTTTCTATACTCGTATTAATGTGTCCCTCATTTTTTCTTCCATTCAGAAGTAACCAGATTCAGGACAAAGTCACTATTTTTCATTAACAAAATATAATTCCATTCCTTATATCTTCCTTTACACATTTATCTTACCTTCCTAGGATACTGAGATCTTTCCCTTAATAATAGAGACTATTTCAGAGTGGCACCAAGCATTTATTAATATTTCTAAACAACTTTAGTTTCTCTGTAAGAGGAAGTCATATGTTAAGTAATTCATATTTCAATCTTATTTTATCTGAAAATGGTATAGCTATTAAATAAAATCCTATCATTTAACTTAATTTAGCACAACTCTAGAATTTAGATACCAAACATTTAGAGATTATCTTAAGCATACATTTTAAATATATATTTTAAAAAATTTACCCAAAACTCTCATCTCATTTGCATTTAATTTACTTCAAATTTTATCACACCACAATACTATTATTTTTTTTGACAAATCTGTAACATATTTAACAGGATCTTATTTGACTTTCATTAATCCTAGGTTCAGTAAAGGTATTATACTTAATATTGATGACTTTAAAGATGTCTATATTAATTAGAACATACTTAAACTAAACAATACCAAGTGTTATCTTAATATTGAATATTTTCAAGTTCACGTGAACCTGAAGGTCAACTTAGTCAGTTTTTATTTTAAAAATACTTAATTTGTAAGCTATTACTTTTTACGTCAATTAAGCAGAGCTCTTTGACTTTGTATTTTTTTTTTTTTTTTTTTAGCTGTAGAAATATCTCACATCTATAATGTGTACTCAGGCTTATAAACAGACCAAACTAGAGATCTCATAGCTTCACTTTAAAACTTACTTATAAGATAGGTATAATAATAGTTGAACTAAGCTGAATTTGCTTTCTCAAATCACTAAGGCTTACTATTTATGAAAAAGACATTTAAGATTTCTTGACAAAGTCTGACGGACCCATCAGAGTTCTGAGTTCTAAAATGCCAAAAATTTCTTTGGCCTTAAGTTTTCTCTCATTGAGCTAATTAGGCTCAGTCCTAGGTCACTGTTTGCTGTATATACATTTCTGATCTGCAAGACAATGACAGACACTTCCAGTTCCCCAGAGAACTGCTCTGTCACGCAGGCCCAATTGTATCTCCTTATTTGGCTTTTTTGTATCAGTGAGAAGAGCTGTAAACCAAGAATTCCATGTTTTAAAACTTTAAGGTTCAATTTATCTTGTCTTCCAAATATTGCATAAGGCATTTAGTAAGGTCATTTTTCCTTGAGTTATAAGTTAAACCCAGGGTAAACCTCTTATTATATTTTTCTATTAGCCACTGAATATTAGTTTTTAGTTTTACATTATATTGGACGGCTCATGTAACTCTATTGTTTTCCTTTATTTTGTTCAATTAATATTTTCTGAGGGACAGAAATGTGCCCAGCCTTGTAACACCAAGAAGTTGAAGCGTTTTTCCATTGAAATATATCTATCCCACAACATAATTAAGCAAAAAGTTTATATAAAGCCCATTTAAACATACCAATTTTACAAACTTTTATCTCAATTTTATTAACTCTTATACCTTTAATTTTAATATTTATTAGGTTTAATCAATAATTTTTATTTCTAGAAGGAATGCCAGAAGCCTTTTTCTTCTTTTCTTTTCTTTTTTTTTTTTTTTTCACTGTATCTAATTTTATAGAAAAGTCTCTGGGATCCCCAAGTTTGAGCCAAAAAACTTAGGCCCTTCTCAACTTTTAATTTGATTAATTGGTCTGTTGCCCCAGTCATTGATCAAATATCACAGTCTACATATATTATATGTATCTATCTCTATAAATACATACATTTTAAACTGGGGCAAATAAAACGGACTTCTTTGAACTTTAATTTTGGGGGGCAGTAGGTGATCCCTTTGGCCATTTTTTTTAACTTTATGTAGTGTAGTATCAAAATCTTGTCTCTAAATCCAAAAGTGTCCATTTTATTTATCTCATTCAAAATAACCATCAAAAAATTTACCCATTTTGGATAATCCCCTTATCATTTTTTTTTTTCTGTTAAGAAAAAAATCTTTCGACATTTTTACATTCTTTTTTCCAGTTACTCAACCTAATTAACATTAATTATTCTTAGATTTTATTAACATCTCTAAAACCATTAATGGGAAAGGAAAAACATAAATGTAGCTTTTTAAACCAGTTTTTGTAAAATAAGTTCTTAGATTAACCATTAGATATATTTTCTACCTTTAAACTTGATTTTAATAGGTACCAATAAAACGGCTGTTTACAATGAGAGCTCTTTCAACTTTCACCAATTTAGAAGTTTTTCCAAATTAAGGGATCCATCATATGGCTATCAATTTATATATATATTGTGATTTTAAACGAATAAAATGAAGAGGCTTTTCCAAATGAGAGTAGGGGTGCTGCCTAAATAAAATTCAAAAGTTTACTCTCCAAAAGGTAAAGCAGTTCATGGTCCAGACTGATGCAACAAAGGTTAAGATGGCAAAATGCCTGAAAATTGGTACAAAGGATTGTTGAGAATCCCAATTTATTTGTGTGGCCACCATATGCACACAATACTTGTAACTTTTGCATGGCAGAGTCCAAATTTTCCATTAAAAACATAAAGGAAACACATATATACATACATACACACACATAAAACATCCAGCAAAAGATAAAACGTTTATATTTCAAGGACACAGGAAGAGAAATCCAAGCTCCCCCTAAAAGGGTTTTGGTTTTTATAAGTCCAGAATTCCAAAAAATGTTTTTATCAGGCCTGCTTAGTTACTTTAAGAGTGAGATTTTTTTTTTAATTCCCAATTAAATTTGTAAGTTTTGTATGTATATAATCCTGGCTGGGGTATTAGTTGGAGGCTGGCAATCTGTCATTTCTTTATCTTTTTTCCTTTTCTTTCTTCCTTTCTTTCTTTCTTTTTTTTTTTTTTTTTGAAAGTTCTATTCCCCAATCTAACGTAGGGTTGTCAGAATAAAATTGCTAGTAGGCTTTCCCGCAGGGACAACTCTATGGCATGAAGTCTTTGCCTATATCACTCCTGCAAGTTTCTCAGTCATCCGAGAAAACTGTTACCAGCCAGGAAGGGGGTCCCATTTTTGGAGTTGAAAGGTTCCTCATAAGAGTTTTACTTTTATTCTGAAAAATTCAATGGAGGTAACCAAATTGAGGAAAACATTAGACCAGCCTCTTACCTAACCACTCAGTCCTGACCCCAGTGTCTTTCATCATGGACCCACTCTGGATGTCTCCACTGGGAATTTTCCTGGTATCTTTGAACCAGCCCCACCTTGGAAGTCTCCTAAAGATGGGTGTTTCCCGTTATCTTTCAACCAGGCCCCACCCAGTATGTCTCCACTGGGTGGGATTTTCCCCCCCAGTATCTTTCAACTGGAGGGCCAGGTACCTGGATACACCGCCAAATAAAACTCAGGATTATCAGCCAATATGGGAGATCCGAGAACCAAGATAGACTCACCCAAATTCATCTGGAGTCCCCGAGGATGTGGATGGGCAAAAAGGGCCACTGCTGATACCAAGGTCCGGATACTCGGAGAGTTCAGGTGGAGAAAGTCTGCTCTGGGTCCCTTCATGTTGTCCAAAAGTGTTGACTGAAATACATGTGCAGCCTAAAAGTTAAGAGTTATGTTTATTTGGCGGGAGGACTCGAGCCGGGATGACAGCCTCTCAGATCTCTCTGAGGGACTGCTCCGAAGAGGTTGGGGAGGAGCTAGGATATATAGGAGCTTTACAACAAAGACCAGGTTGTTGGAACAATAAAACATTGTTATCTAAAAAAAGCCAGGTATGTCAAGTTAAAGAGTTTAGTGATTTTCTATGTATCATTTGGGCTCACTGGATTCATTCTTTAGACAAGCACCTAGCTATCTAGGGCAAGTATCCTGTCTTGTATTATTCTCATTCTGTTCAGAGGGCACTGTTGTGAGTGGCTGTAGAGGCTGGTCTTCAGGCCTGTCCTCGCTGGGGGATGGCGGCAGCCGCTGATGACTTGGTTTCAGCATTATTTGTTTCCTGACATGGTTGCAGTACTTTCATTCACATTGTAGTATTTTCATTCACAGACTGATTGTGGATAATCTGGAAACTTGGAAAGGAACCGAGATAGAATTACTGCAGGTACCTTCTACTTTAATATTCCTTGGGCAAACATAAACACGGATGAAGCATACATTTGTATTTGGTGGTGTAGGGAAGGGTTTCTGCACATTACAGGAGAAGGCAAGGCAGAATTCCTCTACTTTGTTGGCAGGGATGTGGGTCCACCTGTCTTTTCTGTAGCGGTTTCTGAGAGCAGTTTATGGTAACTAACAAACATTGACAAACGGTGGCACACATTGCATTTAAGAGCTGGCCTGTGCAAACTTGTGTATTGGACAGGTGGATTGGAGAGAGATATAGCCCAGGCCTGGGCTCAGATACAGGTTTAAATCACCATTTCCTCACCAAAGGGCCTTGGACTAGAGTGTAACCTCCATTAATCTGTTGGTGAATCTGTGAAATGTGCATTATAATATTCGTTTCTTCCTGGGTTTGTTGTAAGTTGTAAACAGTATAATAACACTCTTGAAACACTTAACAAACAGGCACTTAACAGTGTTCACTGTGTCTGTCCGCCCCGCTTAGCGTGTGTCACAGCCGTAAAGGTAGCATGTGCCTGTTGAGGTTGCACTGGTAGCCCCTTGAATAGGTTGTGAATTTGGTGATTTCCTTTAATCCTTGAAACTCTATATGCCATGGGCAGTTATTTTCATGGACAGATGAGGAATCTCAGGGTAAAGAAGACTGTGTAATTTGCCCAAAGTCAGACCATAATTTTGGGTGCTGGGGCCTCGGTTCAGCATGGGCCCCTGGGCCTTCTGCCCTCTCCGTTCAGCCCCAGAGCCAGACGTGGGGTCGCCTGTCTCCCAGCCCAGAATATCCAGTAGGCAGCAACACAAACCTGGACCTGTGCTGCTTAAGCAAAACTCTGGAAGGGAGGTAGGTACTAAGGGGATAAATGTAAAAACAGAAGACTGCAAATTGTGATCAGCTCTGAGAAGGAAAGGAATACGCCTCGCCACGCAGAGCTGGGAGCTTTCCCTTCGGGGCTGCTCTGGGGGCGTTCATCTCAGCTAAACAAACTCCGGTCCTGCACCAACGCAGGAAGGCAGGGCGCTTGTGACCAGGTTGACTTGGCCTCGTTGATCATACTCATTCCCCATTCAGCGGCAGCTCTTACGGGCACTTACCTAGTAAACAGATTTCAGCCATAATCATCACGCACTTTGCTTGGTAGTTTTATTGGCCTCACATTTGAGATGAGGTAATTGAAGCTGGGGAGTTTGTTGCATGCCCGTGATTACCTTGGAAATAACCCCACTGGTCTTTCAACCTAGACTGGTGTTGCTGTTATATCCCAGCCCTTTGAATGGCATCGTGTAGCTTCTACCAAGTGGCACAAATGACTGACATTGATTTTTCTTAATTCGTAGGAAATGGTATGTGACAATAAGAGAAATAGTTAGTCAGAAATTGTTTGGAAAACTAGAACAAAATCCAATTCTTCCCCAGCTGGGAAGCGTACCCAGTGTCACTCACCCCACTCACTGCCTGGCATCTCCTCCCTGCCGACTCCGTGTTCAGAAGCCACTCTGAGCCTTTGAAGAACATTTTGCCTCATGACACTTTTGACTAGGACCTGCGACAACTCTGTCCTTGGTTAACTCTCTCTTCAAAGCCATTTAAATTTTATGCAGGCTCCTCAGCTCAGATGTAAGAATAGCCTCTTTAAACTTCTTGATGCAGCTCCTTAGTGAAGATATTGCGAAGGAAAACTAGCTAAAACCTGGGAGGTATGAACATAGTGACTGTAACCTCAGCACTTTGTGAAGTTCAGAATCAGAGGGGTGGGAGACTCAGGAAAGGCTTTTTAAGGTAGAAAGGGGAAAGTGAAAGGACGCAGGCTGTGTGAGACTGAAGCATCTCGGTCCCAGCTAGCAAGGCAGCTGCGTTCAGGATGGTATGTGAGGAGTACAGAGTTCTCACAAAGAAAGAAGTGGTGGGATGGGAGGGAGGACAAATATATTCTTTACTAGGGAAGGAAAAAGTACGCTGAAAACTTCCTGGTTGAATAAGAGGACTGTGACATGATGTGCTTGTATTTTGGAGAGAAGGGTTTTGTGGGGACAGGCCTAGGAGAACGCTGTCTGGCTAGGGGGTCAGCACAACAGGGGACCACAGAGAACAGGGCCGACCTCAGGGCCCCTGCTGGTTGAGAGCCTGCCGCCATTTTGAGCCCTCGGGGCTGCTTCTGTCCCTTAGCTGGGGCCTCAGAACTCCCTTCATATCCCAGTCCTGTTGATACAAGAAAACAGATGTGGGGCATGAGAAGGGCTGTGTCCCAGGCTTTGGTTGAGCCCCTGGAATGTGCCCCACCAGACGTGGGTCCTTGGCTTCCTGCAGGAAAGATTTCAAGAGCAAGCCACTGTTGAGTAATGGTAGATTTATTCACAGAGACACATTGAAAGGCAAGAGAAAGGCCACGAGTTGTGGGGTTCGGGTGCTCAGATTAAAAGTAGGTACACACTCCACAGACAGAGTGTGGGCCTTCTCGGAAGAGGGAGAGAGAGTGGTGACCGCGAGGTGGCGCTGTGTTGCTCGTTTTCTTGGGCTTGGTTGTTTCATATGCTAATATGTAGACTGAGCAGCCTAAGGGCAAGGGGCTGGGATTCCCAGGGAGTTGGCCATTTCCCACCCTGTGACCTTTTGTGGCTAGCCTTGGGATGGCCATGGTGCCTTGGGGCATGTAAATTCACCATGTTACTATTACAATGGGTGTATAATGAAGCTCAAGCTCTGCTAGAAGTTATATCTCTTCATCTTGAGCCTCAAGGCCTATTGGGGATTGAATCCTTCACCATTTTGATGTTAATTGTTGTGGCCTTCCTTGAATGGCTGTGCTCTGCCCCCTTCCATCCTGTCTCACTGTGATGACACAGAGAGAGCAAAGGCCGGGCCCTACCCGTGCTCCTGTATTTAACAGGGGGAGGGGTGGTGTGGGCTGAGGATGACTCTGAGTGGTGAGAAGGATGTTTCAGATTTTCCCACGTGGGACATGGGGACGTGCCAGCAGCCACTGCAGATTGATCTCACGGGCTTTATCCCTTGTGTCACTCATCATTTCTATTTTACTTTTTTTTTTTCAAGTATTTAATCTAAATTTAATATCAGGATTTTTTAGGAAACAAATTTCTCTTTTTCTTTTCTTTGGGGCTCTTTAAGGGGTAGGTAATTAGGTGTATTTATCTGTTCATGGAGGCCCTGGCACTTGAACCCAGGACCCCGTGCACGCTAAGCACACTCTCTACCACTGAGCTCTACCACCCGTCCCATCATCTTTTACTTTTTGCTTTAGCTGCCAAGAATCTTACAGCTGAATTTCTAGTCGGCCTTTAACACTTACCCTAACTTCATGGCATTCATTTTTATGACTTTACCTTCCCCTGGTTTCATTTAAGTATTCAATCTCCATTTTGTCTTCACTCTCACTTTTGTCTTTTGTTGTTATGGTTGTTAAGCCGTGTTTAAAAAAATTGTTTAATTTCTCTTTTAGCAGGAGGCTGAAAGTAAATAAATATGTAAACAAACTTATCACACTTAAATATTTTATACTTTCTAAGCTGTTTAGTAGTTACTTAAAAACCGAATTGAATACTAAAGTGATAAAATTTTTAAATTATTTTTTAATTTTTTATAAAGGTATAGCTGATTTACAATATGATATAAGTTTCAGGTGTACAATAGTTGCACAATTTTTATTTTTATGTTCTATTTATAGTTATTGTAAAACATTGGCTATATTCCCTGTGTTGTAAGATCCATCCCTGTAGCGTGTTTATGTTAGATGGAGCAGTTTGTATAAGAAAGCTGGGTAACGCAGAGTCTGGGGAGTGGCTCTGTCTAGCCAATGTTCATGGTCACCCTTCCTGTCAGAGCCCAGGCCCTCACTCCTCTCTGCAGGGGAGCGAGTTGAGGCAGCCATCATCAGCGCTGGCAGCACCCTCTGAGTGGCAGTGACTACAGTGACTCTCTGTGGACATGCAAATTGTTGTTCCAGGATCTTTACATGCATTTCTGCATTTAATAATTAAAGCCCTCCTGTGAGGAATCATTTTATGTTTTTAATGAATAATACATTTTATTTTGATTTTGATAGACTTCAAACCTCCAGAAAATGTACTGGAATAGTACAATAAACGCTTAGAGCAGTTCACCTAAAAGGGCACTATTTGAACTTTTGTGTCTGGCTTATTTTAGTATAAACTTTCAAGGTCCATCCATGTTGTAGCCTCAATCAGTAATTTATTCTTTTGATTTTATAATATCTTTTTTCTGTTTTTCGTTTTTTGTCTATTTAAAAATATTTTCATTGATTTCTAGTCAGTTTATAATGTTGCATCAGTTTCTTGTGTACAGCACAACACTTCATTTATATAGGAACATACCTGTATTCATTTTCATATTCTTTTTCAATATAAGTTACTATAAGATACTAAATATATTCTCCTGTGCTATACAGTATAAACTTGCTGTTTACTCTATACATACTATCTGCAAATCTTGAACTCCCAATTTATTCCTTCCCACACCCTCTCCCCTCTGGTAACCATAGTTTGGTTTCTATGTCTCTATGTCTGTTTCTGTTCTGTAGATAAGTTTATCTTATTGTTTGGTTGTTTTTTCTTTTTTTGTTTTTTTTTTTTTTGTTTTTTTTTTTAGATTCCACATGTGAGCGATCTCATATGGTATTTTTCTCTCTCTTTCTGTGTTACTTCACTTAGAATGACATTCTCCAGGTCCATTCATGTTGCTACAAATGGCATTATTTTATTATTTTTTTTTATGGGTGAATAGCAGTCTATTGTACAAATATACTACAACCTCTTTATCCAGTCTTCTGTCAGTGGACATTTAGGTTGTTTCCATGTCTTGCTATTGTAAATAGTGCTGCTGTGAACATTGGGGTGTAGGTGCCTTTTTGAATTAGGGTTCCTTCTGGATATGTGCCTAGGAGTGGGATTGCTGGGTCATATGGGAGGTCAATGTTTTGTCTTTTGAGGAACTTCTATAATGTTTTCCACAATGGCTCCACCAAACTGCATTCCCACCACAGTGTAGGAGGGTTCCCTATTCTCCAGTTTTGATTTTTATTGCAGTTTTGATTTGCATTTCTCTGATAATGATATTGAGCTTTTTTTCATGTACCTATCGGCCATTTGTATATCTTCATTGGAGAAAAGCTTCTTTAGGTCTTCTGCACATTTTTGGATTGAGTTGTTTGTTTTTCTTTCTTATGAAGTGTAAAAGCTGTTTACATATTCTGGGAATTAAGCCCTTGTCAGCTTCATTTATTGCAAATATTTTCTCCCATTCCAAAGGTTGTCTTTTTGTTTTGCTTACTGTTTCCTTTGCTGTGAAAAAGGTTGTAAGTTTAATTACATCCCACTTGTATATTTTTGCTTGTATTTCTATTGCTTGAGTAGACTGCTCTAGGAGAACATTGCTGAGATGTATGCCAGATGTTTTCCCTATGTTTTCTTCTACGAGGTTTATAGTGTCTTGTCTACATGTTTAAGTCTTTAAGCCATTTTGAATTTATTTTTGTGTATGCTGTGAGGGAGTAGTCTAACTTCATTGATTTACATGCAGCTGTCCAGTTTTCCCTACACCATTTGCTGAACAGGCTGTCTTTATTCCATTGAATGTTCTCACCTCCTTTGTCAAAAATTCAATGACCAAATGTTTGTGGGCCTATGCGTGGTAATTTTGTTTATCCGTTCATTGATGGATGGATATTGTTTGTAACCTTTGGCTACTCTGAATGATGCTGCCATGAATATTGATGTGCAAGATTTTGTGAGAATATGTTTTCATTCTGTTGGCTGTACAGTTGGCCCGCCATATCTGTAGTTTCCACTTCATGGATCCAGATGGCTGATTGTAAAGGGACTCGAACTTCCTTGGATTATGGAATCCAGGAAGGGGGGTTCCTGAATCCAACCCCCCGAGGATACTAAGGGATGACTCTACATGTAGGAGTGAAATTGCTGAGCCATATAATTCTAACCATTTGAGGAAACAACAGACTTCTCCAAAGAAGCTACACCATTGTCCCTTTCCACTGGCCGCATATGAGGTATCTCTGCCTCCTGAACAACACTTGTTATTGTGCATGTTTTGATTATAACCATCCTGGTGGGTGTAAAATAAGATCTCATTTTCATTTTGACTTGGCTAGTGATGCTGAGCTTCTTTTCATATGCTTATTGGCCATTTGTGTATTTTTTTAAATCCTTGGAAAATTTAAAAATTTATTCGATTTTCTTTGTATTGTTCAGGTGTAAGCATTTGTTAAATATCCTGAATACTAGTCTCTTATTAGATACATGCTTTGTAAAATTTTTCTCCTATTCTGCAGATTGTGCTTTCACTTTAGTTCTTTTAAACATTAAAACAATTTCTTTACAGGTGAGGTAATTAGATGTATTGATTTATTTTATTTTTCTTGCTAAGCACGCCCTCTATCAGTTGAGATACCCACTTCCCCTGTCATTTCACTTTCTTGATGATGTCCTCTGTAACAAAAAGGTTTTAATTTTGATGAAGTCCAGTTTATCTGCTTTTTTCTTCTATCACTTGTGCTCTTCGTATTGTATCTAGGAAACCAAAGCCTATCCTAGGACCTCAAAGATTTATACTGTGTCTTCTTTTAGAAAGTTTATAGGTTTTGTTTTTACGTTTCTGTCTCTGATCCATTTTGAATTAATTTTTATTTGTTATATAAAATATGGGGGTCCAGATTCCAGATTCATTCTTTTGCCTGCAGATACCCAGCTTTCCCTGCACCATTTGTTGAATAGACTATTCTTTCCATGGAGTGTTGTTGGCACCCTTGTGGAAAACTGACTGTAAATGTAAGTTTTTCCCCCTGGGATTTTATTGTGTCTCATAGATTTATTTATCCAAACTTTTGCCAGTACCATACTGACTTAGTACTATAGGTTTTTAGTACCCTTTAAAGTGAGTCCTCCCACTTTGCTCTGCTTCTTCAAGATTGCTTTGGCTGTCCTGGGCCCCTTGCACTTCCATATGAATTTTGGGATAAGTTTTTTAATTTTTGCAAAGAAGTCAGCTGGAATTTTGATAGGGATTCCACTGAAATTGTAAATCACTTTGGGGAGTCATAACATTTTTAACAATATTGTCTACCATTCCATCAACATGGTATATCTTCCATATATGTAGATCTTTAAAATTTTTGGGTGATACTTCAAAATATTCAATGTACAAATCTTGTAAATTTTTGTTACATGTATCTCTCATTTTATTTTTAATGCTGTTGTAAATGGAAAGTCTGAGCTTCTTGAGGGTAGGACTATATATCAATTTGTTTATTTCTAGGATTCCTACGCAGCAAATACACTAGGTTTATATTTGCTACATAAATCTATCGACAACTCTTCCCACCCCCGTGTCATAAGAAACCAAGACCCAGGTTAAGCTACCTGAACACCTATGTGGAAGTAAGAAATGAGACACTTGGGTGGAGCTTTGTGCAGATGATACTGAGAGCTTATTCAGGATGGCTTCATTTTAATTTCTTTTAAACAACACTTTCGGTGTAGTCAGATACATTAAGAACATGCCCTTTTGATGTGCAGAGGTGCTAAGACTATTATCAAATAATTTCTAGAAAGAGTGTTGTACTTGAAATCTAATTTGCATCAATCTTTGAAGATTTATGTTTCAGGAGCTTTGACTAAAGAACACCAGTCTTTATTCATTAGTGACAATTAAATGCTCAAGCAACATGTAATAGTCTGAGAAACTGCCCCGCCCCGTAGTGCTGGGTGGCTGCATCTGTAACCAGAGTCAGCGCTTACCTTTCCCAGTATGCTTGTGCTGATCTGCTCAAAGCGGTTCATCCAACAGTGTGTCTGTAGTCTGTTGCACATAGCGATAAAACATTGAGTTAAGGTTGCTGGAATGCATTATATTCTTATTAATATTAAGTAAGCACATATTGAGTGCTTACTGTATGTTAGGAATTGTCCCTCAGCCTCAGATGAATATTATTTCTCTTAAAACCTCACATATTTCCTTCTGATTCTCACTTTACAGATAAGGAGACTGAGAATTAAGCCTTCTCTCTTTTGGGTGGAGCTCATTATCAATGACGGGAAGTTGTAAGGAAAAAGATATTGATTCATCCTGAGAAAATATTTTTCTGAGAGTCAGCAGTGAAGAAGTTGGACACTGAAGAAGGTGATCATTGTTCGATTGAGACGAGCCCCGGGTTGTACGGAGTCAGCATCCCTGTCCTGGACACAGCCAGTGTAGAGCTGTGTGGTGGGTGATGCGGCGCGGCCGCACAGGGAATGCGGATGCCGGGCCGTTGGGCCGTGCTCAGGCCCGGTGGGGCTTTCTCCTAAGGGCAGTGGACCGTCATTGTCAGATATTAAGTAGGGGAGAGGGGTGCTCTCGTAGATCACTTTTGTCTTGTAGAATGCTTAGAAACATTTAGAAGGCTCGGCAGGAGGTGATGTGATGAGTCAGATTAGGGTGGCTGCCAGGTGTAGGAGTGTAGAATTTTCAAGTGGTTTTCAGTCCCAATTTTGTGGATCTGTAGCCGTGTCACTTTGGATGATGCACTCAAGGAAGAGAAACAATTTATCTAATCAATAAAAGCAGTGATGTACCGACCTCCCTGGAATGCTGTGGAGATCCAGTGAGATAACGTGTGCACAGTGTGCAGCATGGTACCCAGCACAGATTCAGTGCTGAGTGAGTGCAAGTGAGTATCTAGTAGGACAGATGTGGGTGGTGGGACTCGGTGACTGAGGAAATCTGGGCCCTGAAGGAGGGGTCCAGTCACATCTCTGACTGATGGGCCTGAGCTGGGAGAGGCAGAGAGACCTTGCCCCCCGACCAGGGGCCCTGGGCAGGACGGCTATGGGAGGAAACCTTGAAGTCAGCTCTTTTCAGGTGGAGTTGGAGTTGTCCTTGAGACATCTAAGTGCAGTGTCACGAGCTCAAAGAGGAGGTCTGGGCCCAGGCTGTGAATTTTCCTATAATCTTAATCCCTGAGTACACCGAAGTATTGATCACTGAAAGTGAAGACGTACTTTACAGGACAAGTGAATAGTAGTATCATCTCTGTCATCAAAGCTCACGTCTCTTTATTCATCACCCACTTTGCTAATTGGGTACTTACAGAGCTCACTTCAGCGACCTCCCCTGGGCTCAGGCTCCACAGTAAAGTGCTGGTGAGCCTCCCTCCTTTCCAGAAGATGACACAATTTTCTGGTAGCCTTCTGTACCTCGCCAGACTTAGAATTATAGTTTGTTGATTTAATTCTATTTTCTGTTAGCCATCTCCTGACAAGAGAGACCTTTTATCTCATGTTCATATTTCAATTAGCTGTTACTGAGAATTGCTGATCTGATCCATAGAGTAAGTATTATATTAAGCTTGTAGAGTATTTATCATTTTTCTGTCTTTGCCCTTTAATTTTGTATGCCATTTCAAGGTTCTATCCTATTTGGGGCCTTATTTTTTTTTAATTAAAAGATGTCTCTTTGCAGTTAAGAAAACAAAAGAAAAAATACACATGATAGCTAAACTTAGAAAATATCTAGTGTGTTTTCTGTCTCTGCAATGGAGGGTTGTAGAAACTTGTGAAAACCTTCATTACACAAGTTTCTTATAATGCGGATTAAGAAATAAAACCTTCCTTCCTCATCTTTCAAGCTGCACAGCTAATTGTGAAGAAAGTGAGGGGAAATCCTCAGAAGCCAAGACAAACCAGAAAGCAGGGATTCTGGGTGATACATGAGCCTTAGAAGCCCTGGGGTGCCTGTTGGCTCCTGTACTGAGTTTCAGTTGCCTTGACAGTAGGGCAGGAGTTGAGCCCGAAGCCTCTCACACTGGGAGTTGGATGACTGATCATATGTAAGGCCAAGCCCATTCCGAGAAGCATGGTTTACTAAAGGGTTAACTAGGAAAAAAAATTCCTCAAGGCAAGACAGTAAGGAAAGTCAATTTTGTTGGAAGAGGGGAAAAATAACAAATCCAAAGTAAGGATATAGTTTAAAGCTCTTCTGGCATGAGAGTGACCACAAAATCCTGGCAGAGAAGCACAGCTACTCCTGGAATGAGAAGCTGTGGTTTGAATGAATCAGTGAGCAGCCATTCCGAAAAAGGCCTCCAGAGTCTTGTGGATCAAGATACTGGACGGCAAACAGCTCTCTTCCAAGGTCTCATTCAAATAACCGGAAATGTTTTAAAGGAAAGAAGCCATAATCATAGTTCTATTTATTAACATTACTATATGCTAGGAATTCAGAGGTGACTATGGAGTTGACTTCTCATTTATGGACCTTACTTTCTCTTTGGGGAGAAAAACTGACATAGTTGGGGAGCTTGGTAGAGGGAGGTGTTAGTCTGTTGCAATTAGCCAGAAGAGGAGATTAAGAAAGCAGTGTAGGGTGGGTGAACTTTTTAGCTGAGGACAGACAGTCTTGTTCAGTTGGCTTTTAATTGCAGGCTCAATGAGCTGTCACTGGAGGGAATAGATCTTACGGAGGATGGACTTAGCTCAGGCCTCTTTAGAATGGACAAGTGAAACTGGAGAAAGACAGTCAAATCTGTGCAGACATTAAAGTTCACTTGAACATGCTCCATCCCTGAGCCAAAGATAGGACAAATATGCAGCACTTCTTAAGGACAGAGGAGTGGTTTCTAAAGTTCTCCAAGAATGAATCCCAGGGAACCGGGATGGCCAGTTGTCAAACTGTGACTTTGCAATTTGGACAGTGTACCCACCAAGGGTATTGGAATTTTATAAGTTTCCATTTCTCTTTAATACATGTCAGGTGATGAGGACGTGGGCACACGTGTTTGACACCTTGTCGAGGCGACTTTAGTTACCTGCCTAGAAGCACGGGCACAGCTATGTGTGCGTCATACATCTTGCCGCCCATCGAGTTCCCCGTCTCAGTGATCACGGCAGAGTGGTCCCTTGTTGACCTTTCCGTCTCCTCTGTGACATCATAACCCATGAAAAGACCGGAGAGTATTAACGTGGATTTCTTAAAGTCAAAGGAACAGATTAAATATGGAGTCAGATTTGTTCTTTCCTATTTCAGTAGTGCCATGGAGAAGGAAGTTTGGGCAGCTTTTTGTAGGGCCCTGGAGGCTTTCTCTCTCAGCCTCTGGGCACCTTTATTGAAAACCCTTCATAGCTGTCTGGCGTGCTGTAAAACCACTCCGCCTGTTTTGCCCTGAAGATGTGTTCAGTTTATAACTCATCTCTACTCCTTGGAAAACAACTCAATAAAAACTTACTTGGTTTTCCACCAGCCATGGGCAGGGGTGGGGGATACCTTGTTATTATTCCATAAAATATAAATAACAATAATAATAATAATAGTAATAATAATAATAAATAATAATAATAAAAGAAGTCTTAAAACAGCACTGGGCACATTGGAGAGAGTCAAAAAATGTTTCCTGGCTTAAGTCAAAATTGATGACTCAGTGATTCCATGGCTGCTGTATTTGCTGAGTTAATTACTCCTTTGCTCCATTAAATATTTTTTTAACTGAAAAAGAAATACATGCAAATGGTTAAAAAAATTCAAACAGAGCACAAAAATACACAAGTGAAAGAAGTTTACCCTCGACCTCTGTTCTTCCAGCCCTCCCTGGAGATGCCCCTGTTTAATATCCTTTGGATGCTTTTCCAGATATGGTATGTACATTCCCAACTATGTATGTAAATTCCTTTAAAGTTTTAGTTATTTTTAACTTAAAGGGATTTAAATCCTCAAGTGGCTTCTGCCCGGGTAATAGAACAGAACAAATCTGACTGCATATTAGATTTTTTCATTTGACTTTAACCCTATGCTCTGTCTCCTAGGCTTCATCTTGCTTGTAAACAATGTTGCTTAGAGCCTGAAATATACAGGAGAGCCTATTCGGAATGCTGTGACCTTTAAGGATATTTAACACTTTTTCATTCATAAAAAGATAACAAATTACAGAATAGAAAATAACGTTTGTTTTGTTGGAGGTTTACAGAGATTTGACCCAGGCAGATAGCTGCAAGAACAAAGGATTCTAACAACAAGGAATTCCTACACCAGGAAGATTGCAACAACCAAGCACGTAGGAAAGGAGCCTGAATTCTGACTTGGGGAGATGGTTTTCCAGGACATTAGTTTGCCATCTAGGTCTACAGAGACTTGCTATTCCTTGCCCCAAAACCTGGTCTCCCAACATATTGGCCTGTCCTGCACTGAGGAGAATGAATTTGGACTCGGTAACACTCCTATCTACCTATCAAACTGGGCACTGGAACTGAGTGTTATGGAAACAACAGGCCAGCCGAGAAACAAGCACCACTGGGAGGGTTGGAGTACTCAGATTTATTATGCCTGCAGACTCAGAGGCTTCTGCTCCGAAGTTCTGAGCACCTCCAAGACATGCACATGAGGTTTTAAAGGGTTAATTACAAGTAAGTGGTATTAGCCAATAAGGCTCAAACAACAAAAAGCAAGGAATCAGTACACTGGAGCTTATCAACTTGTAATAGATCACGTTAATGACACCTGTTGTGGTTGGATTTACGAGTTAGCTTGTTAGCCCAGTAAACTGACACTAAACTTCAGATTTACGAGTTAGCCCAGCAGAATTTAGATCAGTAAACGGACACTTATCACACTTAGATTTGTGACTTCGCTTGTTAGCCCAGCTGGGCTTTTCCTTTACATGAGGATAGCTCTCCCACACCCAGGGAACTACTGTGAGCCCTTGATGGTTCCACTAGTGTGGGGTGTGGTTTACCCAGGAGGGATGGGGACTGTGCACCAACACTCAGGCAGTCTTCTCTGTCTGGGGCTCAGATCTTGTACCATCCCTCTCCCCGCCAGCCCAACACCTGGGAGAGTGGAACTAAGGCAGAGATCATGCCTGCCTGTTTCCCAGCGTGTAAAAGGGGAATAGGTACTCTTCCCAAGGTAGTTCTGAGCGACAACACATGCGGGTGCTTGGTTCCCAGAGCAACAGAAAACCCAGCTCCGCGTGGGGGCATCGGGTGTGATACCCATAGGGGTTCTGCAGAAGCATCGGATGGAGGGCTGGATCCGAGAGGTAAAACATGAGCTGAGGGCCTTGAAGTGTAACAGAATGGTACAGAGGCAGGACTGCAGCCTCCTTCGGGGTGCCCACAGAGGTAAAGCTTTTTCTCTCCATCTCCGCTACGACAATCCGCTCTCCAGATCCATCCATTTTCTCTGCTTTTCCGGTCCATCTGTCTCCCTCCACTTTTCCCCTCCTCTCCTCCCCCTCCCATCTTCTTCCTCCCTCGCTGCCCCACCTTCTCTCTCAGAACCCAGAGTGGATCGCTGGCCCTCCTGCGCATGGGCAGTCGGGGCCAGCTGGACCGCGGGTTGGAAGCTCCAGCTCCGAGCCGGGGATCGGCCCCAAAGGCTTCTCAGCTCTGTCGACCGGTAGGCCTTTAGCTCCTGCCCGGGGCCGGGGCCTCTGGCTGTGGAAGTGCAATGTGGGGGGCTCCCGGGAAAGGGGTCAGGCGGCTGCGGGAGGGCGGTCGGCATGTCACAGACCCCCAGGGCGCCAGTCAGCCTGTGTTCAGCTGAATTGCTCTGGCCAGACCCCTCTGCCCGCGCCACCTACCCCGGCGCCCCAGCCACAACTGTCCATGGCCAGGTGTGCACCTGCAGCCTCTCACACAGCCGGGCTCCCCTCAGTCCGTGGCTGGCGTCCCCTTCCCCTCTCCCGCCCGCGAGTCCTCTCCTCCCGGGCTGCCTCTCCTCGGCCGCCGGCCCGTCCCCGCCCCTGGGCGAGCTGTGTCCCGGGCCCGCGTGGTCTGCGGACCCGGACGGGGGCGGGCGGCTGGGGCTGGGGCTGGCCTCCGAGCGGGGCTACAACCCGCGTCCCCCAACCCCGCTTTCCCTGCCCCGCGACCCCGGGGCTGCCCTCCTCTCCCTTTCCCGCTCCCTGGGGATCAGCTCAGTGGCGTGGGCGCTGCTCCCTGGGCTGAGAGCCTCCGGCTTTAAAGCCCAGCTTCTGGTGGAGTCGGGAAAGTGGATCCTCAGTGCTGAGCGAGCTTCTGTCTCCTCTCTCAGTGTTTCTGCCCCAGGTAAGTACCTTGAACATTTTCAGGTGTTATGATGGCGGTGCTTGTTGATGTCACGTGTTTTTATAGTGCCAGGGATTAGAGTGTTGAAAGCAGGGCTTGGTTCAATTAAAAATGAGCTGAAGGCATGAGGCTGTGACATGCTCTTTCCTTCCCACTCCCAGGGTGAAACGTGAAACTGTCGATTTTAAAAAGATAGTTACAGTCCCTAATTAGCCCAGCCCAGCTAGGGTGCATTAACAGGACAGCACCACCAGAGGCGTTGGAGACCCAGGGACATTGCAGTCCTAAAGAGCTCCTGGCACAGTTTGTTTTGTTTTGTTTTTTTGTTTTTCTTAAATCGTGGGGCAGTCTAGTAGTATAGAGGGAAAAATAATTGTCAAGAAATATTTTTTCATATAACAGCTTTATTGTGATATTGTTCACACACCATGAAGTCCATCCATTTAAATGTTACAATTCAGCAACTTTTAGCATATTCACAGTTGTGCAACAATTATTATTCCAGAACGTTTTCATCACATCAGAAAAACCAGTGGAAATGAGTGACATACCCACCCCACCCCAGTGGTGTTTCTAAAGAACTTTCTTGCCTATTCCTGACCATAAATTAACTTGTTACATTCCATGAAAAATCTGGTAGGAATTCTAATCAGAATTGCAATGAATCTGTGTATCAAAACAGGAAGAATTAATGTCTTTATGGCATAAATTTCTTCTAACCATGAATATATCTGGAACCGTATCTTTTCATCTCTCCAGAGCCTTGCCCATGGGAAGTCCTCACTAATTGTTGGGGTTGTGAATGATGAGATTCTATACATCGTTAGTTGCTACTGTAGCCTTTCACAGAAGAGAAAATAACCTCAGTGAAGCCAAGTGACTCTCTGATGGTCAGAAAGAGTGACAGCCAGTGCTGGAGTGATCCAGTGGACTTGGTGCTTGCAACCAGGATTCTCCAGCACCTACAGCTAAGGGGATTACAGTATTCTTTTTTTTTTCTTAATGGCTTTGCTTTTATATTTACTTATTTTTTTAATTTATTTTTTATTGAAGTGTAGTCAATTTACAATGTTAGTTTCAGGTGTACAGCAGAGATTCAGTTATAAACATGCATATGTATCTACATATGTTTTAGATTGTTTTTAGTAGAACTCATTACTAGGAATTGAATATAGTTCCCTGTGCTATATAGTAGGTCCTTGTCATTTATTTTATATTTATTAATGTGTATCTGTTAATCTCCCCTTTCCTGCCTGCTAAGCACAGTTTGCTTTCTATGTCCATGAGTCCATTTCTAGCAGCACCGTTTTTCCTAGTAATATATGCTCTTTGGCTGCTTTCAGTTTCAGTAATTCCATGTTATCTGTGAGCGCTTTTCTTCTGGTGGCCTTTATGTGGTTTGCACACGTGGTAATAGAGATTTGTATTTGGGAGAACTCCAGGCCTCGTGTAGTCCCTGGAACAGAGTGCCCACTCAGTTGATGCTTGAACTGGGAAAAAAACATAGTAAATGTTGGAATTTCAACTATGGTTGAGACTTCCAGGTTTCTGTAACCTGTTTACAACACCTTATTATTGGCTGCCCCCATACTGGGTAATATGGTGGAATTTCATGGTATAGTGGTTTAGAGACAGGGCCTTGTATGCTTCTTCTCTTTCCGTTTTCTAACACTCATTCTCCTGGGTCTCCCAGATCCTCCCCCAGCAGTGCCCAGGGCTGGCTTGATGCTGCGCTGAAGCAATATTTTTTAATGAGGCCCTTTCCTCATCTCTTCTGAACTTCCGTTTCTTTCTCTGCACAATGAGGGCTTAGACTAGATAAGTGCTTTTCAGTTTCTTTTAAAGCCATGTTTCCTTTGAGAAATAGAAAATGCAAATCTCTCCTCCCATCCCAACACTTTAGATTTTGTTACCTCCTGCAAGGAGTGACATAACTCTTTGTGGAAAATTGATGTGATTGTGATTCCAGGTGGCACAGAAAAGACTCTTCAGAGATTTATTGCAGGGAGAGGGCAGAAAAGGGGCAGTATGTCACACTTTCTAGTGTGAGCACTGGAGCAGGGGCTTTGATTTAAATGTGGTGTCTGTCGTGGCCTCTCTTTAATCTTGCACAATGTGATAAACCTCTCTACCTCATTTTCTTGATGTGTCAAGTTGGGTTGATAATAATTTAAGGCTTTTGTGAAACATTATACACATAATCTATTTGTGTCTCAGTAGAAACAAGACCTGCAAGTGATTCAGGGATTTAAAAAAAAAAATCTTGCCCATAGCAATATGTCGCTGTGTATTTTAAATTACCTGGAGGGTGATGGTTGAGTCTAAAGTCCATCGTGGGACAGGTGGCCCATAGTTCTCTATGAACCAGATTGTCCCCTCCTCCCCAGTCCTCTTCCTCAGTCCAGGATTAAGTTCCCTAGTAGATTTACACAGAGGTCTTGTGGAAATGGCTTTCCATTTTATTGTTTCACCAAGAAGGGCTGCCATCATGATCTCTGTGGTCAGATTTTAAAGGGCTGCCATCATGATGTCTAGTCAGGTGAAGGCTGTGCATTTGGGAGTTTCTATTTAATAAAAAGAAAAAAATTACAAATAGAAAATTAGAACAAGGGTGGTGACAGGGGCTCTTGGAAGTGAGCACCATTAGCTTTGTTAGCTTCAGGAGCAGTGGCCTCTTGCCACAAGGACCCATCCTCTTCCTCTGAAGTTGGAGGGACCAGTGGGTTCAGTGGGAATGTTAAATGTGTGTATCTCATGTGCTGGGCATTGTCCTATTTTTTCTGTGTGTTACTTTTTTGAGACAGTGAGCACATTTAATCTCAATAGCTTCTTTAAAAAAGTAGAAATTTTATTTTGAGATATAATATAGATTCCCATGTAGTTGTAAGAGATAATATGGAGAGGGCCTATGGACCCTTTTCCCAGTTTTCCTTAATGGTTCCATCTTGCAAATTTGGGGTACGATTCATTACTGACTCACTAAAAATTTGAGGTTTGTGTTATTGCCATCATTTCTATTCACTATTAAACTGGGGCTTAGAGAAGCACACACGCATGCCCAGGTCACCCACATGGTTAGTGTAGAGACGGGTGGAACGTGGGTTTGGGATTTATAAGCAGTACCATTATGATGGTCTATGGCAGGGAGCAGCATTCATTTTGCTTGTTTATTCATTCATTCAACAAACATTTATTGAATAAATTCTGTGGGTTAGATGCTTTCATAGGGTTATCTGATTCTTCAGCAGTACTGAGAATCAGGTAATATTTACTATTTTTAAATCTGAGAAAATTAGTTCTGAGAGGTTATAACCCCCCCGAAGGAAATATAGCTCATAAAGGAGGGATAGTAAATTTGTAGTCACCCCTTTTTATGCAGATGGTATCCTAGGCATTTTACATTTGCAAACTTCCGTAATCCAGATATATTCTTGTAAGGCAAGGATTTGTTTTTTTAATTGAAGTATAGTCAAGTTTACAATGTTGTGTCAATTGCAAGGTGTTTTTTGAATTTTGAATTAAAAAGTATTTTTTGAGGAGGGTAATTAGGTTTATTTATTTGTTTCATTTATTAAAATGAGGTACTGGGACCTCGTACATGATAAGCATGTGCTCTACCACTGAACTGTACCCTTCTCCCCAAGGCAAGTTTTC
The DNA here is from genome assembly GCF_048773025.1 of Camelus bactrianus. Classification (NCBI taxonomy): domain Eukaryota; kingdom Metazoa; phylum Chordata; class Mammalia; order Artiodactyla; family Camelidae; genus Camelus; species Camelus bactrianus. The sequence goes on from NC_133544.1 coordinate 101,366,342, forward strand.
TTATCCATTATTCTGCAGCTTAGGGGTTCAAATAAATTGGAATTGAAATCCACATCTTTTGATCCTAGTGTTGTCCTTTTCTTTATATTCTGCTGAAGGGGCTTGCGGAAAGCAGTTCCTTTTTTCATTTCTTTATTCCGCATTTTTGAGCATTGACTTTGCATCAGGGACTTGCTAGGTGCTTTGAAACAGAATACAAAAAATGACCCTTCTCTGCAGGGGCAGGAAGCCTAGACCAAAAGCTGGGTAAAGTGATCTGAGCTACGGTAGCCATGTGCAGACTCTGAAGGACAAACTGTACCCCTGGATTTGCTTGGGCTTCCCTTGCCTTCTGGCTGGTACACACCAGGTCACCGCAACCCAGAAGCGCCCGAAGCCCACAGCACAATATTTACCTCGATCTCCTCTCCCCTCTCGGCAGGGCCTGCAACATGAGCATCCCTGACTACTTGCAGTGTGCTGAGGACTATGAGACTCTTCCCGTGGTTGTCAAACCAGTGGGGATCATCTCAGAGGAGAATTTCTTTTGCATCTATAAGCGAATCTCCTTGGTGAGCCAGATCAGCCCGTGCAGCTCCCAGGGCGCACTCTGTATGCACTACAGGCACCACTATGCACCCAAGAATGGATGGAGCGTCTTCCAGACCCACCTCATGGTTGTGGGCCTTGTCACCTTTACCGACTGCCTCTCGGCCAAGGCCTTCGAGAAGCTCCACGTGCAGAGGAGCTGTATGGCACCACGCTTAATGACTCTCAGCTCTTTGTCTTTGTGCTGCATGGGGAGGTAGCCAAGCAGCCGCGCACCGAAGTGGCCTTCAATCTACGAGTACTGCTGGGTGGTGGAGAGGAGGATCGAGGACTTCACTGAGTCATTCTTCATCTTGCTCAAGTCCAAGTGGCTGGATGGGGCCCCTGACAAGTCTGGGGACAAGATCCCACTCTGCATGCCGTTTGAGACGGAGGACTTCATGGGACTGGACACAGACTGCAGGTAAATTTACCTGGAGGCCAGTCCACCCTGGCTGTGTGCCGGGTTTCTTCTCTCCATCCAGAAAGGGATCAGCACGGAATAGGACTGTCTTGTATCCAAGGGGGGAGGGAGGTGCAGCCCGCCGGTTTACAGACATTTAAAAGTGAATCCGCCTTTGTTTCAGAGAGATCCTTTTAGTGATAGTGTTAGAGCACTTACTCCTGCTTTTCAGCCAGGACCCTGCTGGGACCCCTGGAGTTGCTGTTCAATAGAGTAGCCACAGCCACTGATGCTAGGAGCACTGGGGAGGAGGCTGGTCTGAGCTGAGATGTGATGTAGTTCAAATGCACATGAGATGCTGAGGCTTCTCTAAGAAAAGCATATAAACTATCTTGTAACTTCCTCTATTGATTACATATCAAAATGATAGTATTTTACATACAGTAGATTATGTAAGATATGTTCCTAAAATCAGTTTCTAGTACTTGTTTTTTATTTGTTGGTTTGTTTCTTTGTTTACCGTTTTAAATGTGGCAACTGGGAAACTTTCTTTACATGGCTCTCATTTCATTTCGGTTGGGCAACGTTTCCTGGGACAGTCTCATCCTTTTGCTTATAGATGAGATGCTGAATCCCGAGAGGCAGAACGAGGCGCTGGTTGGGCTGGCTTGGAGCCAGTGTCTCCTGCCTCCCAGGCTCAGCACCTGTTCGGCTCAGGCCCTCTCTTCCTGCCCGACAGGCAGCATGCCATGTTAGGACATCAGAAACACCACCAGGGACCTCCGAATGAACTCCTTATGCAGGGAAAGGCGTATCACGGAGTATGGGAAAGAGCAGGGAAATATGTTCATCCTCACGTTGTCACTGTGATTAAGTCAACGGCCCCACTTTGCCTCGGAATTACAGACGAGCTCTTCTGGGCTGCCTAACCCCCCAACTTCTGCTCTATTTCCCCGTGTATCTATTGTGCTGTCCCTCGAGCAGAAGAGGGTGAGATGCCTTTGCCGAGAGGTGGTCCCCATTTGCTGGGGAGAGTGAGGGAATCTGTGTCCCCCCGGCCTACGGCCTCGGTCCTTGAGTCTGGAGAGGGCTCATGGCGGTCCAACAGGTGACGGTCGGACGACCTGGCACATGCTGCTGGGCCCGCTGTGGAGGCGGTGCTCTGTGATTCTTGAACTTAACTAAGATCAGATTCTACTTTCTGGTTGTTGGTAAGTTGGGGGAGAAGATGCCAGAGAATTGATAAAAAGAATATCCAGAACAGCCCTGTGAGTGATAGGCAAGAGGACCCGAGTCCCACCTGCATGAGGTGCCTAGCGGGCTCTGGATGAATTTTCTGTTCCTCCCGGACATGCTTAAGGAAGGGACAAGTCATGTCGTGGCCATGATCTGTTCTTGTCCTCACAGAGCCCTGTGATATACATGCCCGCGCTCCCCATCTGCTCCTTGGAGATGAGGTGTCAGGTTTAGGAACCTGGGGACTGCTGAGGGCACAGCTACCAGCACCGTGCTAAACCGAGGCTGGCTCCGTTCACCTCACATGTCACCTCCTGCTGATCCCCCAGGCGTCAGTCAAGTTAGGTGCATCGGTGCAAAATAAGCAGGGACCAACTTCTCCCCCTGGACAGACTGGTGGGTGAGCAGTGGAAGCCTGGAGCCCTGCCCCAGCCCCCAGGCCAGTGCCTCCTCTTTTGTCACAGGAGGCACTGGTGACATTTTTGCTCAGCAACTGCTTGGCTCTGAGTTTGCGGGCCAACCAGAGATTTCCTGCTTGTTTTTGCATTTTGAAGTCTGTCCGTGGGATTTGTAGGAGTAGCTGGATATGTGCTTAGCCCATAGTGGTTGACACAGTCACCATTGTTTACCCAGAACCTCGTGTACCAGACATGGCTCCCGGCATCAAAATATAGCAGCGCATTAAACCTCCCTCCTGGTGCGTCTGTCTGTTTTGGTACCGTAAGGTCTCAGCCAGCATCTTAACGTCAGTGAGTTAACGAGGCCAGTGAGCTCGGGTCAAGCACGTTCTCCTCCAGTCACTTTTACTCCATTGTTGCTTTTACTATTCCGCAGACATTAATTTTTTAAACAATGCTTTGGTGCAGGAACAGAGCCTAATTCTCTCCTGCTACTCTTGGTGGAAGTGCGTAAAACTGTCCAGCCTGAAATGTGACCACAATTTGTAGCTTAAGACCTGCCTAGAACCATGTATGTGGAGTTTTGGTTAGGGGCGCTGACCACGTTGGGGTCCCCCGGCAGCGCCGCTCCCCTCAGGCCCCTGCTCTCCCTGGAGCAGGAGATGAGGGTGGGTCTCACCATCCCCGCGTCCCTGGCCTCACACACTCACGTAAATTCTTGTACGTGCTGTCAAAGTCATTTTTGTTCTTGTGTGTTTCTAATTTTCTCTTGTTCCTCTTTTCCTTTTTCTTTATTCCTTTTTCTCTTGTACTGCCCTGTGAGCATGTTGTTGCGTCTGAAAATGTGGGCTGTGCACACCCTGCATTGGAAATAGCTAGATCGCCCTCCGTGCTGTCTCCATCGCTTTAAAAAGCAAAAACTTAATAGCTGCCTTGATCCATGTATTATCCTTGTCATCTTTTTATTTTCTAATTTTTTTTAGCACATCACCCACTGGTGTTTGATACCTCTTAAAATCCTTGCTTTAAGGAACCAGTTTGGTCCTCCTTATATTTGGTGACAAATGCGCCCTTATTAAATTTGTTTGATTGTTTTGAAGAAGTGAGATGCGAATTCATTTAGGCGGCTGCTGAGGGATGTTTTTCATGGAGTATTTAAACTTGTAAAGTCAAATTCTGCAGCATCTTGCACGATTCCTTCTTTTACACACACGTGCTTGGCACTCGGTTTCTGGCTGTCACTGTGTGACGTGCGTGACGGCGCTGCCTGGCCGGCGGTCACTGTTGAGGGATTGGCAGGCTCGGGGTTGAGCAGCTATTGGAGGAAGCAGTCACCATTTTGTTATTTAATTTTTTTTTTTTTTTTGCATTTTACTTCCCGTTCCATTTACTTTACTTTGCCTTCATAAAGGGGCAGAAGTGGGTCTAAAATCCATGCCACTCTTTTGTTCCCTTTACGAGGCTGGTTTATCTGAGTATCAGGACAACATGTCCTTCTCCTAAGTAGCTGGCTCACCTGGATCTGGTGGACATAGGGACTGCTAAAGGGGACCTTAGCTTCCACCCTGCTCCAGCCAGTTTGCATTCAGAGCCGGGTCTGTGGTTTGCCTCAGCAGCCGTGCAGGCCTCCCTGCACCGGCCTTTACTTTTAACCCATGTTGGCAGTAAATAGCTGACTCCGTGTCTGTTGCAGCTGACGTCCACCTCTGTCGGCCTTGTCGTTAGTTTGCGGTAGTGAGTCTCCAACACCCAAGTCAAATGTGAAGGAAGATGCTTTGGCCGACGTAGGACCTTGGATTCTCACCCCCACCATGGTTCATCTCACCCGGTGAAAGTGTTTGGCCACCACCATCATGCTGACCATGAGGCCTTGTTTCTCCTTTCATGCTCTGGTCCAAATGTGGACACTTCATTTTTCACTGAATTTGTCTCGCTTCAGACAGGAGAGAATATCTGAATGAGTCCATCACATTGTGGGTGGGGAACAGATCAGAAGTACATGTCGCAAGTAGAAGGAGTCTAGTCTGTCCGGGTTGGCAAATGCAGGCTGGGATCTGTGATGGCCGGGGTATGCCCTGGACATAGGCCTTTCCCGTGGCTCCCGAGAGCCCAGGGGTCAGAGTGAGAACAGCCTTCCCTGGGTTCCTCCATCCTCGTCTGCTTACTGGCAAGTGTGTCTGTTAATTAGGAGTTCCCCAACACCACGGGCCCTTCTAATCTCAGACCACGGGAGAACATTGAGTCCCTTCTCCTGGGCCTCCTTTGTGAGAATACAGTGCCTTCTGATTTGACCAGTGGCAGGAGATGCCTCCCCCTCCAGGGAGCACCCTTTGGAGTACTGTGACTCAGTGCACCATGCTGTGAGCTTGTGGGGTTCCGGCCGTGGTCCCTGCAGAACCAGACTTGAGATGGGCTTAGCGATGGATATAACAGGACTGATTCCAGGGTAGGGCTTGGGGGAGGGAAGAGTGGAAATTGAATATGACCTCAAACACATAGATGGGTGCTGGGGCTGTTACTAAAATGGGGTGTCTGGGAGGTACCTGCCAGGAATCGAATTCCAGAGAAAATGGCGGACATGAGGCATTTTTAAGATGCCATTTGTCATGTCATCCTAGTTAGGACTTCAAAGAGGCACTCGGGTCTGTGGCCCTGGGGCTCAGGTGAAGGAGCAGGACTAGAGATACACGTTGGGAGTCGTCATTCTTAGCTGGTGTTCACAGCCGCGCATGTGAATTAGATCATCTTGAGAGCTGCAGACTGAGGCTGAGGCGGGGCAGTGCTGTGCCTGGGTTGGAGGAAAGCCCAGACCATGTAGCTTTGGTGTGTCAGTCTGCAGCGTTTGCGATTTTCAGACTAATGCCATTTATCCTTAAGGTGCCGGGGGTTGGGCAGGGCCAGCCTGGAAGAAATCTGAAAGGAGGGTCGTGGCCACCTGTGTGTCTTGGGAAGATTCAGAGTCTGCATGGTCCGGGAGGGTAGACTTCTAAGTAGCTGGAGTTGGAGTGGGGAGAAAGTAGTCACACTCACCTGTGAGGGAGGGACGGAGTCCTTGGGAGTCGCCACCCAACTGGACTCGCTTTCCAATGAACAGAAGGCAATCAGACAGAGGATCTGAGGTGAGAAGAGATGGGCGCTTGGAGGGGAGCCAACCTGGAGAATGGTGCTTGCAAAGTTCTGGAATAGTCTCCCTGAAAAATTGAGTTAAAAATACCCAGACTCTTAAGAACATTGATAGTGACTGGGGAGGAGGCAGTTGTTTTTCTGGCCTCCTAAGGGAAATGCATGTATCCAGGGATACACAGAAGATTCGGGCAGTCTTTTCCAGGGGTTTGATCCTTACCAGGGGGAACAGTGCAAGTTTAAAAGGGGAGAAGGGCAGCGGAGGGAAGCTAGTCAGGCCCGGTGTCAGGTACCAGTCGGCAGCCCTACTTGCGTGTTGCATTCTCATCCATGCCTCCCAGGTGGGCCTTGGCAGTCCCCTTTTGCGGATTGGGAAGCCTTCTCAGAAGGGTTAAGTAATTGGTCCGTTTAGCGGCTAGTAAATGCTGTAGCAGGATTCAAGCAGGGCCTTGTCAGACTTCAAGGGCATGTTCTATCTACTAATTCCGGTACCTCCCTGTTGTACCTGGATTGGTGAATTGGGTCAGTTTTGGAGCCTTTCACAAAAAATACGATTTAAGTGCCTCAGGACAGTTTCACAAAGCTCAGTGTTCTTTGATGGTTCAGAAGCACCGCAGTGATTTTCGGACCACAGAGGTAAGGTCTTACTCCTTGACGATGACGTGGTTGCAAATGACGTACAGGTGCAAAACCAGACTTAGCAGCTTCTGAAGGGAAACTCTCCAGTTCTCCCTTGATCGGCTTTCTTCCACGGGATGTAACTGCTGCAGCGTAGGCCTGAGCTTTCCATATGGAGTGAGGGTTTGATATCCAAAGTTAGCATAAAATGGTCAGATGAAGAAAATCGACGTTGACAATTTATTTTTGGGTTACATTAGTGAAGATATTCTATCAGTTAATGACCCATATATCGAATGAAATTGAGTACAGAACATTGCAATTCTTACTTTCTATTTAGAGTTCTCTTACAGAGTAAGGTTGCCTGCTTTGGAACATCAGCTCCACCACCATGGCACCTATCAGTGTGTTGGTGTCATTGCATTTACGCAGTGAATGTAATCTGTGCTTCCTCAGCCCCAAACACTCCAGTGCAGAATCACTGGCTGTAGCCATCTCTTAGTCACGCAAATACTTCTAAAATTATATGATGCCAGAAAAGAAAGAAGAGGGAGAGAGAGATTGCCTTTATCAAAGTTCCTTTCTATTCTAACTGCAAACTGTTGTTGAACAGCTCTGGTTTCCTTTGGATAAGAATATATACATTTCTTTGCATGTAATCTGGGTTTTGGACTAGAACACCAAGCTCTTGCTGTCTACAAGCCACAAAAATAGTAGCCAAATTGCACACGTGTGAAATAGTTTATATTTTTTCTGAGAAAGAATCCTTGAATTTGGGACTTGGGCTGTGGTTTTTGCTTTTTGCTTCCCCCACCCCTCTTGTAATCTCTCACTCCTTCCCACGTGGCCCCCAAGAGTTCGTGGTTTCAAAGGAGTGGGCAAACACCCAGTTGGTCACCATGTACTGTTGCTATAGATGGAGCCCTGCCAAGACCTAAAGGACATTATCAGAGAGGACTTCCTGGAAGAAATGGGCTCTACATTCAATCTTGAGGACAGAGTAAGTGTCAGCCAGGAGAAGGAGTCAAGAGTGTGCCTCAGGTGGCAGGTGCAGCCCGGGCAGAGGCCTGGAGGCTTGTGGGGTGGGGACCTGGGGAGAGTGCCCTGTGTGGTCCAGGGTGGAGTGTTCCCCTGCTGGTGAGAACCCTGGGGAGAGCCTGGGGTGAAGGGCTTTGGAAGACGTTGGGTTTAATTTGAACAGACACTGGAGGCAGTGAAGGGTGTCAGCAGGAAGTGACCCTCAGGAAAGGTACTTCTGGTTTTGCTTCTGATATTCTACAGACAGAAAGGTCGGGACGGGCGAGAGCAGGTCTGTCTGTCCCTTTGAGACCCACCCCGTCATTCATTTATTCATAACACGCGCACTTCTGTGTGTCTAGGGGAGAGTGGGTGGACCCACATTAGTAAGCAAAATGTATTTGCTTCTTGTGAGCTTAGCAGTGTCAGAAGTTGACTTAGCCTAGAATGTTCTAGGAATAGAGGAACAAGTTGTGGAGGTTGGAGGGAGGGAAGTCTTCCTTGGGAAACAATCAAAATGAGCCTGGAGGCAAGTGGGAAGTAGGAGCAGGACAGTGGGTCCCTGAGGTCACTGGGGACTTGGGAACTGGGGTGAGGCTGGGTGAGCAGTGTCGGGGGCGGGGCTAGAATTCCACCAGGGAGCCTCTGAAGGGTTTGAAGTGGGGTGATGTAATCAACTTTGTGATTTGGGAAGGCTGCCATTGCTCTGTGTGTGTGTGTGTGTGTGTGTGTGTAGCGGGGAAGAGGGGGAGGGTGCCACCAACTGGGGGGGCCTCTAGAAGACCATTCACAGGCTGGGAGAGGGGCGTCAGGGCTGCTTGGGGACGGCAGGGGCAGTGTTGATGCCGGATTTCCTTATGGGGAGGGCTTGTTATCGGGGTCGCCCGAGAGACGACTTTTGGGTGGAAGAAAAGAGATGGAGGCTGCCAGGTGGACTTTCCTCTTCTCTCCTTCCCTGCCTTGTGTGATGATCTTAGCTCAGCCAACTTTTGGAAGAGAAGAGCTAAGTTCCAGGGTAGCCCAGGACTTTCTTGAGCTCGTTCCAGTGAGATCTGACAGGATTTAGATTTCTGTCCAAATCGGCATGTTCACTTAGCTAGAAACCTCCCGTCATTTCGATTTCCATGGGGTATTTATTCTTGATAAATATTGCTTTCTTGGTGAGAGGAAATTTAATACAGTTTTTGGCTTTCTCAAAAAAAAATCATATCTTTAAAGAAATTTAATATTCCAAAGAATAGCAAAATTTAAAAATGATAAAGTAAGGCTTCGGTGTAGTTTCTTTGGTTTCTGAGCTAATGAGGAGTTAGAGTCTTTGCATTACTTAATAGCACATCCTTGTCAGTATTTAAAGAGCTGTTAGTGAGACCCCAGGCCCCACCTCTCAAAACATCATTAAAGTTTGCTCTGAAATAGTGAGGTCATAAAGGTCTTGTTTGCAGAATTCAAACAGTTTGTTTATATTATGCAGCATAGCTCCATTTATAAAATAATAATAGGTTCAAAATTAAGAAAGTGGAAGATAATTGATTTTTTTAAAGCTGAAACATAAACTTTCTTGTGTTAATGTTGCAACTGGAAATTTTGAAAAGAAAAATCCTACTGTAATATCATCTACGTGGAATTCATATATGACTTCCACATTTGTAAAGTAACGGCGCAGTGGTTTTAGAAGTCAGGAGCATTCCAGCTCAGATACTGGCATTGATGGTTGCTGGTTTTCAATGAAAGAGCCTAAATTTGCCTTCTTAGCATTTTTTTTTCTTTTGTAGTGAGAGGGCTGAGTAGTGCTTTGCCAGCATGAGTTTGGGGCAATTTGAGGGCAGATGTCGTGTACCAGCAGTGAGATATTTCCATGCGTTTAATTTTCCGGACATCACCAGGGCACATGTGGGGTTTGTGCATGCAGGCTGGGATGCTGCAGAACTCCCTAATCCATCACGGGTATGTCCTGGAGCTGCTCCGGTTAGTGAATAATTTTCTCTGCCTTGGAGGTAAAGTGGTCTGATGCAGATGATCACATATGTAGTTAAAGTGCTATTACTTGAAATAAGAGAAACCTAGAAACATGGCTCTAACAATACAGGATGAGGGAGGAGATTTGGCTGAGCTGCGTGCAGTGGGGAGTCTTCTCAGGTGACTCCCACGCCGTGATTCCTGCCAATATCCGCCCCAGCCCTGCACGGTTGTCCTGACGAAGCAAGCATGCACTTTGCTCAGAAACGCACTGAATTTCCTTGCGCCTCTGTTTGTTGGCTTTTTTTTTGAAAGCACATCTTGCCCTTTGCTTAAATGCCATCCCTGCAAGTCGCCTCTTACACTCATCCTTCTGGACGTCGTCCATACATAGCTGCTGAATGGATGAACAGAATGTAAAATCTCCATTTAGTGAAATATTATTCAGACATAAGAGTGAATAAAAAAGAAAAAGAGGAAAATGAAAAATGCCACCTCTTCTGGGAAGTCCACTCTGACTGCTCAACCCGCCCTTTTCCCTTTGAAACACAATCACTTATGCTCCACTCTACTCTTTTTGATATTATTTACAACCCTCTTATAAAATTTAATGTTTTCAAAAAAAAAAAAAGAGATGCTGATACCACTTCAACATGGACGAGCCTTGACAGCAGCATTTTAAGTGAAAGGAAGCAGACACACACGGCCACATATTGTTGACTTCAGTGATCTGAAATGCCCAGAATAGGCACATGCAGAGGCGGAGAGCAGGTGATGGTTGAAAAGGGCTAGGTGGAGGGGGGTTAGGGAGTGACTGCTAGTGACAGGGGTATTCTTTTGGGGTGATGAAGTGTTCTGGAAATAGATGGTGATGAGGGCTGCACAACCGTGAGTGTGCAGAAGACTGCTGAGCTCTGTCTCTGGGAGTGCCTGTGGTTGGGGGCGGCTTTATTTTCTTCTCACCCTGCACTCTGAAGAGACATCTTGTGCAGTGGCCTTTCTACTAGTGTGAGTGGTGAGAATCAGAGACTTTGCAGAATCTTGTTTCTTTTTCCCCCCTGCTGAGTGTAGGCTAAATAAGTTTAAGACTGAGAAAGTGCTCCATCTGCAGAAATGTATTTCAGTTTTGCATGGTGTAAAAATCTTGAGAGCTTTTTAATTGCTGAGGACAGTCTGTGGGGGGAAAGAGCACTTGAAGCCTTGGGGAGACCTGGAAAAGCCGCGCATCCCTCCCTGACACGGGTGGAATATTCACCCCAGTTCAGGCAGTGAAGGGCCCAGACCCGTGAGCGGAGTTGACAATCGTGAATATTTACGTGTATCCGCTGCTTCATCTTGGATATTAATTTCAAGCTGAGTCAGTTTGTGGCGGCAGCCTCATCCTACATCAGGAATTTATAGTATCTGCTCTTTGAGGTGAAGACCTGAGAGAGTTTATTATTTAACAGTCTCCCTTGAATTGATATCTCAGATTCCTTTGTCAAAAGCAAAACAGCAGAAATACAGACGTCCTTTAAAGCCAATATGACCTGGAACGTGTTTAGTCTTTGTGCCTCAGTGGCCTTATCTGCGGTTGGGGATGATGATAACAGTGTTTCCCTCAGAGGGGCTGGTGAGGGGAGAGTGAGGAGCACAAAGGGAGGACTTACACGAGATGCTCATGAATGACTGAATTTAGTGCTCTCAGCCTGGTGAGGCCTCAGGGGCAGAGATGTCAGAACAGAGCATTCCTAGCCAGAGATAGATCCGTGTTGGCAGCTGTTGTGATCAGTATCACAACTGTGGGTTATCAGGTAGTTTTAAGACTTGGTAATATGAATTCATGAATAATGTTAGAAGACTAGACATCTCAGATTCAGTTTACATAGTTCTCAAGATTTCCTCTTAGAAATGGATGTTTTTTTCCCCATCTTAAATCTGAGATGAGTCTCTAAAAAATTTCTGTATTCCTCCATCTTTTTGCTTTAATTCTCCATTTCTTAAAAAAAAAGTTTTTAAATTGAGTTAGTGGGGACTGAACTGAGGGCCTCAATCATGCTAAGCACATACTCTCCCAAATGAGGTATAATCTCCCCCCTGATTTTTTTTAAAATTTACTTTCTTAGTATTCAGAAGTTAGAGGCCTCTAATTCTTTTTCTGGAGACTTGTCCATGAACCTGTAAATCTATTATTAATGGACAAAACTTGGTTTATTAAAAAAAATGAATAGAATATTCTGCAATCCATCCAAAAGGAAATGTTCATTGGCTTAAAATGTTTCTCCTTTAATGTGATTTCTCCTTTTTGGTCTAGCTCAATTTATTAACAGACATCCTCATCATCATAATGACCAAACTTGCTCTGAGTGGACACCTACCTAAGGCTAAAATACTTTCCTCATGTTTTACTTCATAGCATGTGTTTGACGGTAGGTATCAGTGTCTCCTTTTTTGCAGCTGAGGGATTGAGAGATGGAGCAGCTTGTCCCAAATCACACGCAGCTGGCGGTGGCTAGCTCGGTGCTGGAATCCAGGCTGCACAGGATGCATTCTTAAATGCTCCTCTAATCAGCCTCCCATTGAGTGGTTACCCGAACTCCTGTGACTCCATAAATGGCCGATTTTAGTGATCTCAGCCTGATGAGGCCTTCAAAGGGGAGACACCAGTGAGAATGTGAGACAGAGTGGCATAAATTAAAATTATACATTTTCGCAGATGTTTAATTCTCAGGTAGTGGCATAAAAAGTTAATTTTTATGAATTTTAGTGCTCTGTAAGCACTAAAAAAAAACATTAAAAATAATTATAGTGCAAATGAGAAGTGGGCTTTGAAAGTCCAACCACTGTTAATGATGTTACTTGTTTTTCTCTAGTGGCCCTTATTGACAGAAATACTTACAAAGACTGAATTGGTTTTATGTAGTCTTAATATGGAAGAAAAGATTGTCAGTGAATATTTTAAGAAAATCTTTATTCTTTTGTTTCCTGATGATGTATATATAAGTTGTTTTCATGGCTTAAGTACATTTCCTCATTTGTGAAATTTGAGTAATATCGTTTAACTTGTCTGACTGTGAGAGTTAGTAGCCTTGTATACAAAGAACCCAAGAGGTGCTTAGTAAAAATGTGCTGTCACAATGACAGATATTTTAGAAGGATCAACTCTGAATACTAAAGAGGGTGGCTTATTACTGATGCATATTTAATATGTATATATATGATATATATGAATATGGCTTAAAGTAACAAGGATTCATTTATTTTTTAGTGAACTATGAAGTTTTAATGAAATCTGTATCATTCTAGTCAGACAGGGACTAGTTAAATTGCCTTAAGCAGACGACCTTGAAGATTATTTACACAGAATGTGTATTGTTAGAACTCAGATGTCATGTTGCCGTGTAACCATCCACTCAGACATTTAAATTCGTTGGATTCTGACATCCACATTGATCATTTTCAGGGAATAAGCTTCTCTCTTTTGTGATTAAAGAAAATTTTGATCTTTTTTCCTGCACTCTTAACAGGTTTAAAAGATCAAAACATTGATTTGATATGTAACTTTTTTAATAGAGACAATAAAGCTCATGCTGTTTTATTATGTAAATAAATGTTTTTGTATTTCAACAAACGTATGATTTCCTGGATTTTGAGAAGTATGTTGCAAGATACTTAGATAACCTACTTTCGGAAAAATACAGGCGCGACTTTTATGAAAATAGGCCTACTACAGATCTGTTCGTTTTTGCTATTTTGCTACAGTGCAAGACATGAGGCCTAGGAGAGATTTGCTGCCGATTGCAAGGAGGACAGATCCCATGTCTCAGTCTCCCCTCCTGTAAAATGAAGTGGCTGGATTGCATTCTTTCCTCTTCTAAGATGAGTTTCCATGAGCCTGTGTCTTTTGTTTATATTCAGGAGTATTAGCAATATCAGATTAAATACAGAGTTACCCTCGCTTCCCCCGAAGCAAAGTGCAGTACGTGCTACAGAAGCTTTTAGTTATCTGATTCTCGTTTCTGATCCTACAGGCAATTTTTGTGTTGCATGCTTCCTGGCAACCTGGAAGGTCTTTTTAGCCATAGGTGGCGCTTGTTGCACCTTCTTACCGTCTTAATTTTCCTGTTTGTTAAAGAAGGCTTAAACAACGTTATTTTGTTTTGATTTCTTTGCTTGATGCTTCAGAATAGCACAATGTCCATTATGTCTGTCTACCTGGAAAAATTGTTCTGCTTATATTTTAGTTTTATTCTGTCATCTCGCTGTGAACATCTCAGACTTGCTGTGTAAACAATGGCAAAATCGGGCTTTTCTTCCAGTGTTAGAAACCAGTGAGCCGGGAACTTATAAAACAGCTAGTAGCGGCCTCTGGAGCACCTTAAAGCTGAAAAGTGTACTGAGTTCCCTGAGTATTGACCCCACTGCTGTGTGTTAATTGGTGGTAGGGGATTTTGTACATATAGGAAGGGGTGTAGTTTTTTGACTTGGGTTTGCGTGCACGCGCTGCCACTGAGCCATGTGAGCCTGAGTCAGTTCGTTGTGAGTTTTTCCCTCGTCTGTGAGACTGGGACGTTGGTATCTGCTTTGTAGAATTGTGAGAATTAGAAATTATGTAAAGTGTTTACCACAGTGGGTATGTCAAGAGGGCTCATAATCTTTAGCTGCTGTTTTGTGTGAAGCCATCATTTTATAGTCTTTGGCAATTACTAAGAAACAGGAAAACAAGAAAAGCTGGTTTTATGATGAAAGATATTTGAGGAGGTTCCATAGTTCCTATACCCATAATTAAGCATCAGCAGAGTCAGAACTGTTACACAGTCACCCTGAACCAACGTTAAGCCACAGAATTTTTTGTTACTTCATATATGTTGGGGCCTAAGGGGATCCAATACTTATATGCATGTTGTCTCCAGCAGCCAACTGAGAGATGACACAAAAGAGTAGGCAGGCGATAAATGTTTTCTTTGTTACTGATGAAGCCACGTTCTCCATGAACTTCAGGGCTGTGGGAAAATGTGTGTAATGATACTGTGTCCCAGAATTAGAGACTCACCCTGTCCCAGGTAGCTCTGGGCCACAGCGAGACTTCCCTTGAGAGGACCTGCCCCTTCATGCACAGGGCTGTTCTGACATTGAGCTGAGCATCCCACGTGCTTCCCAATGGTGACCAGCACTGGAGGGAAAGGTAGGGTTTCACATTCCCTGCTTGTCTCCCCGGAATCACACCTCACCCTATTAGTGTGACGAGGGCTAGCTGTGATCCAGCGGTTAGGGGTATGAAGGGAGAAGCACTCTCCATGGCCCAGAGGAGTGGGGAGGAGGCATCCCCTCCCTAGTTTAAACAGGTGGTGGGATGGAATGGGAGGGTGCTCCCCAAGAGTTTATAAAAGGAGAAATAAGGATTTTCTTTGGGACTTATACTAGCCAGGAAACACAATATTATTAGAAGGGAGACTTGTAAATCTCTTTTATATTAAGTTGACATTTGTTGAACACCAAAAATGTGCTACATTCTTTTCTGAGAGTTTTACAGAAATGAATCCTTCAATCTTCTCAACAAGCGAGTAAGGAAGGTTTGATTGTTATCCCAGTTTTACAGTGTGGAAACTTCGGCACGGAGAGGGTAAGTAAGTTGGCCAAGGTCACAGAGCTAGTAAGTGGCAGAGCTGGTATTTAAACCCTGGCTGTCTGGTTTTGAGGCTCCCAGAGATGGGCTTTGGGTGTTTAGAGGTATCTGCATCCCTGAATTTTGTACCACTTTGCATCAGTTAGCCCAGAAAGGACAGGGAAAGGAGAGTTACACAGGTGCTCACTGTCATGTCTCGGCCACTGTCCACGAAGTGTGCACTGTGATTAGCGTTAATTATTTTCTAGGCAGTAGATCTGTTCGTATAACAGAAATTTAGTCCATTGAGTTAATCTACAAACCCTTCCTGCTCTGCTTCTGTCCATGGTTGCCATGTGACTGCCTGCCTGTGATTGGGCTGTGGAGGAGAAAATGTACTCATGGTTGAACTCTGATATTTCAGTCTGGTTTATAGTTTCACTTCTTCTGTTACATTAATAAGTTTCTGGTTTTCTTGCATCAGTGTGTCATGAGCTTGGTTAATGTGAAACCAGTCCATGGGAGCCCAGGGATGCTAACGGTATAATTTCTGAGCACACTGTTGCACTTCTACCCGTGCAGACCTGGCTGGAGGATGTCCGACTTCCTCACTGATTTCTCCAAACATCAGGGTCCTCTCCCACCCCCGGATATGAGGCTGGGAGCTCTATGAGTTGGCCAGTCGGTGGCCAAGTCCACCAACCAGAAAATGATGAAGTACCCGGAAGTGGGTTTAATAGAAGAAAAGGGCTTCCAGGTAGTCCGATGGGCTGTTCGAGTCCTTTTGTTGAGAAGCTGTCCACTGTCTGTGGTGAGCTGCTGCTTTGCTGTTGAAAAGTCTGGATTAGATGAAGGGATTTTAAAAAGGAGAAAGGAGTGATTTCAGGTGGTACGTCCACACCGGTGAGAAGTGATGGATGACCGCCTGTGTGAGGCATAGACAGAGTCTTACAAACTTCATAAAACAGCTTTAAAAGCTCTGCCATCTGAGTGCACTTCATATGGGGTCCAGTTCATCACTGGTCGCACTGAGAGGGCAAATAATTGATGATGGCGGAAAGGACACGGAGGCATCAAAAAGTCTCAGTCATGTTCCCTTTTTAAAGGATGTGGCACAATGTAATATATTTGAGCTGGTTTTTCACTGAACAATTTTTAGTGTTTTCTGGGACTCCCCAGTGCCCCAAGGCTCCATGCAGCTGCGTGTCCCCTCAGAGCAGCTCTGTCAGCGCTTGCCCTGGGCTGACGTGTTGTCACGGGGAGCAGGACGGTCAGCGTCCACGGCTCCTCCGAGATCCGTCTTCTCATCCGCAATGCCAGGTTGCTCATCCGTGTCTACTTAGTAGGTTTGCTGAGAATCACACGTGATGGTTGTCAGGTGTGATTTGTGATTGTCTCTGTGATTGGCATATAGTCAGTGTTTGATAGAAACCCTTGTTTTTTTAGTATAATTGTAGCAGCTAGATTGCAGTGGTTTTTAGTCTGTATTTTTTATAACTTTATTCTTATTTTTAAATATGCACTTATTTTTATTTATTTTTTTGGAGGTACTGGGGACTGAAGCCAGGACATTGTGCATGCTAAGTAGGTGCTCTACAACTGAGTAATACACAGCCTCCTTGTCTGCACTTGAAAATAAATATTGCAATACACAAAATAGATCTTAAACACCATCATGGGACCTAGATTCTGTATAGACAATTGAACAAGTATACTATTTCAATAAGAATAAATGTTGAGACATACATTTCTGAATCTGTTAATGTGCTTAAAAACGATCATAGGTAGTGATAAACACTAGTATTTGATCCAGTACTTCTTAGGGTCTGTTTTGCCATCGATGGAAATTACATTCTACAGAGAAGGCTAATTGGGTCTCTTTGATATTTGGATGGTTTAGCAGATGATCAAGGCTTTCAAAAGCTGACAGAATTGTATTTTCAACTAACTACAAAGTTATCTTCTAGAAGTTGGAATTCGTAAGCTTGTGAAGTGTCCAGTAATCCAGGGGGTATGTGTCTGTGTCTGTGTGAACGTTTATGTGTGTGATTTCAGGAAGGTAGAAATAAGTTCCATATGGACTTCTGATACCTTTCTCCTCCAGTTCAATGTGTAGGCATATATTTACACAAATAAATTGATATTCTTTTGTCATTTGGCATATTGGGAATAAGAGGTTGTCATACTTGTTTCAGAAGGGTTGGGGAGCATGAGCATAGAAAACGGGAGGAGAAAGAGGCCGGGAGGCACTTCACACTCTGTGCAGGATTTGAGGAACAGTAGCTTTTCTTTTTTATTCTAAAGCAAACTGGCGCTGAATTGTAACATACTATTACTCAGAATTGCTTTTCTGATCAGATACAAGTGCCTCAGATTTTTGAAGGCAACATGAATGGTGAAATGTGTTTTAGGAGTTATCTTTAAAAGTAGTTTTATTTTTCAAGTAAAAGGCTATAGCCTGTTCTTTCTTCCAGCGGTACAAGACATGCTCATTAATCTATGTACATGATCTGTGTGCTTAGTTTCTTTGGTTTTTTTTTTTTTTCTTTTTCTTTATTTGAAATGCTTGTTTTATTGTGGTTTGAACTAATGTTTAAAATTTCTGGATTTTGATGTTTAGAACATGCTGATTTATGAGAACCGTTAAAAACCTGATTGTTTTTTGGTCCTTGTTTTTTGGGGCACCCTATTGATTTCTGTTGTCTGTTAAAGAGGGAAATGCTTCCTCTAGCCTGCAGATCATTAAGTGAATGGTTTGCAGTGTGCCTTTAAAATTCTTTGAATGCATTGAGCAGGTTTGTCCAGTGAATTTTGAATCGACTCATTGTAATGACTTTGCTTTTGTTCTGTGGCTTTGCTCCTCTTCACAAGAATTTGAATTCTCTGTTGCATTTTGTATACGTGTTCTTAACAGGGGAAGAAATTTTGCATTTTTTACAGAGCTGGGTTTTCCTATCCCCTCTGAATGCCATCTATAATTGATACAATTAAAATCTGTTATTGCAGTGCATAATTATTTCATAAACTATTTTTTGGCATAATCAGAAACAATGACAAAGAATGATAAAAAAAATACAAAAACCTACCTTCCTTTGAAGAATAGAAATGAGGTGGTCAGGCTCACGCATGCTTTGTGCCTGACACACATACTCTCATTTCATTGTGTATCATGATTCGGAGATGGAGTTGCTTCAGGTTTGTAAATTTCTGTTTTAACATTTGTGTTGAATTATTTCTCCAGGCTGATGTTTCCTGTTGTGTTTGTGGAAAGAGTAGAAGGGAAACAAATACTTTGTTTTGTTTTCAGGAGTCCTGAGTTGATGAGAAAAGAGTTGAGGGTGGGCTGAGGAAAAGAGTGACACTCCCTCTCCTCCCGGCTGAAATTGATAAACAAATAAATCAATTAAGTGTATCGATATTTGACCAATAGAAGTTAGCGAGCCCAAAATGGATAGATATGCCCAATGGAAATTACTGAGTTCACCTGTAGAATTATGTGCTTTACCAAGTAGAAGCAGCTTAGAGCAATCAGAAAAATCAGTAATATTATGAGATATAAAAGGGATATCATATCTTTTATTTCTGAAACTTTTCTACGGTAAGTTGTGTAGAGCTAAAATTAAGTTTCAAGCACCAGGACTTAAGAGTGTGGGTGGTTCTGTAGGATCGTTATTCACGGATGTGCCTAGACCCTCCTAGAGTGGCTGAAGATGGCAGGAAAAGACACAGAGGCAGGATTTGTCATCCTAGGGTTTCCTCCATAATGGTTCCATGTGAAAGCCCATGATTGGTTTAACAAACTGTAGCACACCTCAGCCGGCTGTGAACTTTGATAAAAAAATATATGCTTAGAAACTGCTTTGCAAGCAAGTGCCTATGCATCCTCACACCAGTCTCCTTGCCTTAAAAAGCAGAGACAATGCTTTGCTTGCATAGTTGAGGTTTTAGATAGCACTCTGCTGGTTGCAAAGCAAGGACCGTGGCCCTCAGCAATAAACGCTGGGCTTGTGTGCTGTTAGATAGTCTATTATCCCCTAAACAAGGACCTGGCTGGTCTGGTGGTCTGCTTTGTAATTCACATATCTAATAATGTATCTTGTTCCCCTCACCCCATGACTTCCCTAAAGATACACTAATCCTTTGTACTCATTGTGGATTTTACAATCTCTGCCTCATCCCGTCTTTCCCGAAGTTCCTCCTTACTATCTCACAACTGTTGATGAATTTTTCCTTTGATTATACACAATAAATATGGGAGCATTTGAGAGGCTCGTGGAGTTGGCTCCCTACTCCCTCTCGATTTCTTGACTTTTTACACAGAGTCTTGAATAATCATTCCGTGCTGGTAAGACTTCTGCCAGCCAGATGCCACAGTTCCAGGTGAGAAGTATGCAGGCTTTATCTCTCCTACCCGAGGGAGAGAGAGGAGAGAATTGAGATATGCTCCCCCGTGGTCCCTTCTTGCCTCAGAGCCACTGCAGTTCACCTGAAGCCTTCTGGCCTCTGCTCAGAGGGCCTCTGTCCCAGGACTGACTGCAGCCTTTTCTTCCCTTGTCAAAATTTCCTTTCAGAAGTTAGTCTCTTCTCTGCAATTCCACCCTGGCAGATGTGATGGTGGTCAGCGTGCTGGTGGGCAGTCATTTGGGGACTCCCAGGAGCCATGCTGATTCTCCTGAGTCTCTCAATCGGGGTTACAGAACAGTCGAGAACCGAAGGAAGCCCATTCACGTGAGGTCAACAGAGCATTACATCACTTTCATTTTATTTTTGAATTTTCAGTAGAGAAATTATTTGTAGCAAACTGTTCCAGAATTTCGGCCGCCTGCTTTCCTCATCATCACTTCCTTGCTGGCTCTGGTGCTTGTTTTACAGACCAGGTTTATTCTCTGGTCATTTCTAGCAGCTGGGCTTGCCGAATCCTTGATCTGCATTTGAAGCAGAATGCTTCTTCGTGATGTGAAACTAATTTTCCTATTTCTGAATATTTCGTGTACACTCAGCAACTGTTTCAAGTGAAATGCTCTTGTCCAATTTCGGTTAACTCACATTTGCTGATCTCCTGCTTTCATGCTGAGGGCAGTTTCTTCTTCCTGTAATAAAATTTAGCAATTTGCATTTACTATGGGAAGGTACTGGCCCGAGGTGCTTTTTTTCTTAACAATTTTAATACAATTCACCCATTAAAATGTACAGCGGTTTTTACTCTATGCCCAGAATTGTGCATCCCATTCAATCTTAGAACATTTTCTTCCCCCCAACAGGAAGCCCCGTATGCATAAGCAGATATTTCCATCTTCCCCATCCTCCCCCAGCCCCAATGAGCCACTCTTCTCTCTCTGTGGATTTGCCTGTACTGGACATTTCATTTAAATTGAGTCACTTCATGTAAGTGGAACCGTCTATTGTGACAGACTTCTTTCACACTGAGTAACGTTTTCAATGTTTGTCCACTTTGTGGCCTGGGTCAGTACTCTATGCTTTGCTATTGCTGAATAATATTCCACTGTATTGCTGGGCCCCACTGTTTACCCATTCATCAGGTGATAGGCATTTGGGTTGTTTCTGCTTTTTGGCTGTGATGAGTAATGGCACCGTGAATATTCCTGTAGGAGTTTTTATGTGGAATTTGTTTTCAGTTCTCTTACGTGTGTGTCCAGACAGCAGAATTGCTGGGTCATTCAGAAACCAAATGTTCAACTCCCTGAGGACCTGCCAGGCTGTTTACCAAAGTGGCCATGCTGTGTTACGTCCTCACCAGCAACTGCTGCCTGCTCTGCTTCCTCTGTGTCCTCATTAGTGCTTGTTATTTTTTTTTATTATAACCTATTGTTGTGGGTGTGAAGCGGTTTCTTCTACTGGTTTTGACTTGATTTCCCTTAGAGCTAATGATATTGAACATCGTTTCATTGTGCTTATTGGCCATTTGTATATTTTCCTTGAAAAATACCTTTTCAGATCCTTTATTCACCTTTTAATTGAGTTGCCTTTTTATTGTTGAGTTGTAGGGTTTTTTTTTTTTTCATTTGGAGATACAAATTCCTAATCAGATAAATGATTTGAAAAAATTTTCTCCTGTGTATTGGTTTTTCACTCTCTGGATGGTGCCCTTTGAAGCAAAGTTTTAAATTTTGATGAACTCCAATTTATCTCTGTTTTCTTTGTTCCTTGTGCTTTTGGGGTATTATATAAAATCTGAGGTATTTTATTTAAAATTTTATATATAAAATAACTTAATTCGTAGGACCGTTCTAGGAGATGGGTGCGGTTGTTGTCCCCAGTCTATGGATAGGAGACTGAGATGCAGAAAATTTCACTGACATATCAGTGTCACAGCTACCCAGTGCTGTGGGAGTTCAGACCCTCATGTTTGTCCCCAACATCTGTGATTTTCACCAACATGCTCCACTCCTTCCTGGAATCGTTAATGAAAAACTGTTTCCGTTTTTGATTTCTTGTTAGTTTGTTTTCTCTTTGGGGACCTCATCTCCTCATTTTCCTTTCGGATATCAGTGTAGATTTATTTTAGGTCTCATGTAGGCAGAAGTATTGCTATCAGTTAACTTCTTTATAACTCACTCTCCGGTTATGATTGTTGCTATTTGACCTAATCAAGTCATGCTTAACTCTTTCCTGCTCATGACACTGAAAAGAGTCATGACTTACAGCATGCTCAAAGAAGAAAGTACTTGATTGATTTCATCTTGCTACCCAATCAAACCTATCAAATAAAAACCCGGTGTTGACACAGATTATATGCCCTCCAGAATAGTGTCACTGTCTCCCTTGTGTTTCATTTGTTTGGTCACAGTGTCTGGATAGCGCCTTGCTGTCCAGCAGTTTTGTGAGGATATGGTGCTCGTGAATCATTGTAAGGACAGAAGTTTGACAACAGACTGTATTGGTCATTTCACAAGGGAAAAGATAATATAGAAATACTGCTCAGATCTATTTTAAAATTAAGCTTGGAATTTTGAGAAGAGTTCAAGAAACCATACAAAGATCTTTTGAACTAATTTTAGATCTATCTTAGACACATTATGGTTACATAGCAGAGTAACTTATCAAGTAGATTTGACTAGAGGGGTGTATTATTGATTTTTTGTTTTAGTTGAAATATTCTATCTGAGATAAAGTAATCAGTGCCTATAAATGCACAAATATGTTTGTATTTCTATGTAATATGGGAGCAGACTTCATATGTTTCTATATAATATATATGACTGTGTGTTTTAATCTGTCTGTCAGTGTTTTTATAGTTTTTCAGCAATGTTGTAACTTCAGAATTGTTCTAAGAAAATCACCCCAGATTCTAGTGCAGTTTGTACTGTGTATCCTGTCTTATGCATGGGATTCCACTGTCCCCTCAGGGAGGAATTTCCTCTCCTATTGAGTTAGTAGCAGTTTTAAAGGAACTGTGATTTCTAGGCCTTTGCTCTCCATGTGTTTGCAGTTGGCTGTCAATCACGATATTCCCTTTCTTGAGTTTTCATTGTTCAATTAGAATTTTTGAAAATAAGTGTTGATATGTTGTATTTGTCTCCCTAGAAACTTGATGTGTTTGTGCTTTTAGTTTTCAATTTATGAAAAATGTAAATGCACCCTTTTTTTTAAGTAGTCCTTTTTCACTAGATATTTGTTTATCTCTTTATAGTTAAAATAATTTTTTCCCAATGAATGAATCGTTGTGCATGTTTTAAAAGATACCTTACTTTTTATTTTTCTTATTCTAACAGGTATATTCGTTGTAGAGAATTTAGAAAATAAGGATAAACACAGTAATAAGTTAAAATGGCCTCTAATCTCACCTGGAGATACAGTTGTAAGGTTTGAAATTGAGAATTACAAGTCCTCTCACGTTGTTCTTCTTTTTCAAGTACGTTTTGGTTACTGAGACCCTCGAATTCCCATATGAATTGTAGCAGCAGCTAGTCAGTTACTGCAGAGGAGCCCACTGGGTTGTGATCGAGACCACGTTGAATATATGGATCGCTCTGTGGAGCACTGACATACCAAGAGCACTGTCATCTGATCCAGGAATGCGCGTGGTGTGTCTGTCCAGTTATTTAGGTCTTCTTTAATTTTATCTCAACAATGTGTAGAGTTTACATAGTATTATTTTTCTTTATTTTTTCCCTTTATACTGAGTAAAAATGTGCAAGGTACCAGAATGAGAACTGTATTATAGCCCCACCACTTGCTGCTACCATGGACCCTGCGGTCTTTCTTTGCCCTCTAAAATCTTGCACAAAATAGGACCTAAGTAACTCTTTATTGAATGAATGATTTTATGATTGCTGAATGATGCTTGAGAATCCTTGTGATGATATCTTTTTCCCAGACTTTCCCCTTTTCTTAACTATGCCCTTTCTCTTCCTTTCCTCCAGCCTGGGTTTCAGCCTGCCTGTGGCATTGATTTTCCCTATCTGTGGACTCTTCCTTTCACTAGTTCACGATAATGTTACATATGGGCTGTGGAAACTTTCTAGATGTCAAGAAAGAGCCAATCCATTGCATGCTAGTATTTTTAGTGTGTGGTATTCTTTTATCGATTGAAATTAAATCAGGCTAACCCCCTGAGCTCTTTTCACCTTCCTATACATGATACTGCTCTGGTTGCTGCATGTGCCCTTCCCCCAGACTTGGTTTTGGAGTTGAGTAAGTCACCATCACTGGAGACCTCTCTTTAAAAGATGAAGAGGACATTTGATCCTTCTCCCTGGTTGGGGACTTGGATGAGATGAGGTAACAGATAAAGAATGGAGCCCCAGCTCATTCTGACCACTGCTCTTTCCGTTCCTTTCTCCAGGGGATAAGAGTACAATTCAAAAATATAAAGATTGTGAGCTAAAGAGATAGGCAAGACAACCGATCATTTATTAAATGTCCTTTCATGACAGAAACAAATGTATTATACACAAAATAAGCACACAAAGCACGGTAGAACCGTGATAACAAACGTGGGTCCGAGTTCGAGTCCTGCTCTGGAATGACCAGTCCTGTGAGATTGAGAACTGGTAGGCCGGCTTAGCGTCTCTCGGACTAGTTTTCTGTCCTGCAGAGACGGGGCTCGCTAGGCGTCCCCCCCATAGAGGTGCTGGGGGTGTAAGTGACGCACGTGGGCAGCCCTAGCACAGCTGCTCTTTCCTCGTAAGTGCAGGAGAGCATAGCTTTTGCGGTTACGGCTTTATGACCCCCCCGTGAAGACTCTCAGTGCTCCTAATGGATGCCTTGTGGTTTGGAGATGGGATTCTCATTTCTGTAAATATCCAAGGATTGTGTTATTGGGCCCTGCTGATTTGAATCTATTCTTTAGAAAGTACATATTGTAGATATATTTTTCAAGCATGCATGCTTTTTTCTTTTATTATTTATAGTTCTACCCTCTCATCTCTTGGTGTGACTTTTCATGGAATCCAGGAAACAGCCCTAAGCCACCTGCCTCTTCACACGTCTCCGTGGCGGTTTTCTTCCCTGACTAGAAGTGGGTTCTGCATAGGGAATTTTCTTTGTTCCCCTTTTCTTGGAGTCTCTCTGTCTGTCTGCCCACCTCTCACCTGTCCAACTGCCCATTTCTCTACCCACTCATTCTTCTGACTTGTTCCAAAAAGCATTTCAGGCAGCTTACAGAAAAACAGATACCAAATAAACAGGTTAGAAAATGGGGCTAAGTTCAAACTGTGAGGCTAGGAGGTGGGCCTGTGTTAGTGTTGCAGGCGTGAGACACACGCGTCTGCCCTGTGACTTATATGATCGACAGCAATAGTGTGCCTGAGGCTCCCAGCAGACACAGGGAAATAGGGTTGGTGGGAGATGCTCACTGGCTGTGAAATAAATAAGTGGCTTAGGATAAGCCCAGCCTTTCCAGCTACTAAGGCTTAGGAGAATATTTTGAGTGTCTTCCAAAATCAGGGTATTGTATCTTTTATTTTTTCAGAGTTCTATGTATAGTTGGTTACATTCTATACCTGGAAATTTCTCCAAAACTGCTTCCCACGTGAGTCCCATGGCTCGGAAATGGGGTGGTTCTGCTCATTGACGGGTGTTGGTCAGAAACATAAAATGACAGCCTCAAAGGAGCCTGGGATTTGTCAGTTATGTTTTGTCAGTGCTGTAGATTTCAGAAAACACTTTCACCGTTTCTCTCCATCTGAGGCGGCAGCGTGTTCTCTTACCAGCATCAGGAGCTCAGGGCTACGGGATGGTGGGGGCTGACTGCACTGCCGTGAAGACAGCTAAGGTAGTTACTGCAGGCGTGGTGCTTTCACGTAGTGCATTTCATGTTCTTTAATAGGTTTTAACAGGTAGTTAATTAACTGTGTTAATTAACATTTAATAAATATGATGCTGTGTTGAAAAGACAGTTATAGTCAGAATATAAGTTGTGAACACTTTGAAAACGGTTTCATTACTGAAATTTCAGTAGGGAAGATTTAGTTTATCTTATTTATGCCTCTCTTTAAAAGTAACAGAGAAACAAGACAGAAAAAGCAGAGGATGATTTCTGTTCTTCCTCTCGGCTTGCAGGTGCCCTCACCTCCAGTGGCATCCATCCAGACACCAGCACTGACACTGGCCGTGCTCAGAACTGCCTCAGCCTTGAAGACACAACTGGCAAATAGAAGGCGGCCACGCCCTGTTACAGCAGGTGCTCTCACTTTGTGGGTCCTTATGTAACTGCGTGGTTTTAATCAGGATCGCCCGTTCTACATTGTGTGGCGCTGCTGCAGTGTCTCCTAGTTATTGTTTCTGTAAGTACTCGTGTATTTTTTTCAATGTGTGGTAATAGACATCTAAAAATGCTTTTTTTTAGATGAAAAATAATGTGTATTTAATATAAAAGTCTGAAAAAAGGGGCAAAAGTTTCTATCCTGATCCCACTACTCAGAGATAATAATTAACAATTTAACATCTATTTTCTGTTCTTTTCATCATTGTGTATCTCCTCTGTCATAAAAACCAGTGAGCAATCTGTGCCTTTTTCTGTGTGGAGACCTCCATTTTCCATTGTGCTGATTTCACGTTTTTCTACAATATTCTATCCCCCCTAGCATGATTTTTAATGACCAGTATAGCATTCTGTCTTGTGGAGGCATCTTCCATTTTAGTTCGGACTTAAATAAACTTTGAAATTCCAAGTATACTTAACTGAAGTACTGAAAAGAGAACTGTGGTGGTACCAAAAAGCCCCTACATCCATTCCCCTTTTTTCCTGAGAGTAAAAACTGCTGAAAATGTGGTGTATATATGTCATGACCTTTATGCCTATGTCATATATATATACACATTCATACATACACGTATATCAGAAATCTATCTATATGTGTGTGTATATATGCTTTATTGAAAAATAAGGCCATACTATATGTTTTCTGCAGCTCAGTTTATTCACTCAGGGGTATATCATAGACTTCCTCCCACTCCAGACTCACCCGGTCCTTTCAGATAGAGTAGTGGGGTCTCCTGTTATGTAGGTTTGGTCTCTTGTGCAAGGACACCTTCGGTGGGAGAGTACTGTGGACAAGGCCTTGGACCACGCCGAAACGCTGGCCCCTTAGTGCCTACAGCTCGCCTTGATTTACGGCATCATTGTCTTCATGGTGGATACTTAAGTTTTCTCCATTTTCCACTGTCAGAAATGGTGTTTGACTTTCATCCTTCCTTTACAAACATTCCTGTGACCATGAATGAGTATTCCTTTAGTTAAGTTTTCTGGAAATTCAGTCCCTGGATGTGACAATTACATACATCACAGGCCACTTTCAAGTGACTCTAGAAATTGCTTCTCCTGTGGGGAATGAAAAGATGTAGAATAACTTATGTAACCAATTCTCTATCACTGGATATGATTTCACTTCAGCTTTTCTTCCCACCATTGTAAAAACTGCTGTGTAAATGCTCTGATGAGTACATGTTTTTGAACTGATCTTTTTTTCTAAGTGAAACGATTCCTAAAAGTGGAGTTCAGTGTGTGTGTACACACGTTTTTCAGAGTTTACATATCCATTGATATGTCGTCTTCCAAAAAGTTCGCTAACAGTTTGTTCTCTCAAAGATGGACACTAGCTAGAATATCTTTTAAAAACATTTGCCAATAAGATGAGCAAAAGTGCTTTTTCTTTGTTTTAGTTTGCACTTGATGACCAGAGAGGTATTGAGCATTTTTCACTCATTAGCCATCTGACTTTTAAAAAGTGAATGATCCCTTTTGTCCTTTGCACACATTTAAGTGAGGGAGCTTCTTGTTGCTTTGTGACAGCTCTTTGTATGTTATGAACATTAACCCCTTGTCTTCATCAACATGTATCACAGAGCTTTTACTTGTCATATCTTGCCTTTCATTTTGTTCAGTAGGTTTATTTTTGTTGTGGCCCAAAATAATCTTAAGATAGTAAATGTCTTCTCTTTGGGTTTTATCCTTGATTTTATTCTTAGAAATACTTTCTTATAATGGTATATATCTCTTCTGTAGGTTTTTCTAATCTCTAAGATGGAGATGATAATAGTACTTGTTATAGAGAGGAGAAGTTGAATTAATATGAGCAAAGAGTTATATTTGCTGTTATTAGTACTTTCTAATATTTACATCACTATCTCTAATTTTTCTTGTGGTCATTATGACTGGAATAGAATTTGTTTTTTCCAGGTGATTCTCTGATTGTCCCAAGACAATTATTGAATTCATACTTGGCTCTTTGATTTGAAATCCCACCTGTAAAAAATACTTACGTATACTAGAGTCTCTTTTTGAGCTCATGGTTTATTTCTGTCAATCATACTTTCTTATTCCAGTGCTATATCTAACATATTGTAAAAATTTATTTAATATCTGACAATGCGATTTTTTTTGATTGTTTTTTCCATCCCTAATTTTCTTGGCTAGTATTATGACTTTATTATTCCTGAAGAATTCTAAAATATTTTTTTCAAGTTAAAAAAAAACAGATAAGAGTTGTTATGGGATTTTTTAGTAAGTTTTGAATTATATTTCGGAGAACTTACATCTTTACAAAACTACTTTCCTCCATACAATATGTTGATGTCTCTACATTCACACCTCTTACTTTACCACTCAGTACAGTCCTGTACTTTCTCCATGTAAAACATGGGCATTGTTTTAGAGTTTATTCCAGATTATTGTTGATGTTTTTGTTAATTTTGTAAGTGAAAATTTTTTGCTATTATATATTTTAACTGTTCAAACTGACACGTAGGAAGGCAGATTCGGTTTGTAAATACTCACTTTGTAAATTGTCATTTAAAATTGTAAGTATTAAGTACTTGTTACAGAATCCTTTCTTTTGTGTTTTTAAAAATTTGTTTCCAAGATTCTCAAAATGGTCATAGCTAAGTAGTATAGGTGGGGAGACAGATGGAGAGAGGTAGTGTGGCTCATGTACAAACTGTGAGCAGTTTCATGGCTGCCTTTAGGCTGGAGAAGCCCCAGAAGAACCCAGGTTAGACAGGGGGTGGCTTCGTATGCACTTGAAAGCCTGCTTTCCTGCCTGTATGGTGAAGCCTGGTGGGCGTGGCAGGTAGGTGATCAAGATCAGATGAAGGTCATTGGCTGCACAGAGCGCTGTGTCTGTGAGAACTGGAGACCTCTGCCATGGGAAATGCTTGGTGCCAGGAACAATGCAGGGGAGCTGGGGAGCCTGTGTGTTAAGGATTTTCCAGCCCTGGGAGTGGGAAGATGAGATTCTGCATTCAGATCTGAGTTTGAATTCATCCTCTCTTGTTTACTGGTCCTCTGACTTTTGTCAAGTTATCTACCCTCTTTGAACTCCTGTTTCCTTGTCTCTCAAAACAGGAGAATTACAACCTGCTGCTAGCATTTGTTCAGGGTAAATTATCTGTGACTACAAGATGTCACGTATAGTCACAAGCTCAGTGAGAAATAGGCTGTCGCTTCTTCTGCAACTCAGTGCTCGACAAGACATCGGGAGAAAGACAGTTCCTAATTTGTATGTTATGCCAGTAGGAACAAAATTAATGTTTTGCCTTTCCCTAGCAGTATACTTACTCCTTTGCTTCATTACCTCTCCTCCTTTCCTTTCCCTTCCTCCACCAAAAGATCCTGAGACTCTCTCAGAACACTAGATTCAAATTACTTTAAAAGTTGGCTCATTCCCTAGAAATGACAGTGACATAAAACAATCTGTTCACATCCCAGACTTGACTGTATTTGATTTACACACACACACACACATCTGGCTACCTCTCATTTCCTGAGGGAGAAGGACCACTTTTTCTGAGTTTTCATTCACTGAGCGTGAGAGCAAAGTCTCTTAAGCAGACTTTCTCCTGGCTTCATGCATTGTTTTTTTTATTGGATTTCTCTGTGGCCATAGAATTATTCTCCTACTAGAAGAGAGGAAGTGGAGACATAGAGATTCTGCTTAGATATTGGTGTCATCATATTTGAGTTGGAAAGGACTTAAGACAGCATAGAGTCGTAAATTTTTATGGGTGAGAATCCATGATGGTGTAACTTGGACAAGAACCTTGGTTTCCTGACATTGTGTCCACATGGATGAAGAGGCAAATGGGTGTGGGATGGCAGGTATCCTTCTTGCTTGAGTTCCAGGGTCTTGCTAGTTTTCATTGCTCAGCTGCCTTTAGTTTATGTCCATGTGGCCTCTCATGGGAATGTCACTCTATCCTGATAGATTGAGTTTCTTATCAGCAAAAAGCTCTGGACCCACTCACATTGCCCAGAGTTTTTCTGCTGACCTGCTGACACTTTATGTAAATGAGACCTAAGAAAACTGCTGGATATAAAACCCTTATTTTTATCATTTGCCCTCGAATTCCATAGGAAATGGGTGCTGTCTCAGGCTGTCTAAGGCTTGATCTGAACAAAGATAGGGTGATAGTTTGTGCTGCTGGACCATCACAAGTGGAATGGGATTTCCACCTTAGTTTTTATAATCAGGCAGACGAGTTGAAATCTTGCCTTTACCATTTAATAGCTTCGTGACGTTGAGGAAGAAAGTTTACTTTTTTGTGTCCAATTTTCTTTATCTGTAAATAAGTTCAGTGTTTATTTTAGGGTTTTTGTTTTAGAATTGAATGAGCTAATTGCCTCACTTATACCTAAAATACTGATTGCGTGGTTCTATGCTGGTGCCTTGGTAGTTGATTACTAAGGGAGTTGGCAATGAGAATGGGGGTGGGGGACCCCTGGATCATAGAGCTTATATTCCAGGATATGCTTGTAAATGACTGGATTGCAGTGGGTTTTTAGTAAATGTCTATTCTTTTCCTAATCCCCATTGATTGTATATATATATTTATACTAATATGTGAACTTTTTTTGTTGCAATTTAAATCTCTTTGTAGTATTTAAAATATGTAGCTATAACAAAAATACGTGAAATAAAATGATTTGATTTTTATTTTCCTTTCAATAATGAAAACAAAAGAAAATAGAAAAGAAAAAGTTTTGTAGGACTAGAAATAATTTTATTTCCATGGAATCAAGCCTTTATATTAAGTTTTTTGGTTTTGTTGTTAAATGGCATGTAAAATTAATAGGTTGTGACTTCAGTGTTGATAGCTAGGTGAGTTTCTTGTTATTGTTGTCTTTGATGAATTATTTTCACTAGATCATAAATGATGTGCATGCTACATATTGGAAATGAGGAAGAAGTGGAGACATACTAACTCCAATGTATTTTGTTACCGAGTCCAAACACATTCTACTTGCTGCATGACAGGCCAATAAACTGGGAGATGAGGTGTTGGGGCAAGGAATAGTGACTTTATCTGAAAAGCTGGCAGACGCAGAAGATGTCAGACTGATTTCCTGGAGAACCCTCTTCCCCAAGTCAGAATTCATGCTCCTTTTATACTGCAAAGGGGAGGGGTGTGGTTGGTTGTTGCAAACTTCTTGCTGTACGAATTGTTTGTCCTTGGTGTCCTTTGTCCTTGCAGCTGTCCATGTGGGTGAAATCATGGTGCCCCTTTAAAACCTTCAACAAAAATAAGGTTATTCTTTATTTTGCAACTTGAAACTCTCTACATAAGTGCAGAAGAGCTAACATCCTTAAAGATCAGAGCCCAGAGAATAGGCTCTCCTGTATATTTCAGGCTAAAGTCAACTTTCTTTCACAAAAGGTGTAGAGCTAACTAGTCTGAGCCTAGAAAACAGGGCAAAGGATTAAAGCCAAAGGAACAGATCCAACACGGAGTCAGATTTCTTCTTTCCTATTACAATTTCTTTTTCCATCTCATAAATAATTTTAGTAAGAAACATAAGCAATTTTGTATTTTTGCTTCTTAATAACTGATAAGTGGGCTGACTACATTTTTGTGAGCAGGGATGCTGTGCGGGCCTTGGGGTCTCAGCAAACTCTTGTTGAGGGTGGTTGACCCCGCAACATGTCTAATGCCCCCAGGAGTGTTGGTGAGGGTCCCCCCAGCCTGGGGCTCTATTCAGGAAACAGCGTATGGGCATTGCCCTCTGGAGACCTCTTTTTCGGCTGCAGGAAATTTTTTCAGATACTGTGATTGAAAAATCACTCCAGCTGGGGATAATTTGGGAAAAAAGGAAGAGGAAAATTGTTTGGAGTAGAGTAGAAGAGAAATGCAGAAGATCAGGGAGGCTGGGGGCTTGGCATCTGGGCCTAGGGAGAGAGGGGAGCAGAGGTGTGGAGGGGCCCGGCTCCAGAAACAGCTCCTGCACCTGTCCCCGCACCCAAGCCACACAGCTTTTAATTGGCCTGGGCCACTCTCCTGGCTGGATGTCACCCTGGGCAGAACCTTGAGAACTGAAGTTGACAGGTAGGCAGCACTCCCCTAGGGGGTCACTGAGGACTTTGTTCAAGTCCACAGTGCCTTTTCTGGTCATGTGTCTTCACTTGCCCTTTATCTCAGGATCTGAGGAGCAGGAGCAAGGAACTCAGGGAGAGACATCTGACTGTGTTAAGAGAGGACAGACAGAGTGATACGGGAAGCGAGGACAATCGCAGCAAAGTAAAATGACTTCACAACTATTGCATCAGACCTGCAGGTGTGAGAGAGCCTGAGCCTGTCTCAGAGTGCAGGGGACAAGCAGAAAGGAATGGTAAAATTTCCACTGACAATTGAAATTTTGCCAAATAGCCTGCTACTTTTGGTTGTATCACTTGAATGAATGCAGGTGTGTTTCTGTGGGCATTTATAGGTTCACTCAACCCCACCAGCCCATCTTGCCCACATCAGGGGTGGGTTTTCTCAAGCACAGTGCCCTTCCTGCTTTGGGGGGCCACGCTGCGTGTCCTCGCCTGGGGCCGGGCTGCTGCAGGGCGCTGAGTGCCCGAGGCGCGCCCTGCGAAACACGACAGGAACACCTCTGCTCTTGACTGAGGGCCTCCTTTTCCCCCTGCAGTGTTAGAATGCCGGTGACTCAGTTAGAAGCGTGCATCCAAGCGGTTCTTCCTTGTCATCACCATCTGGAAGTGGAACCTGAATCTTCTGAATTTCTCCAGAATGTGGTTGACAATCACCTTCGACAAGTGGTTGTGTGTCCTCTTACAAGTGGAGGTTTTACTGCCGTTTTCCTGGAACTTACTCACCACTAGTCCATCTGATTTTTCTGTGCTAGGATTCAGTATGGCCTGCTAAAAATTCTGCAGTCAGATCTTGAAACCCTGATGAAGAGGATTATTTTATTTTTTATATGATAGTCTTTTACTTTCAAAATTCAGAATTTTCTGTTCTTTCACTTTTTAGGGTGGATTTGGAGAAACAACTTTGCTCTTACTGTCCTTGCGACCTGTTGCTTTATGCCTCTAACCCGTCTTCTGTCACTTTTTAGGCGGTTCTATTCGTGACCCTGTCCAGGTTGTTCATATTATAAAACATAAAGTCTGTGAAAGTACAGTTCCTTTTTTTCTGAAAGCATTCCACAGATACCACTGAAATCTGGGTGTGGTTTTAAGAAGACAGAAGTATTAGAACATGTACTTGCAGGTTGCTAGTGCAAAATCCCCAAATCAAAAGTCTAGTTAAATATCTAACATCTTTCTAATCTACCTTGGATTTGTATGGATAAGTGAAGCAGTTTGCTAAGAACTCAAGACCAGGGTTAGAATACAGGCTTGTGTAGCTCAGCAGGTCCTCCAGAGGTGATGCTCTGCCAGAGGGTGGGGCTGAGGGGAGAGGCCGGGTCCTCCCCTCCCTGAGCTGATAGTTTCATGGCAAAGACCTTCACCAGGTGAAGAACTTGGAGTTTCTTCTAAGAACAGTGGGTTTGAAAAGAGTCTTAAAAGCATGGGAGTGACAGAATCCCATTTGTGTCAAGTAGGGAAAAGTGGCTGGGGGGCCACTGGGAGACTCATGATTCCATGTGGGAAGTATTTGTGGGTTCCACCTGAGAATTGGGACGGTCAGTGGGAAAAAGCGAACAGATTGAATTCATGTTAGATGGTAAAATGAAAGGATGAATGATGTCTGTGTGGGTAGGATGGAGTAAGGCCAGGGTTTTTGGGTGGATTAGTATGGTAAATGATGGTCCTGCTGTGCTCTGAGGAGGGGAAGCTGCAGAGGGAGTTCTGTGGGAAAACTGATGAGTTCAGCTGTGGGTAAAATGAAAGGCTGTTAGATGTGTGGTCTGGGAGTTCAGGTGAGAGCCAGTAGTGGGTAGGGGGCAGGGGAGAGAGACCTTCAAATCATTTTACCTTGTGAATATACAAAAATGTGTGAGTAATACACTTATGCCTCTATATTCTGGATTTAAAACCCATTAACATTTTGCTATATTGACTGCAGAGGTTCTTAATTCTTTTAATACAAATAAAATAAATAGAAGCAAAATAGTGGAGTTAATGAAAATCTTAGAGTTGACGTGTGTCCTTGTATGTATTTTGATACCTCATCTGTTTATAACCATAATCTATTAAAAGTTAAGTAGTTTAGCATAAGAGTTAAACAGAGGGACGTGACACTGTTGGGGGTTGAAGCTGATCTTCTCGGGCAAATTATGTCGCCTCTCTGTGCCTTAGATCCATCTTCTGTGACTTCCCCCGGGCCCCTCATCACAGCTGATTTCCTAGATTAGAAGTTGGGAGGGAGGCTGCTGTAGGGAGAGAGAAGTGGCAACTGCCACGGACCCTGACGAGAGAGACAAAAACAGATTAAAGCCGATAAACTGAGTACAAACAAATACCCTCCAAAGAGAAAGAATCCCAAAGTCTTTTGAGCCACTTAGCGTAAGGGAAACAAAACCACGTGGACCCAAACTTCTTGAGTATGTGAGTATTGTGGGTGGAAATGTGTCATCAGAATAGATTTGAGAAAAGGCGATTTGGTTTCCCTTGATGTTTCCGGTAAGGATGGACAGCAGAAGGGAAACCCCCCCGCTTCTAAAGTGAAAGCTGCTATTTTGTGTGAAACTGACCAAAGGTTGGAAAGCAGTCATCATCATTGCTGGCAAGTGAACAGCCTTCTGGATTGGGTGGGGCACCTACTGTGACTTCCTGGTGACCTGCTGGGTAGGGGCTGGGAGATGGGCAGTAGTTCTGCCTGGTGACCCGGGCATAAACCTGGGCTCTGAAGCTGCTGGTCTGACTAGCAGAACTGGGCACAAGCATTCTTAATGGGGCAGCTCGGGATGTGGCCTGGGACACCTGCCATGCTGAGGGCGAGAGGAAGGCTCCCTTGAGGGGGTGTCCTGCAGAGAGTGGAAAAATCCACCTGCAGGGACGGAAGAGCCTCTGAGCAGGGTGCCGGATACACAGGCATGACTGGCCTGAGCACGGAGGGTTCGGTGAGCAGGAAGTCATACAGTGGCCGGAGCAGCCTTTTTCCTGAGAAACTGGAGGGAAAAGATGTTGAAAAGGCAGCCTGCGGACAGACCCTGTGGTGGGTTATCAGTGACCGGAAAGGACTGGTCAGGCAGGCACGAGAGAACCCTGTGAGCATCCCAGATGGGGCGTCACGCTGAAGGGAGGAGCAGAGTTATACACTTTGCCAATTATTAGCTGTGTGACTTTGAGCAAGATCACCCCACCTCTCTATATATATCTTCATCTGTAAAGTGACAGAGTGACAAGCTCGTGTCATCAGAAGGCTTAGTTTAGCTCTGATCCTCTGTGTCCAGTACTGTCAGTGCTGCCCTGCAAGTTTCTGCAGCGGCTGCTCTTACCCTGAGATGGGAGGGCGTAGAGGGACATTGTAGCACACGAAGGCAGGAGGGGGGTGCTTTAAAAACAGACATGTAGCCGCCTGCAGCTGCAGACATGCAGGCAGTTTGATTGATGGTTCTGGAGAGGACTTTGGAGGCCTTAGCATCGTCTTAAGACTTGCTTTCCCTTGGGGACCCGGATTGCCTTTGCAGATTAATGTTGAAGATTTGAGCTTCTGGAAAAGCTGCTTTCAGAGATGGGTATATATGTAACATATCGTCTAAAATAAAATGCTTTTATTTAATGTGTGGGACTTTGCAGCTGTTGGGAACAGCTCTTTTGGCCTGGTCAAGGAGGACACTAAGGGTCAGCAGAGCATGCGGGAGGGCAAGAAGCTCGCAGTGCTGCTGCGGGGTGTTCTCCCCAGTAGGGCGCTCTGCTGAGTTGACTCTTCTCTGAGTTTGGTTGCCAGATGAGCAGACAGCAAATTATTGAGTTCTGGTGGGTTTGTATAATGACAGGAAGAAAGAGGGACCCGTAGTTTTCTGGACTAGGACAAGCATTTTGTTCTTAATCCAGTGTGTTTCATTGCGGATTTGATGAGTTGTGTCTGTTCTGGATCTGATTTGGGCTAATCTGTATATTTGGAAAGGAACCGATATGGAATTATTGCAGACACCTTGTTCTTTAATGAGTCCTGTGCAAACATAAACACGGATGAAGCATACGTTTGAATTTAGTGGTGTAGGGAAGGGTTTCTGCACATTACAGGTGAAGGCAAGGCAGAATTCCTCTTCTTTGTGGGCAGGGAATTGGCTCCACCTGTTTTTTCTGTAACGGCTTCTGAGAGCAGTTTATGGTAATTAACCAGCATTGACAAATGGTGGCACACATTGCATTTAAGAGGTGGCAGGCTGCAAACTTTTGTATTGGACAGGTGGATTTCACAGAGAAGTGATGAGGTAGATGGGAGAGAGAAGGAGCACAGGCATGGGCACTCCAGCTTCAGGTTTAAATCGGCATTTCCACACCATAGGAATTTGGAATAGAATGTAACCTCACTTAGCCTGTTGGTGAATCAGTAAAATGGGCATGATAAAATTCACTTCTTCCTGGGTTTGTTGTAAGTTGTGTCGACTGAAATAAATGTTCAGCATAAAAGTTTAGAGTTAAGTTTTATTCAGTGAGAGGACTCCAGCGGGGATGACAGCCTCTCAGATTTCTCTGAGGGACTGTTCCAAAGACTTAGGGGAGGAGCTAAGATATATAGGAGATTTACAACAAAGACCAGGTAGTTGGAACAATAAAAGATTGCTTGTTATCTAAAGAAAACCAGATATCTCAAGTTAAAGAATTTAGTGCTTTTATATTTATGGGAGGAAGCTAACATTTGGGCTCACTGAATTCATTCATTTGACAAGCACCTAGCTATCTAGGGCCAGTATCCTGTCCTTTCTTATTCTGAGTCCCCTCAGAGGGCAGCATTGTGAGTGGCTGCAAAGGCTGGGCTGCAGGCCTGTCCTCGCTGGGGGGTGGCAGCAGCCGCTGTTGACTTGGTTTCAGCATTCTTTGTTTACTGACATGGTTGCAGTATTTTCATACACATTGTAGTATTTTCGTTCACGGACTGATTAAGGATAACCTGCAACCTTGGAAAGCAACCAAGATGGAATTACCTCAGTTACCTTCTAGTTTAATATGCCGTGTGCAAACATAAACACGGATGAAGCATATAAAAAAGATTTGGTGGTGTAGGGAAGGTGTTCTGCACACTACAGGAGAAGGCAAGACAGAACTCCTCTTCTTTGTGGGCAGGGATGTGGGTCTACCTGTCTTTTCTGTAGCGGTTTCGGAGAGCAGTTTATGGTAATTAACCAACATTGACAAACAGTGGCACACATTGCATTTAAGAGCTGGCCTGTGCAAACTTGTGTTTTGGACAGGTGGCTTTCATAGGCAAGTGGTCAGGTGGATTGGAGAGAGACGTAGCCTAGGCCTGGGCTCAGATTCAGGCTTAAATAGCCATTTCCTCACCAAAGGGCCTTGGACTAGAGTGTAACTTCCCTTAACCTGTTGGTGAATCTGTGAAATGGGCATGATAATATTCATTTCTTCCTGAGTTTGTTGCAAGTTGTAAACAATATTATAACACACATGAAGCACTTAACAAACTGGCACTTAGCAGTGTTCACTGCGTCCGTCCGCCCCACTTAGCGTGTGTCAGAGCCGTAAAGGCAGCATGTGTCTGTTGAGGACGCACTGGTGGCCCCTTGAATATGTTGTGAATTTGGTGATTTCCTTTAATCCTTGTAACTGTATGTGCCATGGGCAGTTATTTTCTTGGACAGATGAGGAATCACAGGGTAAATAAGACTGTGTAATTTGCCCAAACTCAGACCATAATTTTGGGTGCAGGGTCCTCGGTTCAGCATGGGCCCCTGGGCCTTCTGGCCTCTCCGTTCATCAGGTGTGGGCTCGCCTGTCTCCCAGCCCAGAATATCCAGCAGGCAGCAAGACATACCTGGACCTGTGC
Organism: Camelus bactrianus; assembly: GCF_048773025.1. Lineage (NCBI taxonomy): Eukaryota > Metazoa > Chordata > Mammalia > Artiodactyla > Camelidae > Camelus > Camelus bactrianus. Next base: position 101,403,882 of record NC_133544.1, read on the forward strand.
TTTTTGAGCAAAACCCAGGAGGGGAGGCAGGTACTAAAGGGATAAACATAAAAACAGACGACAGCAAACTGTGATCAGCTTTGAGAAGGAAAGGAACACACCTCGCTGTGCAGAGATGGGAGCTTTCCCGTCGGGGCTGCTCTGGGGGCGTTCATCTCAGCTAAACAAGCTCTGCTGCTGCACCAAGGCAGGAAGGCAGGGCGCGTGTGGCCAGGTAGACTGAGACTCGCTGATCGTACTCATTCACCATTAAGCGACAGCTGTCACGGGCACATAACCTTGTAGACAGATGTTGGCCATAATCATCACGTGCATTGCTTGGTAGTTGTATTGGCCCCACCTTTGAGATGAGGTCATTGAAGCTGGGGAGTTTGCTGCATGCCCTTCTATACTTCGGAAATTACCCCCACTGGTCTTTTAACCTAGACTGGTGTGGCTGTCATGTCCCAGCCCTGTGAATGGCATCACGTAGCTTCTCCCAAGTGACCCAAATGACTGACATTAATTTTCTTAATTCGTAGGAAATGGTATGTGACAATAAGAGAAAATGGTAGTAAGAAATTGGAAAACTAGAACAAAAACCAATTCTTCCCCAGCTGGGGAAGGGTACCCAGTGTCACTCACTCCACTCACTGCCTGGCATCTCCTCCCTGCCGACTCCGTGTTCAGAAGCCAATCTGAGCCTTTGAAGAACATTTTGCCTCGTGACACTGTTGACTAGGACCTGCGACAACTCTGTCCCTGGTTAACTCTCCCTTCAAAGCCATTTAAATTTTATGCAGGCTCCTCAGTTCAAATGTAAGAATAGCCTCTTTAAACTTCTTGATGCAGCTCCTTAGTGAAGATACTGCGAAGGAAAACTAGCTAAAACCTGGGAGGTATGAACATAGTGACTGTAACCTCAGCACTTTGTGAAGTTCAGAATCAGAGGTGTGGGAGACTCAGGAAAGGCTTAAGGTAGCAAGGGTAAAGTGAAAGGACGCAGGCTGTGAGACTGAAACATCTCGGTCCCAGCCAGCAAGGCACCTGCGTTCAGGATTGTCTGTGTGAAGAGCAGGTTTCTCACAAAGAAAGAAGAGGTGGGATGGGAGGAAGAACAGTTAGGTTTTTACTGGGGAAGGAAAAAGTGGGCTGAACATTTCCTGGTTGAACAAGATGACTGTGACATGATGTTCTTGTATTTTGGAGGGAAGGGTTTTGTGAGGACAGGCCTAGGGAGAACGCTCTGTGGCTGGGGAGTCAGCAAAACAGAGAACCACAGAGAACCTGGGCGACGCCAGGGCTGCTTCTGTCCCTTAGCTGGGGCCTAAGAACTCCCTTCACAACCCAGTCCTGTTGATACAAGAAAACAGATGTGGGGCATGAGAAGGGCTGTGTCCCACGCATTAGATGAGCCCCTGGGATTTGTCCCTCCAGATGTTGGTCTTTGGCTTCGTGTAGGAAATTATTCAAGAGCAAACAACTGTTGAGTAAACGTAGATTTACTCAGAGAGATACATTGAAAGTCAAGAGAATCGCCACGAGGTGTGGGGGTTGGGTGCTCAGATTAAAAGTAGGTACACACTCCACAGAGTGTGGGCTTTCTCCGAAGAGGGAGAGAGAGGGGTGACCGCGAGGTGGCGCTGTGTTGCTTGTTTTCTTGGGCTTGGTGGTTTCATATGCTAATAAGTAGAAGGACCAGCCTAAGGGCAAGGGGCTGGGATTCCCGGGGAGTTGGCCATTTCCCAACCTGTGACCTTTCGTGGCTAGCCTTGGGACTGCCATTGTGCCTGGAGGCGTGTTATTCACCATGTTACTATTACAATGGGTGTATAATGAAGCTCAAGCTCTGCTAGTAGTTAAATCTCTTCATCCTGAGCCTCAAGTCATATTGGAGGTTGAATCCTTCACCATTTTGATGTTAATTGCTGTGGCCTTCCTTGAATGGCTGTGCTCTGTCCCCTTCCATCCTGTCTCACTATGATGACACAGAGAGAGCAAAGGCCAGGCCCTGCCTGTGCTCCTGCATTTAACAGGGGGAGGGGTGGGGTGGGCTGAGGATGACTCGGAGTGGTGAGAAGGTTGTTTCAGATTTTTGCACGTGGGATATGGGGACCTTCCAGCAGTCACCGCGGATTTATCTCTCGGGCATTATCGCTTGTGTCACTCATCTTTTTCTATTTTTCTTAAAATATTTAATCTAAATTTAATATCAGGTTTTTTTATGAAAGAAATTTCTCGTTTTCTTTTCTTTGGGTCTCTTTTGGAGGGGGGTAGGTAATTAGGTATATTTATCTGTTAGTCGATGCCCTGGGGCTTTAACCCGGGACCCCGTGCACGCTAAGAACACGCTCTACAACTGAGCTCTCCCGCCCGCCCCATCATCTTTTTCTTTTTGCTTTAATGTTACAGAAACCACAGGCCAGCGAAGAAACAAGCACCACTCGGAGGGTTGGAGTACTCAGATTTATTTTGCCAGCGGGCTCAGAGGGGCTTCTGCTAGGAAGCTCTGGGCACCTCCAAGATATGCACATGAGGTTTTATAGGTTTAATTACAAGTATGGGGCTATTAGCTAATAAGGCTCAAACAACAAAAAGCAAGTAATCAGTACACTGGAGCTTATCAATTTGGAACAGATCACGTTACTGACACTTGTTGAGATTGGATTTACGAGTTAGCTTGTTAGCCCAGTAAACTAACACTAAACTTCATATTTACGAGTTAGCCCGGCAGAACTTAGATCACTAAAGCGACACTTATCACACTTAGATTTATGACTTAGCTCGTTAGTCCAGCTGAGCTTTTCCTTCACATCAGCTGCCAAGAATCTTACAGCTGAATTTCTAGTAGGCCTTTAACACTTACCCTGGCTTATTGGCATCCATTTTTATGACTTTACCTCCCCCTGGTTTCATTTAATTATTGAATCTCCATTTTCTCTTCACTCTCACTTTGTCTATTTGTTGTTATGGTTTTTAAGCTGTGTTTAAAAAAATTGTTTAATTTCTCTTTTAGCAGGAGGCTGAAAGTAAATAAATATGTAAACAAACATCACACTTTAATGCTTTTATACATTCTAAGCTGTTTAGTATTTACTTAAAAACCAAATTGCCTACTAAAGAGATAACATTTTTAAATTATTTTTTAATTTTTTATAAAAGTATAGCTGATTTACAGTATGATATAAGTTTCTGGTGTACAATAGATGCACAATTTTTAATGTTATGCTCCATTTATAGTTATTGTAAAACATTGGCTATATTCCCTGTGTTGTAAGTTACATCCCTGTAGCGTGTTTATGTTACATGGAGCAGTTTGTATAAGAAAGTTGGTTATCGCAGAGTCTGGGGCATGGCTGTGTCTGAGCCAGGGTCACCGTCACCCTGCCTGTCAGAGCCCAGGCTCTCACACCTCTCTGCAGGGGAGCGAGTGGAGGCAGCCTTCATCAGCGCTGGCACCACCCTCTGAGTGGCAGTGAAAGCAGTGACTGTCTGTGGACGTGCAAAGTGTTGTTCCAGGAGCTTTAATTGCACTTCTGCATTTAATAATTAAAGCCCTCCTTTAAAGAATCCTTTTATATTTTTAATGAATAATACATTTTATTTTGATATTGATAGATTTCAAACCTCCGGAAAATTTACAGGAGTAGTACAGTAAACGCTTAGATACAGTTCATCTAAAAGGGCACTATTTGTCCTTTTGTGTCTGGCTTATTTTAGCATAAAGTTTCAAGGTTCATCCATATTGTAGCCTGAATCAGTACTTTATTCTTTTGGTTTGATAATATCCTTTTTCTTTTTTTTCCTTATTGGTCTATTTAAAAATATTTTCATTGAAGTCTAGTCAGTTTATAATGTTGTGTCAGTTTCTTGGGTACAGCACAACAATTCAGTTATATAGGAACATACCTGTATTCATTTTCATATTCTTTTTAAACATAAGTTACTATAAGATATTAAATATATTCTCCTGTGCTATACAGTATAAACTTGCTGTTTATTCTATACATAGTCAGTATCTGCAAATCTTGAAATCCCAAATTATTCCTTCCCACACCCTCTCCCCTCTGGTAACCATAGTTTGGTTTCTATGTCTCTGTGTCTGTTTCTGTTCTGTATATAACTTTATCTTTTTGTTTCTTTCTTTTTTGTTTTTTGGTTTTTGGTTTTTTTTGATTCCACATGTGAGCGATCTCATATGATATTTTTCTTTCTCTTTCTGGCTTACTTTTCTTTGAATGAAATTCTCCAGGTCCATTCATGTTGCTGCAAATGGCATTATTTTATTATATTTTTATGGCTGAATAGTAGTCTATTTTACAATTATACTAAAACCTCTTTATCCATTCATCTGTCAGTGGATATTTAGATGTTTCCATGTCTTGCGATTGTAAATAGTGCTGCTGTGAACATTGGGGTGTAGGTGTCTTTTTGAATTAGGGTTCCTTCTGGATATGTGCCTAGGAGTGGGATTGCTGGGTCATATGGGAGGTCAATTTTTTGTCTTTTGAAGAACCTCTATACTGTTTTCTACAATGGCTCCACCAAACTGCATTCCCACCACAGTGTAGGAGGGTTCCCTATTCTCCACAGCCTCTCCAGCATTTATTGTTTGTGAACTTCTGAATGGTGGCTATTCTGACTGGTGAGAGGTGAGACTTGATTGCAGTTTTGATTTGCATTTCTCTGATAATGATATTGAGCACTTTTTCATGTGCCTATTGGCCAATTGTATGTCTTCATTGGAGAAATGTTTCTTTAGGTCTTCTGCCCATTTTTGGATTGAATTGTTTGTTTTTCTTTCTTATTACGTGTAAATCTGTTTACATATTCTGCGAATTAAGCCCTTGTCCGTCTCATTTATTGCAAATATATTCTCCCATTCCATAGGTTTTCTTTTTGTTTTGCTTACTCTTTCCTTTGCTGTGAAAAAGCTTGTAAGATTAATTATTTCCCACTTGTATATTTTTGCTTCTATTTCTATTGCTTGAGTAGACTGCTCTAGGAGAACATTGCTGAGATGTATGTCAGATGTTTTGCCTATGTTTTCTTCTAGGGGTTTTATACTATCTTGTCGACATGTTTAAGTCTTTAAGCCATTTTGAATTTATTTTTGTGTATGCAGTGAGGGAGTAGTCTAACTTCATTGATTTACATGCAGCTGTCCAGTTTTCCCTACACCATTTGCTGAAGAGGCTGTCTTTACTCCATTGTATGTTCTAACATCCTTTGTCAAAGATTCAATGACCAAAAGTTTGTGGGAATATTCTTGGTAATTTTGTTTATCCGTTCATTGATGGATGGATATTGTTTGTAACTTTGGCTACTCTGAATGATACTGCCATGAATATTGATGTGCAAGATTTTATGAGAATATGTTTTCATTCTGTTGGCTGTACAGTTGGTCCGCCATATCTGTAGTTTCCACTTCATGGATCCAGATGGCTGTAAAGGGACTCGAACTTCCTTGGAGTATGTTATCCAGGGTGGGGGGTTCCTGATCCAACCCCCCGAGGATACTGAGGGATAAATCTATATGTAGGAGTGGAATTGCTGAACCACATAACGCTAACCTTTTGAGGAAACACCATAATTCTCCAAAGAAGATACACCATTGTCCCTTTCCACTGGCTGCATATGAGGTTTCTCTGCCTCCTGAACGACACTTATTATTGTCCATGTTTTGATTATAACCATCCTAGTGGGTGTAAAAAGCGATCTCATTTTCATTTTGATTTGGCTAGTGATGATGAGCATCTTTTCATATGCTTATTGGCCATTTGTATATCTATTTAAATCCTTGGCAAATTTAAAAATTGAGTCTATTTTCTTTGTATTGTTCAGTTGTGAGCATTTGTTCTATATCCTGGATACAACTCTCTTATTAGATACATGCTTTGCAAATTTTTTCTCCTATTCTGCAGATTGTCCTTTCACTTTAGATTTTTAAACATTAAAAAAAATTTCTTTATAGGGGAGGTAATTTGATGTATTGATTTATTTTATTTTTTTGCTAAGCACGCACTCTATCACTTGAGATACCCCCTCCAATGTCATTTCACTTTCTTGATGATGTCCTTTGTAAGAAAATGTTTTAATTTAGATGAAGTCCAGTTTATCTGCTTTTTTCTTCTATCACTTGTGCTCTTGGTATTGTATCTAGGAAACCAAAGCCTATCCTAGGACCACAAAGTTTTATACTGTGTCTTCTTTTAAATAGTTTATACATTTAGTTTTTACGTTTCTTTCTGTGATCCATTTTGAATTAAATTTATTTGTTATATAAAATATGGGGGTCCAGATTCCAGATTCATTCTTTTCCCTGCAGATACCTTCTTTTCCCTGCAGATACCCAGGTGTCACTGCACCATTTGTTGAATAGACTCTACTTTCAATGAAGTGTTGTTGGCACCCTTGTGGAAAACTGAATGTAAATGTAAGTTTTTTCCCCCTGGGTTTTTATAGTGTCTCATAGATTTATTAATCCAAACTTATGACAATACCATACTGACTTTAGTACTATAGCTTTTTAGTACCCTTTAAAGTGAGTCCTCCATCTTTGCTCTACTTTTTCAAGATTGTTTTGTCTGTCCTGGGCCCCTTGCACTTCCATATGAATTTTGGGATCAGTTTTTTAATTTTTGCAAAGAAGTCAGCTGGAATTTTGATAGGGATTCCACAGAATTTGTAGATCACTTTGGGGAGTCTTAACATTTTTAACAAAATTGTCTACCATTCCATGAACATGAGATGACTTCCATATATGTAGATCTTGTAAATTTTATTTCGGTGATACTTGAAAATGTTCAATGTACAAATCTTGTAAATTTTTGTTAAATGTATCTCTCATTTAATTTTTAATGCTGTTGTAAATGGAAAGGCTGAGCTTCTTAAGGGTGGGACTATATATCAATTTGTTTATTTCTAGGATTCCCACACAGCAAATACTCTAGGTTTATATTTGCTACATAAATCTTTCCACAACTCTTCTGACCCCCATGTTATAAGAAACCAAGACTCACGTTAATCTACCTGAACACCTATCTGGAAGTGAGAAATGAGACCCTTGGTTGAGGCTTTGTGCAGTTGATACTGAGAGCTTATTCAGGATGGCTTCATCTTAATTTCTTTTAAACAAACCTTTTGGTGTATTTAGTCAGATACATTAAGAACATGGCCTTTTGATGTGCAGAGGAGCTAAGACTATAATTTTCAAATAATTTCGAGTGAGAGTGTTGTTCTTTAAACCTAATTTGCATCAATCTTTGAAGATTTATGTTTCAGGAGCTTTGACTAAAGAACACCTGTCTTTATTCAATAACGACAACTAAATGCTCAAGCAACATGTAAGAGTTTGAGCAAACTACCCCCTCCCCGTAGTGCTGGTTGGCTGCAGCTGTAACTGGAGTCAGCACTTACCTCTCCCAGTACACTTGTGCTGATCTGCTCAAAGGGGTTCGTCCAACAGTTTGTCAGTCTGTTGGAGAAAGCCATAAAACATTGATTTAAGGTTGCTGGAATGCAATATATTCTTATTAATATTAAGTAAGCACATATTGAGTGCTTACTGTATGTTGGGAATTGTCCCTCAGCCTCACATGAATATTATTTCTCTTAAAACCTCACATATTTCCTTGTTATTCACACTTTACAGATAAGGAGACTGAGAATTATGTCTTCTCTCTTTTGGGGGGAGCTCATTATCAATGACGGGAAGTTGTAAGGAAAAAGATATTGATTCATCCTGAGAAAATATTTTTCTGAGAGTCAGCAATGAAGAGGGTGACCACTGAAGAGGGTGATCATTGTTCGATTGAGATGAGCCCCGGGTTGTACGGAGTCAGCATCCCTGTCCTGGACACGGCATGTGTAAGGCTGTGTGGTGGATGAGGCGGCGAGGGCGCGCAGGGGACGCGGATGCCGGACAGTTGGGCTGTGCTCAGGCCTGTGGGGCTTTATCCTAAGGGCAGTGGACCATCATTGACAGATTTTTAGTAGGGGAGTGGGGTGCTCTCGTAGATCACTTTTGTCTTGTAGAATGCTTAGAAACATTTAGAAGTCTCGGCAGGAGGTGATGTGATGAGTCAAATTAGGGTGGCTGCGAGGTGTAGCAGTGTTCAGTTTTCAAGTGGTTTTCAGTCCTAGGTTTGTGGCTCAGTAGCCGTGGCACTTTGGATGACGCACTCAAGGAAGTGAAACAATTTATCTAATCAATTAAAGCAGTGATGTACCGACTTCCCAAGACTGCTGTGGAGATCCAGTGAGATTACATGTGTGCAGTGTGCAGCGTGGTCCCCAGCACAGAGTCAGTGCTGTGTGAGTGCCATTGAGTACCTGGTAGGACAGGTGTGGGTAGTGGGACTCCATGACTGAGGAAATCTGGGCCCTGAACGAGGGGTCCAGTCACATCTGTGAGTGATGGGCCTGAGCTGGGATAGGGAGGGAGACCTTGTCCCCGGACCAGGGGCCCTGGGCAGGACTGCTATTGGAGGAGAACCGTGAAGTCAGCTCTTTGCAGGTGGAGTTTGAGGTGCCCTTGAGACATCTAAGTGCAATGTCACGAGCTCAAAGAGGAGGTCTGGGCCCGGCCTTGCATTTTCCTATAATCTCAATCCCTGAGGATGCTGAGGTTTGATCACTGAACGTGAAGACATACTTTACAGGACAAGTGAATAGTAGTATCATCTCTGTCATCAAAGCTCACGTCTATTTATTCATCACTCACTTTGTTAATTGGGTACTTACAGAGCTCACTTTACCGCCCTCACTTGGGTTCAGGCTCCACAGTAAAGAGCTGGTGAGCCTCCCTCTTTTCCAGAAGAAGACACATTAAGCTGGTAGCATTCTGTACCTCGCCAGACTTAGAATTTTAGTTTGTTGTATTAATTCTATTTTCTGTTGGCCATCTCCTGACAGGAGAGACGTTTTACCTCATGATCATATTTCAATTAGCTGTTACTGAGAATTGATGATCTGATCCATAGTGTATGTATTATATTAACTTTGTACAGTATTTATCATTTTTCTGTCTTTGTCCTTTAATTTTGTATGCCCCTTCAATGTTCTATCCTATTTGGGGCGTTATTTTTTTTAATTAAAAAATGTCTGTTAGCAGTTAAGAAAACAAAAACAAAGAAAAATGCACATGATATCTAAATTTAGAAAATATCTAGTGTGTTTTCTGTCTCGGCAATGGAGTGTTCTAGAATCTCGTGAAAACCTTCATTACACAAGTTACTTGAAATTCTGATTAAGAAATAAAACCTTCCTTCCTCATCTTTCAAGCTGCACAGCTAATTGTCAAGAAAGTGAGGGGAAATCCTCAGAAGCCAAGACAAACCAGAAAGCAGGGATTCTGGGAGATAAGCGAGCCTTAGAAGCCCTGGGGTGCCTGTTGGCTCCTGAACTGAGTTTTAGTTGCCCTGACAGGAGGGCAGGAGGTGAGCCCGATTCCTCTCACACTGGGAGTTGGATGGCTGATCATATGTAAGAGCAAGCCCATCCCAAGAAGCCTGGTTTACTAAAGGTTGAACAAGGAAAAAAAATCCTCAAGGCAAGAAAGTAAGGAATGTCAATATTTTTGGAAGAGGGGAAAAATAACAAATCCATAGTAAGGATATAGTTTAAAGCTCTTCTGCCATGAGAGTGACCACAAACTCCTGGCAGAAAAGCACAGCTATTCCTGGAATGAGAAGTTGTGTTTTGAATGGATCAGTGAACAGCCATTCCGAAAAAGGCCTCCAGAGTATTGTGGATCAAGATACTGGACCGCAAACACCTCTCTTCCAAGGGTCATTTAAATAACCAGAAATGTTTTAAAGGAAAGAAGCCACAATCGTATTTCTATTTATTGACATTACTATATGCTAGGAATTCAGAGGTAACTATGTGAAGGTAACTTAGCATATAAGCTGTGGATGTGCCTGCACGCGGGACATTTCACAGAAGTGACCGGACTTATCTGCAAACATAAATTCCTGCCAAAGGACTCTGCCCATTCCCAGGGGAAACATTGCTTGCAGACAAGAATGTTTATTAGTTCCTCAAAAGGAACAGGCCTGGGAACAGGAGAGTCTCAGTGTAATTAAGATAAGGAAGCCTTAGATGTAGTGCACATGCGTCAACCTAAAAAATGTTTACTCTCTGTGCTTGGCAAGAGTTACTCCTTTGTGTAGATGGTATAAAAAATAAAGGAACCCGAATATCGGGAGACATTTTGCACCACAGCAGCTCTGTGATTCATTTCGTCGGCAACAACTATGGAGTTGTCTCCTATTTTATGGAACTTACTTTCTCTTTGGGGAGACAAACTGACATAGTTGGGGTAGAGGGAGGTGTTAGTCTGTTGCAATTAGCCAGGAGAGGAGATTAAGAAAGCAGTGAAGGGTGGGTAAACTTTAGCTGAGGACAGACAGCCTTGTTCAGTTGACTTTTAATTGCAGGCTCAATGATTAGTCACTGGAGGGAATAGATCTTACGGAGGATGGACTTAGCTCAGGCCTCTTTAGAATGGACAAGTGAACCTGGAGAAAGACAGTCAAATCTGTGCAGACATTGAAGTTCACTTGAACGTGCTGTATCCCTGAGCCAAAGATCGGACAACTAGAAAGCACTTCTTGAAGACAGAGGAGTGGTTTTTAAGGTTCTCCAAGAATGAATCCCAGGGAACCGGGATGGCCAGTTGTCAAACTGTGACTTTGCAATTTGGACGGTATATCCACCAAGGTTATTGGCATTTTATGGGTTTCCATTTCTCGTTAATACATGTCAGGTGATGAGGATGTGGACACACGTGTTTGACACCTTGTCGAGGTGACTTTGGGTTCCTGCCTAGAAGCGCGGTCCCAGCTGCGTCTGCGTCAAACATCTTGCAGCCCATCCCGCTCCTCGGCTCCGTGATCACTGCAGAGTCGTCCCTTGTTAACCTGTCCATCTCCTCTGTGACATCATAACCCATGAAAAGACCGGAGCGTATTAACTTGACTTTCTTAAAGTCAAAGGAACAGATCTACTATGGAGTCAGATTTGTTCTTTCCTAATTCAGTAGTGCCATGGAGAAGGAAGTTTGGGCAGCTTTTTGTAGGGTCCTGGAGGATTTCTCTCTCAGCGTCTGGGTGCCTCTATTGAAAACCCTTCATAGCTGTCTGGCGTGCTGTAAAACCACTCCGCCTGTTTTGCCCTGAAGATATGTTCAGTTTATAACTCATCTCTACTCCTTGGAAAACAATTCAATAAAATCTCAGTTGGTATTCCACCAGCCATGGCCAGGGGTGAGGGATAGAATGTTGCTAATTTATAAAATAATAATAATAATAATAATAATAATAATAAGAATAAGAGTAAGAATAAGAATAAATAAATAAAATCAATAATTATATTATAAATAATAATAAAATTAATAATAATAAAAGAAGTTTTAAAACAGCACTGGGCACATAGGAGAGAGTCAATAAATGCTTCCTGGCTGAAATCAAATTGATGGCTCAGTGATTCCATGGCTGCTGTATTTGCTGAGCTTGTTACTCCTTTGCTCCATTACACTTTTTTTACACTGAAAAAGAAATACATGCATATGGTTAAAAACAATTCAAACAGTACAAAAATACACAAGTGAAAGAAGTTTTCCCTCATCCTCTGTTCTTCAAGCCGTCCCTGGAGATGCCATTGTTTACTATCCTTTGGATGCTTTTCCAGATATGGTATGCACATTCCCAAATATGTATGTAAATTCCTTTAAAGTTTTAGTTATTTTTAACTTAAATGGATTTAAATCCTCAAGTGGCTTCTGCCTCGGTAATAGAAAAAAACAAACCTGACTCCATATTAGATCTGTTCCTTTGATTTTAACACTTTGCTCTGTCTCCTAGGCTTCATCTTGCTTGTAAAACAATGTTGCCTAGAGCCTGAAATATACAGAAGAGCCTATTCTGAAGGCTCTGACCTTTAAGGATATTTAACACTTTTTCATTCATAAAAAGATAACAAATTACAGAATAGAAAATAACGTTTGTTTGGTTCGAGGTTTACAGATATTTGACCCAGGCAGATAGCTGCAAGAACAAAGGATTCTAACAACAAGGAATTCCTACACCAGGAATATTGCAACAACCAAGCACGTAGGAAAGAGCCTGAATTCTGACTTGGGGAGATGGCTTTCCAGGACATTAGTTTGCCATCTAGCTCTACAGAAACTTCCTTTTCCATGCCCCAGCAGCGGGTCTCCCACTTATTGGCCTGTCCTTCACTGAGGAGAATGAATTTGGACTCGGTAACACTCCTATCTACCTAGCAAGCTGGGTACTGGAACTGAGGACAGCTCTCCCACACCCAGGAACCTACTGTGAGCCCTTGATGGTTCCACTTGGGTTAGGTGTGTTTTACCCAGGAGGGATGGGACTATGCACCAACACTCAGGCAGTCTGCTCTGTCTGGGGCTCTGATCTTGTACCTCCCGCTCCCCGCAAGGCCAACACCTGGGACAGTGGAGCTAAGGCAGAGATCGTGCCTGCCTTTTTCCCAGCCTGTAAAAGGGGAAAATGTACACTTCCCAAGGTAGTTCTGAGAGACAACACCTGCGGGTGCTTGTTTCCCACAGCAACAGGAAACCCAGCTCCACGTGGGGACAACGGGTGTGATCCCCGTAGGGTTTCAGCAGAGGCATCGCCTGGAGGGCTGGACCAGGGAGGTAAAACTTGAGCTGCGGGCCTTGAAGGGTTACAGAAAGGTACAGAGGCAGGTCTGCCGCCTCCTTCGGGGTGCCCCAGAAGTAAAGCTTTTTCTCTACATCTCTGCTACTCCCCTCCCCTCTCAAGATCCCTACCTACTCTCTGCTCCTCCTGTCCATCTGTCTCCCTCCACTTTTCCCCTCCTCTCGTCCTCCCCCCATCTTCTCCCTCCCTCGATGCCCCAGCCTCTATCACAGAACCAAGAGAGGATCGCTGGCCCTCCTGCGCATGCGCAGTCGGTGCCAGCTGGACCGGGGTTTGGAAGCCCCAGCTCCGAGCTGGGAATCGGCCCCAAAGTCTTCTCAGCTCTGTCAACCGGTAGGCCTTTAGCTCCTGCCCGGTGCCGGGGCCTCTGGCTCTGGAAATGCAAGGTGGGGGGCTCCCGGGAAAAGGTTCAGGCGTCTGCGGAGGGCGGTCCTCGCGTCAAAGCCCGCGAGGGCGCGAGTCAGCCTGTGTTCAGCTGAATTTCTCGGGCCAGACACCTCTGCCCGTGCCACCTACCCCGGCGCCCTGGCCACAGCTGTCCAGGGCCAGGTGTGCACCTGCCGCCTCTCGTCCCAGCTGGGCTCCCCTCAGTCTGCGGCTGGCGACACCTTCCCCTCTCCCGCGCAGGAGTCCTCTCCTCCCGGGCTTCCTCTCCTTGGCCGCAGGCTCGTCCCTGCCCCTGGGAGGGCTGTGTCCCGGGTGGGCGGTTTCTGCGGACCCGATCGGGGGCGGGCGGCTGGGGCTGGGTCTGGCCTCAGAGCGGGGCTGCAGCCCGCGTCCCCACCCCCGCTTTCCCTGCCCTGCGACCCCGGGGCTGCCCTCCTCTCCCTTTCCAGCTCCCTGAGGACCAGCTCAGCGGCATGCGCGCTGCTTCCCGGGCTTAGAGCCTCAAGCTGTAAAGCCCAGTTCCTCCTGATGGAGTCTGGAAAAGTGAGCGCCAGTGCTGAGGGAGTTTCTGTCTCCCCCCTCAGTGTTTCTGCCACAGGTAAGTACCTTGAACACTTTCAGGTGTTATGATGGCGGTGCTTGTTGATGTCACGTGTTTTTATAGTGCCAGGGATTACAGTGTTGAAAGCAGGGCTTGGTTCATTTAAAAATGAGCTGAAGGCATGAGGCTGTGACATGCTCCTTCCTTCCCTCTCCCAGGGTGAAACGTGTGACCGTCGATTTTAAAAACATAGTTACAGTCCCTAAGTAGCCCAGCCCAGCTAGTGTGTGTTAACTGGAACAGCACCACCAGAGGCGTTGGAGACCCAGGGACATTGCAGTCCTAAAAAGCTCCTGGCACTGTTTAGTTAGTTTTGGTTTTTTGTTTTTCTTAAATTGTGGGGTAGACTAGTTGTATAGAGGGAAATATAATTGTCAAGGAATACTTTTTCATATAACAGCTTTATTGTGATATTGTTCACACACCATGAATTCCACCCATTTAAATGGTACAATTCAGCAGCTTTTAGCATATTCACAGTGGTGCAACAATTATTATTCCAGAACGTTTTCATCACTTCAGAAAGACCAGTGGAAATTAATGACCTATCCACCCCTCCACAGTGGTGGTTCTAAAGAAGTTTCTTGGCTGTTCCTGACCATAAATTAACTTGTTACATTCCATGAAATGTCTGGTAGGAATTCTAATCAGAATTGCATTGAATCTGTCTATCAAAACAGGAAGAATAATTGTCTTTATGGCATAAACTTCTTCTACCCTTGAATATATCTGGGACCCTATCTTTTCATCTCTCCAGAGCCTGGCCCATGGGAAGTCCTCACTAATTGTTGGGCTTGTGAATGATGAGATTCTATACATCATTAGTTGTCACTGTAGATTTTCACAGAAGAGAAAAGTAACCTCAGTGTAGCCAAGTGACTGTCTGATGGTCAGAAAGAGTGACAGTCAGTGCTGGAGTGATCCAGTGGACTTGGTGCTTGTAACCAGAATTCTCCACCACCTACAGCTGAGGGGATAAGATTGTTCTTTTATTTTATCTTAATGGCGTTGATTTTATTTGTACTTATTTTTTAAAATTATTTTTAATGAAGTGTAGTCAATTTACAATATTAGTTTCAGGTGTACAGCAGAGATTCAGTTATAAACATATGCATATGTATATAAATATGTTTTAGATTGTTTTTAGCACAACTCATTACAAGAAATTGAATATAGTTCCCTGTGCTATATAGTAGGTCCTTGTCATTTATTTTATATTTATTAATGTGTATCTGTTAATCCCCCTTTTCCTGCCTGCTAACCACAGTTTGCTTTCTAAGTCCATGAGTCCATTTCTAGCAGCATCAATTTTCCTAGTAACATACGCTGGTTGACTGCTTTCAGCTTCAGGAATTCCATCTTATCTGTGGGCACTTTTCTTCTGGTGGGCCTTTATGTGGTTTGCACACGTAATAGAGATTTGTACTTGGGAGAACTCCAGGCCTCGTGTAGTCCCTGGAACAGAGTGCCCACTGAGTTGATGCTTGAACTGGGGAAAAAAGCAGACTAAATGTTGGAATTTGCACTATGTTTGAGAATTCCAGGTTTCTATAACCTGTTTAGCCCACCTTAATATTGGCTGATCCCATACCGGGTAATTTGGTGGAATTTCATGGTATGGTGGTGTAGAGACAGGGCCTTGTATGCTTCTTCTCTTTCCTTTTTCTAACACTCATTCTCCTGTGCCTCCCAGATCCTCCCCCAGCAGTGCCCAGGGCTGGCATGATGCTGCGCTGAAGCAATATTTGTTAATAAGGCCCTTTCCTCATCTCTTCTGAACTTCCGTTTCTTTCTCTGCACAATGAGGGCTTAGACTAGATAAGTGCTTTTCAGTTTCTTTTAAAGCCATGTTTCCTTTGAGAAACAGAAAATGCAAATCTCTCCTCCCATCCCAACCCTTTAGATTTTGATATGTCCTCCAGGGAGTGACATAGCTCTTTGTGGAAAATTGAAATTATTGTGATTCCAGATGGCACAGAAAAGACTCTTCAGAAATTTATTGCAGGGAGAGGGCAGGAAAGGGGCAGCATGTCACAATTTCTAGTGTGAGCCCTGAAACAGGGGCTTGGGTTTAAATACGGTGTCTGACGTGGCCTCTCTCTAATCTTGTACAATATGATAAAATTCTCTACCTCAGTTTCTTAATGTGTCAAGTTGGGGTGATAATATTTTAAGGCTTTTGTGAAACATTATACACATAAGCCATCTGTGTCTCAGTAGAAACAAGACCTGCTAGGGAGTCAGGGATTTCTTTAAAAAAATCTTGTCCATAGCACTCTGTCGGTGTGTATTTTGAATTACCTGGAGGGTGAGGGTTGAGTCTAAAGTCCATCGTGGGATAGGTGGCCCATAGTTCTCTGTGCCCCCAGATTGCCCCCTCCTCCCCAGTCCTCTTCCTCTGTCCAAGATGAAGTTCCCTAGTAGATTTACACAGAGGTCTTGTGGAAATGGCTTTTCATTTTATTGTTTCACCAAGGAGGGCTGCCATCATGATCTCTGTGGTCAGGTTTTGGTGACCTGAAGGCTATGCAATTGGGGGTTTCTATTAAATAAAAAAAATATTACAAATAGAAAATTAGAACAAGGGTGGTGACAGGGGCTCTTGCAAGTGGGGACCATTAGCTTTGTTAACTTCAGGTGCAGTGGCCTTTGGCCACGAGGACCCATCCTCAAGCTCTGAAGTTGGAGGGACCAGTGGGTTCAGTGGGAATGTTAACTGAGAGTATCTCATGGCTAGGCATTGTTGTACTTGTACTGTGTGTTCCTTATTTGAGACAATGAGCTCATTTAACCTCAATAGCCTCTTTAAAATATTAGACTTTTTATTTTGAGATGTAATGTAGGTTCCCCTGTACTTGTAGGAGATAATATACGGAGGGCCTATGGACCCTTTGCCCAATTTTCCTTAATGGTTCCGTCTTGCATAGTTGGGGTACAATTCATTACTGACTCACTAACCCTTTGAGGTTTGTGTTATTGCCCTCATTTCTATCTATCATTAAACTGGGGCTTAGAGAAACACACAGGCCTGCCCAGGTCACCCACATGTTTATTGTGTAGTCGGGTGTAACGTGGGCTTGGGATTTCCAGGAAGTACCATTATGATGTTCTGTGGCAGGGAGCAGCATTCACTTTGCTTGTTTATTCATTCATTCAACAAACATTTATTGAGTAACCTCTGTGGGTCAGATGCTTTCACAGGCTTATCTGATTCTTCAGCAGTACTGAGAATCAAGTATTATTTTGTTTTTTAAATCTGAGAAAATAAGCTCTGAGAGTTTATAACACCCCCCAAAGGAAATATAGCTCATAAAGGAGGGATAGTAAATTTGTGCAGTCCCCCCTCTTTATGCAGGTGGTACCCTAGGCATTTTACATTTGCAAACTTCCATAATCCAGATATATTCTTGTAGGGCAAGGATTTTTTTTAAATTGAAGTATAGTCAAGTTTACAATGTTGTGTCAATTGCAAGGTGTTTTTTGAATTTTGAATTAAAAAATATTTTTTGAGAAGGGTAATTAGGATTATTCATTTGTTTCATTTTTTAAAATGAGGTACTGGGGATTGAACCCAGGACCTCATACATGATATGTATGTGCTCTACCACTGAGCTGTACCCTCTTCCCCAAGGCAAGTTTTCTTATCCATTATTCTGCAGTTTAGGAGTTCAAATAAATTGGTGTTGAAATCCAGATCTTTTGATCCTACTGCGGTTCTTTTCTTTATAATCTGCTGAAGGGGGTTGGGGAAAGCATTTCCTTTGTTCATTTCTTTATTCCGCAGTGTTGAGCACTGACTTTGCATCAGGGTCTTGCTAGGTGCTTGGAAACAGAAAACAAGAAATGACCCTTGTATGCAGGGGCAGGAAGCCTAGACCAAAAGCTGGGTAATGTGATCCGAGCTACGGTAGCCATGTACAGACTCTGAGGTCAAACTGTACCCCCGGCTTTACTTGTGCTTCCCCTGCCTTCTGACTGGTACACACCAGGTCACTGCAACCCAGAGAGGCCCGCAGCCCGCAGCACAATATTTACATTGATCTCCTCTCCCCTCTCAGCAGGGCCTGCAACATGAGCATCCCTGACTACGTGCAGTGTGCTGAGGAATACGAGACTCTCCCCGTGGTCGTCCAACCCGTGGGGATCATTTCAGAGGACAATTTCTTTTGCATCTATAAACGAATCCCCTTGGTGAGCCAGATCAGCCCGTGCGGCTCCCAGTGGGCACTCTGTATCCACTACAGGCACCACTATGCGTTCGAGAATGCGTGGAGTGACTTCCAGACACACCGCACGGTCGTGGGCCTTGTCACCATTACCGACTGCCTCTCTGCCAAGTCCTTCGAGAAGCTCCATGTGCAGAGGAGCTGTATGGCACCACGCTTAATGACTCTCAGCACCTTGTCTTTGTGCTGCATGGGGAGGTAGCCGAGTAGCCGCGCACCTATGTGGCCTTCAAACTACGAGGACTGCAGGGTGGTGGAGAAGAGGATCGAGGACTTCACTGAGTCACTCTTCATCTTGCTCAAGTCCAAGTGGCTGGATGGGGCCCCTGACAAGTCTGGGGACAAGATCCCACTCCTCTGCACCTTGTTTGAGAAGGAGGACTTCATGGGACTGGACACAGACAGCAGGTAAGTCTACCTGTAGGCCCGGCCACCCTGGCTGTGTGCCGGGTTCCTTCCCTACATCCAGGAAGGGATCAGCAAGGAAGAGGCCTGTCTTGTAGCCAAGGGCGGAGGGAGGTGCAGCCCGACGATTTACAGACATTTAAAAGTGAATCTGCCTTTGTTTCAGAGAGATCCTTTTAGGGTCAGTGTGGAGACTTCCTCCCGCTTTTCAGCCAAGACCCCTGGTGGGACCCCTGGAGTTGCTGTCCAATAGAGTAGCCACAGCCACTGATGCTATGAGCGCTGGGGAAGAGGCTGGTCTGGGCTGAGATGTGCTGTAGGTCAAATGCACATCAGACGCTGAGACTTGTCTAGTAAACAGTATGTAAACTATCTTGTTACTTTCATATATTGATTACATGTCAAAATGATAGTATTTTACATACAGCAGATTAAGTAAGATCTGTTCTTAAAATTAGTTTCTAGTATCTGTTTTTGGTTTGTTTGATTGTTTCTTTGTTTACCGTTTTAAATGTGGCAACTGGGAAGCTTTCTTTACATGGCTCTCATTTCAATTTTGTTAGGCAGCCTATCCTGGGACAGTCTCATCCCTTTGCTTATAAATGAGATGCTGTATCCCGAGAGGCAGAACGAGATGCTGGTTGAGCTTTTTCTGGAGCCGGTGTCTCCTGCCTCCCAGGCCCAGCACCTGCTGGGTTCAGGCCCTCTCTTCCTCCCCGACAGCCAGCATGCCAAGTTAGGACATCAGAAACACCTCCAGGGAATTCCGGATGAACTCCTTATGCAGGGAAAGGCGTATCACGGAGTATGAGACAAAGCAGGGAAAGACTCATCCTCACTTTGTCCCTGTGATTAAGTCAACGGCCCCACTTTTGCCTTGGATGTGCAGACGAGCTATCCTGGGCTTACTACCTCCCCACCTTATGCTCTGTTTCCCCGTGTATCTATCATGCTTTCCTTCGGGCAGAAGAGGTGAGATGCCTTTGCCCAGAGGTGGTCCCCCTTTGCTGGGGAGAATGAGGGAAGCTGTGCCCCCACGGCCTACGGCCTCGGGCCTTGAGTCTGGAGGGCGCTCATGGCGGTACCACAGGTGACGGTCGGAGGACCTGGCACAGGCCCACTGTGGAGGCAGTGCTCTGTGATTCTTGAACTTACCTAAGATCAAATCCTACTTTCTAGTTGTTGGTAAGTTGGAGGAGAAGATGCCAGAGAATTGATAAAAAGAAAGTCCAGACCATCCCTGTGAGTGAGAGGCACAGTGGGCCTGAGTCCCACCTACGTGTGGTGCCTGGTGGGCTCTGTATGAATTTTCTGTTCCTCCCGGATATACCTCTATGACTTTAGTAAGGGGTGAGACATGTAGTGGCCATGATTTTTATTTGTCCTCGCAGGGCCCTGTGATCTACACGTCCGCACCCCCTTCTGCTCCTTGGGGATGAGGTGGCAGGTTTAGGTGCCTGGGCATTGCTGTGGGCACAGCTGCCAGCACCGGGCTACACCGAGGCTGGCTCCGTTCACCTCACATGTCACCTCCTGCTGAGCCCCCAGGCGTTAGTCAAGGTAGGTGCATCAGTGCAACGTAAGCAGGGACCATGTTCTCCCCCTGGACAGACTGGTGGGTGAGCAGTGGAAGCCTGGAGCCCTGCCCAAGCCCCATGGCCAGTGCCTCCTCTTTTGTCATAGGAGGCACTGGTGACATTTTTGCTCAGCAACTGCTTGGTTCTGAGTCTGCAGACCCACCAGAGAATTCCAGCTTGTATTTGCCTTTTGAAGTCTGCCCTTGGGATTTGGCGGAGTAGCTGGATGTGTGCTTAGCCCATAGTGTTGACACTGTCACCATTGTTTACCCAGAACCTCGTGTACCAGGCATGGCTCTCGGCATCAAAATACAGCAGCGCATTAAAATCCCTCCTGGTGGATCTGTCTGTTTTGGTACCATAAGGGCTCAGCCAGCATCTGAACGTCAGTGAGATAACGCGGCCAGTGAGCTCGGGTCAAGCACGTTCTCCTCCAGTCACTTTTACTCCATTGTTGCTTTCACTATTCCACAGCCATTAATTTTTAAAACAATGCTTTGGTGCAGGAGCAGAGACTAATTCTCTCCTGCTACTCACTTTGGGAGTGAGTAAAACTGTCCAGCCTGTAATGCGACCACATTTTGTGGCTTAAAAGCTGCCTAGACGCATGTATGTGGAGTTTCGGTTAGGGGCGCTGACCACGTTGGGGTCCCCAAGCAGCGTCGCTCCCCTCAGGCCCCTGCCTTCCCTGGAGCAGGAGGTGAGGGTGGGTCTCACTGTCCCTGCGTCCCTGGCCTCACACACTCACGTAAATTCTTGTACATGCTGTCAAAGTCATTTTTGTTCTTGTGTGTTTCTAATTTTCGCTTGTTCCTCCTTTCCTTTTTCTTTATAACTTTTTCTCTTGTACCGCGCAGTTGCGTCTGAAAAGGTGGCTGTGCATATCCTGCATTGGAAATAGCTAGATCGCCCTCCGTGCTGTCTCCATCGCTTTAAAAAGCAGAAACTTTTCAGGTGCCTTGATCCATGCATTATCCTAGTCATCTTGTTATTTTCTAATTTTTTGGAATATTTGATTTGTTAGCACATCACCCACTGGTGTTTGATATCTGTTAAAATATTTGCTTTGAGGAACCTGTTTGGTCCTACTTATATTTGGTGACAAATGTACCCTTATTCAATTAGTTTAATTGTTTTGAAGAAGTGAGATGCGAATTGATTTAGGCGGCTGTTGAGGGATTCTTTTCAGGGAGTATTTAAACTTGTGAAGTCAAAGTCTGCAGCATCTTGCTCGATTCCTGCTTTTACACAAACGTGCTCAGCACGCGGTTCCTGGCTGTCTCTGTGTGACGTGCGTGACGGCGCTTCCTGACCGGCGGTCACTGGTGAGAAAGTGGCAAGCTTGGGGGTGAGCAGCTGCAGGGTACAATGTTGGAGGAATCAGTCACCGTTTGGTTATTTAATTTTTTTTTTTTTTTACATTCAACTTCCCCGTGCCATTTACTTAATTTTGCCTTCATAAAGGGGCAGAAGTGGGTCTAAAATCCATGCCACTCTTTTGTTCCCTTTACGAGGCTGGTTTTTCTGAGTATCAGGACAACATGTACTTCTCCTAAGTAGCTGGCTTACATGGATCTGGTGGACACAGGGACTGTTAAAGGGACCGTAGCTTCCTCTCTGCTCCAGCCAGTGGGCATTCAGAGCCGGGTCTGTGGTTTGCCTCAGCAGCCGTGCAGGCCTCCCTGCACCGGCCTTTACTTTTAACCCATGTTGGCATTAAAGAGCTGACTCCGTGTTTGTTGCTGCTGACGTCCCCCACTGATAGCCGTGTCGTTAGTTTGCGTTAGTGAGTCTCCAACCCCCAGTCAGCATTGAAGGAAGATGCTTTGGCCAATCTAAGACCTTGGATTCTCACCCCCACCCTTGTTCATCTCACCCAGGGGAAGAGTTTGGCCACCACCATCATGCTGATCATGAGGTCTTGTTTCTCCTTTCATGCTCTAGTCCAAATGTGAACACTTCATCCTTCACTGACTTTGTCTCGCTTGAGACAGGCCAGATATTCTGAAAGTGTCCATCACATTCTCTGGGGGGAACAGAACAGAAGTAAGTCTCGCAAGTAGAAGGTGTCTAGGCTGTCCGGGTTGGCAAATGCAGGCTGGGATCTGTGATTGTTGGGCTGTGCCCTGGACACAGGCCTTTCCCGTGGCTCCTGAGGGCCCAGGGGTTGGAGTGAGGACAGCCTTGCTTGGGCTCCTCCATCCTCATCTGCTCAGTGGCAAGTTTGTCTGCTAATAGGAGCTCCGCCAGACCTCGGGACCTTCAAAGCTCAGATCACGGGAGAACCTTGAGTCCCTTCTCCAGAGCCTCTGTGAGAATCCAGTGCCTTCTGTGGTGACCAGTGGCAGGAGATGCCTCCCCCTCCAGGGAGCACCCTTCGGAGGACTGTGACTCAGTGCACCTTGCTGTGAGCCTGTGGGGATCCGGCCGTGGTCCCTGCAGAACCAGACTTTAGATGGGCTTAGCAACGGAAATGACAGGACTAATATTCCAGGCCAGGGCTGGAGGGAGGGAACAGGGGAAATTGAATGTGACCTCAAACACCTAGGTGAGTGCTGGGTCTGTTACTAAAATGGGGAGCATGGGAGGTACCTTCCAGAAATTGAATTCCAGAATAAATGGTGGACATGAGGCATTTTTAAGATGCCATTTTTCGTTCAAGTTTGGACTTCATAGAGGCACTCGGGTCTATGAGCCTGGGGCTGAGTTGAAGGAGCCGGACTAGAGATACACGTTGGGAGTCATCATTCTTAGCTGGTGTTCACAGACGCGCATGTGAATTAGATCATCTTGAGAGCTGCAGACTGAGGCTGAGGGGGGGCAGGGCTGTGCCTGGGTTGGAGGAAAGCCCAGACCATGCAGCTTTCGTGTGTCAGTCAGCGGCGTTTGGGATTTTCAGGGCAATGTCATTTATCTTTAAGGGGCCGGGGGGTGGGCAGGGCCAGCCAGGAAGAAATCTGAAGGGAGGGTCGTGGCCACGTGTGTGTCTTGGGAAGTTGCAGAGTCTGCAGGGTCCGGGAGGGTAGAGTCCTCAGAAGCTGGAGTTGGATTGGGGCGTGGGTTGAATGTAGTCACACTAACATATCAGGGAGGGAAGAAGGCCTAGGGAGTCCCCGCTCTTCTTGACTCGCTTTCCAATGAACAGAAGGCAGACAGAGGATCTGAGGTGAGAAGGGATGGGCGCTGGGAGAGGAGCCAACCTGGAGAATGGTGCTTGAAAAATTCTGGAATAGTCTCCCTGCAAAATAGAGGTTAAAAAAATCCAGACTCTTAAGAACATTGATAGTGACTGGGGAGGAGGCAGTTGTTTTTCTGGCCTCCTAAGGGTAAGGCATGTATCCAGGGATACACAGAATATTCGGGCAGTCTATTCCGGGCATTTGGTACCGGGTAAAGAGCACAAGTTTAAAGGGGGACAAGGGCAGCGGAGGGAAACTAGCCAGGCCCCGTGTCAGGTACCAGTCTGCCGCCCTACTTGCGTGTTGCATTCACATCCATGCCTCCCAGGTGGGCGGTGGCAGCCCCCTTTTGCGGATTGGCAAGCCTTCTCAGAGGGGTTAAGTTATTGGTCCTTTTAGAGGGTAGTAAATACTGTAACAGGATTCAAGCAGGGTCTTGTCAGACTTCAAGGGCGTGTTTTCTCTACTAATTCCGGTACCTCCCTGGTGTACGTGAAATGGTGAAGTGGGTCAGTTTTGGGGCCTTTCAGAAAAAGTACGATTTAAGTGTCTCAGGACTGATTCACAAAGCTCAGTGTTCTTTGATTGTTCTGAAGCACCGCAGTGCTTTACGCCCCACAGAGGTAAGGTCTTACTCCTTTGACGATGAAGTGGTTGCAAATGATGTATAGGTGCAAAACCAGACTTAGCAGCTTCTGAAGGGAAACTCTCCAGTTCTCCCTTGATAGACTTTCTTCTACGGGATGTAGCTGTGCTGCAGCATAGGCCTGAGCTGTCCGTATGGATTGTGGGTTTGATATCCAAATTTAGCATAAAACAGTCAGATGAAGAAAATCAACGTTCACAATTTATTTTTGGGTTTCATTAGACAAGATATACTATCAGGTAATGGCCCATATAGCTAATGAAATTGAGTACAGAACATTGAATTTCTTACTTTTTATTTAGAGTTTTCTTACTGCATGAGTTTGCCTGCTTTGGAACATCAGCTCCTCCACAAGGGAACTTGTCAGTTTGTTGGTGTGATTGCATTTACACAGTGAATGTAATCTGGGCTTCCTCAGCCCAAACTCTCCAGTGCAGAATCACGGGCTGTAGCCATCTCTTAGTCACGCAAATACTTCTAAAATTATATGATGCCAGAAAAGAAAGAAGAGAGAGAGAGAGACATTGCCTTTATCAAAATTCCTTTCAATTCTGACTGCAAACTGTTGTGGAGCAGCTCTGGTTTCCTTTGGATATGAATATATACATTTCTTTGCATGTAACCCGGGTTTTGGACTAGAACACCAAGCCCTTGCTTCCCGCAAGCCACAAAAATAGTAGCCAAATTGCACACATGTGAAATATTTTATTGTTTTTCTGAGAAAGAATCCTTGAATTTGGGACTTCAGCTGTGATTTTTGCTTTTTGCTTCTCCCACCTCTCTTGTAATCTCTCAATCCTTCCCACGTGGCCCCCAATAGGTCGTGGTCACAAAGGAGCAAGCAAACACCCAGTTGGTCACCATGCAGTGCTGCTACAGAGGGAGACCTGCCAAGACTTAAAGGATATTATCAGAGAGGACTTCCTGGAAGAAATGGGCTCTACATTCAGTTGTGAAGGCAGAGTAAGGGTCAGCCAGTAGAAAGCATGAAGACTGTGGCTCATGTGGCAGAGCAGCCCGGGTAGAGGCCTGGAGGCTTGTGCGGTGGGGACTCGGGGAGAGTGCCATGTGTGGTCCAGGGTTGTGGGTGCCCCTGCTGGGGAGGACACTGGAGAGGGCCTGGGGTGGAGGGCTTTCGAAGAGCTTGGGTTTTACTAGAACTGACACAGGAGGCAGTGAAGGGTGTCAGCAGGAAGTGACCCTCAGGAAAGGTACTTCTGGTTTTGCTTCTGATATTCTACAGTAAGAAAGGTCGGGACGGGCGAGAGCAGGTCTGGCTGTCCCTTTGAGACCCACCCCATCATTCATTTATTCATAACACACACACTTCTGAGTGTCTAGGGGAGAGAGGTTGGACCCACATTAGTAAGCAAAATGCTCCTTGGGAGCTTAGCAGTGTCAGAAGTTGACTTAGCCTAGAATGTTCTATGAACAGAGGAACAAATTGCGGAGGATGGAGGGAGGGAAGGCTTCCTTGAGAAACAGTCAAAATGAGCCTGGAGGCAAGTGGGAAGTAGGAGCAGGTCAGGGGGCCACTGAGGTCACTGGGGACCAGGGTACTGAGGTGAGGATGGGCGTTCAGGGTCGGGGGTGGGGCTAGAACTCTACCAGGGAGCCTCTGAAGGGTTTGAAGTGGGGTGATGTAATCAAATTTATGCTTTGGGAAGCCTGCCTTGGCTCCGCGTTTGTGTGTGTGTGTGTGTGTGTGTGTGTGTGTGTGTGTGTTTGTGTGTAGCGGGGAAGAGGGGGAGGGTGCCACCAACTGGGGAGTGAAATTAGAAGACCATTCACAGGCTGGGAGGCCACAAGTGGGAGAGGGGCATCGGGGCTGCTTGGGGACGGCAGGGGCAGTGTGGATGCCGGATTTCCTTATGGGGAGGGCTTGTTAGCTGGGCCGCCCTTGCGGCGCCTTTTGGCTTGAAGGAAAGAGATGGAGGCCGCCAGGTGGACTTTCCTCTTCTCTTCTTCCCTGCCTTGTGTGATGATGTTAGCTCAGCCAACATTTGGAAGAGAAGAGCTAAGTTCCAGGGTAGCCCAGGACTTTGTTGAGCTGGTTCGAGTGAGATCTGATAGGATTTATGTTTGTGTTCAGATCTGCATGTTCACTTATCTAGAAACGTCCTGTCTTTTGAATTTCCACAGGGGTTTTTACTCTTGATAAAGTTTGCTTTCTTGGTGAGAGGAAATTTAATACAGCTGTTGTCTTTCTCAAAAAAATCATATCTTTTAAGAACTTTAATATTCAAACAATAGGAATATTTAAAAATGATAAAGTAAGGCTTTGGTGTAGTTTCTTTGGTTTCCTAGTTAATGTGGACTTAGTGCCTTTGCATTAATTAATAGCACATCCTTGTCAGTATTTAAAGGGCTGTTAGTGAGCGCCCCAGGCCCCACCTCTCAAAACATCATTAAAGTTTGCTCTGAAATAGTGAGGTCATAAAGGTTTTGTTTGCAGAAGCCAAACACTTGGTTTATAATATGAAGCATTGCTCCATTTATAAAATAATAATAGGTTCAAAATTAAGAAAGTGGAAGATAATTGAGTTTTTTAAAAGCTGGAACATAATCTTTCTTGTGCTAATTTTGAACTGGAAGTTTCGAAAATAAAAATCCTACTGTAATATCATCTACGTGGGATACATATATGCTTTCCCGTTTGAAAAATAAGTCCGCAGTGGTTTTTGAAGTCAGGAGCATTCCAGCTCAGATACTGGCATTGATGGTTGCTGGTTTTCAATGGCAGAGCCTAAATTTGCCTTCTTAGCATTTTTTTTTTTTTTTTTTGTAGTGAGAGGTTTGAGTAGTGCTTTACCAGTATGATTTTGGGGCAATTTGGGGGCAGATGTTGTGCACCAGCAGTGAGATATTTCCATGCATTTTACTTTCTGGACATCACCAAGGCACATGTGGGGTTTGTGCCTGCAGGCTGGGATGCTGCAGTACTCCCTGGTCCATCACAGTTTTGTCCTGGATCTGCTCCGGTCAGTGAATGATTTTCTGTGGCTTCAAGGTAAGTTGGTCTGATGCACATGATCAGATGTGTAGTTAAAGTGCTATTACATGAAATAAGAGAAGCCTAGAAACATGAGGGAGGAGAATTGGCTGAGCTGATTTCGGTGGGGAGTCTTCTTAGGTGACTCCCTCCCCGTGATTCCTGCCAATATCCTCCCCAGACCTGCACTGTAGTCCTGCCGAAGCAAGCATGCACTTTGCTCAGAAACGGACTGAATTTCCTTGTGCCTCTGTTTGTTGGCTTTTTTTTTAAAGCACATCTTGCCCTTTGCTTTAATGCCATCCCTGCTAGTCACCTCTTACCCTCATTCTACTGGATGTCGTCCATACATAGCTGCTGAATGGATGAACTGAATGTAGTATCTCCATGTAGTGGAACATTATTCATACGTAAGGGTGAATAAAAAGGAAAAAAAATAAAGGGGAAGATGAAAAAGGCCACCTGTTCTGGGAAGTCCACCCTGACTGCTCAACCCACCCTTTTCCCTTTGAATCCCCACCCCTTATGCTCCACTCTACTCTTTTTGATATTACTTACCACCTTTTAATAAACTAACGTTTTCAAAAAAAAAAAAAAAGACAGAGATGCTGATACCACTTCAACATGGAAAAGCCTTGATAATAGCACGTTAAGTGAAAGGAACCAGACATAAACGGCCACATATTATTGACTTCAGTGATCTGAAATGTGCAGAATAGGCAAATGCAGAGGCAGAGAGCAGGTGATGGTTGCAAGGGGCTGGGTGGAGGAGAATTAGGGAATGACTGATAGTGACAGGGGGTTTCTTCTGGGATGATGGAGTTTTCTGGAAATAGATGGTGGTGAGGGCTGCACAACCGTGAGTGTGCAGAAGACTGCTGAGCGCTGTCTCTGGGAGTGCCTGTGGTTGGGGCGGCTTTATTTTGTTCTCACCCTGCAATGTGAACTGTCATCTTGTGCTGAGGCAGTTCTACTCCTGTGAGTGGTGAGGCTCAGAGACTTTGCAGAGTCATGTTTCTTTTCTCCCCCTTGCTGAGTGTAGGCAAAAATTGTTTAAGCCTGAGAAAGTGCTCCATCTGCAGAAATGTCTTTCAGTTTTGCATGGTGTAAAAATCTTGAGAGCTTTTTAATCGTTGACGACAGTCTGTGAGGGGAAACAGCCCGTGAAGCCTGGGTGCGACCTGGAAGAGCAGCTCTTCCCTCCCTGACAGGGGTGGGGATTTCACCCCCGTTCAGGCAGTGAAGGGCCCAGACCCGAGAGAGGAGTTGACAGTCGTGAATATTTACGTGAATCCGCTGCTTCATCTTGGATATTAATTTCAAGCTGAGTCAGTTTGTGGCGGCAGCCTCATCCTACATCAGGAATCTATATTATGTGCTCTTTGAGGTGGAGACCAGACAGACTTTATTATTTAACAGTGTCCCTTGAATTGATATCTCAGATTCCTTTGTAAAAAGTAAAACAGCAGAAATACACACGTCCTTTAATGCCAGTGTGACCTGGATCGGGTTTAGTCTCTGTGCCTTAGTGGCCTTAACTGCGGGTGGGGAAGATGATCACAGTGCTTCCCTCAGAGGGCCTGGTGAGGGGGGAGTGAGAAGCACAAATTGAGGACTTACACGAGATGCTCATGAATGTCCGAAGTTAGTGCTCTCAGCCTGGTGAGGCCTCGGGGGCAGAGATGTCAGAACAGAGCATTCCTAGCCGGAGCTCGATCCGTGTTGGCAGTTGTTATGATCACTATCACCACTGTGGGTTATCAGGTAGTTTTAAGACTTGGTAATATGAATTCTTCAATAATGTTAAAAGACTAGACATCTCAGATCCAGTTTACATAGTTTTCAAGATTTCCTCTGAGAAATGGATGTTTTATTCCCCATCAGAAGTCTGAGTTGAGTCTCTAAAAAAATTCTGTATTCCTCCATCTGTTTGCTTTAATTCTCAATTTCTTAAAAAAATAGTTTTTAAATGGAGTTACTGGGGACTGAACTGAGGGCCGCATACATGCTAAGCACATATTCTCCCAAATGAGGTATAATCTCCCTCATAATTCTTTTTAAACTTTACTTTCTTAGTATTCAGAGGTTAGAGGCCTCTAATTCTTTTTCTGGAGACTTGTCCATGAACCTGTAAATCTATTATTAATGGACAAATCTTGGTTTATTAAAAAAATCAATAGAATATTCTGCAATCCATCCAAAAGAAAATGCTCATTGATTTAAATGTTTATCCTTTATGGTGATTTCTATTTTCTGGTCTAGCTTAATTTATTAACACCCATCCTCATCATCATAATGACCAAACTCGCTCTGAATGGACACCTGCCTAAGGCTAAAATGCTTTCCTCATGTTTTACTTCATAGCAGGTGTTTGAGGGTAGGTATCAGTGTCTCCTTTTTTGCAGCTGAGGGATTGAGAGATGGAGAACCTTGTCCCAAATTACACACAGCTGGCAGTGGCTTGCTCAGTGCTGGAACCCTGGCTGCACAGAATGCATTTTTAATTGCTCCTCTAATCAGCCTCCCGTTGAGTGGATTGCCGAACTCCTGTGACTCCATAAATGGCCAATTTTAGGGATCTCAGCCTGATGAGGACTTCAAAGGAGAGACACCAGTGAGAATGTGAGACAGAGTGGCATAAATTAAAATTGTACATTTTTACAAAAGTTTTATTCTCATGTAATGACTTAAAAAGTTAATTTTTTTTTTAATTTTAGTGCTCTGTGAGCACTAAAAACAAAACATTAAAAATAATTATAATGCAAAAGAGAAGTGGGCTTTGAAAGTCCAACCATTGCTAGTGATGTTACTTGCTTTTCTCTATTGGCCCTTATTGACAGAAATACTTAGAAAGACTGAATTGGTTTTATGTAGTCTTAGTATGGAAGAAAAGATTGTCAGTGAATATTGTAAGTAAAATCATTACTCTTTTCTTTCCTGATGATGAATAGGTAAGTTGTTTTTATGGCTTAAGTACATTTCCTCATTTGTGAAATTTGAGTAATATCGTTTTCCTTGTCTGTGAGAGTTAGACGCCTTGTATACAAAGCACCCAAAAGGTGCTTAATAAAAATGTGCTGTCACAATGACAGGTATTTTAGAAGGATCAACTCTGAATACTAAAGGGGGTGGCTTATTTCTGATGCATATTCAATATGTATATATATGATATATATGAATATGGCTTAAAGTAACAAGGATTCATTTATTTTTTTTAGTGCACTATGAAGTTTTAATGAAATCTGTATCATTCTTTAGAGACAGGGATTAGTTAAATTGCCTTAAGCAGACGACCTTGAAGATTATTTTCACAGAATGTGTATTGTTACAACTCAGAATTCATGTTACCGTCTAACATCCACTCAGACATTTAAATTCGTGGATTCTGACCAGATCCGTTAAGTTTAAAAAAATCCACATTTATCATTTTCAGGGAATAATCTTCTCTCTTTTGTGATTAAAGAAAATTTTGTTTATTTTTCTTACACTTTTAACAGGTTTAAAATATCAAAACATTGATTTGACATGTAACTTTTTTAATAGAATAAATCTCATGCTGTTTTAATATGTAAATAAATGTTTTTGTATTTCAACAAACTTTTACGATTTCCTGGCTCTTTGAGAAGTATTTGGCAAGATACTAAGATTACCTACTGTTGGAAAAATACAGACGTTACTTTTATGAATATAGGCCTAGTAAAGATCTGTTGGTATTTGCTACAGTGCAAGACATGAGGCCTAGGAGAGCTTTGCTGCCGATTGCCAGGAGGACATATCCCAGATCTCAGTCTCCACTTCCTGTAAACTGAAGAGGCTGGACTGGTATCTTTCCTCCTCTAAGATGAGTTTCCATAAGCCTATGTCTTTTGTTTATATTCAGGAGTATTAGCAATATCAGATTAAATATTGAATACCCCTCCCTTACCCTGAAACAAAGTGCAGTATGTGCTACAGAAGCTTTTAGTTATCTGATTCTCGTTTCTGATCCTACAGGCAATTTTGTGTTGCATGTTTCCCGGCAACCTGGAAGGTCTTTTTAGACATAGGTGGCGCTGTTGCACCTTCTTAACTTCTTAATTTTCCTATTTGTTAAAGAAAGCTTAAACAACGTTATTTTATTTTGATTTCTTTGCTTAATGCTTCAGAATAGCACAGTCTACATTATGTCTGTCTACCTGTAAATATTGTTCTGCTTATATCTTAGTTTTATTCTGTCATCTCGCTGTGACCATCTCAGACTGGCTGTGCAAACAATGGCAAAATCGGACTTTTCTTCCAGTGCTAGAAACCAGTGAGAAGGGAATTTATAAAACAGCTAGAAGCGGCCTCTGGAGCACCTTAAAGCTGAACATTGTACTGGGTTCCCTGAGTATTGACCCCGCCGCTGTGTGTTAATTAGTGGTAGGAGATTTGGTACATATAGTAAGGGGTGTAGTTTTTTGACTTGGGTTTGCGTGCACACGCTGCCACTGAGCCACGTGAGCCTAAGTCAGTTCGTTCTCAGATTTCCCTCGTCTGTGAGATGGGGATGCTCATATCTGCTTTGTAGAATTGTGAGAATTAGAAATTATGTAAAGTGTTTACCACAGTGGGTATGTCAAGAGGGCTCATAAACTTTAGCTACTGTTTTGTGAGAAGCCATCATTTGATAGTCTTTGGCAATTACTAAGAAACAGGAAAATAAGGAAAGCTGGTTTTATGATGAAAGATATTTGAGGAGGTTCGATAGTTCCTATACCCATAATTTAGCATCAGCAAAGTCAGAACTGTTACACAGTCGCCCTGAACCAACGTTAAGCCACAGAATTTTTTGTTACTTCAAATAGGTTGGGGCTTAATGGGATCCAATACTTATACACATGTTGTCTCCAGCAGCCAACTGAGAGATGACAGAAAAGAGTAAGCAGGTGATATATGTCTTCATTTTTACTGATGAAGCCACGTTCTCCATGAACTTCAGGGCTGTGGGAAAATGCGTGTCATTATACTGTGTCCCAGAAGTAGAGACTCACCCTGTCCCAGGTAACTCTGGGCCACAGCGAGCCTTCCCTTGAGAGGACCTGCCCCATCATGCACAGGGCTGTCCTGCCATGGAGCTGAGCATCCCGGGTGCTTCCCAAGTGTGGCCAGCACTGGAAGGAAAGGAACGGTTTCACATACCCTACTTGTCTCTCCGGACTCACACCTCACTCTGTTAGTGTGATAAAGGCTAGCTGTGGGCCATGGGTCTGTGGTGTGGAGAAGCACTCTCCGTGGCCAAGAGGAGTGGGGAGGAGGCATCCCCTCCCTCAGTTTAAACAGATGGTGGTATGGAACTGAAGGGTGCTTCCCAAGAGTTTATAAAAGGAGAAATAAGGATTTTCTTTGGGACTTAGTCTAGCCAGGAAACACAGAAGATGATTAGAAAGGAGACTTGTAAATCACTTTAATATTAAGTTGACATTTGTTGAGCACCAATAATGTGCTACATTCTTTTCTGAGAGTTTTACAGAAATGAATCCTTCAATCTTCTCAACAATCGTGTAAGGAATGTTTGATTTTTATCCCAGTTTTACAGTGTGGAAACTGAGGCACACAGAGGGTAAGTTGGCCAAGGTCACAGAGCTAGTAAGTGGCAGAGCTGGTATTTAAACCCTGGCTGTCTGGTTTTGAGGCTCCCAGGCATGGGCTTTTGGTGTTTATAGGTATCTGCATCCCTGGATCTCTGTACCTCTGTGCATCAGTTTGCCCAATAAGGACAGGCAAAGGAGAGTTACACAGGTGCTCACAGTCGTGTCTCAGCCACTGTCCACGAAGAGTGCACCGTGATTAGCGTTAATTGTTTTCCAGGCAGTAGATCTGTTGGTATAACAGAAATTTAGTCCATTGAGTTAATCTAGAAACCCTTCCTGCTCTGCTTCTGTCCATGGTTGCCATGTTACTGCCTGCCCGGGATTAGACCGTGGAGGAGAAACTGTACTCATGGTTGAACTCTGATATTTCAGTCTGGTTCATAGTTTCACATATTCTGTTACATTAATAAGTTAAGTTTCTGGTTTTCTTGCATCAGTGTCTCGTGAGTTTGGTTAATATGAAACCAGTCCATGGGAGCCCAGGTGTGCTTACGGTATAATTTCTGAGCACGTTGTGGCACTTCTACACGTGCAGTCCTGACTGGAGGATGTCCGCCTTCCTCACTGATTTCTCCCAAGAGCAGGGCCCTCTCCCATCCTCGGATGTGAGGCTGGGAGCTCTCTGAGTAGGCCAGTCAGAGGCCAAGTCCACCAATCAGAAAATGATGAAGTACCCGGAAGTGGGTTTAATAAAAGAAAAGGGCTTCCAGGTAGTCCGATGGGCTGTTCGAGACCATTTGGTGAAAAGCTGTTCACTGTCTGTGGTTGAGCTGATTCTTTGCTGTTGAAAAGTCTGGATTAGATGAAGGGATTTTAAAAAGCACAAAGGAGTGATTTTAGATAGTACGTCCACACCAGTGAGAAGTGATGGATGACCGCCTGTGTGAGGAATAGACAGAGTCTTACAAACTTCATAAAACAGCTTTAAAAGCTCTGCCATCTGAGTGCACTTCATAAGGGGTCCAGATCATCACTGGTCATGCTGTGAGGGCAAATAACTGATGATGGCATAAAGGACACGGAGGCATCAAAAAGGTCTCAGTCATGTTCCCTGTTTAAAGAATGTGACACAATGTAATATATTTGAGCTGGTTTTTCACTGAACAATTTTGAGTGTTTTCTGGGACTCCCAGCTCCCGAAGTTTCCACGCAGCTGCATGTCCCCTCACTGCAGCTCTGTCAGCACTTGTCCTGGGCTGACGTGGTGTCACGGGGAGTAGGACGGTCAGCGTCCCCGGCTCCTCCGAGCTCCGTCTCCTCATCCGCAGTGCTGGGCTTCTCATCCGTGTCTACTTAGAAGGGTTGCTGAGAACCACACGTGATGGTTGTCAGGGGTGATTTGTGGTTGTCCCTGTGTTTGACATATAGTCAGTATTTGATAGAAACACATGTTTTTTTTTATAGTTCTGGCTTCTACATTGCAGTGGTTTTTAGTCTGCATTTTTTTATAACTTTTTTCTTATTTTTAAATAAGCACTTTTTTTGGGGGGGGGGATTACTGGGGATTGAAGCCAGCACATTGTGCATGGTAAGCAAGTGCTCTACAACTGAGTAATACCCACCCTCCTTGTCTTCAATTAAAAATAAATATTGCAATACACAAAATAGCTCTTAAACACCATCATGGGAACTATTTTCTGTATAGACAATTGAATACATATGCTATTTCAATAAGAATAAATGTTGGGACATACTTTTCTGAATCTGTTTACTTGTTTAAAAACGATAATAGCTAGTGATAAACACGAGTCTTGGATCCAGTACTTCTTAGGGTCTGCTTTGACATCATGGGAAATTACATTCTACAGAGAAGGCAAATTGGGTCTCGTTGATATTTGGATGATTTAGCAGATGATCAAGTCTTTCAGAACTTGACAGTTTTGTATTTTAAACTAACTGCAAAGTTATCTTCTAGAAGTTGGAATTCCTAAGCTTGTGAAGTGCTCAGTAATTCAGTGTGTATGTGTTTGTGTCTGTGTGAACGTGTTTGTGTGTGATTTCAGGAAGGTAGAAATAAGTTCCTTGTAGCCCTCTGATACCTTCCTCCTCCAGTTCAAGAAGTAGGCATATATTTACACAAATAAATTGATATTCTTTTGTCATTTGGCATATTGGAAATAAGAGGTTGTCATACTTGTTTCAGAAGGGTTGGGGAGCATGAGCTTAGAAAACGGGAGGAGAAAGAGGCCGGGAGGCACTTCACACTCTGTGCAGGATTTGAGGAACAGTAGCTTTTCTTTTTTCTTCTAAAGCAAACTGGCGCTGAATTGTAACATACTATTACTAGAATTGCTTTTCTGATCAGATACAAGTGCCTCAGAGTTTTCAAGGCAACATGAATGATGAAATCCGTTTTAGGAGTTATATTTAAAGTAGTGTTAATTTTCAAGTAAAAGGCTATAGCCTGTTCTTCGAAGGGTAAAAGACGTTCTCATTGATCCAAGTGCATCATCAATGTGCTTAGTTTCTTTGGGGTTTTTTTCTTTTTTTTAAGTGCTTGTTTCATTGTGGTTTGAATGAATGTTTAAAATTTCTGAATTTTGTTCTTTAGAACATGCTGATTTATAAGAACTGTTAAAAACCTGATTGACCTTTCGTCTTTGTTTGGAGGGGCACCCTTTTGATTTCTGTTGTCTGTTAAAGAGGGAAATTATTCCTCTAGCCTGCAGATCATTAAGTGAATGGTTTGCAGTGTGCCTTTAAAATTCTTTGAATGCTTTGAGCATGCTTGTCTAGTGAATTTTGAATTGACTCATAGTAATGACTTTGCTTTGATTCTGTGGCTTTTGCTCCTCTCCGCAAGAATTTGAATTCTCTGTTGCATTTTGTATACGTGTTTTTAACAGGGGAAGAAATTTTACATTTTTTACAAAGGTGGGTTTTCCTATCCCCTCCGAATGCCTTCTATAATTGATACAACAAAAATCTGTTATTGCAGTGCTTAATTATTTCATAAACTAATTTTTGGCTTAATCAGAAGCAATGAGAAAGAGTGATAATAAAAAATATGAAAACCTTCCTTCCTTTGAAGAATAGAAATGAGGTGGTCAGGCTCACGCTGCTTTGTGCTTGACACACTTACTTTCATGTCATTGTGTATCATGATTCGGAGATGGAGTTGCTTCAGGTTTTGTAGATTTTTGTTTGAACATTTTTGTTGAATTCTTTCTCCAGGCTGATGTTTCCTGTTGGGTTTGTGGAAAGCGTAGAAGGGAAACAAATTCTTTGTTTTATTTTCAGGAGACCTGAGTTGCTGATGAGAAAAGTGTTGAGGGTGGGCTGAGGAACAGAGTGACACTCCCTCTCCTCCTGGCTGAAACTGATGAACAATGAAATCAATTAAGTGTATCAGTATTTGACCAATAGAATTTAGCGAGCCCAAACTGGCAAGTTATGCCCAATGGAAAGTACTGAATACACCTGCAGAATTAGGTGCTTTGCCAATTAGAATCAGCTTAGAGCAATCAGAAAAATTAGTTCATATGATGAGATATAAAAGAATGTAATATCTTCTATTTCTGAAACTTTTCTTTGTTAAGTTGTGTAGAGCTAAAATTAAGTTTCAAGCGCCAGGAGTTAAGAGTCTGGGTGGTTCTGTGGGATCGTTAGTCAGGGATGTATCTAGATCATGCTAGAGTGTCTGAAGGTGGCAGGAAAAGACCCAGGGCTAGGATTTGTTATCCTAGGGTGTCCTCCATAATGGTTCCATAATGGTTACATGTGGGAGCCCAAGATTAGGTTAACAAATTGTAACAGACCCCAGGCGCCTGTCAATGTTCAGAAGAAAAATGTGTGCTTAGTAACTGCTTTGCAAGCAGGAGCCTGTGCATCCTCACTCCTGTCTCCTTGCCTTAAAAAGCAGAGACAATGATTTGCTTGCATAGTTGATGCTTTAGATAGCACTCTGCTCATTTCAAAGCAAGGACCCAGTCCCTCAGCTATACAAGCTGGGCTTGTGTGCTTTTAGATAGTCTATTATCCCCAAAACAAGGACCTGGCTGGTCTCGTGGTCTGCTTTGTAATTCACATATCTAAAGAATGTATCTTATTCCCCTCACCCCATGACTTCCCTAAAGATACACTAAGCCTTTGTACTCATTGTGGTTTCTACAATCTCTGTCTCCTCCCGTCTTTCCTCAAGTTCCTACTTACTATCACACAACAGTTAATGACTTTTTCCTTTCATTATACACAGTAAATATAGGAGAATTTGAGAGGCTCGTGGAGTTGGCTCCCTACTCCTTCTCTTTTTCTGGACTTTTCCCACAGTGTCTTGAATAATCATTCCGTGTCGGTAGGACTTCTGCCAGCCATAACCCACAGTTCCAGGTGAGAATGATGCAGGCTTTATCTCTCCTACCCAAGGGAGAGAGAGAAGAGAATTGAGATCTGCTCCCTTGTGGTCCCTTCCTTCCCCAGGGCCACTCCAGTTCACCTGCAGCCTTCTGGCCTCTGCTGTCAGGGCCTCTGTCCCAGGACTGACTGCAGCCATTTTTTCCCTTGCCAACATTTCCTGTGCCTTTCAGAAGTTGGTCTCTTCTCTGCAATTCAACCCTGGCAGATGTGATGGTGGTCAGCGTGCTGGTGGGCAGTCACCTGGGGACTCCCAGGAGCCATGCTGATTCTCCTGAGTCTCTCATTCGGGGTTACAAAACTGTCGAGCACCGGAGGAAGCCCATTCACGTGAGGGCAGCGCAGCATTGCATCACTTTCATTTTATTTTTGAAATTTCAGTGGAGAAATTATTTGTAGCAAACTGTTCCAGTATTTTGGCTGACTGCTTTCCTCACCACCATTTCCTTGTTGGATGTGGTGCTTGGTTTAAGAACCAGGTTTCTTCTCTGGTTATTTCTAGCAGGTGGGCTTGCCGAATCCTTGATCGGCATTTGAAGCAGAATGCTTCATCTTGATGTCAAACTGATTTTCTTCATTCTGAATATTTCGTATACACTCAGCAACTGTTTCAAGTGAACTGCTGTTGTCCAATTTCGGTTAACTCACATTTGCTGATCTCCTGCTTTCATGCTGAGGGCAGTTTCTTCTTCCTGTAATAAAAGTTAGCAATTTGCATCTACTATGGGAAGGTACTGGCCCGAGGTGCTTTTGTTCTTAACAGTTTTAATACAATTCACCCATTAATATTTACACCGGTTTTTACTCTATGCCAAGAATTGTGCATCCCAGTCAATCTTAGAATATTTTCATCCTCCTAACAGGAAACCCCATATGCATAAGCACTCATTCCCATCTTCCCCATCCTCCCCCAGCCCCAGGGAGCCACTCTTCTCCCTCTGTGGATTTGCCTGTGCTGGACATTTCATGTAAATCGAGTCAATTCATGTAAATGGAACCGTCTATTTGACTAACTCCTTTCACACTGAGTAACGTTTTCAATGTTTGTCCACGTTGTTGCCTGGGTCAGTACTCCATGCTTTGCTATTACTGAATAATATTCCACTGTATGGCTGGGCCCCTCTGTTTACGCATTCATCAGGTGATAGGCATTTTGGTTGTTTCTTCTTTTTGGCTGTGATGAATAATGGCACCGTGAACATTCCTGTAGTTTTTATGTGGACATTTGTTTTCAGTACTCTTACGTGTGTGCCCACAGAGCAGAATTGCTGGGTCATTCAGAAACCAACTGTTCAACTCTCTGAGGTCCTGCCAGGCTGTTTTCCAAAGTAGCCACGCAGCGTTACATCTCACCAGCAAGGGCTGCTATCTCTGATTCCTGTGTGTCCTCATTAGTTCTTGTTATTATTTCTTTAATTATAACCTAATGTAGTGAGTGTGAAGCAGTTTCTCCTAGTAGTTTTGACATGATTTCCCTTACAGCTAATGATTTTGAACATCGTTTCATTGTGCTTATTGGCCATTTGTATATTTTCCTTGAAAAATACCATTTCGGATCCTTTATTCATTTTTTAATTTAGTTGTCTTTTTTGTTGAATTGTAGGAGCACTTTTTTATTTGGAGATACAAATTCCTAATCAGATAAATTATTTGAAAATATTTTCTCCTGAGTGTTGTTTTTTTCACTTTCTGGATGGTGTCCTTTGAAGCGAAGTTTTAAATTTGATGAACTCAAATTTATCTCTGTTTTCTTTTTTCCTTGTGCTTTTGGGGCAATATTTAAAATCTGAGGTATTTTATTTAAAATTTACATATAAAATATCTTAATTTTTAGGACCGTCCTAGGAGACAGGTGCTGTTGTTATACCCAGTCTATGGATAGGAGGCTGAGGTGCAGAAAATTTCACTGACTTATGAGTGTCAAAGCTACCCAGTGCTGTGGGAGTTCAGAGCCTCATGATTGTCCCCAAGCATCTGTGCTCTTCACCACCATGCTCCACTACTGCCTGGAATCGTTAATGAAAAAGTCTTTCCTTTTTTGGTTTCTTGTTTGTTTGTTTTCTCATTGGGAACCTCATCTCCTCATTTTCCTTTCGGATATCAGTGTAGGTTTATTTTAGGTCTCATGAAGGCAGAAGAATTGCTATCAGTTAACTTCTTTATTACTCACTCTCCGGTGATGATTGTTGCTATTTGACCTAATCAAGTCATGCTTAATTCTATCCTGCTCATGACACTGAAAAGTGTCATGACTTACAGAATGCTCAGAGAGGAAAATAATTGATTGATTTTATTTTGCTACCCAATCAAACCAATCAAATAAAAACCCCGGTGTTGACGCAGACGGTAAGCCCTCCAGAATAGGGTCACTGTCTTCCTTGTGTTTCGTTTGTTTGGTCACAGTGTCTGGATAGTGACTTGCTGTCCAGCAGTTTTGTGAGGATACGGTGTTCGTGAATCATTGTAAGGACAGAAATTTGACAACAGACTGTATTGGTCATTTCACGAGGGAAAAGATAATATAGAAATACTGCTCAGATCTATTTTAAAATTAAGTTTGGAATGTTGAGAAGAGTTCAAGAAACCATACAAAGATCTTTTTCACTTATTTTAGATCTATCTTAGGCATATTATGATTACATAGCAGAGTAACTTATCAACTAGTTTTGACAAGAGGGGTGTATTATTGATTATTTGTTTTAGTTGAAATATTCTACCTGGGAAAAAGTAATCAGTGCCCATAAATGAACAAATATGTTTGTATTTCTATGTAACATGGGAGCAGACTTCATATGTTTCTATATAATATATATGACTGTGTGTTTTAATCTGTCTGTCAGTGTATTTATAGTTTTTCAGCAATGTTCTAACTTTAGAATTCTTCTAAGAAAGTCACCCCCGATTCTAGCGCAGTTTCTACTGTGTATCCTGTCTTATGCATGGGATTCCACTGTCTCCACAGTGAGGAATTTCCTCCCCTACTGAGTTAGTAGCAGAGTTAAAGGAACCGTGATTTCTAGGCCTTTGCTCTCCATGTGTTTGCATTTGGCTGTCAATCGCGATTTTCCATTTCTTGAGTTTTCATTGTTCAATTAGAATTTTTGAAAATAATTGTTAATATGTTGTATTTGTCTCCCTAGAAACTTGATGTGTTTGTGCTTTTCAGTTTTCAATTTCTTAAAAATGTAAATGCACTCTTGTTTTTAAGTAGTCCTTTTTCACTAGATATTTGTTTACCACTTTATAGTTAAAATACATTTTTTCCAATGAATGAATCGGTGTGCATGTTTTAAAAGATACCTTACTTTTTATTTTCCTTATTATAACAATTATATTCATTCTAGAGAATTTAGAAAATAAGGATAAACACAGTAATAACTTAAAAATGGCCTCTAATCTCACCTAGAGATACAGTTGTAAAATTTCAAATTGAGAATTACAAGTCCTCTCATGTTGTTCTTCTTTTTCAAGATCGTTTTGGTTACTGAGACCCTCGAATTCCCATATGAATTATAACAGCAGCTAAACAGTTTTTGCAGAGGAGCCCGCTGGGATTGTGATCGAGACCAAGTAGAATATACGGATCATTCTGGGGAGCACTGCCATTCCAAGAGCACTGTCTTCTGATCCAGGAATGTACGTGGAGTGTCTGTCCAGGTATTTAGGACTTCTTTAATTTTTTTTCAGCAATGCTTTGAGTTTACAGAATATTATTTTACTTTTTTTCTTTGCCTTTATACTGAGGACAAGTGTGCAAGGTACCGGGATCATAAGTGTATTTTAGCCCCTCCCGTTGCTGCCAACATGGTCGCTGTGCTCTTGCTTTGCCTTGTGTACAATCTTGCACAAAATAGGACCTCAGTAACTCTCTCTTGAATGAATGATTATATGATTGTAGGATGATGCTTGAGAGT
The DNA here is from genome assembly GCF_048773025.1 of Camelus bactrianus. Classification (NCBI taxonomy): domain Eukaryota; kingdom Metazoa; phylum Chordata; class Mammalia; order Artiodactyla; family Camelidae; genus Camelus; species Camelus bactrianus. Next base: position 101,444,463 of record NC_133544.1, read on the forward strand.
CCTTGTGATTTTTTCCTCCAGCCTTTCCCCAATTCTTAACTATGCCCTTTCTCTTCCTAAACTCCAGCCTGTGTTTCAGCCTGCCTGTGACATTGATTTTCCCTATCTGTAGACGCTTCCTTTCACTGGTTCACCATAATGTTACATGTGGGCTGTGGAAACTTGTCAAGAAAGAACAAATCTATTGCATGCTAGTGTTTTTACAGTGTGGTATCTTTTATCGATTGAAATTAAATCAGGCTGACCCCCTGAGCCCTCCCGTGAGCTCTTTTCACTTTCCTACATCTGATACTGCTCTGGTTGCTACATGTGCCCTTCCCCCAGCCTTGGTTTTTGGGTTGAGTAAGTCATCATCAGTGGAGCTCTCTCTTTAAAAGATGAAGAGAACATTGGCTCCTTCTCCCTGGTTGGGGACTTGGATGAGATGAGATACCAGATAAAGAATGGAGCTCCACCTCATTCTGACACCCGCTCTTTCCGTTCTGTTCTCCAGAGGAAAAGAGTACAATTCAACAGTATAAAGATTGATTGTGAGCTAATGAGATAGACAAGGCAATCAATTATTTATTAAATATCCTTTCATGCCAGAAACAAATGTATTATACACACAAAAATCACACAAAGCATGATAATATCGTGCTTATAGACGTGTGTTCGAGTTCGAGTCCTGCTCTGGAGTGACCAGTCCTGTGAGATGGAGAACTGGTATGTAGGCTTAGGCTCTCCAGGACTGGTTTTCTGTCCTGCAGAGATGGGGCTCGCTAGGCTTCCCTCCCCCGTAGAGGTGCTGTGGGTTGTAACTGTCACGCGTGCACAACTGCTCGTTCCTCGTAAGTGCAGGATAGCATAAATTTTGCGGTGATGGCTTTATGACTGCCCCGTGTAGACTCGCAGTGCTCCAAATGGATGCCTTGTGGTTTGGAGATGGGATTCTCATTTCTGTAAATACCCAAGAATTGTGGTATTGGGCCCTGCTGATTTGAATCTATTCTTTAGAAAGTACATATTGTAGATATATTTTTCAAGCATGTGTGCTTTTTTCCTTTTATTATTTATAGTTCTACCCTCTCATCTCTTGGTGTGACTTTTCATGGAATCCAGGAAACAGTCCTAACCTACCTGCCTCTTCACTCTTCTCCGTGGTGGTTTCCTTCCCTGACTAGAAGAGGGTTTTGCACAGGAAATTTTATTTGTTCCCCTTTTCTTGGAGTCTCTCTTTCGGTCTGCCCATCTCTCACCTGCCCATCTGTCCATTTATCTACCCACTCATTCTTCTGACTTGTTCCAAAAAGCATTTCAGGCAGCTTACAGAAGAACAGATACCAAATAAACAGGTTAGAAAATGGGGCCAAGTTCAAACTCTGAGGCTAGGAGGCGAGCCTGTTTGAGGGTTGCAGCCGTGAGACACACACCTCTGCCCTGTGACTTATAAGATCGACAGCAAGAGTGTGCCTGAGGCTCCCAGCAGACACAAGTTAACAGGGTTTGTGGGAGATGGTCACTGGCTGTGAAATAAATAAGTGGCTCAGGAGAAGCCCAGCCTTTCCAGCTACAAAGGCTTAGGAGAATATTCTGAGTGTCTTCCAAAATCAGGGTATTGCATTGTTTCTTTTGTCGGAGTTCTACGTATAGTTGGTTACATTCTATACCTGGAAATTTCTCCAGAACTCCTTACCAAGTGAGTGCCATTGCTCGGGAATGAGGTGGTTCTGCTCATTGACTGGGGTTGGCCAGAAACCGAAAATGACAGCTTCAAAGGAGCCTGGGATTTGTCCGTTATGTTTTGTCAGTGCTGTAGATTTCAGGAAATGCTTTCACACTTTCTCTCCATCTGAGGCGGCAGCGTGCTCTCTTAGCAGCATCAGGAGCTCAGAGCCACGGGATGTTGGGGCTGACTGCACTGCCGTCAAGACAGCCAAGCTAGTCACTGCAGGCGTGGTCCTTTCACATAGTGCATTTCATGCTCTATAGTAGAAGGTTTCAACAGGGAGTTAATTAACTGAGTTAATTAACATTTAATAAATATGAAGCTTTGATGAAAAGACGGTTATAGGCAGAATATAAGTTGTGAACACTTTGAAAACCTTTGAAAACTGTTTCATTACTGAAATTTCAGTAGGGAAGATACACAGTTTATCTTATTTATGCCTCTCATTTAAAGTAACAAAGAAACAAGACAGAAAAGGCAGAGGATGATTTCTGTTATTCCTCTCGGCTTGCAGGTGCCCTCACATCCAGTGGCATCCATCCAGACACCAACACTGACACTGGCCATGCTCAGAACTGACTCAGCCCTGAAGACACAGGTGACAAATAGAAGGGGGCCGCGCCCTGTTACAGCAGGTGCTCTCACTTTGTGGGTCCTTATGTAACTGCACGGTGTTAATCAGGATCGCCCGTTCTACATTGTGTGGCACTGCTGCAGTGTCTCCTAGTTATTTGTTTCTGTAAGTACTCGTGTATTATTCTCCAATGTGTGGTACTACACATCTAAAAATGCTTTTTTCAGATGAAAAATAATGTATATTTAATGCAATAAGTCTGAAGAAAGGGACAAAAACGGCTATCCAGGTCCCACTAGTCAGAAATAATAATTAACACTTTAACATCTACTTTCTGTTATTTTCATCAGTGAGTATCAGCTCTGTCATAAAAACCAGTGAGCACTCTGTGCCTGTTTACTGTGTGGAGACCTCCATTTTCCATTCGGCTTATTACATGTTTTTCTACAATATTCTATCTCTCCTGGCATGATTTTTAATGACCAGTATAGCATTATGTCTTGTGGAGGCATCGTCCATTTTACTTCGGGCTTAAATAAACTTTTAAATTCCAAGTGTACTTAACTGAAATACTGAAAAGAGAGCTGTGGTGGTACCGAAAGGCCCCTACCTCCCTTCCCCTTATTTCCTGAGTGTAAAAGCTGTTGCCAATGTGGTGTATATATTTCATGACCTTTATGCCTATGACATATATATATACCCATACATACATACATACATACATATGAGAAATCTATGTATATGTGTGTATATATTGTTTTTTGAAAAATAAGGCCATACTATATGTTTTCTGCAGCTCGCTTTATTCACTCAGGGGTATATCATAGACGTCCTCCCACTCCAGACTCACCCGGTCCTTTCAGATAGAGTGGAGGGGTCTCCTGATGTGCAGGTGTGGTCTCTTGTGCAAGGACACTTTTGGTGGGAGAGTGCTGTGGACAAGGCCCTGGGCCACGGGGAAACGCTGGCCCCCTCAGTGCCCACAGCTCACCGTGATTTACCGCATTATTGTCTTGATGGTGGACACTTAACTTTTCTCCATTTTCCACTGTCAGAAAGGATGTTTGACTGGCATCTTTCTTTAACAGACATTCCTGTGATCTTGTATGAGCATGCCTTTAGTTAAGTCTTCTGGAAATTTAGTCCCTGGATGTGAAATTTACTTTCATCACAGGCTACTTTCAAGTGACTAGAAATTCCTTCTCCAGTGTGGAATGAGAAATGTAGAATTACTTACGTAACCAATTCTCTATCGCTGGATATGATTTCACTTCAGCTTTTCTTCCCACCAGTGTAAACAGTATATCTATTTGAACTGATTTTTTTTCTAAACGAAACGATTCCTAGAAGTGGGGTTGAATCAGTGTGTACATACGTTTTTCAGAGTTTACATATCCATTGACATGGCATCCTCCAAAAAGGTCGCTCACAGTTTTTTCTCCCACAGATGGACACTAACTACAATATCTTTTAAAAATATTTACCAATAAGATGAGCAAAAGTGCTTTTTCATTGTTTTAGTTTGCATTTGATGACCAGTGAGGTATTGAGCATTTTTCACTGATTAGCCATCTGACTTTTGAAAAGTGAATGATCCATTTTGTCCTTTGCACAAATTTAAGTGAGGAAGCTTCTTTTTGCTTTGTGACAGCTCTTTGTATGTTATGAACATTAATCCCTTGTCTTCATCAACATCTATCACAGAGTTTTTCCTTGTCATTTCTTTCGTTTCATTTTGTTCAGTAGGTTTATTTTTGTTGTGGCTCAAAATATTCTTAAGATAGTAAATGTCTTCCTTTTGTGTTTTATCTTTGTTATTATTCTTAGAAATACTTTCTTATAATGGTATAAATCTCTTATGTAGGTTTATTTAATGTCTAAGATGGAGATGATAATAGTACTTGTTATAGTAAGGAGAAGTTGAATTAATGTGAGCAAAGAGTTGTATTTGCTGTTATTAGTATTTTAATATTTACATCACTATCTGTAATTATTTTTGTGGTCATTATGACAGGAATAGAATTTGTTCTTTCCAGGTGATCCTCTGATTGTCCCAGGACAATTATTGAATTCATACTTTGCTCTTTGATTTGAAATCCCACATGTATAAAATACTTATGTACACTAGAGTCTCTTTTTGAGCTCATGCTTTATTTCTGTCAATCTTACTTTCTTACTCCAGCGCTATATCTTAAATATTGTAAAAATTAATTATTATCTGACATTGCGATTTTTTTTTTGTTCTTTTCTTCCATCCCAAACTTTCTTGGCTATTATTATGACTTTATTATTCCTGAAGAATTCTAAAATATATTGTTCAATTTAAAAAAAAATCAGATAAGAGTATTCATGGGATTTTTATTAAGTTTTGAATTATTTTTAGGAGAACTTCCATATTTACAAAACTGTTTTCCTCCGTGCAATATGTTGATGTCTCTACATTCACACCTCTTATTTACCCCTCAGTACAGTCCTGTAGATTTCTCCATGTACAACATGGGCATTAATTGTGAGTTTATTCCAGATTATTGTTGATGTTTTTGTTAATTTTGTTAGTGAAAATTTTTTGCTATTATATTTTTTAACTGTTTAAACTGACACCTAGGAAGGCAGATTCGGTTTGTAAATACTCACTTTGTAAAAAATCATTTAAAATTGTAAGTATTAAGTAATTGTTCGAGGATCCTTTCTTTTGTGTTTTTAAAAATTTGTTTCCAATATTATCAAAATGGTCATAGCTAAGAAGTATAGGTGTGGAGACAGATGGAGAGAGGTAGTGTGGCTCATGTACAAACTCTGAGCACTTTTATGGCTGCATTTAGGCTGGAGAAGCCCCAGAAGAGCCCACGTTAGACCAGGGGTGGCTTTGTGTGCACTTGAAAGCCAGCTTTCCTACCTTTATGGTGAAGCCTGGTGGGCATGGCAGGTAGATGATCAAGGTCTGATCAAGGTCATTGGCTGCACAGAGCACTGTGTCTGTGAGAACTGGAGTCCATCACCATGGGAAATGCTTGGTGCCAGGAACACTGCAGGGGAGCTGGGGAGTGTGTGTGTTAAGGATTGTCCAGTCCTGGGAGTGGGAAGATCAGACTCTGCATTCAGATCTGAGTTTGAATTCATCCTCTCTTGTTTACTGGTCCTCTGACTTTTGTCAAGTTATCTACCCACTTTGAACTCCTATTTTCTTGTCTCTCAAAATAGGAGAATTACGGCCTGCTGCTAGAGTGTTTGATCAGGATAAATGATTTGTTTCTATAAGATGCCACGTACAGTCACAAGCTCAGTGAGAAATGGGCTGTCACCTCTTCATCTGCAACTCAGTGCTCGACAGGACATCGGGGCAAAGCCAGTCCGTAATTTGTTTGTGATGCAAGTAGGAACAAAATTAATGTCTTGCCTTTCACTTGCAGTATTCTTACTCCTTTGCTTCATTTACTTCTTTCCTCCTTTCCTTTCCCCTCCTCCACCAAAAGATCCTGAGACTCTCTCAGAACACTAGATTCAAATTATTTTAAAGGGTGTCTCATCCTCATGAAATGACAGTAACTTAAAAAAAATCTGTACAGATCCCAGACGTCATTGTATTTGATTTACACACACACACGCACACCCACCCACCCACACAATCAGCCTACCTCCCACTTGCTGAGGGAGAAGGACCAATTTTTCTGAGTTTTCATTCACTGAGCGTGAGAGCAAAGTCTCTTACGCAGACATTCACCTTGCTTAGTGCATGGTGTTTTTAATTGGATTTCTGCTTTGTGGCCATAGAACTATTCTCCTTATAGAAGAGAGGATGTGGAGACATAGACATTCTGCTGAGATATTGGTGTCAACATATTTGAGTTGGAAAGGACTTAGGACAGCATAGAGTCGTAACTTTTTATGGTTGAGAATTCATGATAGTGTAACTTGGACAAGAACCTAGGTCTTCTGTCTTCGTGTCCACGTGGATGAAGAGGCAACAGGGTGGGAGATGGCAGGGATCCTTCTTGCTTGAGTTCCAGGGTCTTGCTAGTTTTCATTGCTCAGCTGCCTTTAGTTTAGGTCCGTGTGGCCTCTCATGGGAAGGTCACTCTGTCCTGATAGACTGAGTTTCTAATCAGCAAAAAGGTCTGGACCCACTCATATTTCCCAGAGTTTTTCTGCTGTCCTGCTGACAGTTTATATAAATGATACCTAAGAAACTACTGGATATAAAATCCTTATTGTTATCATTTGCCCTCAATTTCCATAGGAATGGGGTGCTGTCTCAGGCTGTCTAAGGCTAGATCTGAACAAAGATAGGGTGATAGGCTGTGCTGCTGGACCCTCCCCAGTCATAAGGGATTTCCACCTTAGTTTTTAGAATCAGACAGACGAGTTCAAATCTTGCCTTTACCAGTTATTAGCTTTGTGAACTTGGGGAAGAAACTGTAGTTGTTTGTGCCCAATTTTCTTTATCTGTAAATAAGTTCAGTATTTACTTTAGGGTTTTTGTTTTAGAATTGAATGAGCTAATTCCCTCATTTATACCGAAAATACTGATCGCGTGGTTCTATGCTGGTGCCTTGGTAGAAGATTACTAAGGGACTCAGCAGTGAGAATGCAGGTGGGGGACCCCTGGATCATAGAGCTTATATTCCAGGATATGCTTGTAAAAGACTGGATGTGCAGTGGATTTTTAGTAAATGTCCATTCCTTTCCTTATCCACATTGATTGTGCATATATATTTGTACAATATATGAACAATTTTTTATTGCAATTTAAATCTCTTTGTAGTAATTAAATTATGTAGCTATAACAAAATACGTGAAATAAAATGATTTGTCTTTTATTTTCTTTTCAATATGCAAAACAAAATAAAATAGAAAAGAAAAAAGGTTTTGAAGGAGTAGAAATAATTTTATTTCTGTGGAATCAATTCCCTATTTTAGGTTTTTTATTTGTGTTTTTAAACAGCATATAAATTTGATAGGTTGTGACTTCAGTGTTGATAGCTAGGTGAGTGTAGTTTCTTTTTGTGGTAGTCTTTGATGAATTATTTGCACTAGATCATAAATGATGTGCATGTTACATATTGGAAACGAGGAAAGAGTGGAGACATACTACCTCCAATGCAGTCATCTTGTTACCAAGTCGAAACTCGTACTGCTTGCTGCATGACAGGCCAATAAATTGGGAGATTGAGGTGATGGAGCAAGGAATACTAACTTTATTTGAAAAGCTGGCAGACCCAGAAGATGGCAGAATGACATGCTGGAGAACCGTCTCCCCCAAGTCAGGAATCAGTCCGCTTTTATACTAAAAAGGGGCGGGGATGTGGTTGGTTGTTGCAAACTTCTTGCGGTACGAATTGTTTCTCCTTGGACTTCTTTGTTCTTGCAGCTGTCCACGTGGGTCAAATCATGGTGCCCCTCTAAAACCTCCAAAAAAAATCAAAGTTGATTCTCTATTTTGCAACTTGCCATCTCTATGTAAGTGCAGAAGAGTTAACATCGTGAAAGATCAGAGCCCGGAGAATAGGCTCTCCTGGATATTTCAGGCTAAAGGCAACTATCTTTTACAAAAGGTACAGAGCTACCAAGTCTGAGCCTAGAAAACAGCAAAGGTTTAAAGCCAAAGGAACAGATCTAACATGCAGTCAAATTTATTCTTTTCTATTACAATTTCTTTTTCCACCTCATAAATAATTTTAGTAAGAAACATGAGCAATTTTTTTAATTTTGCTTCTTAGTAACGGATAAGTGCGTCAAATATATTTATGAGAGCAGGGATGCTGTGCGGGCATTGGGGTCACAGCAAACTCTTGTTGGGGTGGTCGACTCTGCAACATGTCTGATGCCCCGTGGGTGTTGGTGAGGGACCCCATAACCAGGGGCTGTCTTCAGGAACCAGCATATGGGCATTGACCTCTGGAGACCTCTTTTTCAACTGCCGGAAATTTATTCAGATACTGTGACTGAAAAACCACTTCAGCTGGTGATAATTAGGGAATAAAGGAAGAGGAAAAGGGCTTGGATTAGATTACAAGAGAAGGACAGAATATCAGGGAACCTGGGGGCTTGGCAGTGGGTCCATGGGAGAGAGGGGAGCAGAGGTGGGGAGGGGCACGCCTCTGGAACCAGCTCCTGCACCTGCCCCAGGGCCCAAGTCACACAGCTTTTAATTGGCCCAGGACGCTCTCCTGTCTGGATGTCACCCTGGTCAGAACCTTGAGAATCGAAGGTAAGGGGTGGGCAGCACTCACCTAGGGGATCACTGAGGACTTAGTTCAAGTCCACGGTGCCTTTTCTTGTCATGTGTCTTCACTTGCCCTTTATCTTAGGATCTGAGAAGCAGGAGCAAGGAACGCAGGGAGAGATCCAGTAAGACATCTGACTGTGTTAAGAGACGACAGTCATAGCCACACCGGGAGCGAGGACACTTGCAGCAAAGTAAAACGACTTCACAACTGTTGCATCAGAGCTGCCGGTGTGAGAGAGCCTAAGCCTGTCTCAGAGTGCAGGGGACAAGCAGAAAGGAATGGTAAATTTCCACTGACAGTTGAAATTTTGTTAAATAGCCTGCTACTGTTGCTTGTATCACTTGAATGAATGCAGGCATATTTCTATGGGCAATTATGTTCACTCAAACCCACCAGCCACTCTTGCCCCCATCGGGGATGGGCTTTCTCAAGCCCAGTGTACCTGCTGCTTGGGTGGGCCATGCTGCGTGTCCTCGCCTGGGGCCGGGCTGCTGCAGGGCACTGAGTCCCCGAGGCACGGCCTGCGAGACACGACAGGAACACCTCTGCTCTTGACTGAGGGCCTCCGTTTCCCCCTGCAGTGTAAGAATGCTGGTGACTGAGTTAGAAGCATGCTTCAAAGCTGTCCGTGTCCTTGCCATCCAGAAGCAGAGCCTGGGAGCTTCCGAATTTCTCCAGAATGGGGTTTACATTCATCTTCGACAGGTGAGTTTATGTCCTTTTACAAGTGGAGGAATTACTGTAGTTTTCCTGGAACTTACTCACCACTAGTCCATCTGATTTTTCTGTGCTAGGATTCAATATGGCATGCTAAAAATTCTGGAGTCAGATCTTGAAACACTGATGAAGAGGATTATTTTATTTCTTTATATGATAGTATTTTACTTTCAAAATTCAGAGTTTTCAGTTCTTTCAAAAATTTTTTGTGGGGTTGGAGAAACAACTTTGCTCTTGCCATCTTTGTGACCTGTTGCTATATGCGTGTCAGCTGTCTTCTGTCACTTGTGAGGCGGTTCCATTTGTGACCCTGTCCGGGTTGTTCATGGTATAAAACATAAAGTCTGTAAAAGTACAGTCCCTTTTACTCCGAAGACATTCCACAAATACTACTTAAATCTGGGTGTGGTTTTAAGAAGACAGAATCATTAGAACATGTACTTGCAGGTTGCTAGTGCAAAATCCCCAAATCAATAGTCTAGCTCAACATCTAAAATCTTTCTAATCTACCTTGGATTTGTATGGATAGTTGAAGCAGTTTGCTAAGAACTCAAGACCAGGGTTAGAATACAGGCTGGTGTAGCTCAGCAGGTCCTCCCAAGCTGATGCTCTGGGAGAGGGCAGGTCCTAGGGGAGAGGGCGTGTCCTCCCCTCCCTGAGCTGACAATTTGATGGCAAAGACATTCATCAGGTGAAGAACTTGGAGATTCTTCTAAGAACAGTGGGTTTGAAAACAGTCCTAAAAGCGTGGGAGTGACACAATCCCATTTGTCTCAAGTAGGGGAGAGTGGCTTTGGGGCCACTTGGGAGACTCGTGAGTCCAGGTGGGCAGTCTTGGTGGCTTCCACTTGAGCGGTGGGATGGTCAGCGGGTAAAAGCGAACAGATTGAAGGCATGTTTAGATGGTAAAAAGGAAAGGATGAATGATGTCTGTGAAGGTAGGATAGAGTAAGGAACAGGTTTCTGGGTGGATTAATGAGGTAAATGATGGTCCTGCTATGCTCTGAGGAGGGAAATCTGTAGAGGGAGTTCTGGGGGGATAACTGATGAGTTCAGCTGTGGGTAAAGTGAAAGGCTGTTAGATGTGTGGTTTGGGAGCTCAGGTGAGAGCCAGTAGTGAGTAGGGGGAGGGGAGAGAGACTTTCAAATCAGTTTGTCTTGTGAACATACAAATAAGGATGAGTAATGACACACTTAAAACCTCTATATTCTGTATTTAAAGCCCAGTAACATTTTGCTATATTGACTGCAGAGGTTCTTAATTTTTTTAATAGAAATAAAATAAATAGAAAAAAATAGTGGAGTTAATGAACATCTTAGAGTTGATGTGTGTCCTTGTATGTATTTTCATACCTCATCTGTTTATAACCATAATCTACAAAAAGTTCGCTTGCTTAGCATAAGAGTTAAACAGAGGGAAGTGACACACAGTGTTGGGGCTTGAAGCTGATCTACTCGGGCAAATTATGTCACCTCTCTGTGCCTTAGTTGCAACTTCTGTGACTGCCCCCGGGCCCATCATCACAGCTGATTTCCTAGACTAGATGTTGGGAGGGAGGCTGCTGAAGGGAATAAGAAGTGGCAACTTCTAGGGATATTGAAGAGAGAGACAAAAACAGATTAAAGCCGATAAACTGAGTAAAAATACCCTCAAAAGTGAAAGAATCCCGCAGTGTTTTGAGCCCCTTAGCGTAAGGGAAACAAAATCAGGTTGAGCCAAAGCTCTTGAGCATGTGAGTATTGTGGGTGGGTGGGTGTCATCAGAAAAGGGTTGAGAAAAGGCCTTTTCATTTCCCTAGACGTTTCCAGTAAGGATGGGGAGCAGAAGAGAAAACCCCCTGCTTCACAGTGGAAGCTGCTGTTTTGTGCAAAACTGACCAAAGTTTGGAGACCAGTCATCAGCGGTGCTGGCAAATGAAGAGACTTCGGGATTGGGTGGGACACTTGCTGCGACTTTCAGGTGACCTGCTGGCTGGGTCTGTATGGCGGGCAGTAGGTTTGCAGGGTGACCCGGGCATAAACCCTGGCTCTGAGGCTGCTGGTCTGACTAGCAAACCTGGGCACCCGCAGTCTTAATGGTGCAGCTCGGGATGTGGCCTGGGACACCTGCTGAGCTGAGGGCGAGAGGAGGGCTTCCCTGAGGGGGTGTCATGCGGAGAGTGGGAACGTGTTCCTGCAGGGGAGGAAGAGCCTCTGAGCAGGGTACTGGATGCACAGGCAAGACCAGCCTGAGCACGGAGGCTTCTGGGAGCCAGAAGTCATACAATGGCCCGAACCGCCTTGTTCCTGCGAGACTGCAGGGAAAAGATGCTGAAAATGTAGGCTAGGGTCACACCCTGTGGTGTTTTATGAGTGACAGTAAAGGACTGGTCCGGCAGGCAGGAGAGAACCCTGTGGGCGTCCCAGCTGGGGCGTCATGCCGGAGGGAGGAGCAGAGTTATAGACTTTGCCACTTATTAGCTATGTGACTTTGAGCAAGATCACCTCACCTCTCTCTATATATATCTTCATATGTAAAGTGACAGAGTGACAAGCTCGTGTCATCAGAAGGCTTTGTTTAGCTCTGATCCTCTTTGTCCAGTCCTGTCAGTGCTGCCCTGTGAGGTTCTGCAGCGGCTGCTCTTATCCTGAGATGGGAGGGCCTAGAGTGACGTTGTAGTGCCCGAGGGCAGGAAGGGGTTTCTTTAAAAGCAGACATGTTGTGGCCTGCAGCTGCAGGCCTGCAGGCAGTTTGGTTGAAGGTCCTGCAGGGGACTTTGGAGGCCTTAGGTTGTTGAGAGTACTTTGGATGCCTTAGCTTCCTCTTAAGTCTAGTTTTCTCTTGCGGACCGGATTTGCCTTTGCAGATTGATGCTGAAGATTTGGGCTTCTAGCAAAGCTGTTTTCAGAGATGGGTATATACGTAAAATATCGTATAAAATAAAATGATTTATTTAACGTGTGGGACTTCACAGCTGTTGTGAACAGCTCTGTTGTCCTGGTCGTCACGGAGGACACCAAGTGTCAGCAGAGCGTGCGGGAGGACAGGTAGCCTGCAGTGCTGCTGCGGGGTGTTCTCCCGAGTAGAGCACTCTGCTGAGTTGACTCTTCTCTGATCTTGGTTGCCAGATGAGCAGACAGCAAATTAATGAGTTCTGGTGGGATTGTATAATGACAGGAAGAAAGAGGAAACCGTAGTTTTTCCAGACTAAAACACGCTTTTGTTTCCTGATCCAGTGTGTTCCATTACAGAATTGATGAGTTCTGTCTATTCTGGGACTTCATTGAAATAAACGTTCAGCCTAAATGTTAAGAGTTATGTTTTATTTGGCTGGAGGACTCGAGCCGGGATGGCAACCTCTCAGATCACTCTGAGGGACTGCTCCCAAGAGGTAGGGGAAGAGCTAGGATATATAGAAGTTTTACAAGAAAGACCAGGTAGTTGGAACAATAAAATATTGCTTGTTATCTAAAGAAAACCAGATATCTCAAGATCAAGTATTTACTGCTTTTCTATGTATGGGAGGAAGCAAACATTTGTGTCATTGAATTCATCCCTTTGGCGGGTACCTAGGTATCTAGGGCCAGTATCCTGTCCTTTCTTACTCTGAATCCACTCAGAGGGCACCATTGTGAGTGGCTGAGAGGCTGGGCTGCAGGCATGCACTCGCTGGGGGGTGGCAGCAGCCGCTGATGACTTGGTTTCAGCATTCTTTGTTTACTGACATGGTTGCAGTATTTTCATTCACATTGTAGTATTTTCATTCATGGACGGATTATGGATAATCTGCAACCTTGGAAAGCAACCGAGATGGAATTACTGCAGGTACATTCTTCTTTAATAAGCCGTGTGCAAACATAAACATGGAGGAAGCATACATTTGGATTTGGTGGTGTAGTGAAGGGTGACTGCACATTACAGGAGAACGCAATGCAGAATTGCTTAAGTCCACGTTTCTTTTCTGTTGTGGTTTCTGAGAACAGTTTATGGTAATTAACCAACATTGACAAATGGTGGCAAACATTGCATTTAAGAGCTGGCCGGCTGCAAACATGTGTATTGGACAGGTGGAATTCATAGGCAAGTGGTCAGGTGGATGGGAGAGAGATGGAGCCTAAGCCTGGGCCCACATTCCTGTTTAAATAACCATTTCCTCACCATACGGCCTTGGACTAGAATGTAACCTCTCTTAACCTGTTGGTGAATCTGTGAAATGGGCATGATAATATTCGTTTCTTCCTGGGATTGTTGTAAGTTCTAAAGAGTATTGTAGCACACATGAAGCACTTAGCAGTGTTCACTGTGTGTGGCCGCCCCGCTTGGCGTGTGTCAGAGCCGTAAAGGCAGCATTTGTCTGTTGAGAATGCACTGGTAGCCCCTTGAATATGCTGTGAATTTGGTGATTTCCTTTAATCTTGGTAACTCTGTGTGCCATGGGCAGTTATTTTCATGGACAGATGAGGAATCTCAGGGTAAAGAAGACTGTGTAATTTGCCCAAAGTCAGACCATAATTTTGGGTGCATGGGCCTCAGTTCAGCATGAGCCCCAGGGCCTTCTTCCCTCTCCGTTCAGCACCAGAGTCAGATGTGTGGTCGGCTGTTTCCCAGCCCAGAATATCGGGCAGGCCGCAAGACACACCTGGCCCTGCACTGCTTGAGCAAAACTCCGGAGGAGAGGAAGTTACAAAAGGGATAAACATAAAAACAGATGACAGCAAACTGTGATCAGCACTGAGAAGGAAAGGAACACGCCTCACAATGCAGAGCTGCGAGCTTTCCCGTCGGGGCTGCTCTGGGGGCGTTCATCTCAGCTAAACAAACTCTGCTGCTGCACCAAGGCAGGAAGGCAGGGAGCGTGTGGCCAGGTAGACAGGGCCTTGTTAATCATACTCATTCCCCATTAAGCTGCAGCTGTCACGGGCACTTACCTAGTAAACAGATGTCTTCCATAATCATCACGCACTTTTCTTGGTAGTTTTATTGCCCCACCTTTGAGATGAGGTCATTGAAGCTGGGGAGTTTGCTGCATGCCCGTGATCACCATGGAAATACCCCCACTGGTCTTTCAACCTAGACTGGCGTGGCTGTCATGCCCCAGCCCTGTGAATGGCATCGTGTAGCTTCTCCCAACTGGCCCAAATGACTGACATTGATATTCTTAATTCATAGGAAATGGTATGTGACAATAGGAGAAAAAGGTATTAAGAAATTGTTTGGAAAACTAGAACAAAATCCAATTCTTCCCCAGCTGGGGGAGCGTACCCTGTGTCACTCACCCCACTCACTGCGTGTCACCTCCTCCCTGCCGACTCTACGTTCAGAAGCCACTCTGAGTCTTTGAAGAACATTTTGCCTCATGACATTGTTGACTAGGCCCCGTGACCTCTCTGTCCCTGGTTAACTCTGTCTTGAAAGCCATTTAAATTTCTTGCAGGCTCCTTCTCTCAGAAGTAAGAATATCCTCTTTCGACTTCTTGATGCAGCTCCTTAATGAAGATCTCGTGAAGGAAATTTAGTCAAAACCTGGGAGGTATGCACACAGTGACTGCAACCTCAGCACTTTATGAAGTTCGGAATCAGATTTGTGGGTGACTCAGGAAAGGCTTTTTTATGGTAACAAGGGGAAAGTGAAAGGATGCAGGCTGTGTGAGACTGAAACATCTCGTTCCCAGCCAGCAAGGCACCTGCGTTCAGGGTGGTGTGTGGGGAGTGCAGAGTTCTCACAAAGAAAGAAGTGTTGTGATGGGAGGGAGGACAGTTAGGTACTTTACTGTGGAGGGAAAAAGTGGGTTAAGCATTTCCTGGTTGAACAAGAGGATTGTGACATGATGTGCTTGTATTTTGGAGAGAAGGGTTTTGTGGGGACAGGCCTAGGGAGAACGCTCTGTGGCTGGGGAGTCAGCACAACAGAGAAACACAGAGAACCGGGCAGACCCCAAGGCCCCTGCTGGGGAAGAGGCTGCCCGCCAATTCGAGCCCTGGGGGCGGCTTCTGTCCCTTAGCTGGGGCCTCAGAGCTCCCTTCACAACCCAGTCCTGTTGATACAAGGAAAAAAACGTGAGGCATGAGAAGGGCTGTGTCCCAGGCTTTGGTTGAGCCCCTGGGATGTGTCCCACCAGATTTTGTTCCTTGGCTTCGTGCAGTAAAGTATTCAAGAGCAAGCCAGTGTTGAGAAAAGGTAGATTTATTCACAGAGACACATTGAAAGGCAACAGAAAGGCCACGAGGTGTGGGGTTTGGGTGCTCAGATTAAAAGTAGGTACACACTCCACAGATTGTGGTCTTTCTCCGAAGAGGGAGAGAGAGGGGTGACCGCGAGGTGGCGCTGTGTTGCTCGTTTTCTTGGGCTTGGTGGTTTCATTTGCTAATATGTAGAAGAACCAGCCTAAAGGCAAGGGGCTGGGATTCCCGGGGAGTTGGCCATTTCCCACACTTTGACATTTTGTGGCTAGCCTTGGGACTGCCATGGTACCTTGGGGCATGATATTCACCATGTTACTATTACAATGGGTTTATAATGAAGCTCAAGCTCTGCTAGAAGTTAAATCTCTTCATCCTGAGCCTCAAGGCCTACTGGGGGTTGAATCCTTCACCATTTTGATGTTAATTGCTGTGGCCTTCCTTGAATGGCTGTGCTCTGCCCCTTCCATCCTGTCTCACTGTGATGACACAGAGAGAGCAAAGGCCGGGCCCTGCCTGTGCCCCTGCATTTAACAGCGTGAAGTGTGGAGTGGGCTTATGATGACTCTGAGTGGTGAGAAGGATGTTTCAGATTTTGCCACGTGAGACATGGGGACCTGCCAGCAGCCATCACAGATTTATCTCAAGGGCATTATCGCTTGTGTTGTTACGGATAGAACAGGCCAGCCAAGAAACAAGCACTGAGATTTTTTATGCTGGCGGGCTCAGAGGGGCTCCTGTTCCGAAGCTTTGAGCACCTCCAAGACCTGCACATGAGGTTCTATAGGGTTAATTACAAGTAAGGGGCTATTAGCCAATAAGGCTCAAACAACAAAAAGCAAGGAATCAGTACACTGAAGCTTATGAATTTGGAACAGATCACGTTACTGACAATTGTTGACCTTGGATTTACGAGTTAGCTTATTAGCCCAGTAAACTGACACTAAACTTCAGATTTACGAGTTAGCCCAGCAATACTTAGATCAGTAAACCGACACTTATCACACTTAGATTTGTGACTTAGCTCGTTAGCCCAGCTGGGCTTTTCCTTCACAGTGTCACTCATCTTTTCTATATTTCTTTTTTTTTTTAAGTATTTAATCCAAATTTAATATCAGGTTTTTTTGGAAAGAAATTTCTCTTTTTCTTTTCTTTCGGACTCTTTTGGGGGGGTAGGTTATTAGGTGTATTTATCTGATAGTGGAGGCCCTGGGGCTTGAAACCGGGACCCCGTGCACGCTAAGCACACGCTCTACCACCCCCCTATGATCTTTTCTTTTTGCTTTAGCTGCCAAGAATCTGACAGCTGAATTTCTAGTCGGACTTTAACACTTGCCCTGACTCCAGGGAATCCATATTTATGACTTTACCTCCCCCTGGTTTCATTTAAGTATTGAATCTCCAATTTCTCTTCACTCTCAATTTTGCCTTTTTGTTGTTATGGTTGTTAAGGTGTGTTTAAAAAAATTGTTTAATTTCTCTTTTAGCAGGAGGCTGAAAGTAAATAAATATGTAAACATACAGCACACTTAAATGCTTTTATACATTCTAAGCTGTTTAGTCGTTACTTAAAAACCGAATTGAATATTAAAGTGATAACATTTTTAAATTATTTTTTTAATTTTTTACAAAGATATAGCTGATTTAAAATGATATGTTTCAGGTGTACAATAGATGCTCCATTTATAGTTACTGTAAACATTGGCTGTATTCCCTGTGTTGTAAGTTACATCCCTGTAGCGTTTTTACATTACATGTTGCAATTTGTATAAGAAAGTTGGGTAACACAGAGTCTGGGGCATGGCTGTGTCTGAACCAGGGTCACGCTCACCCTGCCTGTCAGAGCCCAGGCCCTCACTCCTCTCTGCAGGGCAGCGAGTGGAGGCAGCCCTCATCAGCGCTGGCACCACCCTCTGAGAGTCAGTGACAGCAGTGTCTGTGTGTGGATGTGCAAATTGTTTTTCCAGGAGCTTTACATGCATTTCTGCATTTAATAATTAAAGCCCTCCTGTGAGGAAGCGTTTTATGATTTTAATGAATAATACATTTTATTTTGATATTGATAGACTTCAAACCTCCGGAAAATTTACAGAAGTAGTACAGTAAACGCTTAGATACAGTTCACCTTAAAGGGCACTATTTGTCCTTTTGTGTCTGGCTTATTTTAGCATAAAATTTCAAGGTTCATCCATATTGTAGCCTGAGTCAGTACTTTATTCTTTTGGTTTCATAATATCCTTTTTCTTTTTTTTCGTTTTTGGTCTATTTAAAAATATTTTCATTGAAGTCTAGTCAGTTTATAATGTTGTGTCAGTTTCTTGTGTACAGCACAACAATTCAGTTAAATAGGAAAATACCTGTATTCATTTTCATATTCTTTTTAAACATAAGTTACTATAAGATATTAAATATATTCTCCTGTGCTATACAATATAAACTTGCGGTTTATTCTATACATACTCAGTATCTGCAAATCTTGAACTCCCAATATATTCCTTCCCACACCCTCTCCCCTCTGGTAACCATAGTTTGGTTTCTATGTCTCTGTGTCTGTTTCTTTTCTGTAGATAAGTTTATCTTTTTGTGTCTTTGTTTTTTGATTTTTTTTTTTTTAAGATTCCACATGTGAGCGATTTCATATGGTATTTTTCTTTCTCTTTCTGGCTTACTATTCTTAGAATGACATTCTCCAGGTCCATTCATGTTGCTGCAAATGGCATTATTTTGTTATTATTTTATGGCTGAATAGTAGTCTATTGGAGAAATATACTACAGTCTCTTTATCCAGTCATCTTTCAGTGGATATTTAGGTTGCTTCCATGTCTTGCTATTGTAAATAGTGCTGCTATGAACATTGGGGTGAAAGTGTCTTTTTGAGTTAGGGTTCCTTCTGGATATATGTCCAGGAGTGGGATTTCTGGGTCATATGGGAGATCAATTTTTTGTCTTTTGAGGAACCTCTATACAGTTTTCCACAATGGCTCCACCAAACTGCATTCCCACCACATTGTAGGAGGCTTCCCAATTCTCCGCAGTCTCTCCAGCATTTATCTGTGAACTTCAGAATGATGGGTATTCGGACTGGTGAGAGGTGAGACTTGATTGCAGTTTTGATTTGCATTTCTCTGATAATGATATTGAGCATTTTTTTCATGTGCCTATTGGCCATTTGTATATCTTCATTGGAGAAATGTTTCTTTAGGACTTCTGCCCATTATTGAATTGAATTGTTTGTTTTTCTTTCTTATTAAGTGTAAAAGCTGTTTACATATTCTGGGAATTAAGCCCTTGTCAGTTTCATTTATTGCAACTGTTTTCTCCCATTCCATAGATTGTCTTTTTGTTTTGCTTTTTGTTTCCTTTTCTGTGCAAAAGCTTGTAAGTTTAATTAGATCCCACTTGTATTATTTTGCTTGTATCTCTATTGCTTGATTAGACTGCTCTAGGAAAACTTTGTTGAGATGTATGTCAGATGTTTTGCCTATGTTTTCTTCTAAGAGGTTTATAGTGTCTTTTCTACATGTTTAAGTCTTTAAGCCATTTTGAATTTATTTTTGTGTATGCTGTGAGGGAGTAGCCTAACTTCATTGATTTACATGCAGCTGTCCAGTTTTCCCTATACCATTTTCTGAAGAGGCTGTCTTTATTCCATTGTATGTTCTCACCTCATTTGTCAAAGATTCAATGACCAAATGTTTGTGGGACTATTCTTGGTAATTTTGTTTATCCGTTCATTGATGGATGGATATTGTTTGTAACCTTTGGCTACTCTGAATGATACTGCCATGAATATTGATGTGCAAGTTTTGTGAGAATATATTTTCATTCTGTTGGCTGTACAGTTGGCCCACCATATCTGTAGTTTCCACTTCATGGATCCAGATGGCTGATTGTAAAGGAACTCGAACATCCTTGGATTATGGTATCCAGGGTGGGGGTTTCCTGAAACGAAATCCCGAGGATACTGAGGGATGACTCTATATGTAGGAGTGGAATTGCTGTGCCATATAATTCTAACCTTTTGAGGAAACACCAGGCTTTTCCAAAGAAGCTGTACCATTGCCCCTTTCCAACGGCTGTGTATTGAGGGTTCCCATTTCTCTGCCTCCTGACCAACACTTGTTATTGTCCATGTTTTGATTATAACCATCCTAGTGAGTGTAAAGTCAGATCTCATTTTGATGTTGATTTCGCTAGTGATGCTGAGCATCTTTTCATATGCTTATTGGCCAATTGTGTATCTATTTAAATACTTGGCATATTTAAAAATTGGGTCGATTTTCTTTGTATTGGTCAGGTGTAAGCATTTGTTTTATATCCTGGATACTAGTATCTTATTAGATATATGCTTTGCAAAATTTTTCTCCTATTCTGCAGATTGTCGTTTCACTTTACTTTTTTTAAACATTAAAACAATTTATTTCTAGGGGAGGTAATTAGATTTATTCATTTTATTTTTCTTGCTAAGGACGCACTCTATCACTTGAGCTACCCCCTTCCCCTTTCATTTCACTTTCTTGATGATGTCCTTTGTAACAAATGGTTTTAATTTTGATGAAGTCCATTTTATCTTTCTTTTTTTTCACTTGTGCTCTTGGTATTGTATCTAGAAAGCCATAGCCTATCCTAGGACCACAAAGATTTAAACTATGTCTTCTTTTAGAAAGCTTATACATTTAGTTTTTACATTTCCGTCTGTGATCCATTTTGAATTAATATTTTATTTGTTAAATAAAATACGGGGGTCCAGATTCCAGATTCATTCTTTTTCCTTCAGATACTCAGGTGTCTCTGCACCATTTGTTGAATAGACTATTCTTTCAATAGAGTGTTGTTGGCACATTTCTGGAAAAATGACTGTAAATGTAAATTTCCCCCCTGGATTTTTTATTGTGTCTCATAGATTTATGCATCCAAACTTATGCCAGTACCATAATGACTTGTGTACTATAGATTTGTAGTAACCTTTGAGTGAGTCCTCCAACTTTGCTCTTCTTTTTCAAGATTGTTTTGGCTGACCTGGGACCCTTGCACTTCCATATGAATTTTGGCATCAGTTTTTCAATTTTTGCAAAGAAGTCAGCTGGAATTTCGATAGGGATTCCATTAAATTTGTAGATCACTTTGGGGATTCTTAACATTTTTAACAATATTGTCTACCATTCCATGAACATGGGATGCCTTACATATATGTAGATCTTTTAATTTTTTTTGGTGATACTTCAAAATGTTCAATGTGCAAATCTTGTAAAATTTTGTTAAATGTATCTCTCATTTTATTTTTAATGCTCTTGTAATTGGAAAGGCTGAGCTTTCTAAGGGTGGGAGTATATATCAATTTATTTATTTCTAGGATTCCTACACAGCAAATACCCTAGATTTATATTTGCTACATAAATCTATCCACAATTCTTCCCACCCCCGTGTCATAAGAAACCAAGACCCAGGTTAAGCTACCTGAACACCTATGTGGAAGTGAGAAGTGAGATCCTTGGGTGGGGCTTTGTGCAGATTATACTGAAAGCTTATTCATTATGGCTTCATCTTAATTTCTTTTAAACAATCCTCTCAGTGTATATAGTCAGATACATTAAGAAAATGCCCTTTCGATGTGTGGAGGAGCTAAGACTATAATTTTCAAATAATTTCTAGTGAGAGTGTTGTACTTGAAACTAATTTGCATCAATCTTTGAAGATTTATGTTTCAGGAGCTTTGACTAAAGAACACCTGTCTTTATTCATTAGTGACAATTAAATGCTCAAGCAACATGTACGAGTTTGAGCAAACTGCCCCCGCCCCGTAGTGCTGGTTGGCTGCAGCTGTAACTGGAGTCAAGACTTACCTATCCCAGTACGCTTGGGCGGATCTGCTCAAAGGGGTTCGTCCAATAGTTTGTCGGTAGTCTTTTGGACAAAGCCATAAAGCATTGATTTAAGGTTGCTGGAATGCATTATATTCTTATTAATATTAAGTAAGCAAATATTGAGTGCTTATTGTATGTTGGGAATTGTCCTTTAGCTTCACATGAATATTATTTCGCTTAAAACCTCTCATATTTCCTTGTTATTCACACTTTACAGATAAGGAGTCTGAGGATTAGGTCTTCTCTCTTTTGGGGGGAGCTCATTATCAATGATGGGAAGTTGTAAGGAAAAAAATATTGATTCATCCAGAGAAAACAATTTTCTGAGAGTCAGCACTGAAGAGGGTGATCATTGTTTGAGTGAGACGAGCCCTGGGTTGTACGGAGTCAGCATCCCTGTCCTGGACACGGCACATGTAGCGCTGCATGGTGGGTGAGGCGGCGCGGCTGCGCAGGGAACGCGGATGCCGGGCCATTGGGCTGTGCTCAGGCCCGGTGGGGCTTTCTCCTAAGGGAAGTGGAACGTCATTGTCAGATTTTAAGTAGGGGAGAGGGGTGCTCTCGTAGATCACTTTTGTCTTGTAGAATGCTTAGAAACATTTAGAAGGCTCGGCAGGAGGTGATGTGATAAGTCAGAGTAGGGTGGCTGTGAGGTGTAGCAGTGTTCAATTTTCAAGTGATTTTCAGTCCCAGGTTTGTGGCTCAGTAGCCATGTCACTTTGGATGACACATTCAAGGAAGTGAAACAATTTATCTTATTAATTGAAGCAGTGATATACCGACTTCCCAGGACTTCTGTGGAGATCCAGTGAGATAACGTGTGCACAATGTGCAGCGTGGTCCCCAGCACAGAGTTAGTGCTGAGGGAGTGCCAGTGAGAATCTGGTAGGTGAGGTGTGGGTGGTGGGACTCGTTGACTGAGGAAATTGGGCCCTGAAGGAGGGGTCCAGTCACATCTATGAGTGATGGGACTGAGCTGGGAGAGGCAGAGAGACCTTGACCCCCTACAAGGGGCCCTGGGCAGGACGGCTATTGGAGGAGCACCGTGAAATCAACTATTTGCAGGTGAAGTTGGAGGTGCCCTTGAAACATCTAAGTGCAGTGCCACAATCATAGAGGAGGTCTAGGCCCGGGCTGTGCATTTTCCTATAATCTCAATCCCTGAGGACGCCGAGGTATTGATCATTGAACGTGAAGATATACTTACAGGACAAGTGAATAGTAGTATCATCTCTGTCATCAAAGCTCACGTCTCTTTATTCATCACTCACTTTGCTAATTGGGTACTTACAGAGCTCACTTCACCATCCTCACCTGGGCTCAGGCTCCACAGAAAAGATCTTGTGTATCTCCCTCTTTTCCAGAAGAAAACACATTTAGCTGGTAGACTTCTCTACCTCGCCAGACTTAGAATTTTAGTTTGTTGATTTAATTCTGTTTTCTGTTGGCCGTCTCCTGACAGGAGAGACATTTTACCTCATGGTCAGGTTTCAATTAGCTGTTACTGAGAATTGCTGATCTGATCCATAGTGTATGTTTTCTATTAACTTTCTAGAGTACTTATCATTTTTCTGTCTTTGCCCTTTAATTTTGTTTCCTCTTCAATGTTCTATCCTATTTGGGGCCTTATTTTATTTTTTAATTAAAAATGTCCGTTAGCAGTTAAGAAAACAAAAGCAAAGAAAACATGCACATGATAGCTAGATTTAGAAAATATCTAGTGTGTTTTCTGTCTCGGCAATGGAGGGTTCTAGAAACTCTTGAAAACCTTCATTACATAAGTTCCTTAAAATGCTGATTAAGAAATAAGACCTTCCTTCCTCATCTTTCAAGCTGCACAGCTAATTGTCAAGAAAGTGAGGGGAAATCCTCAGAAGCCAAGTCAAACCAGAAAGCAAGGATTCTGGGAGATACTTGAGCCTTAGAAGCCCTGGGGTGCCTGTTGGCTCCTGAACTGATTTTCAGTTGCCTTGACAGGAGGGCAGGAGGTGAGCCCCAGGCCTCTCACACTGGGAGTTGGATGGCTGTTCTTATGTAAGGCCAAGCACATCCTGAATCCTGCTGTATAAAAGAGTGAATTAGAAAGAAAAGCAAAAAAGCATTCCTCAAGGCAAGGAAGTAAGGAAAGTCAATTTTTTTGGAAGCGGGGGAAAATAACATATCCAATGTAAGTATTTAGTTTAAATCTGTTCTGGCATGAGAGTGACAACAAACTCCTGGCAGAAAATCACAGCTCCTCCCGGAAAGAGAAGTTGTGTTTTGAATGAATCAGTGGGCAGCCATTCTGAAAAAGGTCTCCAGAGTTTTCTGGATCAAGATACTGGACCCAAACACCTCCCTTCCATGGTCTCATTTAAATAACCAGAAAGGTTTTAAAGGAAAGAAGCCATAATCATAGTTCTATTTATTGACATTAATATATGCTAGGAATTCAGAGGTGACTATGGAGTTGTCTCCTCTTTTATGGATCTTACTTTCTATTTGACATAGTTGGGGATCTTGTTGGAGGGTGGTGTTAGTCTGTTGCAATTAGCCAGGAGAGGAGATTAAGAAAACAGTGAAGGATGGGTGACATTTTTAGCTGAGGACAGTCCTGTTCAGTTGGTTTGTAATTGCAGACTCGTTGAGTTGTCACTAGAGGGAATTGATCTTATGGAATTTGGACTTAACTCAGGCCTCTTCAGAATGGACAAGTGAACCTGGAGAAAGACAGTCAAATCTGTGCAGACATTAAAGTCCACGTGAACGTGGTGTATCCCTGAGCCAAAGATCGGAAAAGTAGGCAGCACTTCTTGAGGACAGAGGAGTGGTTTTTAAGGTTCTCCAAGAATGAATCCCAGGGAACCGGGATGGCCAGTTGTCAAACTGTGACTTTGCTCTTTGGACGGTGTACCCACCGAGGTTATTGGCCGTTTATAGGTTTCCATTTCTCTTTAATGCATGACAGGTGATGAGGACGTGGGCATACACTTTTGACACCTTGTCGAAGTGACTGGGTACCTGCCTAGAAGCGCAGGCACAGCTATGGCTGCGCCATACATCTGGCCGCCCATCCCGCTCTCCGGCTCCGTGATCACGGCAGAGTGGTTCCTTGATGACCTGTCCGTCTCCTCTGTGACATCGTAACCCAACAAAATACCGGAGCGTATTAGCTTGGCTTTGTTCTTTTCCATCCTTCCCTTCGAATGATGATGACTGATAATGGACCCAGTTACGTTTGCAGATGATTTACACGTAGGGCTTTCAGTACAAACCTCGTAATCCCCACTGTGTGATCTAGAGAAGAAAGTTACATTCTTTCCAAATTGTTTTGATGCACTTATGTGGGAAAATGATGTACGTTTGAATATGTATTTCCTCTATGAATCATCATGGCTTGAGATGAATATTTGTAGACATGGAATGAGTTTTCTGTATTTGAACTGTATGGTCCCCTAAATTCTCCCCAGCTTTTTAAAGTCATCACTGGAGTGTTACCTCCAGAGTGTCCCAAAGCATCCACCACTGCCTGTTCTTCGGACACTGTGAGTTTCCAAGTTGGAGAAGGCTGCTCGCTGTTGAGGCATTCTCTGGCACATCTCTGGCTGGCTGATGTGAACTTAGCACACAAGACTTGGCAGACAGTATCTAACCATGGTCACGTCCATTTCTGGAACACTCATGGAGGATTTTACACCTATGCTAGTGGCATACGTTATTTCATTTAGTTTTCCCAACAATCATAATTAGATTTTATCACCTGTATTAATAAGGAAACTGTCAAAGCGAGTGATGTGCAGACTTTGGACTGGAACACGGGTCTTTCTGATCCCTGTCTCTGTTCCCTCCCCAGCCTATCCTTCCAAATGGCCAGGAGACTCTTCCTCAGTCTTGAGTTTCCCGCTGATGTTACCACTCTCTTTGTTTCTGGAGAGGAAAACAAGTCTAAACTTACTTTCCAGTTGGAAATGGAATGGAGAGTTAACGTTGGAAGCCGGGAGAGTCTCTCCTGTGATGAAGCGGTCTCTGAGCCACTTCCATGGGGACGTCACATCACTGTCTGGGCCCCTTGCACAGCCTGGGCACAGGTGATAAGCCAGATGTGCCGAGCAGTCCTCCCGGACAGGGAAGTGCGTTGGAAATGAGTTTGGGTATTTGGTTTCATTACATAGGTTCCTGAGGGCCTTGGCCTGGCACTTCAAGTGGGACCACTCCCTGTCCCACAGACTCGTGCTCTGGGCCCCTGCAGACCTGACGTGGCCTCAGCCTGAGGCTCAGTGCCCTTGGTGATGAGGAGCATTTTAGTCCAGGGTCTGCCGGAGGCTCTGACACTTCTGGGCCGTGGGAATTTGTCCAGGATGATAATAATCCTCCCCGAGATTCAGATTTCCTTGCCTGTGAGCCGGGGTATTAATAGTTTCTGAAATGATTGTAATGATTCAGTAACGGGCACAGCGTGTGCTGCCAGGTAGCTGGTGTTTAAGGAGCAGAAGTCGCAGTCACTCTGTCAGCCTCTCACTGTGTGCTCTGTGCTTTGAGAGGTTGTGTGTTTGGTGAAAGTCCCACCTAAACCCCAGGGTCTAGATGAACTGTTGTTCCTTTACTTTCCCGTCCTTTTCCTCTTTCCCTTCTCTGTGTCCCATATTTAGGTAGCAGATTCCTCTGTTTCAGGGAATACGGAACTTTCTAGTAAAAGGAGAGGCGGAACTCGGAAAGGTGGGGCCCAGAGGGGGTCTGGAGCATCTGCACAGCGCTGCTTCCCTGCATTTCTGCATCCGGTCCCATCAGTGCATGAAGTCAGCCTTCCTCTTCCTTCCTGTGTCGTTGGGTCTCTGTTTTAAGGGAAAATATTTTACGGGTCTTTTTTTAATTACATGTTTCGTTCAGATGCTTGTTGCTTTTCTCCCTGTGCTTCAGCATTCCTAGGAGAGAATTCAGCAGTGCAGCATCCTCTCCGAGCTCTATGAGTTGATCGGCTTCCACAGCAAGTCCGCCTCCTTCAAGCGGGTGGCCCCCGTGCAGCGCGCGGCCCCCAGCATCACGGAGCCTGGCGGGAAGGCCTGCTACCGACTCCTTCTGCAGAAGCTTCCTGGC
Source organism: Camelus bactrianus (assembly GCF_048773025.1). Lineage (NCBI taxonomy): Eukaryota > Metazoa > Chordata > Mammalia > Artiodactyla > Camelidae > Camelus > Camelus bactrianus. Next base: position 101,470,786 of record NC_133544.1, read on the forward strand.
TACAGTCTGTCGCTGGATCTGCAGGACTTCAGCAAAGGTGTTGGAACTAAAACATTGCTTCAGTCCCATTAACCATGCCTGGTTTGGGCCCTGCTGTCCTGTCTCATCAGGGTGAATTCTGATTCGTTTAGAAAAGGGCTCAGCAGACTTTTTCTGTGAAGGGCTTGGGAGTAAGTATTTCAGGGTCTGCAAACCTCCTGATCTCTGGTGCAGCTGCTCAGCTCTGCTGTTCAGACGCCAGAGCATCCGGACATTCCACACACCCACAGAGCTTTATTAACAGCAGTGTCTGGGGCTGGATTGGGTTTATGAACAGCAGTTTGTCCCTACAGCCTCCTCACTATTGACGCCTGCACCAGAGCGTGCATTTGCGACAATCGGTGAACCTGCACTGACACGTCATCATCACCCAGAGCCCAGACTTGACACTAGGATTTACACTTGGTGGTGTGCACTCTGTGGGTTTTTACAGATGTGCAATGACATGTATCCACCGTCACAGCATCATACAAAGTAGTCTGTCTTAGTGACCTTAAAATGCTCCGTGCTGCACCTCATTCATTGCTCCTTCCCCTCTAGCCTCTGACAGCCACTGATCTTTTAGTCTCTGTGGTTTTCCCTTTCCCAGAACACCATACAGTTGGAATCAGACAGTTGCGGAACCTTCCCATATTGGCTTCTTTCCCTTAGTAATATGAATTTAAGGTTCCTCCATGTCTTTCCATGCCTTGATAACTCATTTCATTTTAGCACCAAATAATAGTCCATTTTCTGGCTGGATCACAGTTAATCCATTCACCTACTGAAGAACAGCTTAGTTGCTTCTGAGTTCTGGTGATTATGAATAAAGCTGCTATTAACATCTGTATGCAGTTTTGTGTGTGGACATAAGTTTCCATTTCGTCGAGTAAACACCAAGGAGCACAGTTGCCGGATCATATGTTAGGAGTACGTTTAGTTTTGTAAAAAATTGCCAGACCGTCTTCCAAAGTATCTGGGCAATTTTACATTCCCACCAGCAATGCATGAGAATTCCTGACGCTCCACATCCTCACCAGCATTCGGTGCTGTCAGCGTTCTGCGTTTTGGCAGTCCTGACAGGTGTGCAGTGGTACCTCGCTGTTTCAGTCTGCATCCCGTTGATGACAGATGCTGTGGAGCATCTTTCCGTAGACTTCTTTGGCATCTAGACTTCTTCTTTGATGAGGTGTGTGTTCAGGCATTTTGCTCATTTTTTAATCAGGTTGTTCATCCTTCTTGTTGAGTTTAAAGAGATTTTGGTATATTCTGGATATCAGCCCTTTATCAATGTGTCCCTGCCTTCACCTGCAGCACCGGAGTTGTCCTTTGGGTCTCAGTGGAGTGTCAGCTCTTCAAAGAGGTTCCCTATCTTCCCTCAGCCTAAATACTGTCCTTGTATTTTTCACTTTCATTGACTCATTTTGTTCTTTTTAAATAGCATTTCCCATAATTTGTAAGTACATTAACAAAAAAAGGGCAATGATTGAACACCACCTCCCCCACCAGGATGTGTGCCCTGTGAGAGCAGAGGCCCTGTCCCCACTCACCGTTTCTCATGACAGCACATGGCACATGTCCATGTAAAAGTGTGTAACGTGGGGCCAAACCTGATGAGCAGCTATGATGACATGTGTTGGCTACCATTTATTGAGTAGACTTTGTTTCTGATGTAAATTATTAAATCACATGAATGAAACTTGTTTGTTTTGAAAAATAAAACAACAAAGCACACCTCCATTTGATTGGTACTTTCTACTTAGCCTTCTGACACAGGAGGGGATGTTCACAATCATTTTGTGGAGGAAGTTGGGGAGGTAAAGTAAGAGAGTGAGATCAAATAAAGTAAAAATGATAACTATCAGTTGGCATTATTTTCACTAAGACATAAAAGTTACTTTAAACCCTATCTCAGCTGTTGTTCTGTTGTTTTAAACATTTCTCATAGAATTAAATGGAAGCCCACTAAACCCTGAAAGGGAAATTGTATGCTCAGGTCCTGAAAAGTGTTTATGTCTATTTCTTGAAATGCACATTTTCCCTGCTGGTTACGGAATTTCGAGCCGGGAACACAGCCGTGCGCTGTGTGTCTGCCGGCTTTACGGGCTGCTCACTTTCATTTTCATTTTCTTGTGTTGCAGTTTATGAAGGTTTTCCATGAGGTATATTGCTCAGCCTTTTCCTGAATGAAGGATTGAATTTTCCACAGGAAATCTTATGAAAGAGAGTGACAAGGCACATGGGTTTCCCAAAAAGGAATACTTGATGTAATAAACTCTCACTATGGTGAACTTTTTTAATACAAGCCAGTTGAAAATTTTATCACTAGGTCATAGGCCACAAATCTGTCTTAAGAATAAAAAGATTCAAATTTTATAGAAGAAGCAGTTTGAATCAAGTAGAAATTATGATTTGTACACTAGTTGGTGTTAGAACTTATACTCAGTCTTATCATAATTGCCTGTGGTAGGAACTGGATCATTATTTATTTATTAAAAAAAAAAATCCACTAGGTGCTATTTGCCCCATTCTTGATGCAGCAGTGCTGAGGTTAGTTAAGTTGGGCCATTTAGGATTGTTAGCTAGGTTTACCAGACATTGATTTCAGCCTCTTTATCTTTTTTACAATCTCTTCTTTTTTATCGGCCTTTGGTCTTTTGACAACGTGGAAATACTCCACGGATCTGCCTTTCCCTTTTTTCCTGTCTTTGTGGGAAAAGATTTCTGAAAGACAAACTACTAGGATATTAAGGATTTTGTGTGGGGTAAGTTTATTCAGTTCTAAGGTTTTCAATTAATACGTATTAATACTTGCTATTCAGCTAATGACAGTAAAATTATAAACTAACTTAAGTATATATCAGTAAGTATAGTACAATCAGCCCATCACCCAAATTAAGGAATTCACAAACTTTTCCATATTTCCTTTATTCAGACCTTTGTTCTTTTATTTGTCCTTTGTTGAAGTTTTTGACAGCAAATCCAAGAAGACATGTCATTTTACCCTATGTACTCAAGTAGACATGTCTGAGAAATGAGGGCCTTTTCTTTGATCAGGTTTTTCCATTTGACTTATGTGCTCGTTAAGTACCAGCTTTATCAGGCATCTCACTAGGCATTAGGGATCCTTGGGGCAATGAGACAGTCCTGGCTCCCAAGGAAGTTAAGGGCTGATGGAAGAAACCAACACAGGAGCTTGCGTGCCTCACTTAAGGTCCCTGCTGGATGACACCAATTGGACAAAATTTGTGCACAATACAGTAGGAATCACAGAAGGGACTGATCAGACTAGTAGGACCGGCCGTGAGAGAGGCGATCATCAGTGCTACAAGAGGAGGAATCATTTGATCAGAATCTGAAATCCTTTCTGCCAACCTTCCTACCAAGCCCCCAGGGCCCATCACACACAACCCTGTGCTGTAACTGTTTTTGATTCCAGTTACCACATCTCTTTCAGGAAGGATTTTAATGTGGAAAATATTTAAAATCAGTAATTGTTGCCAGAAGGGACATAGAACAAGGAACATGGAAACAACACAAATGTCCATCAGCACATGACTGGATAAAGACGAGGTGATACATATATACAATGGAATACTACTCAGACATAAAAGATGCCATTTGCAGCAACATGGATGGACCTGAAGACTGTCATTCTAAGTGAAGTGTAGTGGAAAGAGAAAGAAAAATGCCATATGACTTCATTTATGGGGAATCTAAAATTAATAGCAATAATAATAAGACCACAAATGAAATAATATTATTTTGATTTCTTGAATATGTGTAAGTACATCTGACTGTCCTTTGTGATAGGATTACCATATTCTGTTTATTCTTTTGTAGATGTCCTTATTCCTCTGGTAACTGTAATTTTAAAAATCTAAAGCTCTAATCTGTTCTTAGAAAGAATAATTAGTATATATATTTAAACTAAAAAATGCAGTATGCTCTATACATGTATTTACATGCAATATGTGTATGTGAAGTTGAACTGTAATAATTCTACCCGATAAAACTGAAAAAGGAAAAAAATAAAAAATTTATTTAGCAAAATCACCCCTCTTTAGATATTAAAACGTTCATTTCTGAGATTCTGTGAAAGACGGCATGGAAGTAGGTTTTAAGATTTTCTCCTTGCTCCTCGGTGAGCAGCCTGGGCTGCAGAGCTTGGCCGCGACAGGCACCCAGGGCTTACCGGCTTGCTTCTCACTTGTTGGGAGGAAGATTACTGCTTCAGGAATATTTATGCTCTTAGAAGCTGCTGAAAACCCCACAGAGCTTCTGTTTACATGGGGTGTATCTGTCAATATACCCCATTTTAGAAATTAGAACAAAAAATTTAAACTCAAGAACTGACAAGCATACGCTGTCCCAGCACGTGGTCAAAGCAGTGCTGCCACGGTGGCGTGTGTTGGTTCTAGGAAAAATGCACCGAACACTCAAGAATGAGGATGAACCCACAGATCTCATCTCAGCAATGCTATGAAGAGGTGGGACCCAAAGCCCCTAAAACAGTGCTGAAGTCCCCAGATGTCTCAGAACACACAGAGCCATGGGATCAAGAATCCAGTACCTCATAGATCATCAGCAGTGGAGACCGTGTCCTGGGTCAGGAGGAGCAGAATTAGGGATAGCAGGCACACATTCCTATTGACAGCAAAGCTTTAAAGGTTTTGAATTGACTGAAAGTTTGGCAAAGTTTTGCATTTAGACTACTACTTTTCCTCTCCTGGAGACGTTAGAAGGAAAACACTGATTAATAGAGGATGATTGTAATGGATTAATTATGATACTGATGACATGGGCTGCGAACACTAACCCTGCACTCAGTGTAGACTAAGCCTTTTATGTACACAATTCATTAGGTCTCCACACCCCTGCAACGTGGCATTAAGCACTCATACAACCATGAAACCAGTGACTATAAAACAGTCACAAGCCTTCCTCTCCAGCGTGAGGTAGCAAAACCAGTAAGGGTTTTCAATGACAAATGCCAAAATCATATATTTTTGGGAAAGAAAGCAAATGAAACACTGGAGAACAATAAACCAAAAGAGCAGATAGAATGGAAAATTTTATTGAAGAAAGCAATGATTGATTCAATTAAAACAGCTAATGTCCCTGGTATAATTGAACCATCAATCCAAATTTTTGGAAAAGTGGGTTGTGAAATTACTGTTTCATTTAATATTGGAATTCCTATTTGGACCAATTTCATATGCACCACTGTTGTGAGGTTAGATATTTAGGTAAATAACAATATTCCTATTTTTTAAGTTAACAGGAAACATAACACAGGACTCCAGATTTAGGGAGAGAATGCAAAAAACTACTATCATACTCCATCCAGTAAGGACAAGTGTCCCTGCATCACCAAAGCAATGAGAATTTGCACAAAGAAAACACAGTTCCAATTGTGACAAATATGAGACCGTGAGCCATGAGTTACGAGAACAAGCAACTGTTTAAATGCCATGGGCAAATTTTTTTTATCATCTTGAAAACATCACTGATGTTCTAGGAAAGAAAAATAATTGTTTTACTAGCAAATCCAACTGACACGGGAGTTTTTCCAAGTGAGAAGGTGATTCCAAAAAGTGCAGTAAAATGAGTAAAGATGATCTGCGCAGTGACGGAGATTGTCTTAGACTAACCAGCACCACGATTCCCGGTTTTACACTAGCTTTCTGCTCATCACCTCTGACACAAGAACTCATCAAATGATTGTTTTTTCTTTAGGGAAAAAAGATAAATAAAATCTAACTACAAGATGTGGTATGTAAAGCAGTAATGAAGTTTTCTAACCTTATAATGCAGCCAGTGTAATGTAGCACTTATTCGGGCACTAGAATTTTTTAATTTATTTCTTTTATACCCTATTTCTATCCTAAAGGAGACACTTAAAGTTTTCTACTTTATTCAACGTATCTTCTGAGGGTTGTGATATACACTGGTATGGCAGTTTTAAGAGATTCAAAATCGCCTCTGTGGTTGTGGTCAGGAAAGACAAGGCTCCCTCACAGCTGCGACGGAGAAGGAATCCCCGGAGTCAGCCTCCGGGCAGCTTCCGAACCGCATTTGCTTTCACTTGGCACAGGACACCATCAGCAAGTGTAACTCTGACAAGGCGATTTCCCCGGGGACCTGGGAGGTGCTCTAACATTCTGAAGCCACTTGTTTCCCAGTTAGGTAAGGCTTGGAAAAATAGTTTATTAGAAGTGACTCCCTTTGTATGTGCCTTTTGTCCTGAGTGGTCACTAATTAGCATAGAATATAAAATACCCCATAATATAAGAGTTTAGGCACCACATCTTTCCATCTACCTGTCTATTTGTTTATCATATTTATAGTTAGGTTACATTTTCTATGACGTTCACTTCCGGGCACAGAAAAGAAAGGTTACAAAATATTTATTGTCAATAGGGGGGACTGGGTCTAAGGGTTAAAAACCACTCCTGCTAACAATAAAAACCATATAATAATTTTAATCTCAGTTGCATCAGACCTTCCAGAATTACTCCTTCAAATTCACTGTTAAAACAGTAATGGAATCTCTGTTCTTCCAAGACTCGGGCCTGATCGCCACCCATCCAGACATCAGTCTGTGGGTCCCTACTTGTCCTCGAGGCCCCCGGACACACCTTATGGGGTGAACTTTCTTCAGTGTCCCTACTGTAGGGGAAACCAGGAAGTCCCAGGCACTATCCAGGAGTCACACCTACCTGCAAAAATCAAAGTCATGTGACTGAAACGGGACAACCCAGGTGGAGTTATAGGACTGAAAGCTCACCAATAAACAGGTTTGGAGGCCTAACCCAAGCCCTCCAGCTCCTAACATGAAGGACACGGTGTCCCAATTAGCCACGAGACTGGGGGGCTTCATTACTCCATGAATAAAGGATTTGTGCCAGTGCCACCTTTAGACAGGGAACCCCAGAACCCAGACTTGGAAGCATCCTGTCCCCTACCCTCTGAACAAATATTCTCTCAAGTCACGTAGTGAGAGATGGGAGCCCCGGTGAGCTCTGGAATAAGATGCAATCTGAAAGACTGCTGGTAACAAACGGTGTGGAGCTCGGGCAGCACCCAGGGCCAACAAACATTCTTGTACCACTGATGCCCACACTTCCATCCACAACAGTTTCTTCAGGACACTTACGCACGATAACCATCACACAAAAATGGTTGCTTAGACATGTTTTAAGAGAAATAACATTATGAGAATGCAAAATTCATGACAAGTCAGAGTAAAGACCCCAGAATATTTACTGAATGAGATCTCACGTGTGCTCCGCATGAGCTTTAAACCCTTAGGACACAGTCATGGAACAGTAGGCATTTTCTTTCTTTCCTCCAAGTTGGCTTTGCTGGAGAACTCCATAGACACAGGAAGACACTGGATCCCACCTCTACTACTTACACAAAGGGCTCAACATGTAGAGAAGTATCAGCGCTGGTGCGGCCGGCTCCAATGTGCGCACTCCCATGCCCAGCTCCCCGAGAAGCAGAGCTCCCCCCACAGGAGCAGAGACCCCCAGGAGCAGAGCTCCCCCAACGGGCACTGCAGTGCCTGCGAGAATCAGGTATCTGATGAGTGAGCCTGGGGCGGGCAAGACAGGAAGCAAGCACTGCTCCCTCACGCTCTGCAGGTGATCTCTGTGTCATCTTGAATAAATACAGTCAGCATTAAAGATGTTTGACCAGAGGGTAAAAGGTAAGGCCTCCCCAAATCTCGCATTCCTTTAGTGGGAGTCCTGTTAGAACACATGGTGACAAGAGACGCTGGCTTTACATGCGCACGTTGCCCACAGGGCTGCAGTGGAGGCCACGGTGCTGCCTCTGCCCCACCTCCTGCCTTCGTCCCGCAGACCTCACAGGGGCCGCTGACTCGTTTCTCTGACTTTCTCTCCTTGATTGTGCAGCTCTTCCAGCTTTTAAGAGCTCATAAGAACCTCACCAGAAAATCTTTAACAATGAATGCAAATCAAATGAAATCAACAACAGAAACACACTGCCTTCATCATTACTTTACATTTTAGGATGAAATTCTTGAAGACGACTCCCTGACCTGAAGGGATGGATGGAGGAGGAAAGAAAAGAAGACAAGCATCTTTGGCCCATAAAAAATGAGAGGTAACCAGATGGTGGCTAGTTTTCATTGCACCTCTCTGCCAGCCTCAATTTCACATGCCCCTCCCAACTCAACTCATCGGAACCCCACTGAAGGAGACGGCTTTGCAAATTTATAGGTATCCAAAGAAATCGCTCGAGAAATAGTCTCCCAAACCCAGCAAAAACACTGAAAGCTGACAAGTGCCAGAATCAGAATACTAAAACACACAGATTCAAACTCCGACACCCTCCCTGGTGGGTGTACTTACAGTGGGGGTGTGGCCGTGCAATTTGTCAGCATCCAACATATAAAAATGAAAGGGACACCAGTTTTCAACATCACAGTCCCTCTGAAACAACTGGTAGTCAATTAGCGTTTGTCGGCAGCAAAAATCGATTTTCTCCCCTGCACGTGGAGGTGAACACACAGAAGAGACTGATGATCCCCGCTGCGAGTGTAGCTAAGTGTGTCTAAGCAAACTGGCTCCATCAGCCTTCTGATGAACAGGGGAGTGTGTGAGCCGCGGGGCTCTGCAGACTGATGGTCAGGCAAAGAGGGCGCTTCCTTACTTTGGGGAGAAAAACGCGGAAGCAGCACTCGCTGGAAATAAATTCTAATTAAAATTTCAGTTGCGCTTCCTGCAGCGTAACCCACGCCAATAGATGAGGCTCCCTCGGTGCTGTCCAGTCATGTGAGCCAGGCTCATTACTGTACCTGTGTGTTTGGTTTAGCAAGTGAACCATGTCTGTTTTCTGGAAATTACATGAGGGTGGAAAACCTTCCAAACATGTTCATTTATTTGCTGTGGAATTTGTTTAATCCTCTTGAGAGCATTTACAATGACAACCTTCTTAAATAAGCATCTTTGCCCGAGATACCTTCCCAGGCACATGCGCCGAAACCTAGGACAACCCAGAAGCAAAATCAAAACCGTTAATAAATAATATGTCATAGCACTAACCACCAAAATTATATATATTAAAAAAAAAAAAGCCAGGGCTTTATGCTGTCCAGGGTTTGAAACATTTATTTAACGTGTCAATTGTTACAAGAATAAACTTTTCTAAATGTAAAACCTCCTCAGAAATCTTAAACTACTATTCAAGAAAAATATCACAGATAATTTCTGAAAAGTTTTTAAAGGAAAATCATTTTTAACTGAATCATATTCTAGGCACACAGAATAAATTCTCTTTAGAGAACTCCTACTTTTTTTTTTTAATAAATGACCTATAAAAATACACCCAGCATTAATCAGTAAATCTTCATTCGTTATTTTTAAAATTTTTAGGGCATGCTATTTTTTTTAAATCAAATGAGGAGATATTTGCAAGCCAATGGACAATGGAAATACCTAAGAAGACATTATAAAGCAGCAAGAGCAACTAGCACTTTGACAAGCATTCTGCCTGAGAGTCACTCGTACCATCTCATTTTGACTTAGCCACTTGGAGGTGAGCTCCATCAGCCCATTTAACACATGAAGAAACTGAGGCTTTGGGTGGTCATGTTTCCAGTACTTAGGGGAGCCAGTATCCAAACCCGGATCACTGTCTATACAGCCTGTGCCTTTACCAGATCACACTTACATTTCTCACACTTGAAATGCACTCAGTCCCCGAGGTAACACACCTTCCTTGCGTTTCTAAGAGTTTTAGGAAGTACTGAAATACAAAGACTTATCAGGCATTTGTGTGGGCTAATTTTTTATTTTCTGATTTTCCTGAATCAGTTCAGGCTGAATTCATACTACTTATGAGGAGAAGTCCTGAGGCAGAGGAGAGAGGGGAAGATAATCCAGACATAAACAATTTCAAAAGATCCACTTCATCAAGGAAGCAAAGTATTAAATAAACCACTTCAACAACACGCTTGTCAATAAACCTTGGTGTCTCTGTATCAGCCTGAAGGAGGGTAAGCCATCCAGCCCATCTGCCTTCCAGCCACATACCCTGGACGATCTTGGTTCCCTCACCTGTGACACTTGTGTTCTCCAGGGAATCTTTGTAGAGATTAAACGATAAAACTATATGCATAGGGGATACATATTTGTTAGGCAGTAAGCACTAAACATATAATAAAATTACTTTATTTCATGAAAATGGGAGATAGGTCTCCCAATTAAACATTCCTGACAGAATCCCAACAAGCACTTTAATTTATCTGCCAGAAATTGTAAAATAACATTTCTTTTTAAAGGCTGTAGCCATTCTCCCTACTTTTTACCAATCCTGGCTGTTATCCTGAAAATCTATTCCCAGAACTTGGCATCCATCTCCCATATTTAAATCATTTAAGTTTGAAATTTTGATGAAGCTTGGGCACATAAAGATTCACACCATAATTCACAGAATAAACAAAGACCACAGGAACAGGGCCACTTCCAGACCCCATGTGCTCAGGACAGGCTCCAAACTTCATAATATCAGATGCATGCTGTTTGAAGAGAAAGAAAATTGAATGTGATCAAGGAGGCTGACATAGAGCACTGGCTGGCTCAAGAGACGACTCCTTCAACCCCTCGTCTGACTTAAGTCATCTAACAGTTATCAGGTGATCTCTAACTAAAAGTAAAACAGGGGTAGGGTTGAAAAGTGAATTTTTTCCTACAATATATACATATTGTCAAATAAAAATTGGCACTTGCCATCTGCCTCTGATTTGATTAAGTCATGAGCCACTGCAGCTGCTGACCTTCAACACCCTCTGAAAATAATTCTGTGTGGAGATCAGGAATGGGTCGCTCTGTGCTCTGGGAAAATGGGCAGAAAAGCCTTCAGATAGTTAGACATTTTCAGGAAACTTTAAGAGCCCAAATTCTTGCATTTCCTCCTATCTAGAAAAGCACTAAAATCATTAACAGAGACACCTGTTCCTCGACTAGCAGCAGCCTCGGACTTAACGTATACTTGACGGCACGTCCCCCTTCAATGAAATCTCATATTATGCTGAGCTCCCCCTCATCTTCAGAGCAGTTCCTCTGAGCTCTCTGAGATGTTGTCACCTGGGTACTGGTCCTCATTTTGCCCCAGATAAAACTTAACCCAGAACTCTCACGTTGTGTTGTTTATTGACAGTACCACAAAAATTAAGCTTACATACTTGAACTCATAGTAAACATTCAGTATCAAACATTTCTTGACTTAAATTACTTTTTAAAAGTAAATAATTATTCCATTTCTTTAATATAGCATCTTTAAATATAAATTAACACATATTTCTGAATCTTCGAAAAATATATTCTGGAAAAATTTTTAGCTAATTAATAAAAAAGCTATTGTGTGGAGTTTTAGAAATTCAGAAGTGGAAAAGAATAGTATTGTAACTCAAGTTCTTGTTTTAATTGCAGAGATCCTGAGGCCTCAAAAGACATATAAAGTTTCCTGATTTTATACACGGTCCTTTAACAGAAAGCCTAGAACTAAGACCCTGGTCTTTGAGAAACCAAGACTTGCTCGGCTGGTGCAGGGCTGAACTTTATGAAAATGGGTCATGAGAAAGAACCAGAATGCTGGGGCCTGGGCGAGGCAGCGGAAGAAAGGAGGGTCTCACCTGGTCGTGGGTGAGAAATAGGCTCCCGCAGTGCTGGTGTGATGGGCATCCCTCAAGTGCCTGAAAACTAATATTTAGCAAACCTGCCACCGAAATGCACACATGCTGTTTAACTAGAAGGCTGACCAGGAGGCTTTCTCAGTGACACAAGAAGCTATTTTCATGTTAACTCTACAACTACAGGAAGAGAAAGAATAGAAAGCTGATATTAATTATTAATAATTTACACCAAGAACCAAGGAATTTCCAGGAGAAATATAAAGACTTGTTGGAAGTTTCATTATGTGAACTTACTGCCAATTCAGTTGTCTTAAAAATTGTTCTATAAAATATATTGTCCTTTGCTGTTCCAAATCACATTTGAAAGAATAATGTTTCTTAAGGGTGTTTCTGGAATTTTCTTCTATTTCCTAACACCAAATCTCAGAGCTTTAAAGAAATGGAGGGTTGGAATTTCGTCCACTCTTTTCTAGGCAAATTATTGTTCCTGCAAAGAACAAGGGGGGAATCACACAGAAAAGCATTTGAGCATCAGGCTGCTTACATTTCCTCCGGGAGTTTTGGAAAATAACGTGGAAATGAACAGCAGGACAGAAACCTGGCGAGAGGGTCACTGGCTAGAAGGTGAGAACAAATGTGTTTTCCAACGTGCTCTGGTCGCCACTAGTTTAAATGAACCGAGCAATTGGTCCAGCATACACGCACCTCTATGTGAAAATCTCAACCGTTACCAACTGCTCAGTGCAGCCCGAAGCAATGGACGGACTGCAGAGGCCCCCGGCGGCTCATCGTGGTGTCTTACACCATGTGCAGGATGATTGGTTCCTTCCCGCCCACTCCCTCCCCTCCCCTCAAGGGAGATGGCTGGTCCTGAATTGAGCTTACCTCATAGAAAGCTGTCTCTCAGCCCTCTGTCTAAAGCAAAATAAAAGCAGGAAAGCTACAAGGGACTTTACAGAACCATCCCAAAAGGGAACTGAAGCACATTTCTTCCCTCCTTTCTGCTCCTGGAATGTGGACCTGATGGTTGACCCTTAGGCAGCCAATTTGGGGCATCATGTTGATGGGCTGAAGATAACAGGCATCTTGTTCTCTGACCCAGCGGCCATCATGCAAACCAGCCCTGGGCTACCGATTGCTTGACTTCTTTATATAAGAGGGAAATACAATTTTAGCATGTTTAAGCCACTGCTGTTATCTGGGGAACTAGGTGTTGTACATTGACATGGTAAGACCTAATAATAAAGTTCAATATTCACCAAAAACTATTTACCAAATAGCTAATAAATGATAAAGAGATCTTGATATTTGTTTTAATGGTATGAAATGTAAATCAAGTTTCAGCATATGCCAATAAAACAAGACACTGTGGAGATGAAGCAAAACAGAGTTTGTAGAACAGAGACCAAAAGCATCCTCCTCTCTAAGGCACAGGAGTACAGCCGTGACTATACATGCCAAGGCTGTGGTCACATGGGCTCCCTGTTTTCCATGTCTTGGGTTGTGTTCTGTTTCCAGCCTTGGGAAAAATGGATAAGGCTGCTGGTCAAATCATTTCAGGAGCAGTTTCCATCATGTAGAACCCATGTATCTTCCTTTCCTCTGCCTCCTGGAATGTTCTGACACAATTAATCAGTCCAGCCTTCTAAACTGAGCAAATGGAGCTCAATCAATCTGCTTTTAGACAGAGCTAAAAATAGACATTAAAAAGCATAACTAGGAAATCTTACCTTCCAGAGGTCATTGCACAGATGAAATAGGAGAATATCTGTGAATCACTGTATAAACACTAAGTACAATACAAACAATATTAGTACTGATTCTATGTTACATTCATCAGTAAAGGAATACAAAACCCTTTCTTACCAGAAGGAAAAGTGCTTTGAAATTTTCTGTCACTTTAATTCTTCAAAAGTTTCTATAAAATTGATGTCCTTAAAAAAATCAGTATTTGGAACTAATTTTAATTACTTCATCTCCCCCGGTTTAACACATATCAAGAATGTTACCATTTCTAGATATATTATTTAGGAAAGCCTTTGGTATTCATGAGGCACAGAACACGGCAAATTGTCAGTATCACTCAGGATAGGAAAAGCATTTTTGATACCCGAACTTGAAGACATGAAGAAGATGCCTGACATGTCCCACTGACCTTTCAAGCTATTCTTTTTCAAACACTTGCTTCTTCTTGGTCCAGAACAGACACGCATTTGTTCATGTGAGACTCTTTAAGTGAAAAGGTCAACCCATCATTACCACTTTAGAGACTGAAATCTTACCCTCCACATACATGTGGACATAGCATCCTTACTGATTCCTAACATGAAAAATGACCATCGATGACATCTCAGGATGCTCCAATGCAGTGGTTCTCTGCTGCAGTGAGGAAGAAAGAGCCGTATGCTTCAAGACTCACTTCCTGTCTGTAGCTCACTTGGCAAGACGCTACAACTTGTCTAAGCTAAAGCTTAAAATTGGAGAATACAGACAACATCTATGGCAAAGGGCAATCGGAGGCTAATTCCTTGGCCCCAATTCATCGCTTCTCAAGAGCCTTGGACAATACCTTGAGAAAGGCAGCAACATGGTACCCAATTCATCAAAACCTGCACCTCCTACTAGTTGACAGTAAAGCAAGTGTCATCTGGCTCAACAGATCTCCCTGTGTCTCTACAGTGTACGGCTACATTTTCTTTATTTTCTCAGTTGGGGGACATTCCATTTCTGAAAATCCCCCTCCCTGCAGTAGAAGTTCTTAGTTTCCCAATCACAATGCAGGCTTGAAGGGGGGATAAAAGATCTGACAAAACATAGATCACTATTTATTCCTTGATATATTTTTGGCACATGGGCTAAAAATATTTGGGTCAGTTGGGCACCAAGAACATATCTAATTTACACAATTGTCAACTGTCATTTTATTACCAGCTCCTGAAACAGTCACGTGGTCACTAGTTTTTTTTTTTCTTTTCTTACCTTGACCCATGGATTTGATGATTTCTAAACAGACACAATAGATTTTTGAAAAGAAATCTGTTTCACCTTTTGCTTTTAAACCTAATTTGTGTACCTGACCCTGACTTCACTCTAACATTCACAAAAAGCTATCCAAAGACACCCCCTTTTGACATCATCTCTAGATGTCTTGAATATACTGCTAAGCTGATTCTTCCAGATCTTTAAAATATATATGCACATTATGCTGTGGTCCTCTTCAATTTGTGGTGATTTCAGTAATCATTACCTCTTTGGATACTTTATTACACATTTAGCATTTCTTTATCCAATTCAGTTACATTTGTATATAAGATTTCAAAAGAACTGGTTTCTCAAAATGATGATATTTAACATCTATGGCCTTTTCTTAATCAAGTAATTCTATAAGGCTGTCAAGGGCAGCAGTGAACTATGTGTGTGGTGATTGCTGCTTCAGAGTCTCCGGTGCTGACCCAAGATCTTGCAGGTGTTTACGCATCCTTGTGAATGTCAACACATCAATCTATTAGGAGCTGAAATTAAACTACCTGGATGCTAATTTTTCTTTTTAAAAACAATAAACTCAATTCCCCTTACTAATTCTTTATTGTTTCTTATACTGAGTCTCAACACTTTTCCTAATATATATCTTTGGTGGGGAGGGGGGCACAGCCCTGAATGCCTGCAGACAGCACCAACTCTATAAGATTAACCAGAGGTGGCCGTGGATGTTGTGTGACTTCAGCCACTGAGCACGAGTACCTGCTTTCCCTCCAACTGTTCTGCCTCCATTGCTGACAGCCCTGAAGTTCACTGCCTCTTGTAAAATTATACAACATTACAGTTCATATATTTTTAAAAGGTATCAATTTGTGAAAGTCATCTGTGTAAAACGGGGGGTACTTGTCTTTGCTCATTTCAGGCTAAACTAACTTCAGAAGGCCACACTCACACACACACACACACTCAGTTCTGAGTGCCCCCAAAGAAAAGTATAAAAGGCTTCGGGACAGTGGTGACACTCAAACCTTTGGAATTTTGAGCTCTATGAAAGTATCACTTATTCAGAAATTAAGCATTATAATTCTAGGCCAAGAGAATCAGTATCCCCCACAAGTTACTTACCAGAATTTTTTTAAAGAAACTATCTTCCCTAAAATCCAATGATAAATCAAATATCCATGGAAAGAATATAGATCAGTAATATCAAGCCACAATTTCTACACTAATGCTGATTAGCCATCAGCCCAAACCAAAGGACATAGAAATAAGACAACTGGAGATAAAGAGATGGAAGGGAGGTATTAAAAAGCAAGAATATAAAAGAAGAAATGGCCCTATGGAAACCTGCTCATTTTTTTGAAATAATTACTTGGTTAAAGGAACTCACTGTTGAGGATTTGAAATGCAACAAGGGGAAATCTAGCAGGGAAAAGAAGCAGAAGCAGGTCTCAGTTTTCTCCGAGGATGATCCTAAATGAAAAATAAATCCTTGGCTTCCACAATACACAACCTGCATTGATGTCTAAGCAGAAGAGTGAGGAGGAGAGGAAACCGAAAGTGTGTGGAAGCCATCCTTCACCAACACTGCTGGAAGCACAGAACTGTGGTGTTGGGGCACTGCCCGACCGATATATATAACAGCAGGAATAAGCTCTAACTGGGTTTCTGAGCGAAAAATGCTTTTAGCTTTAAATCTACTCAAGTAAACATGCAGAGAAATCATGGTAAGTGCTTGAGATGAAGCCTTGCTGTTTAGGTAAGATAAAGGAATGCTTCTGCACTTGTTCCATTTTGGAAACATATGTGAGTAGAAGCCAACCTTCACCAAGGTTTTTGAGAACCCATAGTTTCTGGCCTCGGGGAATTACGGTACTTTCATATATAAGGGGAGGCACAATCTCCAGGAGGCTTTTCCATTCCAAAGAGCTTTCACTTGAAACCGGCTTTCAGAATCATGCTGAGAAATCAGAGTTAGTGTTTCTATATGTCACTCCATCTTTTATGCTGTATGAAAGAACTCCACACCACATGCTCAATTTTTAGATATGTATGAGTTTGGAAGCCATCCTTCAACTAGCTAATTGGGAACCCACAGTTTTTGGGATAGGGAAACTACGCTACATACATATCTATTGGGATGCACTAGTACCAAAAAGGTTTTACACTGCAAACCGCGTTTACTTGCAACCGGCTCTGAAAAACATACTGAGAAATCAGTGTAAGTGTTTCAGTATGTCACTTAACCTTCAATGGTGGAAGAAGGAACGCCTCCCAACATGCTCACTTCTGACATCTAAATGTGAGTTGAAGCCATTCTTCACATTACTTCTTCGAGAACAAGGGTTTCTGGTCTAGGGGAACTACGCTGCTTACATATCTAAGCAGAGGCTCTCGCTCCAAAGCGGTTTTCCACAGCAAACCACTCTTCCTTAGAAACTGGCATTAGGAAACATGCTGAGAATTCAGAATAAGTATTTCTGCATGTCACTTAACCTTCAATGCTGGATGAAAGTACGCCTCTCCACAAGATCACTTCTGACATTTGAATTTGTGTTGGAGACGTCCTTCTCCTAACATGTTGGAAAACCAGAGTTTCTGGAATACGGGAACTACCCAATTTACATATCAAAGCAGAGGAACACGATTCAAAACAGTTTACCAAAGCAAAGTAATTTTTTTGAAACCAGCGTTTCACAGTAAACATAAAAGTCAGAGTGAGATGTACAAACACGTTCTCTGATTTCTCAGTATGTTTCTTAAACCCGGTTTCAAGTAAAAGCGGTTTGCAGTGAAAAGCTGAGTTCGTGCTAGTACATCCCCATATATATGTAAGCAGCGAAGTTTACATTGGACTGAAAGTCTGGGTTTCCAACAAGCTAGGTGAAATGCGGCTTCCACACTCCTACATTCCTGAAAATTGAGCATGTGGAGAGGCGTTCCTTCAGCATAAAGGGCAGAGGGACTTCTAGACACACATTCTCTGATTTCTGACCGTGTTTCTTACGCCGGTTTCAATGTAAAAGTGGTTTGATCTGGAAAAAGAAGTTGGAGCGAGAGCCCCCCCTTACATATGTAAGTTGCATAGTTCCTCTATACAAGAAACTCTGGGGTTCCAACAAGTTAGGTGAAGGACGGCTCGAAGAGAAATTCAGATGTCAAAAGTGAGCTTGTGGAGAGGTTTCTTTCATCCAGCCTTGAAGGTTAAGTTACATACAGAAACAAGTACTCTGATTTCTCAGCATGTTTCTCAAAGCCGTTTTCAAGTAAAAGCGGTTTGCAGTGAAAAAAATCGAGTTCGTGCTAGTACATCCCCATATATTGGAAAGCAGCGTAGTTTACCTTGGACTGAAACACTGAGTTTCCAAAAAGCTAGGTGAAGAACGGCTTTCACACTCATACAGATCTGATAATTGATTATGTTGAGACGCGTTCCTTCATGCAGCATAAAAGGCAGAGGTATTCGAGACACAAATTCTCTGATTTCTAAACATGTTTCCTAACGCCTTTTTCAATGTAAATCCAGTTTGCTGTGGAAAACCACTTAGGAGCGAGTGCCTCCCCTTAGATATGTAAGTAGCGTAGTTCCCCTATACCAGAAACTCTGGGTTTCCAACAAGTTAGCTGAAGGACGGCTCCAACACAAACTCAGATGTCAGAAGTGAGCTTGTGGGGAGGCTTTCTTTCATCCAGCATGGAAGGTTATGTGACAGAAATAATTACTCTGATTTCTCAGCATGTTCCTCAAAGTCGGTTTGAAATAAAAGTGGTTTACTGTGAAAAACCTTGTTGGTGCCAGTACGTCCCCATATATATTAAAGCAGCGTAGTTTACCTTGGACTGAAACTCTGGGTTTCCAACAAGCTAGGTGAAGTATGGCTTCCATACTCATACAGCTCAGAAAATTGAGCATGTGGAGAGACGTTCTTTCATGCAGCATGAAATGCAGAGGTATTCTTCACACACACTGTTATCTCAGCAGGTTTCCTACCTCCGTTTTCAATGTAAAACCGGTTTGCTGTGGAAAACCAAGTTGGAGCAAGTGCCTCCCCTTAGATATGTAAGCAGCTTAATTCCTCTATACCACAAACTCTGCGTTTCCAACAAGTTAGTTGAAGAATGGCTCCAAGACACATTCAGATATCCGAAGTGAGCTTGTGGAGTGGCGTTCCTTCATCCAGCATTGAAGGTTAAGGGACATACAGAAAGAAATACTCTGATTTCTATGCATGTTTCTCATAGCCGGTTTCAAGTAAAGGCGGTTTGCACTGTAAAATCGAGTTTGTACTAGTACGTCCCGATATATATGGAAGGAGCGTAGTTTACCTTGGACTGGAACTCTGGGTTTCCAACAAGCTGGGTGAAATACGGTTTCCACACTCATACAGTTATGAAAATTGAGCATGTTGAGAGGAGTTCCTTCATGCAGCATAAAATGCAGAGGTATTATAGACACACATTCTCTACAATTTCAGCATGTTTCCTAACACCGTTTTCAATGTAAAAGCGATTTAGTGTGGAAAACCACGTTGGAGCAAGTGCCTCCCCTTAGATATGTAAGTTGCGTAGTTCCCCTATACCAGAAAATCTGGTTTTCCAAAAAGATAGGTGTAGGACGTCTCCAAAACAAATTCAGATGTCAGAAGTAAGACTGTGGAGAGGCGTTTTTTCATCCAGCATTGAAGGTTAAGTGATATACAGAAACACATTTTCTGAGTTGTCAGCATGTTTCTCAAAGCCGGTTTCAAATAAAAGCGGTTTGCAGTGTAAAACCGAGTCCGTGCTAGAAAGTCCCCATATATATGAAATAAGGGTAGTTTCCATTGGACTGAAACTCTGGGTTTCCAACAAGGTAGGTGAAGGATGGCTTCAACACTCATTCAGTTCTGAATATTGAGAATGTGGAGAGATATTCATTTGTCTATAATAAAGGGAATGGTTTGCAGTAGAAACACCTACACTGGATTCTCA
This sequence comes from Camelus bactrianus, assembly GCF_048773025.1. NCBI lineage: Eukaryota > Metazoa > Chordata > Mammalia > Artiodactyla > Camelidae > Camelus > Camelus bactrianus. The sequence continues at coordinate 101,490,419 of NC_133544.1, forward strand.
GTAAGCTTCCTAGTGCTGGTTTGAATTTCATGCAGTTTTCATTGTAAATCCCAGTTGGAACTAGTACCTTCACATTTACACAAATGTAGTGAATTTACCCACTCATAAGAAACTGTGTTCCCAACAAGCTAGCTGATTGAAGACTTTCACACAACTTAACTCTCAGAATTGTGCAAGTGGAGAGACGTTCATTCATCTAGCATGAAATAATGGGTTGCAGTCGAAACACTTGCTCTGGTTTCTCAGTATGTTTTCCTAGTGCCCGTTGGAGATTCATGCAGTTCTCACTGAAAAACCGAGTTGGAGCTTGTACCTCCCAAAATATATTTATTTAGCTTAATTTTCCACACAAAAGAAACTGTGTGTTCCCAACAAGCTACGTGATTGACGGCTTTCATACTCATTTAAAAGTCAGAATTGAAAATGTGAATAGACGTTCGATAATCTAGCATAAAGGGAATGGGTTTGTAGAAACACGTACTCGGGTTTCTCAGTATGTTTTCTACTGCCGGTTTGATGTTCATGATGTTTTCACGATAAAACCGAGTTTGAGCTAGTACATCCATATACATATATAAGAAGTGTAGTCCCCACATAAAAGAAACTGTGTGTTCCCAACAAGCAAGGAGATTGATGGCTTCACAATTAAATCTCATAAATGAGCATGTGGAGAGAAGTTCGTTCATCTAGCTTAAATGGAATGGTTTCTACTAGAAAGACTTCTACTGGGTTTTCAGTATGTTTTCCTCTTGCCAGATTGAAGTTCATGAAGTTTTCACTGTAACACCGAATTGGAGATAGTACTTCCCATTATATATGTAAGCAGTGAATTTCCCGGCTCTAACGAAACTGTGTGATCCCAACAAGCTAGGTGATTGAAGGTTTCCCACACACTTAACTCTCAGAATTGAGCAAGTGGAGAGACATTCGTTCATCTACACAAAGGTAAAGGGTTGAAATAGAAACACTTACCCTGGACACACAGTATGTTTCCTAGTGCCGCTTGGAAATTAATGCAGTTTTCACTGTAAAACGGAGATGGAGCTATACCTCCACACATGTATTCATGTAGTGTAGTTACCCACTGAAAACAAAATGTTTTTCAAACAAGTAAGTTTTAGGATGGCTTGCAAAATCATTTATCTCTCAGAATAGAGCATGTGGTGAGACGATGTTTCATCTAGCAAAAATGGAACTGATTGGGGTAGAAAAAATTTCACTGGTTTCTCAGAATCTTTGCCTAGTGCCCTTTAGAAATTCATGAAGTTTACTCTGTAAAGTCGAGTTGGAGCTAGTAATTCCACATATATATGTATGCAGTGTATTTACCCACTGAAAAGAAAATGTGTTCCAAACAAGATAGAAGATAGAAGAATTCCCACACACTTAACACTCAGGATTAAACATATAGACAGACGTTCGTTCACTTAGCTTAAAGGGAGTGGTTTCTAGTAAAAGAAATATTCTGGTTTCTCAGTCTGTCTCCTAGTGCCTGTTTGAAGTTCATGCGGTTTTCAATGTAAAATCTAGTTCGGGCTAGTACCTCCCCATATATATGTATCGAGTATAGTTTGCAACTGAAAACAATCTTTGTGTTTCCAACAAGCTAGGGGAAGGACTGCTTTCATACACCATTATCTGAGAAGTGAGCATGTGGAGAGAAGTTTTTCATCTAGAAAAAAGGGGACGAATTGCAGGAGAAACACCTACTCTGGTTTCTCAGACTTTTCCTAGTGCCGGATTGAAGTTCCTGCAGATTTCACTGTAAATCCGAGTTTGAGCTATTAAATACCCTTATAGATGTATGTAGTGTAGTTTCCAACTTAAAAGAACCTTTGTGTTACCGACAAGCTAGGTGAAGAACGGCTTTCACACACACTTATCTCTCAGATTTGAGCATGTGGAGAGACGTTCGTTCATTTAGCACACAGGGAACGTTTACAAGAAAATCACTTACTCAGTTTTCGCACTCTGTTTCCTTGTGTCTGCTTGAAGTGCCTGCAGTTTTCAATCTAAAACCGAGTTGAAGATAGTACCTCCCTATATATACGTATGTACTGTAGTTTCAAACTGAACAGATTATTTGTGGTCCCAACAAACCTTGTGAAGTTCGGTTTTCACGCACAATTATCTCTCAGAACTGAGCTTGTGGAGAGACGGTCGTTCAACTAGCACAAATGGAGCGGCCGCAGGGAAAACACTTAATCTCTGTTCTCAGTCTGTTCCCTAGTGCCGGTTTGAAGTTCCTGCAGTTTTCACTTTAAAACCGTAATGGAGCTATTATCTCCCCAAATATATGTAAGAAGTGCAGTATACAAATGTAAAGAAACTTTATGTTCCTAACAAGCTAGGTGAAGGAAGGTTTTTACACATACTTATCTCTCCGAAAAAAGCACGTGGAGAGACGTTCGTTCATTTAGCACAAAGGGAACGGGTTGCAGGGAAATCACTTACTCTGTTTTCTCATAGTGTTTCCTAGTGCCTGTTTGAAATGGCTGCAGTTTTCCCTGTAAAACCGAGTTGGAGCTTGAACCCACCAATATATATGTATGAAGAGTAGATTCCAACTGAAAAGATATTTGCGTTCCCAAAATGCAATCTGAAGGACGGCTTTCACACACACTAATCTCTCATAAAAGAGCATGTGGAGAGACATTCGTTCATCTAGCACAAGGGGAAGTTTTTGCAGGATAAACAATTACTCTCGTTTCTCAGTCTGTTTCCTAGTGCAGGTTTCAATATCCTGCCCTTTTCCCTGTCAAACTGCGTTGGAACTTGTGCCTCCCTGTATATATTTATGTTTGGTAGTTTCCAAATGGAAAGAAATTTGTGTTCCCGAAAGTTTGTTGAAGGACTGAATCCACACACAATTATCTCTCAGAAATGAGCATGTGGATCTACTTTCGTTCATCTAGAACAAAGGGAACGGGTTGCTGGGAAACAATTACTGTGATTTCTCAGTCTGTTTCCTTGTGTCTGTTTGAAGTGCCTGCAGTTTTCACTGTAAAATCGAGTTGGAGCTAGTACCTCCTCATATATATGTTTGTAGTGTAGATTCCAACTGAAAAGAAACTTTGTGTTCCCATCAAGCTAGCTGCAGGACGGCATTCACACACACTTAATACTCCGAAATGAGCATGTGGATAGACGTTCGTTCATCTAGCAAAAAGGGAACGGTTTTCAGGGGAAACATTTACTCTGTTCTATCACCCTGTTTCCTAGGGCTTGTTTAAAGTTCATGCAGTTTTCCCTCTATAACAGAGTTGGAGCTAGTACCACCCCATATATATGTATGAAGTGTAGTTTCCAAATGAAAACAAACTTTGCTTTCACAAAAAGTTTGCTGAAGGACGGATTCACACACAGATAGCCCTCAGAACTGAGTAAGTGGAGAGAAGTTCGTTCAACTTGCACAAAGAGAACGGGTTGCAGGAGAAACACTTACTCTGTTTTCTCAGTCTGTTTGCTAGTGCCGATTTGAAGCTCCTGCAGTTGTCACAGTAATGAATACTTGGAACTAGTACATCTACATATACATGCATGTAGTGTAGTTTCCAAAGGAAATGAATCTTTGCGTTCCCAACAAGCTTGGTGAAGGCGGCTTCCACAAAAAATTATCTCTCAGAACTGAGCATGTGGATAGACTTTCGTTCATCCAGCACAAAGGGAACGGGTTGCAGGGAAAATACTTTCTCTTGTTTCTTAGTCTGTTTCCTTGTGCCTTTGTGAAGTTTATGAAGTTTTCAAACTTAAAACGTGTTGGAAATTCTACCTCCCCATATATATGTAGATAATGTTTTTTCATCTGAAAAAAATTTGTGTTCTCAACAAGATATATGAAAGAGGGCTTTCTAAGAAACATCTCTCAGAACACAGCATGTTGACAGACGTTCGTTCATCTAGCACAAAGGAAACGGTTTGCAGTGGAAACTTTTTTCTGCTTTCTCAGTTTGTTTCCTAGTGCCCGTTTGATGTTCCAGCAGTTTTCACTGTAGAACTTTATTGGAGCTAGTACCTCAATATATATATCCATATAGTGTAATTACTAACTGATAAAAAATTTTATGTTCCCAGCAAGCTAGTTGAAGGACGTCTTTCACAAAAATTTTTTTCTCAACTGAGCATGTGGAGAGACGTTCCTTCATGTAGTCCAAAGGGAACTGGTTGTAGGAGAAACATTTACTTTGTTTTCTCAGTCTGTTTCCTAGTTCCGGTTAGAAATTCCTGCAGTTTTCAATGAAAAAATGAGTGGGAGTTTGTACCTCCCTTTATACATTTATGCAGTGTAATTTGAACTAAAAATAAACCTTGTGTTCCCAAACAGCTAGGTGAAGGGTGGCTTTCCCACACACGTAGCTCTCAGAACTGAGCAAGTGGAGGAAATTCGTTCATCAAGCTCTAAGGGAAAGTGTAATAGTAGAAACAGTTACACTGGATTTTCAGTCAGTTTCCCAGTTCCCGTTTCAAGATCCTGCAATTTTCACTGAAAACAGAGTTGGAGCTAGAACCTCCCCAAATATATATGTATGTAGTAAAATTTCTAACTGTAAAGAATCTTTGCCTTCCCAACAATTAAGGTAAAGTACGCATTTCACACATACGTATCTCTCAGACTGGGCATTTTGAGAGATATTCGTTCCTCTAGCACGAAGGGAACGTGATAAAGGAGAAACATTTTGCTTTCAAAGTGTTTTTCTTTCTGTCGGTTTGAAGTTCCTACAGTTTTCAGTGTAAAACCGAGCTGGAACTTGTACCTCCCCATATATGTGTAAGTAGTGTAGTTTCCAAATGAAAAGAAAATTTGTGTTGCCAACAAGATAAGTGAAGGGCTGCTTTCACACGCACTTCTCTCTCCGAAAAGACCATGTGGAGAGACGTTCGTTCATCTAGCACGAAGGGAACAGTTTGCAGGAGAAACACATAGTCTGGTTTCTCATTCTGTTTCCTAGTGCCGGTTTTAAATTCCTGCCCTTTTCACTGTAAAACTGAGTTGGATTTAGTACCTAGCCATATATATGTATGAAGTGTATATACCAAATTAAAAGAAACTTTGTGTTCCCAACAAGCTAGGTGAAGGACGGCTTTCACACACACTTAACTCTCATAAGTGAGCGTGTGGAGAGACGTTCGTTTATTTAGCACAAAAGGAACGGTTTGCAGGAGAACACTTACTCTGGTTTCTCATGCTTTTTCCTAGTACTGGTTTCATATTCTTGCCGTTTTCACTGTAAAGACGAGTTGGAGCTAGTGACTCCCCATATATATGTATGTAGTGTAGTTTCCAACTGAATAGAATCTTGTGTTCCCAACAAGCTTGTCGAAGGACAGTTTCCACACAAAGTATCCCTCAGTATTCAGCATGTTGAGAGTCGTTCGTTCACCTATTCGAAAGGGAACGGGTTGCAGGGAAAATATTTTTCTCTGTTTTCTCAGTCTGTTTCCTAGGTTCTGTTTAAAGTCACTGCTGTTTTCACTGAAAAACCGTATTGGCGCTTGTACCTCCCAATATATATGTATATATTGCAGTTTCCAACTTAAAAGAAACTTTGTGTACCCAGCACGCTAGGTGAAGGACGGCTTTCACACACACATATATCTCAGATCTGAGCATGTTGAGAGACGTTTGTTCATCTAGCACAAAAGTTAAGTTTTCAGGAGAAACACTTACTCTTTTTTCTCACTCTGCTTCCTAGTTCCTGTTTCAAATTCCTGCCGATTTCACTGTAAAACCAAGCGGGAGATAGTAACACCCCAGATATATGTATATAGTGTAATTTCTAAGTGAAAAGAAACTTTATGTTCCCAACAAGCTAGGTGAAGTACGGCTTTCACACACAATTATCTCTCAGAACTGAGCATGTGGAGAGACGTTCGTTCATCCAGCACAAAAGGAACGGGTTGCAGGGGAAACTCTTATACTGGTTTCTCAGTCTGTTTCCTACTGCCGGTTTGATGTTCCTGCAATTTTCACTGTAAACCCGTGTTGGAGCTAATACCACAACATATATATGTATATTATGTAGTTTCTTCCTGAAATAAACTTTATGTTCCCAACAAGATAGTTGAAGGACGGCTTTCACACACAATTATCTCTCAGAACTGAGCATGTGGAGAGACGTTCGTTCATCTAGCGCAAAAGGAATTTGTTGCTGTAGAACACTAACTCTGGTTTCTCAGTCTTTTTCGTAGTGCCGTTATCAAATTCATGCCGTTTTCACTGTAAAATCGACTAGGAGTTAGTATCTCCCGATAAATATGTATGTCGTGTTGTTTCCAACTGATAAGAAACTTTGTGTTCCCAACAAGATAGGTGAAGCATAGCTTTCACACACACTTATCTCTCAGAACTGAGCATGTGGAGAGACGTTCGCTCATGTAGTAGAAAGGGAACTGTTTGAATTATAAACAATTACTCTCTTTTCTCTGTCTGTTTCCTAGTGCTGGTAAGAAATACCTGCAGTTTTCAATGAAAAACCGAGTTGAAGTTTGTACCTCCCCGTATATATTTATGCATTGTAGTTTCCAACTAAAAAGAAACTTTGTGTTCTCAACAAGCTAGGTGATAGTCGGCTTCCCCACACAATTATCTCTCAGAACTGAGTATGTTGAGAGACTTTCTTTCATCTAGCACAATGGGAACGGGTTGCAGGTGAAACAATTACTCTGTTTTCTCTGTCTCTTTCCTAGTGCCGGTTTGATATTCCTGTATTTTTCACTGTAAAACCTATTTGGAGCTAGTACCTCCCTATATATATCCATGCTATTTTGTTTCTAAGTGAAAGGAAACTTTGTGTTCCCAACAATCTATGTGAAGTTCGGCTTTCACACACACTTATCTCTCAGAACTGAGCTTGTTTAGAGACGTTCGTTCATCTAGCACAGAGGGAACGTCTTGAAGGTGAGACACTTACTCTGGTTAGTCAGTCTTTTTCCTATTTCCGGTTTGAACTTTAAATTTTTCACTGTAATACCGTGTTGGAGCTAGAAACTCCCCATATATATGTATGGAGTGTAATTTCCAACATAAAAGGAGCTGTATGTTCCCTATAGTCTAGGTGAAGTTAGGCTTTCACACAAATTTATCTTTCGGAACTGAGCCTTTGGAGAGACGTTCTATAATTTAGCAGAAACGGAAGGAGTTGCCGTAGAAACACTTACTGTGGTTTCTTAGTATGTTTCCTAGTGCTGGTTTGGAATTAATTCAGTTTTCACCTTAAAAACCTGTTGGAGCTTGTACCTCCCCACATATATATATTTTCTGTTTTTTCCAACTGAAAATAATTTTTTTTCCATCCAACTATGTGAATGTCGTCTTTCACACACATTTATCTCTGAGAACTGATCATGTGGCGAGACGTTCGTTCATCTAGCACAAAGGAAATGGGTTGTTGTAAAAACACTTACTCTGGTTTCTCAGTATTTTTCCTAGTACCGTTTTGAAGTTCATGCAATTTTCAGTGTAAAACCGAGTTGGAGCTTGTACCTCCCCATATATATGTATGTCGTGTTGCTTCCAAATTAGAGAAACTTTATGTTCCCAACAAGCTAGATGATTGACGGCCACACACACACGTATACCTGAGAAATGAGCATTTGGAGAGATGTTCTTTCATGTAGCACAAACGGAATTGGATGCTGTAGGATCACTTACTCTGGTTTCTCATTCTGTTTCGAAATGCCGGGTTTTAATTCATGCAGTTTTCACTGTAAACCCGAGTTCGAGGTAGTAACAATAAATATATATTTATGTAGTGTAGAATCCAACTGAAAAGAAATTTGTTTTCCTAACGAGCTAAGTGAATGTCTTCTTTCACTCACACTTATATCTCAGACCATAGCATGTGGAGAGATATTCGTTCATCTAGCTCAAATGTAGTGAGTTTCAGTAGAATCACTTACTCTGGTTTCAGTATGTTTCCTAGTGCCTGTTGAAAGTTCATGCAGTTTTTACTGTAAAACAGATTTGGAGCTAGAACCTCCCCATATATATGTATGTAGTGTAGTTTCCCACTGAAAAGAAGCTGTGTTCCCAACAAGCTACGTGATTGACTTTTTCACTCACACTTATATCTCAGAATTGATCATGTGGAAAGACATTCGTTCATCTAGCTTAAGGGAAATGGTTTGCAGTTAAAACACTTACTCTGGATTCTCAGTATGTTTCCTCTGCCGATTTTAAGTTCCTGCAGTTTTCACTTTAATTCCCAGTTGGAACTTGTTCCTCCCCATATGTATGTATGTAGTGTTGTTTCCCACTTAAATGAAACTGTGTTTTCTCAATAAGGTAGGTGACTGACGGCTTTCACACACACTTAACTCTCAGAATTGAGCATGTGGGGAGACGTTCGTTCATCTAGCATAAATGGAATTTGAAAATGATGATCATGACCTGTGCTTGTAAAAAAACAGTTAAGGGAGCATTAATTTAGAGCCTTTATAGTTATGGCCATGAGACATTACAGAATTTCGTTTTCAGCAGTTGATTTCTTTTTTTTAAACTTCAGAAAACTTAAGTCTTTCCTGTAACTGGATATAGATAGTGAATATCTTAAAATCTTGAGCGACCGCTTCAAAGTAGACTAGTTACTTTGCTTTTGGTCTTTAACCTAAAGGAATATCCAGAAGTCCAGTGGCAGTTCGTAAGCAAGGGCATTATCCTTGCCTTTTCATTTTTTATGTGGAATAGGTATAACTGTATACTAGGTTACTGTGTTTATCTGAAGAGCTTCTTGAATATGTATATGTAAGTTATATTTTCAAAAATTATAATATTATGAAAATCAATTAACCTTGGAGATATATTTCATATATTTTATTCTTTAATAATATAGATTTAGATAGCCCTGTTTTATGTAATACTTATGAAAATAAGTTGGCTTTATATAAATCCTTTTTTGATAAATCATTTAAAAATTGGTTTTTTTATCATTTGCTTCTTAAAAATAAGATATTAATTGCACAATATGTATTTTCCTTCAAGTTCATCCTTTTTTCTCTATACTATCTTGAGTTGCTTAGATAATTTTTCCCGCAGTATTATTTATTTTAAACACTCAGTATGTGCTTCTGTCTGTTGCTTTATTAGAGAGCAAGAATTCATTATTATTTTTAATAAAATATACTTTCAGGAAACTATACTGGGATTCATTCATTCACACAGTTAAGCAATGATACCTGTTTTGTTATATCAATTGTCTAAGCCTCTCAACTTCCAAAAGATTACATGGACAAAGTTTAAAACGTCATAAATGATTGACTAACAAAGTTTATTGTGTTCCTTGATTAAAAGTACAAATATGAGTCAGTCTTAAATTCGGATGTAAACGTCTTATAAATTACATGAGTCTTCTCCAAAATTCTTTAATTTGGGCTTTAAATCCTCCAGTAAAAAACTGGTTTGAAGAAGAAGAAAGTCGAGAATAGATTCAATCCAAATTCTATGGGAATAAACAAAGCTAAATGTTTCAGTCATTTTTTTGAAGCAGAATAGGTATGATTTGTGCACCATATGATTTTAATAGTATTCATCTGAACATACGGTTTTGACAACATGAGACCACAAGCCAGCAAACAAGATCTCAGGCAAAGCAAGAAAAACAACTGAGGGGATTTTCTGCTGCAAAATTTCCCCTAAATAAAACTGTAATTGAGAACAAATCTGACGCCATATTGGTTCTGTTCCTTCAGTTTGAAGCACTGTGCCCTGTTTTCCAGGCTTAATCTTGCTGGCTTTGCACCTTTTGTAAAACAATGTTGCCTTTAGCCTAAAACCTACAGGAAAGCCTATTCTCGGGGCTCTGACCTTTAAGGATGTTAGCACTTCTGCACTTATGCAGAGATGGCAAGTTGCAAAATAGAGAATAAGCTTTGTTTTGTTGGAGGCTTACAGGGACACAATAGCCTGAGCCACATGAATGGCTGCAAGAACAAAGAATCCCGGCAGCAAGAAGTTTGCACAACCAACCACACCCCCTCCCCTTTTTAGTTCAAAAGGAGCCTTAATTCTGACTTGGGAAAGATGATTCTCCAGGACATTAGTCCCCCATCTTCTTGGTCTGCCAGCTTTCTGAATAAAGTTACTATTCCTTGCCCCAAAACCTTGTCTCCTGATTTATTTATTTATCACTGTGGTGCAGTGAGCAGAACAAGTTTGGCCTCAGTAACAGAACCAGCTTTGTCATTCCCTCTGATGTGAAATCTCTCTGGGTGTACAAGTGCTTGCCTGGTGGTGGTGGTGGCGGTGGTGGTGGTAGGCAAAAATATTTCACATCTCCTGATTTCAATAGGCTAAAATTTACTGCTATTTAAGTCAACTCTAGACATTTACAGAATCACCTGCAGATGTGCTTCTGGGAGCTACAAAAATTCCAACAATGAAAATAATTCTATTGTCTCCAGACAAGATAATTTTCCTCAAAATTCAGCAGCTCTGAAACACACTTCAGGAGTACAGATAGATGCAGTGTTCTTCATTTCCCATGCTGTTCTGACACAATTTTCCACTTATATCAAAGTAAATTAAAATCAGTCTTCAATAGCAGATGCTCTGTCATGATACAACAATGTCAATTCCACTTATTTATTGAGCCAGAGCAGCTTTAGAATAAATGACTTTATACCAAACTCCTGCTTGATATCCTGTCTTCTCCATGGTGGCTAATTCCTTCTTCTTACTTCCTAAAAGTTCTCCTGTTATGGGAAGTTAGCCTTTACTGTGCACATTCAATTGGAAAGGCACAAATTAAATACGTGAGGGGATGACATACATATTTAATTCTTACTTATACATAAATAAAAGCACACAGGACCTGTGTCTTGGAAGATGTCACTTTCTAATGTGGGCAAAAGGATGGTCTATAGTTCAATCAATGATCTAAAAGCAGTTTTCTAGGATATAATAAAGCAGTGCTTGAGTTATAAGACAGAACAACTCCTGGATATGAATCAGTGGCACCAATCAGTGGGTGCACATGTGTGCATACACACGCCTATGCACACGGAGCAGCCTTGGAGACACTCCATCTGTGCTGATGGAGCAAAGCCATGCTGGGGAGATGAGGAAAAAGTGCCTAATACAATCAAACCAGGACACCTGAGTAATGGGTAATAGGAGTCAATTGAATTTTCTGGTTAGCTGAAGGCCAAACAAAAACACTTTAATTTCAAACGTCATTGTTAAAAACTTTCTTAAAGCACAGAAGCCTGTTTTCCTGCTTTGCTTAGTGTCACATGGCATATTAAACATGACAGATTCTTAGTTCTCTGACTGTGGAACGGGAAAGGCCTTGCTGTCATATTTCTGAACATTAGTCTATGTTTTGCAGCACAGTGGATACTGAAAATGGGGCAATTTGAGTGAATGGGAATGGAAATAACCTAGCAGTCATTGACTGTGTGTGATTTGCCAACTTTCTCCAAAAGGAAGGGTTAGCAAGCAAATCAGATAAATTGAGGGATCCTGGGGTGGGGAGTCAGGTGGGCTGACAGCTGGGTGGTCCCAGGTAGCTTGTTTTACTGTGTAAAATTGTGACTATGATCCAGACAGTAACACACTGTCAAATTCTTGTGCCTGTAGCTTTGATACCTGGCCAAGTCTGTGAGCCAATTTTATCGATGGTGCATAATGAAGATAACTAACATTACCTGAGGACCAGGTTGTGTGACTTCCATGCATTGACTCACTGAATTCCCTAAGCACCCTTTGTGGTACATAACAGTCTTAAAATATGCAGCAGGGGATTATTCTGTTTGCAGATGATAAAATGAAACTCTGAACTGTTGAAGCCTGGCCCGAAATAATGCAGATGGGAAGACGCCGTGCTGGGAGCTAAACTCGGGCCAGGCTACAGAACCTGAAGCTCCCAGCAAGTCCCCTCACCCAGGAACCTGGCCCACAGCCACTGCCTGGCCCTGTTCTATTTCTATGAGTGCTCATAGGAAAAAGCCAGGTACTCAGGGTCAATGCGACTTGATTAAGAAATTCAAACTGGGATAGCCTTTTGTTGGGGACTGTAACCTGGGAGTGAAACTGGCAGTGAAGTAAGGGAGGAAACATCTCTGGTTGTAAGAATATTTCTAGGGAAGAAGGTTCCCTGATGGGCTGGCATGGGAATCGCTGTGGTTGGGAGCCCCGTGTTGCACTGTGGGGTTGTGGGCAGGGAAGGAGAGAGGCTGTTCATACTGGTCATAGTCAATACAGTTTGTAAACAGCTGAGTTCTGTTCCCTCACAGCTCAGACACATGCAGGACATGAGGATGCTTAGCAAATGACCAACAGTAGGTATCAAAGACCAAGAGTGGGGTGGGGAGGAGAGATGGGGCCACCTTCTGGAAGAACCGCTGCCCCAGGGGACCAGGAAGGTAGTGAATGATTGGGGATGCACAAAGGGTTTCTATGGCCTCATCAGGTAGTTCCTATTTTAAACTGATAGTCTGGAATATATGGTCAAATGCGGTGGAATGTCTGCTCTTATTTTAAGTTCTACAAACACTTAAACGGATAGATTTCTATCTCCATTATACAAGCACTGCTGGGTGACCTTTATAGTCAATGTGAGGATCAAAAGAGTAAGTACTTATTAATGCTATTCCCATGCTTCTTCTGAATTAACACTTCAGCAACAGTATAACGGCCACGCTCCTTAACAACTGCCTCTGTAAGGGTCTTGTAAGTCACAAATAATAATTATAAAGAAAATATATTAAAAATAATAACAATTACAGTTACAACAACTATGTTGTTTATAACGATGATAGTGTTAGCATCTCCCTCTCATATTAAACAGTACCCAACACTAGATTCCTTAGGAAACAACGCCAATGCATTTTTGTACTTTTCTAAGTCTTCACCCAATGAAGCCTTTTTATTCACATTGGTCCACCACAGCCAGAATTGCTGTTCCTTGCATGGTGGGCTGCCATGCTGCGATGTTCTGGGCTTTTTCTGGCACAATGCGTCTATACTGGGTAGTCAAGGTTCCACGTACCCACTCTGATTTCCAATATATTGTTCTCCAGAGCCAACAGAGGGGCCACTGGAAAGAGGCCACATATACTGTGGTGAACCCAAACTGAATACCTGTTGAAGGAATGGACACAAAACATGGAGTGGTGGATGGATGGAAGGACAACATAAATTCTTTTACTCCTGTAAAGAGAGAGGGGAAAATGGTGAAATAAATCCCAAAGAGAAAAGACGTTCATGGTAATAATAATTTTCAACAGTGAAAGAATCCAAACAAAAGGCAAATATAAAATCTCTGGGAAGAAGACTCATTACAACCTGTTTCTTTCACATATATACCCTTAGTAGGAATAACATACTTAAAAATCTTCAACCAACCATAATTATTTGCTCATAATAAACTTGGGAATCTTGAAGCATATTATTCACTCTCAGTGTTGAAATAATACAATCTTGGAAGATGATTTGTATTTGAGGATTAAAAAAAGAATATTGTGGATGTATCTAACAATTTAAATAGAAATAAGAAATGTACCTTTGGGAAAGCTATGCATAGAGAATGTTGGAGGAAATACACTGAATATAGGCAAGTGAGCAAGCTCCCTTGAGTCTGGGAAAGTGAGTGCAGCACATTCAGAAAGTCTATGAAGTTATTACAAGCCACAGAAATGTATGCAATTAAAGTGTCTTCCTAAGCAAAATATTCTTCTTCAGGAATTTTTATCTTGATATTTCTATGGTCTGTGTGGTCACAGGAAGTCAAATTTATGGTGGTGGCTTAGAAGTTCTTTTCTCTCTGTGTGTAATTTACAGGGCAATGCTACAGATGGGGCAGCAGAGATCTGTGGTAAGCTGTTCCATAGGGTGGGGGAGCGGTTAGAAATGATAAGGTCAGAGATCTAAAAGACTTTTAGACCCTCCCCTCCTAACTGGCAGACCTTTAAAGTAAACTAGCACAGGTATGTAACTAAGACAGTGGATGAGAGGCAAATTTATAGTCCCTTTAGTGTTACTGCTCAGTCAAGGGGTAGGGACCACTCTGGCCAGGAACGGCAAGACCGTGAATGGGGTGGATGCGTAGGAGGAGCTGACATTTGCTTCTGACCTGAGAGGCAGGCGTGTGTTGCAGAAAAGCCGACAGTGCTGGAAAGATGCAGTAGGTCCACAGCCCAAAAGGAGCTGTCATATTCAGGGAGGTCAGAGAGCAAGAACCAGAGTTAGTGACGCCACAGGGTCAGCAGCGTGGCAGCATTGATGTCAGTATCTGTGTCCATAACCCACCTAACCCTACATGAGCTCATCTGCCTACGGGGGCAGGTAAGTAGCAGAAATGCTTGGAGTGGGTGCAGCCACTGGCAAATTGGCAAGTGGACATCCTAAGGAAACGCAATGCTCAACATCACCTTATTGGAAATAGGGCCTCACAGTGTCAGATCTCCTTCTTATTCAAGAGAAGCCAGAAATTAAGAGTTTATTAGCAATCAACCCAGATCAAAACCCAGAAAAGATATCATTTTATAATGACAAAGCAGGCACAGACTATTCAGAGATAAATTAATGAAAAATATTAAGAAGATTCTGATAAATGATTTAAAAAAAGAAAAAAAAAGATGATTGAATGAACAGTAGAATGCACCACCCTCTTCAGTGGGCAGACTCAAATTTGGGGGACATAGAACATTTTTTCTCCAAAATAAATTTAGTATCTGAATGCAAATTTAGTTAATAATCCCAAATGGATTTAAGAAAAAAATCTGAAAGGTGATCCTAAATGTATTCCAGAAATATACCTATATATACAAATAAAGTAATGAGGAGGGATGTTTCAATTTGTAGTATTAGGGATATTCTGGAAAAGGATAAAACAGGACCAACTCTAGGAGGTATTAATCTATGTTCATGGAAACAGTATAGAAATAGTGCACTGAGAGTATGAATGAAATACATTACATTTCAAGAATAGACGTGGATATTTATGAGATTTTAGTAATATTATAAAACTGACACTTCAAATCAGTGGATTCAAGTTCTGCAGTAATTAGCTAAATCATTGGAAGGCCTGGTAGACTGTCCTCATTTATGACATTAAAATAAATTCCAGATAATTTTTTAATTAAAAAATAAAACACCAGAAATAACCCAACATGATTTAATCTGTTCAGATTTTCAAGCGAGAAGAACTTTCTAAAAAGCTTTTGGAACAAAGACCAAAAAGTGCAAAGGACTAGCAACTCAGCAAGGCCAGAAACGCCCACTGTAAAACAAAACGAACCCTCGCCCAACCCTCTCTCACGGCCCTGTATTGCTCTCTGATATGTTCTACACTTTCTTCTTCCCTTTAAAGTCCAGTTTCTTGGAGAAGTACCTGCGCTGAAGACACCTCAGGGCTCAGAGCCCTGCATCCCCCACGGGCCTCATCGCAGCACTGAGACAGGAGTTGTACTGCCGGTGGCTGCGTGTTTCAAACTAGTCAGCATTTTCAGCTCGTGTTTATTTGATTACCAGTTAGCTTTTGCCGTGGACAAATATTTTCCTCTCAGGGGGACGTTTTCCCCCCGTAATTTTTGTTTTACTTAAATAAACTTAAAAAGCCCAGACAGAAAAGTTTGTGTGCACATATGCACACACACAGATACACACAGATCTGTTTTTTAAAGTCTACCTAAGTATAGTCCTCCTCCTCCTTTTCCCCAGGCTTGGCAATTAAAGGTGGGCTTTAGCTCTTGCTTTATTGCCCCACACACACCCCCTTTCTCACTATGCTCCTTTTAGTCAGTGTTCAAATCCCTCTTAAGCCAGGTTACAGCCTTCTCTGTGTTGCCTCAACTAGTTTCTCCCAACTGCTCTGCTATTCTTCTTTCTCTTGGTGGATTTCTCTTCTCCCATGTGCCATGTACATGGCCATTTTCCCCAGGGCCTCGTCCTCAATCCTCCACTTGGCAGGAATGAATCGCCCCCACGGCCTCACCCACAGCTCCTCTGAGCTCCTGACTGTTGAATCCAGCTTAACAACGGGCATCACTCCTCAGATGTCCCATAGACACTTTGCAATCAAAATGCCACACACAGAACCATCTCCTCGAAAGCATCTCCTCCCCTTACACTCCCACTGCAGATCCACTCTCCAGATGGGTCACTGGAAAGTCACCTCAGCAGCTCTGCAGCCCGCCGCCCCGGCCCTGTAGTCCCCTCTGCAGCAGTCACCACTTCTGCCGCCCACGACTCTCTCCCTCAGCCAAGGGCCTCTCTGCAGGCGTGTGTCACATGTCTGGATTACCTGGGGTGGCCCCCGAAATATCCTTTCCCCCCAAAATGTGGGCCTCCCCCCAAAAATGTTATTATCCATTCTGCTGCCAGTATAACCAGATATACTTTAACATAATCAATATGCAATTCTCTTGCTTACATATATTCCAATATAGCCCTGTTTCTTTAAGGATACATTCAAGTCTAATCACACAAGACCCATTGTGACAGTGGCCTTGTGCACCTGATATTCCCACCTGTGGATACTTTGTTCTAACCCTACTTGTTGTTCTTCAGTCTGGCCAAGCCGCTTCATGCCGTGTACTCTTATATGTCTCTACCTCTCTGCATGAAGTGTCCACTCCCTCTACCACAAATTAGAGAGCTAACTTCCTTTCACCTTTCAAAATTCAGTTCAAATATTCCCAGCTCTATGAAGTCCAATGTGTGTTCACCTGCTTAGCAATCCATCAACTACTCGCCAAGTCTCGCCTGCCCTGCGGAGTGCAGACACCAAATCTTACCTGTCTTGTTCTCCCCAGCAGTTGATACAGTGTTTAGCATAGCAGGTGCTCAGTGTTTGTTGGATAGATAAATGAATGAATCAGTAAAGAGATGAGAGGTCTACAATCCCCCCCAGTTACTCAGCTGCCATTTTGGAAAGTTCATTCTCTGGAGTTAAGGAAATGTCAGTGCAGGTGGTGGGCAGACAGAACAGAGGTGAGGGCGTGGGGGAGAAAGGCCTGGTCCTGGAGAGCGCAGGAGAGGCGTGGGTGGGATAACAATGGAGAGAGAGGGAATGGAGTGGGCGCATGCAAGGAGATGTTGAAGAACAACTGATATTAACTGCAGTAAATTAAATGGAGAACATAATATATGAAGGGAAGATCAAGTTAACACAGCAAGGGTGGAAAAGGCAGTACCAGAGACGAAGAGCTCTCACTTCATCACTCACTGCATTTCACTTACGGCACCCGCCCTCTGGGAAGGCAGCGCCAAGTTCTTGAGAGACTGGTGTTTGTGCTGTGGGTGCTCTAAGTACAAAACGGTATCTTATGGCTTCCAGATTTTAAGACTGATAGATTATTTCTCTTGTGTCCTGTGTCTGAGTTCTCAAACAGCAGGATCTTTTGCTTCTGGGGGTGAGCTATTGTGGTTAATAACTAAGGGTTACTCCAATAATCTCAAAGGACAGTGGGGAAATCACTAGAACAAATAAAAGAGAAATTTCACTCAGAAAAAAACATATGCCCTATAGAACCTTGTGGGGGCCTTGGGGGCAATGTTACCGCCAACTCATCTAACAGTTGTATGTGAGTGCATTAAAACTCCAAGCTCAAGTCACTTAAACACATATGAGAACCAGGGTCCAGGCTGTGGTGCTTCAGACATGCACGGGAAGATGAAAAGCCTGACTATTGCCTCCGACAGGATCAGTCCAGCCGGGGAGAGCAATGGACACAGACATGATCAAGCACCATCAAGACAAGAATCAACTGCAATTCATGCTTAGAGAGGAGAGCAGAAAATCTCTAAAAAGTTGAGGGTTTGCTGCCAAGGCTTGGCAAGAGCCCTTCCAGGCAGAAAAGCAGAGAAAGATACTTCTGGCGAAGGAGTATAGGGATGGTGGCAGGGTGCGAGGCCTAAAGAAGCAAGGGTGGAGGGCTCCAGGGTCATCTGTCAGAAGCTGTTCCCCTTCAGCAGCTAAGAGGCCTAACTAAAAAGGCAGGTGGGGTGTCATTAATGATCATGGGGAAAACTGGGAGAAGAAAACTGAGGTCAGGAGATCACCACCAAAGGCACTTTATTTGAGAGGAACAAAAATAATTCAAAAAGCACTTGAAAATCCTATCTCCCATGAACGAAAAGAACACAAAATAAGTTTCACTCCAGCGTTGAATACAGAATAACAGACTGCCTACTCTCAAAAATGGATTGAAATTTCTAATTCGTTAGGGATTATTTAGAGAATAGGAAAACGAATAAATCTCTAGAATAGCTGTTACTCCATCCTGTTATGTAGGGTAGAGTTAGGCTGAATTATTTAATTAGTATTTTAATGAGACTATAAAGTTGTAAAAGTCCTATCAATTTCTCCCAAAAGCGTACAACTTTTCCTTTCAATGACCTTTATTTGACTTAACTAGAACAATAACTATTTTCCAAGGCTTTTTTCGTGTGTGTTAAAATACCAAATGATATGCTGCCCTCAGAATGTTGTTGTTATTATTAATGCTGATAATAGCCCCAATAAGAAATATTTACAATTATGACTCATTTTGGAATAACAGGTCATTGGATTAAAGTCCTTTTGAAAATAAGCAAAAAAAACGAACATAATTTCTACACCAGGGACAGGAGCTGCACCCTTAATCGAACCTGGTCACTAAGCACAACAAAAGCAAAGATGAAACTCAAATCAGACACCAGGCCACAAAGCATAGCTGACTGAAGATGCCACAAAATGACCTTTCATTCACCTAGGGAATCAGATGCGTTTCTATGTATATTATATATTTTAAAAGCAATTATTATATATATAGCATGTAATTTAGGAAAAAGAAAACTCCCTCTTTCTGTAGACTTATAAACAGGAAGCCCAATGGGGTGTCTTGCAGACATGAACCCGCATGCATAAATGCAAAGCCTATTGACCAAAATACTTTCCTGTCTCCTAAGTTTAAAAAAAAAAAAAGTAATTCAAGGCAGTGGTGAGCTCAAAGGTCTCAGATACAAAACGTGCACATCATCAGCCTTCTAGTAGATAAAAGTGCGCCATGCATAATAGAAAAGATGAAGTTTCCTATGGAAATCTATTTTGAGATGCAACAATTTAAAGGCAACCGAGAGCTCAAAACCAAGTTCAAACAAAGAGAAACAAAGGCCAAGCAAATGTACAGAAATGAACAAAGACATTGGAGAAGGAGGGGATCTGTGTTCTACCAATACTCCAGATCAGCAAATTCATCCTGAATTCAAGCCAGTGATGTGCCATGAGGTCACTCAAGGAACCAGGCTGAAACCATCGGCCAGAAGAAATAGGAAAAATGTCAAAGGCAGGTGTGAGGTGTGGAAGGGGTGACCCTGTGACCCTTGCTGCCATGAGGCAGGATGCTCTTGCGGGCTTTCTGCACAGGCTGGCAGGCTCACATGACTCTGTTTAGAAGGATATCAGCCAACAGCTGTGCCACACGGGCTGCAGCCCGTGCTGAGTCACATCTAGTAACGGTTCTGAGTTCATCCTTAGACGACATGACCAGAAGGATCTGAGAATCAATGATGGAGAATTACCTGAATGAGTATTCCATTTTATTCCATGGCAGTAAACCTTCAGCTTTGTACAACATAAATATTGACAAAGATATACACAGGCAACCTATTTGAAAGCCTGACTGCATAATTGCATCTAATTGAGAAAAGCGGGCTCCTTTTCGGTATGCTAGGTCTTTGTTTGGCTCGGTAACCGATGCTTCTGAGACCCAAAGCATATTCTAGTATAACCGACAGCACAGAAATCCCCACTGATGACTTACTCATTTCAGGGTATTCATAAAATAACCCCAGTTTGCCCGTTGGATACAGATGGTTGTCCCATTCCCATCGTGGGGTGGTCTGTTCTGCTCCCGAAACTGTGGCATCATTAGATTCATGACCCAGCTGTCAAACAGATCAAATTATAAGGCAAGATATTATCAGACCAAGGTCATAAAAGTATTACTGACATTTCAAGCTGAACACATCATCTTCCCAAGTATTTAATTTCTTGTTCTCAGGGTAAATTTCTTTTTCTTGCTGCCTCCCTACCCTCAAGTATTGTGAAAACTAGTCCTGACTACGTACCTTGGGTTTACCAAAATTGTAACGACTACTACTACTTTATCTCCTACCTCCTTTTCAGGTGGGCACTTTAGCTTTTAGAAGATACCTACCCTCATTTGTTTTTTCCCCCATTTCTCTGCTATTATCCACCATGGCATTTTCAGTCTGTAAATTGTCAGAGAAAATAAGTAAAAGAAAGAAATACAGGGTCGGTGAGCTGGTGATAAGTGCTGCAGAGGAAAATAAAGGAGGGCGAGGAATGTGTGGTAGGGAGGAGTGTGGATGGGGCAAGTGACCTTTGAATAAGGCAAAGACGGAGGCAATGGGGTGGGCAGAGGGAACAGTGATCACAGGCCTTGAGGTCCCTCACGCTGGACAGACAGCATGGAGGCTGGTGTGGGCCAGAGTGAATAGGAAATAAGTGGTGCTTTTGGGGGGTGGAGCCTTAGAGGCTGCCTTGAGGATGTGGGCATTTTTCCCTCTGAAGGAACTGTGGAACAATGGAGGATCACTGAGCAGAAAAGTGACACTCTAACGTTGGATCGAACAGGTCCAAGACCCTAATTTAAGCTGAACAAATCAAGGGCCAAAGAAGTGACATGCCACCTCAAATTCAGTGCAGAGCTTGAAAGAAACAGCCTCGACTCGCAGCCCAGTGCTCTGCACCCTTCTGGATGTTGTCCCACAGAGCTGTCTCTAAGGTTATATTTTTTCCTCACTCAGAGGCTTGTGGGACAACTGAATGCTTCCCCCTTTTTCAAATGGCAATTTGTCATGAAAGGAATTCGGAGTTGGCAGTGAAACAAGGCATGGACCTGTAGACTACAGAGCTGTTTTTCCTGAAAGCAACAGCTGGCGCGTGGTTTACTCGTGGAGTTCAGCAGAAGAGACAGAGCAACAACAGACAACTTAGCATCTTGCGGAGCTTCGGCTGACTGCACTGCACGTTTGGATGGATTTCAAATTTGGACAGTGAGGCGGCTTCACACGAAAGGCAGGTGTATACATCATACATGCCCACACGTCTGTATGCACACACACGTGGACACACACAGAGTATATGATGTGACTTGTAAAGAGCTGCCCCTGCTAGGTTTCCCACTGCCTCTGATCTCAGCGTTAACCTTTCCCTGGCCATGCTCCCAGGGTTGCTACGAGAATTCTTTGCAATGGAACATGCCCTTCGCTTCACAAACTTTCCCCAATTCTTTCAATGACATTAGGGGAAGAGCAGGGAGCTCTGTGAGGGGGTGGGGATATGGACTCGAGATACCCCTGAATCTGAATCCACACTTCATGGCTTATTTGTTATTTAACTTTATTTACATTCAAAATGCAATTGTTGCAGATCTCAGAAGTTGATTTACACTCACTGCTGTGGCAGAATGTTGCGGTCAGTAGACCCACCACTGGATCCGCTTATTCAACACGTCCTTCCAATAATTCAGATATTACTGTATCACAAATGCCCATTTCTATATTTTGATACCTGCTTTTCAGTATAATTATCTTCCTTCTTTATTCTCTAAATCTTATGATTTTTAAATATTTTTCTGAGAAGTGTTCCACAGGCACTTTACATATGATAAGTTGATAAAGAGATCCTGGAGCTCAAAACCACATTTAAATCCTGATATAAACTCAACTGTGCCGTATACATGGATAGGTTTAGTCTGCTTCCTTTGTTACTTTGTTTAGTAATTTTTGTTTCAAACAAGATCCTACTGTATAGCACAGGGAACTACATTCAATAACTTTTAATAGCCTATAGTGGAAAAGTATATGACAAGGAATATATATATATATATATATGTATGTATATGTGAATCACTATGCTGTATACCAAGAATTAACACAATATTTTACACCAACTATACTTTCAACAAAAAATGTTGAAATAAAATTGGGAGGTGAAACTTCGACTGCCCAGGCTGCTGTCAAGATGAAACGATTCAAAGCAGGCCAGGTAATAGCAAACCCCCTAACACATCAAAACCCCATATGGGATCTTCTTTTTGAGCAGCACAGGCTAACCAGCTGTGGTCACCTGTAAATAAGGTTGAAGTCACTTAGACCCTTGGCTTGGGAACGCCGTGGCCACCGGGGTGGGGGTCACTGCAGCACCTACGAGAATGACGGGGACAGCCTGCTCCTGACGCCGCTCCCCAGGCCTCAGCCCGGAGCACTGCAGTCAGGTCTGAGGTCCGGCCGGGAGCGCACAGCTCCACAGCCACTCGGAGCCCTGCGGTGCGGGTGGAGCTGGGACCGCGCTCGTCCATCACCCTTCCAGGCACCCAGACTCGGGAGTCCCCTGGGGGAATTTTTCTCTGCCTCATAATTCCTGTCTCAGCCTCTTGTGGAATGCGGTCCATGCCCAACGGAAGCAGGGCTTTAACCCTCCGGGACCCAAATCCATCACGGCTTGGATCCAGGATGTAACTTCCATGTTAACTCACCTGGTGCTCGCTTCTTGTGCTGAACTGCCCTCCCCCGTCGATGACATTAGGTCGTATTAGAAGTCCCGACTTGCTTGTCCTTAGCTAAGACTCTGAGCCTCTTGCTCAGTCTTCCTGACTGGAACCACTCTTCTGTGGCAGAAAAGCTTGGGCTGTCGGCAACCCATCATTGTCCTCGGTCTTTTGGGTTTTCTGTTGGTTTATGGTTCTCATGCAGGGATACCAATTTGCACATGAGAAACACCTGTAGACATTTTAAAAAATACAGACACTGGATCCTCCCCACTCTTCAGCCAAGGCTGGAAGCTTTCTCCCTCTAGCAGGGGTTACACAATAATTTGCTTGTGAATTGACCACACATATTGGCATAATCATGGTAAATTGCCCTTTACTCAGTGCTTCCCACATGGCATTTTCTACTTCATGTTGTCTTTGTACGTTCATTATCACATTTAATCCCTGAATTATAGATAATCACCTTTTCTTTTGAGGACACTCCTACTTGCTAATCTTGAATACAAGTATCTTTGATTCTCTTAATCTATTTCATTCCTGAGTTTCCTGTTCCTGGATTTAAAGAGTGAATTATGGACACATGTATTTAAGATTCTCTTAATATATCTATCTGACTCATCCTCTAACCAAATCATATCTGAAGAAGAGAGATTTTCTCTTTTAAATATTTGCATTTTCTTACTATATAGTAGTGCGTACACACGGTGGAAAATGTAGAAAGCATATAAAGTAAGAAAATTACAGCCATACATTATCTAAACACCAAAGGACAGTGCTATGTCATGTTGGGCATTTAACCATTTTTCATAATATTTTATCATAAAATTTCCCTAGGGCAAGTTACTTAACCCTGGAATTGTACTAGACTTTTGTCAAGTATAGAATAACATTCTCAGAAATGACCCCAACATCAAAATAGTACGTGAGGCTGGGAAGGCCGTAGGGCACTCAGCTTATTCTCTGAGTCCTACAAAGAATGCTGTTAATTCACTGATGTTACTCATTCGATGCCTGTGAGTCACTCACTCACTCAGCTGGCTCGGACTGAGACCTACTTTATACCAAATGCCGATCCAAGTGCTGGGGAGACCCCAGAGAGAGCCTGGATCACGGCATCACTGTCCTTCTTCATTTGCTCCCAGAATCCTACTCAACAAACCCACATGGGATTGGGGGGTGGAGGCAGGTGAGATATGGTAAAATTCATTTCATTATGTTCCTTTAGACATATTTAAATAGCATGAAAATAGTCACTAACTTTGATAAGTTTTCTTTTCCCTTCCTATGTATTTTTGAGGATGGGTATAGTTTTGGGGCAGCAAGAGTAATTGATAGATCTTTAGTATGTTAGGATTTTATATGAAAAATTAAGAAGGAAACTGGCACCTTATACAAAGAGAAGAGGCAGTGAGGAAAACACAAGCCACCCTCAAACTTGGCTACCATTCAGAATTTCTGGTATTCAAAAAAGGGAAACATAATTCAAAATATTTTCCCTAAATATTTTAGCCCAGATTAGAAATACATGTAGGCAAAGTTCAGCTCACTGGAACCTACAACAATGTGCTTACTTAAGCGAAGGTATAAACAGACCACAGATACTATAATGCATCCTTTACTTTAAACTAGTTAATGTGAGCAAGTTTCATTTCACATGAATTGCTCAGTACCAATTTAGGAAATATATCCTTCTTGATTGGTAAAAATAGCTCACTGATAACCAGATTCAACAAAATTTAGTGTTAAATAATTAACCTATTTCCTTCAGGAAATGCTTTTGAGTAATCTGAGTTAAGTATTTCCTCTATCTGATCTATTTCTTTTCACAGAGAAAAGTAGTATTATTTGCACATGAGCTACTTTTACTCCTCTGGAGAAATCTGATTGTGAGCTCAGGGTAAGAGTTGTCTACTGCACAGTAGGGAAAAAAAAGATTCATTTCACAGCAAAGATCAGAATCTTTTTTTTGAGGGGCATGGTGAGCTGGGGGACAAGGGAAATGCCTTTGTTTAGAGACAGACCACAGTAATCCATCCTGAAGCTGAAAGATGAAGACCTTGTGAAGAAATGTGGAAGGACACACTGACACACAAATGTGTTCACTCTGCAAAAACAGAAAGAAGGAAAGAAAAAATAATTTAACTGCCCTATAAAGAGAATGGACAGAAAATTGGTAATAAGGGAGAGTGAAGGAAAGTTAGGGAAGGGAGGAGAAACAGTGAAAGGGAACTTGGATGCGGTGGACAGAATAGCAGGTTTCTGGAGCTTAAAATGAAGGATGATAAGAAAAAAAGTAAAGTTTAAAAAAAGTTACAAAGTTTAAAATAGTTTAAAAATTAAAAAATGATGTTAAAAAATAATTTTTTTATAGTGGCATGGAAGATTTTAAAATGATGGAGGTTTTTATTTCAAAATTCAAGTTGTTTGAGTTTCTCCTCCATGCTCCAAACAACAGTAAAAATTGCTTGTGTAATTGGTTTTGGGGGACACCACAGAGAGTGGTGAGCAATGCAGTTAGGTTGGCCAGGAGCAGAATGATTTTGTGGAAGGCAAGACAGAAGAGAGATCAACAGTTTCATGAGGACAGAAACTCAAAGCCAGAAATTATCTTAAAAAGCTTAGTGTGGTGGGCAGAAAAATGTTCCCCCCCAATATGTCTATGTCCTTATCACCAGAAAATAGGAAGAGGTCAGTTTCCCCTGCAAAGGGGGTCTATGATTTCAGATGCGGTTAACGTTGCTAACCAGCATTCTCTAAGAGAGACGAGCTGGATTATAGAGGTGAGTCCATTGTAATCACCAGGGTCACTAAAGTAGGAAGAGGGAGACAGAAGAGGGGAGAGAGGAGAGGAGATTTGACCACAGGATCAGAGTCAGAGGCACACAACCATGCTGACCTTGAGAGAAGGAAAAGAGGTCACAGGCCAAGAGACGTAGGTGGCCTCTGGAAGCCAGAAATGTCAAAGATACAGTTTCCCCTGAGGCCTTCAGAAACAGCCGTGCCAATATTTTGACTTCAGCAGGCTCCTGCGTTCAAGAACCCTACAAGGTTAAATTTGTGTTGTTTAGTGGAGACTATTTCTTTATTCTTCCTACTACCATGTCATTTGGGGATACTTGTTACAAAAGAAAGTGAATACACTAAGCTCCTTGAAATGTTCAGAAATTGCAGATAACACTGGAATGTCCACTTTGATATGGGATAGGGCATATGTGAAAATCCAAAGGACAGTGTGACCTTTGCTAACATCTGCTTTTCTCATTTTTAGGAAGAGAACAGTAAGTCAAAACCTCTGTAGTTATTATTTTAGACAAGTGTCTCTTAAAACATTATGTAGCCCTGTGCCTTAGGACACCAAGAGAGTCTCTGTTCTTAGAAGAACATGAATTCCATGAGATAGGGTCTTATATCTGAGTCCCACAGTGGTCTCTTATTGGCAATGAGAACTTGGGCAAATCATTTACCCTCTTTAAGCCACAGGATCTTCATTTGAAAAGGAAGATAAGAATAAGGATTGTTTGGGTGATTAAATTGTACACACACACACACATATATGTACAACATTTAATACAGTGACTAACACATACTAGGCACTCAACAAATTCCTGTTATGGATTTTTAAATGCATGTATAAAAGGAGGAGAAAGTTGCGGGAAGTTGTGGGAAAACTTAGTTCATGGCCCCAAAAAGGGCCATCTCTCAACGGGCTCTGATCAGTCAGTCCCCAGTGATGGGCTAATAAGCAGAAACTATAGCACTTGAGGATTTAATTTAAACATAAAAAGGAAGGAATTTAAACATAATTATTAAACAGGAGGTATGTTTACACTGTTGGCTGGATCATCTTATCTGGAGAGCTTTAATAAGCAGAGAGTCTCCCCTGTTTTAGAGATGGGCATGCAGGAAAATTACTTGGATGGATGGGCCGTTCTCACCCCAAGATCACATGACTTAGTACTCACGGAAGTAACACCTCTTGTATGTTATTCCAGATGGACTGTCCTCCCATGATTATTGTCAGCTGCATCATCAGTTCAAGGAGACAGCCACCTGGGTCACACTGGAATATTAGAAAGAAAATCTCATGTAAATTTTAGATAGCTCTAACATGAAATAAAGTCATTATTTTATGCCTAAAAAAATCTAAGGAACAGAGAGTAAAGACACTCTTCATTGGGCAACTAAGAGAAAACATGAAACAGGTTAGACTGTCCGAACACAAAGCTGTATTCACACGTCTTCATTTCTGTATTTTCACAGCCAATACACCAGATCTCCAGGATAAGTCACAAATCTGCCCTTAAAGAATGTGATGTAGAAACACGAGGAGTAGTAGTTGACAAACTGGAAGAAGAACACCTTCATGGCTAGGTTGTTCCCACAGTCAGTCTGGTCCTTGGGATCTCTGCAGCTAGAATAAAGAAAAGTTAAGTCTGTAAAACTGTGAACAGCTTTGAGACCATAATCAAAGCCACGGACACATGAGTTAACACGCTAAATATGTATATATAAATATATACACAATTCACACTTTTTTCATATAAGCTGTTTTGAATTCCTTAAAATAGCTACTATGTTAATTCCAACTGTACACACTGTTGTAAGAGTTTCTCCCACTATGAATGCAATATCACACAAGGCAAAAAAAAAACAAAGTCACCCGTTCCTTAAAATTTATAAGCACAACAGTATCCAATGGGCAAGAACTGTCCTCTGTCAGGTGTAAGTTGAAAGAAAGCTACTTCTAAACATCCTGCTAAGTGAAATTCTCTTGTCTCCCTGAACGGCAGGAAGGTAGGACTATTGAAGAAAACAAACAAAACACGGGGCAACTTGCTAGAAGCATTTGGGGAACATAAAACATCCTCCTAGTTCAATATTTGAATTGGTCTTAGTGTTTTCAGAAGATGACCACTGAGCAGACAACTGGGAGAACGACCCAGCCACATGCAGTGTGTGGGAAGCAGTTAACTAGGGCCGCTAAGCCGCTGGCTGGGATACAAGCCAGAGAGAAGAAACATTTGTTATAGAAGCCACAGCTGATGAGAATGGAGCTACACTAACAGGAACAGCATGGGGGGAGGACACATAACAGTGTGATTACTTGTCCTCTCCGTAACGCACAAGCAAATCTGCCACTGGAACCACGACCCTCTTCCACTTATTTGCAATAGAGAGACTATTTACTTTCAACAATAGGGTACATGATCTAATGTAATTGAAATTATTATTAAGCACTGACATATTTACACAGAGCTTGGACATTCTAAAGCTTTCTTTGTCCCTTTTACTAATGCATAGCTGCAGCTAATTCACTTCTCATATAGGCTAGAGAAAATACGTTTACACTTGAAGTTTTCTAAAGACTGTAATGTACTGGAATTGAAGTGCCTAAAAGATAAAGTCTCTGTTTTGACCTGGTTCTAAAACTGGTGTAGAAATGACCTCAGCTGCAGAAGGAGCTTAACAGACTCAGTCATCTTGATTGCCACTTTCTCATATATGGCGTTCAGGGTCACGATGATGTTAAAACTGATGAGGGAAGCAGTGATGGGCGTGGCCCACCTGCACAGTCAGGTACTTCTGGATTGGGTCTCTTCCATTCAGGTTCTTGGGAAGTTCTGCTGAAAATACAATGAACACTGAAAGTCCGTAGACAATGATCCCAATAACTGAAGCAATGGTCAACAGGACCTGACAACCCAAAAGCCCAGCAGCATAAGGCTCACTAATGATCATATTTTTACACAGAAAACTTGCCCCCAATCTACGCTTAAACAGACAACATGCACGTGCTGTAAACCTCACATAAACCTGAGAAGTGATGTAAATCGCATGTAAATGCCACAAGAGACGTGAATATCCGGCATGTTAAATTTTAGGGGAGGAGGAATGAAGGATGTCAAAAAGAATGAGTACATCCACTAATGTAACATGCTGACAGCAGGAGCAGCTGTGTGCAGGGCATAAGGAATATATGGGAACTCCACTTTCTGTGAATTTTTCTGTAACCTAAAACTGCACTAAAGAAGGAAGCCTGTTAAGTATATCTTTAAATGGCTGAAAATGGAGTAACTGGTGGCATGTTCTTTTGGAGACAAGTCTGTGATAGCAGAACCAATGAAAGTATCCCTTCTACATCTATAGAATTATTTAGGTTATGAACTAGTTGTAACCCATGAAGGGGATATGCTTCCTTTCAAGGGAGAACCTATCACTGATTCAGGGATCAGCAGGTGCTAGCTGTCATCTTCATTCTGAATAGGACCAGTGAAGCTGTGGACATGCCCTGAGGGAAATAGTGGAAGTGACTGCAGGTCTCTGCTGATGAAAGCTTCACATGCTTTTCATACTCCTTGAGATCTTAAAATGGCAGGTACTCCTACTCCCTGCATTTGCACAAGATTCATGTCCCTGATCCATTGTAGTTCTGACTGAGTGGACTCAAGGGCAACGGGAGTGTCTGAAGCATAATTTGCACGTGGCTGGTAAGGCTTCAGTTCCTCACTAGGCAGGTATTTTTCTGCCCACTGAAGAATGCACATTAAAGGTACCATTTTTAAACTGTTTTCCTTCCATCTACCTTCTTGGTCATAGTCCAGAAGCATGTACTCAGGGTCCCTGGCTGCTCCTGATGGCTGCCCCAGAGAGAAAGCTACAAAGAATGTGAATTTCAAGACTAGGTGAACCACATCATGTTATTTACAGTAACAGCGGGAGGCTGGCTTGCACCTGCAGGGGAGAGCAGTTGGAGTGTTTACAAGCCCCTCCTGGAGCCACACTCCTGCATCTGGATCCCAGCTCCGATGCTAGCTGTGGGGCCTTGTGCAAATTTCTTAACTTCTAGGGGCTTCAATCTCCTCACCCATATAATGGGGGGATAATAATAGCAATTTATAGGACTATTGTGATAAGTCAATGATTTACTAATTGTGAAAACAATTAGAACATTAACCACAGGCATGTGAAAAACTATACCTAAGTATTAGCTATGAATATGGTGACCAAAGTCTTAAAAAGGTGTTTTTCTTAGTTTTTAAGCCATCACTTTTTAGAGAAAGCATTTTATTTTCTCCTCTACTCTCTTTCATCATCCTTTTCTTCACAGTAAGTCTTCATGATTGTGAAAGGTATAACTTTTTGGTGTGTGTGTGATTAAATGTGAAAATTAGTTAAGGCTGTGAAAAATGTATTATACAAGGTATATTAAGCCTTCCTCTCTTGTACAGCACATATAGGCTATTTAAATACTATGCATTTTTAAAAAGTCTGCATAATAATTTTTTAATTATGTATTAAGTAAACTTAATAGTTAAGATTCTTTAAATGCTTACTATTGCTTCAGCACACATCTATTTTTCTAAATCCTCACAATCACCCTGTTGGGAAGGTAATATTATATCTCTTTTACAGATGAGGAAATAGAGCCACATGGAGATGATGCAATTTGCCCCAAATGAAGCAACTATTAAGTGAAAGAACTGAAATACTCAAAGAGCCCAAAGACACACTAACTGTAGAGCACTGTCTACTACATGGTCTGTGAAATCAATTGTAATTCATTTCAGAACTTTTACAAACTTGACACATTTCCATTTTTCTTCCAAGCACTTAATGGGTTCAATATTTCTTATGAAACAGGAAAGCTTTCCATTCCCCTTCCTCAAGTTTCTTCTTATTTATCATCTTTTCTGATCATAATTTTAACATTTGCTCATTAAAGATAATTTGAAAGTACTCAGTACTGGACAGAACTGTTGTCCTGGATCTGTCCCCAGTCTTAGAAGAGGGCCCAGAATTTGCTTTAGGATAAATAACCTCCCTTTTGTTATTAGTCCTGTGATTTAAGCTCAATTAACCAACTCATTCTGAAGCACAAGAGGTAGATCTCAGTTGGTTTAAGACAAATAATACCCCTCATTGTATTGGCCTCACACATGATTGGAGAATTGGCAAATAACCCAGTAAGAGCCACTATTATGTGAGGAGATACGTGCTTGTGCCCATGTGAATGATAAGCTTCCTCTATCAAGAGAGGAAGCTGCCAAAGAGACCTCTCTTGGTTTGGATGGATGATCTGGGATGCTGAGTGCCTAGAAGCAGCATGCTGAGACATCATTGGACACAGAATGAAGACAGGACAAGACCAGCCCTTGACATCATCTGGGCTACAGTATCTCTCCTTGACTGAAGCCAGACCTCAGATCTGAGGTTTTCATTTACAGGAACCAATAAATCCCATGCATCCCCAATTTTGGGTGTTGTTTAAACACATTGGAAATTGATTTTGTCACCTACAATGAAAGGACTCCAACTCTGAAAATGAATAAAAAATAAAATAAGGAAAATGCTTCTACCTATAGACATAATTCCTTCAGAAGGGTACATTGTTTGTATATTACAAATCATTTTATATATTAATTTTATTCTCAAGCCTATCGTAAGTGTAACACTTTGACATGTCATAAAATATTTTCATGGACACACTTTTTCATGGCTGCAAACTATTCTACTTTGTGAACGTTTGGAAGAATATTTTGGCTGAGATTTTATATATATATATATATATATATACATATAAAAGTATGTCTGTGACTTGCATCCGTACTGACTTTTCCCTGCCATTTTGAAATACTTCCTGATTAAAAGTTTTTCAAAGCTGAATTAGTTGATTAAAGCATAGGAATATTTTTGACTCTTGATATCAACTGCCAGACTGCTTTCTAAGAAAGCTTGAGGAGTACACTAGAAATTAACACAGCATTGTAAATCAACCATACTTCACAAAAAATATCCAGTAACCTAGGCAAGGGATTGGTGATCACTGGCATTTCATCCTCATAAACATAGCTGTGTCACTTGAGAGGTGGAAAACTACTTCATTTTGATGTGAACTGAGTGAATTACCATTGGAGTGTGACATCTATTTTTCTTTGTGAATGTGTGTTCCTTTTCTCTGCCTTCTATGCTCCTGAGATATTTTGATGTTACCCTTGAAGTGATCTGAACTCTCTATGTATTGAAGGAATTAGCCCCTTGTTGGATTTGTAAACAAATAACATCCTCTGGTGTTTTGTTTAAAATTAGGATGCTTCTGATGCATGGAAATCTTTGTATACTTTCCTCAGAAACTTACTGTTCATCTAGAGTTTGTGTAAACATCCATATTTATTTCTAGTTTTTTTCTAATTGTGTTACTTTTTAAATGTTTCTGGAATTTATCACAATATATGGTTCACTGTATGATTTCAATCTTTTCTTTTCCCCCCAAGTAGCTAACGAGTGTTCCATTCACTGAATAACCTTTATTTATCTCCCTGATTTGTAATGCCTTCCATCTCTTATATTAAATTATTATTGATATCAGAGCCCATATCTGGACTTCCTGTCCTATTTTCTAATCTGGCTATTCTTGAACTACTAAAAGTCTCATTAACTTATTAATTATTATATTACTAATATGATTTTATTCACAATAAACCCCAAATCAATTTTATAACTTCTGATATTTTGGAGATATGATCTTTTAATCTAGAATCATGTGATTAAAGCATCTTTTATATCTTTCAGTAGTTTTTACTTTTATTTTTTGATAGTTCCTACTATCCTTTTCTTAGGTTATTCTTAGACATTTTACCTTGGTTGTTACTCTTGGAAAATTTTAGAAATCTTAATGCCTCCATCTGGTCTCTTAATCAGACCCTGGAGAATCCTAAACCACTGATCTGATTTGAACAAATGAGGTGAAAAGAATAGGGGGAAGCACTGTGAGCAGAAGAGACTGTGGAACCTCCAGAGTGGCGCCCTGCATTGGCTCAGATGTTCTCTGGAAAAAGTTTTCTCTATGAGACTTCATAGTTCCCAGCTTGATTTTCAGTTTTCTCAGGATTTCACATTAGATTTTAAAAAGTCTGTGGCAGGTTCTTACCCAGAAAAAGAGCACTTGCACAAAGGGTTATATGTATAAACTTTCCCCAGGTGGTAAATGGAAAACTCTCTTCTTCCTAATTAAAAAAACAAGTTAAGTCAATCAAGGGATTACACAAATGAAATGACTTTTCTCCTAATTGGTCAATAAATCCTAAACATAATTTAAAAAAAATAATTTTCAGACATAGCCTCATTATTTGTAATTGCATTGGTTTTTTCCTTTTTTTTGTTCTTTTCTTTTCCGTTAACGATGTCAAACAAACAACAAAATACGTACAGTGTTCATTTTAATACTATTTTTTGAAAATGCATATGTGAACAGTAAACTATTTCCCTGCCATGGTCTGAGCTTGGGGGTCTGGGTACCTGACGAGGCCTGAGCTTGCCTTAGATTTCAGAAGTGACGGTAGTGACAGCATAGAGTCCGTGCAGGACAGAATGTTTCACAGGTGTCGGCAGCTAACTGGTCTCCACTGTGTGTTTCTTGGTTGAGCTTTATGTGTTAATTAGCTACAACTATGAAGTTTTAGAGTTTACATTTTAGAGTTTATATTTCGAATATTTTTAAGAGATGAAATCAGTAAGAATCAAGGTTTACCTGGATTATAAAAACAGATATAGTATAATAATAGCTGTCCCTAAGTACATGGCCCTTCCTCTGTGCCAGGAAGTCTTCCAAGTAGATTCTGTACATTACTTCGACCCGTCATTGCCACAGTCATGAAGAAGCAACCCTCTTATTCTTATTTTATAGGAAACTATGGCACAGAGAAGTTAAGTTGTCCAAGATCACTCAGGAAGCAAGCTGCTGTGTTCAAATATGAATTTAGGCAACTTCATTCCCAAGCTCTCACTACCACAACGCTGGCCTCTCTAAACAATGGAGCATACTTTCGCAAGTAAAGTAAAATGCTTCAATTAAAAAACTAAACAAAAAAATATTAGGCAATTTTTTAAAAAAGGAAGTACGATAAAGTGAAATGAGTTTTCATCTTCAATTTTTCAACAAGCATGTTCTAATGAAAATTTAAACTTATTAGCTGGCAATTTTAAATTTAAAATTGGCAGTTTAAATGACCAAAAAACTTTTCTTCAGTATTTTTTGTATGCTGCCAATATGATACGTTTTTGTTTTTCAGGACTCAAAAGCATTATGAACATCTAATTTTGTCTAAGTTTCAGCTTTCAACTCTGAATGTACAGTCTTTTACCAACATATGCTTTGACCCCCATCTTCAGTTGTAAACAATGGGAAATATTCATAATGGGGATTATTAGAAGCTTATTACATTGTAAAAGACAAATGTCACTTTCTATTTGTAGCTGAACCTAATTTTTTTCCATTTATAAAAAGAGGAGTTTTACCTGCTCCCTCCAGAACTTTTCAGTGCCAACATTCTGTAGATCTGTGATTCAATTTATTAAATCTATAGTTGGAGACATTTTCAGATGCTCCTAGTAAAAGCATTTTCTTTCCAAGAGTTATTCATGTTCACAACATACTGTCCTGCTGCTGCTGACTGCAAGTACCAACAGCTCTAAATTATCTCAGCTGATGGAAAGAAGCAATAATACAGATGACTCAAAAAATCATCTTTTCATAGTTCTGGAACGTTGATACAAAGATATATATTATTATTTTTTAATTTTGCAGCAGGAGTGGCAGCAATAAATTTACATTTCCAATTATATAAAATGCCTAGCTCAAACACTGCTCAAACACTGATGGCATCTCAACAAATGTTTCCCTGCTTCTCCTAACCTTTCTCTGACTTTAGGATGAGAGTCATGCTGCTTTGTGCACATCCCAACCGGAAGTGGGAGCAGTGACCGGGACTTAGTTAAAGACAAAGGGGCACCTAGTCTACGATGAAAAGGAGGCGGCAATAATGAAGGCACATGTGAAAAAATGGGAGTCAACTATAAAAACCAATGTGTCTTTCCTCCTACATCTATGTCATGGCAGCTAATTTATATTTTGCATTTATTTATTGGTGTTATGAAAGGATAAAAGTCAATGCCTCTTTTCTTATACACTTATACAAGACTTTTTCTTTTCCCCCTTTTTACTGTTACTATGAATGAAGGACCACACTTCTCTTCTGTGTACACCATTCCAGTCAGTGCTCCTTCAACTTGGCTGCACATTAGAATAACCAGAGGAGCTTTAAAAACTTCCCTATGCCAGAATGCACCAAAGGCCACTAAGTACCATCCGAGTTAGCAGTGATGGAATCCAGGCACCAACATTTTTTAAGGTACCCTGGTGATTCCAACATGCAGCCAAGTCTGACAAGCCCAGAAGTAAACAGACTAAAGTGCATCTAAACAGCGCCCGCTTTTCCTGGGTAATCTCATCTGTCTCCACGTGGGGACACTGCGCCTCCTATTCTGGCTGGACTTGTTCTTCCTGTTCAAACGTGTCCCATTTTTACTCAAGTTCTGCCTGGCGCCGCTTCCAGAACTCCAGAAGTAAGGTGACTAACAGAGAGAGAGAACAGCAGAATGTGGATCTTCAGTGATGACTGATGCTTCAGAAACCAGTACTTAATATTTATTACCGTTAACACTTTGGTAAACGGTTAATAAAATCACATTTATTTATAGGCGATACTAAAGAGAAACATGAGTTAATGCCTTTTTTTAAGAAAAAAGAAAATGTAGATTATTTATTGAACTTTTGAAAACAGACTAGCTCTCTAGCTCAAGAAAAAGTTATTAACGTGATGGTCAGACGCAGGTGACTGTGTCTGATGCTAAAGTACCTGCTACCAGCACATTATGCCCACTAAAAATACAAATATCAGGGGGATGGGTATAGCTCAGTGGTAGAGCACGTGCTAAGCATGTACAAGGTCCTGGGTTCAACCCCAGTACCTCCATTAAAAAAGAAAATTAAAAAAAAGTAAAATTAACTGTCACAATTTAAAAGCAGTGCACGGTCCACCCTCCAAGCCTTCTCCTCACATCCCTCTCTCTTCTGTCCAAAGGACCTGAGGGTGGGGAAGGGGATAACAATGCTTTAGTAACCCTTGCATTTCTATTTTCCACCACCCCAGTCACACAAAATTAAAATAATATTCTTAAATATGGAAAACTGCCATTTTCCTCAATCTTCGGTAAAGTAATTTTTAGAAATCGTCAATCTGTTTTAAGACTCGTAACTTCAAATAGTAGACAAAAACAACATGAAATGTTTATTGAAAAATGTGGCTTCAGGGTAAATCCCCTAAGCTCTTCTTCCAACCAGACTGTTACCCCTAGGCCCTAACTCTAGAGAAATTCCAGAATAACCACTGTTCCCTCCACCATTATACCTGAGTCTCTACCATGCTCTGAGAATAAAGAGAAAAAAGACACAGTCCCTGCTTCCGGGAGCTCCTAGGTGCACAGGACTCATCATGAAATGATGGCTGAGGAGGCGTGTTAAGACGTCTTGGATAACAGTCAGCAGTGGGTGCTCGGGGCAGAGAGCCGGAACTGTAGCCAACGCTCTCCCAGAGGAGGGAACCACTGTGGTGAGTTCTGAGATGCCCTAGAAGTGATCAGGTGAAGTTATAATGTTAAGGCCATTTCTCCCTGGGGAGCTGCACATGCAAAGGAGGGAGGCCAAAGAGAGCCAGGTCACTTCCAGGAACTGCAAATAGTCTAGAAGTGAGCACAGGGTGTGGGAGGCAGGTGAGGCAACCAGGTGGAGAGATCACAGGTGCACATCACACAGGACTCTGTGTGCCTCCAAGGTAAAGGAGACATGCAAAGTGATCTAGAAAGAAAAAAGATAGAGGCAGGGAGACCTATTGGCAGGTTCATGTGAAGGCCTGCTGAGGCCCCGCTAGGAGGAGAGAGAAGAAAACATTTCAGCAGGTGGACGGATTGGCCACAGATGTGATGGAAGGGCAGGAAGAGGTCAAAGATGCCGGCCAGCTTTCTGGCTTTGGCAGTGTCCTAAATTATAGTGCCATTTCCTAAAACAAGAAGGGCAGGAAGAGGAGCAAGTCGTGAGAGGAGACAACTGATTCAGTTCTGGCTGGGTGCCTGTGGGCTCCAGGAGAGATGTCCAATAGGCAAATAAAAGTCTAGAAATCGGGAGAAAGTTCTAGGCTGAGCCAAGTAGTTTTCCTGCTTCAAGAGGCTAATGGTTGTGAGTGGACAAGCTCACGAGAAGAGATGTAGAGGGGTAGCTCTCACCGTCCTGCACATGGGAAGCATCTGGGAGCCTTTAAAACATAGTGCGCCCCAGCCTGGTGTGGGGCCTTTGTACTGTTTATTGTTTTTTAAATACTTTCCTTTTTTGGGGGGGTAGTTAGATTTATTTATTTTAATGGAGGTACTTGGAATTGAACCCAGGACCTCTTGCATGCTAAGCAAGTGCTCAGCCACTGAGCCATACCCTCCCCACCATTTTTTTGTTTTTAGACATTAGCTCTACTGAGCAGTCAGGGTTGAGAATCAACCTGTAGAGAGCAGAGAGCCTTGGGGTAGAGATCAAGGAGAAGCTTCCCAGAGCCCTGCAGACCCCAGCAAGGGCAGCCGGAGATGCAGGGAGCCTCGGATGGGCTGTGAGGAACGTGAACTCAACACTCCCCAATGACAAACATGTTTCAAGCACCCACTTCCCAGCAGTGTTTCTTCTGAGTTTACTACTTTTCCAGTAATACTGGGTGAGAATAGAAATAATCTGGACAAAGGGATCAAATTCAAATGCTCGTTCTGACCATTCTTAGCTGCGTGATTACTGATTAAAAGGTTACCGGTCTGCCACGTGTAAACTGGGGGACCTAGAACCGTGCTCGTGGGCTGCTGTGAGCGTAATGAAATGACAACTATAAAGGCACTCCTGACTCTCAGAGGTAATTGCTACTATTGTCCCCATTTGGGACACCAAGAAACAGAGTCACAGAAAGCTTCAAACATTTGCCCAAGATGAAGGTTAGTGTCTGGAATCAAGCCAATGACTTCGTGGATCCAGAGCCCAGGATCTTCTTACGAATAACACGGCACTGCCCAGGTTCCCTGCTCCAAAACCCGCCTCCCTTTGGCTCAGTTCCATGGGCCCTGCGCTGCACAGATGTCGTCACTGCCTGCCTGCCTGCCCGGTGTCTGACCCCGGCACTGCTCCCTCCATCTCACACACCGCTTCCTTGGGCACACCAACCCTCACGAGGCCATTGCTTTGGGTACTCGGATGTTTACACGGAAACGCAGGTGGCAGCCCAGCTTTTTGCTATAGATGCTGCTGTCAGTGGAGGCAAAGAGCTCACAGTTGGTGGCGGAGGCCACTTCTGGTATCCTCCTTGGCTGGAGAGCTGGATGGAATCCAGTTTCACTCTGCAACTTAGACATCCAGCATGAGAGTTATGTAAGGCCATCTGGCCTCTCAACATAGAAATGATGCCCCCGCAGTCGTACTTAATATTGTAATCTCCTGGCTCCACCAGGGAGCAGAGGCCATGGCCTGTTGTCCAACAAGTTTTGTTTCCTTACACGACAGCTACAATGGGGTGAGTAAACACCGGACCAGAAAATCTACAAAGCCCTCGTGTACTATTTCCTGACACTTGCAGGTCACCCAAATACCCGAGATCCTCCAAGTAAACAACTAGTAAGAGGAACTGAGCTGGCTCGTCTGTCAGATCCCTGATGGCAGGACGGATTTGTCCTCTCCTGCTCTCGGGATCATCCGTTCTCCTTCTGTGTGCCCTTCCCCGATTGAAGGAGACTGTTCTTTGTTTATGGGCTATGGAGTATTTGTGGCTGTCTGACGAGAACCTTCGAAACTAGAGCTCTTGGTGAGAATGGAAGCATGGCACCCACGTCTCATGAGCTCAGCTACCGAACAGCCTCATCTAGCCAAGACTGTGGCCAACACCAGGGGTCCACGCTGTTGAGGGTTGGGTCTGGAGAGCAATGCCTCCACCACTGAGAAGCTGCCCCACCACTTGTGCCCTTGTCCCCATCCAGGGGGAGGTGACGCATCCATGGGGTGAAAGCCTTGAGGGCACTAGGTGACTGTGGACCAAGCTGTGACTGGCTGGTCCTGCCCCCCAAGTGACCCATGTTACCCTCA
Source organism: Camelus bactrianus (assembly GCF_048773025.1). Lineage (NCBI taxonomy): Eukaryota > Metazoa > Chordata > Mammalia > Artiodactyla > Camelidae > Camelus > Camelus bactrianus. The sequence goes on from NC_133544.1 coordinate 101,528,916, forward strand.
CATGCAGAAAATCCCCAAAGAGACCCCTGCTTGAGGGAATGGGTCACCTATAAGCCAACTGTCCTCGGGCCACCTAAGAAGCAACACAGTATACACAGTGAGCCACCCACTCACTACAGTATCCAAGGCTCACAGTTCCCTCATGTGACACCATGTACCCCCAGCAAAAAGAAGACCGTTACTTTGTAATTGACTTGAGAATTCTACTGAAAACACTGCCTTCCACCTTCCACTTATGAAGTTCTTTCCACTGTGTCCCCTGCTCTGCAATTGTGCAATCAGTCCAGAGCTCCCTCATGAGAAAGGAAGGAAGGGGCCGGGCAAATCCAATAAAGGAATGGCACAGCCTTTAGCACCAAGATGGTGGAAAAGTCAACTCCCAGTAGATCTTGAGCTTCAATACACACTCACCGAAATACAGCAGGATGTTAAATGGCACTCCCACAGGTCCCAGGACAGGTTCAAGGCTGACCATAAAATGTCAAAGGGTGAGTGGTGGCACAATTTCTGGGAATCCCAACACCTTTCCCAAAGCAGTTGGAATATTCCTCCCACTTATTAGCATATGAAGATACGGAGTGCATAAAATCTAACAATCCCACACCTCGTGGTTGCTCTCTCTGCTGAGATAGACAGCCCACACACTGTCTGTGGAGTGTGTATCTACTTTTACTTTAAACTGGAGCACCCAACCCCCATGCCTCATGGCCTTTCTGTTGCCTTCTGAAACAGCCCACTCTGTCTATGGTGTATATATCTCTCTGAATAAATCTACTTTTACTGAACTGTGGCTCTCGAATTCGTTGCTGGGCAAACCAAGGACCCACACTTGGTGAGGTGCATCCCAGGGACCCAAATACGACCTGGGATATGGCCATCCTCTCCCCCACATTTTCCTGTATCATACATTCCTTCCCAAAGGATCTCACCTTGTGCACTCCAAAATAGACAGCACTCATGTGTCCTGACCAGGATCTGCTCCTGTGTGTATCATTTCTTATTTCCACTAGAACATCAACTTCAGGAGGACAAGGATTTGGTTCTGTTCACAAAGGAAGCACCAGCACATCACAGGTGCTGGAGAAGTATTAGCTGAATGAATGAGCTATGGGAAGTCCTGGGATTTCCACCTGGAACTCCTAGCCTCTTGGGTCCCAGCTGACTACAGGTGCTCCCTGCTACTCATGGCTGACCTCTTGCCACCACTCTCTGCTCTGCCATCACCTGAGCTGGGATGAGCTGAGATGGGCACACACCCCGGAGAGCATGGCGCATGGTTCATGCCGTTACAACACACTCGCCCCTTGACTGTTAGATGCTACTTAGGGTGGACAAACTGAAGGCAGCACCATGTGCACCGCCCTACCCCACAACTCACTTGAAGCACCAGGACTGCACACAGGGGAAACGCTGGCCCTTTGCAACCTAAGGAGAGGGACTATGGGTGAGAAGAGGGTCTCTGTCAACTAACAGTCTCTTTACAAGCCCAGTCTTAGGAAAGCTCTTTAAAGATATTTTTGTATCATCCTTGTGTTTCTGTAATCCCTCTAGATTTTGTCATTTTAATCTACACATCAGAAATACAGATATTCTTGAAATCTCTATTGATTTTCAGTGAAGAAAATCCTCAATTTCCTACACTGCTAAGAAAATTACTGCACTTTATTTAAAAAAAGCAGCTTCCTTTCATGACTTCCTATCTTCAAACACCTAATTTCACAAGAATCAGTGAAGCAGGACATGAAAATCATGCTATGCTTTATCACCTACAGGTGGGCAGGGATGAAATGAATGAGTACTGATCTCATGAGACGGGTGAGGGTGAGGAAGGACCAAGGATGAGAAACCAACATTTTCTAACCCATTTCTCTTTTTCAGAGTCCCAGACAAAACAGTGTGATTGTATCAACTAAAACAAGAATATCTGCACCCTTCTAAATGCACGCTACAACTTTACTACTACACACGGCACTCTGTCACTGACCTAAAGGCTGATGACAGCCAAGAAATTTGCAGGGATCTTATTCTGTGCTCATCCCTTTTTGTCTTTGGAACCTCAGGATATTTGCCTCCTCTCCCTGAGTGTCATTTTCCTCATCCTTCAAATGGGAGTGTAACAGTCATTCATTTGCTCAGGGTCTATTCGACAACTGGAGACGGCTTATGAAAACAACAACAACAAAAAAAGCAAAACAGAAATTCTGATCTGTGCTGTCTTCCTCCTCCTCCCTGAACATGAATGGCATCTTTCACTGAATCCAGAACTTAAGGAGTAGTTCTGATGAGGAAGTCACAGGACTGCCGTGTAACTGAGAAATGACCTGGTGTAAAAGAATGAATTGCCAGCAAATCCTCAAAACCCATAAGGGTGGAAACCCTGGGAGCTACAGGCATGGGTGGGAGTTCCTTAGTACCCCATTTCACAAATGGGGAGAATTTTGCAGGGTCCATGAAAGACACAGATAGCCCAGTAAAACCACACCATGTTTTGGAGTACACCAGGGCCACGTCGATGCTGACCTGTACTTCTTCGTGTCCCAGAGCAAGATCCCTGGGCAGGGGTGACTGTGCTTGAGGCTGGACAAGAACTTTCTGTTCTGTCTCTTTTGCTCTCTCTCTTCCTGCAATAAAACAACTGGTAGGACTCTGGTGGGGAGCAATATACCCACATTCTCTGGCAAGCCACACACCAGGCAGCTCTAGCTGATCTGAGAGAGGACTCTTCAATGAACATATATACATCAAAGTCAGGCAGAAGGCTGCCTGTGACCTTGGGAATCCAAACCAGCTTGTCCTCTTAATCAGGATATTAGACATCTAAAGAAAGTGTGCACCAGATGAAGACGATGCATTAGACAGCGTTGGTGGTTATGGCCAGCAGTATCTAAGGACAAGTCATGCTCTGGCAAATGGGAGCATTTTGGTTGCTTTAAGAGTTTGCTACTGAAGGGCTGGGACATTTCATTGGGCCTTGAATCTCCAGACCTCTTTACTCACAAAGGCAGAAAAGTTAGGTGAGCCAGCTCAGCCTTTATTCCAACTTCCTAACCAAAATGCTATGAGGTTGAAAATATATTTCTCAGACTCTTCTGCAGCAAGGGTTCCAGATGTGGCTTTAAAAATGCCCATCAGAGATTGAGATTTACAAATATTAACTACTATATATAAAAATAGCTAAAAAAACTAAATTTCTTCTGTATAGCACAGGGAACTATATTTAATATCTTGTAATAACTTTTAATGAAAAATAATATGGAAAGGAATTCATACATATATATGTGTATATGAATGACTGGAACATTGTGCTTTACATCAGAAATTGACACATTGTAACTGACTATACTTCAAATAAAAAAAAAATATATATATATATATAATGCCCATCAGCAGCTTCTGAGTGTCACTTAAAGCAGAAACCCAGATGATTGGAGGCAAAGGTGGGTGGAGGAGCTACGTTATTTTGCTGGGGTGGATTCAGCGGGCCTGGCAGAGATCTAGAAGGAATGCTCACAACAGCCACTTACTGATCTGCAAGTGAGTTTTGGTAATAGCTTCCTGAAATCCTCCCCACCCCTCCTGATTAGCCAGGTGTCTGGCGTTTCTCTGGAAATCACTAGGCACAGCCTGGGACTCAAAGGTAAAAATTAAAAACTGCAGTAAGGTAGCGAAGAGGCTGGCAGGACGTGTTGGACAAAAGTAGGTCAGAATCAACAAAGAATGGGGAGGGGATACAACGTGGGCTGAGGACCCTGACTACAGTTGTGGATTGTCTGTGTTAAGGACTCTGAGTCAGTATGAGTAGATGGATTGGTGTGGACTAAAATGGTGGCCATTGTTCAGATAAATATGTGATTTGGACTTTATTAATTAGAGGAGGGATTTTTTTCCCCCTTCAACATTGATCATTCCTAGGGAGCAGAAAAATACTCTGCCACACAACATCTAATTGCAAAAGAGATGCTACGGGATGGTGGTGGTGTGAAAAATTTTTTTCCCGCAGTTCCAAGGTTTCCTTAATGAGGTTCACAGCAGTTGGTACTTAAAATAAAATAAGGTACTTATAATAAAGACATCATCATATGTACATATCCTTAAAGATACACATATGGTGCTATAAGTGGGCCTGAAATGTGTTCTACATTCTAAAATCCGATGAAATAAAATCAGTAGCTCAATATGCCTCTCGGCTCTATAAACATGATGTAGCTAATGATCACAGAAAACAAGATCAGCTAGTAAATTTGAAATTTGTCTTTTCCAGTGTCAAAGGTAATATTTTTTGCTTTACTTAAAAAGCATTTTTTTAATTAGGACTGTCAGTGTCCATTGGTATATGGGGTTCAGTAGATATGTTCAGATATTCTAGACAGTGAATCAGAGCAAAGACTGAGGTTTAGACAGTAGTTAAATGCCTCACCCGTGTAATCAGCATCCACATATTGCTATACTGAAAATCCTTAAAACTGAGAACTTCATTAAAACAACTAAAAGAAAGGGAAAAAAATAGCCACAGTCTAGTGGAAGATTTGTAACGTGTAAAAATGACAAAGGGCTATTCATGAGCATATTCTTAAAAACCCCTACACTTTAATAAGTAAAACAACAAACGGACAACAGGTTGCACACTTCTCCCTGTAGGAGAAGCCATGCAGATGGACTCTTATTTGAATGGGGCTGGAGCTGTAGAATTAGTTACTCTTGCAAGTAACTCAGTTAAAAACAAATGCAAATGGGATACACTTCTACAATATCTGAGTAAAAATCTTGGAAAACTTACTCCTCTGTTAAGCAATGACAATGGGAAAATTTGTTAAAATTAACCTCTGCAGAACTCTGGAAATTTAACCAAGGCTTCCAGCAATAAGGGGAATGTTTATTTGAGAAAAAATAACAGCTAAATCTCCATAAAGATAGTCAGTTTTGTCATATCGTAACTTGATCTACCCCCATCCCCGTATCCTCACCTAAATGGTGGCCTTTAAAAGCAACAGTCTCACAATCAAGGAAGGGGCAGAAGTGATTTGAAGTTACCCAAAAAATCCGCCCCCAGAGAGCTGTCACTAATTCACCTATCTCAAACTCATGCTGTGCAAACAGCCTGTCCCCAGAGTGTTTGTGGAAAACAATCAGCAGTGAGTAACTTTTCAACTGCATGAGGCAGTGGTACCAGTACAGGCTAATTAGATGCTGACTAGGAAACTTAGAAGGCAAAATTGTGTATTGAGACTTTCTGGGGGTGGAGGTAGGGTTAAATAGCTCCAAAAAATTCTGAGAATTGTAGAAGTCCGTACACATGTGTGGCATATGGCAAGGAAAGATCTGAGAAAATCTTAAGCCTTCAACTCTGGCTGAACTTGAGGTTCTGCATAAGCAAGAACTAAAGGCTACAGAATAGCTGCAGACTGCCTGCCGGTGCTGAGGGCATCCCTCAGCACGCAGGCACACAGCCACCTGGCAACAGCTCAAACGATTGGCTCCAGGCATTGAAAGAATTCACTGTCCAATCATTATTACAGTGATGACAACTAGGCTTTCTGCACACATACAGATCTCATGGCCATGCATGGTAAAGAATACAGACTTTACAGAATTTGTTCAGGAAAGTAACTAAATAAATATCTGCAGCAGCAATGACAATGGAAACAATGATAAACCCTGGAGATGAGGAAAATCTGGCTTTCAGATCTGCCATATTGTAATATTTTAAATGTCCAGTTTTCAACAGAAAATTACAAGATGTACAAAGAAACAGAAAAGTTTGGCCATAACACAGGGGAGAAAGTAGTCAATAGAAACTCCCTGAGGAAACCCAGACACTGGACTTACTTGACAAAGACATAAATAAGGAATTACACATATGATCAAAGAGCTAACCGAAACCATGCCTAAAGAATTTAAGTATGTGAACATCTCATTGTACAGAGAATATCAATAGATAAAATTTACATTAAAAACCAACTGGACATTCTAGAGATACAAATATATTGACTAAAATGAAAAATTCAATAAGAGATTTCTCTGTAGATATGAACTTGTTGAAGAAAAAGTCAGTTAATTTAAAACTACTGAGATTATCCAGTCTGTGGAACAGAAAGAAAAAGGAATGAAAAAAAATGAACACTGTGTCAGAGATAGGTTGGACACCATCAACAATACCAATACACATATAATGTGAGCGCCAGAAGGAAGGAGAGAAAAAAAGGGGTAGAAAAAGTATATAAAGAAATAATGGCTGAAAACTTCCCAAATTTGATGAAAACATTAATTTGTACATCCCAGCAGCTCAACAAACTCCACGTGGTATGAACGTAGAGACATCGAAAATAGGCACATCAGACTAAGTGTGTCAAAAGAGAAGAAGAAAGAATCTTGACAGCAGAAAGAGAAAAGAGGCTCAACATATTCAAAGGCTCCTCAGTAAGACAGTTGATTTCTCATCAAAAACCATGGAGACCAGAAGGCAGTGGGATGGTATCGTCAAAGTGATAAAAGGAAAATACTGTCACCAAGTATTTTATAGCCAACAAAATGATTCTTCAAAAAAAAAAAAAAGAAGAAATTAACACACTCCTACAAAGTCTGAATCAATTGCTAGCAGGCCTGCCCTACAAGAAATACTAAGGATAGTCCAGCAGGTGTAAATAAAAAGACACTCACCTGAAAAATAAAGAGCACTACTACATGAGTAAGAAAATAAAACAGTATAAATACAGTATTACATGTACGTGTTTTCTTCTATTTGATGTAAAAGACAACTACATAAAACAATACTTATGAAACAGTGTAGATGCACTTATAAATGCATAAAGGTGTAATTTGTATGACAGTGACAGCATGAGGAGGGGGAGGGAAAAGATTGATATCAAAGCAAAGTTTTTGTGTACTATTGAAATTAAGTTGGCATTCATGTGAACTAGATTGCTTTAAAACAATATGTTAATAATAATCTCAAGGGCAATGGAGGAGAAGGAGGAGGAGGAAGAGGAGGAGGAGGAGGAGAAGAAAAAGATAAAATAAACAACAAATTAAAATGGCACACTTGAAAATGCCTACTTTGTACAAAAAAGTGTAGTAATAGAGCATTGGGGAAATAAAAAGTCATATAGAAAGCAGATAGCAGATGTAACTTCAACCTGATAAGAAATTACATTAATGTAAATGAATTAAATATTCTAATCAAAATAGTAAAGGCAGAAATAAATGGAATAGAGAATAGATGAATAACAGAGAATAATCAACAAAAAGAAAAGTTGGTTCTTTGAAAAGATCAAGAAAATTGACAAATTTTTAGCTAGTACTGAAGAAAAAAAGGGAGAAGGTTCAAATTACTAAGATGAGAAATGAAAGGAAGGATGTCACTACTGCCCTAACAAAAATAACAAGGAATATAAGGGAATACCATGAATACTTGTATAGCCAATAAATGAGATAATCTAGATGAAATGGATAAATTCCTAGAAGGATATGTGACTAAATCTAATTCAAGGAGAGATAGAAAACTCAAATAATCCTACAATAAGTAGTGACTGAAACAGTAATCCAAAACATTCCCACAAGGAAATGCTAGGCCAGTATGGCTTTGCTGGTGAATTCCATCAACTACTTAAAGAAAAAACAAAAACAAAAAACAAACAAACAAAAAATGCTTCACAAACTCGTCTAAAAATAAAGAGGTGGGCACACTTCCCAATTCATTCAATGACACGAGTATCACACTGATACCAAAACCAGACAAAGGCATCACAAGAAAACTAAAGACTATCTCTTATGGATATAAATGCAAAAGTCCTCAACAGAATAAAAGCAAATCCAATCCATTAACATATAAAATAGACCACAATTCAGTGGGATGTATCCAGGTATGCAAAGGCACTTCAACATACAAGTCAATTCATGTAATATGCAATATTAATAGAATAATAGATAAAAACTAGGAATAGAAGAGAACTTCCTCAACTTGACAGAGAACATCTATGAAAAACCTGGAGCAAAGATCATACATAATGGTGAAAGACTGAATTATTTCCTCCCAAAATCAACATTGTACTAGAGGTTCTAGTCAAAGCAAACAGACAAAGAAAATAAAGCCTCTAGATTAGAAAGAAAGAAATAAAACTATTTCAATTCCAGATGACATGATATTATACATTGAAATCACAAGGAATCCACAAAGAAAAAAGAGAGAGAGAGAGAGAAAAAAAAAACTATTAGAATTAACAACATAGTTTGACCAAAATTGTAAGACACAAATCGATATATAAAAAAGTAATTATATTTCTATACAACAGCAGTGAATAATCAAAAAAAAAATGTAGGAAACATTTTCATTTACAATAGCATCAAAAAGAATAAAATACTTAGGAATATTAAGAAAAATATGTGGAATACTGAGGAAAATGTCTGAAACTTGTATATTGAAAACTAAAATACTACTGATAGAAGTTAAAAATGACCTAAAATAAATGGAAAGCTCTTCTGTGTTCATGGATCAGAAGCCTTATCATTGTTAGGATGGCATTTGTCCTCAAAATGACCTATAGATTCAATGCAAATCTGGCTTTTTGTGAGAAATGAGCAAACTGTTCCTAAAACTATGGAAATGCAAGATACCCAGAATAGTCAAAACAATCTTGAAAAAGAACAAAGTTTTGAAGTTTCCAAATTCAAAACTCAGTAACAAAATGGTAATCCATACAGTGTGGTACTTGCATAAAGGACACACAAATAGATTGAGAGAAAAGAACTGAGAGTCCATAAACAAACTCTTACATGTAGCCAGTTAATTTTTCGTAAAGGTTCCATGACAATCCAACGGGAAAAAGTAATTTTTACAAAAATGATGCTGGGACACCTGAACATACACCTGGAAAGAAAGAAAACTGAACTTTTATCTTAACACCATTTATGAAAATTAACTCAAAATAAATCACAGACCTGAAATTATAAAACTTTTAGAAAATGAACAATGAGAAAATCTTCAGGATTTTGAAGTACAAATACTTCTAAGATATGACAGCAAAAGCACAAACAACAAAAGAAAATATATCAAGTGAACTGGACTTCAGTAAAATTAAACACTTCTGTGCTTCAAAGGACTTCATCAACAAAGTAAGAAGACAATCCACAGAATGGGTGAAAATATTTCCAATATTTTCCCTGATAAGGGACTTTTTATCCAGAATAGACAAAGGAGACTTAAAACATGAAAATACAAAGACAAATACAATTAAAATGGGCAAAGAATTTGAATAGATGTTTCTCCAAAGAAGACATACGAATGGGAAATAAGCACATAAAAAGATGTTCAACATCAGTAGGCATTAGGGAAACAGAAATCAAAAGCACAATGACATGCCACTTCATACCAAATAGGATGACAAATATATATGATATATGATATATAAATATGTATCTATAAACTCGGTAATAAAAAGTGTTGATGAGGATGTGGAGAAACTGGACTCCTCATACATTACTACTGGAAATATAAAATGGTGCAGTCACTTTAAAAACTACTTTAGCAATTCCTCAAAATGTTAAAAGTAGAATACATCCCAGCAATTCCATTTTTTGATATATCCTGAGAAGAACTGAAAATATGTGTTCACACAAAAACTTGTCCATGAGCATTTACAGCAGAATTATTCATCATCAACTGATGGATGGATAAGCAAAGTGGTGTATTTATAACAATGGCATATTATTTGAACACAAAAAGGACTTTGGGTACTGATATATGCTACACCATGGATGAGCCTTGACAACGTCACACTAAATGAAAGACGACAATCAAAAAAGGCAGCATACTGTATGGTTCTACTTATATGAAATGCCCAGAACAGGCAAATCCGTAGAGACAGAAAGTAGAGTGGTGGCTGCTGGGGTCTAAGGGAAAGGAAGTTTAGGGAGTGACTTACTAAAGGGTACTGGTTCTTTTTGGGATTGATGGCTACAAAACCCTGAAATGTACTTAAAATCCTAATGCACAATTTCAAAGGCTGCATTTTATGGTATGTGAATTATATCTCCATAAAGCTGTTACTTTTGAAGCTGAACCCACATATGGAGCAACTGGCCCAGCACTGACTGCAGCATCTGGAGGGGGAGTGACCCACCCACCCACCACAAAGGAAAGGATCACCTGACCCAGTGTTGGAGGGGTGCAATCTTCTTGCCGAAAGACACTGTGAGCAGCACAGACAAGGGGGCAAACAGAGCAAGGTGAGTTTGTGAAACAGGGCGAAGACACAAAGGCCTCTCAATAAAACCATTAAGAGCACACAGTCTCTAGGAGAACACATCTTTGTTTTTAAAATCTTTTTATGTCTGTTTTATTCCTATTACATTTTTAATCTTTATTTTTAAACAGTCCTATATGTTTACAATTCTCATTTCATTTATATTCTCTTGGTTTTGATCTGTTATTTATTAGTCACAGGTTTCAAATATTGTATTTTGAATTTTCTCTTCTTTTTATTAAGATTCTTAAAAGATATCTCAACTCGATTCCTATTCTGCTTCAACTTGCTCTTCTATTATTGATTATACACTCTTTTCAAACCTTCTTTTCCTCCATTCTTTTAAAATTCTCTCTCTCTCTCTTTTAAGTTTTATTCCCACATAGGCTTTAGATAGATAAATAAATAAACTCCTTTAAGGACCACAATAGATAACTGATACTCCAAAAGCCACAGGGCCAGAGAGATATGAACAGAATGAAGAAGCAGAGGAAGTCCTGCCAATTAAAATAGCAAGAGAAATCCCCTCAAAGAACGATCAATAAAATAGTCATTGATGGCCTACTAGATCAAGATTTCAAAAAAGAAGTGATCAAATTACTGAAGGAACTAAAAGAGATAGTCTTTAGAGACATAAAATATATCAAAAACAAAATAGAAGCTATAAAGAAGAGCCAAGTAGAATTGGTAAATTCATTGGCTGAAATGAGATCTGACCTAAAGGCTGTACAAAGCAGGCTAGATAATGCAGCAGAACGAATAAGTGACCTAGAAGACAGGACAACAGAAAGCACCCAATCAGAACAGCTGAGAGAAAAACAAATATAAAACAATGAAAACAATATAAGGAACCTATGGGATAATATAAAGCATGCCAATCTATGCATAATAGGGGTACCAGAAGGGGAAGAAAGAACAAAGGGGATGGAAAAGGTAATTAAAGAAATCATGACTGAAAACTTCCCAAACTTAAAGAAGGAATCAGACACCCAAGCACAGGAGGCTCAGAGGGTCCCAAACAGGAAGAGCCCAAAGAGAAACACGCCAAGATATATCATAAATCAAGATGGCCAGACTGAAGGATAAAGAAATGTTCCTAAAGGCAGCAAGAGAAAAACAAACAGTGAGTTACAAGAGAAGGCTCTCAGCTGATTTCTCTACAGAAACACTACAGGCCAGAAGGGAGTGGCAAGATATATTCAAAGTCCTGAATGAAAAAAAGATGCAGCCTAGGATACTTGCTCCAGCAAGGCTATCCTTTAGAATAGAAGGAGAGATAAAGAATTTCACAGAGAAGCAAATACTAAAAGAATTTAGCAACACTAAACCCATGCTAAAAGAAATATTGAAAGGTCTACTCTAAATAGAAAAGAAGCAGGATGCTACAGAAATGAGAATTCATGACTGTGAGAGTATTTTTCCTTTCTTCTTTTTTTTTTTAAATCTTGTTCTCAGTAGGATGGGTTTGAGATTACATTAATATCTGTTTAGTACACACAGTTACAGTAATTGGTTAACAGACTTACAAAAAAGTGTAATCACAAGCCAAAAACTTACAAGTGAGTCACAAAAACTAAATACAATACAAAGGAAAATTACCATACCACAAAAGGAAGAAGAAAGGAACCAAGAAGAAATACCAAATCAACTGCAAAAATAAGTTGAAAATAGCAATAAACTCTCATCTATCATTAATTACTGTAAATGTTAATGGTCTAAATGCTCCAGTCAAAAGACAGAGTAGCAGACTGGATAATAAAGCAAGAACCTTCAATACACTGCATACAAGAGACACACTTTAGGGAGAAGGACACATATAGATTGAGAGTGAATGGACGGAAAAGGATATTCCATGCAAATGGAAATGCCATAAAAGCAGGTGTAGCAGTATTGATTTCAGACAAAATAGACTTTAAAACAAGGGCCATAAAGAAAGATAAATAAAGACATTTTATAATGATTAAAGGATCAATACAAGATGAAGATATTACAATCATTAATATATATGCACCCAACATGAGCACCTAAGTACATTAAACAACTACTAACAGAGATAAAGGGGGAAATTGATGGGAATACAATCATTGTCAGAAATTTTAACACCACATTAACATCACTAGACAGATCTTCCAGACAGAAAATAAATAAGGCAACAGAGAAATTAAATGATACAAGAGAATAGTTGGATTCAGTGGATATTTTCAGAGCATTACAATTCCCCATAACAGAATAAACAATCTCTTAAAATGTGTGTGGAACATTTTCTTGGATTGATCATGTACTTAGTCACAAAAGAAGCCTCAACAATTTTAAGAAGATAGAAATTATCTCAAGAATCTTTACTGACCACAATGCCATGGACACTAGAAATCAACTTCAGAGAAACAAAGGAGAAAGAAAGGAAAGCATTGAGATTAAACAACATGCTATTAGAAAACCAATGGGTCAATGATGTAATCAAAGTTGAAATTAAAGAATACCTTGAGACAAATGAAAATGAAAACACAACCACACAAAACATATGGGACACAGCAAAAGCAGTGCTAAGAGGAAAGTTTAGGGTAATGCAGGCCTTCCTCAAAACAGAACAATACCAAATAAACAATCTAACCCACCAGCTGAAAGACAAGAAACAGAAGAGCAAAAACACACAAAAGTCAGCAGAAGGAAGGAAATAATAAAGATCATGGAGGAAATAAATAAAATAAAGATTAAAAAAATAGAGAAAATAATCAATCAAACCAAAAGCTAGTTTTTTGAAAGAATAAATAAAATCGAAAATCCTCTGGCCGTACTCACAAAGAAGAATAAAGAGAGAGCACAAATTTGCAAAATAAGAAAGGAAAATGGAGAAATTACAACAAATAACATAGAAATACAGAATATCATATGAGAATATCATGACAAACTACATGGAAAAAAATGGATAACCTAGTGGAGATGGACAAGTTTCTGGAAACATACAGTCAATTAAGACTGAATCAAGAAGAAACTATCCACTTGAACAAATGGATCACTAGGAATGAAATTGAATTAACAATAAAAAACCTCCCTACAAATAAAAGTCCAGGACTGGACAGCATCACCGGGGATTTCTACCACACATACAAAGAAGAACTCATACCAGTCCTTCTCAAACTCTTCCAGAAGATTGAAAAGAAGGAATATTCCCAAACTCATTCTATGAAGCCACTATTACCCTGATACCAAAACCAGGCAAAGACACCACCAAAAAAGAGAATTACAGACTAATATCACTGATGAACACAGATGAAAAAGTCCTTACCAAAATACTAGTAAATAAAATCCAACAGCACATAAAAAAGATAATACATCATGCTCAAGTGGGGTTCATCTCAGGGACACAAGGGTGGTTCAACATATGAAAATCAATCAATGTAATACTTCACATCAACAAGAGAAAGGACAAAAACCACATGATCATCTCAATAGATGCAGAAAACTTTTGATAAAATTCAACACCCATTTATGATAAAAATTCTCACCAAAGTGGGTATTGAGGGAACATATCTCAACATCATAAAAGCTATAGATGACAAACCTACAGCCAGCATAGCACTCAACGATGAAAACCTCAAAAGATTCCCACTAAAATCTGGGACAACTCAAGGATGCCCACTATCACCACTCCTATTCAACATAGTCTTGGAAGTCCTGGCCACAGCAATCAGGCAAGTAACAGAAGTAAAAGGGGTCTAAATTGGAAAAGAAGAGGTAAAAGTGTCACTATATGCAGATGACACGACAATATATATAGAAAACCATAAAAGGTCCACACAAAAACTACTAGAGCTGATCGAAGAATTTAGCAAAGTAGCAGGTTACAAGATTAATGTTCAAAAATCAGTTGCATTTCTTTACACAAATGATGAGTCAACAGAAAAAGAAAGTAAAGAAACAATCCCCTTTAAAATAGCACCCAAAGTAATAAAATATCTAGGAATAAATCTAACCACAGACGTGAGAGAATTATACACAGAAAACTATAAACCATTGGTGAAGGAAATTAAAGAAGACTTTAAAAAATGGAAAGGTATCCCAAGCTCTTGGATTGCAAGAATCAATATTGTTAAAATGGTCACACTGTCCAAGGCAATCTACAGATTTAATGCAATCCCTACCAAATTATCCTGGACATATTACATAGAACTAGAACAAATCACAATAAAATTTATATGGAACCATCAAAGACATAGAATTTCCAGGGAATAACTTAAGAAAAAAAGAAAGAGGCTGGAAAAATAACTGTCCCAGACTTGAGACAATTCTATAAAGTTACAGTCGTCAAGACAGCATGGTATTAGTACAAAAACAGACATACAGCCAAATGGAACAGAATAGAGAGCCCAGAAATGAGCCCAAATACTTTTGGTCAACTAATATTCAACAAAGGAGGCAAGAATATACAATGGAATAAAGATAGTCTCTTCAGCAATATAAACATAAGACAAGATACAATAAACCTCCTAGGAGAAAATACAGGCAAAATATCTGACATACATCTCAGAAATCTTCCCCTAGGGCAGTCTACCCAAGCAATAGAAATAAAAGCAAGAATAAACAAATGGGACCTAATGAAACTTACAAGCTTCTGCACAGCAAAGGACACCTTAAGTAAAACAAAAAGACAACCTACAGAATGGGAGAACATTTTTGCAAATGAAACTAACAAAGGCTTGATCTCCAGAATATATAAGCAGCTCATATGACTTACTAAGAAACAACCAAATAACCCAATCCAAACATGGGCAGAAGACCAAAACAAGCAATTCTCCAAGGAAGATATACAAATGATCAATGGGCACATGAAAAAATGCTCAATATCACTAATTATCAGAGAAATGCAAATCCAAAGTACAATGAGGTATCACCTCAAACCAGTCAGAATGGCCATCATTCAAAAATCCACAAATGACATATGCTAGAGAGGCTGTGGACAAAGGGAAACCTCCGACACTTCTGGTGGGAATGCAGTTTGGTGCAGCCACTTTGGAAACAGTATTGAGTTTCCTCAAAAGACTAGGAATAGAATTGCCATATGAAACAGGAATCCCACTCCTGTGCATATATCCTGAAGGAACCCTACTTCAGGATGACAGCTGCACCCCAATATACATAGCAGCACTATTTACAATAGCCAAGACATGGAGATAGCCTAAATGTCCATCAACGGATGACTGGCTAAAGAAGTGGTATATTTATAGAATGGAAAACCACTCGGCTATAAAAA
Organism: Camelus bactrianus; assembly: GCF_048773025.1. NCBI lineage: Eukaryota > Metazoa > Chordata > Mammalia > Artiodactyla > Camelidae > Camelus > Camelus bactrianus. The sequence continues at coordinate 101,544,405 of NC_133544.1, forward strand.
CTGACAATATAGGGCCATTTGCAGCAACGTGGATGCCTCTGGAGAATGTCATTCTAAGTTAAGTTAGCACCGTAACAAGGAATAAAGAGAAGTTACCTCTAAGTACAGTTATTTTGATTAAAATATACATACAGAAAGCAAGTCACCCCCACGACTGCTGCCAGGAGGAGCATCTGAATGTAATAGCCCAGCCCAAGCAAAGTAGATTCCGACCTTCTCTCCGTAGAATTTCCTGTAGAAAGACAGAAGGTAGTTTCAGAAGACACACATATTCACTCTGTAGCTTCATCCTCATGTTAATTTCTTTTTTCTTTGTTTTTAAGGTGGGGCATAAATAGGTTTATTTATTTGTTTTTTAAATGGAGGCATTGGGGATTGAACCCAGTACCTCATGCATGCTAGGCATTCACTCTACCACTGAGTTATACCCTCCTTCCATCATACTAATTTCTGATTCTAAAACAAGGGGGCTTTAAGTTTAAACCTCTGACTCAATTCACACTTAAAACATATGCGTTTTCACAGCAGCCCCCAAATTCTACCGTGAAATAAGAAGTATTTTACGTATCATAGAAATACAGATCACTGGTTCACCTGCTGAAGAGAGATAAATGAGAACAGAGCAAAGGAGGAGACGAGGCCGACTCCGGAGCAGATGCAGGGGATCATCACCACTCACTGGACAGTCTGGCACATTCAACAAATCCCACCAAAGATCATTCTTAACAGGCTTGACACAAGTGGACTTCAACTACTGGCTCAGTCATCTGCGTCTGCCTTATCTCGGGAACTTCCCTGGAGCAAATGCATCGTAAACCACAGATAATAAGGAAATGGCTGATAATGATAACAACTGGGAGTGCAATGTCTCTCTGACAAAATATTTATAAAACTCATGTAGGAATGGGAGAGGGCAGGAGGGATGTGGCTGAGTAAGGAACTGCCCTGTATTCTTTGTATCTAGCTCGTCGGCTGTACCTAGGTTTCAAAAACACTTCAATGTTACTCAGTTAAGCTGGAGTAGACGGAACAGGCCAGGGAGGCAAGATTAGAAGAAAGGAGGCAGGGCACGAAGCGGTGCCAGGCTGGTCCTGAAAGGGAGACAGACACAGACAGGCAGACACAGAGGGCTTAGGGATGAGGCGGAAAAATGAGGCGGCGGCTCAGGTGTGTTTGCTGCTGCTGCTACTTCCCTCAGCTGGAGCACTGCTGACGCGGCAGTGCTGGGTAAGACCTGTGACTTTCCTCAGCTCTGAGTTCTCTCGGAAGCTTCCGGCTCAGTCTGGAGCTGAGATGAGCTCCGAGGGCTTAGCCTAGGGAGGACTCAGCTCTGAGAACAGCCTGGAGTCCTGAGAAACTTCACGCAGGAACCCCTAGGGCTGGACCAGCGCTCACAGGGCTGCTGTGAGACCAGCTCCATCGTCAGAGACCTGGGCGTGGACCATTCCATGGGGAAAATGGCTGAGCCCGATGCCAAATCAGATAGGAGGGACAAAGTGTGTTCATTCTCATGTGACTGGTCTTTGTGGCCTGGCTCACAGATGGCAGGCTCAGGATGGTGTCTGGCAGAGAAAACCCTGGCAATGGGTTTGAGATGTCTTGGACTCTTTCTTGTTAAGCTTTTTGTAATACATTCTTATCAACTATCCATCCTGAAAATGCCACATTCAAAACTGAAAGAATGTTAGAAGTTGCTTGCTCCAACTGGCCAATGGTAAACACACCCTGCTACAGTTAGAGAGCTGGTCAGGCAGCCTCTGCCTGCATATTTACAATGACGGAGAGTTCATTACTTCCAAAGGTTACATGTCGGCAAGAATGTCAGAAAGAATTTTTGAACCTTAAACAGATGTCTGCCCCCTAGTCCTTGCTGAAAGGCTAGAAATAATGAGGATCCCTTCAAATGTAGTTTTGTCTGATTGTTATCTCTCTCTGTCAAAAACACCCCAATTCTTAACATCAATTTTTCAAAATTCAGCTTTGATTTCTTTTTATCAAACTTATACCATATATTCATTAAAGAGTCAAACAGTTCTCGAACACCGATTGTAAAAAGGAGCAGTTCCCAACAACCACCCCATTTCCTGGTCAGAAGCAACAATGTTCAGCTCCTACTGCTGACTCTTGGAATAAAAACTCCCTATTTCTGACTAATATCCTTGTAACACAGCCTACTGACTTTTTCAGCTTTATGTATCACCTATTTAACTTTCTATTTTGGAAAATGAATATTAAGCTCTCTTTCAAACCACATCTCCTCTACACACCCAAACCTTCATTCTTCCAAACTTTTGATACAAATACATTATAATTTTGATCAGCTCAGTATCCTTGCTTTACATTATTAGGACTCTGTACAGACGGTTCACAGCTGTAGCAAGTTGTCTGCTAGGCTTAGTTTTTTATTCCCTACTTTGTTTTTCCTGGAGTTAATAATTGTCTTGGTGGTTCATAGCTTAGATTTCTCTGCGCTTAACAATTCAACCCCATACCTTCTCCTAATGAATAACTTTCTCAATACTTTCCAATTCATTGTCTACAAATTTCATCTCCTTGAATAAATCTCTTCAGATCTCCTTCAACCTGGATTAACGACATGCTAGTCTTGTCACAGAGCTCAAGGGGCCACTAGTGGGAAGCAACAAGGGAATACATGGACCAGGAGAAGGGAACAGATCAACATAATTTCCTTCACAAACATACTTAAAATAGTGGGAAAATTGTTCTCTTTACAAACACAAACACACACACCAACCCCAAAATCCCATAAAGAATGATTAAATAGCCATCAAACCCATTGCCCTGCCATCAAATTCTGTATAACATAAAACAAAAATAACAGAAGGAATATATCATATAAATATGAATCTCAAGGGGGATGGGGTACACTCAGTGGCAGAGTGTGTGCTCAGCTAGCATAAGGTCCTAGATTCAATCTTCAGTACCTCTATTAGAAAAAAAACATTAGAAACAATAGAAAAATGTATCAACTTTAAATATTTACAAATATATAAACTTCCTCTTTTAAAACTGTTCTACAGGATAATCCGGGTTAATGAGAAAGTGCCTCTTCATGACTGTGATCCTGCTGATAATTGTGGGAGGAAATTAGAGTATGACCACATGAAATAAAATCCCTTATGAAATAATGATCCCGGGTGACAATCATTATTGGCTGCTGTCATCACAAAAAAGAGAGTCAACTGGACATTATGTACCTTATGACAGGAGTACAAAACTTCATATAACAAATATTCTTGCACAAATTTGAACCTCGTTCAGATCAAGCTTTTAGGGGAGGATCAAATCACTTAGCTAAAGCCAATACATAGGATGGAGAAATAAGTCTAACCACAGGGGAGAATGAAATCAACCAAACAGGAAATAGAGAAATCCCTCAGCAATTTCAAGGAAAATGAGAAACAGGAAAATTATAGATTAGAACCCACTTGAGAGATATGCTAGCTGCAATGTGTGAACTTAGTCTGGATCCTGATTTCAACCCCAAAACTGCTTAAAAGTGTATTTTTGTGACAATCAGGGAATTATTTTGTAACCCTAAAAAAAATGAATATTCCAATTGTATTTGAAAGAGACCTTGTCATTTCACTAATGAAAGGTTAAGCTACGTAGGATTGCCTTCAAAATGATCCCGAAGTGGGGGAGGGGAAGAGGTGGAGATGAAAGTTGCAACAACAGTGACTCTGAGTTGATAATTCTGGAGATGGGTGACTGATACAGACAGGCTGGATGTGCTGTTCTCTCTACTTCTGTACGTGTTTGAATCTTTCCATAAAATGTGAAACAAACAAAAAGACTTCAGTGATTTAAAACCCTCACTTGGAAGGTTAAGAGGTTTGCCCAAGTAGGTGGGCATCTGAATGGGGCACTGAGATTAGGAAGATCAGGCACCTGGCTCCAGGCCGACCTGGGGCTACCTTGACCTTTCTCTTCTCCTCACCATCCACAGCCAGCCCATAACTGCATCCTGTCAGCTCCACTCCCCAAACGCATTCTCCCTGGCTCCCACCATCTCTCATCTGGCCCACTCCAAGAGCCTCCGACCAGGCCTCCCTGCTTCCTGGGTCCCTGCAATTCATTCTCCACATTATCTTTGCAAATTGTGAGAGAAAATTACCTTAGTGCTTAAACTATCATGACTGCTTCTCACTGCACTTAGAGTCTACACTACTTTCCGTGCTCCTGATGCCCTTCTAAACCTCGCGTCTCATCACTCTCACCAGCGTTGGCTCCAGTATCTCCTCAAACCTGCTGAGCACATTTGTGCCTCGGGGCAATGGACAAGCTGCCTCTATTCCTGGGGTGACTTATCCCAGATCCTCAAAGACCAGCCTCCTTATCACCATCTTAGCTCACATGTAACCTTCTCAAAGATAGCTTTCTTGACTCCATTTCCCCCAAGTCTCCCATCTCAACACTGTATTATTTCCTTCATTTCAATCTGAAATTTTTTCCTTATTAGCCCGATTATTTTTGTTTGCTCAGTTGTCCTTGGCCTCCCTCCTCCCAGCAGCCTTGCACAAACAGCATAAGCTCCGGGGAGCAGCCGGCGCTGATGCTCTGAGAATACACATGCTGAGCGCGACATTACAGTCACGTGGTGTAGTGAAACGGTGTCGAACAGCAGATAGAGCTAAGCAGTGAGAATACTTCTCTTATTTTATAATTTAAGTGAAACCTAACATTTACTCCTGTTTAATGTAGAATTTGGTAGGTCTTTGTTCCCAGTTCCTGGACGGCAACCCCTAAAGCCTTGAAATTTCCCAAGATAGGAGTGTCTTTACTATTCATGGTGGACCCTTGGATGGCTTGTGTTCATGAGATAACTCAGGATGGGGACTGGCCAGCCAGAGACACCAACCATGATTAGAGGAGTGGGGCTTTGAGCTTTGTGACAAGTGAGTGACCATCAGGAGAGGTAGGGGCTCAAATGTTAGGGCTTTGACTTACAGTTAGTGTTTGGGGTAGCCATGTCAGTAGTGACCCAATAAATCATGTCTTTGTAATAAAGTCTCCAGTAAAAACTTGGGGCAACAAAGCTCAGAGCTCCTGTGAGCTTCCTGGTTGGTAACACTCTTGGAGGACTGTCACACTCAGAAGCCATGAGGGCAACCCTGAGCCCTTCCCACTGGAGTGCTCTCCACAACAGCTCACCTGATGAGATCTAAGGGCTGCTTCTTGTCTATGCTTCGAGGAGGAGCACATTCCCTGTACAGAAGGCCCTGTTCGCTGGGGCAGCTGAGGTCCTCTGATGGAGGCTGAAGTTGCACTGGGAAGCAGAAGCAAACAGGTGAGCGTCACTGTCACCACGTGTTCACATGTTCTGCTAATAAAATGTGGTGCTAACACTTTGTGGTCATTTGTAAATAAGGGGCCCTCCTTTGCCAGAAGGGATGGAGGTACCATATAATTTTTCATAATTCTCACCGAGGATTAATACTAACCCCTTGAGGGTCATTTGCAAACGTGGCTGGAAAGGAACACTTGGATGTTACAGTCCTGGGACCACCGTGGGTACCCGGTGAAGGCCTTGCAGATGCTTAATGTCCTACAACCGGGCCAGTCTTCCACAGCAAATAAAACTACGCCACCCAAGTGCCCAAACTGCTTCAGTGGAGGCAGCAGCCCCCTCCTTGGACACCCAGAGGAACCTGGACTCTGGCTGTTTAGGGGCAGGGTCAATTCTAAAACCCAGGCTTTTTTGTCCCCACAATTCAGTAGTTATTCGGTGACAGCACATGGAATATAAACAATAAAGAAACTTGACATGATGTTATATATTTAGCTTTCTCAAGAAACAAAATTTAAATCCAGTCATTCTCCTTCCCACCTGACCTACATTCCTTTCTCCTGTACTAGAACCAGATTATTACCCACCCAGCCTTAGCATGGGTCCTGACTCCACTTACCTCCCTCCCAAACACCACATGAGATGATTCCTCAGCCTGGATGTGGAACCAGCAATTACAACAGGCTTTAGTGGAAAAGAAATGGTTGTGGGCAGATGCCAACTAAACACTGTAGAATCCTGGTGTCCCACATTAGTAATCATGACAGCTGTTTGCAAGTGTCCCCAAAGTTCATTTCAGACTCTCACTGCTAATTTTGCTGGGATATAAATATAAAACATGTGGACTGCTGGGCTGGACTGCTATGCTGAGTCTCTGATCCAGGAAGCTCAGTGTCTGCTCCCTGCAACCAGCTCCCTGTTCTGTTCATGCATGTGCATCAAGCAGCTGTTTAGTGTCCATTTTAGTATCTTAGACAGTGCATTTCAGTATGGTCTTCATCCACAAATACGTGTACCACACAGTAGTAATGATCAATCTCAGTCTTTGCTTTCTTTTGTCTTAGAGAGTCAGATAAACGGATAGCAAGGTAACAAAGTCATAGAGCGCTATAATATAGTATTTCCTTTATTTCAATGACAGGATTTATTTAAAGAGCTTAGATATAACATCTTTGCATTTATGGCATCATTTAGCGTCTGAAGCTCTTACATTTTACAAACTTCATTTCATGCGAGATGTTGTCAGTTAGAGAAGTGCTTCTGAATTTGAGGGGTTGCTGTCATCTCAGATGGAGTCCCTAAAAAATGTCAAAACTCTGCAGTATTGTCATCATGACAAGAACTCAGACAGATGAAATTTGGAAAGCCCTGTGATTTACTAGTGCACAGACAGAAAATGGTATTTCAGAGGGAAAAAGCCTGAATTACAGAAAATGATAAATGAAATGGTCTAACATGCATTTCCCTTACAAAGAACTAATACTTCTTTGGTTGATAATAACATCTGTCAGTAATTATGAAAAGAGCTGGCAAATGCATAGTACTTACTATTAGCCAGGGCTGTTCTAAAATTCAAACAGATTCATTAATCCCCATAGCATCTCTACGAGGTGGGTACTATTATTATCCCCATTTTATTGATGAGGAACTTGATAAACACAGAGGCTAAATGACTTTTACAAGGTAGACAGCGAGAAACCAGCACAAGTGTTCCAGCCTGAGTCTATGCTCTTGGCCACTTCTACCTTTTTTTTTCTTTTTTTTTTTGGTGGCAGGGAGATAATAAGGTAATTCTGGTGGGGGGTGGGGAGGTAATTAGGGTTATTTGTCTATTTTAGAGGAGGTGTTGGGGGCTGAACCCAGGACTTTATGCGTGCTAAGCATGCGCCCCATCACTTGAGCTGTACCCTCACCTCTCGAGTCTATGCTCTTAGCTGCTAATCCACACTGCCCCACATGGTAACTCTGGGGGAACTACAGTTCATTCATTCACCCACTTGTTAAACTCAGCCTTCCTGGTGCCTGGGATTCAGCAGTGAACAAGACAACATGGTTCCTGCCCTAAATGGGCTTGTCGACTCCTGACATATTATCTTCATTTTACCCAGGAAGTAACAAGGTCAAGAAGACTCACCTTTTCCTGTTAACACCGGAGGATACATGAAGTGCTTTATTTCATTTCTGCCATTTGACTTACACCATGGGAAGGGAAAGCTGCCTTGCAGATCCCGGAGCTCACAAGCCAGTTAATCCTGAATTTTTTTTTAAAACTGTCCCTTACTTGATACTTGATCTGAGAAAGGATGAAGTAAACCTAAATAGATTCTAAGAAAGCGTGTGGTTTATACAGGGTAAATAACCAGCCACTGTTTACTATCCTAACAGGAATCTGTAGGCATATTTCTTTTCTTTCTCTTTTTTCATTTTTATGGGCAGCTTTTAAAAACCAAACCAAACCAACAAAACCAAATCACTTATAATTCAACAGCAGGTTCTAAATCACCCCCAAGACAGCAGCTAAACTCGGTTTAGACTTACAGTGAGGCTCCTGGTGGTTGGATTGATGAATGTATCTCTATCCTGAATATAAAAGTCGTTCACGCAGCTCTTCTCAAATAGGGCAATGAAAAACTCTTGTTCCGGTTGTTGATACTTTCATCCACTTGGAGGACTTTCATCAAACAGCTGAAGGTATCAAAGGCTGAGGACACGGTTTTCAGATGATTGGGATTCAGAGGCAATTTTATGTACAGTATCTCAGCGTATGTACAGAGCACCACCCACAGGGTGTGTACATTTGCAAATACAAGCTTGTCATCCAAAACCTATATTGGGAGAATGAAAACACAAACCAGGAAACTATTTTCACATTTTTAGTACACAGATTTTTCTTACATTGCTGGTAGTTAAAGCACTTGTGCAAACACACACAGATATGACACTGGTAAAAGTGAAGATATAATGAAAATAGATTTGCAAACCATCATACATTTTTGCCTTAAAGTTAATTTCTTTGTTGAAATTACTGAAAAGTTATTTAAAATCCTTACAATTCATTCATAAAATAACCAATGTTTTAGATGAAGAAAAGTAAACTTGTTAACTTTTAGTCCAAATTAGTAACTAAAAATAGAAACACGAAAAAATTCTTTGCAGGGGCATTGTAATGACAATTTTTTAAATTTCTTAAACCTAGGACTATTTACATATCTGTTCAATATAATGTTAAACAGCCATTAAAAGGGATTTAAAAGAATTATATTTGTTAATATGGAATATATAATAAAAGGAAAAAGAAAAAAATGTGAAATAATAATTTTCATTTTTGGAAGGGAAAAATATCTACATTTGAACAAAAAAATGTTTAGAAGGATTTTAAGATTCTTTATGTATAACTAAGGTACAGATGATTTTTAATTCCACTGCTTTTAATTCCATTGGATTTTAATTCCAATGTTCTTTCATTTTCAATTTTGGGGGAAATTTTTATAATAAAAAAACTTTAAAATTGTTCTTGCATAAATACATTAATAGATATATTTATGACTACATTCTCTGGCTATTAAAAAAGATCTCCTAGCTTTGGATCTGAAACATACATTCCATAATGCAGATTCTGACTGACTCGCCTCCCAGTCCAGAGCAAAGGCACGGCTAGGGTGACATGTTTCAAATATCATTCCAGGGAACATGCAGGCTCCCAGCCAACGGCTGCAAAGGGACTGACACTGATCTGCTTGCTCCCAGCTGCAGACCATCACAGATGAGTTTAGATTCATAGGCTCAAGTTTTCTCTGTCAAAAGAAATCAGAAAATGTTAGACTTTTACTTTCACCACGGGAACAAGAAGTTGTTTGATTTTCTTTTATTAAAAAAAAAACAACAAACCAATTTGAACCTGAAGAAAAGACATTTGCTCAAAATACCACAGTAGCAATGAAGGTGCTCTGGCTGGCAGGGACTTGTTGGATTCCTGTGAGTGCTGGACTCCTCACATGGAATTCCCTTGGCACTCCAGAAGGCCTGTGGTTGTCCCCATGGGTTTGTGGCCATATGTGGTGCACAAAAGTCTCTGGCTTTGCCACAATTTCAAAGCCTTTTTTGGCTTATGAAAGGCTTTGCACTCAAATGGAGTTTTCTTGAGTCCACTCACTGATGTCATTCACCAGAGTTATAGTCCAGATCTGACATTCTAGACTCTTAAAATCTTGCAGACATTCAAATGGTTCAGGTTTGGATGTGTATTCACCTCTGCAGGCCTGGACCAAATTCCATAAAGCCACCCGGACAAGTTCAGCAAAATGCAAAGACATTTTTCTTTCTGCAAGACTGAAATGTCTGTGAAGCTATAAAAACTTCTGCATCTACAAAAATAGGGAACCAACTCATCAATAACATATCTATCCATAATGCATGGACATTTGAAAAAATACTGTATTTTCTCCTATTAAATTCTATCTGGCTTTTGCCAAATTGTGTCCTAAACTGTAAGGAAAGTATATAAATGTAGAGAATTTTTGACCTTTTAAGAGAAAAAGGAACCCTCCTACTCGGTTGGTGGGAATGTAAATGTTGCAGCCACCATGGAGGACAGTATAGAGTTTCCTTAAAAAACTGAAAATATACTTCCGTGTGATCCAGCAATCCCATTCATGGGTATATGTCTGGAGAAAAATATAATTCAAAAAGACACATGCACCCCAGTGTTCACAGCAGCACTATTTACAATAGCCAACACACTGAAACAACCCAAATGTTCACTGGCAGATGACTGGATAAAGAAGTTGTGGTATATTATATATATATGTATATTTACATATATACACGCATATACACACACATATATACACATGAACACACACACACAATGGAATACTGCTCAGCCATTAAAAAATTAAATAATGTCTTTTGCAATAACATGGATGGACCTACAGGGTATTATGCTAAGTGAAATATGTCAGAGAAAGAAAAACAAATATTCTATTTATTAACTTATATGTATATCTAAAAAATAAAACAAATTAATTACTATAATAAAACAGAAATAGACTCACAGGTACACAGAACAGACTGGTGGTTACCAATGGGGAGAAGGAGGAGAGGGAGGCAGGAAGGGGGTAAGGGATTGAGAGGTAAAAAGTACTATGTATAAAATGGATAGGTTATAGGGCTGTATCATACAGCACAGGGAAATATAGCCATTATTTTATGGTGACATTAAATGGAATATAATATATAAAGATGTTGAGCCTCTGTGTTGTACACCTGAAAATAATATGATGGAAATCAACTACTCAATTATAAAATACTTAATCAAAGTTTTTTTCATATTATTTGCAATAAGTTAGAAGCCAGCACTGTCAATAGAAACATAGTACAAGTCACAATTTTCCAGTAATCCCATTTAGACAATAAAAAGGAACAAGTGTACTTAATTCCAGGAATAATTATATTTATCCCAAAATATCCAATATACTATCATTTCAAAAGTGATTAACACTTTGAAAACTTTTAATAAATATTTTACATTATTATTGTTGTACGAAGTCTTGAAAATCTATTATGTATTTTCCACTTATAGAACATCTCAATTCACAATAGTCACATGTGGCTGGTGGCTACCATACTAGACAGAGCAGATTACACCATTCACACTTCTGATAAATTACCTGCTCTTATTTATTTAAAAAACTTCCAGAAAAGGCTTTAGATATTCCCTATATCTAACAAAGCAACCTTGACGGGTGAGGAATATCTTCATTATAAAGTGAAAAATAAAGGTAAGAGAGCCATGGTTACATGTAAGTTAATGTAACAATTCCTTCTTAATTCATTCAGGACTTTACAATCTTTCTTCATATTCCAAGGATTCACTGTCACTGTGCAATATTTTTCACTATAATCATCTTTGGAATTGAGAGGCTTCTGATGACCCTGCTTTGTGCATCTGTACATAAAAGAAAATAACAAACAGAAAAAGACCTTATTAAAGATAATTTAGGGGGGTATAGCTCAAGTGAAAGATCATATTCTTAGCATGCACAAGGGCCTGGGTTCAATCCCCAGAACTTATTATAAAAATAAAATAAATAAAAACATACTTACCACCCCCTGCAAAAAATTAATTAATTACTTTAATTAAAATTTAAAAAAAGATAATTTAGAGAAGCCTTATCAGGCTACAAGAGCTACAATGAATGCCCCTCCCCCATTAATTTAGAAGAAGTTTCACAATATTTCCCAACATAAAGGCTAAAATATAATTCGGAACACTTCCTGATGGTCAGCATCATTTTAACAAAAATGTAGATAATTACTTCCCTGGTGTCAAAGCTCTGTCAGAGATGGGCACAGAAAATTTAGTAAAAATTATTTTGCAACTACCTTTGAAAGAAATGCTGAGAAATGATCTTTTCTGTTGGAAATTAGCCTGCTTTTATATTCTGCAGTAGGCATACGTGTTTACAAACCAGGCAGGAACTGGATCATATTTTACACATACTTTAGAAACTGATTTGAATTTTGCTCTCTACCTGCAAGGCTATTTCTTAGGTAATAACATAAGCTGGCCACTATACTAAATTTTGTTTCCCTGTTTGCTTAATCCTCACAACTCTGTAAGCTGCTATTATTACACCCATATAACAGACATAGAGCTTGAGACAGAAAATAATTTGGGTAACTTGGTAAATGGTGGAGCTGGGTAATATCGCAGCCAGTCTGACACTCAAGTCCATTCTTCTCACCGATGTCTGATACTGCTGCCTACATTCAGCAATGACTCCTGATTTCATATTTAAGTGTGTCATTTCTAAAAGTGCAAAGCTATATTAGTACTGCTGTGTAAATTATTCTTTTCAGATGTGATTGCCAAAAAAACAAAAACAAATAAAATCAGGGTGCCACTGAGGGGAGGGCGAACTGCATATGGATGGACACAAGGGGACTTTATGAGGACACAGTTGCACAACTCTAGAAATAGTTAAAATGGCTGACTTGTACAATTATAATATGTGAATTTTATGGCCTGTAAATTACACCTTAATACAGCTATTAAATTAAGAAACTGAGATACCAAATTAAGACTAAAACACATATATATATATCATACATAGTACAACAGGCAAATATCATTATTTACTGCACCATTTTCCTTCATGCAGCTTCCTTTCCTCACCTGTTAATGAAAGGATGATTCATTTTTAAAATAGCCTTTTAATTTATTCAGCAAATAATTTTTGACGGCCTACAATGTACCCAGGACTACTCTAGGCACTTGGAATAGATCAATAAACAAAACAAAAGTCCTGTCCTCATGGAGCTTGGTTGGAGTCTAGCTGGGGTGGGGGGTGGAGATGACAATACACACAACAGAGCAGCAGAGGAGGTGGCATGCTAGGAAAGAGGAACCATGGAAAAAAGTAAAAAGGGCAAAGTAAAGAGAGTTGAGGGTATAGGATGAGGGTGATGTTGTATTAAATACCAGAGCAGGGCACACTATGAACTGAGGTTAGAATTAAGACTAGGAGGTGAGAAGTCCCAGGAGGACGGAATAACCATCACCAAGGCCAGCGTGACCTCGCATGTTCCAGAATGGGGGCACGGCTGGAGCTGCGGAGAAGGGTCAGTGCAGATCCTGTATGGCCTTGGAGGACATTGTAAGGACTGTGGCTTTTACCCGGAGTGAAATGGGGAGGCACTGCAGAAGGACGACACAATCTAACTTAGGTTTTCAAGGCTCACTTGACTGCGGGGTGAGAATAGTGCAAACGGGTCAGAGATGAAAGGTGGGAAGCTACTGAGAAGGGCTATGCAGGAGGAGAGGACAGTGGCTCAGGGCAGGGAAGCAGCAGTGGAAGCAGGAGCCATGGTGAGAAGTGGCTGGGCTCTGGATATGTTTTAAAGGCAGTGTCAAACCAGATCTATTGACAGAATTCATGTGGTATGTCAGTGAAAGTCAGAATAACTCCAAGATTTTTGACCCAAGCAGCTGGAAGGATTAAGTTTCCACTAACTGAATGGGGGAGGCTGCATAAAGAACCAGTTTGGGGGGTAGGAGGACCAAGAGCTCAGTTTTTACACACGTTGGTTTTAAGATATCAGAGTTCCAAGTGAAGATGCCAAATCAGCAGAATATTATAAGAGTCCAGAGTTTGAGAGAAAAAGTCTAACGGGAGACAGAACTGTGGGAATCATGGGTCACACAGGTGGTACAGGAAGACATGAAACCCAGGTACTCAAACATTAAGATACCCTGGCATTAACCATAGAAGTTATCCTTGAGGGCTTGCCTACTAGGTGAGGATATCAGTCCTATTTCCCGACCACCCGAGTTTTAAAAAGGAACTTACAAATGAATTCGTGCAAGACACTGCCTCCAGTGTGTGGGATCAGAGCTGTAGTCAGAGAATGGGATGGTGCACGCTACTCCCTATGGCACATTGTGTGTGTGTGTGTGTGTGTGTGTGTGTGTGTGTACGCATATTTGTGTGAGCAGGGGGATGAGTTACACCTGTCTTAAGAAAAAGAGGTAGAAATTCTAGAAGCCGAAAGATGAAAGAATATCCAGATCTGGTAGAGGGAACAGGGGAAACACTGTGTACTGCAAGACATATCCCCATAATGCCATTTCCCACCATTCTTTTATCAGGAACACAGTTGGAACCTGGGGAATTATGTAGATACGTGTGATGTACACAAATTTTCTGACTATGTAACACTAAATATCTACATATGTAGCAAGTTAATGATATTTATATCTCCTTCAAGTTTAATAACAAGTTCACAACAGAAGGAAAATAAAATATTGAGGACTGGTAGAATTATCCTTGAAGGCCTTTCAATGCTCAGAATGGAAGCAAAAGCGGCTTCACCCCACAAAGTATGTCATTAAGAGTCAAGAATGTTTTTATTTGCTTAAGAAATTGAGAGTTACAACTTCCTGCTTTAAAGAGTTAACTTTAAGACAGATACCATACTATAAACAACATCTATACTGGTGCTTTCTTAAAGCTATTTTTAGTTCCTGCTTGTTCTGATGTACTCCAGAAACTCTGCAAAGAAAACCTTCTATTCAAAGGCTTAAAGGAATAAAAAAAGAAATAACACCGCATTCTTTTAAGTGTTCTCTGTACTGAAAGTCATTTGCAAATGCAGCACTCTGCCACATATCTACATTTTTAACAATAAAGACTTTTGTGCAATTTTTCAATTGCTATGTGACTTTGCGTCAGTCTCTCACTCAGAAGCAGAATGGAGTACCAGAAAATGACACATCATGTCTAAAACTACAGATGTGGAATATGAACTTACACCAGGAAACAGCTAAGTGGGAGGGTAAGGTTTACCTTTTAAGTTACTGTAAGTGCAGTTACACTTTCTCCCTGCTTCCCCTGTGAAGTGAAGAACTAGTCTTTTCCAGGAAAGCTCTCATTCTGAGTACTGTTTTCTTTAAAATATTTGGAGATTCTTTTTTAAGGTTCTTTCACTTTTAAGTCTTTCCCCAACTCTACATCCCATAACAAGTGTTAAAATTATCCAATAGCCTATTGTTACAGAATATACTCTACAAAAGCTGAGGTTTCCCAGGGCTTGGATCCCACAACTCTGCTACCAGATAATCCTAAATCCTTCCTTCCATAACTGACTCTTCTACCAATTCCCAGCTGCGGGCAAATTCGGCTTCTCAGCCCAGTTAACTTTCTAACTCTGCCTACGAACACTCTACTGCCAGTAAGGGAAATCTAAGGGAGCCAACAAAGCCCCTAGTGAGGGTTGCCTCCTTCAAACAATCAAGAGGCCATCACCAAGCAAATATTTAAACCTACTGCAAAACTTCCGAAGACATCTTACAAACAATATAGTTTATATAGATTCATACTATTTGCTCTGGAATAGTGATTTCCAATGGAGGGAACAAAGGACCACATGACCCAAGCAATTATTTAAAACTGCACATAACTATCCCTCTTCACGTGAGGATTCAGGTAAGCCTGTCCTATAGGTCTAGGTGTAACAGAATGGCAGCACCCCTAGCAGTAGGGTGAAAAGCAGCGAGGTAGACTTTTAGTGAAAGGGAGTGATGTAATAGGACCCACCGCCCACTTACCTCCCACCACAGGACAATCATCTCAGATCGAGAACAAACACTTTGGGAAACAGAGGTTGTTTATGTTTTTATGGTATCTGGTGGAAATAATGCCCTGAGTCACGTGAAGTTGTGGCTGCAAAATTGAACAGGAGACCAGACATTTTCACATTCAGGACACAAATAATCAGCCCCCGAGTGGTCACCATATCTGCTCTCCCCTTTGCCTGTTCACCCCAAAAGCTGCAGGACTCTCCTGCTTGCAGTGACACCCACCATTTCTCACAAATTCCTGCCAAGTTCACGTCAGCAGCTGGTGGTGTCAAAGTCAACATTTGTACTGCTCTGAAGTCTCTCCATTACTTTATATCCTTCTATTTTCTCTGTTGTCTTCCTAGCTACCCTTGCATTCAGAAGCTGGTTAACGCACTAACATTGACTCTGTAATCAGTCCAGGATATAGGAAGCAGAGATTCAACTGTAACCAGTCCCAGAATACTTGTCATGCCACTCTAGTGTCCCAACCAAATACTCTGGCATCCCTCATCTCACCCAAAGAACCACTGAATTACTTAGAGGTTGTAAAAGTAGAGGGTTTCTCTACTGGGAAACACTGGCTTGTGGTAGAGTCTTGATTTCAGTTTTTGCAACTAGTTACAGGCAAAAAGACATGGTCCACAAATTTTCTTCAAGCGTTTGGAATTTAAACTTTTATTAGATACAGAGCCGGCGGACTAACCGTAATCTATGAACATATGGTCATATTATAAATTAATGTCCATGTCTGCCTTACAGCCATGTAAGAACTTGAATTACACCTGCATCCTGTAGGCCTTTAGAATTGGATGTGAAGCATCCTGTGTTAAAAACCTCCTATCCAGTCCCAGAACACCTTAAAGACAACATCACATTAATGCCACTGAATACATTAGTATAGAACTTGTATGGTTAAGTTACATCTCCAATTTCCCAGAGCTGGAAAGCAGATGCCTAGAAAGGCTGGAAAAGCCCAACTACCAAAACAGCTCAAAAGTTGAAGCAGACTCCTGCACCTCCCAGGGCGGAAGGCGGAGGGTGGAGGGGGCATTGCCAACCACACTGTCCTCCCCCAGGACGTGGCATGTGGGGAAGCAGGCAGGAGTGGGTAGCTGGGACTCAGAGGTGGAGAGGTGATGAAAGCAGGAGTGGAACTGCTCTGGTCCTAGAACAACAGAGCTGTAAAAAGCTCGGCTTCAGTTCAACCCGCTTCCTCTCCCACTTCCCCTCCCACCTAAGTGACAAACAGAGCACAGTCAGGCACTTTCTGCCCATGACGGTGACTACTAGCAGGAAAGGGACCAGGATAAAAGCATGTCCTACAAAAGATCAGTCTGATTTTAAAGACTGTGTTATAATCAATGAACAGCAGTGTCAGAGAGGGACACTTGTGAGGTGCTCAAATAGGGAGGAAGAGGCTGAGGATCCATTTCCAGCACTTCCATGTCTTTTATCACTCCTATTTCTGACCTTTCCTTTGCCACGTTTTGTAGCACTGCCATCACTGGCAGGTAAAGGGGCAGCAATGAGACTTGGCCGTTTGGCTGATGGGGCTACATTTCCCAGCACTGGAATGAAAAGGCACTGGAAGAGGAGCAGCTGGAAGATGTGAACCGCGGTCCTGGCCTGTGCCAAACACTAACCAGGTGACCCTGGTTTAGGCTGTTAGTCTCTCTGGGCTTCCAGCTGTTTACTTATAAAAGAAGGTTTTGTCATTGCACAAATATATCCAATATGAAATGTAACGTGAAAGTCAAACATAATGACAACTCACCTGCTTGCCTCAGGGAACAGTAAAAGCACTGAACACTATGTGAATGTAAACACAGAGTTAAGAAAACTGTTGAGGTAAAGCGCTAAACTGAACATGGAGATAAAGTTTTATGGATTTTCTTGGCTTTCTTTTTTAATTGCAACACTGAATTAATAGTTATTAGCTATACTCCAAACCACCACCCCTGCGAATAAAGTAGGTTAGCACTGCCTGGATGCCTGCTATTGCCCGATGCTAAGCAGGGTGAAGGTATAAAGGAGGCTGAACAAGGGAGTCTTCTCCAGTTACCAGCTAAGTGAGGAGACACATTGGAAACCAACCGGCAATGGTACCAAGTCAGTACTCAAAGACTAGATTACAGGCTACCGATCATGAACAGTGCAGAAATACAAAGAGGAGCTAGAAGTATTTGGAGTAAATAGGGAAGAATCAATGAAGGGGATGGGGCTCCAACTAGTTCTCAGGGCAATTCTAAGCTGTTTTAACTGAGGACTGGATAGGAAAAGACTGGTGACTCCTGGATTTTAATAAGGCACAGGTTACCCTAGGAGGCTAAGTCACATAATGATTGGAACAAATAAGGTAAGGCCAAAGTGATTAAGGGTCGAGACTGCCTGGCTGAGATCTGGTTGTGGTAAGTCTTTGACTTGACTCTAGATGTTGGAGGGTCAAAACTGAAGGTTGACTGAAAGGAGGGGAGAGAATATCCAAGAATTCAGCAGAAGGAAAAATTCTTGTATCAGGGATGAACGCTCTTCATCAGAGTATCAGCAATCAGAATAGACATTTGAAACCAAAAACATACAGTTCCAGAAGCCAAGAATATGTGGAGGGTGGTGAGAGAAATATAAATCAAAGACCATTCCAAGCCTTTGGGTATTCAAGACTAGAAGAATGATTATGCCACTGAATAAATGGATACGCTGCAAGAAAAATGATTATGAAATCAGCTTTAGACATGTTGAATCTGACATATGAGCTAAGAGTAGGTGTTCTCTAAGAAGCTCAAAATTCAAAACTGAAGCACAGATCTAGATACAGGCTTAAGATGCAGATGGACAAGACATGATAAATCTCCTAAAAGAAAACATACGCAAAACATTATCTGACATAAATCTTAGCAACGTTCTCCTAGGGCAATCTACCCAGGCAATGGAAATAAGAGAAAAAAACAAAAGGACGTAATTAAACTCATAAATTTCTTCACAGCATAGGCAACCATAAGTAAAAAAAAAGGAAACAACAACCTACGAATGGGAGAAAATATTTGCAAATGATACGATTAACAAAAAAGCCTTAATTTTCAGAATATATAAACAGCTCATACAACTTAAAAACAAAAAAACAAACAACTCAATCCAAACATAGGCAGAAGACCTAAACAAGCATTTCTCCAATGAAGACACAAATGGCCAATAGGCACATGAAAAAATGCTCGATATCACTAACAAACAGAGAGATTCATATCAAAACTACAATGAGATATCAGCTCACACCAGTCAGAATGGCCATCGCTCAGAAGTTCATGAATGATAAATGCTAGAGAGGCTGTAGAGGGAAGGGTACCCTCTTACACTGCTGGTGGGAATCCAGTTTGGTGTAGTCATTATGGAAAGCATGGAAATCCCTCAAAAAACTAAAAGTATACTTACCCTATGACCCAGAAATCCCACATCTGGGTATATAACTGGAAAGAACTCCAATGTGAAAAGATACCTGCACCCCAGTGTTCATAGCATCACTGTATACAGTAGCCGAGACATGGAGGCAAGCTAAATGTAGCAACAGATGACTGGATAAAGAAGTTGTGGCATATTTATAGACTGGAATATTACTCTACCATGAATAGGACAAAATAAAACCATTTGCAGCAACATGGGTGGAGCTAGAGATCGTCATTCTAAGTGAAAGCAGCCAGAAACAGAAAAATACCAAATTATATCACTCATATGTGCAATCTAAAAAAATAGAGAAAAAGACACTGTGAACTCATCTACAAAACAGAAACAGACTTGCAGACTTAGTCAACAATCTTAAGGTTACCAGGGAAAGGGGATGGCAAGGGATATATTTGGGAGTTTGAGATTTACAAATGTTAGCCACTATATATAAAAATAGATTTTAAATAAAGTTTCTTCTGTATAGCAGAGAAACCTATGTTCATTATCCAGCAATAACCTATAATGAAAAAGCCTATACAGCCACCAACTGAGGAAGCAAGAGAAGAAAGGAGAGTTAGTTATGCTGGGCTAGAGCCCACTTCCAAAATCATTGTCAGCCACTGAGTCTGCCCCGAGGGCACTGAGCACTCCTCCCAGGGACAGACTGACATGACATGCGTCCTGTGAACCTGGGGCAGCAGAGGCCGTCCACAGATCTGGCCCTGGGGGAGATGGGAGCAAGTCCACCTGATCCCCATGGGGCAGCACCCCTCCCCGCAGACCCCGCCTCCTGACTGCACCGCTCCTGCCTCTCAGGAACCCACTGACTTGAAAACAAGTGATCCACGAACCTGGGGCAGCGGCAGGGAGATGGGCAGCGACCTGGCAGGCTGGTCGACTTGCCCCCTTCTCTCCCACGGCCTGTCCAGGGCTCGGCTTTTGCTGCTCCAGGCACGGTCCGCAGGTCAGCCTGCTTCTGGAAGGAGGGCGCGGTGTGGTCGAAGGCAGTGGCGGGATATGGGGTCTGCCCATGAGAGCCCGTGGATTGGCTTCAAACTCCCCAGCGCATGGCCTGAGATTGGCCTCTGCTGCCCCAGATTCGTGGAACTCAGGTTAGAGGCCAGCCTGCTCCTGGAAGGCAGGTGCTGTGCTGTCAGGGAATGGCGGCGGCTGCGATGGCGGGACTGGGGCTGCCCTGTGAAAGCGCGGGGTTTGCGACCATTTCCCGCTGTTGCTGCAGCCATCCCAGCACACTGATCACACTGCGCCCACCTCCCAGGGGCAGCCTGACCTGTAACCTGAGTCACAAGAACCTGGGGATTTAGAGGCCGCCCCCAAGATCAGGCCGCGGGGAAGATGGGAGCAAATCCAGGGGCTCTCATGGGGCAGCCCCCATTGCATCCGAGGCCTCGCGACCGCACCGCACCCGCCTCCCGGGAGCAGGTCATGGTCTGAGGGCCAGTCAGAGATGCTTCGGAGCCGTCTGGTGCCCTCCCACCTCCCGGGGCAGTACCTGCTCTCCTAAACCCGGGTATAAGCGGCGGCAAAAACGCGGGGTTCAGGAACTACTAATAGCGGGGTTACCACTAACCACAGAGGCGGCTGGGAACCGCCTCAGGGTCCTAACCGGACGCGCGGCCGTGACCTCACCTCCGCACCCCTCCCTGTGCGCCTCCTCAGTCGCACAGCCCAGGCGTCACCCGCCGGCTTCGAGCAGCACGCCCCCACCAGCGCCCCCTTAACTGCCCGGGAGCAGCAGCCAAACCAAGGGCAAGCGGCGGCCCAGACCCCAGGCCGTGTTCCTCTTCCAGGAGCTGGTCCAGGAGCAACCGGCTGCCGCCAGCTTCCACTCGTTCTGGGCGGGTTCCGGCGTCCGCGCATCTGTCCGTCAGCGCGTGCGCGCCCCTCCTCCTCCTCCCTCCTGCAGCGCAAACTGCTCGGGTGGGTCTCCTGCTTTACCAGACCTGGCCACTGGGGCCGGGAGGAGCCAGGTGGTGCCCCTCCTTCTCGTCCCGCCGGGTCTCCATCCCCAGAGCCTTCACCCCGCCACCGACTGGGTCCTGGCACTGAACTAGAACCACGACTGCCCTGGGCCAGGCCACACCCCACCAGCCCCACTTCCCCTGCTCACCTTCCCCTCCCTGTTACTACCCTCCCACCCCTGGCCAGGCCCAGTCTCCCACCAGACCTTAAAGACAGGGCTTCTTCTCCTCACACCGAGGCCTGTGCCCTGACACTCCGTCCTGCTTGGTCCTAACCTATGGCCCCTACACACTCATGCCTCACCAAAGGACCCCCAAAATCCTGAAACTATACTCCTCACCTCTCAGCCAGATCAGTTCCAATCTGAGCGGCCCCACACTCCTCAATCTATACCCCCTCACCATGGGATCCCCTTCACTCTGAGTGCACCCCTACCCTAAGCTCACTCCCTCACCCCTAACCCTGTGGTTGGGGTGGGGAAATCTGAGCTCCAGTAATGATGACTACTGCCACCAGCGGGGGATCCAGCCTAGTGTGCAACTTCATAGTTAGTGTCTGAGGCTACAGGGCGAGGCAGGCTGGGCTGAAAGAGGTTCCAATTCCCGTCCTGGCACCCTGATCCCCGCACCCTGTGTCTCATCTGACCCGATGGGTCAGGGTGATCCCAGGCTGCCAGCCAATGGCCTGTGGGCCTTGGGTGGTTGATGGTCCTGATGGTGATCTGGACCCCTAGGGCGGAGGCACTAGGCACGCGGACCTTTGGGGTGGGGGAGTTCAGAGGGTGCACTTGAGCCCAGGGGTAGACAGCAGATGGTGGGCTGTGTGCATGGGGCTGTGTGCGTGGCCTGGCCTCAGCCCAGGTGGGTGCAGGTATCTTGTTCATTCACACCAGGCCAGAGGGAAGAGGGACGGGAGCTTTCAAAGCATCAATTTTAGGAAGCCAAGGCTGGAGAGAATAGTAGGAATGTGCACTGTCCAGGCCACCATGGATCCCGCCGTGACGCTGGTCCCTTGCATCAGGGGAGACTGGCAGTTAACTGGCCAATGAGACATCCCCTGCTGTGGTATAGTTTACAGGCAATTGAAGGGATTTTGACAGGTAATTTTAATCCAATAATTGTCACTTTCTCTGCGGGAGATCAGGTCCAAAGTCATGGTGAATCTGGCAGGGACCCTGCCTGAACTGCAGCCTGGGACTGTAGAGGACCCACCCAGGAGTCATCCTCTTAGCTCTCACCCAAAGGCACTGTAATAGAGAAGAACAAATCTGACTCCATATTGGATCTTTTCCTTTCCTTTAACCCTCTGCCGTGTTTTCTAGGCTTAGTCTTGCTAGCTCTGCAACTTTTGTAAAATAATGTTACCTTTAGGCTGAAATAAACAGAAGATCCTATTCTCAAAACTCTGACCTTTAAGGATATTAACACTTTTGCACTCTTATAAAGATAACAAGTTGCAGAATAGAAAAATTTGTTTTGTTGCAGGTGTTACAGGAACACGGTGATCTGATTCACGTGGACAGCTGCAAAGGATTCAAAGGACAAAGAAATCCGACACCAAGAAGTTTGCAACAACCAACCACAGCCCCTCCCCTATTTACTAGAAAAGGAGCCTGAAGTCTGACTTGGGGAAGATGGTTCTCCAAGATATTAGTCTGCCATTATCTTGGTCTGCAGCTGTCAACATAGACCAGGTCATAGGGCCTCTGTAAAACCTCTAACAAAGCAAAAGTTATTTTCTATTCTGCAACTTGCTGTCTTTATATAAGTGCAAAAGTGTTAATATCCTTAAAGACCAAAGACTTGAAAATAGGCTTTCCTGTATATTTCAGGCTAAAGGCAACACTGTTTTACAAAAGGTGCAGAGCTAGTAAGATTAAGCCTAGAAAATAGGGCACAGGGTTAAAGCCAAAAGGACAGATCTTCTATGGAGTCAGATATTTTTCTTTTCTATTATAGTATATTCTATTTTTGTTTTAAGTTTACAAGAATAAAGTTTAGCCTTTTCCCATTTTAAATTGTGCAATTTTAAGGAGCATTAAGTGCATTAAAAATGTTGTGAGACCAACACCACTGGTTTAGACAATTGCCTTCCTCAAACTAAAAGCTTGTATACAAAGCGCACCCCACATCCTACCACCCCCAGCCAATGAGAAGCACTAATCCCCTTTCTCTCTCTGTCTTAACCTATCCTGGATGTTCCCTATCAATGAAATCATATAAAAGGTGGCTTTTTTTTCTCGCTGCCCTCATATCTTAAGTAGGGACGGGTGAATTTTTTGTTTGTTTGTTTTCACGTGAATTAGCATTTTTGTATTTTGAGAGGGAAATCCAGATGGATTAAAGATGAGACGTACCAAATGAAGCCCTTTTGGTAACTCTGTGCATAATCTCGTGGTAGGCACTGCTGTTCTAAGTGTGAAACCAGAGCCAGAAGGGAGATGCTTAGCTCTTCTTGTGGCAAAATAAAACCAAACTAAAGCAGAAAACAAAGGCCAAGAAAGACAGCTGGAAAGAAAAACCACAGCCTGGAAAAAGCTTTCCTCATGACCCAAGGTCGGAGAAAAGCTTCACATCGCTGTGGTGCAAAAACATCTTGAAGCCCAGTGTTCTGAAAAGAAACAAAACACACACAGGCAGTTCCAACGAGAGGCAGTGCAGGTGGCCAGTGTGTGCTAGAGATGCTCGACCTGTAAGGTGAGGACATAGGCAGATGGACAGACTGCAGAGATAACATTGGCCACCATCACACTGGCAGGTCTTTAGCCCGGTGACAACCAGCCCTGGTGACAACGTGAGCAGGCAGAGGCCCCAGGAGGTCCCCTGGAGGGAAGAGCAAATGGACGCTCCTCTCCAGCAGAACAAGGTACAGGATACATCAAAGTGCCACAGGAACATCACTTCCCTAGCAGTGCTGGTCCTTAGAGAAGATTCCATCAAAGTGCTTGCACAATTTTCAAAGATAATTTTTCTTTAGTAACATGAATTCAAAATAATCAATATGTCATCAAGGGATTTTCAGAAGTGACCTGCCCTGGGCCCGAACAATACACACACATAAATACACACATATACACATAAATATATACACACATACATACCGGAAAAGAGACAGACAGACTGAAACACAGAGAAGCAAGGGAGACAGAGAAACAGAGAGAAAAGACAGAGAGAGAGGCACTGAGAGACAGAGACAGAGAGAAGGAAAACTGGAGCTGGGAAGGAGTGGAACTCACGCACATTTTCACAAGTCAGTCTGCATGTCAGAACCTGGTCTCAAAGTCCATCCATCCTCCAGGGGAGGGTGTGGGGATCCCAAAAGGGCGTGGGAACTGAAGGCAAAAAGTATGAAGACATTGTGGGGCAGTCCACCACAGAGGCCGAGATCAGAATCTGGGCCTGTATGTCAACATGACAGAAAGACCTAGGAGGTTGTTTGCCAGAGCTGACGACGTCAGAGTTGTATTTAAATTTAGTCGCACGACTGGGAGCTGGGAAGCAAGCAATAAGGAAAGTGACTTTCTCCAGACCTCAGGGCAGACCCAGGCCTGTGTGGCATCTTCTCTGCACTCCGCCATCCCTCTGTGGGGTCATTCCTTTGCTAAGTCTGTGCACGAGCTCCCTGTGATGCCAGCCCGTGTGGGTGACAGATGCAGTAGGTGTTTCTAGGTCTAGAGACAGGATGGCTTCTCTAGGAAGCAGGGGCCAGAATGGTCCCCACTGTGCTGACGGGAGATTGGGGAGACCCTGAGAGGCACGTGGCTTTTCCATGGTGATAGAACTGTTGAGTTGGGGGAGCCATGTCTGAACCCAGCTGTATCTTCAGAGCTGCAGCACTGGCTGCATCCACGCCTCCCCAGGGCTATGAGGGGGGCTGAGTTGGTGTCACTGTGTGTGGACATGGCATGGAGTGAGAAATGATAGATCGGCAGCCCAGAAAGGTCCTTGGGGAGCTATGTGTCAGGAGGAAGATTGGGTAAGTGGACCTCAGGAAGTGATCTCATTTTCCCAGCAATAGAGCCCAACAGAACTTGGAACTAAAGTCACCAGGCACCCACTCTGTAGAGAAGTTCCTACTCAGCTCACTTGATTGGAGACAGAGTCACGTTCTGCTGCATCCCAATATCCCGAGGCCACAGACCCCGGAAAGCCCGCAGCGAGGGGCTTAACCAACGCTGCCAGCGCTGGGTCATGTCTCACCCAAGGCGCCTCTGGACTTTTGGCCAGAGAGACCCAAAGGTAACACAGGGAGGCCCAGGGCAGGCCCGCCCAGGCCAGGCCACCAGTCTGATCCCACCCAGGTATCCCGACGGCCCCGTCCTGGCTGGTGGAGGTGGAGCAGTCAATTTGGGGATGGGTTTCTGCCCAAAGCAAGAGCAGTTCAGAGGCCTGGTGGGCCGGTCACATCCACAGCCCAGGGCAAAGCTGGCTGGCTGGGATGTGGAGAGCCAGGGAAGGGTCCTGCTGCCCAATGTGGAGCCCATGCATTCTGGGTATGTCTTTTCCCTCCCGGGTGTCTGAGCTGAACAAGGTCTCGGTCTGATTTGTCAGCAGAGGGTCGAGTGGACAGAAGCAGGAGTGTTCCTGGCCGGGCAGGGCTCTGAGGATTCCAGGCCGGGTCAGCTGCTGGTCACTGTCATTGCAGAGCTAGATACCACATATTGAACAGCAGCTGATGAATAAGAAAACCAACGCCCCCTCCCCCAAGTGAAGGGCTGATGTGCCGCTCTTCTGAGGGCCAGCGCAGGATCCAGGTGGGTCCGGATATGGCAGGGTCCCCTCCACCGTGGCCCACAAATCAGTGGGGCACGCCTCTGACCCAGAGATCACCCAGGGCTCTCCCCTGGTACCTGCCTGTGGATGACGGGTTGCTCAGCACACCCTGCTCTGACATGGAGCACAGTGCCCACCTCGCTGCAAGTCAGGTGGAGGACCAGGAGCCCCCAAAACAGAGCCCGAAGTTCAGGAAGGCAGGGCTGATGCGTGTGTGTAGGTGAGGGAGGGGCGAGGGCTGGGCCACACAAGGAGGTGTACCCAGAAGCTACTGTTGGGACCAGAGAAAAGAATGGCCTCAGACCACCTGTCTGGAAAAATTCAGTCACAGAACACATCCTGTGGGCACTTTCTGGGTGGGAGCTGTCTGGAAAGCTCTGGGAAGTTTTCTGTCCTTGAAGAGGCACATGGAAAGGGAGGCAGGTGGGTAAATTTTTCCTCTCACACAGCATGAGCTCTTCCACAAGACTTAAATCTCTCTCCACATCCAATAGTTACAGAGGAGGCAGGGGCAGGGGAAGATGTCAGAGACCAAAAAAGGATGATCTGGATCCAGCAGGAGACCGCGAGTTCCCTCCTGCCGCTCCTGCAACTCCTCCTGAACCTGCATCTGCAGCTGGACTGCTGGACAATGGAGAAACAGTTCAGGCATCACCACCAACTGGGGTAGAGCCCCCTCTGCACCCACCCACACCTTCTTCTCCAAAATGTTCTCCAAATTCCCACTATCATTCCCCTCCCCCTCCCAAACTTGACTTCCCTTCCTCTGGAGATGTTTTTGTTTGGTTTTCTTTAGTTTCCTTTGTTTGTTTCACTTCATTTATGGCAAGGTTTATTTTTCTTTTTGGAGTTTCATTAATAAAATATAGACTTTTCCCCTTTTAAATTGTGCAACTGAGGAGCATTAGAGGCATTCACAATGTTGTGCGACCATCACTACCATCTAGTTTCATACTATTTCTTTCCTCAAAGTGAAACCTTGGATCCAGAGCGCGCACTCCCCTCCATCCTCACCCAGCTCCTGACAACACCAAGTCCTCTTTCTCTCTGAGTGTCTTTAACTCTCCTTGGTGTTCCCTGTCAATGAAACTTTAAAAAAGTTTTCTTTTGTCCCTGCCCACTTGTTTTTAGCTGGGGCTGGGGATTTTTTTTTGTTTTCACTTGAAACAGCATTTTTATCATTTTAAGGGGATATCCAGGGGGATTAAAGATGTGATGTACAAAATGAAGCCCTTTTAGTAACTCTGTGCATAATCTCAGGGTAGACACTGCTGTTCCCCCTGTGACACCACAGCCAGAAGACATAAGGGAGATGCTTAGCTCTTCCTGTGGCAAAAACAAAACCAATCAAAAAAATTAGCAAAAGCCCAGAAAAACTGCTTGAAAGTGAGACCACAACCTGAAAAAAGCATTCCTCATAACCCAAGGTTGGAGAAAGGATTCCCATCCCTGTAGTCCAAAATCCTTTCGAAACGCAGTGTTCTAAACAGAAACAGAACAGACATGGGCAGTTCCAATGAGAGGCAATGCAGGTGGCCAGTGTGTGTTAGAGATGCTTGACCTCTCAGGTGAGAACACAGGCAGAAGGAAACTGCAGAGAGAGCACCGGTCACCATCACACTGGCGGGTCTTTAGTCAGGTGACAACCAGCCCTGGTGACAATGTAAGCAGGCAGAGGCTCCAGCAGATCCCCTGGAGGGAAGAGAGAAGGGACACTCCTCTTCAGGAGAACGGGGTGCAGGACGCATCAAAGGGCCACAGATGCAGCTCTTCCCCAGAAGTTCTGATCCTTACAGTTCATCCCACTAAAATCCTTACACACCTATTCAAAGATGCCTTTTCAAGGGTGATCATCACAGCACTGGTTGAAACAGTCTGAATTAAAGCAATACTAATGTTGATGAAGAGTGTATGGGGTCCATTTTTTCTGGTTCATGTGGATGAATGAATGCTGTGCAGTTGGAAAAGTGGGTGTCTGGTCTCAACCCAATGTCAAGGGAGGCCTCAGGGTGGAAGTATGCAGACCCACTGTCTGCACCCAGGGTCCCATCTGCATGACCACATATGTGTGAAATCAGTATAGATGTAAACTGATCTGATTGTGAGTGTGCGAGAGACAGAGATGGAGAAAGACATACTGAGAGACACAGAGACTGAGACATAAGAACCAAATCATTCATGATAGTCACCTCTGTGGGTGGGAATTACAAATCTCTTCTCTTTTAGGCAATATTTCAATTTTTTGTACTGTGTCTATATTATTCTACTAATTCTAAAAGGATTAAAATCCTATCTTAATGTGACCCATTCATTACTCATCTAGTAATTAAAGTACATTAATCCTATTTTAAAAGAATTTAAAGTCTTCTCAGGACGCAGTTCCATGTCAGCTCCGTGGCAGCAGAGGTTCTCCAGGAGGTCGTGTCTCTTCTGAATCAGCATCCAAAGAGGTGAGGAAGAAGTACCAGACTTGGACACTTAAGACTACAATAGATTAGAGATTCTGTTGAGAGAAACTAAGACCTATATTCACAGAGAATAATCCCATATTTATGGAGCAGAAGGCTTCATTCTACTTAGATGACAATAGTCCACGAATAGATCTAAGGATTCAAAGAATGCCTACCCAAATCCCAGGTGGTGTTTTGCAGGAATTGACAATCAATCTAAAATTCATGTGGTAAATCCAGGGGCTCAGAATACATGAGTGAATGTTGAAAAAGAAAACAAAGTTCGAGGAATGGAAAGTCAGATGGAACCCATGGTTAATACAAAAGCACTTTAAGCTGAAGACACCTGAGATTCAATAGATGTAGAAGAAAACCTGTCATGGAAGCCAATTCTCTCCTCTCCCTTTGCCCTATTAAGTTAGGTTGATAAAAAAGCCTTTAACTTTCACCATTTAACATGGTACTTACTTTTCTGGTTGGCTCCTGCTTGTGTATAAATAAACCGTTTGTCTCGTTCATCTCCTCCTTACTTCTGTGTGCCCTTTGGGAGGGACTCTGGATGATGGGGACCTGCTCTTTTCTCACCTTCTTTAGTGACATCTTTTGTCCATGGTGAAGTGCTTAAAACAAAAAGGCTCATTGGTTTTGGGTCAGATTTGGAACATGTAAACCTTTGGAGAACCCCTGGAGGTACAAGGGGGTTCAATACTGCTGGGAGAATTTACTTGTTCAAATACCTAACAAGATACAATTTGCATAGTTGTTTGTTTTTTTTTTTTTAAGATTCTTACCCTAAAACAAATACCCTATCTAAACCTCTTGGATGATCAAATAGAAAGAAAAAAGAGAATCATGTCTGGCCTAAGAACTCTTCCTTAATAAAATGGAAGGACAGAATCAGATTCAGAGCAAAAAGTAAAATCCATTTATACCATCAACCCTCCCACTCTTTTGTACACTGTCTTCATGTAATCTGCCAGATGGCGCCCTGGAGAAGGCCCTTTTCCCGGAACTCGTGCTCATTTTCAGAGCTCTGCCAAGCATGAGGTTGGTCCCCAGGGCCTGAGAGGGGCTACTTGTGAAATCTTCTCTGCTGAGACCCACCAGACTGAAGGGAACTGTGTGCTCTGAGGGAGAGAGAGCACACCAAGCCTCTGTGGAGGCATCTCTGACATCATTCCAAAGGCACACAGCTCTAACTGTGGGCATGGGAATTTTTGAGTGGCATCTTAGTTGGAAATCTCCTCCTGGATAGAAAGAAGCAGATTCAAGATGTTGCAATTGGATGGGCAGGTCGGCCTCTCGAATTTGTCGATGAGAAGGACACGCAATTCACTGCAGAATTAGGAACACCTATCCCTGCTCTGCTGACTTCATCTACAGAGAAACAGAAACGCGGCTCTAGGGGGAATTAAACACCCACCAACCCTTCTTACCGATGTCAACGTCCCCACTTTATTCTCCTTTCAGGTCTCTGCACAAAAACTGTGGCTCAGCCCCAAATATCACATAACCATCACCCTGAACCACTCTGTGTCTGTGTCCAACTCGAGCATTAAGGCCTGTTACCATTACTGTCAAATCGTGTCCCCCTTTCAGCCCGTCTCCCGCCATCATCCCAGCCCAACCTCGGTGTCTCTCTCCAGGTCAGCAGCACTCTTCCCATTGGCTTCCCATCAGCTTACCTTGCCCTGCTTCCATTGCTTATTCCACAAATATTACCCACAACGGTCTTATTAAATTATGAATCGGATCAAGCTGTTCTGCTTTTCAAAATAATCTCGTAATTTTCCATTGTATTCAGAAGGATATCCAGAGTCCCTACCAAGGCCCTGTGTGATCCGGTCCCTCACCCGTCTCTGCAGCCTCAGTTCTCACCGTTCTGCTCCAGCCCATCTTCAACGCCCAGATGGTCCCCACCAGGACAGCTGTGTTTGTAACTCCAAGTCTCGTACTTACACTTCTCCCGGCCTGGGAGGCTTTTCTTGTCTGTTACCTATGTGGCTTATTCTTTTGCTTCATTCAGGACTTTGTTCAAATTATTTTACCCTCAGAGAGGACTTACCTGACCACATTATTTAAAATAGCACGCACATATTTCCTATTCAATCATTTTCTCTCCTAATATGCTTTATGTTTCTTTCTGGCAATTATTAGAACCTGGCAGTACGTCATATATTAATTTGCTTAGTGGTTTATTGTCTGTCATTCTTACTAGACCTATATTCATGGAACCACAAATAACTTTTAACCAGTAACTTTCAAAACGCCTTTAAATGAATTCTTTTATAAGATGAGAATTTCAGATGCTTCCACGGGTTGCTTAGGGGAAAAAAGAGAAATGATTCAGGTTGAACTAGGTTATTAAGGACCTGGGAGTTGGTTATTTATTTTATACATAGTAGTGTGTATCTGTTAATCCCAAACTCCTAATCTAGCAAAAGACCGAGCTGACTACTATTTTTAAAAGACATTTTTTTCTTTTTAAACTTGGGTTCTTTGAGATCTCTTTTCTTATTTGTTATTTTTCTTTTATTGTAAAGACTTTTTCTTATTATATTTTTACATTGAGGTACTGCGAATTGAACCCAGCATTTACTCTACCCCTTCAACTATACCATCCCCTCCAAAGACAATTATTTTTATACTTTGACAATACCATATTGAATTAAGATTTTTTGTTCCATTTTCCCTTCATAGAGTTTATAACTGAGGGAGAGAGTCAGAGGAAGCCCTGGGCCATCCTTTCCTTCTCAGCGGGTCACTACACAGCAGAGGAGCTTGGCTGTTTCCAGGCCCAGCTCACCTTTCTGCTCTGAGGGCCTACTCAGGCCACTTCTCTAAACAGCGGCATGTTAGAAGCAGCAGAAAGCCAACTAGCGAGCAACAATGACAAAACTGACCCACCTGCAGTTGGACATCATCTGATCTGAAATGACCCTCTTAAAGCTCTTCTTCCTATTAGTGGATGGTTTTCAAAAATATTCCCAAGGAAATGAATCTCACTCTATTTTTCTGGATTTCTTGGGACTTCTATGACTTTAACTGCAGGCTTGATTTTCTGCAGAACATCTGTAGGGAAGCCAGGCAGAACATGTGAACAGACCCTGAAGGTCACGGCTGAGGGCTCCGGTCAAAACATCCTTGTTGTGCAGAGCGTACGTTCATGGGATCATTTTCATGACTGCTGTAATTAGTTCTCATCCAAGTGTCCCACCTAAAATGTTTCTAGAGAGAAGGTGGTCTGACGCAGGTGAGCAGTGGGGATGTGGGATGCAGATGGCAGACAGACTGGAAGGAGAGAAGTGAAATGTTTCTTCAGGCTTCAGTTTGGAAGATTTCTGATTTTTATATGGACATTAAAGTTGGTCAGGCTGAAGCACCGTTTGTTCTAAGACGGGGTGATGTACACGTATCCCTACAACTTCTAAAAAAAATGTTGAAGCTGGACGTGACAGCCTAGGGGACAGACAGCTTAGAGTGACACCTCCGTTCCAGGCTGCCTATGATCTTGGGCTCACAAAGAGGAGAAGTATACACATATTTTTCCTGTGTAGTTCTATGTGAAATTATTTTGACCCTTGCCGGATGGTGTAAGATCAGACATCATGTAGTCTTTCTTACATCGCAAAGACGACAATTCTTGATGAGTCAGCAGACTATTTCCGATGGCCCGGGGTCTGTGCCAGACATTAGCTGTCTAGACAAATACCAAACAGCCCCCATCCCTCAAGGAGATCACAGTGTGTCATGGAAGAGACATATTTAAATAGGTTTTCAAAACAATGTGTTAAGATTCACTTGGCATCATGTTTACTGTATGTTCAGAGGGGCTTTTGCACTGCCTGGGGCAGGGTTCTAGAAGGTAGGGAAGGTGTCAGAGAGGAAATGCTTTCTGCACTGACATCTGAAGGATTCCAGCAAATCTGTAGACCAGGAGAGTGCATGGTGGGGACGGGATTCTCAGCAGCTTACGTGTCTCGTGCAGAGGTCTGGTCGTGTCTAACAGCACTTTGCAATTAGGGAAGGAAGGTCAGTGAGGCTAGAGGCTGTGAGGAACTAACGGAAGCTGAGGCTGTAAAAAAGCAGCAACTAGGTTATGAGAAGGTGTGACGTTAAATCAGAGAGCGGGGACTTCCTCACATACGCAGCGGGGAATTCTTTGGGGTTTTAAGGAGGAGAGTGACACAAATTTGTCATTAAAAGTGAGCAAAGTGGATTGTTCACTCTAAAGAACAGCACTGGGCAGACTAGCAAGGGGTGGGAATTAATGCAGTGGGGAGCGAGGAGCAGGGATTTAGTTGGGGGACATTAAGGAATAGAATTGTAGTACTGACGGGGGTGAGGGAGTGGAAAAGTAAAGGAAAACTCCCAGATGTTTGGCACGGAAAACAGAAGGGATAGTGATGCCGTTGTTTGAAAAAGTAAACCTAGGTCTGAGCGAGTGTAAATCCAAACATACAGTGCTTGAGATTTTTATGGGCTAATAAAATGGGAATGTCTAGTTGTCAATTATACGTATATTTCTGGGACTGAACTGAGATGCCCATGCTGGAAAAGATTTGACAGTTAATCAGTGGACAGAGAGCAGTTGAAGCCACGGGAATAAATGCCACCCACTGACAGTTTAACAAAGGAAAGGGAAGCAGGGCACTTCTGGTTCAGAAAATATGGCAGACCAGAAACTTGAAGACCCACTCACTAAAGACACATAAAAAAGTAGGACAAAATGCCGCCAATCTTTTCTTGTTTTTTTACAGGCACGTTTATTGTCGTATGATTCCTGTACAGTAAAATACACATATTTCACATGTTCTATTTGATGAATTTGATAAATGTCTACACCCAGAAAACCATCACCACGATCAAGATAGCTAACATTTCCGTCACTCCCCAAGACGGGCACTTTTTGAATCCCCATATTTATCCCTTCCCATCCCCTTCTCTCCCTGGGAACCGTAAGTTTGTTTCTCTATGTCTGTGGGTCTGTTTCTCTTTTGTAGTTAAATTCATTTGTGTCTTTTTTTAGATTCCACATATAAGTGAAATCATATGGCATTTTTCTCTTTTTCTGGCTTACTTCACTTAGAATGACTATCTCTACGTCCATCTATGTTACTGCAAATGACATTGTTTTGTTTTTTCATGGCTGAGTAGTATTCCATTGTATAAGTATACTACTACTGCTTTATCCAGTCAGCTGCTGATGGACATTTGTGTTGTTGCCATGTCCTGGCTATAATAAATAGTGATGCTGTGAGCATTGAGGTGCATGTGACTTTTTGAATTAGAGTTTTCTTCTGACATATGTCCAGGTGTGGGAAGGCTGGATCATGAGTTAAGTCCATTTTCAGTTTTTAAAGGAACATCCACACTGTGTTCTCTAGTAACAATGCAGCCCATTTTGTGAAAGCAGAGCCATTCTCAGAAAGTAACGTGTATTTCTAGGGGCCAGATATGAAACACAGTGAGTGTGGCCTGTTCAAAAATCAGAGGGCAGTCTGCCAGGGCTGGAGGAGAGTGACAAGGGAAGTGTGGTACAGGTAGGATTCAGACCACATGGGGACCTGACAGGCTGGGATAAGGAGCCTGGGCCTCCAGTCATTCCTTGGTAACCATGGGGCACTTGTTCCAGGACTCCCCCCAGACGTCAACATCCATGGATGTTGACACCTCTTGTATAAAATGACATAGGACTTGCATGGGACTCATGTACATCCTCCCATCTACTTTTTCAATATATATACAAACTTTTTTTATTGAGATATAGTCATTTTACAACATTGTATCAAATTCCAGCATACAGCAGAAGTTTTCAGTTATACATGAATATACACGTATATTTGTTGTCACTTTCTCTTTTGCTGTGTCCTCCTTTGTACTTTAAATTATCTCTAGGTTACTTCTGGTATCTAATAAAACATGAATGCTATGTAAGTAGTTGCCAGTGTATGGCAAATTCAAGTGTTGCTTTTTGAAACTTTGTGTTTTTTCCCGAGTATTTTCAATCCACAGTTAGTTGAATCTGCTGGATAGGGAGCCCCTAGATCCGGAGAACCCCCAAGCTCCTCCTTCCCACCTCCTAAATTTCCACTGCAAGCACTGAAGGGGTCCAAACATAGAAGAGCGCCATCTACCTGCTGGAAACCCTGAGGAATTCCGTCAGCTTATGTAGCGCAGGAGAGAAGGCTTAGGGCCAACTAGTGGGAAAGGAGGGCCTGCCTGGAGAGGAAGGAGGAAGGACCGCAGTGGAAGCCATCTCGTACTCTTACTGGAACTAGCTGATAGCAGTGAGGGACGCCGAGGAACTGGGGACACGGTGCATGGGGGGCGATCCTGGCCGCCAGGTCCAGGGTTCACATAGCTGGGACCCAGTTTGCAAGATCAAAATAACAAGGAGGGAGAGGGGCTGCCTCAGCCCCGGGATCCTGACAACGGCCACAGCGCCTTGACCCCAGCTAATGAGGCTCCCCTAGTAAGCCAGAAAAAGGAAACTCTGTGCCAAGATATTGCAGATTCCACTGCAGCCACACGGATAACTAGATCTCTAAGCTGACGAAATGTAACCACCAGAAACAGGAATCTTTCCTTTTCTCTTCCTTTGGACCTTTGGACAGGGAGTCACACATCTTTAACTGGAACCACCTTTAAACAGATAGAGAGCTCACTTTTTCAGGAATAAGCATGGAGAAAAAGAGTGGGGTGATGGTTTAAGGCGGAAGTCAAAGTGGAAGCCCATGTGATAAATGGTAAAAACATGCTTCTCAATGAATTCGAGTTATGGCAAAAAGAAGGAGGAAGGTTAAGGAAATCTCTATTAATATCCATTCAGCATACAAGACTAGCCAGCCATAAAAAGACAGCACCTTAAATTAAGAATTTTTTTTTTTTTTTTTTTTTTGGTGATGAAAGACAATGCCTTAATTTAAAATAAGGTTTGGGCTATGAACAACACACTGAGAGTTGTTGATGAGGAGAACATAAATCTGCATATAGATATGAAAGTTTTCCAAGTCAACCGCTTGAAAAAAATTAGTCAATCTTGTGTCCAGTTGATTGGGAAATCCCGATAAGTAAATAACTCAAAAGTGGGAAACACATGGAATTAAATAGTGTTAGTGAGCAATGAAATCCAAGATGTTTATACCTATATTTTCTTTGTTAATGTAACAAACTTAAAGCAACTGTCTAAAAAGTAACTGGAGCACACAAACACACACACGCACACACACACACACACACACAGTTTGGAAGAGCAGAGAGGTAAAATATGCTAAATTTTTCATTATTGAGGAACAGGATCTAATAGATTATTTCATTTTTGAGACTCTTATAGGAATACTGGTCCAATTGCATATAAAGTTACGAACTTAGAGATGATTTTTAAAAATTTAGAGAGAATTTTCATTAAGAGGTAATATAGCTTCCAAATCACTGAAGAGAAAATTAACAATAAAAAAATTAATTTATCCAGGTAATATGGAGTAACACTGACCATAATTACCACCCTACAATAAACCACAAAATGGATAAAATATATGAAGCAATGATTTTTAAGACACTTGAAAACGATCATCCACTAGGACCTTGTCCTGCCACCTCTATGCCAAGGCTGCTAGGCCTCCTACTGCCATCACCAATAATGTCCACCAAGAGGCGGCATTTCCTTCCTCTGCTCCTACTGCAGAGCCAGTCCTGAGCAGTCCTTTTCCAGGTTTTGGCAGGCAGCTCCCAGAATTGCTCTCATAGGCCTTGGTCCCTTTTAGCCACCAGCAAAGTGATCAAGGATTATCAGTGAGCATCCTTCCTCATCCAAGTCCTAGGAACCTATCTGACTTCTGAGCAGCCCTTCACTCTTGTCTGCTGTCTGGTACTCTCCGCCCAGCTTCCCGAATCCCCGGCTTGGGCAGCCTGCACGCTGGCCACAGCCCATCAGAATCTGTTCCCCCGCCAAGAGGCCACGTGTGATCGTGAGCAGGGCTCCAGGCCTCTGGAACAGCGTGGCTTGGACTGCGTCCTGGTCCTGGGCTCGCTAGCTCCATGTCCTTGGTTGAGTCAGTTAACATCTCTAAGCTACAGTTTCCTCATCAGTGAAATGAAGACATAATCAATATGGAAAAAAATCAGAATCTGAGGTTGACTAAATTTCTGGTGATTGAAGATTATTTTAATTTTGAATTATACAGCCAAGGACATCATACAATTTTTACTACTTCATAATTCTAAAGGACAGCTTCTACTATTAAAACTAATACATGCACGTACACACAAACACACGTGCAGACACACTGGCTCTGCTCCACATACATCCCCACGGGCACACACACATGGAGTCATGTAACACACACACACTCATAACATACACACAACCACACACGCTCTCAGGCGCACACACATACATAACATGCAGAAACATATACATCCCCAGGCATGCGCATGCACACACACACACACAGTCATGTACCACACACGTCCCCAGGTGCGTGCATACGTACACACACGTCTTACACACTTTGGCGTTATTCTAAATCAATTTACAATTGAGGGTCACAGTGTCCATTGTTTTATCCACTCAGAAGATCCTGACTTTGGAGCGTGAAGCAGGAACCCCTCCTCTATGGAGATGGTCTTTACCACTTACAGTCTCAGTAGAGCCAACATAACTGCTCTGGACCTTTGGAAGTGCAGGGCCAGAGCATACCTGGGAGCTCACATCCTATACATGTAAACATGTTAAGTGCAGTAGGGTCTAATCTCCTGCCTTTACAAATATACATTCATTATAAGGGGGAAGGCCAGGTTCAAATTTAGAATTCCCAGACACAGGGGAGTCCGGCAAAGAAAGTGAGCGTGTGGGGAGAGCTGATTCCCAGTCTCTGATCACTAGCCTGACCGTTTTCTTCCCAATGCTGGGTCCATCCCTTGCCACAAGGGGCCTTGGATGTGCACAGGGGGACACACAGACCTCATGTCCGGGCTCTGCTCATAACCTCCATGCAAACAGCTATGCTTTGGCCTCTCTGTGAGTCCTAGGAATCTGAACTCCGGGGAGAGCTGATGCAGGCACTAGAAATGGGTCAGGGGCTGCTGAGACAGGGCATTTGTGGTCTGGGTTTCTAGAGCACAGGGCGGAGCCAATGACCATGTCCCCTTGGCCCTGCTGACTCCACCCCATGGAGGGCATGGCCAGAGGAAGTGTCAGGGCCAGAGGGACCCTCTGTAGTGCAGGACCCAGGTCAGAGGGCCCCCTTGCCGGGGTCTAAGGGCAGAAGCCCCAAGGAAAGGTCTGAGTAGGCTGTAAGGTATCTTCATTCCCATTAATTAAAAAAAATAAAAGCATACCACAATCGTGGGTGGAAAGGTTTTGTTACAAGGGAAGGCACTTGACAAGGCCTGGCCATAGAGGGCTGGTAGGTTTGCCAGGTTGAGGAACCAAGATGCCGTTAGTCTCCACTGGGTCTAAACACCTCCTGAATTCCTCCGGGTGACACTGAAATGCAGTGAGACACGGAAACCTCTTAAGTTGTTAAAATCTTCATGGTGAGCCATTCAACTCTCTCCTCATTCTTGGCTATGAAAGCACGATAAACACAGGCCAGAAACGCATCAGCCTGTTGGTTGGTTCACTATCCGCCTGGTGCTCCCTCTTGTAGGAGCTTTTATCACATCACCCAGGGCTGACCCGGCTCAGGATTATAGCTGATTTTCAGCACGTGGCATCACTTGCTGGTGACACGAATCAGGCAAGTTAGCCACCTCCAAAACTCTGAGGCTCCTCCTGGGAGGAGCCTGCAGACCCCCAGTCTAGCCTCTGCACCACAATGCTCCTTAGTGCCACTCCCATCTTGCTGCCCTGGCCTCTAGCTCTGACCAGAACCTCGCTGGATTGTCGATAAATGTCACCCATATACCACGTCTAAGCTTGGGGTCCAGATGTGACCATGGTTCTTATTTACTTCCCATCGATTGATTGATCTTTGTGTAATCGTGTTGGCAGGAAGGCCATTACCACCCTC
The DNA here is from genome assembly GCF_048773025.1 of Camelus bactrianus. Taxonomy (NCBI): domain Eukaryota; kingdom Metazoa; phylum Chordata; class Mammalia; order Artiodactyla; family Camelidae; genus Camelus; species Camelus bactrianus. Next base: position 101,582,495 of record NC_133544.1, read on the forward strand.
TTGAGGCCTCCTCGAGCCGCCTCTGTGTATAAATGTCTTAGCACCCCAGGGGATCGGGTCTGAATCCTGGAACTCAGACAAGATGGCACCTGGAGAGACAGGAATCCACTCTTGCCATGGCTTCTGCTGAGGCTCGGTGTGGCCATAAAAACGGATCCGACAAGCCCTGACGTCACTTGACTCGCTGCAGGGATGCTCCCACACTGCCCCGTTCCCCCCAGAGACTGAGGGCTTTCTGCTTGTTCCCGAAGGCCCCAGCCCCCTAGGGGCACTGGGTCCAGTGGAGCATCCAGCCTGGTTCCCCGCCAGCCCTTAGGGCCTTGGTGGGGACTGGAACATCAACTACCCTCCCCTTAGGGACCCGTTTGTCTTTTCCAGCCAACAGACCTTGGTCTTAAGCACTTTAACTCACCTGAGGGTGTTTTCCTCACTTCAGGGGCAGTGAGGACTGGGCTTCTTCACACTCCAAGAGCCCCCGGTCTGGATGCAGACAGTCTGGCTCTCCCCCCAGTCCTGCAGTTCCCGGCCACACCTGCTGCTGGTCACAGTCTGTGCTGTGTTCTCTTCCAGGACAAGAGGTGCATTCTGACCCCAACCCCGCCCCCACCAGCCGTGGCAGAGGCAGCGGACAGGCAGGTGAGCAGGGGCCTGAGACAATCTCCGAAAATCAGTGCCCCAGAGGCCGCTGGTGACTAGAGGGGCCACGGGGCAGAAGGCAGCATGGGATGGGAGGAAGAGGAAGGCTCAGGACAAGGAGATGAAAGGGGGAACAAATAGCACTGTGAGGACCTCGGCCATGAAAGGGAAGAAAAAAGATAGTGACAGCTGAAGCGGTGTTGGCGTTAAAAGCTGCGGGCTTTTTCATTTAATTTTATTAATTACCATTACATATAGTGGCATATTTTTATTTGATTAAAGATTAGGTGCCATGTCATATAACAGGATACAGTATGTTATTATTTATTAAATAATACATAATAGTAGATATACTACCATAATATGTTCTGTTTATTTATTATCAGATAGGATATAATACGTATGTAGGTATTTATATACATAATATATAATTCATGCATCTATATAATATATAATACATAACAATGTAGGATTATGATTAATATATTTTATAACAAGATTACATAACAATAATGATGTAATATTACACATTGTATGCCTTGGTTCATGACACAATCTCACCTTAGGTGCCTTTGAGAAGTATTTATGTATTAAAATTAATATTATAAGAAACAGTTGTGAACCTATCACCCAGCATCAGAACAGGACTATTGACAGTGACATACTGTGTCCTAACCTGCACTTGGCCTCTTCTCACAGGAAGTAACCAGCATCCTGAATCCTGGCTTACCCTTGCCTTGTGTTACTTTCACACACACAACACTTAAGATCAGTTAAAACAAATGAACTGTAGGTACATGCAGCGAAGTGGATGAATCACACACTCTATGTTAAGTTGAAACATAAGCCCTAGAAGGTAGGCGATAGTGTGCTATGCTTTTAACTGTGTATATATATGTCAACTAAACTCACTGAATTAAGAACTACAGCTAGAGTCCAGGTGGGAGAGGGACAGATAAAAGATGAGGTGAGAAGATTTGCTGCAGGTGAGCGAGTTCCTTTCCAGTGACATGTCATTCTCTCTGAAGCAGGAGGGAAGACCATCTGCTGGGAGTCAGGGAAGAGACAGAGGGAAGCTTAGAGGTGTGCAGAGAGCAGAGAATGTTGACACCACTGAGTGATAAGTGGGGAAATGTGCTCACTAGAGAAATCCTGGAGGATTGCCTGGCAGTGGCAACACGGTGGGCATTGATTTGTAGTCTTAGAAACCTGTGCTGGGAGAGCCTGCTACCTGCAGGCTCAGAACAAATAGAGCTGGGTGAACCGAGATGGAAGTCGGCCTGGTGAGGAACTGAAAAGGTCAAGGCTCAAGGGGGTTTTGTTTGTCATAAAGAGAGTGCTGACTGTGGATGCAGAGCTGGAAGGTGGGGTAGTGGAAGTAAGAGGAATGTGGACAGGCAGGAAAGCAGAGGAGTCAGTGCATGAGGCCTTAGTGAGGGTGAATGAGGGCCAACGAGGCTGGTGGAGAAGCAGCTGGATGGCTAAAGGTGGGCACTTAAAAGAGAGAGGCTAGAACTGGGGTGGAGACACACCCGGGTATGAGCCCGTGGGTAGGGTGAATGGGGGGTGGCTGGCTCAGGCTGACGGTGAAGAAGACCCTAAATGAACATACTGGGTGGTGGAGGGAGAATGAACTTTGACGTCTTGATGGTAGGAGGCGAGGCAATACAGAGCTGGTGGTCCAGGTGCTCCTGACTGAGGCAGATGAGCAGGGAGGCCAGGGTGGCAGGCACTGCTAGGAAAGGATCTGGGTTTTCCAGGTGCTCCCAGGAGAGTAGGAGCAATCATCTGAAAGGGGAAAGTGAGCACAAGGAGGCAAACCCTGGCTCCTTATCAAACGTGGGGTGTGAGGGGGCAAAGTGTCAACTCCAGAGATGGTGGGCCAGGAAGCAGGGACCACGGGTGAAGTGAGGGGACACTCAGAAAACAGAGGGAGAAGAGTCTTCTGGGTGTAGGGGAAAGAGAGGCCCCAGGACAAAGTAGCACAGGGGCACAGTGATGAGGATGGACTGGCTCTATGGTGACACTGCAGGGCTGGCTGGATCTTTGTACTGAGGGCTTAATTTGGGGGGGCTGCTGGCCTCACGAGGACACCCCTCTCAGCAGCCTGGACAGACTCTCCCGTTCTTGAGAGCTGTGTGGCCAACACTGTTCTCGGAGGGGCTCTGCCTCCATCTTCTATCAGACTTTCCTGCCCAGCCCCCGTCCGCCAGCGAGGGAACCTGGGCCTTGCAGCTGTTTCCCGTGGAGGGAGACAGGCTCCTTGGAGAAGCAGGCTGATCTTACTTTTCTCCGTAACCCAGGTCCTAGCAAAGCTCCAGTGTGGCCCATTCAGAGGCTCAGATACTTAATAAATTAACTTAAAGCAGTAGAATAGCAGAGCTGGAGGAAGTGACCACTGAGCTCACAGAATTCACTGCCCACACCCCCATTCTACAGATGAGGAAACAGAGACCAAGCGGTGAAGCAGCCTTGGCCAAGGTCACGCTGCTCCTTAATGCTGGCCTGTGTCGGGCATGCCAAGTGATGAGCTGCAGTGAAAGGCCTGAGAGGGGGCTCTGGGGCCAGACAGCTTGGGTTCAAGTCCCAGGTCTGCCATTTACTAGCTGTGTGATTAATGACTGTCCTTCCTGTAAAGTGCCACCTCATTGGGTTGTGAACACACAGTTCCTGGAACAGCAGGACAGAGTTCTGTAAGGGTTTGCTGTTGCTTTGTTTACTATTATTATCACCAAGTGAACCCTGAAATGAAGAACAAAGAAGGCAAGAATTTTTATTTTAAAGGATTTTAAAATCCGATGATGAATGTTTGATTTAGTCTATTCAATTCTGCATTTGACCCTTATTAACAACTACACAATGGATGACTTTTGAGGAAATGTTGATTCATGTCTTTAATTCTCACTAATGACACAGGCTATTCAACAGGAAGCAGCTTTTTTCCAGGAAGAGGGACAAAAAGTTAACAATATCTCGGTACCACTCGGTCCCCAGTGAATTGGTTGTGACCTGTCAACCCAACTCTGGGGAACTGCCCGCACCTCCTGGGCTTGCTGCACTGCCCCGCGGCATCCAGGGGGCGCTGTACGCCCACACGAATCCAGTCTCTTGGTTCATATCTTTGCTTCAGATCCCTCAAGGACTGCCCATGCCCCAGGGCCCCATCTGCCCCGCCAGCCTCGCCTGCTGGACTCCAGGACACCATCCTGGGTCTCAACCATCCTCTCCTCCTATGCCCGCCCCACTACTCTTCACTTTGTCCTTCAAATGTGGGCTCCTGTGGCTCTCCACCCAGCAGGGGTCTCCCTGTCCTCCACCTCGGGTAACTGCATCGTCCTGCACGGTGCGGTGCGTAGCAAACCCATGTGGAGTCAGGAAGAATACAGAACAACAGGTGCTCAGAGGGGCTGCCTTTCCCACTGCAGGGGCCCTGGAGAGCTTTCTCCCGGCTGGTTATTCACAGGCGCTGAAGCTGTAGAATCTCGATCTCACCAATTTAAAGGGCATCATCACTAATTACAAAAGCAATCATTTTTTCAGTAGCAAAAGGACAAAAGACTTTGTGCCCCGCACCTCCAACTTACTTCCTCCGCCTTCAGAGGTGATTCTCACTCTCTGGGCAAGGGTAGAAAGCAACACACAGAATATTATTTTTCAATGTTTTCTTTCCCACTATGAAGATTGCTTTCCCAGAACCGATGAAGGCAAGGATGGTTTGGCTTCCCTGCACTGAGGATTCAGAGATGCAGGGGGGGAGGGGAGTGGGGAGATAATTCAGCATTATTGAACCAAACCGAGACATTAAAAGTTTCTATTCTAAACAGAAAGAAAGCAGGATGCTATACAAACGGGAAACCATAGTTGGAAATGCAATAACGAGTTACAAGACAATAAACATGAAGATGGAAAAAAGAAAAAGTACATCAAAATACAAAAAGGTGGTAATGGGAGACGGTAGCATGAAAAGATAGATTTTTTTCTCTTTCTTTCTTTTTTTTTCTCATTATTCTTAGGATGTGTTGGAGCCTACGTGATTATCAGTCTAAAGGAAATAGATATAGTAATGAGTTGATATACTTGAAAAAATAGATAACCACAAATCGAAAGCATACAATAGAGTCGCAAAAAAAAAAAAAAAAGAAACAAGCTCAAAATTGCTTAAAGACTTAAACATTAGACAAGACGCTATAAATCTCTCAGAAGAAAACATAGGCAAAATATTATTTGATATATATCTCACCAATGTTTTCCTAGGGCAATACACCCAAGCAACAGAAATAAAATACAAAATAAACAAATGGGACCTAATTACACTTATCAGCTTTTTCACAGCAACAGAAACCATAAGCAAAACAAAAAGACAACCTATGGAATGGGAGAAAATTTTTGCAAAAGATGAGCCTGAACATGGCTTAAATTCTAGACTATATAAATAGTTCATACAACTTAATAAGAAAAAAAAAATAAACAACCCAGTCCAAAAATGGGCAGAACAACTAAACAAGCAATTCTCCAGTGAAGATATACAAATGGCCAATAGGAATATGAAAAAAAGGTTCAATATTGCTAATTATCAGAGAAATGCAAATCAAAACTACAATAAGTTATCATCTCACACTAGTCAGAATGGCCACCATTCAAACATCCACAAACCACAAATGCTGGAGAGGCTGTGGAGAAAAGGGAACCCTCCTACATTGTTGGTGGGAATGTAGTTTGGTGCAGCCACTGTGGAAAACAGTATGGTGAGTCCTCAAAAGACTAAAAAAAGACTTATCATTTGATCCAGCAATCCCATTCCTGGGCATATATCCAGAGGGAGCCTTAATTCCAAAATATACCTGCACCCCAATGTTCACAGCAGCATTGCTTACAATGGCCAAGACATAGAAACAAACTAAACACCCACAGACAGATGATTGGATAAAGATGTAGAATTTAGATATAGAAGAATATTACTCAGTCATAACAAAGAAGGAAATAATGACATTTACATCAACATGGATGGACCTGGAGATTATCACACTAAAGTGAAATAACTCAGAGAAAGACAAGTATCATATGATATCACTTGTATGTGGAATTTTTAAAAATGATACAAATGAACTTATTTACAAAACAAAAACACACTCACAGACTTAGAAAACTAACAGCAGTTTGGGATTAACAATTACAAACTACTATATGTAAAATAGACAAACAACAAAGATTCACTGCAGAACACAGGGGAAAATATTCAGTATCTTGCAACCTTTAATGGAAAAGAACCTGAAAAAGAATAGACTATGTATATGTACAACTGAATCACTATGCTGTATACCTGAAACTAACAAAACAGCTGTATATCTGAAACTAACAAAACATTGTAAATCAACCACATTTCAATTAAAGAAAAAGATAAGTTCTAAATACCTTTATTCAAAGAAAATCTTCAACTCTTACCTCTTACGGAAAGTAAAATGGGAAGCTTGAGCAGGACCAAATTATACTGAATGAGAGGTTACATACCTTCTCCAGCACGTGGCCCATGCTACACACACATCGTGTTTTCCTTCAGGTAAGAATGGCCCTTACTGCCCAGGGAGCGAGTCCTCCTTAGACAAGGCCTGTGTGGCAGTGGCCTTCTTGGCACCGCTCCATCTCACCAGGAGGCCAGGATTTTCAGAGCGGAGGGAACACATATCTCATACACTTCAGATCTATTTCCTGAGAAAAACTATGGAAAGACCAAATTCACCTGCAGTGCGGGAAACATGAGCAGGACCCCTTAGCAGACCGACAAGCCCGAAGCAAGATGGCCTGATGTTCACATCAGAACCAGAACAACAACCGTCTGGCCCCAGTTAAACGATCACCATCTCCCCTGCAATGAACGGTTGGTACTCAGTGTCAGGGATGATTCTGTTGAGACTTGAGAGATCAAAAAAGTCAGACCAGGGAATCCGGACCTGGTGGATGTCCAGGCTCTGCCAATGGTAGAGGCGGCCCCAAGGGGGTATCACCAGCACCGATTCCTCCATTTTCAGCAGGGTCTTCAGGAGGAAGGCGATGTGGATACAGACGCTCCTATGGAGGCTGAAGCCCTCTGGAGGGTTGACGTCACACAGAAGGTACCTGGCAGGGAGCAAAGGAGAGCGGGTCTTCAGGGCCAAGCCTCTGCACAGGAATCCCGGCTTAGATAGAACAGATACAACGGGAATCCCTGCACAGCCCATGGCCTACAATCCAGACACATTCAGCAGCTTCTGGTTTGTATAGTGGAGGCACTGCCCACCCGTCTCCATGTGGCCAATTACTTCGAGTCCGGGAGCACATGCAGAAGACATCTTGGCATCTGTCTAACAACGCTAAGTACCTGACTAGTACCTGAGCACACGTTCTCCAGGGGCTCTCAAGCTTCTTGGCCTACAGACCCCTGTACACTCTTAATTACTGAGGACTCCAAAAGGCTGCTGTTTATGTGGGTTAAATCTATCAATAGTTCCTGTGTTAGAACTTAAATAAGAACTTTAAAAAATGCTTATGATTTCACTTAAAAATAATAACAACCTACTACATGTTACCATTAATACTCTTAAGCAAAAAATAAGTATATTTTTCTAAACAAAAATCATTAATGAGAAGAAGAGCAGTGATTTTAATTTCTGCAAAACTCTTTTGGACTGGTGAGTTCTGAATTCTATCTGCCTCTAAATTCCCTGTTTTGTGATATCACAGACCAGGTTTTCCCTGGAAATCCCCACAGGAAACTCGGGAGTGCAAGAGTGTGCAAAAGGCAGGTGACATACCGGCGTTTCTATGAAAATAGTCTTGCATCTCAGGGGCCTCAGACACACTTTGATAACTGCTGCCCTACCCTAGGCGAGACTCTCCTACACAAGAGCCAGGCAAGGGTCCTGGCTTCTTTAATGAGTTATCGCAGCCACACTCCTCCCTTCTCTGTGTTAATGTTCCCACAACCTCCATTACCGCAGATGAAGATGTAATCCACAACTGGGGCCTCTAATCCCAGAAGACTGCCAACTTTGAGAGGGAAGGCCCATCTACCATCCCTACACCCCGCACAGTCTATTTTGAGTCAAGCCCTAGATAACTGCTAATCGACAATGACCCTTGTCTTATTCCTGAGTTTTACCGAAGGAGCCAACATCTGGATGGAACTGAAATTTCCCTGCAGATAAACAAGGCTGATAAACCACCCCATTCAAACATCTGATTCTGGGGCTCTTCAAAACCCGGATAAGGCCCCGCTTCATAAAAGTCAGGTCCTCCGCCTGCCCTTCCCGGGGGTTCTGGGAGGCCGCGGCCAAGCAGGGCTACCCGGACTCGCGGTCCCAGCCCCAGTGCCCGAGGGGGAGGAAAGCCCGAGGCTGTGCCCCAGCCCTGTCCTCCCCGCCCCAACTCGCTCCCTGGCACCACAGCGCCTCCCCGGCAGCCACACCAACCCGGATCCCACCCCGGTCCATGTCCACTGGCCCCCCCAACGGCGCGGCCGTACGTTTACCGTCTGTGGGACGCCGCCCCAGACAGGATGTCGGCCGCCGACTGACCAGGCAAGAACTAGTCGCCCAGGCGAGCAAGCCGCCAGCCCCAGCAGCAAGCACCGCCATGGTCCCGGGTAGCTGCACACTTCCGGAGCCCGCTGCCCGCCCCAGAAGCTCACACCGGCCCGCGCAGAGCGCGGCGCATGTAGCCATGGCAACGCCGGGGGGCCCTCCTCTAGCGCTTGCGTCTGTGTCCTCCCGAGGCTAAACGTGAGAGGGCAGAAATTGCGGAGCCAATGGGAGCCAGGGCTCGGCCAGGACGGGGGCTGGGGGGAGGCTTATGGGGCAGCTGGGCGGGGCCGGGGCGGGCGGTGCCGAGCAGACTTCCTCACCTGCAGCTGGCGCCGGCCGGATGATGGGGCGGTGCTGCCACCAGTGGGCGGGGCTGCGGGGCGGTGGTGCAGCGGGGTGGGGGCACCCTCACCTGTCCATGTGTGTGGCTCAGCCTGGGCTCCGCGGCCTCCCCTTGCACCGGACGTGGACCCAGGCTGCCGTTGGGCAAGATAGAGGACTGAGCCAAGGCACAAACGGCTGGCCAGGTAGGGCACCTGAAGTGCAGATCCTCCAGGCCCGCTGCCCGCCTTGAATTCACGCTGCTGGGCAGTTTCCAAGGAGACGGGATCTGTCCTAAGAGGGGAGATAGGGCAGGGGTGCCAGATGCCGGGTTAGGTGCGGTCTTACAGGCTAGCCACGGTGAGAGTGTTCAGAGAAGCCCCTGTGTTGGCGGGGCTAGGAATTTGGGGTATGGGGTGGGGATTGTGTGTGCCATGCTCTGTGGTCTCCGCAAGAACTCTCACCCCCAAGCAAGGGACCCTGCACCCTCCACCATTCACTGCACCCCCTGCCTTCCCCAGCACCACTACCCCTGCCCCCAGAGTGTCCCATGACCTCTCCCCACACCGGGCACCGTCCCTGTTACAGGTACTGAGGTCCTGGTGGTTCCAGCCCGAGGGTGGGGGCTGTATCTGACCAGTTAGGATGCCTGGAGCTTTGTATGAAACCTCAGAGAGCATAATGCAGACGTGCACAGAGGCCCCTCAAACAGGATTCCCTGAATGGCCCTCCCACCACGGACCCACAGCGCAGCTGCCACACCAGGCCAAGCCTGCTGGAAGACCGCTGGTCCCTCTCATCCTGTTCCTGATCAAGAGTGCACCGGCCACACTGCTGGGTATTTAGGGGGCCTTAGAAGAGCAGCTGGTATTTTCATGGGCAAATATTTGCTCTTTTGGGAAGATTTCAGTGCAAAGGGATGTAGGATATGCTTTTTCTGTTGCCCTGAAACTGGTGACTAGGATGCAAACTTAAGTCAAAACAGGTTTTAGAGAGAGCTGCAAAATATCTAACCCAAAGATCACTGTTCCCCAGCAAAGGCAACACCACCTGGCCGGTGGGGTCCTTGTCCCTCATTCTGGAGGTTGGGGTTTGCACCCTCCAGCTGGGACAGAGCCCGAAACAGCTCTGAACACGCTCCAACAGGCTTTCCCAGCAAAAACGGCCTTTATTTTGAATCTGGGTGAAGGAACCAGCTGAGACATCTGAGTAAATCTTCCTGGGTGTAACCAGGCCTTTTATGCTGAATGAAAGAGCGGCTCTCCACATGCTAACTTCTTAGAACTGAATGTGTGTTAAAACCTTCATGCATGTAGCATGTTGGGAACAGCGTTTCATGGTGAGGGGAACTATATAACTTACATGTGTATGGGGAAGCCCTCACTCCAACCGTCTTATCCTGCGCACACTGCCTTTATTTCGAAATTGGCTGTTGCTGAGAAATCTTGGTAAGCTTTCCTAGGTGTAACCATGCCCATTATGCTGGACGAATGAGCGGCTCTACACTTGTTCACATCTCAGAAATGAATGTGTGTTGAAGCCGTCATTCATGTAGCGTGTTGGGAACACAGTTTCGTGGTGAGAAGAACTATGTAAATTACATGTCTATGGTGAAGCAATTGCTCGAAATGGGTATTCCAGCGCATACTGCCTTTATTTCGAAACTGGCTTCTCAGAAGACCTGTGGTCTCCACTGCAGGTCTGTCTCCAAGCTCTGGGCCAGCATGGTGACTCTGCTCCCCCTGTCTATTCTGGGAGGTCTAGGGGTCCTCCATGGCCCTTCCACCATTGTTTCTTTTGGAAACACCCCACAGATGAAATGGGCCTGAGAACAGGAGAGCTGGATGCCAGCAGCCACTGCCCAGTTTGTGGCTCCTGGGAGGGGCATCTCCTCTCTGTGGGCTCTGATCTCACCTACCCTCTCCCCAACCCCCACCCCTCTCCTCCTGCATTTCCCGATTGATCCCTGGATAATGGTCCATACCAGGAATGACCTGGGAGAGGTTTTATGAGTCTTTAAGGGAAAAAAAAAAAGAAATCTTTAAACAAATTACTGAAAGTAACTTCCAGCTTTCCCGGGAAAGCCCTCTTTCCAATGTTTAAGGCTAGTTGACAGGGTGTCAAATTGCCTAACCACTCACATCTGAGCAACTGCTAACTCTTTCCAGTTCCCCGCAGCATCCACCTCTGGCAGCTTGGCCACAAGAGGGCAAGAAAGCTCTTTCCCCATGCCAGCTCCAGCGTGGCTTTGGAGGCAGTGGAGGCTGAGAGAAAGGGCCCCGCCCTGAAGTTTGGGCGGCCTCCAGCCACAGCCAGAGGAGCAGGAGTTTTCAGAGTGCCCCAGGAGGGAAACCAGGCAAGGCTGCCTGGCCCAAGTCTTCCCTGCCCAGAGAGCCCCATGAACTGCTTTGGGCCCCACTCCCCATTTGGGCCCCCTGCAAAAAGGTACCACGGGATCCACACCTGAGAAGGCAGAAGGATGGCCCTTTGGCCTGGGGTCCCAGCAGGTGTGTCCTGTGATACCTGTGGCCACATATCTTCCTTGTCTCTCCAGGTCAGTGAATGGTCTGTGCTGGGCACCTTGGTGCTCAGGAACATGGGAACAACTCTAAACTCAGAAGGACAGAGAGACTCTGCCTGGAAGCAAGGATTCCAGGGAGACGCCTTGCCCAGAACTGGGGGACTGTGTGCTGAGTAGACCCCTGGAGGCAATGTGGGGCTGTGGGGTCCTCATCAGAGAAGGGAGCAGGTGTGCTTTCCGGGGGTGGAGCCCTGCTTTGTCCAGTCATGTCCTTGTGTAAGACTCATTTACAAACACCTTCCAGTCCACCTAGGGGTGGCCTCAGAGTTGGGGGTAGAGGAGGAGAGTGAAGGGTGCAGACTTAGGGCCCCCTGACCCACCCAGGGAGCCAAGGGTCAGTGGGAACATCGTGGGAGTCTAGTGCAGGGGTGGAGGACGAGAACTAAGAACATGCCAAGTCATGCAATAAAGTGACCTGTGATCACGAGACACAGGTGGCTGTACACCAAAGGAGGGAGATAGAAATTTAGGCCCAAGCTCTGAGAATCTTGAGAGGGGCTGGAGGGTCCCAGGAGCCCGAAGGAACAGCTCTTCTAGGGGCACAGATATCCCAATAAACACATTTCTCATGGATGCTTTTTGGGATGCAGAGTGAGTTACCAGGATCCTAAAACTAGTATGGAATCCCACCCCCTTGTTCATCACGATTCCTGGCAATAAATTGCTGTCATTTGTTCCTGGACATGCACAGGGGAGGTGACTGCTGTGGTGGTCACTGCAGGACTAGAATCTTCTGGTGTGGGCTCTGTGACCACAGAAACCCAGGGGGATTTCTTAACGGGAGCACCTGGAGTCCATGCCTGCAAGGACCACCCTCATGGGATGGCCAATGATCCCGTGGTACCCAGGTCACCAAGTGACGAATTTGTGAGGTTGCCTGGGGTAACCTGGGGACATGTAGGTTTCTGTGGTCAGCACGTGGGCCCAGCACTGCGGGATGGTCTGCACAAAGAGGGGCCTGCCCTCCTGATGATGGCTTCTAACACCTGCAGGGAAACTGCTCCCTGGGCGCCTGGAGGTCCATATTGAGAGCGTCCTGCCAGCCATGAGGGATCACCTTCCCCTGATGCAGAGGCAGACCTCTCCCCCTTGAGGCCCAGGGGACACCTGGCTCAGGTCCCAACTGTGTGCCCTGGACACACAGAGCCCCAGATCTCTGGCACAGACTGGGGTGTGGTTGTGTCGGGGCAGAAAAGGCCCAGGTAAGGGGCTCATTCAGGGACAGAGGCCACTCTGCAGGGATACTGGACCTGGCAGCAATACACTGCTTCAGAACTTACCTGGGCTGGGTTTCCAAGCTGTGGGATGGAAGGGCCTCTCCTTCCTGCGGTGCAGTGGGGGGAACTAGATCCATCGTCAATATCAGCCCTGAAAATGGAGGCTGCACTACATCCATTCCTGGAAAGATAAATCAGGCCCCTCCAGTCCAGGTGACTCAGAAAGTCAGTCAGCAATGTTCGGGGCCCCCAGTTTAGGCTTTGAATTAGAGCTGAGCGGCTCAGGAGGCCAGATCCCTGTCCGTGGCTCCAGGAGTAGGCTTTCTGCTGGGGGACAGGATCCTCACAATCACCTGTGTCTTTGTGGGACTTTCCCCTCTGACCAGCTGGGAGGCAGGGTGCAGTTGTGGGAAATGGTGTTTCCATGAGCAGAGGGCCACCAAGTGGTGGGGGCACAGGAGACTGTGAGAATGAGTCCCGCAAAATTTCTGGAATCAAAAAACTGGCAAATGTGAAAAAGTGCATAATTTGTTTTATCGAAAAGGCTGCTTATGTACGTTTGGAGGGCCAGGTTCAAAGACTCTGCATCCATCCAGGACAATAGCATCAAGAGAAGAACAGACAGAGCAGAAGGAGATCTGGGGTTTCCCCCAGGAATGAGGTGGAACAGGGATTTCTGCAGATTTGCAAGGCGTCCCCTACCACTGAGCATGGGGTTACAACCCCACGTGACCACCGTCGTGTTTGGCTTGGGCTCTGGATCTGGCCTGCTCATTTATTCTTCCAGCTGAGTTCCAGAAACTCAGAGGGTGGACTTTGAGGGGCTGCGTTTGGAACCTAGTGAGGAGCTGGATGGTCCTTTATATTGAGTCCCTTCAGCCTAATCACCGTAGCTGAATCCCAACACCCCCCAGGCACCCAGGGTGGCTGTGGAGGGAGAGAAAGCCTGGCAGGCGACCTAGGGGTCCCACTGCTCTGTCCCTCCCTTGTCTTCATTCCCTTTCACCCCAGAAGGTGTGATTGTCTCGTGTCATGGTGGCCACCGTAGTGTCCCTCCCAGCAATCTCTCTTCTCCATCAGGTGGGGTTCCCAACCCCACTCAGCCTTCTCTCTGCATGGATGCTGAAGGACCAGGACCACCTGAATTTCTGAGCTTGAGCAGTAAGGTGGAAAAAAAGAAACCAATGGAAACAAAGAAACAAGTTATTGTGGCAAAACTGCCCACCACAGAGAAGCTGCCCTGAGTGGAAGGGAGGGTGTGGGCATGCCCATTTGTTTCCTGTCTCCCAGTGCTCTTAGCTTTCTTATTGCAGACCTGCATGGTTACAACAAAATGATCTGCAAAACTGAAAATATTTACTCTCTCGCTTTTACAGAAAAGGCTGGCCAGCCTCTGGTCCGGTACCAGGCAAGTGATTGGAGTCCCTTTCCAGTTTGGAAACATCTGGGCAGGCCCAGGTTTGCAAAAGTCTTTAAGAGTAGTTACGGAGTTTTGCTTCTAAAATTCTTTACGGCTGTATATACTTCTGAGATGCGGTTGTGCTGTGTAATTCTGAGCCGGGATTTTCTCAAACTGTTTCTCACTTCTTATACCAGACATTCCTAAATTCCAAGGGGAACTGTATATTAAGGAAGCCATGGAATTTAGGAAAAGGATACAGATCTCATTTCCTTTTAAGCATCAGTGTACCTCCATCATGGCATTATTGGTTATGAGTTATTGATAGGGGAATTAAATAGTAAACAGATTAATAGAAAATAGGGGATTTTAGGTACACAGGTTCATCTTTTCAACATTTTTTGTAATATTTGCAGTTTAAGATGGCCATTCCTGAGAAACAGGTTGCCTCTTAGAATGAAATGGCATTTCCTCTGAACCATACTTAAGTTTTATTTCGTAGACAGCAGGAAGGGTAATCACACATCACACATTTGGGGACGTCAAAGAGAAAATGTAACTTTCTGGGAGCGCACTCCCCCATCTCCCCCTGCTCTTTTCACTGTCCCATTCTCCCTGGAAGGCTCTTTCTTATCTTCTTCTCATGGCTCCAGTAACTCTTTCTTCCTCCTCATCCCTCAGCTGGTAAGGTTACTTTTCTACTTTGAACAAGCAAACAAGCCAACAGAAGAGAAGTTTCACAAGCAACTCCCAGCACATCCGCTCACCTAGTGTTGTCTGTGACCTCACTCTCGGTGCCCCACCTCTTATTACAGGTGACATCGAAAGCCAATTCCTCGAAAAGTCCCCAGGGCCCCATCCCTCCCATCTTCTCTGGGTTGTCACTCCCAAAACCATCCTCTCTTTCACTACCTCATCTATTTTGTTCTGCTAGTTGGCTCCCATCAGTATATAAACGTCCATCTTCTTAAAAGAAACAAACAGCACTCCTTGACCCTAATTCACCCCCACCAATTGCCACCCTGTGTCTTTGCAGCAAATCTTTAAGGAGTTGTTTAAACTCACTGTCTGCATCTTCTCTTGAGCCATCCCCTTTTACACCCACTCTGGCTCTTCCCCTGATCCCTCGCTCTATGGAAACTGCCCTGTCAAGGCCATCAGTGACCACACGTTGCTAAATATAGCGGTCAATTTTCAGTCCTCATCATGCGTAGACCCTCGGCAGCATTTGACCCAGCTCTTCCATCCCTCCTCCCCCGTGTTCCTGCTTAACTTAAACTCCAGCCCATCGCTCTGTCTGTTTTCTGCTTTTGATCTACTGGCTGGTCCTTTGCCAATGTCTCCTCTTTTTCCCAAACATACACTGTGGGTGTGCCCCAGGGTTGGCTCCTGGGCCTCTCATCTCTCTCTCAGCTATTCCTTTGGTGGAAGCAACCCAGCCTTGGAAATTGGCATGCCATCAATTTCTCGATTTCTCCAAAACTCCCTGATTTGCCCTTTCCATCTGGACCTTTATCCCTGAGACTCACATTCTTTTTCTTTCATTAATTTTGCTTTCACATTCATACATATGTTCTACTATGTAATTACTTTTCCAAATTTTGTATCAGTAAATATATATATCATGTAAAATGCTCAAATCTGTATTATTTCCACTAAGATGCTTATTCTACCTTAGAACCTTTCTGCATTTCTGTATTTATGTGAAAAAAGCGAATAGCATTTCTACAAGCCTCATAGTTAATCAGTGTGTTTGTTTGGGGCTATTATGTAACATGAAATAATGATATATTAACATAGTCCTTTTTCATTTATTTTTATGTAACACCAAGATGAGGTTTTTGCACTGAACACTGGTTTTATTGAAATTTTACCTACGTTATGGACAGTCAGTTTATGTGAAAGCCCTCATTTCTCCCCTTTCTGATATATTTTCCATTTGGCTATATATAACATATACCTTGGCATGAAACAAACTTCCCAAATCATTCACATAATACAATTAATACATTTAAATTATATTTTTTAAATGTTAAAAAGAAAAAGAAAACAGACTCCTCTACCTATTAGGCATTTCTGTGGCAATATGTAATACACACCTTAACCATGACATTGAAGAACTGAGCTGATACCAGCCCCTTTCCACCTGCTCAGCCCCACCTTGTCCCATCCCTTGTGGATGGAGAGGACATCCCTCCCATTGTCCAGGTCCAGATGTTTTAACAATGTTCTTTCTGTCTTTCTCTTACACATACAGACAGCAAATCCAGCTTGTTAGAAAATTCTGGGTATTCTGTCTTCTTAACCACCTGCTCCCTGCTCCCCGCCCTCCTAAGAGCCACCTTCAGCCCTTCCTGGACACCAATAGCCTCCTGTTTCCATCTTTGCTTTCCTACAATCTCTCATCCACACAGAGTCAGAGGGAGCCTGCAAAAGCATACATTGATGGGGTGGGTTTAGTTCAGTGGTAGGGCGCATGCTTAGCATGCAAGAGATCCTGGGTTCAAAAATGATTATAAATCAATAAAAAATGTTAAAAAAAAAAGAGATCCTGGGTTCAATCCCCAGCACCTTCATTAAAATAAATAAATTACCTCCCACAAAAAAACACAAACACAAAAGCTTAAGTTGGACTATATCACCCCTCCCCTCAAAACTCACTAAACGGGTCATCATTTCATTAGGAGCCAAAGTCGTCACAAAGGCCTCAGGACCCGGCGTGCTCTGCCTCTCTGCCCACACTCTCCCCCTCACTCAGGGGGCCTCTGGCTCCGGTTCTTCCTTCTTCCTCCGGATCTATTCTGCTTCAAGTTCATTACTCCGTGAGATCTGCCAGGATTGCCTTATTCCCTCCTGCCTGCCTCCCACCCCACCGCCATCACCGGAGTTTGCTCATATCACTCTTTTTTTTTTTTAATTTTTCCAAGCTCTTACTACCCCCAACATGCTGCCTGTTTCCTCTACTAAAACTCTGAGCCCCCAGTGATGGGGAGTCATGTCTATTTTGTTGACTGATAAAGCCCGAGAACCTTGTGAATTGGTCTAGTTAGGAGATTCCCGTACGTAGTAGGAGCTTATACACATTTGCTGAATGACTGTAGATGCCCTGGTCCAATCCGATGAAGCACTTCTGTGTCCTGCTCAAAGAATAACTGTCCTTTCCACCTGAGAGGGGGTGACAACTTCCTTGGTGATCAAAGGCAAGATCTTTTTGCTTTATGCTGTTAACCTTAGGCGGGGAGACTGGGGGATTTTCATATATACTTTTAAATTTGGTTCACTCTGCAGTTTGTCTTTGCTCTCTGTATAATTTTGAGAAACTCTTTATGAGTGATCATTCTTCCATCAGATTGAACAGGGTCCAGGGTGAAGGACCAAGCCTGTCCCATCGGCCATCCTATGTGTCATGTCCTGGGACCCAGTGGATGCTCAGCACGTAAGTGAACAGACTGGAGTGAGTGAAGAGATGGGAGCATCTCCTTATTGTGGTGGCTGCTCTCTGTCAGATGCCTTGAGATTTGAGGAAGGGTTTACAAGTGCGGAGAGGGGAGATCAGGTCCTCTGTGCTCTTCCTGAGTGCCCTGGCTTTACCCATTCCCCCAGCCCACTCTGGGCAGCCAAGTTGAGGAGCTGGGCCACCGGAGGTTGTGCTGATCAATAATCCACCTTCACCCCAAGTCCGGGGGGTAGGGACCCCTGGTTGTAGTCTCTGGAGTCAGGTCCTTGGAGGAATTCCTCACTGAACTATGTTTTGGACCTTTTATTTTTCTCTATAACCACCAGCTGAAGAAGATTGTCTTAGACACATGGAAGCTGAGGACGCCTACTGTCCCCTCGGAACCCAGGTGGGGCTGGGAGTCTGCTGTTTGTATAGCCGGTGGGCTCGTGTTGCTTTGGGCATCCCTGTGTCTGAATTCCTGCAGTACACTCGGTGGTAAGGAAGGGGTGCCTGGCAGGGAGGGAAGTGGGTCGGGAGACTGCACAGCTGTGGAGATGTTAACCTGGGGTGTGCAGGAGCCTGCTGATGCATGGCATCTCGGTTCAGGGAACTCTTCACCCTCAGAGGGGTTCCCACTCCCGCAGGGGCCATTTGATCAGGGTGCTGGGCTGTCAGGGGACCGCAGGGTTCCCAGTGAGGATTACAGTGCCTTCAGGCAATGGGAAATGAGGGGTCCAGCGGCACTTGAATTAACTGTGCACCCAAACCCAGCCCCCACCTCTTTCAGCCTTTATCCTTATCTGCAAAACTGGAATTTTATTAACCATCCCGCGGGGTTGTTGATGGGCTAGGACAAACTAGACAGTCAAGAGCTGGAATTCCTCTGTCCCCTGATTGTTTTCCTTCTTTCTGACTATTTGCTCTCACAAGCTCAGTCTCTCTGTCTCTCTCTCTTTCACTTCTAACTTTCTCTCATGCTCTGGTTTCATTTGACTTCCAACCACCGCCCCTCACCCTCGCCAATCCCCAGATGAGTGAACTTGATTTCTGTGTGTCAGTTCCAAATTCCCAGGAAAGATGCTCTGTCTCCCTCTGGATCTGTTGTCCAACCCATCAGTTGTGGCCAGATGAGGGAGTCCCTCTGGGACCAGTGGAGGGTCTCCGCCCAGCCCCCCAGCCACCATTTTGGGAGCACATATCTCTCCAAGGAGGAGGTACTGGCTGTGACCTTGTGTCAGTCAGTATGAATTTATGTCTCCTCTTGCCCCTCCTTCATCCTCCTAAACAAAGATGAAAATTAAACACTCCCGGGATTTGTGTCATGGAACACGCAGGGTGGGGGCTAAGGGGGCTGGAATCTCTGCTGCATTTAAGGGACTACAGTGAATCCCCAATGAGAGCCTGCAAAGGGAACACCACCGCCCCCACCTGGCACTTAGGGTGCTGAGTCTGCGTGATGTTGAGCTAGGCTTCTGACCACAGCTCAGGGGTCTGGTCTGACCAGTTAGCCTTTGAAACCAACCAGCTTTGGATTCCTCAATCCCTCCCTGAGGTTTTACCTGAACCACCAGCTTCTGCATCTCTGAAGACAGATGATGAGGACCCTTCACGTAAGCCGTTCGCACAGCCCTGTGCAGGCCTTTGTGCTGCACGGTCTGCCCTGCGAGATAACTGAGGTTGGTATTTTACTGATGTTAGAAATAGTCTGGTTTCCCTATGTACTGTTTCACTGAACAAGCAACAGAAGCCACCTCTCGCTGATAAAAGCAAAAAGGGACTTAATGAGAAGATGCTGGGAGGGTGTATGGATTGGCCAGGACCGGAGCCAACCCAGGAGCTGTAGGAGGTGTTAGGGAGCCCCAGGCACCAGGCCGGGCTGGGTGCTACCGGGCCCCCTGCCACCCCAGAAGGGACCCCTCTCCACCCGACCCTCCACCTCACTCACTGCAGGTTCATATCCCGGCAGGGCCAGGTCACACTGAAGCCACCAGCACACACCTCAATGAGGGAGTTGACACCGTCTCAGCTGAGGGCGTGCCCGGTGTGGGGAGAGGCCCAGTTAGAAGAAGGCGGTTCCCCTACTGTTCCGAGTTAAGGTGCAAGTCAGTGCCCATCACTCAGGAGAGCCAGGCTGGACGGACCTCATTGCGGTGACTAGGCCGTCTGAGTTCACTTAATACTTTCTATGTTTGAAGGCCCTGGAGGGAGAAAAAGTGAAGTTTCTAGAACTTATTTTGTGTTTCCCATGTACCAGGTGCGGTAAGCAAGCCACTTCAGACAAGACCCAGAGCAACCACGTTAATAGGCCACGGAGCAAGTAGTGCAGTCAGGCCTCTGTGGACCCGAAACCCGTGTCCCCATCAGCTCAGTAGTTACCAGTGGAAACTGGGGGGATTTATGGGACTGTGTGCTCCTGTAGGGGCTGGGATGTGTGTGTTTAAATCCACATCTTCAGAAACTCGGCTAGAACCACAGCCACTTATTGCATGGAGGCAGAGGAGGGGAGGATTCCAGCCTTTGTTCCAGCTCGTGTGGAGCTCAGAAATTGCTCCTTCTGTCCTGAAAACAACACCAGAGCTGAGGGAGCTGCAATCCCACTGTAATTCTTAGATCCCAGAAAAATGAGGGGAAAATCTGCTCCCAACACAGAGAGGCAGCCAGGCAAGCTTGGCGAGTCAGAGCTCCCAGGGCAGAACCCGCTTTTGTAACAACCCCCAGGGCAGGCAGATTTAACAGGTCCCTGAGGCCAGTGGAAGTCTCAGGGTGGGGAAGTCCGAGTGTGACAACTCCAGGGGGCCAGTCAGAGGGGCCCCCTGCTCTTTTTCATGAATTTTACCTCCAGGACCGTGTCCTGTTCTCAGAATGAAGGCCTCAGAGGATAACTCCTCATGCTTCCTGCCTGGAAAGGAGAAAATAACTCTATTGAAATATACCCAAAACATTCTGTTTCATTTGGGGAAGTTGTTTGTTGTTTGTTTGTTTTTTTAATGAGAAATTATTTTACCAGAGCCTAACCAACCTGGGAGAAGGGAAATCCCTTCTGTCTCACCCAAATTGGGGTGGGGGGAAAGAGACACACTTGTGGAGGTCACAGCTCAGGGCATAGGCTCAATGAGAACTAATCACAGGACTACAGATGCCCTGCTCTGTCCTGCTCCCCCAACACCTTACCTCCATGTCAGTAGGGCCCCTGTGTAATAACAGGAATAAAACTAAAAGAAGTAAATGTCTCAGGAGTGTCAAGGGAAAACCCAAAGACAGCGGGGAGATGAAAACAAGGACACACAGGCTGTTTTAGCCTCTCACACCAATAGCTGTAGCAAACTACACACAGCCCATCCCAGTAGATAAACAGAAAACCTCACAGAAGAAAGTATTTATTTTGGTTCTCTTACCCAGTGCATTCCATGGTGCATCCTTGCCTAGAATTGAGTGGAAGCAAGTCCATCTCAGAAGGGACATAACTGAAGAGGGATGGCTTTCCAGACTCTGATGGGCAGAGAGAGCAGCAGCCTGGGTGAGAGCATGGTGAGGGGTGGGGTAGGGGGTGGGCTGCCTTCTTCCCCAAATAAGGAAACTTCCTGAGGCCAGCACAGGAGGGAGGGCCATGGGGTGGAAGCAGCCAGACTTCTTCATGAGAACTGATGGGATGCCTCAAAGGGACCATTCAGGTACCAAAACTGGGCCGTGAGGGTGGGAGCCAGTCGGTCTGACTCAAAGCCCAGGACTGAGGTGGGCGTACAGCAGGCCGGTCTTACTTGGCTGGATCCATTTCACTTCTCCGAAGCCCTGTGTAAAACATGAAGCGTGGACGGCCTGGTGAGCACAGCTCTGCCCTCAAGACCTGTTTCAACTCCTCTCTTCCCGGAAAACAGCATCTCTGAGCCCGCCCTTGGTGACCTCAGAGAGATCACCCTAGTGGCCCAGGCTAGTGACCGGGAACATGTACCTTCCTGCAGCCAACCCCAGACGTCCACTGATGCATCATATACTGGCAAAGATGTGAGTTCCTGTGCATTGGTCTAACAGCAGAGACTGCCACAGGCCCAAGAGGTGGTGTGTGGGACAAGCAGGGGTGCAGGAGTGTAGGCAGTGCAAAAGTGTAACTGGTGAAAGGGGTGCAGGGGCTGTGGAGGGCGCAGGAAGTTCAGGGGATGCGGGGGTGCAGAAGTGCAGGCAGTGCAGAAGTGCAGATAGTGGCAGGGGTGCAGAGGTGCAGGGAGTGTAGGGATGCAGGGAGGTGCTCATTCACGTGGCCAGGATTAGAAGGCAAGTGCACATCCTCGCAGTCAGCCTGACCCCGGGAGGCTAGTGCAATCGTTTGGGGCGGCGGAGGCGGCGGTGCGTGGGAGGCTGCCAGGGCAAGCCGGTCGATTTCTTCTCTTCCCTGCAGCTTGGCCTAGGGGGGCCTTGGCCGCTGGAGATTCGCCAGATGTTGGACTCCAGGTAAGCTTGCTCCTGGGAGGTGGGGCGGTTAGGTCAGGGGGCAGCGGCAGCGACAGGGGGGCGGAGCGCGGCTGCCTCTGGCGAACTGATGGAATAGCTGCCTTCTCCCGGCTGCCGGGCCTGGGAGCGGCCTCTGCTGCCCCTGGTCACCGTACACGCCTGTCCCACTCAGCTTGCTGAGTCGGGACGGTGCCATTAATGTGCGGGGCCCACGGGGTTAGGGGGACTGCCGCGCGGAAACCGGTCAGTTCACTCAGCTCTCCCCCGCGGCGGAGCCAGTGGCAGCTTCTGCTGCCGTAGAGGCGGGACGCGGGTCTCCAGGTGAGCTTGCCCCTGGGAGGCGGCGGCGGCGGCTGCAGGGGGAGGGGGTCCGTTCCAGGGAGTAGCTCCATTTCTTCTGTCCCGCGCGGCCTGGCCTGAGGGCGACCTCTGCCGCCGGAGATTTGCCTGCGGTCCGACTCCAGGTGAGGTTGCACCTGGGAGATGGGTGCGGTGCAGTCAGGGGGCTGGTAAGGTGGTGGCTGCGGGGATAGGGAGGCTGCCCCGGGGTAGCTTGTGTATTAGCTCCCATGTCAGTGCCGCGTGGCCTGCAGGCGGCATCTGCTGCGCCAGGTCCCCGGACACCCCTGTCCCACTTTGCCTGCTGGGGGCGTGAGGCAGGGAAGTCAGGGTGCACGGGTGGCGGGGGTCGGGGGCCTGCAGCGGGGGAGCGGGCCCATTTGCTCCCATCTTCCCCGCGGCTTGTCCTGGGGGCGGTCTCTGTTGCCCTGGGTTACGGGACACGTGTATCCTAGTCGGCCTGACCCCGGGAGGCGGGCGTGGTACGTTGGGGGTGGTGGCAGCAGCGGCAGGTTTTCCCATGGAGCCGGTCCATTTGCTCCCATTTCCCCCCATGGTTTGCCCTGAGGGCGGTCTCTGTTGTCCCAAGTTCGCCGGACGTCCATCTCAAGGTCAGCCTGCTTCCTAGAGGAGGCCACCGTGAGGTCAGGGGTCAAGAGAGGTGGCTGCTGCGGGGGTAGGTGGCTGCCTTGGGGAGCTGGTGGATTGGCTCCCGTCTCCCTGATTGCCTGGTGTGGGAGTGGCCTCTCCTCCCCCAGATCACCAGACACACCTGTCCCATTCAACCTGCTGGGGGAGGGGTGCCCTTTGCGGTGCCTTTAAGGTGCGGGGGTGGCGACGGCGGGGGTAGAAGACCTGCAGCGCTGAGCCTGTCAATTTGCTCTCCTCTTCCCCGCTGCCAATCCTGGGGGCGTCCTCTGCTGCCCAAGAAGCCGGATGCCCGTCTCCAGGTCAGCTTGCTCCTGGGAGAAGGGCGCGATGCGGTCGAAGTGCAGAGGCAGCTGCGATGTCCGGCTGCCCCGCCTAATGGGGCCACTTCTTCTCCTCTCCACTGACCTGGCCTGGGGATGGCCTCTCCCGCGCAAGATTCGCCTGACACCCCACACCCGGTCAGGTTGCTCCTGGGAGGTGGGCGCGGTGAGATCAGGTGTTGGAGAGGAGAGAGGGGCTGCCCCTGGCGAGGTGGAGGATAAGATCCCATCTCTCTGGAGGCCTGACTTGGCCGACCCTCGTTCCCAGGTCACGTTTCTCCGGGTCATATTGCCCCGGGGTTGCGGTAGGGTGAGGGGGCGGCGGGGTGTTGGGGGGGTATGGAGCCTGCCGCTTGGGAGCTGGTGGTTTAGCTCCCATCTCTTCCGCAGCTTGGCCTGGGGGCAGCCTCTTTTGCCCCAGGTCCCAAAGCACAGTTTCCCTGACAGCTTAGCCACTGGAGGTGGGCAGGATGTGCTGAGGGGGAGGAGGCAGCTGCCAAGGCAGCGACGAAGGGGGCTGTCCCTGGCCAGCTGGTCAATTTGTTCCCATCTCAAACTTTGCTGCCCCAGTTTCGCAGAAAGACTTTCTCCAGTTAATTCTTCTCCTGGGAGGTGGGTGCAGTGCATGCAGCCCAAGGTCTGGGCTCTCCCCTGGGGAGGGGCAGAAACCTCTTGTTCTCCTTTGTCTTTATTCTTCAGCGAAGGGGTTACTTGACCCAATTCTTAATTCTGAGGAAGTGTAGCCTGTGTTACGGAAGAGCTGCTGGACAGTGAGGTTTCTGGGTGGGTTTTCACATCAGCTGATGCTCCAGGCAGGCAGGAAAGCTATTACTCAGAGCTCCTTAGTGTGGAGTTGGGGGATGGCCCCGCCATCCTCACCATGCTTTTTAAAAATGTGTTACTCCTCTCTTTTTCCTAGGTGACATTTTAGGTTATTGGGTCACAGATTGCTGGCACACTCATCCCTGTTCTCAAATATCTTTTAAACTTGGGTGAAGTGATAAGTAGGGGAAGATGATTTACTGAAAGGTAAGAATACTTAAATTTGCATTAAAGCTAAATTCTGTCAATCTTTCTCAAATGATTTTTCTCTGATTCTAAATCCACGACCTAGTGAATGTTGTACTCCTGTGTAAATCATTGATCTTCACATCACATTGGTTGAGTGGTCAGCGAGATTTGTTAATTAGATTATTCCTGAAAGGAAAAGCTCAGGCTTTTGAGAATTCCTTGTCGGATATCACCCAGGCAGTCACAGTAGAAGACAGAGCTGATATAAAAATCCCTCAGCTGCCTGAACTGCAAAGCTTCTGGAATTACTGATCCCTGAAATGCAGGTGACACTTGATGATAATCTGGGGGATGGTTTATATGATCAGATTCTTCCAGTCCTGTAAATGGGTTCCGTGGCCCCAGCCCTGAAAGAACTGGTCTTAGGGGCCATATCATGAGGGGTGGGATGGGAAGGCAAGGTCTAAGAGCTGAAATCACTGAGATTCCACACTCGCTAAACACAGACTCCAGAGCCTAATTGTTGTCAGGTTCTGTTCTGGATTTGAGAGTGTGTTCAGACATGATTCTTGCCCTTCAGGAGACACTGCCTGCGTGGTAGTAACCTTTACATAGATCTGGGGAGGATGGCAATTACGTAGATGGGCTGTTACGGTTCTCAGTGTGCCCAGGGTCGCTCTTCCAGGCACTCGTGGGAATAACGAGTCATCTTATTCACTCACTCACTAATTTATTACCATTGATCATTTGTCCCACAGTAAGTGAAAGAAGGTATCAGGAAGCTGAGTTTTGTCCCCTCTCCTATCACTGATTGTATCTGTCAGTCGGGCGCCTTGAGTATGCATTGTGAAATGGTGGTATTTCTTGCCCAATGGGGCTGCACTGTGAGTTTTGAGAATCAGGGGAGTCACGTGGGTAGGACAGCACCCTGACACACATGGCCACCCCACCACATGAGACAGCATTGTCGATGCTCAGGTGACCCGATGTAGACCGCGGTGCTAAACCTGAGCATGTTTAGTGATCTTGGTGGCTATGAAAATACAGACTACCCGTCCTTACCTCTGAGACTCTGAGGGTGTGCACACCAGAATTCTGCATTTTAAGAAGCACTTTAACTAAATCTGATGAAGATGATCTGATTGTCCCACTGAGAAACACTGGTGTGCGAGACACCAATATTGAGGATTCTCAGGGAGCGATGTCTTTTCAGGATTTTCCAAGGGTCCTCACTTGAGACTTTTGCCTTGGGTGCAATTGTATGTGTTCAGAAGCGATGTCTTTCACTTCCAGTGCTTGTCAGCATGCTCTCTGCAGGGGTTTGCTCTCAGTAGATGGCAAAAACTATGATTCTTCAGGTCACCGAGCTAGAGTGTGAGCGATATTTTATTTTGGTTTTCTTTAGAGCAATGCAGAGTCTCCCGAGAACAGATTCAGACTGAACAGATTTGTGTCAGACTTTGGGAGACCGCTGGTGCCCAAGATGTTCTCTGGCAGGTCAATGACGAATCTAGGTCCATCTTTCACAGCTACATCAATGAAGTGGGACACTTCGACAAGGCCAAAGCTGGTATCCAAACCATAGCCCTTGACAGTGATGTTCGGCTCCAGGAAGCCATCAGATGCAGCAGGTGGCCAGAGGAGGAGCCGAACTTGCTCATGAAATGTGACATCCCCAACTTCATCAACACGGACCAGAACTCTTCCTTTGGGGAAGATGATCTGATTTTCGAACCACCGAATGTTCTAGAAAATAAGCCAGTTGCCCAGACCCCACACAAAGACTTGAATTGAGAAACGTGCATTGTCAGGTGTATTTTTGAAGATATGAATTTTGTCTTTGTATGGCAGGAAGTCCCTTTTCACAAAATTGTATGTGTTTTTGTCTGAGAGAGAGAAATGGGGACAGACAGAAAGACGAAGAAGCAGAAGAGAGCCCCCTCAGTAGAGAGCTAGTTAAGGTGAGTTTTGTGCCATTAAAAAATATTTGGGGTTTTGGGAGGAACAAAGTATTTACACTGTCTCATTCTCCTCGTTGGAATCCTTGGCCCCACACTCAGTGTCAGCATCCTTGAACAGGGGTTGGCACGGTGCATTTTATCTCGCGCTGCCTCTTCCACGTTCTGCCTTTAGCATGTTGCTTTGCCTCCCAGGGCTGCCACCCTTTAAACTGTAATGTGAGGAGTCTGGAGTAGATGATCCATCCCAGCTCCGCTGTTTTGCAAATTTCTGATTTCGTATTCGGATGAGGCTGGGATACACCCAGAGCAGTATAAACCAGGCCCTACCTCCTGTCTCTTGCTGGGGCAACCCTCAGGTCTGTGCCTTCTACTCAAGCCTTTACTGAGCCCAGCTTTTGTCAGGAGCCCAAGTGCCTACCGGGATGGCAGGAGACCTGTCTCTCCTGGTCACGGTGGCCGAAAATTCTATTGGTTGTGCTGAAACAGCTCTTCTGAGATCCTCCGGCCACCCTTGCTCCAACCTGAGGACAGACCTACCGTTCCTTTCCTAGGAGGAGGATCAATCCATGGTGCATTTTATGACAATCCTGTCCCCAGGAATGCACGGAAGTTTATCAGCTGAGTGAGGGGAAGTGCCTCTGTGTCTCTGTGTCCCTGTATCTCTGTCTGCTCACAGTGCCCTGCCACCGGCTACTGAACAAGAAAAGTGCTATTCACCATGCTGTGTCTTTTGCAGATGTGTAGGTGATGGTCTTGTGGCTCATGTGTGGGCTTTGTGCTGGGATGGTGAAGGGCTTATAAATACCTCATCAACATGTATTCGAGGTGACCTGGTGCCACACAGACTTGATTCATGAAGGCATCAAGCCTGCACACTGGTTTGGAAACAACTTGGTTTTGATCAGTCACACTGCATGCATGACTCACTGCTGATCTCTGGGTGGTTTTTTCATTTTAGATTTATTCACCCAGTGTCTTGCTTAAGCTGAAAAATACATTTATTTCACTAGAATATTCTCGGATTCTTTGTTTTCACACATCCAGTTGTTTAATTCATTAAAAATCATTTTGTGTTTATAATGCCTCCTAATTTCTATCAACTCTAGGTTCCCAGTGGCCTGAGCCATGCACCAGATTTGATGTAGGAACTGTTCCACCAAAAGAAATCCCTTTGCCATAATATCTTTGAGGAAAATATTATTCTTTAAGGCTCTAACAGTAAATCGTAGAACAAAGCATGGAACATTTATTGTAGTTAATACATGTTCATGCAAAAAGAAATGATATTTTCATTAAACAATGTTGATTTTAATAACTTTTACTAATGTGAATATTATTATTCATAATTTAAATAACCAAATAAAACCACAGTTATTTATTATGAAGATTGAAAACTATTTACACTGTCTCTCAATTAGAGGTAGCTTTATTAGAAGACTGAAGGGTATTTAAAAGATAGAAAAATACCCATGATGACACCATCATTTTTATTAACTAAATATGAAGAACTGTGCAGGGTTAAGATTTAACCCTCTGCAAGCTGTCAAGTTAGCATGAGGTAGTTTGTGGATGCTGCCAGAAGACAGGAGACTCCCTCAGGATCAGAGACAAAGAACTTCCTGCCAGCACAGCAGGCAGCTTGGGGTTCATGTTCATGTTGGTTCCTGAGTTTCTTTCCTTTTGCTGTTGTAACAAAGGACCACAGACTCAGTGGCTTAAAGCAATACACATTCATCGTCTCACTCTTCTATTGTGCAGAAGTGCAAAGTCATTGTCAGTGGGCTAAAACCAACGTGTGGCCAAGGCTACGTTCCACACCGAGGCTCTAGGGAGGGATTCGTCCTCCTACCTTTCCCAGCTTGCAGAGGTGTTCACAATCTTTGGCCCAGGGCCCTGTGTCACTGTGACCTCTGCTGCCAATTTACATCTCTGTCTCTGACTATATAGATATAAAGGAAGTGTCTTCTACATCTGGTATGGACCCTTTTTCCTAAATGGACATTGTATCTCTATTTATGTGTAGATTAAAACCCCTTCCCTGCAGGGTGTGGTGGCATCAGCTCACAAGATTACCACTCTGGGCTTTAAGTGTCCTCTTTGTATTGTCACCTGGGAACTTCTCTTTCCATAGTTAGCTCTGTGTTACATTTGTTGTTGTATTTTACCCGGCATTACTGAAAGTTTTACTTAAAAGGGATCCTAATTAGCTCTGTTTACCTGTTTCCAGAGCTGAAAGCTTCAGTTCTAGAGTATCTGTTTGATTTCTCTTAAAAATACATTCCAGTATATTTCTCTGGTGAAAGTCTTTACCCTGTTGTCTATTCTCCCATAATTTCCTTATTTTCTTGAATATATTAAAAGTATTTTATAGCCTTTATTGGTAACTCTGATGCCTACATCACCTGGGGGTTTGCATCCTTTGTCTAATATTTCTTATTCTTATATTATCCGTTATATAGTCTTGACATGTTGCATGTCTTGAAATTCTTTATTACATGGCAGACATTGCAAATGAAAAATCCATATGTTATTTTCCGTGAGAGGTTTTCTACCTTCCTGTTAGGCAAACAGGGTGAGGGACTGATCATGTCGCTCCAATCAGGCGCTGAGGTGGATCAGGACTGAAGTGCCTTTTTTCTTAAAACAGCTTTGAGGTATACTTGGCAAAGTAATTTTCACACGTATAAAGTGTACAGCTAATACGTTTTGACATAAGTATATCCTCAAGAAACCATGACCACATTCAAGAGAGTGAACATACCCATCACCCACAAAGCTTCTCTCCTGCCATTTGTTGTCCCTCCCTCCCTCCCCATCTCTTCCCCTGGAAACCATTGATCTGCTTTCCATCACAACATATTGGTCTGCATTTTCAAGATCCTTGTATGAATGGATTAATGCAGTATCTACTCTATGTTGTCTGACTTCTTTCATTCAGTGTAATTATTTTGAGAGTCATCTGTGTTGCTGTATTAATAGCTTATTTTTCTTATAGCAGAGTATTGTTTTGTGCTGAGTTTTTCTGAATAGTTTGTTGTGAGCAGTGTTTGGATAGACCATCATTTGTTTCTCCATTTACTTCTTGATGGATGCATGGGTTATTTACAACTTGAGCTATTATAAATAAAATTGCAGTGAATATTTGGTTACAAGTCTTTATATGGACATATTCTTTTCTTTTCTAAAGCACCAGATGAGGAATATCTGGGTTATATGGTAGATAGGTATTTACCTTTTTTAAAGAAACTGTTAAAGACTGTTCCAAAATGGTTGTACTATTGTAAATTCCTTGTGGTGTGTATCAGCTCTGCTTGCTCTACTTCCTTACCAGCAATTTGTAAGGTCGGTGTTTCTAATTGTATTCATTCTTGTATGTATGTGTACTAGTATCTCACTGTGGTTTTTAAAAGCATTTCTCTAATGACTAATGGCATCTTTAATCAGCATCTTTTCATATGCTTATTATCCATCTGGATATCTTTACTGAAGTGTGTTTTCTGGCCTCATTTATTCATTCAGGTGTTTGCATTATTATTGAGTTTTGAGACCTCTTTATTCTGGATCAGATACAAAGAGAGACCTTTATCAGATATATGATCTGCAAATAGCTTCTGTCTATAGCTTGTCTTTTCATTTGCTTAGCAGGGTTTAGAACAGCTTTGAAGAGTCTTCATTTTGATAAAGTTCACTCTATCAGTTTCTTTTTAAAATAGATTATACTTTTGGTGTCATAGCAAAGAAATATTTGCCAAACCCAAGGTCATAAAGCTTAAGCCTATGCTTTTTCTCCTAGCTGTTTTGTAGTTTTAGATTTCCTATTAAGATCTATGATCCATTGTGAGATAATTTTTGTATATTTTCTGAGGTGTGGATCAAAGTTCATTTTTTTTTTTTGCATATCTCTCTCTAATTCTTCCAGCACCACTTGTTGAAAAGATCCTTTCTCCACTACATCCTTTTTGAGAATCAATTGTCAATATAAGTGTTGGTTTAGTTCTGAACATTCTATTCTGCTCCATTATTCTATTTTCCTGTTTTACACCAACACCATACTTTCTGATTACTGTAGTTTAAAAAAAAAAAGCTGAAAATCAGATAGTGCAAGTCTTCCAACTTTCTTTTACTTTTTCAAAATTGTTTTGGATATTTGGGATCCTTTGTATTTTTATATGAATTTTAGAATCAGTTTTAAAATTCCTTACATCCTGTTCTGCCAAAATTCAACCCATATCTTTGGCCATCTCCAAAGCCACATTTTCTGAAGAAGTCTCTCTAGATCCCAGGTGAAAGGAATTTCTGTTTCATCTGTGCTCCAATCACATTTGATAATATTTGATTACATTTATTCATATTTGGCTGGATGTAATTGTGTGATCTTTCCTGCCATATAGTAAATCTCTCAAGATTTGGAATCTTGACTTGGTTCCCTCTGTCTGCTGAGAAAACTAGTTCTATTCTTTGCAGGAGAGCGCCCTGCAATAAGAAGTATCTGCAAGACACATCTAGCTCATTGCTTGCATATCGTCAAGGAATCCTGCAGATTTAGAATTGTTTATTGATTGTTGTCTACAAGACAGCTCAGCCTTTTTTATTTCTATTGCTACTGCTGCAGTTTCAAAGGACAATGGGCTAATTATTTTCCAAATATCAAAACATACTGTAATTGAGTTGTGACGCAAATTATGTGCTGCTGTTTCTTAACAACCTGCTTAGTGTTCACAGGTACCTTCACTCATGGAACTTTTGGGAGAATGTCATATCCTCAGAGATAGCAATGCTGTCTTTGGCGACCTGAGTGGTAGTATCTGAACCCACTCCTGCTGTTTTTCCAGTGCCCCCTGTAGCCCTCCTCCAGCCCTCCATGGGGGGCCTGCAGTTCTGCCCTCGAAAATCCTGTTGCTTCTCAGGAAGAATTCCCTATGAAGCATATTCATGTCCTTCTTGTGGAGACATTCAGTCCAGAGACCTGACAGCAGGGGAAAATGTTTAGACTGCTTTTGGTAGAACGTAAATTCTTCCATACTTGTTAGAAGCAAATCAAATGAGGAAACTGTGTTGGCATCTAACAAATCAGGATAAATGTCTGATGAGGAAGATCAGCTTCCCCATCCCACTCAGGCGTCATGTTGATGTGACACTCAACTTGGCAAACATTTTCTCCTGTGAGCAACGTGAAGTTCAAGACGTTATGAAGGGCTTTTTGTTTTTCTTCCTTAGTCTTTCCACATTCACTGTGTCTGGTGAGATTATATGAATCCTGCTTATTTTCAGCCCAGCACTAAGCTTTTTAAAAGGATCACGTGTTTAAAAGGCTAGTGGACAATTTGTTAGAAGATTGAAATCCTTAGACTTTGGTCCTAGAGTTGAATCTTGGTTACTGGTGAATGAGAATTCCCGTTAAAATTTTAAATTCAGCGATATAAATTTTTAAAAATAGTTAAATATTAGGCAATTTCATTAAACACTATAGAAGTTATTTACTTTTAAGCCTGTCTCTGGGGCAATTTTGCAATGATTCCCTCCCTTTATTGATTCCCTCTTTATCAGAATCCTTGAGAGGTCCCTGTCATCATTGTCAATATCATCATCATCATTACCATCATCATGGAACTGATTCCTCTGGGAGATTCTAGGAAAATAAAGAGCTGGACGGGGTTCTGTGCAGGTCAGTGTGTGCATATACAGTAAGAAGAGTTGTCAGACATTAGATTCAAGATACCCTTTCCATTTAGAGAAGAATGTGGTCATGAAATCCTGATGTGCTGAATGAAGGAAGTGATGGGAACAGGGTAGTCAATGGAAAGGAGGAGGAAGTGAGTGAAGCGGGGAGCATAGAGCCTTGGTTAAGTGATCAGCACATTGGTGAAAATGAGGGGAGTGTGATGGCAGAATCATGTCCCTCCCCGGCCACAGGGTAGCCACCTGTGACATGTTACTGTACATGGCAAAATGCATGACAGATATTTTAGGACAAAAATCTTAGAGGATTTCTGTCTTCTAAATTGTCTATCAGTTAGCGTTTTAAACCCATGATACATTATTAAAGATTAGTGCAGGGGAACAAATAAAAAGGATTCATATAATCCACCAGACATACTGAATGCAGAAAGGCTAAGGAAGAAAAAGAAAAAGTCATTCATAAGTGCCTTGAACCATAAAATGCTCATGAGAGGAAATGTTACACAGGTGAGTGTCGCAGCCACATCCAAAATGCCTGAATTGGATGGGACAAGGGGATCCTGAGATGAGACAATAGGGTGAGTAGCCTGGATTGTCCAGGTGGGCGGAATGTATTCACAGGGGTCCTTAAAATGGAGGATATTTCCCAGCTGAGTTTTAATTCAGAGGGAGGTGTAGCCATAGAGCAATGTTCAGAAAGGCTGCTGACCATGAAAATGGAGGAAGTCGTGGGGCACAAATAAGGAAGGTGGGTTACCTCTGGAAACTGGAAAAAAAAACAACAACAAGGAAACATTCTCTTCTAGACCCTCTAGAAGGAAGGAAACCTGCTGCTACCTTGAATTTAGCACAGTGAGGACTGTGTTGGATCTCTGACCACAGCCATAAGCTGATAAATCTGTGCTGGTTTAAGCTCTTAAGCTTATGGAAATTTCTTACATTGGTAAGAGGAAAATAACATAGTGAGCCGTATTGTAACGGATTAAAGGTATAGGATGGGGTGTGGAGAGGATTCTGACATTTACACCTAAAAAACAACCAGGTGAAATGGGAAGTTGTTTTAAGGAAGACTTACCTGGCAGGGCTGTTAAGCAGACTGGAGCGAGGGGAGCATTGGAGTTAGAGGAATCAATTAAATCTCTACAAGAAAAATAAGGAATAAAATGTAACAGGGCTTCAGTGATAGTGGATGTAGGAATGGAAATGGGCAGAGAGATATAAATATTACTTTGATATTAGCTACAGGTTTGATGACTGCATGTTGGGGAGACTTAGCCGATGTGTGGACTGAATGTTTGCATCCCCTCAAAATCCGTATGTCGAAACCCCATCTCCCAGGGTGATGGTATTGCGAGGTGGGGCCTTTGGGAGGTGATTTGTAGGATAAAATGAGGTCATGAGAGTAGAGCCCTCATGAATGGGATTAGTGTTCTTATACAAGCCCCCAGAGTGCTTGCTTCTCTCTGCTCTCTGGGATATGAAAATATTGGGAAGACAGCCATCTTCGAGCTGGCAATCCTCTCAAGGATACATTGACCTTGAAAGTCTCAGCCTCCAAACCATAAGGAATATGCTGGTTGTTTAAGCCACCCGACACGCGGTAATTTGTTACAGCATCCCAGACTGACGAAGACAGTGGAGAATGCCTCTGAGTTTGGCACTGATTGCCTGGAGAATGCTGAAACCCAGGGAAGTGGGCAGCACAGACGTTTACTCATTTAATCCTGCCAACACAGTAGGAGATAGAGTCCACATATTCCTCGCTACTTAAAAGGTAAGGAAAAAGAGGCACAAATAATAACAACGACAACAAAAACAACAATAATTTGTCCAAGATTCACACAGAACCCCCTGGAGGCAGAGTGAGAATTTATACTCAGGCAGGCTGGCCCAAGAGCCCCTGCTCATAACTAATAAGTCAGATCATCTTGCTTATGTGGATCAGTTTTTTCAACTGTGATATGAGGATACTGTGTCTAGTAACTTATAGTTTCAAAATACTTCACTGTAACGCAATCATTAGTCACCGGCCTTACAAACCACAGAAACCTACACATACAAAAATAACTCGTTAGTTCAAGATAACCAATAACGTTTTTAAATAATATACCTGCTGGGCCTTTGCAATAAAATGTCTTTTTATAATTCTGTCTGGCTACAGAATAACTTCATACTACTGCATGCTGCTGGTGGCTCCCATGTTGGACAGCATGGGCCTAGAGATTTTAAATTACTTGCCCAGACTCGCCCAGGAAGCTCGTGGTGGGATCCTAGCTATAGTCTGGGAGTTTTCCTTCCTATCCAACAAGTCCCTCATGGAAGTTTAGAAGCTTCTCCTTTGGTGCCCAGCTGTCTCTCCGTACTTATAACATCTTGTCAGGTGTTCCAGCCTGCTCCTGAACATCAGCCAGAACCCACTTCTGCTCTATTTTGTCCAGGTAATACCTTCTAGCAACTTCCATTGCCTTCTTGGCATCAGTTGTTACCTGGAAGGGTAGTGGCTAGAGGTGGAAATGTGTCCACATGACAGGTTTTTCATAAACATAGCAGGAGTGTTCAAGAGAATAAAACGTCAGGAAGATGAGAAGAAACAGGTCATTTAATATACCAAATGGGTACTTTCAATGTCTGTGTTTCCGAGTCCAGGCTTGTTCTGCTCGTGCATTACAGGCCAATAAATCAGGAGACCAGGTTTTGGGGCAAGAAATAGCGACTTTAATTTGGAAAGCCAGCTGAGAAATGGTAGAATAATGTCCTGGGGAACCATCACCCCAAGTCAGATTTCAGGCTCTTCTTATATTAAAAATGGGAAGTGGGAATGCTTGGTTGTTGCAAACTTGGTGTATGAATTCTTTGTTGTTAGAATCCTTTGTTCTTGCAGCTCTTCACCTGGGTCACATCCGTGTGAACCTCCAACAAACAAATGTTGTTTTCTATTCTGTAACTTGTTATCTTTATGTGAATAGAAAGTGTTAATATCCTTCAAAGTCAGAGCCTTGAGAATAGGTTCTCCTGTATATTTCAGGCTCTAGGCAACATTGTTTTACAAAAGGTGCAGAACCAACAAGACTAAGCCTAGGAAACAGGGCAGAGGGTTAAAGTCAAAGGAACAGATCTAATATGGAGTCAGATTTTTTCTTTCCTATTTCAGTAGTGCCATGGAGAAGGCAGTTTGGGCAGCTTTTCGTAGGGTCCTGGAGGCTTTCTCTCTCAGCCTCTGTGTGCCTCTGTTGAAAAACCTTCAAAGCTATCTGGCCTGCTGGTAAACCACTCCGC
This sequence comes from Camelus bactrianus, assembly GCF_048773025.1. Lineage (NCBI taxonomy): Eukaryota > Metazoa > Chordata > Mammalia > Artiodactyla > Camelidae > Camelus > Camelus bactrianus. Next base: position 101,617,327 of record NC_133544.1, read on the forward strand.
CTTTTTTGCCCTGAAGATGTGTTCTGTTTATAACTGATCTCTACTTCTTGGAAAACAACTCAATAAAAACTCTGTTGGTTTTCCACCAGCCATGGGCAGTGGTGAGGAATAGCACTTTATTATTTTATAAAAAAAAAATTAAAGAAGTCTTAAAACAGCACTGGGCACATAGGAGAGAGTCAATAATTGCTTCCTGGCTTAAATCAAAATTGATAGCTCAGTGATTCCATGGCTGCTGTATTTGCTGAGCTTGCTAATCCTTTGCTCCATTACACATTTTTTAACTGAAAAAGAAATACATGCATGTGGTTAAATAAATTCAAACAGAGCACAAAATTACACAAGTGAAAGAAGTTTTCCCTCATCCTCTCTTCTTTCAGCCCTCCCTGGAGATGCCACAGTTTACAATCCTCTGTGTGTTTTCCAGATATGCTATGCACATTCCGACCTATGTATGTAAATTCCTTTAAAGTATTACTTATTTTTAACTTAAAGGGATTTAAATCCTCAAGTGTCTTCTGCCCTGTTAATAGAAAAGAACAAATCTGACTCCATAATAGATCTGTTCCTTTGACTTTAACCCTGTGCTCTGTCTCCTAGGCTTCATCTTGCTTGTAAAACAATGTTGCCTAGAGCCTAAAATATACAGGAGAGCCTATTTTGAAGGCTCTGACCTTTAAGGATATTTAACACTTTTCCATTCATGTAAAGATAAGAATTTACATAATAGAAAATAACGTTTGTTTTGTTGGTGGTTTACAGGGATCTGACCCAGGCAGATAGCTGCAAGAACAAAGGATTCTAACAACAAAGAATTCCTATATCAAGAAGATTGCAAAAACCAAGCTCGTAGGAAAGGAGCCTGAATTCTGACTTGGGGAGATGATTTTCCAGGACATTAGTTTGCCATCTAGGTCTACAGAAAGTTGCTATTCCATGCCCCAACACCTGGTCTCCCAACTTACTGGCCTGTCCTGCACTAAGGAGAATGAATTTAGACTCAGTAACACTCCTATCTTCCTAGCAAGCTGGGCACTGGAATTGAGGGCAGCTATCCCACACCCAGGGACATACTGTGTGCTCTTGATGGTTCCCCGAGGGTGGGGTGTGGTTTACTCAGGAAGGATGGGGACTATGCACCAAAACTCAGGCAGTATGCTCCTTTTGGGATCTGACCTTGTACCTCCCGCTCCCCGCCAGTATAACACCTGGGACAGTGGAGGTAAAGCAGAGATCTTGCCTGCCTGTGTCCCAGCGTGTAAAAGGGGAATAGGTACACTTTACAAGGTAGTTCTGAGCGACAACACCTGCGGGTGCTTGGTTCCCAGAGCAAAAGGAAACCCAGCTCCACTTTGGGGAAACGGGTGTGATCCCCGTATGGGTCCTGCAGAGGCCTTGGGTGGAGGGCTGGACCAGGGAGGTAAAATATGAGCTGCGGGCCTTGAAGGGTTAGAGAAGTGTGCAGAGGCAGAACTGCTGCCTCCTTCAGGATGCCCCCAGAGTTAAAACTATTTCTCTCCATCTCTGCTACTCTCCTCCAACCTCCAGATCCCTGCCTTCTCTCTGCTCCTCCTGTCCATGTCTCTCCCCCCACTTTTCCCCTTCTCCCCTCCTCCTCCCATCTTCTCCGTCCCTCGCTTCCCCACCTTCTCTCGCAGAACCCAGAGAGGATCGCTGGCCCTCCTGCGCATGCGCAGTCAGTGCCAGCTGGAACGAGGGTTGGAAGCTCCAGCTCCGAGCATGGGATCGGCCCCAAATTCTGCTCAGCTCTTTCGCCTGGTAGGACTTTTGCTCCTGCCCCGGCGCCACGGCCACAGCTGTCCAGGGCCAGGTGTGCACCTGCCGCCTCTCGCCCCAGCCGGGCTCCTCTGAGTCCGCGGCTGGAGTCCCTTTCCCCTCTCCCGCCCGCGAGTCCTCTCCTCCCGGGCTGCCTCCCCTCGGCCGCCGGCCCGTCCCCGCCACTGGGCGGGCTGTGTCCCGGTCGGGCGGGGTCTGCGGACCCGGATGGGGGCGGGCGGATGGGGCTGGGGCTGGCCTCCGAGCGGGGCTACTGCCCGCGTCCCCCCCCGGCTTTCCCTGCCCCGCGACCCCGGGGCTGCCCTCGTCTCCCTTCCCCTCTCCCTGGGGGCCAGCTCAGTGTTGTGGGCGCTCCTCCCCGGGCTGAGAGCCTCCGGCTGTGAACCCCAGCTTCTGCTGGTGGAGTCGGGAAAAGGGAGCGTCAGTCCTGAGGGATTTTCCGTCTCCTCCCTCAGTGTTTCTGCCCCAGGTAAGTACCTTGAACACTTTCACGTGTTATGATGGCGGTGCTTGATGATGTCACTGTTTTTATAGTGATAGGGATTACAGTGTTGAAAGCAAGGCTTGGTTCAGTTAAAAATGAGCTGAAGGCATGAGGCTGTGACATCCTCCATCTTTCCCTCTCCCAGGGTGAAACGTGTGACCGTCGATCTTAAAAAGATAGTTACAGTCCCTAACTAGCCCAGCCCAGCTAGGGTGTGTTAACAGGAACAGCACAACCAGAAGCGTTGGAGACTCAGGGACATTGCAGTCCTAAAGAGCTCCTGGCAAAATTTGGTTTGTTTTGGTTTTTTGGTTCTTCTTAAATTGTGGGACAGACTAGTTGTATAGAGGGAAAAATAATTGTCAAGAAATATTTATTCATTTAACGTCTTTATTGTGATATTGTTCACACACCATGAAGTCCACCCACTTAAATGCTACAATTCAGCAGCTTTAGCATATTCACAGTGGTGCAACCATTAATATTCCAGAACGTTTTCATCACTTCAGAAAGACCAGTGGAAATGATTGACCTATCCACCCCTTCCCAGTGCTGGTTCTAAAGAAGATTCTTGGTTGTTCCTGACCATAAATTATCTTGTTACCCATAAAAATTCTGGTAGGAAATCTAAACAGAATTGTATTGAATCAGTCTATCAAAGCAAGAAGAATTAATGTCTTTATGGCATAAATTTCTTCTACCCATGAATATATCTCGGACCCTATATTTTCATATTTCCAGAGCCTGGCCCATGGGAAGTCCTCATTAATTGTTGGGTTTGTGAATGATGAGATTCTATACATCGTTAGTTGCAAACTGAAGCCTTTCACAGAAGAGAAAATAAACTCACTGAAGCCAAGTGACTCTCTGATGGTCAGAAAGAGTGACAGCCAGTGCTGGAGTGATTCAGCGGACTTGGTGTTTGTAACCAGAATTCTCCACCACCTACAGCTAAGGGGATCAGAGTATTCTTTTATTTTTTCTAAATGGCGTTGCTTTTATTTTTACTTATTTTTTAAAATTATTTTTTATTGAAGTGTAGTCAATTTAGAATGTTAGTTTCAGATGTACAGCAGAGATTCAGTTATAAACATATGCATATGTATCTATATATCTTTTAGTTTGTTTTTAGTACAACTCATTACAAGAAATTGAATATAGTTCCCTGTGCTATATAGTAGGTCCTTGTCATTTATTTTATATTTATTAACGTGTATCTGTTAATCCCCCCTTTCCTGCCTGCTAACCACAGTTTGCTTTCTATGTCCATGAGTCCATTTCTAGCAGCACCTTATTTGCTAGTAATATATGCTGGTTGGCTGCTTTCAGTCTCAGTAATTCCACCTTATCTGTGGGCATTTTCCTTCTGGTGGGCCTGTGTGTGGTTTGCTCACGTGATATAAGAGTTGTGTATTTGGGAGAACCCCAGGCCTCGTGTAGTGCTTGGTACAGAGTGCCCACTGAGCTGATGCTTGAACTGGGAAAAAAAACAAAGTAAATGTTGGAATTTCCACTATGGTTGAGACTTCCAGGTTTCTATAACTTGTTTATCCCACATTAATGTTGGCTGCACACATACTGGGTAATTTGGTGGAACTTCATGGTATGATGGTGTAGAGACGGGGCCTTGTATGCTTCTTCTCTTTCCGTTTTCTAAGACTCATTCTCCTGGGCCTTCCAGATCCTCCCCCAGAAGTGCCCAAGGCTGGCTTGGTGCTGCGCTGAGGCAATATTTGTTAATAAGGCCTTTTCCTCATCTCTTCTGAACCTCCGTTTCCTTCTCTGCACAATGAAGACTTAGACTAGAAAAGTGCTTTTCAGTTTCTTTTAAGCCATGTTTCCTTTGAGAAACAGAAAATACAAATCTCTCCTCCCATTCAACATATAGATTTTGACACATCCAAAATGTGACATAGCTCTTTGTGGAAAATTGAAGTGATTGTGATTCCAGGTGGCACACAAAAGAGTCTTCAGAGATTTATTGCAGGGAGAGGGCAGGAAAGGGGCAGTATATCCCACTTTCTAGTGTGAGCACTGGAACAGGGGCTGGGGTTTAAATACGGTGTCCGACGTGGCCCCTCTCTCATCTTTTTTTTTTTTTTTGCCTCTCTCTAATCTTGCACAATGTGATAAACCTCTCTCCCTCAGTTTCTTAATGCGTCAAGTTGGGGTGATAATAATTTAAGTGTTTTGTGAAACATTATACACATAAGACATTTGTTTCTCGGTAGAAACAAATCCTGCGAGGGAATAAGGGATTTCTTTAAAAAAAAAAAAATCTTGTCCACAGCACTCTGTCTTGTGTCTATTCTGAAGTTTCTTGAGGGTGAGTGTTGGGTCTAAACTCCATCGTGGGACAGGTGGCCCATGGGTCTGTGTGCCGCAGATTGCCCCCTCCTCCCCAGTCCTCTTCCTCTCAGTCCAGGATGAAGTTCCCTAGTAGATTTACACAGAGATCTTGTGGAAATGGCTTTTCATTTTATTGTTTCACGAAGAAGGGCTGCCATCATGATCTCTGTAGTCAGGTTTTGGTGGCCTGAAGGCTATGCAATTACGTTTTTCTATTTAATATAAAGAAAAAAATTACAAGTACAAAATTAGTCCTACGGTGGTGGCAGGGATTCTTGAAAGTGGGGACCATTAGCTTTGTTAGTTTCAGGTGCAGGGGCCTCTGGCCATGAGGACACATCATCGTGCTCCGAAGTTGGAGGGACCAGTGGGCTCAGTGGGAATGTTTACTGAGTGTATCTCATGGGCTGGGCATTGACCTATTTGTACTGTGTGTTCCTTATTTGAGACAGTGAGCACGTTTAACCTCAATAGCCTCTTTAATAAATTAGACTTTTTAATTTTGAGATATAATGTAGATTCCCATGTAGTTGTAAGAGATAATATGGAGAGGGCCTACGGACTTTTTGCCCAAATTTCTTTAAAGGTTCCATCTTGCAAAGTTGGGATACAATTCAGTAATGACTCACTAACCCTTTGAGGTTTGTGTTATTGCCCTCATTTCTATTCATGATTAAACTGGGGTTAAGAGGAGCACACAGGCCTGCCCAGGTCACCCATGGTTAGTGTAGAGTCGGGTGAAACGTGGGCTTGGAATTTCCAGGCAGTACCAACATGATGCTCTGTGGCAGGGAGCAGCATTCACTTTGCTTGTTTATTCATTCATTCAACAAGCATTTATTGAGTAAACTCTGTGGGTCAGATGTTATCATATGTTTATCTGATTCTTCAGTACTATGGAGAATCCGATAATGTTTCCTTCTTTTTTTAATCTGAGAAAATTAGTTCTAAGAGGTTATAAACCCCCCAAAGGAAATATAGCTCATAAATGAGGGATAGTAAATTTGTACATTTCCTTCTTTTTATGCAGGTGGTAACCTAGGCATTTTACATTTGTAATGTTCCATAATCCAGATATATTCTTGTAAGGCAAGGAATTTTTTTTAATTGAAGTATACTCATGTTTACAACGTTGTGTCAATTGCAAGGTGTTTATTTTTTCTTGAATTTGGAATTCAAAAAATATTTTTTGAGGGGGGTAAATAGGTTAATTTATTTGTTTCATTTTTTTTAAAATGAGGTACTGAGGATTCAACACAGGACCTCATACATGCTAAGCATGTGTTCTATCACTGAACTGTACTCTCCTCCCCAAAGCAAGTTTTCTTATCAAGTATTCTGCAGCTTAGGAGTTCAAATAAATTGGAGTTGAAATCCTACTGTGTTTCTTTGCATTATATCCTGCTGAGGGGTGTGGAAGCAGTTCCTTTATTCATTCCTTTATTCAGCAGTTTTGAGCATTGACTTTGCATCAGGGCCTGGCTAGGTGCTTGGAAACAGAAAACAAGAAATGACCCTTTTCTGCAGAGGGCGGAAGCCTAGACCAAAAGCTGCGTAATGTGATCCGAGCTGCGGTAGCCATGTGCAGACGCTGAGGACAAACTGTACCCACGGCTTTGCTTTGGCTTCCCCTGCCTTCTGACTGGTACACACCAGGTCACCGCAACCCAGTGAGGCCCGCAGCCCGCAGCACAGTATGTACCTCGGTCTCCTCTTCCCTCTCGTCAGGGCCTGCAACATGAACATCCCTGACTACGTGCAGTGTGCTGAGGACCACCAGACTCTCCCCATGGTGGTCCAACCCGTGGGGATCATCTCAGAGGAGAATTTCTTTTGCATATATAAGCGAATCTCCTTGGTGAGGCAGATCATCCCTTGCGGCTCGCCGTGGGCACTCTGTATCCACTAGAGTCACCACTATGCGCCCGAGAATGGGTGGAGCGACTTCCAGACCCACCGCAAGGTCGTGGGCCTTGTCATCATTACCGACTTCCTCTTGGCCAAGACCTTCGAGAAGCTCCACGTGCAGAGGAGCTGTATGGCACCACGCTCTATGACTCTCGGCTCTTTGTCTTTGTGCTGCATGGGGAGGTGCCCGAGCAGCCGCGCACCGACGTGGCCTTCAATTTACGAGGACTGCAGGGTGGTGGAGAAGAGGATCGAGGACTTCACTGAGTCTCTCTTCATCATGCTCAAGTCCAAGTGGCTGGACTGTGCATCCGACAAGACTGGGGATAAGTTCTTCCTTCTCTACATCCTGTTTGAGAAGGAGGACTTTGTGGGATTGGACACAGAGAGCAGGAAATTCTACCTGGATGCCCGGACACCCTGGCTGTGTGAAGGGTTGCTTCCCTACATCCAGAAAGGGATCAGCAAGGAGGAGGGCTGTCTTGTAGCCAAGGCGTGAGGGAGGTGAAACCCGCCGGTTTTCAGACGTTTAAAAGTGAATTCGCCTTTGTTTCAGAGAGATTCTTTTAGGATTATTATGGACACTTACTCCCGCTTTTCAGCCAATTCCCCTGGTGTGACCCCTGGAGTTGCTGTCCAATAGAGTAGCCAAAGCCACTGATGCTAGGAGAGCTGGGGAGGAGGCTGCTCTGAGCTGAGATGTGCTGTAGGTCAAATGCACATCAGACGCTGAGACTTGTCTAGTAAAAAGAATGTAAACTATTTTGTTTCTTTCTTTATTGATTACATGTCAAAATGATAGTATTTTACATACTGTAGAATAAGTAAGATATGTTCTTAAAATCAGTTTCTAGGGTTTTTTTTGGGGGGGTTACATTTTTAAATGTGGCAACTGGGAAACTTTCTTTACATGGCTGTCATTTCATTCCTGTTGGACAGCATGTCCTGGGACAGTCTCATTCCTTTGCTTATAGATGTCATGCTGAATCCTGAGACGCAGAATGAGGTGCTGGTTGAGCTGGGAGTGGAGCCAGTATCTCCTGCCTCCCAGGTCCAGCACCTGCACGGCTCAGGCCCTCTCTCCCTGCCTGACAACCACCATGCCAATTTAGGACAACAGAAACACTGCCAGGGGCTTCCAAATGAGCTCCTTACGCAGGGAAAGGCGTGTCACGGAGCATGGGGCACAGCAGGGAAAGATTCGTCCTCACTTTGTCCCTGTGATTAGGTCAACGGACCCACTTTGCCTTGGAAGTGCAGACGAGCTCTTCTGGGCTGCCTAACCCCCACATTCTGCTCTGTTTCCCTGTGTATCTATCGAGATGTCCCTTGGGCAGAAGAAGGTGAGATGCCTTTGCCGAGAGGTGGTCCCCCTTTGCTGGGGAGAGTGTGGAAATCTGTGCCCCCCCGACCTACGGCCTCGGGCCTTGAGTCTGGAGAGGGCTCATGGCGGTCCCACAGGTGACGGTCGGAGGGCCTGGCACGTGCTGCCGGGCCTGATGTGGAGGAGGTTTTCTGCGATTCTCTGTGAGTCTAAAATCAGATTCTACTTTCTGGTTGTTGGTAAGTTAGAGGAGAAGATGCCAGAGAATTGATAAAAAGAAAGTCCAGACCAGTCCTGTGAGTGACAGGCACAGGGGACCCGAGTCCCACCTGCTTGTGGTGCCTGGCGGGCTCTGGATGAATTTTCACTTCCTCCCCGGACATACCTCTATATCTTAAGGAAGGGGCGAGGCATGTCGTGGCCATGACCAGGACTTGTCCTCACAGGGCCCCGTGATCTACACTGCTTTCTCCCCTTCTGCTTCTTGTAGATGAGCTGGCAGATGTATTGGCCTGGGCAAAGCTGAGGACACAGATGCCAGCACCGTGCCACTCCCAGGCTGGCTCCATTCCCGTCACCTGTCACCACCTGCTGAGTCCCCAGGCGTCAGTCAATGTCGGTACATCGGTGCAACGTAAGCAGGGACCAACATCTCCCCCTGGACAAAATGGTGGGTTAGCAGTGGAAGCCTGGAGCCCTGCCCCAGCCCCCGGACCAGTGCCTCTTCTTTTGTCACAGGAGGCACTGGTGACATGTTTGCTCAGCAACTGCTTGGCTCTGAGTCTGCAGACCCACCAGAGAATGCCAGCTTGTTTTTGCCTTTTGAAGTCTGTCCTTGGTATTTGGCGGAGTAGCTGGTTGTGTGCTTAGCCCATAGTGGTTGACACTGTCACCATTGTTTACCCAGAACCTTGTGTACCAGGCATGGCTCCCGGCATCAAAATACAGCAGTGCATTAAACCTCCCTCCTGGTGGGCCTGTATGTTTTGGTACCGTAAGGGCTCAGCCAGCATCTGAACGTCAGTGAGATAACGCGGCCTGTGAGCTCGGGTCAAGTAAGTTCTCCTCCAGTCACTTTTACTCCATTGTTGCTTTTACTATTACACAGTCATTACTTTTTTAAACAATGCTTTGGTGCAGGAACAGAGCCTAATTCTCTCCTGTTACTCTTGCTGGGAGTGAGTAAAATTGTCCAGCTTGAAATGCGACCACATTTTGTAGCTCAAAAGTTGTTTACACGCATCTAGGTGAAGTTTAGGTTTGGGGCGCTGACCACGTTGGGGTCCCCCGGCAGCGCCGCTCGCTTCAGGCCCCTGCCTTCCCTGGAACAATAGGTGAGGGTGGGTCTCACCGTCCCCTCGTCCCTGTCCTCACCTAACTCACGTAAATTCTTGTAATTGCTCTCATTTTTGTTCTCATGTGTTTCTAATTTTCGCTGTTCCTCTTTTCCTTTTTCTATTTACCTTTCTATCTTGTACCGCCCTGTGAGCATGTTGTTGCGTCTGAAAAGTGGACTGTGCACACCCTGCATTGGAAATAGCGAGATTGTCCTCCGTGCTGTCCCCATAGCTTTAAAAAGCAAAAACTTAATAGTTGCCTTGATCCATATATTATCCTAGTCATTTTTTTATTTTCTAGATTTTTGGAATTTTTGCTTTGTTAGCACATCACCCACTGGTGTTTGATACCTGTTAAAATCCTTGCTTTGAGGAACCAGTTTGGTCCTCCTTATGTTTGGTGACAAATGCACACTTATTAAATTTGTTTGATTGTTTTGAAGAAGTGAGATGTGAATTGATTTAGGCGGCTGCTGAGGGATTTTTTTCAAGGAGTATTTAAACTTGGAATGTCAAAATCTGCAGCATCTTCCTTGATTCTGGCTTTTAGACAAACGTGCTTGGCACGCGGTTCAGGGCTGTCGCTGTGTGACGTGCGTGACGGAGCTTCCTGGCCGGCGGTCACTGGTGAGAAAGTGGCAGTCTCGGGGGTGAGCAGCTGCAGGGGATGCTGTTGGAAGAAGCAGTCACCGGTTTTTTGTTTTTTGTTTTTTCATTCACTTTCCCGGTGCCATTTACTTAACTTTGCCTTCATAGAGAGGCAGGAGCGGGTCTAAACTCCATGCCACTCTTATTTTCCCTTTACGAGGCTGGTTTTTCTGAGTATCAGAACAACATGGCCTTCTCCTAAGTAGCTGGCTCACTTGGATCTGGTGGACACAGGGACCGCTAAAGGGGACTGTAGCTTCCTCTCTGCTCCAGCCAGTGGGCATTCAGAGCCGGGTCTGTGGTTTGCTCCAGCAGCCATGCAGTCCTCCCTGCACCAGCCTTTACTATTAACCCATGATGGCAGTAAATAGCTGACTCCGTGTCTGTTGCAGCTGACGTTCTCCACTGACGGCCGTGTCGTTAGTTTGCGGTAGTGAGTCTCCAACACCCTATTCAGCTGTGAAGTGACCTTGCAATCTCACCCAAACCCTGGTTCATCTCACCCGGGGGAAGGGTTTGGCCACCACCGTCATGCTGGCCATGAGACCTTGTTTCTCCTTTCATGCCCTGGTCCACTTGTGGACACTTCATCCTTCACTGACTTGGTCTCGCTTGAGACAGGCCAGACGTTCTGAAAGAGCCCATCACATTCTGGGGGGGAACAGATCACAAGAATCGCAAGTAGGAGTCTAGGCTCTCTGGGTTGGCAAATGCAGGCTGGGATCTGTGAAGGCTGGGCTGTGCCCTGAACACAGGCCTTTCCCGTGGCTCCCGAGAGCCCAGGGGTCGGAGTGAGAACAGCCTTGCCTGGGTTCCCCCATCCTCATCTGCTCACTGGCAGGTGTGTCTCCTAACTAGGAACTCCCCCAAACTTCGGGACCTTCAAAGTTCAGACCACAAGAGAACCTTGAGTCCCTTCTCCTGGGCCTCCTTTGTGAGAATCCAGTGCCTTCTGAGATGACCAGAGGCAGGAGATGCCTCCCCCTCCAGGGAGCTCTCTTCGGAGGACTGTGATGCACTGCACCTTGCTGTCAGCTTGTGGGGTTTCATCCGTGGTCCTTGCAGAACCAGACTTGAGACTGGCTAAGCAATAGAAATGACAAGACTGATTCCAGAGCAGGGCCGGGGGGAGGAACAGGGGAAATTGAATGTGACCTCAAAAACCTAGGTGGGTTCTGGGTCTGTTACTAAAATCTGGAGCCTGGGAGGTACCTGCCAGGAATCGAACTCTAGAGTAAATGGTGGACATGAGGCATTTTTAAGATTCCATTTGTCATCCAAGTTAGGACTTCAAAGAGGCTCTCGGGTCTATGGCCCCTGGGCTCAGGTGAAGGAGCCGGACTAGAGATACACGTTGGGAGTCGTCACTCTTAGCTGGTGTTCACAGCCGTGCAGGTGGATGAGCTCATCTCGAGAGGTGCAGACTGAGGCTGAGGCGAGTCAGGGCTGTGCCTGTGTTGGAGGAAAGCCCAGACCATGCAGCTTTGGCGTGTCACACATTGGCGTTTGGGATTTTCAGAGCAATGGCATTTATCCTTAAGGGTTCTGGGGGTGGGCAGGGCCACCCAGGAAGAAATCTGAATGGAAGGTTGTGGCCACGCGTGCGCGTCTGGGGATGATGCAGAGGCTGCATGTTCCAGGAGGGGAACCTCCTCGGAAGATGGAGTCGGAGTGAGGAGTGTTGAGAAGGTAGTCACACTCACCTGTGAGGGAGGGACAGAGGCCTAGGGAGTCTCCACCCTAGCGGACTCTCTTTCCCACGAACAAAAGGCCAGCAGTCAGAAGATTTGAGGTGAGAAGGAGCCAAAGTGGAGAATGGTGGTTGGACAGTACTGGAATAGTCTCCCTGCAAAATAGAGTTTAAAAAACCCAGACTCTTAAGAACATTGATAGTGACGTTGGAGGATATAGTTCTTTTTCTGGCCTCCTAAGGGTAAGACATGTATCCGGGGATACACAGAAGAATCGGGCATTCTGGTCCGGGGCTTGACCCTTACCAGTGGGAACAGGGCAAGTTTAAAGGGGGAGAAGGGCAGCAGAGGGAAACTAGCCAGGTCTCGTGTCAGGTAGCAGTCGGCCTCACTACTTGCGTGTTGCATTCACATCCGTGCCTCCCAGGTGGGCGGTGGCAGCCCACTTTTGCAGATTGGGAAGCCTTCTCAGAGGGGTTAAGGAATTGGTCCATTTCGCGACTAGTAAATGCTGTAGCAGGATTCAAGCAGGGCCTTGTCAGACTTCAAGGGCATGTTCTATCTACTAATTCCTGTACCTCCCTGTTGTACCTGGATTGGTGAATTGGGTCAGTATTGGAGCCTTTCACAAAAAGTACGATTTAAGTGCCTCAGGACTCTTTCCCAAAGCTCAGTGTTCTTTAATGGTTCAGAAGCACCGCAGTGCTTTTCGCCCCACAGAGGTAAGGTCTTACTCTTTTGACGATGACGTGGTTGCAAATGACGTACAGGTGCAAAACCAGACTTAGCAGCTTCTGAAGGGAAACTCTCCAGTTCTTCCTTGATAGGCTTTCTTCCACGGGATGTAACCTGCTGCAGCGTAGGTCTGAGCTTTCTGTATGGAGTGAGGGTTTGATATCCAAAGTTAGCAAATAAGGGTCAGATGGAGAAAATCGACGTTAACAATTTATTTTGGGGTTTCATTAGACAAGATGCACTATCGCTTAATGGCCCATATAACGTATGTAATTGAGTACAGAACATTGCATTCCTAACTTTCTAATGAGAGCTGTCTTGCATCGTAAGGTTGTCTGCTTTGGAACTTCAGCTCAGCCAGTAGGGCACCTGTCAGTGTGTTGGTGTGATTGCATTTACACAGTGCATGTAATCTGGGCTTCCTCTGCCCCAAACACTCCAGTGCAGAATCATAGGCTGTAGCCATCACTTAGTTATACAAATACTTCTACAACTATATGATACAAAAAAAAAAAAAAAAAACAAAGAGAGAGAGAGAGAGAGATTGCCTTTATCAAATTTCCTTTGATTTTAACTGCAAACTGTTGTTGAGCAGCTCTGGTTTCCTTTGGATATGAATATGTACATTTCTTTGCATGTAACTTGGATTTTAGACTAGAACACCAACCTCTTGCTTTCCATGAGCCACAAAAATCATAGCCAAATGACATACGTATTAAACATTTTATTCTTTTCTTCTGAGACAGAATTCTTGAATCTGGGACTTGGGCTGTGATTTTGCTTTTTGCTCTTCCCACCCCTCTTATCGTCTCACTCCTTTTTCCCACGTGGCCTCCAAGAGGTCATGGTCTCAGAGGAGCAGGTGGACAAACACCAGTTGGTCGCCAAGCAGTCCTGCTGTAGAGGGAGCCCAGCCAAGAGCTAAAGGACATCATCAGAGAGGGCTTCCTTGAAGAAATGTGCTCTACATTCAGTTATGAGGACAGAGTAAGAGTCAGCCAGGAGAAGGAATCAAGAGGGTGACTCAGGTTGCAGGAGCAGCCCGGGTAGAGGCCTGGAGGCTTGTGGGGTGGGGACTCGGGGAGAGTGCACTGTGTGGTCCAGGGTGGAGGGTGCCCCTGCTTGGGAGGACACTGGAGTGGGCCTAGGGATGGAGGGCTTAGGAGGAGCTTGGTTTTTTACTAGAACTGACACAGAAGAGGCAGTGAAGTGTGTCAGCAGAAAGTGACCCTCAGGAGAGGTACTCCTGGTTTTGCTTCTGATGTTCTACAGAAAGAAGGGGTCGGGGTGGGCGAGAGCAGCTCTGCCCGTCCTTTGAGACCCACCCCTTCATTCATTTATTCATAACACATGCAATTCTGAGTGTCCAGGGGAGAGAGTGTGGACTCACAGTAGTAAGCAAAATGTATTGCTTCTTGAGAGTTTAGCATTGTCAGAAGTTGTCTTAGCGTAGAATGTTCTAGGAACACAGCAGGGGCACCTAACCCAAAGTGTAGAGTTTCGAGGGAAGGAAGTCGCCCTTGACAAACTGTCAAAATGGGCTTGGAGGCAAGTGGGAAGTAGCAGCAGGTCAGGGGGCGCCTGAGGTCACTGGGGACCTGGGTACTGAGGTGAGGCTGGGCGAGCAGCGTCGGGGGTGGGGTTAGAACTCTACCAGGGAGCCTCTGAAGGGTTTGAAGTGGGGGTGATGTAATCAAATTTGTGCTTTGGGAAGGCTGTCCTGGCTCCGTGTGTGTGTGTGTGTGTGTGTGTGTGTGTGTGTGTGTGTGTGTGTGTGTGTGAGTGAGTGAAGCAGGGAAGAGGGGGAGAGTGCCACCAACTGGGAGGGTCATTAGAAGACCATTGACAGGCTGGGGGGCCACCAGTGGGAGAGGGGCGTCGGGGCTGCTTGGGGATGGCAGGGGCAGTGTGAATGCCGGATTTCCTCATGGGGAGAGCTTATTAACGGGGACCCCCTAGCGGCACCTTGTGGCTGGAAGAAAAAGGATGCAACCAGGTGGACTTTTCTCTTCTTCCCTGCATTGTGTGATGATCTTAGCTCAGCCAACATCTGGAAGAGAAGAGCTAAGTTTCAGGGTAGCACAGGACATTGTTGAGCTCGTTCGAGTGAGATCTGATAGGATTTAGTCTTGTGTTGAGATCTGCATGTTCACTTAGCTAGAAACGTCCCGTCTTTTGGATTTCCATAGGGGTATTTATTCTTGATAAAGATTGCTTTCTTGGTGAGAGGAAATTTAATACAGCTGCTGTGTTTCTCAAAAAAAATCTTATCTTTTAAGAAATTTAATATTCAAAAGAATAGCAAAATTTAAAAATGATAAAGTAAGGCTTTGGTGTAGTTTCTTTGGTTTCTGAGTTAATGTAGAGTTAGAGCCTTTGCATTACTTAAATAGCACATTCCTGTCAGTATTTAAAGTGCTGTTAGTGAGCGCCCCAGGACCCACTTCTCAAAGCATCATTAAATCTTGCTCTGAAATAGTGAAGTCATAAAGGTCTTGTTGGCAGAAGCCAAATAGTTGGTTTATAATTTGCAGCATAGCACCCTTTATAAAATAATAATAGGTTCAAAATTAAGAAAGTGGAAAATAATTGATTTTTTTAAAGCTGAAACATAATCTTTCTTGTGTTAATGTTGCAACTGGAAATTTCGAAAAGAAAAATCCTACTGTAATATCATCTACGTGGAATACATATATGTCTATCACGTTTGCAATGTAACTGCGCAGTGGTTTTTGAAGTCAGGACCATTCCAGCTGAGTTACTGGCAGTGATGGTTGCTGGTTTTGAATGGAAGACCCTAAATTTGCTTTCTTAGCTTTATTCTTTTCTTTTCTGTTCTCTCTCTCTCTCTTTTTTTTTTTTTTTTTTTTTTTTTTGTAGTGAGAGGGCTCAGTAGTGCTTTGCCAGCATGATTTTGGGGCAATTTGGGGGCAGATATCGTGCACAAGCAGTGAGATATTTCCATGCATTTTACTTTCCGGACATCACCATGGAACATGTGGGGGTTTGTGCCTGCAGGCCGGGATGCTGCAGGACTCCCTGGTCCATCACCTTTATGTCTTGGAGCTGCTCCAGTCAGTGAATGACTTTCTGTGGCTTGGAGGTAAGGTGATCTGATGCAGATGATCAGATGTGTAACTAAGTACTGTTACTTGAAATAGAAAACCTATCAAAAATGGCTCTAAAATACAGGATGAGGGAGGAGAATTGGCTGAGCTGCTTGCATGGGGAATATTCTCAGGTTACTCCCTCATTGTGTCTCCTGTCACTCCCCCCCCAGTCACTCCCCCCCCAGCCCCAGTCATCGTGAAGCAAGCATGAACTTTCTCAGAAACGCGCTGAATTTCTTTGTGCCTCTGTTTCTTGGCTTTTTTTTTTTTTTGAAAGCACATCTTGCCCTTTGCTTAAATGCCATCCCTGCCTAGTCACCTCTTACACTCATTCGTCTGGAGCTCGTCCATACATAGCTGCTGAATGGATGAACAGAATGTAGTATCTCCATGTTGTGGAACATTATTCAGACGTAAAAGTGAATAAAAAAGAAAAAATAAATATAGGGGAATATGAAAAAGGCCACCTGCTCTGGGAAGTCCACACTGACTGCTCAACCCGCACTTTTCCCTTTGAAACCCAATCACTTATGCTCCTCTCTACTCTTTTTGATAGTACTTACCACCTTCTAATAAACTTTAATACTTTCAAAAAAAAAAAAAAGAGAGATGCTGATACCACTTCAACCTGGACGAGCCTTGATAACAGCACGTTAAGTGAAAGGAACCAGACACAAACGGCCACATATTGTTGAATTCAGTGATCTGAAATGCCCAGAATAGGCACATGCAGAGGCAGAGGGCAGGTGATGGTTGCAAGGGGTTGGGTGGAGGGGGGTTGGGGAGTGATTGCTAGTGGCAGGGGTGTTCTTCTAGGATGATGAAGTGTTCTGGAAATAGATGGTGGTGAGGGCTGCACAACCGTGAGTGTGCAGAAGACTGCTGAGCGCTGTCTCTGGGAGTGCCTGTGGTTGGGGGCGGCTTTATTTTGTTCTCATCCGTGAAGAGTCATCTTGTGCTGAGGCCATTCTACTCCTATGAGTGGTGAGGGTCAGAGACTTTGCAGAGTCATGTGTTATTTTCCCACATGCTGAGTGTAGGCAAAAAAGGTTTAAGCCTGAGAAAGTGCTCCATCTGCAGAAACGTCTTTTAGTTTTGCATGGTGTAAAATTTTTGAGAGCTTTTTAATCGTTGAGGACAGCCTGTGGGTGGGAAACAGCCTGTGAATCCTGGGTGAGTCCCGGAAGAGCTGCGCTTCCCTCCCTGACACGGGTGGGGATTTCACCCCCGTTCAGGCAGTGAAGGGCCCAGACCCGAGAGCGGAGTTGACAGTCGTGAATATTTACATGTATCCGCTGCTTCATCTTGGATATTAATTTCAAGCTGAGTCAGTATGTGGCGGCAGCCTCATCCTACATCAGGAATCTATAGTATCTGCTCTTTGAGGTGAAGACCTGACAGACTTGATTATTTAACAGTCTCCCTTGAATTGATATGTCAGATTCCTTTGTCAATAATAGAACAGCAGAATTATAGACGTCCTTTATTGCCGATGTGACCTGGAGCAGGTTTAGTCTCTGTGCCTCAGTGGCCTTATCTTCGGTTGGGGAAGATGATAACAGTGCTTCCCTCAGAGGGTCTGGTGAGGGGGGAGTGAGAAGCACAAAGTGAGGACTTACAAATGATGCTCATGAATGACCGAATTTAGTGCTCCCAGCCTGGTGAGGCCTCAGGGGCAGAGATGGCAGAACAGACCATTCGTAGCCGGAGCTCGATCCGTGTTGGCAGCTGTTATGATCAGGATCACCCCTGTGGGTTATCAGGCAGTTTTAAGACTTGGTAATATGAATTCATGAATAATGTTAAAAGATTAGACAACTCAGATCCGGTTTACATAGTTCTCAAGATTTCCTGTGAGAAATGGATATTTTTTTCCCCATCTTAAATCTGAGTTGATTCTCTAAAAAAATTCTGCATTCCTCCACCTTTTTGAGTTAATTCTCCATTTCTTAAAAAAAAAGTTTTTAAATGGAGTTACTGGTGTCTGAACTGAGGGCCGCATGCATGCTGAGCACATACTCTCTCAAGTGAGGTATAATCTCCCCCCTGATTTTTTTTAAACTTTACTTTCTTTGTATGCAGAGGTTAGTGACCTCTAATTCTTTTTCTGGAGACTTGTCCATGAACCTGTAAATCTATAATTAGTGGACAAAATTTGATTTATTAAAAAAATCAATGGAACATTCTGCAATCCATTCAAAAGGAAATGCTCATTGACATAAAATGTTTCTCCTTTATGGTGATTTCTAATTTTTGGTCTGCCTTAACTTATTAAAAGTAATCCTCATCATCATAATGACCAAGCTTGCTCTGAGTGGACACTTACCTAAGGCTAAAATGCTTTCCTCATGTTTTAATTCATAGCAGGTGTTTAAGGGTAGGTATCAGTGTCTCCTTTTCTGCAGCTGAGGGGTTGAGAGACGGGGCAGCTTGTCCCAAATCTCACGCAGCTGGCGTTGGCAGGCTCAGGGCTGGAACCCAGGCTGCACAGGATGCATTCTCAATGGCTCCTCTGATCAGCCCCAAGTTGAGTGGTTTCCCGAACTCCTGTGAATCCATAAATGACCGATTTTAGCGATCTCAGCTTCATGAAGCCTTCAAAGGAGAGACACCAGTGAGAATGTTAGACAGAGTGGCATAAATTAAAATTGTACATTTTCACAAATGTTGCTTTCTCAGGCAATGAGTTAAAAACTTTATATTTTTTTTTATTTTAGTGCTCTTTAAACACTAAAATCAAAACATTAAAAATGATTATACTGCAAAATTGGAGTGGACTTTGAAAGTCCAACCATTTCTAATGATGTTGCTTGTTTTTCTCTAGTGGTGCTTATTGACAGAAAAATTTACAAAGACTGAATTGTTTCTATGTAGTCTTAGTATGGAGGAAAGTTTTGTCAGTGAATATTGTAAGTAAAATCTTTACTCTTTTCTTTCCTGATGATGAATATGTAAGTTGTTTTCATGGCTTAAGTACATTTCCTCATTTGTGAAATTTGAGTGATGCCCTTTACCTTGTTTGACTGTGAGATGTGGACGCCTTGTATATGAAGCACCCAAGAGCTGCTTAGTAAAAATATGCTGTCACAAGGACAGATAGTTTAGAAGGATCAACTCTGAATACTAAAGAGGGTGGCTTGTTTCTGATGCATATTCAATATGCATATTTATGAATATATGAATATGGCTTAAAGTAACAAGGATTCAGGGTTTTGTGTGTGTGTGTGCAGTATGAAGTTTTAATGAAATCTTTATCATTCTAGTGAGACAGGGACTAGTTAAATCACCTTAAGCAGACGGCCTTGAATATTATTTACACAGAATGTGTGTTGTTACAACTCAGAATTCATGTTGCCTTGTAACCATCCACTCAGACATTTAAATTCGTAGGAATCTGACCAGAATCATTAAGTTTAGAAAAATCTACATTGATCATTTTCAGGGAATAAGCTTCTCTCTTTTGTGATTAAAGAAAATTTTGATTTATTTTTCTGCACACTTAATAGGTTTTTAAATATCAAAACATTGATTTGACTTGTCACTTTTATTAATAGAATAAATCTCATGCTGTTTTAATGTGCAAATAAATGTTTTTGAATTTCAATACACTTGTATGCTTTCCTGGCTCTTTGAGAAGTATTTTGCAAGATACCTAGATTAATTACTGTTGGAAAAATACAGACGTGACTTTTATGAATATAGGCCTAGTACAGATCTGTTGGTTTTTGCTACAGTGCAAGACATGAGGCCTAGGAGAGATTTGCTGCTGATTGCCAGGAGGACAGATCCCAGATCTCAGTCTCCCCTCCTGTAAAATGAAGTGGCTGGACTGGATTCTTTCCTCTACTAAGAAGTTTCCATGAGCCTGTGTCTTTTGTTTATATTCAGGAGTATTAGCAATGTCAGATTAAATACTGAATACACCTCCCTTCCCCGAAGCAAAGTGCAGTATGTGCTACATAAGATATAATTATCTGATTCTTCTTTCTGATCCAACAGGCAATTTTTGTGTTGCATCTTTCCCAGCAACCTGGAAGGTGTATTTAGCCATAGGTGGTGCTGTTGCACCTTCTAACAGTCTTAATATTCCTTTTGCAAAAGAAGGTTTAACAAATGTTATTTTGTATTGATTCCGTTGCTTAGTGCTTCAGAATAGCACAATGTCCATTATGTCTGTCTACCTGGAAAAATTATTCTGCTTATGTCTTAGACTTATTCTGTCATCTCGCTGTGAACTTTTCAGACTTGCTGTGCAAACAATGGCAAAATCGGTCTTTTATTCCAGTGTTAGCAACCAGTGAGCCGGAATTTTATAAAGCAGCTAAGAGCGGCCTCTGGAGCACCTTAAAGCTGGAAAGTGTACTGAGTTCCCTGAGTATTGACCCAGCAGCTGTGTATCATTTGTTGGGAGGTGATTTTGTACATATAAGAAGGGGTGTAGTTTTTTGTCTTGGGTTTGCGTGCACGTGCTGCCACTGAGCCACGTGAGCCTGAGTTAGTTTGCTCTGAGTTTTTCCCTCGTCTGTGAGATGGGGACGCTCGTATCTGCTTTGCAGAATTGTGAGAATTAGAAATTATATAAAGTGTTTAGCACAGTGGGAATGTCAAAGGGCTCATAAAGTTTAGCTCCTGTTTTGTATGAAGCCATCATTTTACAGTCTTTGGCAGTTACTAAGAAACAGGAAAATAAGAAAAGCTGGTTTTATGCTGAAAGATATTTGAGGAGGTTCCATAGTTCCTATACCCATAATTTAGCATCAGCAGGGTCAGGACAGTTACACAGTCGCCCTGAACCAATGTTAAGCCACAGAATTTTTTGTTACTTCATATATATTGGGGCTTAATGGGACCCAATACATATACACATGTTTTCTCCAGCAGCCAACTGAGAGATGACACAGAAGAACAGGCAGGCGATAAATGGCTCCTGTATTACTGATGAAGCCACGTTCTCCATGAACTTCAGGGCTGTGGGAAAATGCGTGTCATGATACTGTGCCCCAGAACTAGAGACTCATGCAGTCCCAGTTAGCTCTGGGCCACAGTGAGCCTTCCCTTAAGAGGATCTGCCCCATCATGCACAGGGCTGCCTGCCATGGAGCTGAGCATCCCGGGTGCTTCCCAATGGTGGCCAACACTGGAGGGAAAGGAAAGGTTTCATATGCCCTTCTTGTAGATCCGGACTCACACCTCAATCTGTTAGTGTGAGGAGGGCTAGCCGTTGTCCAGGGGTCAGGGGTGTGAAGGGAAAAACACTCTCCATGGACCAGATTGTGGAGGAGGCATCCCTTCCCTCAGTTTAAACAGGTGGTGGGATGCAACAGAAGGGTGCTCCCCAAGAGTTTATAAGAGGGGAAATAAGGATTTCCTTTGGGACTCAGACTAGCCATGAAACACAGAAGATGATTAGAAGGGAGATTTGTAAATCACTTTCTTATTAAATTCACATTTGTTGAGCACCAAAAATGTGCTACATTCTTTTCTGAGCGTTTTACAGAAATGAATCCTTCAATCTTCACAACAAGTGAATAAGGAAAGTTTGATAGTTATCCCAGGTTTACAATGTGGAAATTGAGGCACGGATAGAGTAAGTAAGTTGGCCAAAGTCACA
The DNA here is from genome assembly GCF_048773025.1 of Camelus bactrianus. Taxonomy (NCBI): domain Eukaryota; kingdom Metazoa; phylum Chordata; class Mammalia; order Artiodactyla; family Camelidae; genus Camelus; species Camelus bactrianus. Next base: position 101,638,321 of record NC_133544.1, read on the forward strand.
GAGCTACTAAGTGACAGAGCTGGTATTTAAACCCTGGCTGTCTGGTTTCCAGGCTCCCAGGGATGGGCTTTGGGTGTTTAGAGGTATCTGCATCCCTGGATATCTTTACCTCTGTGCATCACTTAGCCCAGAAAGGACAGGGAAAGGAGAGTTACACAGGTGCTCACAGTCGTGTCTCAGCCACAGTCCACGGACAGTGCACTGTGATTGGCGTTAAATGTCTTCTGGGCAGCAGATCTTTTCGTATAACAGAAATTTAGTCCATTCAGTTAATCTAGAAACCCTTCCTGCTCTGCTTCTGTCCACTCTTGTCATATGACTGCCTGCCTGTGATTGGGCTGTTGAGGAGAATCTGTACTCATGGTTGAACTCTGATATTTCACTCTGGTTTGTAGTTTCACATCTCCTGTTACATTAATAAATTAAATTTCTGGTTTTCTTGCATCAGTCTCTCATGAGTTTGGTTAATGTGAAACCAGTCCATGGGAGCCCAGGGGTGTTGACGGTATAATTTCTGAGCACGTTGTGGCACTTCTACCTGTGCGGACCTGCGTGGAAGATTTCTGCACAGCAATGACCCAGGCACTCATCTATAAACGCTGGGCGTGCTTGCTGTTAGATAGTACATTATTCCCAAAACAGGGACCTGGCTGATCTGGTGGTCTGCTTTGTAATGAAGATATCTAAAGAATTTATCTTGTTCCCCTCTCCCCATGTCTCCCCTAAAGGTAAACTAAGCCTTTTTACTCATTGCGGATTCTACAATCTCTGCCTCATCCCATCTTTCACGAAGTTCCTCCTTACTAACACACAACTGTTAAAGACTATTTCCTTTGATTATACACAATAAATATGGGAGCATTTGAGAGGTTCTTGGAGTTGGCTCCCTAATCCCTCTCGCTTTCTTTCCTTTTTCCACAGTCTTGAGTAATTCATTCCATGTTGGTAAGACTTCTGCCAGCCAGAACCCACAGTTCCAGGTGAGAAGGATGCAGACTTTATCTCTCCTACCCGAGGGAGAGAGAGAAGAGAATTGAGGTCTGCTCCCCCGTGGTCCGTTTCTGCCCCAGGGCCACTCATGTTCACCTGCAGACTTCTGGCCTCTGCTCACAAGGCCTCTGTCCCAGGACTGACTGCAGCCTTTTCTTCCCTTGTCTATATTTCCTGTGCCTTTCAGAAGTTGGTCTCTTCTCTGCAATTCAACCCTGGCAGATGTGATGGTGGTCAGCGAGCTGGTGGGCAGTCATTTGGTGACTCCCAGGAGCCATGATGATTCTCCTGAGTCTCTCATTCGGGGTTACAAAACTGTCGAGCACCGGAGGAAGCCCATTCACGTGAGGTCAACACAACATCACATCACTTTCATTTTGTTTTTGAATTTTCAGTGGAGAAAGTATTAGTAGGAAACTGTTCCAGATTTTCGGCCGCCTGCTTTCCTCACCATTATTTCCTTGTTGGCTCTGGCGCTTGTTTAAAGAACCAGGTTTCTTCTCTGGTCATTTGTAGCAGCTGGGCTTGCCGAATCCTTGATCTGCATTTGAAGCAGAATGCTTCTTCGTGATGTCAAACTGATTTTCCTTGTCATGTCTTAATAATTTGTGTACACTCATCAATTGTTTCAAGTGAAATGCTCTTTTCCAATTTCGGTTAACTCACATTTGCTGAACTCCTGCTTTCATGCTGAGGGCAGTTTCTTCTTCCTGTAATAAAATTTAGCAATTTGCATTTACTATGGGAAGGTAACTGGTTGGAGGTGCTTTTTTTCTTACCAGTTTTAATAACAATTCACCCATTAGAATGTACGGTGGTTTTTACTCTATGCCCAGAATTGTTCATCCCAGTCAATCTTAGAAAATTTTCATCCCCCCAACAGGAAGCCCCTTACGCATATGCAGACATTCCCATCTTCCCCATCCTCCCACAGCCTCAGAAAGCCACTTTTCTCTCTCTGTGGATTTGCCTGTGCTGGAAATTTCATGTAAATCGAGTTACTTCATGTAAGTGGAAGCATCTATTGTGACTGACTTCTTTCACACTGAGTAACGTTTTCAATATTTGTCCAAGTTGTGGCCTGGGTCAGTACTCTATGCCTTGCTATTGCTGAATAATATTCCACTGTATGGCTGGGCCCCTCTGTTTACCCATTCATCACGTGATAGACATTTGTGTTGTTTCTGCTTTTTGGCTGTGATGAGTAATGGCGCCGTGAATATTCCTGTAGGAGTTTTTATATGAACATTTGTTTTCAGTTCTCTTACGTGTGTGCTCAGGAAGCAAAATTGCCTGGTCATTCAGAAACCAAATGTTCAACTCTCTAAGGACCTGCCAGGCGTTTTTCCAAAGTGGCCAGTCTGTGTTACATCCTCACCAGCAACGGCTGCGACCTCTGCATCTTCTGTGTCCTCATTAGTGCTTGTTACTATTTTTTTGATTATAACCTATTGTAGTGAGTGTGAAGCGGTTTCTCCTAGTGGTTTTGACTTGATTTCCCTTACAGCTAATGATATTGAACATCGTTTCTTTGTGCTTGTTGGCCATTTGTATATTTTCCTTGAAAAATACTTTTCAGATAATCTATTCATTTTTTAATTGAGTTGCCTTTTTATTGTTGAGTTGTAGGAGGTCCTTTTTTTTTTTATATAGATACAAATTCCTTATCAGATAAATGATTTGAAAAAATTGTCTCCTGTGTGTTGTTTTTTCACTTTCTGTATGGTGTCATTTGAAGCAAAGTTTTTAATTTTGATGAACTCCAATTTATCTCTGTTTTCTTTTTTCCTTGTGCTTTTGTGGTAATATTTAATATCTGAGGTATTTTATTTAACCTTTTATATATAAAATAACTTAATTATTAGGACCGTTCTAGGAGACGGGTGCTGTTGTTGTCCCCAGTCTATGGATAGGAGACTGAGATTCAGAAAATTTCACTGACTTATCAGTGTCAAAGCTACACAGTGCTGTTGGAATTCAGACCCTCATGTTTGTCCCAAGTATCTGTGATCCTCACCACCATGCTCCACTCCTTCCTGGAACCGTTAATGAAAAAGTCTTTACTTTTTTGATTTCTTGTTAGTTTTTTTTTTTCTCATTGGGGCTTCATCTCCTCATTTCCTTAAAGAGATCAGTGTAGGTTTATTTTAGGTCTCTTGTAGGCAGAAGCATTGCTAACAGTTAACTTCTTTATTACTCACTCCCCAGTGATGGCTTTTGCTAATTGACCTAATCAAGTCATGCTTAAGTCTTTCCTTCTCATGACACTAACAACAGAGTCATGACTTACTGAATGCTCAAAGCAGAAAGTACTTGATTGATTTTATTTTGCTAACCAATCAAACCAATCAAATAAATACCCGGTGTTGAAACATACGGTAAGCCCTCCAGAATAGGGTCACTGTCTTCCTTGTGTTTCATTTGTTTGGTCACAGTGTCTGGATAGTGCCTTGCTGTCCAGCAGTTTTGTTAGGATACGGTGCTTGTGAATCATTCTAAGGACAGAATTTTGACAACAGACTGTGTTGTTCATTTCACGGGGGAAAGTTAATATAGAAATACTGCTCAGATCTATTTTAAAATTAAGTTTGGAAATTTGAGAAGAGTTCAAGAAACCATACAAAGATCTTTTTCACTAATTTTAGATCTATCTTAGACAAATTATGGTTACATAGCAGAGTAACTAATCAAGTAGATTTGACAAGAGGAGTGTATAATTGATTATTTGTTTTAGTTGAAATATTCTACCTGGGATAAAATATTCAGTGCCCATAAATGAACAAATATGTTTGTATTTCTATGCAACATGGGAGTAGACTTCATATGTTTCTATATAATATATATGACTGTGTGTTTTATTCTGTCTGTCAGTGTTTTTATAGTTTTTCAGCAATGTTGTAACTTTGGAATTCTTCTAAGAAAATCACCTCAGATTCTAGTGCAGTTTGTACTGTGTATGGTGTCTTATGCATGGGATTCCACTGTCCCTTTAGTGAGGAATTTCCTCTTCTCTTGTGTTAGTATCAGAGTTAAAGGAACTGTGATTTCTAGGCCTTTGCTTTCCATGTGTTTGCACTTGGGTGTCAATCACAATTTTCCCTTTCTTGAGTTTTCATTGTTCAATTAGAATTTTTGAAAATAACTTAATTTGTTGCATCGGTCTCCCTAGAAACTTGATGTGTTTGTGCTTTTCAGTTTTCAATTAATGAAAAATGTAAATACACTCTTGTTTTTAAGTAGTCCTTTTTCACTAGATATTTGTTTACCTCTTTATAGTTAAAATATTTTTTTCCCAATGAGTGAATCGGTGTGTATATTTTAAAAGAAACTTTACTTTTTATTCTTTTTATTGTAACAGATATATTCATTGTAGAGAATTTAGAAAATAAGGATAAACACAGTAATAACTTCACAATGGCCTCTAATCTCACCTGGAGATACAGTTGTAAGGATTGAAATTGAGAATTACAAGTCCTCTTAAATTGTTCTTCTTTTTCAAGTACGATTTGGTTACTGAGACCCTTGAATTCCCATATGAATTGTAGCAGCAGCTAGTCAGTTTCTGCAGAGAAGCCCGCTGGGATTGTGATCGAGACCACGTTGAATATACGGATCGCTTTGAGGAGCACTGCCATTGCAAGAGCTCTGACTTCTGATCCAGGAATATGCGTGGTGTGTCTGTCCAGTTATTTAGGTCTTCTTTAATTTTTTTTTCAACAATGCTTTGAGTTTACAGAGTTTTATTTTACTTTTTGTTTTTTGCCTTTATACTGAGGACAAGTGTGCAAGGTACCAGAATCAGAAGTGTATTTGAGCCCCGCCACTTGCTGCCACAATGGTCACTGTGCACTTGCTTCACCCGCTCTACAATCTTGCACAGAATAGGACCTCAGTAACTCTCTCTCTCTCGAATGATTGTATGATTGTTGGATGATGCTTGAGATTCCTTGTGATGATTTTATTTCCCCAGCGTTTCCCCACTTCTTTACTATGCCCTTTCTCTTCCTTTCCTCCAGCCTGGGTTTCAGTCTACCTGTGGCATTGATTTTTCTTGTCTGTAGACACTACCTTTCCCTGGTTCACGATCATTTTACATGTGGGCTGTGGAAAATTGCTAGATGTCCAGAAAGAGCCAATCGATTGCATGCTAGTATTTTTAGAGAGTGTTGCTGTTTTATCGATTGAAATTAAATCAGGCTGACCCCCTGAGCCCTCCCGTGAGCTGTTTTCGCCTTCCTACAGGTGATACTGCTCTGGTTGCTGAATGTGCCCTTTCCCCAGACTTGCTTTTGGAGTTAAGTCACCATCAGTGGAGCCCTCTCTTTAAAAGATGAAGAGAAAATTTGCTCCTTCTCCCTGGTTGGGGACTTGGATGAGATGAGGTACCAGATAAAGAATGGAGCCCCACCTCATTCTAACACCCGCTCGTTCCATTCCTTTCCCCAGGGAAAAAGAGTACAATTCAACACTATAAACATTGATTGTGAGCTAATGAGATAGACAGGACAACCGATCATTTATTAAATATCCTTTCATGCCAGAAACAAATGTATTATACACACAAAAAGCACACAAAGCACGGTAGTAACGTGATTACACACGTGGGTCCGAGTTCGAGTCCTGCTCTGGAGTGACCAGTCCTGAGAGATGGAGAAATGTTAGGTCAGCTTAGCTTCTCCCGGACTTGTTTGCTGTCCTGCAAAGACGGGCTTGCTAGGCGTCCCTCCCCCTTAGAGGTGCTGTGGGGTGTAAATGGCGCGTGGGCAGCCCGAGCACAGCTGCTCATTCCTCGTAAGGGCAGGATAGCATAGCTTTTGTGATTACGGCTTTAAGACCGTCCCGTGTAGACTCTTAGTGCTCCGAAGGGATGCCTTGTGGTTTGGAGATGGGATTCTCACTTCTGTAAATACCCAAGGATTGTGTTATTGGGCCGTGCTGATTTGAATCTATTCTTTAGAAAGTACATATTGTAGATATATTTTTCAAGCATGCATGCTTTTTTCTTTTATTATTTATAGTTCTACCCTCTCTCTTGGTGTGACTTTTCATGGAATCCAGGAAACAGTCCTAAGCCACCTGCCTCTTCACACTTCTCCGTGGTGGTTTTCTTCCCTGACTAGAAGAGGGTTCTGCATAGGAAATTTTCTTTGTTCCCCTTTTCTTGGAGTCACTCTGTCTGTCTGCCCATTTCTCACCTGTCCATCTGTCCATTTATCTACCCACTGAATCTTCTGACATGTTCCAAAAAGCATTTCAGGCAGCTTACAGAAGAACAGATACCAAATAAACAGGTGAGAAAATGGGGCCAAGTTCAGACAGTGAGGCTAGGAGGCAAGCCTGTGTGAGGGTTGCAGGCATGAGAGACACGCGTCTGCCTTGTGACTTATAAGATCGACAGCAACAGTGTGCCTGAGGCTCCCAGCAGACACAGGGAAACAGGGTTTGTGGGAGATGCTCACTGGCTGCGAAATAAATAAGTGGCTTAGGAGATGCCCAGCCTTTCCAGCTACTAAGGCTTAGGAGAATATTTTGAGTTTCTTCCAAAATCAGAATATTGCATCTTTTCTTTTTTCAGAGATCTATGTATAGTTTGTTACATTCTATACCTGGAAATTTCTCCAAAACTGCTTCCCACATGATTCCCATGGCTCGGGAATGGGGTGGTTATGCTCATTGACGGGGGTTGGCCAGAAACAGAAAATGACAGCCTCAAAGGAACCTGGGATTTGTCAGTTATGTTTTGTCAGTACTGTAGAGTTCAAACTCTTTCACAGTATCTCTCCATCTGAGGCGGCAGCGTGCTCTCTTACCAGCATCAGGAGCTCAGGACCACAGGATGGTGCGGGCTGAATGCACTGCCGTCAAGACAGCTGTGCTAGTCACTGCAGGTGTGGTTGTTTTACATACGGCATTTCATGTTCTTTACTAGAATGTTTCAACAGGGAGTTAATTAACTGAGTCAATTCACATTTAATAAATATGATGCTTTGTTGAAAAGACAGTTATAGGCAGAATATAAGCTGTGAAGACTTTAAAAACGGTTTCATTACTGAAATTTCTGTAGGGAAGATACTCAGTTTATCTTATTTATTCCTCTCTTTTAAAGTAACAAAGAAACAAGACAGAAAAGGCAGAGGATGGTTTCTGTTCTTCCTCTCCACTTGCAGGTGCCCTCACCTCCAGTAGCATCCATCCAGACACCAGCACTGACACTGGCCGTGCTCAGAACTGCCTCAGACCTGAAGACACAACTGACAAATAGAAGGGGACCACGCCCTGTTACAGCAGGTGCTCTCACTTTGTGGGTCCTTATGTAACTGCACGATGTTAATCAGGATCGCCCATTCTACATTGTGTAGCGCTGCTGCGGTGTCTCCTAGTTACTTGTTTCTGTAAGTATTCATGTATTATTCCCCAATGCGTGGTACTACACGCCGAAAAATGATTTTTTCAGATGAAAAATAATTTGCATTTAATATAATAAGTCTGAAAAAAGGGGCAAAAGAGTCTATCCTGGTCCCGCTACTCAGAGATAATAATTAACAATTTAACATTTATTTTCTGTTCTTTTCTTCAGTGTGTATCAGCTCTGTCATAAAAACCAGTGAGCACTCTGTCCCTGTTTACTGTGCGGAAATCTCCATTTTCCATTCGGCTTATTACATGTTTTTCTACAATATTCTATCTCCCCTGGCATGATTTTTAATGACCAGTGTAGCATTCTGTCTTAAGGAATGCATCGTCCATTTTACTTCGGACTTAAATAAACATTTAAATTCCAAGTATACTTAACTGAAATACTGAAAAGAGAACTGTGGTGGTACAGGAAGGCCCCTAACTCACTTCCCATTATTTCCTGAGAGTAAAAGCTGTGGAAAATTTGGTATATATATTTCATGACCTTTATGCCTATGAGATACATATATATACACATATGAGAAATCAATGTATAGGTGTGTGTATATATGCTTTATTTAAAAATGAGACCATACTATATGTTTTTCTGCAGCTCACTTTATTCACTCAGGGGTATATCATAGACGTCCTCCCACTCCAGACTCACCCGGTCCTTTCAGATAGATTGGAGGGGTCTCCTGATGTGCGGGTTTCGTCTCTTGTCCACGGACACATTTGGTGGGAGAGTGCTGTGGACAAGGCCCTGGACCACGGCGAAACGCCGGCTCCCTCAGCGCCCGCAGCTCGCCTTGATTTACCGTAACATTGTCTTAATGGTGGACAGTTAAGTTTTCTCCACTTTCCACTGTCAGAAAGAATGTTTGACTTGCATCCTTCTTGTACAGACATTCCTGTGATCTTGTATGTATATTCCTTTAGTTAAGGCTTCTGGAAATTTAGTCCCTGGATGTGACACTTACATTCATCACAGACTCCTTTCAAGTGACTCTAGAAATTCCTTCTCCATTGGGGAATGAAAAAATGCACAATTACTTATGTAACCAATTCTCTATCGCTGGATATTATTTCACTTCAGTTTTTCTTCCCACCTTTGTAAACAGTGCTGTGTAAATGCCCTGATGGATACATCTGTTTGGACTGATTGTTTTTTTTCTAAAGGAAACGATTCCTAGAAGTGGAGTTGAGTCAGTGTGTATGTACGTTTTTCAGAGTTTACATATCCATTGATATGTCATCCTCTGAAAAAGTCGCTCATGATTTGTTCTCCAACAGATGGACACTAACTAGAATATCTTAAAAATATTCGCCAATATGATAAGCAAAAGTGCTTTTTCATCGTTTTAGTTTGCATTTGATGACCAGTGAAATTTTGAGCTTTTTTCACTCATTAGCCTTTTGAATTTTTTAAAATGAATGATTCATTTTGTCCTTTGCAAACATTTAAGTGAGGGAGCTTCTTGTTGCTTTGTGACAGCTCTTTGTATGTTATGAAAATTTACTTCGTGACTTCATCAACATGTATCACAGAGTTTTTTCTTGTCATTTCTTTCCTTTCATTTTGTTCAGAAAGTTTTTTTATTCTTGTTGTGGCTCAAACTACTCTTAAGATAGTAAATGTCTTCCTTGTGGGTTTTATCTTTGACATTCTTAGAAATACTTCCTTATAATGGAATAAATCTCTTCTTTAAGTTTTTTTAATCTCTAAGGTGGTGATTATAATAGTACTTGTTATAGTGAGGAGAAGTTGAGTTAATAAGAGCAAAGGGTTGTATTTGCTGTTATTAGTACTTTTTAATATTTACATCACTATGTGCAATTTATCTTGTGGTCATTATGACAGGAATAGAATTTATTCTTTCTAGGTGATTCTGATTGTCCCAGGACAATTATTGAATTCATACTTTTCTCTTTGATTTGAAATCCCATCTGTACAAAATAATTACATACACTAGAGTCTCTTTTTGAACTCATGGTTCCTTTCTGTCAATCTCCCTTCCTTACTCCAGCACCATATCTTACATATTGTAAAAATTTATTTAATCACTGGCAATCTGATTTTTTTTTTATTCTTTTCATCCATCCCAAATTTTCTTGTCTACTATTATGACTTTATTATTCCTGAAGGGTTCCAAAATATTTTGTTCAAGTTAAAAAAATCAGATTGGAATTTTCATGGGAGTTTTTAGTAAGTTTTGAATTATTCTTAGGAGAACTTACATCTTTACAAAACTGCTTTCCTCCATGCAATATGTTTATGTCTCTACATTCATACCTCTTACTTTAACACTCAGTATAGTCCTGAAGTTCCTCCATTTAGAACATGGGCATTATTTTTGAATTTATTCCAGTTTATTGTTTATGTTTTTGTTAATTTTGTGAGAATTTTTTGCTATTATATATTTAAATGCTTAAAACTGACATTTAGAAAGGAAGATTCTGTTTGTCAATACTCAATTTGTAACTTGTCATTTAAAATTGTAAGTATTAAGCACTTGTTCCAGAATCCTTTCTTTTCTGTTTTTAAAAATTTGTTTCCAAGATTTTCAAAATGGTCATAGCTAAGTAGTAGTATAGGTGGGGAGACAGATGGAGAGAGGTAGTGTGGCTCATGTACAGACTGTGAGCAGTTTCATGGCTGCCTTTAGGCTGGAGAAGCTGCAGAAGAGCCCAGGTTAGACCAGGGGTGGCTTTGTATGCACTTGAAAGCCAGCTCTCCTGCCTGTATGGTGAAGCCTAGTGGGCGTGGCAGGTAGATGATCAAGGTCCGATGGAGGTCATTGGCTGCACAGAGCGCTGTGTCTGTGAGAACTGGCTAACATTACCATGGGAAATGCTTGGCGCCAGGAACACTGCAGGGGAGCTGGGGAGCCTGTGTGTTAAGGATTTTCCAGTCCTGGGAATGGGAAGAGCAGACTCTGCATTCAGATCTGAGTTTGAATTCATCCTCTTTAGTTTACTGGTCCCCTGAATTTTGTCAAGTTATACATCCTCTTTGAACTCCTGTTTTCTTGTCTCTCAAAACAGGAGAATTACGGCCTGCTGCTAGAGTGTTTGATCAGTGTAAATGATTTGTGTCTATAAGATGCCACGTACAGCCACAATCTCAGTGAGAAATGGGTTGTCGCCTCTTCTTCTGCAACTCAGTGTTCGATAAGACATCGGGGGAAAGCCAGTCCCTAATTTGTTGTGATGCAATGAGGAACAAAATTAACGTCTTGCCTTTCCCTAGCAGTATTCTTACTTCTTTGTTTCATTTACCTCTTTCCTCCTTTACTCTCCCCTTTCACCTCCTCCACCAAAAGAGACTGAGACTGAGAACACTAGATTCAAATTACTTTAAATGTTGGCTCATCCCCATGAAATTACAGTGACATTAAAAAAAAATCTGTACACAACCCAGACGATTATATTTGATTTATACACACACACACACACACACACACACACACACACACACACACACAATCAGGATGCCTCCCGTTTGCTGAAGGAGAAGGACCACTTTTTCTGAGTTTTCATTCACTGAGCTTGAGAGGAAAGTCTCTTAAGCAGAAATTCACCTGGCTTCGTGCATGGTTTTTTAAATTGGATTTCTGCTTTGTGTCCATAGAAATATTCTCCTATTAGAAGAGGGGAAGTGGAGACATAGATATTCTGCTGAGATATTGGTGTCATCGTATTTGAGTTGGAAAGGACTTATGACAGCATAGAGTTGTAAGTTTTTATGGGTGAGAATCCATGATAGTGTAACTTGGACAAGAACCCGGGTCTTCTGTCTTCGTGTCCACGTGGATGAAGAGGAAACTGGGTGGGGGATGGCAGGGATCCTTCTTGCATGAGTTCCAGGGTCTTGTTAGTTTTCATTGTTCATCTGCCTTTAGTTTATGTCCATGTGGCCTCTCATGGGAAGGTCACTATGTCCTGATAGATTGAGTTTCTAATCAGCAAAAAGGTCTGGACCCACTAATGGTTCCCAGAGATTTTCTGCTGACCTGCTGACACTTTATATACATGAGACCTAAGAAATTCCTGGATATAAAATCCTTAATGTTATCGTTTGCCCTCGAGTTCCATAGGAATGGAGTGCTGTCTCAGGCTGTCTAAGGCTAGATCTGAACAAAGATAGGGTGATAGGCTGTGCAGATGGACTCTCCCCAGTCTAATGGGATTTCCACCATAGGTTTTAGAATCAGGCAGATTAGTTCAAATCTTGCCTTTACCATTTATTAGCTTTGTGACCTTGAGGAAGAAACTTTACTTTTTGAGGGACCAATTTTCTTTATCTGTAAATAAGTTCAGTATTTATTTTAGGGTTTTTGTTTTAGAATTGAATGAATCAATTCCCTCATTTATTCCTAAAATACAGATCACATGGTTCTATGCTGGTGCCTTATTAGTTGATTACTAAGGGACTCAGCAGTGAGAATGTGGGTGAGGACCCCTGGATAATAGAGCTTATATTCCAGGATATGCTTGTAAAAGACTGGATTGCAGTGGATTTTTAGTAAATGTCCACTCCATTCCTAATCCCCATTGATTGTGTATATATCTTTATACTAATATATGAACAATTTTTATTGCAATTTAAGTCTCTGTAGTATTTAAAGTATGTAGCTATAACAAAAATACGTGAAATAAAATGATCTGACTTTTATTTTCTTTTCAATAAGCAAAACAAAATAAAATAGAAAAGAAAAGAAAAAGTTTTGAAGGAGTAGAAATAATTTTATTTCCGTGGAATCAACTCCCTATGTTAGGTTTTTCGGTTGTGTTCTTAAACAGCATATAAAATTGACAGGTTTTGTGTTCAGTGTTGATAGCTGGGTGAGTATAGTTTCTTTTTGTGGTTGTCTTTGATGAATTATTTGCACTAGATCACAAGTAATGTGCATGTTACATATTGGAAACGAGGAAACAGTGGAGACATACTACCTCCAATGCAGTCATTTTGTTACCGAGTCCAAACTCATTCTGCTCACCAAATGACAGGCCAATAAACTGGGAGATGAGGTGTTGGAGCAAGGAATAGTGACTTTATTTGCAAAGCTGGCAGATCCAGAAGATGGCAGACTAATGTCCTGGAGAATCATCTTCCACAAGTCAGAATTGAGTCTTCTTTTATACTAAAAAGGGGCGGGGTTTTGATTGGTTGTTGGAAACTTCTTGCTGTATGAATTGCTTGTCCTTTGAATCCGCTGTTCTTGCAGATGTCCATGCGGATCAAATCATGTTGCCCCTGTGAAAACTCCAAAAAAAAAACAAAGGTTATTCTCTATTTTGCAACTTGCCATCTCTACATAAGTGCAGATGAATTAGCATCCTTCAAGATCACGGCCAGGAGAATAGGCTGTCCTGGATATTTCTGTCTAAAAGCAACTTTCTTTTACAAATGGTGCAGAGCTAGCAAGTCTGAGCCTAGAAAACAGGGCACAGGGTTAAAGCCAAAGGAACAGACCTAACATGGGGTCAAAATTGTTCTTTTCTATTACAATTCCCTTTTCTGCTTCATAGATAATTTTAGTAAGAAACATGAGCAATTTTGTATTTTTGCTTCTTAATAACCGATAAGTGGGCCAACTATATTTTTGTGAGCAGAGATGCTGTGCGGGCATAGGGGTCACAGCACACTCTTGTTGGGGGTGGCCGACCCTGAAACATGTCTGATGCCACGTGAGTGTTGGTGAGGGTCCCCCTAGCCAGCGGCACTCTTCAGGATGTAGCATATGTGCTTTGACTTCTTGAGACCTCATTTTCGGCTGTAGGAAATTTTTTCAGATACTGCGATTGAAAAATCACTCCAGCTGGGGATAATTAGGGAAAAAAGGAAAAGGAAAAGGGTTTGGAGTAGAGTAGAAGAGAAGGACCTAAGATCACGGAGCCTGAGTGCTTGGCAGCGGGGCCTCGGGAGAGAGGGGAGCAGAGGTGGGGAGGGGCCTGACCCTGGAACCAGCTCCTGCATCTGTCCCCGTGCCCAAGCCACGTAGCTTCCAATGGGCCTGGGCCACCTCTCTGGGCTGGATGTCACCCTGTGCAGAACCTTGAAAATCGAATGTAAGTGGTGGGCAGCACTCACCTAGGGGGTCACTGTGGATTTTGGTCAAGTCAACAGTGCCTTTTCTGGTCATGTGCCTTCACTTGCCCTTTATCTCAGGATCTGAGGAGGAGGAGAAAGGAACTCAGGTAGAGATCCAGGAAGATATCCGACTGTGTTAAGAGAGGACAGACACAGTTACAAGGGGACCGAGGACACTTGCAGCAAAGTAAAATGACTTCACAACTATTGCTTCAGAGCTGCAGGTGTGAGAGAGCCTAAGCCTGTTTCAGAGTGCAGGGGACAGGCGGAAAGGAATGGCAAAATTTCCACTGAAAATTGAAATTTTGTTAAATAGCCTGCTACTGTTGCTGGTATCACTTGAATGAATGCAGGCATATTTCTGTGGGCATTTATAGGTTCACTCAACCACACCAGCCCCTCTTGCCCCCATCGGGGATGGGATTTCTCAAGCACAGTGCACCTCCTGCTTCGGTGGGCCACGCTTCGGGTCCTCGCCTGGGGCCGGGCTGCTGCAAGGCACTGAGTCCCTGAGGCACGGAATGTGATACACGACAGGAACATCTCTGCTATCGACTGAGGGCCTCCTTTTCCCCCTGCAGTGTAAGAATTCCGGTCACTGAGTTAGAAGCATGCTTCCAAGCTGTCCGTGTCCTCGGCATCCAGAAGCGGAGCCTGGAAGCTTCCGAATTTCTCCAGAATGCAGTCTACTTTCACCTTTGGCAGGTGAGTGTATGTCCTTACACAAGTGGAGGAATTACTGCAGTTTTCCTGGAACTTACTCACCACTAGTCCATCTGATTTTTCTGTGCTAGGATTCAGTATGGCCTGCTAAAAAATCTGGAGTCAGATCTTGAAACCCTGATGAAGAGGATTATTTATTTTATTTCACTATATGATAATCTTTTACTTTCAAAATTCAGAATTTTTGGTTCTTTCAGGCATTTTTTGGGGGGTTGGCAAAACAAATTTGCTCTTACCGTCTTTGCGACCTGTTGCTTTGTGCCTCTCACCTGTCTTCTGTCACTTGTGAGGCAGTTCCATTTGTGACCCTGTCCGTGTTGTTCATGTTATACAACATAAAGTCTGTAAAAGTACAGTCCCTTTTACTCCGAAGACATTCCACAAATAACTCCTTAAATCTGGGTGTGGTTTTAAGAAGACAGAATCATTAAAACATGTAATTGCAGGTTGCTAGTGCAAAATCCCCAAATCAATAGTCTAGCTCAACATCTAAAATCTTTCTAATCTACCTTGGATTTGTATGGATAAGTGAAGCAATTTGCTAAGAATTGAACACCAGGGTTAGAATACAGGCTGGTGTAGCTCAGCAGGTACTCCTGAGCCAGCGCTGTGCCAGAGGGCGGGGCCGAGGGAGAGGGCGGGGCTTAGGGAAAGAGGAGGGCCAAGGAGGAGGGGGGTCCTGCCCTCCCTGAGCTGACAGTTTCATGGCAAACACCTTCACCATGTGAAGAACTTGGAGTTTCTTCTAAGAACACTAGGTTTGAAAAGAGTCATAAAAGAACGGGAGTGACAAAATCCAATTTGTCTCAAGTAGGGGAGAGCAGCTGGAAGGCCACGTGGGAGACTCGTGTGTCCAGGTGGGCAGTGTTGGTGGCTTCTACCTGAGCGGTGGTACAGTCAGTGGGACAGTCACCGGGAAAAAACGAACAGATTTTAGGCATGTTTAGATGGTAAAAAGGAAACGATGAATGATGTCTGTGAAGGTAGGATGGAGTAAGGCCCAGGTTTCTGGGTGGATTAATGAGGTAAATGATGGTCCTGCTGTGCTCTGAGCAGGGAAAGCTGCAGAGGGAGCTTTGGGGGAACCCTGATGAGTTCAGCTGTGGATAAAGTGAAAGGCTGTTAAATGTGTGGTCTGGGAGCTCAGGTGAGAGCCAGTAGCGAGTAGGGGGAGGGGAGAGAGACGTTCAAATCATTTTGTCTTGTGAGCATACAAATAATTATGAGTAATGATACACTTACGCCTCTATATTCTGGATTTAACACCCATTAACATTTTGTTATATTGACTGCAGAGGTTCCTAATATTTTTTAATAGAAATAAAATAAATAGAAACAAAATAGTGGAGTTAATAAACATCTTAGAGTTGATGTGTGTCCTTCTATGTATTTTGATACCTCATCTGTTCATAACCATAATCTAAAAAACGTTAACTAGTTTAGCATAAGTGTTAAACAGAGGGACGTGACACACAGTTTTGGGGCTTGAAGCTGATTTTCTCGGGCAAATTATGTAGCCTCTCTGTACCTTTGTTCCATTTTCTGTGACTGCCCCCGGGCCCCTCATCACAGATAATTTCCTAGACTAGATGATAGGAGGGAGGCTGCTGAAGGGAGTAAGAAGTGGCAACTGCTAGGGACACTTAAGAGAGAGACAAAAAGAGATTGAAGTCAATAAACTCAGTACAAACAAATACTCTCAAAAGAGAAAGAATCCTGCAGTGTTTTGAGCCACTTAGCATAAGGGAAACAAAATCACGTGGACCCAAAACTCTTGAGCATGTGAGTATTGTGGGTGAGAATGTGTCATCAGAAAAGGGTTGAGAAAAGGTCTTTTGGTTTCCCTCGACGTTTCCATTAAGGATGAGGAGCAGAAGTGAAAACCCTCAGCTTCAGTGGAAGCTGCTGTTTTGTGTGAAACTGACCAAACTTTGGAGACCAGTCATCAGCGGTGCTGGCAAATGAAGAGATTTCGGGATTGGGTGGGGCACTTGCTGTGACTTCCAGGTGACCTACTGGCTGGGGGCTGTGAGGCGGGCAGTAGGTTTGCAGGGAGACCCGGGCATAATCCCTGGCTCTGAGGCTGCTGCTCTGACTAGCAGACCTGGGCACAGGCAGACCTAATGGGGCAGCTCGGGATGTGGCCTGGGACACCTGCCGTGCTGAGGGGGAGAAGAGCCCTTCCCTGAGGGGGTGTCCCAGCGGAGAGTGGAAACGTCCTCCTGCAGGGGAGGAAGAGCCTCTGAGCAGGGTGCTGGTTGCACAGGCAAGACCACCCTGAGCACTGAGGGTTTGGGGAGCCGGAAGTCACACAGTGGCCCGAGCAGCCTTGTTCCTGAGAAACTAGAGGGAGAAGAGGCTGAAAAGTCAGGCTAGGGTCAGACACTGTGGTGGGTTATGAGTGACAGTAAAGGACTGGTCAGGCAGGCACGAGAGAACCCTGTGGGTGTCCCAGCTGGAGCGTCACGCCAGAGGGTGGAGCTGAGTTATAGACTTTGCCACTTATTAGCTGTGTGACTTTGAGCAAGATCACCCCACCTCTCTATATATACATTCATCTGTAAAATGACACAGTGACAAGCTCTTGTCATCAGAAGGCTTAGTTTAGCTCTGATCCTCTGTGTCCAGTCCTGTCAGTGCTGCCCTGCAAGTTTCTGCAGTGGCTGCTCTTACCCTGAGATGGGAGGGCATAGAGGGACTTTGTAGCGCCCGAGGGCAGGAAGGGGTTGCTTTAAAAACAGGCATGTAGCCGCCTGCAGCTGCAGGCTTGCAGGCAGTTTGGTTGATGGTCCTGGAGAGGACTTTGGAGGCCTTAGCATCATCATAAGACTTGTTTTCCCTTGGGGGCCGGAATTGCCTATGCAGATTAATGTGGAAAATTTGGGCTTCTGGCAAAGCTGTTTTCAGAGATGTTAATATACATAACATATCGTAGAAAATATAATGCTTTTATTTAATCTGTGGGACTTTGCAGCTGTTGGGAACACCTCTGTTGGCCTGGTCTCCACGGAGGACACTAGGGGTCGGCAGAGCGTGCGGGAGGGCAGGTAGCCTGCAGTGCTGCTGCGGGGTGTTCTCCCGAGTAGAGCACTCTGCTGAGTTGACTCTTCTCTGAGTTTGGTTGCCAGATGAGCAGACAGCAAATTAATGAGATCTGGTGGGATTGTATAATGACAGAAGGAAAGAGGGACCTGTAGTTTTTCTGGACTAGAACACGCTTTTGGTTCCTTATCCAGTGTGTTCCATTACAGAATTGATGAGTTGTGTCTATTCTGGGACTTGTCGACTGAAAAAAATGTGTAGCCTGAAAGTTTAGAGTTACACTTTATTAGGCGGGAGGACTCGAGGCGGGATGACAGCCTTCAAATCTGTCTGAGGGACTGCTCCCAAGAAGTAGGGGAGGAACTAGGATTATATGGCAGCTTTACAACAAAGACCAGGGAGTTGGAACAATAAAAGATTGCTTGTTATCTAAAGAAATCCAGGCATCTCAAGTTAAAGAATTTAGTGCCTTTGTATGTATCATTTGACCTCACTGGATTCATTCTTTAGACAAGCACCTAGCTATCTAGGGCAATTATCCTGTCTTCTTATTCTCAGTCTGTTCAGAGGGCAGCATTGTGAGTGGCTGTAGAGGCTGGGCTTCAGGTCTGTCCGCACTGGGGGGTGGCGGCAGCCTTGATGACTTGGTTTCAGCATTCTTTGTTTACTGACATGGTTGTAGTATTTTAATTCACATTGTAGTATTTTCATTCACAGACTGTGGATAATCTGGAAACTTGCAAAGGAAACGAGATGGAATTACTGCAGGTACCTTCTACTTTAATAAGCCGTGTGCAAACATAAACATGGAGGAAGCATACATTTGAATTTGGTGGTGTAGGGAAGGGTTTCTGCACATTACAGGAGAACGCAAGGCAGAATATCTCTTCTTTGTTGGCAGGGATGTGGGTCAACCTGTCATTTCTGTAGCGGTTTCTGAGAGCACTTTATGGTAATTAACAAACATTGACAAACGGGGCACACTTTGCATTTAAGAGCTGACCTGTACAAACGTGTATTGGACAGGTGGATTTCATAGGCAAGTGGTGAGGTGGATTGGAGAGAGGTGTAGCCCAGGCCTGGGCTCAGATTCAGGTTTAAATCGCCATTTCCTCACCAAAGGACCTTGGACTAGAGTGTAACCTCCATTAAACTGTTGGTGAATCTGTGAAATATGCATTATAATATTCGTTTCTTCCTGGGTTTGTTGTAAGTTTTAAACAGTATTATAACACACATGAAACACTTAACAGGCACTTAGCAGTGTTCACTGTGTCCTACCGCCCCGCTTAGCGTGTGTTACAGCCGTAAAGGTAGCATGTGCCTGTTGAGGACGTACTGGCAGCCCCTTGAATAGGTTGTGAATTTGGTGATTTCCTTTAATCCTTGAAACTCTACGTGCCATGGGCAGTTATTTTCATGAACAGATGAGGAATCTTAGGGTAAAGAAGACGGTGTAATTTGCCCAAAGTCAGACCATAATTTTGGGTGCAGGGGCCTCTGTTCAGCATGGGCCCCTGGGCTTTCTGCCCTCTCCTTTCAGCACCAGAGCCAGACGTGGAGTCGCCTGTCTCCCAGCCCAGAATATCCGGCAGGCAGCAACACAAAGCTGGACCTGTTCTGCTTAAGCAAAAACTCCGGAGGGGAGGCAGGTACTAAAGGGATAAATGTAAAAACAGACGACTGCAAACTGTTATCAGCTCAGAGAAGGAAAGGAACACGCCTCGCCGTGCAGAGCTGGGAGCTTTCCCTTCAGGGCTGCTCTGGGGGCGTTCATTTCAGCTAAACAAACTCCGCTCCTGCACCAAGGCATGAAGGCAGGGTGCATGTAACCAGGCTGACTGTGCCTCGTTGATCATATTCATTCCTAATCCAGTGTCAGCTGTCACGGGCACTTACCTAGTAAACAGATGTCGGCCATAATCATCACGCACTTTGCTTGGTAGTTTTATTGGCCCCACTTTTGAGATGAGGTAATTGAAGCTGGGGAGTTTGCTGCATGCCCGTGATTACCTTGGAAATACCCCTACTGGTCTTTCAACATAGACTGGTGTGGCTGTTACATCCCAGCCTTGTGAATGGCATCGTGTAGCTTCTACCAAGTGGCCCAAATGACTGACATTGATTTTCTTAATCCGTAGGAAATGGTATGTGACAATAAGAGAAAAGGTGGTAAGAAATTCTTTGGAAAACTAGAACAAAATCCAATACTTCCCCAGCTGGGGTAGCGTACCCAGTGTCACTCATCCCACTCACTGCCTGGCACCTCCTCCCTCCCGACTCCGTGTTCAGAAGCCACTCTGAGCCTTCGAAGAACATTTTGCCTCGTGACACTTTTGACTAAGACCTATGATCTCTCTGTCCCTGGTTTACTCTCTCTTCAAGGCCATTTAAATTTTATGCAGGCTCCTCAACTCCGATGTAAGAAAAGACTCTTTAAACTTCTTGATGAAGCTCCTTAATGAAGATCTTGTGAAGGAAACCTAGTCAAAACCTGGGAGGTATGCACACAGTGAGTGCATGCAACCTCAGCACTTTGTGAAGTTCAGAATCAGAGGGGTGGGAGACTCAGGAAAGGCTTTTTAAGGTAGAAAGGGGAAAGTGAAAGGATGCAGGCTGTGTGAGACTGAAACATCTCGGTCCCAGCCAGCAAGGCACCTGCGTTCAGGATGGTGTATGGGGAGTACAGAGTTCTCACAAAGAAAGAAGTGGTGGGATGGGAGGGAGGACAAATAGATTCTTTTCTAGGGAAGGAAAAAGTGGGCTGAAAATTTACTGGTTGAATAACAGGACTGTGACATGATGTGCTTGCATTTTGGAGATAAGGGTTTTGTGGGGACAGGCCTAGGAGAACGCTCTCTGGCTGGGGAGTCAGCACAACAGAGAACCACAGAGAACCGGGCTGACCTCAAGGCCCCTGCTGGGGGAGGGGCTGCCCGCCATTTTGGTCCTGGGGGCTACTTCTGTCCCTTAGCTGGGGCCTCAGAACTCCCTTCACATCCCAGTCCTGTTGATACAAGAAAACATATGTGGGGCATGGGAAGGGCTGTGTCCCAGGCTTTGGTTGAGCCCCTGGAATGTGCCCCACCAGACGTGGGTCCTTGGCTTCATGCAGGAAAGATTTCAAGAGCAAGCCACTGTTGAGTAAAGGTAGATTTATTCACAGAGACACATTGAAAGGCAGGAGAAATGCCACGAGGTGTGGGGGTTGGGTGCTCAGATTAAAAGTAGGTACACACTCCACAGACAAAGTGTGGGCCTTCTCCGAAGAGGGAGAGAGAGTGATGACCGCGAGGTGGCGCTGTGTTGCTGGTTTTCATGGGCTTGGTTGTTTTATATGCTAATAATTAGAAGGAGCAGCCTAAGGGCAAGGGGCTGGGATTCCCTGGGATTTGGCCATTTCCCACCGTTTGATCTTTTGTGGCTAGCCTTGGGATGGCCATGGTGCCTTGGGGCGTGTTATTCACCATGTTACTATTACAACGGGTGTATAATGAAGCTCAAGATCTGCTAGAAGTAAAATCTCTTCATCCTGAGCCTCAAGGCCTACTGGGTGTTGAATCCTTCACCATTTTGATGTTAATTGCTGTGGCCTTCATTGAATGGCTGTGCTCTGGCCCCTTCCATCCTGTCTCACTGTGTTGACACAGAGAGAGCAAAGGCCCGGCCCTGGCTGTGCTCCTGCATTTAACAGGGAGAGGGGTGGGGTGGGCTGATGATGACTCTGAGTGGTGAGAAGGATGTTTCAGATTTTCCCACGTGGGACATGGGGAAGTGCCAGCAGCCACCGCAGATTTATCTCACGGGCATTATCACTTGTGTCACTCATCTTTTTCTATTTTTCTTTCTTTTTTTTTCAATTATTTAATCTAAATTTAACATCAGGTTTTCTTAGGAAAGAAATTTCTCTTTTTCTTTTCATTGGGGCTCTTTTGGGGGGGTAGGTAATTAGGTGTATTTATCTGTTAGAGGAGGCCCTGGCTGTTGAACCCGGGACCCCGTGCACGCTAAGAACACGCTCTACCACTGAGCTCTACCACCCGCCCCATCATCTTTTACTTTTTGCTTTAGCTGCCAAGAATCTTACGGCTGAATTTCTAGTCGGCCTTTAACACTTACCCTGACTTCATGGCATTCGTTTTTATGAGTTTACTTCCCCCTGGTTTCATTTAAGTATTGAATCTCCATTTTCTCTACACTCTAACTTTTGTCTTTTTGTTGTTATGGTTGTTAAGCTGTGTTAAAAATTGTTTAATTCCTCTTTTAGCAGGAGGCTGAAAGTAAATAAATATGTAAACAAACTTATCACACTTAAATGTTTTATACATTCTAAGCTGTTTATTAGTTACTTAAAAACCGAATTGAATACTGAAGTGATAACATTTTAAAATTATTTTTTAACATTTTATAAAAGTATAGCTGATTTACAATATGATATGTTTTAGGTGTACAATAATTGCACAATTTTTATTGTTATGCTCCATTTATAGTTATTGTAAAACATTGGCTATATTCCCTGTGTCGTAAGATACATCCCTGTAGCGTGTTTATGTTACATGGAGCAGTTTGTATAAGAAACTTGGGTAATACAAAGTCTGGGGCGTGGCTCTGTCTAACCCATGTTCCCGGTCACCCTTCCTGTCAGAGCCCAGGCCCTCACTCCTGTCTGCAGGGGAGCAACTGGAGGCAGCCCTCATCATCGCTGGCACCACCCTCTGAGTGGCAGTGACAGCAGTGACTGTGTGTGGACGTGTAAATTGTTGTTCCAGGAGCTTTACATGCATTTCTGCATTTAATAATTAAAGCCCTCCTGTGAGGAATCATTTTAGGTTTTTAATGAATAATACATTTTATTTTGATTTTGAGAGTTCAAACTTCCAGAAAATTTACTGGAATAGTACAATAAAGGCTTAGATACAGTTCACCTAAAAGGGCACTGTTTGCCCTTTTGTGTCTGGCTTATTTTAGTATAAACTTTCAAGGTCCATCCATGTTGTATCCTCAGTCAGTACTTTATTCTTTTGGTTTTATAATATCCTTTTTCTTTTTTTTTTTTCGTTTTTTCTCTATTTAAAAATATTTTCATTGAATTCTAGTCAGTTTATAATGTTGCGTCAGTTTATAATTTTGCATCAGTTTCTTGTGTACAGCACAACACTTCATTTATATAGGAACATACATGTATTCATTTTCATATTCTTTTTCAACATAAGTTACTATAAGTTATTAAATATATTCTCCTGTGCTATACAGTATAAACTTGCTGTTTACTCTATACATATTCAGTATCTGCAAATCTTGAACTCCCAATTTATTTCTTCCCACACCCTCTCCCCTCTGGTAACCATAGTTTGGTTTCTATGTCTGTGTGTCTGTTTCTGTTCTGTAGATAAGTTTATCTTTTTGTTTGTTTGTTTTTTTAGATTCCACATGTGAGCGATCTCATATGGTATTTTTCTTTCTCTTTCTGGCTTACTTCACTTAGAATGACATTCTCCAAGTCCATTCATGTTTCTACAAATGGCATTATTTTATTATTTTTTTATGGCGGAATAGTAGTCTATTGTACAAATATACTACAACCTCTTTATCCAGTCATCTGTCAGTGGGCATTTAGGTTGTTTCCATGTCTTGCTATTGTAAATAGTGCTGCTCTGAATATTGGGGTGTAGGTATCTTTTTGAATTACGGTTCCTTCTGGATATATGCCCAGGAGTGGGATTGCTGGGTCATATGGGAGGTCAATGTTTTGTCTTTTGAGGAACCTCTGTATTGTTTTCCACAATGGCTCAACCAAACTGCAACCACAGTGTAGGAGGGTTCCCTATTCTCCACAGCCTCTCCAGCATTTATTGTTTGTGAACTTCTGAATGATGCCTATTCTGACTGGTGAGATGTGATATTTGATTGCAGTTTTGATTTGCATTTCTCTGATAATGATATTGAGCATTTTTTCATGTGCCTATTGGTCATTTGTATGTCTTCATTGGAGAAAAGCTTCTTTAGGCCTTCTGCCCATTTTTGAATTGAATTGTTTGTTTTTCTTTCTTATCAAGTGTAAAAGGTGTTATATATTCTGGGAATTAAGCCCTTGTCAGTCTCATTTATTGCAACTATTTTCTCCCATTCCATAGGTTGTCTTTTAGTTTTGCTTACTGTTTCCTTTGCTGTGCAAAACCTTGTAAGTTTAATTACATCCCACTTGTATATTTTTGCTTGTATTTCTATTGCTTGAGTAGACTGCTCTAGGAGAACATTGCTGAGATGTATGTCAGATATTTTGCCTATGTTTTCTTCTAAGAGGTTTATAGTGTCTTGTCTACATGTTTAAGTCTTTAAGCCATTTTGAATTTATTTTTGTGTATGCTGTGAGGGAGTAGTCTAACTTCATTCATTTACATGCAGCTGTCCAGTTATCCGTACATCATTTGCTGAAGAGGCTGTCTTTACTCCATTGTATGTTCTCACCTCATTTGTCAAAGATTCAATGACCAAAAGTTTGTGGGCCTATTCTTGGTAATTTTGTTTATCCGTTCATTGATGGATGGATATTGTTTGTAACCTTTGGCTACTCTGAATGATACTGCCATGAATATTGATGTGCAAGTTTTTGTGAGAATATGTTTTCATTCTGTTGGCTGTACAGTTGGCCCGCCATATCTGTAATTTCCATTTCATGGATCCAGATGGCTGATTGTAAACGGACTCGAACATCCTTGGATTATGGTATCCAGGGTGGGGGGTTCCTGAAACCAACCCCCCGAGGATACTGAGGGATGACTCTACATGTAGGAGTGGAATTGCTGAGCCATATAACTCTAACCTTTTGAGGAAACACCAGACTTCTCCAAAGAAGCTGCACCATTGTCCCTTTCCATTGGCCGCAAATGAGGTATCTCTGCCTCCTCAACGACACTTGTTATTGTCCATGTTTTGATTAAAACCGTCCTAGTGGGTGTAAAATGAGAACTCATTTTGATTTTGATTTGGCTAGTGATGCTGAGCTTCTTTTCATGTGCTTATCGGGCATTTGTGTATTTATTTAAATCCTTGGCAAATTTAAACATTGGGTCGATTTTCTTTGTATTGTTCAGTTGTAAGCATTTTTTATATATCCTGAATACTAGTCTCAGATACATGCTTTGCAAAATTTTTCTCCTATTCTGCAGATTGTCCTTTCACTTTAGTTTTTTTAAGCATTAAAACAATTTCTTTACAGGGGAGGTAATTAGATGTATTGATTTATTTTATTTTTCTTGCTAAGCATGCACTCTGTAACTTGATATACCCACTTCCCCTGTCATTTCACTTTCTTGATGATGTAATTTGTAACAAAAAGGTTTTAACTTTGATGAAGTCCAGTTTATCTGCTTTTTTCTTCTATCACTTGTGCTCTTCGTATTGTATCTAGGAAACCAAAGCCTATCCTAGGACCACAAAGATTTATACTGTGTCTTCTTTTAGAAAGTTTATAGGTTTAGTTTTTACGTTTCTGTCTGTGATCAATTTTGAATTAATTTTTATTTATTTAAAATATGGGGGTCCAGATTCCAGATTCATTCTTTTGCCTGCAGATACTCAGCACTCCCTGCACCATTTGTTGAATAGACTATTCTTTCAATGGAGTGTTGTTGACACCCTTGTGGAAAACTGACTGTAAATGTAAGTTTTTCCCCCTGGGTTTTTATTATGTCTCATAGATTTATTTATCCAAACTTATGCCAGTACCATTCTGACTTAGTACTATAGCTTTTTAGTACCCTTTAAAGTGAGTCCTCCAACTTTGCTCTGCTTTTTCAAGATTGTTTTGGCTGACCTGGGCCCCTTGCACTTCCATATGAATTTTGGGATCACTTTTTCAATTTTTGCAAAGAAGTCAGCTGGAATATTGATAAGGATTCCACTGAATTTGTAACTCACTTTGGGAAGTCTTAACATTTTTAACAATATTGTCTACCATTCCATGAACATGGGATGTGTTCCATATATGTAGGTCTTTTAAGTATTATTTCGGTGATACATCAAAATATTCAATGTACAAATCTTGTAAATTTTTGTTAAATGTATCTCTCATTTTATTTTTAATGCTGTTGTAAATGGAAAGGCTGAGCTTCTTGAGGGTAGGACTATATATTAATTTGTTTATTTCTAGGATTTCTACACAGCAAATACTCTAGGCTTATATTTGCTACATAAATCTATCCACAACTCTTCCCACCCACGTGTTATAAGAAACCAAGACCCAGGTTAAGCTACCTGAACACGTATGTGGAAGTGAGAAATGAGACCCTTGGGTGGGGCTTTGTGAAGATGATACTGAGAGCTTATTTAGGATGGCTTCATCTTAAATTCCTTTAAACAACACTTATGGTGTAGTCAGATACATTAAGATCATGCCCTTTTGATGTGCAGAGGAGCTAAGACTATCATTTTCAAATAATTTCTAGTGAGAGTGTTGTACTTGAAATCAAATTTGCATCAATCTTTGAAGATATATGTTTCAGGAATTTTGACTAAAGAACACCTGTCTTTATTCATTAATGACAACTAAATTCTCAAGCAACATGTAAGAGTTTGAGCAAACTGCCCCAGCCCCGTAGTGCTGGTTGGCTGCAGCTGTAACTGGAGTCAGTGCTTACCTCTCCCAGCACGCTTGGGCTGATCTGCTCAAAGGTGTTCGTCCAAATGTTTGTCTGTAGTCTGTTGGACAAAGCCATAAAACATTGAGTTAAGGTTGCTGGAATGCAATATATTCCTATTAATATTAACTAAGCACATATTGAGTGCTTACTGTATGTTGGGAATTGTCCCTCAGCCTCACATGTATATTATTTCACTTAAAACTTCATATATTTCCTTGTTATTCTCACTTTACAGATAAGGAGACTGAGAATTAGGTCTTCTGTATTTTGGATGGAGCTCATTATCAATGACAGGAAGTTGTAAGGAAATAGATATTGATTCATCCTGAGAAAATATTTTTCTGACCGTCAGCAGTGAAGAGGGTGAACACTGAAGAAGGTGATCATTGTTTGAGTGAGACGAGCCCCGGGTTGTACGGAGTCAGCATCCCTGTCTTGGACACGGCACGTGTAGATCTGTGTGGTGGGTGAGGCGGCGAGGCCGCGCAGGGAACGCGGATGCCGGGCCATTGGGCTGTGCTCAGGCCCAGTGGGGCTTTCTCCTAAGGGCAGTGGGCCGTCATTGACAGATCTTAAATAGGGGAGTGGGGTGCTCTCGTAGATCACTTTTGTCTTGTAGAATGCTTAGAAACATTTAGAAGGCTCTGCAGGAGGTGATGTGATGAGTCAGATTAGGGTGGCTGCCAGGTGTAGAAGTGTAGAATTTTCAAGTGGTTTTCAGTCCCAGTTTTGTGGCTGAGTAGCTGTGTCACTTTGGATGATGCACTCAAGGAAGTAAACAATTTATCTAATCAATTGAAGAAGTGATGTACCGACCTCCCAGGACTGCTGTGGCAATCCAGTGAGATAACGTGTGCACAGTGTGCAGCGTGGTCCCCAGCACACAGTCAGTGCTGAGTGAGTGCCAGTGAGTACCTGGTAGGTCAGGTGTGGGTGGTGGGACTCGGTGACTGAGGAAATCTGGGCCCTGAAGGTGGGGTCCAGTCACATCTGTGAGTGATGGGCCTGAGCTGGGAGAGGCAGGGAGACCTTGCCCCCCGACCAGGGGCCCTGGGTAGGACGGCTATGGGAGGAGCACCGTGAAGTCAGCTCTTTGCAGGTGGAGCTCGAATTGCCTTTGAGACATCTAAGTGCATTGTCATGAGCTCAAAGAGGAGGTCTGGGCCCGGGCTGTGAATTTTCCTATAATCTTAATCCCTGAGGACGCCGAGGTATTGATCACTGAACGTGAAGACATACTTTACAGGACAAGTGAATAGTAGTATCATCTCTGTCATCAAAGCTCACATCTCTTTATTCATCACAAGTTTGCTATTGGGTACTTACAGAGCTCACTTCACCGCCATCCCCTGGGCTCAGGCTCCACAGTAAAGAGCTGGTGAGCCTCCCTCTTTTCCAGAAGAAGACACATTTAGCTGGTAGAATTCTATACCTCACCAGACTTAGAATTTTAGTTTGTTGTTTTAATTCTATTTTCTGTTAGCCATCTCCTGACAGGAGAGACGTTTTACCTCATGGACATATTTCAATTAGCTGTTACTGAGAATTGCTGATCTGATCCATAGTGTAAGTATTATATTAAACTTGTAGAGTATATATCATTTTTCTGTCTTTGCCCTTTAATTTTGTATGCCCCTTCAAGTCTCTATCCTATTTGGGGCCTTATTTTTTTAAATTAAAAAATGTCTATTTGCAGTTAAGAAAACAAAAGAAAAGAAAAAATACACATGATAGCTAAACTTAGAAAATATCTAGTGTGTTTTCTGTCTCGGCAACGGAGGGATCTAGAAACTCGTGAAAACCTTCATTACACAAGTTTCTTAAAATGCTGATTAAGAAATAAAACCTTCCTTCTTCATCTTTCAAGCTGCACAGCTAATTGTGAAGAAAGTGAGGGGAAATCCTCAGAAGCCAAGACAAACCAGAAAGCAGGAATTCTGGGTGATACACGAGCCTTAGAAGCCCTGGGGTGCCTGTTGGCTCCTGTACTGAGTTTCAGTTGCCTTGACAGGAGGATAGGAGCTGAGCCCGAGTCTTCTCACACTGGGAGTTGAATGACTGATCATATGTAAGGCCAAGCCCATCCCGAGAAGCATGGTTTACTAAAGGGTTAACTATGAAAAAAAATTCCTCAAGGTAAGACAGTAAGGAAAGTCAATTTTTTTGGAAGAGGGGAAAAATAACAAATCCAAAGTAAGGATATAGTTTAAAGCTCTTCTGGCATGAGAGTAACCACAAACTCCTGGCAGAGAATCACAGCTACTCCTGGAATGAGAAGCTGTGGTTTGAATGAATCAGTGAGCAGCCATTCCGAAAAAGGCCTCCAGAGTCTTGAGGATCAAGATACTTGACTGCAAACACCTGTCTTCCAAGGTCTCTATCAAATAACCAGAAAGGTTTTAAAGGAAAGAAGCCATAATCATAGTTTCATTTCTTAACATTACTTTATGCTAGGAATTCAGAGGTGACTATGGAGTTGTCTCCTCTTTTATGGACCTTACCTTCTCTTTGGGGAGACAAACTGACATAGTTGGGGAGCTTGGTGGAGGGAGGTGATAGTCTGTTGCAATTAGCCAGGAGAGGAGATTAAGAAAGCAGTGAAGGGTGGGTGAACTTTTTAGCTAAGGACATTCTTGTTCTGCTGGCCCTTAATTGCAGGTCAATGAGCAGTCACTGGAGGGAATAGATCTTACGGAGGATGGACTTAGCTCAGGCCTCTTTAGAATGGACAAGTGAACCTGGAGAAAGACAGTCAAATCTGTGCAGACATTAAAGTTCACTTGAACGTGCTCCATCCCTGAGCCAAAGGTAGGACAAATATGCAGCACTTCTTAAGGACAGAGGAGTGGTTTTTAAGGTTCTCCAAGAATGAAGCCCAGGGAACCGAGATGGCCAGTTGTCAAACTGTGACTTTGCACTTAGGACGGTGTACCCACCAAGGGTATTGGCCTTTTATACATTTCCATTTCTCTTTAATACATGTCAGGTGATAAGGACGTGGGCACAAGTGTTTGACATCTTGTCGAGGCGACTTTGGGTACCTGCCTAGAAACGCGGGCACGGCTACAGCTGTGTCACACATGTTGCCGCCCATCCCACTCCCCGGCTCCGTGATCACGGCAGAGTGGTTCCTTGTTGACCTGTCCATCTCCTCTGTGACATCATAACCCATGAAAAGACCGGAGAGTATTAACTTGGCTTTGTTAAAGTCAAAGGAACAGATCTAATATGGAGTCAGATTTGTTCTTTCCTATTTCAGTATTGCCATGGAGAAGAGAGTTTGGGCAGCTTTTTATAGGGTCCTCGAGGCTTTCTCTCTCAGCCTCTGGGCACCTTTATTGAAAACCCTTCATAGCTGTCTGGAGTGCTGGAAAACCACTCCGACTGTTTTGCCCTGAAGATGTGTTCAGTTTATAACTCATCTCTACTCCTTGGAAAACAACTCAATAAAAACTCAGTTGGTTTTCCACCAGCCATGGGCAGGGGTGAGGGATACCTTGTTATTATTTCATAAAATAATAATAATAATAAAAATAAAAATAAAAATAAAAATAAAAATAATAATAATAATAATAATAATAATAATAATAATAATAATAATAATAATAAAAGAAGTCTTAAAACAGCACTGGGCACATAGTTGAGAGTCAATAAATGCTTCCTGGCTTAAATCAAAAGTGATGACTCAGTGATTCCATGGCTGCTGTATTTGCTGAGCTAGTTACTCCTTTGCTCCATTACACATTTTTTTAACTGAAAAAGAAATACATGCAAATGGTTAAAAAAAATTCAAACAGCACAAAAATACACAAGTGAAAGAAGTTTTCCCTCATCCTCTGTTCTTCCGGCCCTCCCTGGAGATGCCACTGTTTACTATCCTTTTGGTGCTTTTCCAGATATGCTATGCACATTCCCACCTATGTATGTAAATTCCTTTAAAGTTTTAGTTATTTTTAACTTAAAGGGATTTAAATCCTCAAGTGGCTTCTGCCTGGGTAATAGAACAGAAAAAATCTGACTCCATATTAGATCTTTTCCTTTGACTTTAACCCTATGCTCTGTCTCCTAGGCTTCATCTTGCTTGTAAAACAATGTTGCTTAGAGCCTGAAATATACAGGAGAACCTATTCTGAAGGCTCTGATCTTTAAGTATATTTAACACATTTTCATTCATAAAAAGATTAGAAATTGCAGAATAGAAAATAACGTTTGTTTTGTTAGAGGTTTACAGAGATTTGACCCAGGCAGATAGCTGCAAGAACAAAGGATTCTAACAAGAAGGAATTCCTACACCAAGAAGATTGCAACAACCAAGCACGTAGGAAAAGAGCCTGAATTCTGACTTGGGGAGATGGTTTTCCAGGACATTAGTTTGCCATCTAGGTCTACAGAAACATGCTATTCCATAACCCAACACCTGGTCTCCCAACTTATTGGCCTGTCCTGCACTGAAGAGAATGAATTTGGATTTGGTAGCACTCCTATATACCTAGCAAGCTGGGCACTGGAACTGAGTGTTATGGAAACAACAGGCCAGCCAAGGAACAATCACCACTCGGAGTGTTGGCGTACTCAGATTTATTATGCCGGCGGGCTCAGAGGGGCTTCTGCTCCGAATTTCTGAGCACCCACCTCCAAGACATACACATGAAGTTTTAAAGGGTTAATTACAAGTAAGGGTGTATTAGCCAATAAGGCTAAAGCAACAAAAAGCAAGGAATCAGCACACTGGTTCTTGTCAACTTGTAATAGACACTTGTTGAGCTTCGATTTACGGCTTAGCTTGTTAGCCCAGTAAACTGACACTAAACTTCAGATTTACGAGTTAGCCCAGCAGAATTTAGATCAGTAAACTGACACATCACACTTAGATTTGTGACTTAGCTTGTTAGCCCAGCTGGGCTTTTCCTTCACATGGGGACAGCTCTCCCACACCCAGGGAACTACTGTGAGCCCTTGATGGTTCCACTAGGGTGGAGTGTGGTTTACCCAGGACGGATGGGGACTATGCACCAACACTCAGGCAGTCTGCTCTGTCTGGGGCTCTGATCTTGAACCACCCCGCTCCCTGCCAGCCCAACACCTGGGACAGTGGAGCTAAGGCAAAGATCGTGCCTGCCTGTTTCCCAGCGTGTAAAAGGGGAATATGTACTCTTCCCAAGGTAGTTCTGAGCGACAACACCTGCGGGTGCTTGGTTCCCAGACCAACAGAAAACCCTGCTCCGCGTGGGGGCAACAGGTGTGATACCCGTAGGGGTTCTGCAGCAGCATCGGATGGAGGGCTGGATCAGGGAGGTAAAACTTGAGCTGCGGGCCTTGAAGTGTTACAGAAGGGTACAGAGGCAGGACTGCCGCCTTCTTCAGGGTGCCACCAGAGGTAAAGCTTTTTCTCTCCATCCTCGCTAGTACCTTACCCTTTCAGGATCCCTCCATTCTCTCTGCTATTCCTGTCCATCTGTCTCCCTCCACTTTTTCCCTCCTCTCCTCCCCCTCCCATCTTTTCCCTCCCTCACTGCCCCACCTTCTCTCGCAGAACCTAGAGCGAATTGCTGGCCCTCCTGCGCATGGGCGGTCGGTGTCAGCTGGACCGCGGGTTGGAAGCTCCAGCTCAGAGCCGGGGATTAGCCCCAAAGGCTTCTCAGCTCTGTCGCCCGGCAGGCCTTTAGCTCCTGCCCGGGGCCGGTGCCTCTGGCCGTGGAAGTGCAATGTGGGGTCTCCCGGGAAAGGGGTCAGGTGGCTGCGGGAGGGCGGTCCGCGTGTCACAGACCACGAGGGCGCGAGTCAGCCTGTGTTCAGCTGAATTGCTCGGGCCAGACCCCTCTGCCCGCGCCACCTGCCCCAGTGCCCCAGTGCCACAGCTTCCCGGGGCCAGGTGTGCACCTGCCGCCTCTCACCCAGCCGTGCTCCCCTCAGTCCGCGGCTGGCGTCCCCTTCCCCTCTCTCGCCCGCGAGTCCTCTCCTCCCGGGCTTCCTCTCCTCGGCCACCGGCCCGTCCCCACAACTGGGCGGGCTGCGTCCCAGGCGGGCGGGGTCTGCGGACCCGGACGGGGCAGCTGGGGCTGGGGCTGGGGATGGCCTCCGAGCGGGGCTGCAGCCCACGTTTCCACCCATTTCCCTGCCCCGCGACTCCGGGGCTGCCCTGGTCTTCCTTTCCCGCTCCCTGAGGAACAGCTCAGTGGCGTCTGCACTGCTCCCTGGGCTGAGAGCCTCCGGCTGTAAAGCCCAGCTACTGGTGGAGTCGGGAAAAGGGATCCTCAGTGCCAAGCGAGCTTCTGTCTCCTCCCTCAGTGTTTCTGCCCCAGGTAAGTACCTTGAACACTTTCAGGTGTTATGATGGCGGTGCTTGTTGGTGTCATGTGTTTTTATAGTGAGAGGGATTACAGTGTTGAAAGCAGGGCTTGGTTCAGTTAAAAATGAGCTGAAGGCATAAGGCTGTGTCATCCTCCTTCCTTCCCTCTCCCAGGGTGAAAAGTGTGACCATCGATTTTAAAAAGACAGTTACATTCCCTAACTAGCCCAGCCCAGCTTGGTGTGTTAACAGGAAGAGCACCACCAGAGGCGTTGGAGACCCAGGGACATTGCAGTCCTAAAGAGCTCCTGGCACAGTTTGGTTTGTTTTGGTTTTTTGTTTTTCTTAAATTGTGGGGCAGACTAAGTAGTATAGAGGGAAAAATAATTGTCAAGAAATATTTTTTCATATAACAGCTTTATTGTGATATTGTTCACACACCATGAAGTCCACCCATTTAAATGGTACAATTCAGCAGCTTTTAGCATATTTACAGTTGTGCAACAATTATTATTCCAGAACGTTTTCATCACATCAGAAAGACCAGTGGAAATGAATGACCAATCCACCCCTCCCCAGTGGTGGTTCTAAAGAAGTTTCTTGGCTATTCTTGACCATAAATTAACTTGTTACATTCCATGAAAAATCTGGTAGGAATTCTAATCAGAATTGCAATGAATCTGTCTATCAAAATAGGAAGAATTAATGTCTTTATGGCATAAACTTCTTCTACTAATGAATATAACTGGGACCCTATATTTTCATCTCTCCAGAGCCTGGCCCATGGGAAGTCCTCACTAATTGTTGGGCTTGTGAATGATGAGATTCTATACATCATTAGTTGCAACTGTAGCCTTTCACAGAAGAGAAAATTAACCTCAGTGAAGCCAAGTGACTCTCTGATGGTCAGAAAGAGTGACAGCCAGTGCTGGAGTGATCCAGTGGACTTGGTGCTTGCAACTAAAAATATTCAGCAGCTACAGCTAAGGGGATTAGAGTGTTCTTTTATTTTTCCTTAATGGCGTTGCTTTTATTTTTACTTATTTTTTTAAAGTAATTTTTTTGAAGTGTAGTCAATTTACAATGTTAGTTTCAGTTGTACAGCAGAGATTCAGTTATGAACATATGCATATGTGTATAAATATGTTTTAGATTGTTTTTAGTACAACTCATTACAAGAAATTGAATATAGTTCCCTGTGCTATATAGTAGGTCCTTGTCATTTATTTTATATTTATTAACGTGTATCTGTTAATCCCCCCTTTCCTGCCTGCTAACCACAGTTGGCTTTCTATGTCCATGAGTCCATTTCTAGGAGCACCATTTTTCTTAGTAATATATGCTGGTTGGCTGCTTTCAGTTTCAGTAATTCCATCTGTGGGTGCTTTTCTTCTGGTGGCCTTTATGTGGTTTGTACACGTGGTAATAGAGGTCTGTATTTGGGAGAACTCCAGGCCTCGTGTAGTCCCTGTTACAGAGTTCCCACTGAGTTGATGCTTGAACTGGGAAAAAAACATAGTAAATGTTGGAATTTCCAATATGGTTGAGACTTCCAGGTTTCTATAACCTGCTTAGCCCACCTTAATATTGGCTGCACCCTTACTTGGTAATTTGGTGGAATTCCATGGTATGGTGGTGTAGAGACAGGGCCTTTTATGCTTATTCTCTTTCCTTTTTCTAACACTCATTCTCCTGGGTCTCCCAGATCCTCCCCCAGCAGTGCCCAAGGCTGGCTTGGTGCTGCACTGAGGATATATTTATTAATAAGGACCTTTCCTCATCTCTTCTGAGCCTCCATTTTTTTCTCTGCACAATGAGAGCTTAGACTACATATGTGCTTTTCAGTTTCTTTTAAAGCCATGTTTCCTTTGAGAAACAGAAAATGCAAATCACTCCTCCCATCCCAACCCTTTAGATTTTGATACAGCCTCCAAGGAGTGACATAGCACTTTGTGGAAAATTGATGTGATTGTGATTCCAGGTGGCACAGAAAAGACTCTTCAGAGATTTATTGCATGGAGAGGGCAGGAAAGGTGCAGTATGTCACACTTTCTAGTGTGAGCACTGGAGCAGTGGCTTGGATTTAAATACGGTGTCTGACGTGGCCTCTCTCTAATCATGTACAATGTGATAAACTTCTCTACCTCAGTTTTTCTTGATGTGTCAAGTTGGCGTGATAATATTTTAGGGCTTTTGTGAAACATTATACACATAATCCATTTGTGTTTCGGTAGAAATAAGACCTGCTAGGGATTCAGGGATTTGTTTAAAAAAAAAAAATCTTGTCCATAGCAATCTGTCGGTGTGTATTTTGAATTTCCTGGAGGGTGAGGGTTGAGTCTAAAGTCCATCGTGGGACAGGTGGCCCATAGTTTTCTGTGCGCCTGATTGCCCCCTCCTCCCCAGTCCTCTTCCTCAGTCCAGGATTAAGTTCCCTAGTAGATTTACACAGAGGTCTTGTGGAAATGGATTTTCATTTTATTGTTTCACCAAGAAGGGCTGCCATCATGATCTCTGTGGTCAGGTTTTGAAGGGCTGCCATCATGATGTCTAGTCAGGTGAAGGCTATGCAATTGGGAGTTTCTATTTAATAAAAAGAAAAAAATTACAAATAGAAAATTAGAACAAGGGTGATGACAGGAGCTCTTGGAAGTGGGCACCATTAATTTTGTTAGCTTCAGGTGCAGTGGCCTCTTGCCACGAGGACCCATCCTCTTGTTCTGAAGTTGGAGGGACCAATGGGTTGAGTGGGAATGTTAACTGAGTGTATCTCATGTGCTGGGCATTGTCCTATTTGTGCTTTGTGTTCCTTATTTGAGACAGTGAGCTCATTTAACCTCAATAGCCTCTTTAAAAAATTAGACTTTTTATTTTGAGATATAATGTAGATTCCCATGTAGTTGTAAGAGATAATATGGAGAGGGCCTATGGACCCTTTGTATAGTTTTCCTTAATGGTTCCAACTTGAAAGTTTGGGGTACAATTCATTACTGACTCACTAACAATTTGAGGTTTGTTTTATTGCCCTAATTTTATTCACGATTAAACTGGGGCTTAGAGAATCACACAGGCCTGACCAGGTCACCCACATGGTTAGTGTCGAGACGGGTGGAACGTGGGCTTGGGATTTCCAGGCAGTACCATTATGATGGTCTGTGGCAGGGAGCAGCATTCACTTTGCTGGTTTATTCATTCATTCAACAAATATTATTGAGTAACCTCTGTGGGTCAGATGCTTTCATAGGGTTATCTGATTCTTCAGCAGTCCTGAGAATCAGGTAATGTTTATATTTTTTAATCTGAGAAAATTAGCTCTAAGAAGTTATAACCCCCCCAAAGGAAATATAGCTCATAAAGGAGCAATACTAAATTTTACAGTCACCCCTTTTTATGCAGGTGGTACCCTAGGCATTTTACATTTGCAAACTTCTGTAATCCAGATATTTTCATGTAAGACAAAGATTTTTTTTTTAATTGAAGTATAGTCAAGTTTACAATGTTGTGTCAATTGCAAGGTTTTTTTTTGAATTTTGAATTAAAAAATATTTTTTCAGGAGGGTAATTAGGTTTATTTATTTGTTTCATTTTTTAAAATGAGGTACTGGTGTTTGAACCCAGGACCTCGTACATGCTAAGCACGTGCTCTACCACTGAACTGTACCCTTCTCCCCAAGGCAAGTTTTCTTATCCATTATTCTGAAGCTTAGGAGTTCAAATAAATTGGATAGAAAACCAGATCTTTTGATCCCACTGTAGTCCTTTTCTTTATATTCTGCTGAAGGAGGTTGGGGAAAGCACTTCCTTTGTTCACTTCCTTATTCAGCATTTTTCAGCAGTGACTTTGCATCAGGGCCTTGGTAGGTGCTTGGAAACAGAAAACAAGAAATGACCCTTCTCTGCAGGGCAGGAAGCCTAGACCAAAAGCTGGGTAATGTGATCCGAGCTACGGTAGCCATTTGAAGACTCTGAGGACAAACTGTACCTCCGGATTTACTTGAGCTTCCCTTGCCTTCTGGTTGGTACACACCAGGTCATCGCAACCCAGATGGACCTGCAGCCCACAGTACAGTATGTACCTCGATCTCCTCTCCCCTCTCGTCAGGGCCTGCAGCATGAGCATCCCTGACTACGTGCAGTGTGCTGAGGACCACCAGACTTTCCCTGTGGTGGTCGAACACGTGGGGATCATCTCAGAGGAGAATTTCTTTTGCATCTATAAGTGAATCACCTTGGTGAGTCAGATCAGTCCGTGCAGCTCCCAGTGGGCAAACTGTATCCACTACAGGCACCACTATGCGCCCAAGAATGGGTGGAGCGACTTCCAGACCCACCGCAAGGTCTTGGGCCTTGTCATCATTACTGAATGCCTCTCGGCCAAGGCTTCGAAAAGCTCCAAGTGCAGAGGAGCTGTATGGCACCACGCTCTATGACTCTCAGCTCTTTGACTTTCTGCTGCATGGGGAGGTGGCCGAGCAGCCGCGCACCGAAGTGGCCTTCAATTTACGAGGACTGCAGGGTGGTGGAGAAGAGGATCGACGACTTCACTGAGTCAATCTTCATCTTGCCCAAGTCCAAGTGGCTGGACGGTGCATCCGACAATTCTGGGGACAAGATCCTCCTTCTCTGCATCCCATTTGAGAAGGAGGACATCATGGGACTGGACACAGAAAGCAGGTAAGTTTACCTGGAGGCCAGTCCACCCTGGCTGTGTGCCGGGTTTCTTCCCTACATCCAGAAAGTGATCAGCAAGGAAGAGGACTCTCTTGTAGCCAAGGGTGGAGGGAGGTGCAGCCCGCCGCTTTACAGACATTTAAAAGTGAATCCGCCTTTGTTTCAGAGAGATCCTTTTAGGGTTATTGTGGACACTTACTGCAGCTTTTCAGCCAGGACCCTGGTGGGACCCCTGGAGTTGCTGACCAATAGAGTAGCCACAGCCACTGATGCTAGGAGAGCTGGGGAGGAGGCTGCTCTGAGCTGAGATTTGCTGTAGGTCAAATGAACATCAGACGCTGAGACTTGTCTAGTAAAAAGAATGTAAACTATCTTATCACTTCCTATATTGATTACATGTCAAAATGATAGTATTTTACATACAGTAGGTTAAGATTTGTTCTTAAAATCATTTTCTAGTATTTGTTTTTTGTTTCTTGGTTTGTTTCTTTGTTTACCGTTTTAAATGTGGCAACTGGGAAACTTTCTTTACATGGCTCTCATTTCATTTATGTTGGGCAGCCTGTCTTTAGATAGTCTCATTCCTTTGCTTGTAGATGAGATGCTGAATCCCGAGAGGCAGAACGAGGCGCTGGTTGAGCTGGGGCTGGAGCCGGTGTCTCCTGCCTCCCAGGCCCAGCACCTGTTCGGCTCAGGCCCTCTCTTCCTGCCCGACAGCCAGCATGCCATGTTAGGACATCAGAATCACCGCCAGGGACCTCCGAATGAACTCCTTATGCAGGGAAAGGCGTATCACGGAGTATGGGAAAGAGCAGGGAAATGTTCATCCTCACTTTGTTCCTGTGATTAAGTCAACGGCCCCACTTTGTCTCGGAATTACAGACGAGCTCTTCTGGGCTGCCTACCCCCCCCCACAATCTGCTCTGTTTCCCCGTGTATCTATAGTGCTGTCCTTCGTGCAGAAGAGGGTGACATGCCTTTGCCGAGAGGTGGTCCCCCTTTGCTGGGGAGAGTGAGGGAAGCTGTGTGCCCACGGCCTACGGCCTCAGGCCTTGAGTCTGGAGAGTACTCATGGCGGTCTGACAGGTGACGGTCGGAGGACCTGGCACGGCTGCCGGGCCCACTGTGGAGGCGGTGCTCTGTGATTCTTGAAATTAACTAAGATCAGATTCTACTTTCAGGTTATTGGTAAGTTGGAGGAGAAGATGCCAGAGAATTGATAAAAAGAATGTCCAGACCAGCCCTGTGAGTGATAGGCACAGGGGACCCGAGTCCCCCACGTGTGTGAGGTGCCTAGCGGGCTCTGGATGAATTTTCTGTTCCTCCTGGACATAACTCTATGGCTTAAGGAAGGGGCAAGGCATGTCATGGCCTGTACTTGTCCTCACAGGGCCCTGTGATCTTCATGCCCGCACTCCCCTTCTGCTCCTTGGAGATGAGGTGTCAGGTTTAGGAGCCTGGGCACTGCTGAGGGCATAGCTGCCAGCACTGTGCTACACCGAGGCTGGCTCCGTTCACCTCACATGTCACCACCTGCTGAGCCCCCAGGCGTCAGTCAAGGTAGGTGCATAGGTGCAACATACGCAGAGACCACGTTCTCCCCCTGGACAGATTGATTGGTGAGCAGTGGAAGCCTAGAGCCCTGCCCCAGCCCCAGGCCAGTGCCTCCTCTTTTGTCATAGGAGGCACTGGTGACATTTTTGCTCAGCAACTGCTTGGCTCTGACTCTGCAGACCCACCAGAGAATGCCAACTTGTTTTTGCCTTTTGAAGTCTGCCCTTGGGATTTGGCGGAGTAGCTGGATGTGTGCTTAGCCCATAGTTGTTGACACTGTCACCATTGTTTACCCAGAACCTCGTGTACCAGGCATGGCTCTCGGCATCAAAATACAGCAGCGCATTAAACCTCCCTCCTGGTGGGTCTGTCTGTTTTGCTACCATAAGGGCTCAGCCAGCATCTTAACGTCAGTGAGATAACGTGGCCAGTGAGCTCGGGTCAAGCACATTCTCCTCCAGTCACTTTTACTCAATTTTTTCTTTTACTATTCCACAGTCATTAATTTTTTAAACAATGCTTTGGTACAGGAACAGCCTAATTCTCTCCTGCTACTCTTGGTGGAAGTGAGTAAAACTGTCCAGCCTGAAATGCGACCACAATTTGTAGCTCAAAAGCTGCCTAGACGCATATAGGTGGAGTTTTGGTTAGGGGCGCTGATCACGTTGGGGTCCCCCGGCAGCACCGCTCCCCTCAGGCCCCTGCCTTCCCTGGAGCAGGAGGTGAGTGTGGGTCTCACCGTCCCAGCATCCCTGGCCTCACACACTCACATAAATTCTTGTACATGCTGTCAAAATCATTTTTGTTCTTGTGTGTTTCTAATTTTCTCTTGTTCCTCTTTTCCTTTTTCTTTATTCTTTTTCTCTTGTACTGCCCAGTGAGCATGTTGCGTCTGAAAATGTGGGCTGTGCACACCCTGCATTAGGAAATATCCAGATTGCCCTCCGTACTGTCTCCATCGCTTTAAAGAGCAAAAACTTAACAGTTGCCTTGATCCATGTATTATCCTAGTCATTTTTTATTTTCTAATTTTTTGGAATATTTGCTTTGTTAGCACATCACCCACTGGTGTTTGATACCTGTTAAAATCCTTGCTTTGAGGAACCTGTTTGGTCCTCCTTATATTTGGTGACAAATGCGCCCTTATTAAATTTGTTTGATTGTTTTGAAGAAGTGAGATGCGAATTGATTTTGGCGGCTGCTGAGGGATTCTTTTCATGGAGTATTTAATCTTGACAAGTCAAATTCTGCAGCATCTTGCTCGATTCCTGCTTTTAAACAAACGTGCTCTTCACGCGGTTCCTGGCTGTCACTGTGTGACGTGCGTGATGGCACTTCCTGGCCAGCGGTCACTGGTGAGAAAGTGGCAGGCTCATGGGTGTGCAGCTGCAGGGGACGATGTTGGAGGAAGCAGTCACCGTTTACTTATTTAATTTTTTTTTTTTGCATTCAACATCCCTGTGCCATTTACTTTGCCTTCATAAAGGGGCAGAAGTGGGTCTAAAATCCATGCCACTCTTGTGTTCCCTTTACGAGGCTGGTTTTTCTGAGTATCAGGAAAACATGGCCTTCTCCTAAGTAGCTGGCTCACCTGGATCTTGTTGACACAGCGACCGCTAAAGGGGACCGTAGCTTCCTCTCTTCTCCAGCCAGTGGGCATTCAGAGCCGGGTCTGTGCTTTGCCTCAGCAGCCGTGCAGGCCTCCCTGCCCCGGCCTTTACTTTTAACCCATGTTGGCATAAATAGCTGACTCCGTGTCTGTTGCAGCTGATGTCCACCACTGACGGCCGTGTAGTTAGTTTGCGGTAGGGAGTCTGCAACACCCCAGCCAACCTTGAAGGAAGATGTTTTGGCCGACCTAGGACCTTGGATTCTCACCCCCATCATGGTTCATCTCACTCGGTGGAAGGGTTTGGCCACCACCATCATGCTGAACATGAGGCCTTGTTTCTCCTTTCATGCTCTGGTCCAAATGTGGACACTTCATTTATCACTGAATTTGTATCGCTTGAGACAGGCCATAATATCTGAATGAGTCCATCACATTCTGGGTGGGGAACAGAACAGAAGTAAGTGTCACAATTAGAAGGAGACTAGGCTGTCCGTGTTGGCTAATGCTGGCTGGGATCTGTGATGGCCGGGCTGTGCCCTGAACACAGGCCTTTCCCGTGGCTCCCGAGAGCCCAGGGGTTGGAGTGAGAACAGCCTTGCCTGGGTTCCTCCATCCTCATCTGCTCACTGGCAAGTGTGTCTGCTAATTAGGAGCTCCCCCAGACCTCGGACCCTTCAAAGCTCAGACCACGGGAGAACATTGAGTCCCTTCTCCTGGGCCTCCTTTGTGAGAATCCAGTGCCTTCTGAGGTGACCAGTGGCAGGAGATGCCTCCCCCTCCAGGGAGCACCCTACGGAGGACTGTTAGTCAGTGTACCATGCTGTGAACTTGGGGGGTTACGGCCATGGTCCCTGTAGAACCACATTTGAGATGGGCTTAGCGACGGAAATAATAGGACTGATTCCAGGGCAGGGATTAGGGGAGGGAACATTGGAAATTGAATGTGACCTCAAACACATAGTTGGGTGCTGGGGCTGTTACTAAAATGGGGAGTCTGGGAGGTACCTGCCAGGAATCGAATTCCAGAGTAAATGGTGAACATGAGGCATTTTTAAGATGCCATTTGTCATCCAAGTTAGGACTTCAAAGAGGCACTCGTGTCTATGAGATTGTGGCTCAGGTGAAGGAGCCGGACTATAGATACACGTTGGGAGTCGTCATTCTTAGCTGGTGTTCATAGCCTTGCATGTGAATTAGATCATCTCGAGAGCTGCAGACTGAGGCTGAGGGGGGGCAGGGCCCTGCCTGTGTTGGAGGAAAGCCCAGACCATGCAGCTTTGGTGTGTCAGTCAGCGGCATTTGCGATTTTCAGCCTAATGCCATTTATCTTTAAGGGGCCGGGGGGTGTGCAGGGCCAGCCAGGAAGAAATCTGAAGGGAGGGTCATGGCCACGTGTGTGTCTTGGGAAGATGCAGAGTCTGCAGGGTCCTGGAGGGTAGACTTCTTAGAAGCTGGAGTTGGAGTGAGGAGTGAGCAGAAGGTAGTCACACTCACCTGTGAGGGAGGGGGGAGTCCTTGGGAGTCCCCACCCTACCGGACTCGCTTTCCCATGAACAGACGGCAATCATACAGAGTATCTGAAGTGAGAAAGGATGGGTGCTGGGAGGGGAGCCAACCTGGAGAATGGTGCTTGGAAAGTTCTGGAATAGTCTCCCTGGAAAATAGAGTTAAAAATACCCAGAATCTTAAGAACGTTGATAGTGACTGGGGAGGAAGCAGTTTTTCTGGCCTCCTAAGGGTAAGTCATGTATCCGGGGATACACAGAAAAATCGGGCATTCTGTTCCGTGGTCTTGATCCTTACCGGGGGAACAGTGCAAGTTTAAAGGGGGAGAAGGGCAGCGGAGGGAAACTAGTCAGGCCCCGTGTCAGGTACCAGTCGGCAGCCCTACTTGCGTGTTGCGTTCTCATCCATGCCTCCCAGGTGGGCGGTGGCAGCCCCCTTTTGCAGATCGGGAAGCCTTCTCAGAGGGTTAAGGAATTGGTCCATTTAGTGGCTAGTAAATGCTGCAGCAGAATTCAAGCAAGGCCTTGTCAGACTTCAAGGGCATGTTTTCTCTACTAAATCCGGTACCTCCCTGTTGAACCTGGAATGGTGAATTGGGTCAGTTTTGGAGCCTTTCAGAAAAAGTACGATTTAAGTGCCTCAGGACTGTTTCACAAAGCTCAGCGTTCTTTGATTTTTCTGAAGCACCTCAGTGCTTTTCGCCCCACAGTTGTTAGGTTTTCTCCATTCTCGATGACGTGGTTGCAAATCACGTACAGGTGCAAAACCAGACTTAGCAGCTTCTGAAGGGAAACTCTCCAGTTCTCCCTTGATCGGCTTTCTTCCACGGGAAGTAACTGCTGCAGCGTAGGCCTGAGTTTTACTTATGGAGTGAGGGTTTAATATCCAAAGTTAGCATAAAATGGTCAGATGAAGAAAATCGACGTTGACAATTTATTTTTGGGTTTCATTAGACAAGATATACTATCAATTAATGACCCATATAGCAAATGAAATTGACTACAGAACATTGCATTTCTTACTTTCTATTTAGAGTTCTCTTACAGAATAAGGTTGCCTGCTTTGGAACATCATCTCCACCACCACAGCACCTATCAGTGTGTTGGTGTGATTGCATTTACGCAGTGAATGTAATCTGGTCTTCCTCAGCCCCAAACACTCCAGTGAAGAATCACGGGCTGTAGCCATCTCTTGGTCACGCAAATACTTCTAAAATTATATGATGCCAGAAAAGAAGGAAGAGAGAGAGAGAGATTGCCTTTATCAAAGTTCCTTTCAATTCTAACTGCAAACTGTTTTTGAGCAGCTCTGGTTTCCTTTGGATATGAATATATACATTTCTTTGCATGTAATCTGGGTTTTGGACTAGAACACCAAGTTCTTGCTGTCCACAAGCCACAAAAACAGTAGCCAAATTGCACACGTGTGAAATTGTTTATAATTTTTCCTGAGAAAGTATCTTTGAATTTGGGACTTGGGCTGTGATTTTTGCTTTTTGCTTCCCGCACCCCTCTTGTAATCTCTCACTCCTTCCCACGTGGCCCCCAAGAGTTCGTGGTCTCAAAGGAGCGGG
Source organism: Camelus bactrianus (assembly GCF_048773025.1). Classification (NCBI taxonomy): domain Eukaryota; kingdom Metazoa; phylum Chordata; class Mammalia; order Artiodactyla; family Camelidae; genus Camelus; species Camelus bactrianus. The sequence goes on from NC_133544.1 coordinate 101,681,413, forward strand.
CAAACACCCAGTTGGTCACCATGTACTGCTGCTATAGATGAAGCCCAACCAAGACCTAAAGGACATTATCAGAGAGGACTTCCTGGAAGAAATGGACTCTATATTCATTTGTGAGGACAGAGTGTCAGCCAGGAGAAGTAGTCAAGAATGTGGCTCAGGTGGCAGGTGCAGCCCGGGCAGATGCCTGGAGGCTTTTGGCGTGGGGAAACGGGGAGACTGCCCTGTGTGGTCCAGGGTGGAAGGTGCCCCTGCTGGTGAGGACACTGGAGAGAGTCCGGGATGGAGGGCTTTGGAAGAGCTTGGGTTTTACTAGAACTGACACAGTAGTCAGTGAAGGGTGTCATCAGAAAGTGACGCTCAGTAAAGGTAATTCTGGTTTTTCTTCTGATATTCTACAGACACAAGGGTAGGGACGGGTGAGAGTAGGTATGTCTGTCCCTTTGAGACCCACCCCGTCATTCATTTATTCATAACACGTGCACTTCTGTGTGTCTAGGGGAGAGAGGGTGGACCCACATTAGTAAGCAAAATGTATTTGCTTCTTGTGAGCTTAGCATTGTCAGAAGTTGACTTAGCCTAGAATGTTCTAGGAATAGAGGAACAAATTGTGGTAGTTGGAAGGAGGGAAGGCTTCCTTGGGAAACAGTCAAAATGAGCCTGGAGACAAGTGGGGAGTAGGAGCAAGTCAGGGGGCCCCTGAGTTCACTGGGGACCTGTGTACTGAGGTGAGGCTGGGCAAGCAGTGTCTGGGGTGGGGCTAGAATTCCACCAGGGAGCCTCTGAAGGGTTTGAAGTGGGGGTGATGTAATCAAATTTGTGATTTGGGAAGACTGCTGTGGCTCTGTGTGTGTGTGTGTGTGTAGCAGGGAAGAGGGGAAGGGTGCCACCAACAGGGGGGGTCATTAGAAGAACATTCACAGGCTGGGAGAGAGGCGTCAGGGCTGCTTGGGGACGGCAGGGGCAGTGTGGATGCCGGATTTCCTTATGGGGAGTGCTTGTTAGCAGGGCGACCCTAGAGGCGACTTTTGGCTGGAAGAAAACAGATGGAGGCTGCCAGGTGGACTTTCCTCTTCTTTCCTTCCCTGCCTTGTGTGATGATCTTAGCTCAGCCAACTTTTGGAAAAGAAGAGCTAAGTTCCAGGGTAGCCCAGGACTTTGTTGAGCTCGTTCGAGTGAGATCTGATAGGATTTAGGTTTGTGTTCTGATCTGCATGTTCACTTAGCTAGAAACATCCCGTCATTTCAATTTCTATAGGGGTTTTTATTCTTGATAAATATTGCTTTCTTGGTGAGAGGAAATTTAATACAGCTGTTGGCTTTCTCAAAAAAATCATATCTTTTAAGAACTTTAATATTCAAAACAATAGGAATATATTAAAATGTTAAAGTAAGTCTTTGGTGCAGTTTCTTTGCTTTCTGAGCTAGTGTGGAGTTAGAGCCTTTGCATTACTTAAGAGCACATACTTGTCAGTATTTAAAAAGCTGTTAGTGAGCGCCCCAGGCCCCACCTCTCAAAACATCATTAAAGTTTGCTCTGAAATAGTGAGGTCATAAAGGTCTTATTTGCAGAAACCAAACAGTTGGTTTATAATATGCAGCATAGCTCCCTTTATAAAATAATAATAGGTTCAAAATTAAGAAAGTGGAGGATAATTGATTTTTTTAAAGCTGAAACATAAACTTTCTTGTGCTAATGTTGCAACTGGAAATTTTGAAAAGAAAAATCCTACTGTAATATCATCTACGTGGAATACATATATGAATATCACGTTTGAAAAGTAACTGCGTGGTGGTTTTTGAAGTCAGGAGAATTCCAGCTCAGATACTGGCAGTGATGGTTGCTGGTTTTTAATGGAAGGGCCTAAATTTGCCTTCTTAGCATTTTTTTTTTTTTTGGAGTGAAAAGTTTGAGTAGTGCTTTGCCAGCATGATTTTGGGGCAATTTGAGGGCAGATGTCGTGTACCAGCAATGAGATATTTCCATGCATTTTATTTTCCGGACATCACCAGGGCACATGTGGGGTTTGTGCCTGCAGGCTGGAATGCTGCTGGACTCCCTGATCCATCACCGTTATGTCCTGGAGCTGCTCCGGTCAGTGAATGATTTTCTGTGGCTTCTAGGTAATGTGGTCTGAGGCAGATGATCAGATGTGCAGTTAAAGTACTATTACTTGAAATAAGAGTAACCTAGAAACATGGCTCTAACAATACAGGGTGAGGGAGAATTGGCTGAGCTGCTTGCAGTGGGGAGTTTTCTCAGGTGACTCCCTCACCGTGATTCTTGCCAGTATCCGCCCCAGCCCTGCACGGTAGTCCTGCCGAAGCAAGCATGCTCTTTGCTCAGAAACGCACTGAATTTCCTTGTGCCTCTGTTTGTTGGCTTGTTTTTTGAAAGCACGTCTTGCCCTTTGCTTAAATGCCATCCATGATAGTCACTTCTTACACTCATTCTACTGGACTTCGTCCAAAAATAGCTGCTGAATGGAAGAACAGAATGTAGTATCTCCATGTTGTGGAACATTATTCACATGTAAGAGTGAATAAAAAAGAAAAAACAAATAAAGAGGAAAATGAAAAAGGCCACCTGTTCTGGGAACTCCTCCCTGACTGTTCAACCCGCACTTTTCCCTTTGAAACCCAATCACTTATGCTCCACCGTGCTCTTTTTGATAGTACTTACTACCTTCTAATAAACTTTAACGGTTTCAAAAAAAAAAAAAAAAAGAAAGAGAGAGATGCTGATACCACTTCAAAATGGACAAGCCTTGAAAACAGCATTTTAAGTGAAAGGAAGCAGACAAAAACGGCCACATATTGTTGATTTCAGTGATCTGAAATGCCCAGAAAAGGCACATGCAGAGGCAGAGAGCAGGTGATGGTTGAAAGGGGCTGGGTGGAGGGGGATTAGGGAGTGAATGTTAGTGACAGGAGGTTTCTTCTGGGGTGATGAAGTGTTCAGGAAATAGATGGTGGTGAGGGCTGCACAACTGTGAGTGTGCAGAAGACTGCTGAGCTCTGTCTCTGGGATTGCCTGTTGTTGGGGCGGCTTTATTTTGTTCTCATCATGCAATGAGAAGACTCATCTGCTGCTGTGGCCATTCTACTCCCGTGAGTGGTGAGGGTCAGAGACTTTGTAGAGTCATGTTTCTTTTTTTTTTTTTGCCCCTTGCTGAGTGTAGGCAAAAAAGGTTTACGCCTGAGAAAGTGCTCCATCTGCAGAAATGTCTTTCAGTTTTGCATGGTGTAAAAATCTTGAGAGCTTTTTAATCGTTGAGGACAGCCTGTGGGGGGAAACAGCCCGTGAATCCTGGGTGAGTCCCGGAAGAGCTGCGAGTCCCTCCCTGACACGGGTGGGGATTTCACCCCCGTTCAGGCAGTGAAGGGCCCAGACCCGTGAGCGGAGTTGACAGTCGTGAATATTTACGTGAATCCGCTGCTTCACCTTGGATATTAATTTCAAGCTGAGTCAGTTTGTGGCGGCAGCCTCATCCTACATCAGGAATTTATAGTATCTGCTCTTTGAGGTGAAGACCTGACAGATTTTATTATTTAACAGTCTCCCTTGAATTGATATCTCAGATTCCTTTGTCAAAAGCAAAACAGCAGAAATACAGACGTAATTTAATGCCAATATGACCTGGAAAGGGTTTAGTCTCTGTGCCTCAGTGGCCTTATCTGCGGGTGGGGATGATGATAACAGTGTTTCCCTCAGAGGGGCTGGTGAGGGGAGAGTTAGAAGCACACATGGAGGACTTACACGAGATGCTCATGAGTGACCGAATTTAGTGCTCTCAGCCTGGTCAGGCCTCAGGAGCAGAGATGTCAGAACAGAGCAGTCCTAGCGGGAGCTCGATCCGTGTTGGCAGGTGTTACGATCAGTATCACCTCTGTGGGTTATCAGGTAGTTTTAAGACTTGGTAATATGGATTCATGAATAATGTTAGAAGACTAGACATCTCAGATACTTTTTACATAGTTCTCAAGATTTCCTCTGAGAAATGGATGTTTTCTCCCCATCTTAAATCTGAGATGAGTCTCTAAAATATTCTGTATTCCTCCATCTTTTTGCTTTAATTCTCCATTTCTTAAAAAAGAAAGTTTTTAAATGGAGTTTATGGGGACTGAACTGAGGGCCTCATGCATGCTAAGCACATACTCTCCCAAATGAGGTATAATCTCCCAAATGATTTTTTTTAAATTTACTTTCTTAGTATTCAGAGGTTAGAGGCCTCTAATTCTTTTTCTGGAGACTTGTCCATGAACCTGTAAATCTATAATTAATGGACAAAACTTGGTTTATTAAAAACATCAATAGAACATTCTGCAATCCATCCAAAAGGAAATGCTGATTGAATTAAAATGTTTCTCCTTTAAGGTGATTTCTCCTTTTTGGTCTAGCTTAATTTATTAACAGCCATCCTCATCATCATAATGACCAAACTCACTCTGAGTGGACACCTACCTAACACTAAAATGCTTTCCTCATGTTTTACTTCATAGCAGGTGTTTGAGGGTAGGTATCAGTGTCTCCTTTTTTGCAGCTGAGGGATTGAGAGATGGCGCAGCTTGTCCTAAATCACACCCAGCTGGCGGTGGCTAGCTCGGTGCTGGAACCCAGGCTGCACAGGATGCATTCTTAATTGCTCCTCTAATCAGCCTCCCGTTGAGTGGCTACCTGAACTGCTGTGACTCCATAAATGGCCGATTTTAGTGATCTCAGCCTTATGAGGACTTCAAAGGAGAGACACCAGTGAGAATGTGAGACAGAGTGTCATAAATTAAAATTGTACATTTTCACAAATGTTTAATTCTCAGGTAATTACTTAAAAAGTTAATTTTTTTAATTTAGTGGTCTGTTAGCACAAAAAACAAAACATTAAAAACAATTATAGTGCCAAAGAGAAGTGGGCTTTGAAAGTCCAACCACTCTTAATGATGTTACTTGTTTTTCTCTAGTGGCCCTTATTGACAGAAATACTTACAAAGACTGAATTGGTTTTATGTAGTCTTAATATGGAAGAAAAGATTGTCAGTGAATATAATAAGTAAAATCTTTACTCTTTTCTTTCCTGATGGTGAATATGTAAGTTGTTTTCATGGCTTAAGTACATTTCCTTATTTGTGAAATTTGAGTAATATCGTTTAACTTCTCTGACTGTGAGAGTTAGACGCCTTGTATACAAAGAACCCAAGAGGTGCTTAATAAAAATGTGCTGTCAGAATGACAGATATTTTAGAAGGATCAACTCTGAATACTAAAGAGTGTCGCTTATTTCTGATGCATATTCAATATTTATAATATTTATATATATGATATATTTGAATATGGTTTAAAGTAACAAGGATTCTTTTGTTTTTTTTAGTGTAGTATGAAGTTTTAATGAAATCTGTATCATACTAGTGAGACAGGGACTAGTTAAATTGCCTTAATCAGACGACCTTGAATATTATTTACACAGAATATGTATTGTTACAACTCAGAATTCATGTTGCCGTGTAACCATCCATACAGACATTTAAATTCGTGGGATTCTGACCAGAGTCATTAACTTTAGTAAAATCCACATTGATCATTTTCAGGGAATAAGCTTCTCTCTTTTGTGATTAAGCAAAATTTTGATTTTTTTCCTGCACTCTTAACAGGTTTAAAATATCAAAACATTGATTTAACAAGTCACTTTTTTAATAGAATAAAGCTCATGCTGTTTTATTATGTAAATAAATGTTTTTGTATTTCATCAATCTTGTATGATATCCTGGCTCTTTGAGAATTATTTTGCAAGATAGATAACCTACTGTTGGAAAAATACAAACGTGACTTTTATGAATATAGGCCTAGTACAGATCTGTTGGTTTATGCTACAGTGCAAGACATGAGGCCTGGGAGAGCTTTGCTGCCGATTGCAGGACAGAACCCATGTCTCAGTTTCCCCTCCTGTAAAATGAAGTGGCTGGACTGGATTCTTTCCTCTTCTAAGATGAGTTTCCATGAACCTATGTCTTTTGTTTATATTCAGGAGTATTAGCAATATCAGATTAAATACTGAATACCCTTCCCTTCCCCCGAAGCAAAGTGCAGTATGTGCTACATAAGCTTTTAGTTATCTGATTCTCTTTTCTGATCCTACAGGCAATTTTTTTGTTGCATCTTTCCCGGCAACCTGAAAGGTCATTTTAGCCATAGGTGGCGCTGTTGCACCTTCTAACAGTCTTAATATTCCTTTTGCAAAAGAAGGCTTAACAAATGTTATTTTGTTTTGATTCCGTTGCTTAGTGCTTCAGAATAGCACAATGTCCATTATGTCTGTCTACCTGGAAAAATTATTCTGCTTATGTCTTAGACTTATTCTGTCATCTCGCTGTGAACATTTCAGACTTGCTGTGCAAACAATGGCAAACTCGGTCTTTTCTTCCAGTGTTAGAAGTCAGTGAGCCGGGATTTTATAAAACAGCTAGAAGCGGCCTCTGGAGCACCTTAACGCTGAAAAGTGTATTGAGTTCCCTGAGTATTGACTCCGCCGCTGTGTGTTAATTGGTGGTAGGAGGTTTGGTACATATATGAAGGGGTGTAGATTTTTGAGTTGGGTTTGCGTGCACGTGCTGCCACTGAGCCACGTGAGCCTGAGTCAGTTTGCTCTGAGTTTTTCCCTCGTCTGTGAGATGGGGACATTCATATCTGCTTTGTAGAATTGTGAGAATTAGAAATTATGTAAAGTGTTTACCACAGTGGGAATGTCAAGAGGGCTCATAAACTTTAGCTGCTTTTTTGTGTGAAGCCATCATTTGAGAGTCTTTGGCAATTACTAAGAAACAGGAAAATAAGGAAAGCTGGTTTTATGCTGAAAGTTATTTGAGGAGGTTCCTTAGTTCCTATACCCATAATTAAGCATCAGCAGAGTCAGAACTGTTACACAGTAGCCCTGAACCAACGTTAAGCCACAGAATTCTTTGTTACTTCATATATTTTGGGGCTTAAAGGGATCCAATACTTATACACATGTTGTCTCCAGCAGCCAACTGAGAGATGACACAAAAGAGTAGGCAGGTGATAAATGTCTTATTTGTTACTGATGAAGCCACGTTCTCCATGAACTTCAGGGCTGTGGGAAAATGCGTGTCATGATACTGTGTCCCAGAATTAGAGACTCACCCTGTCCCATGTAGCTCTGTGACATAGCGAGCCTTCCCTTGAGAGGACCTGCCCGTTCATGCACAAGGCTGTCCTGCCATGGAGCCGAGCATCCCAAGTGCTTCCCAGTGGTGATCAACACTGGAGGGAAAGGAAGGGTTTCAAATGCCCTGCTTGTCTCCCAGGACTCACACCTCACTCTGTTAGTGTGACGAGGGCTAGCTGTTGGCCAGGGGCCAGGGGTGTGAATGGAGAAGCACTCTCCATGGCCCAGAGGAGTGGTTAGGAGGCATTCCCTCCCTCGGTTTAAACAGGTGGTGGGATGGAAGAGAAGGGTCCTCCCCAAGAGTTTATAAAAGGAGAAATAAGGATTTTCTTTGGGACTTAGACTAGCCAGGAAACACATAAGATGATTAGAAGGGAGACTTGTAAATCACTTTGATATTAAGTTGACATTTGTTGAACACCCAAAATGTGCTACATTCTTTTCTGAGAGTTTTACAGAAATGAATCCTTCAATCTTCTCAACAAGTGAGTAAGGAAGGTTTGATTGTTATCCCAGTTTTACAGTGTGGAAATTGAGGCACACAGAGGGTAAGTTGGCCAAAATCATAGAGATAGTAAGTGGCAGAGCTGGTATTTAAACCCTGGCTTACTGGTTTGAGGCTCCCAGAGATGGGCTTTGGGTGTTTAGAGTTATCTGCATCCCTGAATCTTTGTACCTCTGTGCATATATTAGCCCAGAAAGGACAGGGAAAGGAGAGTTACACAGATGCTCATAGTCATGTCTTGGCCACTGTCCACAGAGAGTGCATCGTGATTGGCGTTATTTGTTTTCCAGGCAGTAGATCAGTTCTTATAACAGAAATTTAGTCCATTGAGTTAATCTAGAAACCCTTCCTGCTCTGTTTCTGTCCATGCTTGCCATGTGACTGCCTCCCCGTGATTAGGCCATTGAGAAAATATACTCATGGTTGAAATCTGATATTTCAGTCTGGTTCATAGTTTCACGTCTTCTGTTACATTAATAAGTTAAGTTTCTGGTTTTCTTTCATCAGTGTGTCATGAGTTTGGTTAATGTGAAACAAGTCCATGGGAGCCCAGGGGTGATGACGGTATAATTTCTGAGCAAGTTGTGGCACTTCTACCCTTGCAGTCCTGGCGGGAGTATGTCCGCCTTCCTTACTGATTTCCCCCAACAGCAGTGTCCTCTCCCACCCCCGCATGTGAGGCTGGGAGCTCTCTGAGTAGGCCAGTCAGAGGCCAAGTCCACCAATCAGAAAATGACGAAGTACCTGGAAGTGGTTTTAATAGAAGAAAAGGGTTTCCAAGTAGTCCAATGGGCTGTTCGAGTCCGTTTGGTGAAAAGCTGTCCAGTGTCTGTGGTTGAGGTGCTTCTTTGCTGTTGAAAAGCATGGATTAGATTAAGGGATTTTGAAAAGCAGAAAGGAGTGATTTCAGGTGGTACGTCCACACCGGTGAGAAGTGATGGATGACCACCTGTGTGAGGCATAGACAGGGTCTTACAAACTTCTTAAAATAACTTTAAAAGCTCTTCCATCTGAGTGCATTTCATATGGGGTCCAGTTCATCACTGGTCACCCTGAGAGGGCAAATAATTGATGATGGCAGAAAGGACACGGAGGCATCAAAAAGGTCTCAGTCATTTTCCCTTTTTAAAGGATGTGGCAAAGTGTAATATATTTGAGCTGGTTTTTCACTGAACAATTTTTAGTGTTTTCTGGGACTCCCCAAAGCCCCAAGGTTCCATGCAGCTGGGTGTCCCCTCAGAGCAGGTCTGTCAGAGCTTGCCCTGGGTTGACGTGGTGTCACGGGGAGCAGGACGGTCAGAGTCCCCGGATCTTCCGAGCTCCGTCTCCTCATCCTCAGTGCCGGGTTTCTCATCCGTGTCTACTTAGGGTTGTTGAGAATCACACGTGATGGTTCAGGTGTGATTTGTGATTGTCTCTGTGATTGGAATATAGTCAATATTTGAAAGAAACACTTTTTTTTTTTTAGTATAATTGTAGCACATAGATTGCATTGCTTTTTAGTCTGCTTTTATTTATATAACTTTATTCTTATTTTTAAATATGCACTTATTTTTATTTATTTTTTTGGAGGTACTGGGGACTGAATCCAGGACATTGTTCATGCTAAGCAGGTGCTCTACAACTGAGTAATACACACCCTCCTTGTCTGCACTTGAAAATAAATATTTCAATACACAAAATAGCTCTTAAACACCATCATGAGACCTAGTCACTGTATAGAGAGTTGAACACGTATGCTTTTTCAATAAGAATAAATGTTGTTGAGACATACATTTCTGAATCTGTTAATGTGCTTAAAAACGATCATAGATAGTGATAAACACGAATCTTTGATCCAGTACTTCTTAGGGTCTGTTTTGCCATCAAGTGAAATTACATTCTACAGAGAAAGCTAATTGGATTTCTTTGATATTTGGATGGTTTAGCAGATGATCAAGGCTTTCAAAAGCTGACAGATTTGTATTTTAAACTAACTACAAAGTTATCTTCTAGAAGTTGGAATTCCTAAACTTGTGAAGTGCCCAGTAATCCAGGGGGTATGTGTCTGTGTCTGTGTGAAAGTTTGTGTGTGTGATTTCAGGAATCTAGAAATAAGTTTCATATGGACTTCTGATACCTTTCTCCTACAGTTCAAGGTTTAGGCATATATTTACACAAATAAATTGATATTCTTTTGTCATTTTGCATATTGGTGGGAATAAGAGTTTCTCATACTTGTTTCAGAAGGGTTGGGGAGCATGAGCTCAGAAAACGGGAGGAGAAAGAGGCAGGGAGGCACTTCACACTTTGTGCAGGATATGAGAAACAGTAGCTTTTTTTTCTCTTTTCTTCTAAAGCAAACTGGCACTGAATTGTAACCTACTATTACCCAGAATTGCTTTTCTGATCAGATACAAGTGCCTCAGATTTTTCAAGGCAACATGAATGATGAAATGTGTCTTAGCAGTTATCATTAAAAGTAGTTTTATTTTTCAAGTAAAAGGCTATAGCCTGTTCTTCCAGCGGTACATGAAGTCCTCATTGTTCTATGTACATGATCTATGTGCTTAGTTTCTTTTTTTTTTTTTTTAAGTGCTTGTTTCATTGTGGTGTGAATGAATGTTTAAAATTTCTGGATTTTGATCTTTAGAACATGCTGATTTATCAGAGCTGTTAAAAACCTGATTGTTCTTTGGTCCTTGTTTGTTGGGGCACCGAATTGATTTCTGTTGTCTGTTAAAGCGGGAAATGCTTCCTCTAGCCTACAGATCATTAAGTGAATGGTTTGCAGTGTGCCTTTAAAATTATTTGAATGCATTGAGCATGTTTGTCCAGTGAATTCTGAATTAACTCATTCTATTGACTTTGCTTTGGTTCTGTGGCTTTTGCTCCTCTCCACAAGAATTTGAATTCTCTGTTGCATTTTGTATACGTGTTCTTAACAGGGGAAGAAATTTTGCATTTTTTACAGAGGTGGCTTTTCCTATCCCCTCTGAATGCCTTCTATAATTGATACAATAGTAATCTGTTATTGCAGTGCATAATTCTTTCATAAACTATTTTTTGGCATAATCAGAAACAATGACAAAGTATGATAATAAAAAATATGAAAACCTTCCTTCCTTTGAAGAATAGAAATCAGGTGGTCAGGCTCACGCATGCTTTGTGCCTGACACACTTACTCTCATGTCATTGTGTATCATGATTCGGAGATGGAGTTGCTCCAGGTTAATAGATTTTTGTTTTAACATTTGTGTTGAATTCTTTCTCCAGGCTGATGTTTCCTGTTGGTTTTGTGGAAAGAGTAGAAGGGAAACAAATCCTTTGTTTTGTTTTCAGGAGGCCTGAGTTGATGAGAAAAGGGTTGAGGGTGGGCTGAGGAAAAGAGTGACACTCCCTCTCCTCCCGGCTGAAATTGATAAACAAAGAAATCAATTAAGTGTATCGGTATTTGACCAATAGAAGTTAGAGAGCCCAAAATGGCTAGATATGCCCAATGGAAATTACTGAATTCACCTGCAGAATTATGTGCTTTACCAAGTAGAAACAACTTAGAGCAATCAGAAAAATCAGTAAAATGATGAGATATAAAAGGAATATTATATCTTTTATTTCTGAAATTTTTCTACATTAAGTTGTGTAGAGCTAAAATTAAGTTTCAAGCACCAGGAGTTAAGAGGGTGGGTAGTTCTGTAGGATCGTTTTTCACGGATGTGCCTAGACCCTGCTAGAGTTGCTGAAGATGGCAGGAAAAGACCCAGAGGCAGGATTTTTCATCCTAGGTTGTCCTCCATAATGGTTCCATGTGGGACCCCATGATTGGTTTAACAAATTGTAACAAACTCAAGCCTCCTGTGAACTTTAAGAAGAAAAATGTATGCTTAAAAACTGCTTTGCAAGCAAGTGCCTGTACATCCTCACTCCAGTCTCCTTGCCTTAAAAAGCAGAGACAATGCTTTGCTTGCATAGTTGAGCTTTTAGATAGCACTCTGCTGTTTGCAAAGCAAGGACAGAGGCCCTCAGCTATAAACGCTGAGCTTGTGTGCTGTTAGATAGTCTATGATCCACAGAACAAGGACCTGGCTGGTCTGGTGGTCTGCTTTGTAATTCACATGTCTAAAAATGTATCTTGCTCCCCTCACCCCATGTCTTCCCTAAAGATACACTAATCCTTTGTACTCATTGTGTATTCTACAATCTCTGCTTCATACTGTCTTTCCCGAAGTTCCTATTACTATCACACAACTGTTAATGAATTTTTCCTTTGATTATACACAATAAATAAGGGTGCAATTGAGAGGCTCGTGGAGTTGGCTCCCTACTCCCTCTCGATTTATTGACTTTTTCCACAGAGACTTGAATAATCATTCCATGTCGGTAAGACTTCTGCCAGCCAACCCACAGTTCCAGGTGAGAAGGATGCAGGTTTATCCCTCCTACCCGATGGAGAGAGAGGAGAGAATTGAGATATGCTCCCCCATGGTCCCTTCCTGTCCCACGGCCACTGCAGTTCACCTGCAGCCTTCTGGCCTCTGCTCAGAGGGCCTCTGGCCCAGGACTGACTGCAGCTTTTTCTTCCCTTGTCAACATTTCCTGTGCCTTTCAGAAGTTGGTCTCTTCTCTGCAATTCAACCCTGGCAGATGTGATGGTGGTCAGCGTGCTGGTGGGCAGTCCTTTGAGGACTCCCAGGAGACATGCTGATTCTCCTGAGTCTCTCAATCGGGGTTACAGAACAGTCGAGCACCGAAGGAAGCCCATTCACGTGAGGTCAACAGAGCATTTTATCACTTTCATTTTATTTTTAAATTTTCAGTGGAGAAATTATTTGTAGCAAACTGTTCCAGATAGTCGGCCGCCTGCTTTCCTCACCACCATTTCCTTGTTGGCTCTGGTGCTTGTTTTAAGAACCAGGTTTCTTCTCTGGTCATTTGTAGCAGCTGGGCTTGCCGAATCCTTGATCTGCATTTGAAGCAGAATGCTTCTTCCTGATGTGAAACAGATTTTCCTATTTCTGAATATTTCGTGTACACTCAGCAACTGTTTCAAGTGAAATGCTCTTGTCCAATTTCGGTTAACTCACATTTGCTGATCTCCTACTTTCATGCTGAGGGCAGTTTCTTCTTCCTCTAATAAAAGTTAGATATTTGCATTTACTAGGGAAGGTACTGGCCCGAGGTGCTTTTTTTCTTACCAGTTTTAATACAATTCACCCATTTAAATATACAGTCGTTTTTACTCTATGCCCAGAATTGTGCATCCCATTTAATCTTAGAATATTTTCATTCCCCCAACAGGAAGCCCCGTATGCATAAGCAGTCATTCCCATCTTCCCCATCCTCCCCCAGCCCCAAGGAGCCACTCTTCTCTCTCTGTGGATTTGCCTGTGCTGGACATTTCATTTAAATCGAGTCACTTCATATAAGTGGAACCGTCTATTGTGACTGACTTATTTCACACTGAGTAACGTTATCAAAGTTTGTCCACGTTGTGGCCTGGGTCAGTACTCTATGCTTTGCTATTGCTGAATAATATTCCACTGTATGGCTGGGCCCCACTCTTTACCCATTCATCAGGTGATAGGCAGTTGGGTTGTTTCTGCTTTTTGGCTGTGATGAGTAGTGTCGCCATGAATATTCCTGTAGGAGTTTTTATGTGGACATTTGTTTTCAGTTCTCTTACGTCTGTGCCCAGACAGCAGAGTTGCTGGGTCATTCAGAAACCAAATGTTCAACTCTCTGAGGACCTGCCAGGCTGTTTTCCAAAGTGGCCACGCTGTGTTACGTCCTCACCAGCAAGGGCTGCACGCTCCGCTTCCTATGTGTCCTTATTAGTGCTTGTTACTCTTTTTTTTTATTATAACCTATTGTTGTGAGTGTGAAGCGGTTTCTCCTAGTGATTTTGACTTGATTTCCCTTACAGCTAAAGATATTGAACATCGTTTCTTTGTGCTAATTGGCCATTTGTATATTTTCCTTGAAAAATACCATTTCAGATCCTTTATTCACATTTAATTGAGTTGCCTTTTTATTGTTGAGTTGTAGGAGGTACTTTTTTTTTTTATAGATACAAATTCCTTATCAGATAAATGATTTGAAAAAAATTTCTCCTGTGTGTTATTTTTTCACTTTCTGGATGGTGCCCTTTGAAGCATAGTTTTAAATTTTGATGAACTCCAATTTATCTCTGTTTTCTTTGTTCCTTGTGCTTTTGGGCTATTATTTAAAATCTGAGGTATTTTATTTAAAATTTTATATATAAAATAACTTAATTCGTAGGACCGTTCTAGGAGATGGGTGCGGTTGTTGTCCCCAGTGTATGGATAGAAGACTGAGATGCAGAAAATTTCTCTGAAATATCAGTTTCACAGCTACCCAGTGCTGTGGGAGTTCAGGCACTCATGTTCGTCCCAAACATCTGTGATCCTCACCACCATGCTCCACTACTGCCTGGAATCGTTAATGAAAACGTCTTTCCTTTTTTGATTCCTTGTTAGTTTGTTTTCTCATTGGGGACCTCATCTCCTCATTTTCCTTTCGGATATCAGTGTAGATTTATTTTAGGTCTCATGTAGGCAGAAGCATTTCTATCAGTTAACTTCTTTATTACTCACTCTCCAGTGATGATTGTTGCTAGTTGACCTAATCAAGTCATGCTTAAGTCTTTCCTTCTCATGACACTAAAAACAGTCATGACTTACAGAATGCTAAAAGCAGAAAGTACTTGATTGATTTTATTTTGCTACCCAATCAAACCAATCAAATAAAAACCCGCTGTTGACACAGATTATAAGCCCTCCAGGATAGGGTCACTGTCTTCCTTGTGTTTCATTTATTTGGTCACAGTGTCTGGATAGTGCCTTGCTGTTCAGCAGTTTTGTTAGGAAACGGTGCTCGTGAATCATTGTAAGGACAGAATTTTGACAACAGACTGTGTTGTTCATTTCACAAGGGAAAAGATAATATAGAAATACTGCTCAGATCTATTTTAAAATTAAGCTTGGAATTTTGAGAACAATTCAAGAAACCATACAAAGATTTTTCACTAATTTTAGATCTATCTTAAACACATTATGGTTACATAGCAGAATAACTTATCAAGTAGATTTGACAAGAGGAGTGTATTATTGATTTTTTGTTTTAGTTGAAATATTCTATCTGGGATAAAGTAATCAGTGCCTATAAATGAACAAATATGTTTGTATTTCTATGCAACATGGGAGCAGACTTCATATGTTTCTATATAATATATATGACTGTGTGTTTTAATCTGTCTGTCAGTGTTTTTATAGTTTTTCAGCAATGTTTTAACATTAGAATTCTAAGAAATTCACTCCCGATACTACTGCAGTTTGTACTGTGTATCCTGTCTTATGTATGGGATTCCACTGTCCCCTAAGTGAGGAATTTCCTCTCCTATTGAGTTAGAAGCAGATTTAAAGGAACTGTGATTTCTAGGCGTTTGCTCTCCATTTGTTTGCAATTGGGTGTCAATCACAATTTTCCCTTTCTTGAGTTTTCATTGTTCAATTAGAATTTTTGAAAATAACTCTTAATATGTTTCACTAGTCTCCCTAGAAACTTGATGTTTTTGTGCTTTTCAGTTTTCAATTTATGAAAATTGTAAATGCACACTTGTTTTTAAGTAGTCCTTTTTCACTAGATATTTGTTTACCTCTTTATAGTTAAAATAATTTTTTTCCCAATGAATGAATCACTGTGCATGTTTTACAAGATACCTTAATTTTTATTTTTCTTATTCTAACAGGTATATTCATTGTAGAGAATTTTGAAAATAAGGATAAACCCAGTAATAACTTAAAAATGGCCTCTAATCTCACCTGGAGATACAGTTGTAAGGTTTGAAATTGAGAATTACAAGTCCTCTCATTTTTTTCTTTTTTTCAAGTACGTTTTGGTTACTGAGTCCCTCGAATTCCCATATGAATAGTAGCAGCAGCTACTCAGTTACTGCAGAGGAGCCCGCTGGGATTGTGATCGAGACCACGTTGAGTATACAGATCGCTCTGGGGAGCACTGCCATCCCAAAAGCGCTGTCATCTGATCCAGGAATGTGCGTGGTGTGTCTGTCCAGGTATTTAGGTCTTCTTTAATTTTTTTCAACAATGCGTAGAGTTTACATAGTATTATTTTACCTTATTTTTTTGCCTTTATACTGAGTACAAGTGTGCAAGGTACCAGGATCAGAATTGTATTATAGCCCCGCCACTTGCTGCCACCATGGACGCTGCACTCTTGCTTTGCCCTGTGTAAAATCTTGCACAAAATAGGACCTAAGTAACTCTCTCTTGAATGAATGATTATATGATAGCTGGATGATGCTGGAGAGTCCTTGTGATGATGTCTTTTTCCCAGACTTTCCCCTCTTCTTAACTATGCCTTTTCTCTTCCTTTCCTCCAGCCTGGGTTTCAGCCTGCCTGTGGCATTGATTTTCCCTGAGTGTGGACTCTTCCTTTAACTAGTTCACGATAATGTTTCATGCGGGCTATGAAAACTTGCTAGATGTCAAGAAATAGCAAATTCACTGCATGCTAGTATTTTTAGTCTGTGGTATTATATTATCCATTGAAATTAAATCAGGCTGACCCCCTGAGCCCTCCCCTGAGCTCTTTTCTCCTTCCTACGGGTGATACTTCTCTGGTTGCTGTCTGTGCCCTTCCCCCAGACTTGGTTTTGGAGTTGAGTAAGTCACCATCAGTGGAGCTCTCTCTTTAAAGATGAAGAGAACATTTGCTCCTTCTCGCTGTTTGGGGACTGGATGAGATGAGGTAACAGATAAAGAATGGAGCCCCATCTCATTCTGACCCCCGCTCTTTCCGTTCCTTTCTCCAGGGGAAAAGAGTACAATTCAAAAATATAAAGATTGTGAGCTAATGAGATAGACAAGACAACCGAACATTTGTTAAATATCCTTTCATGCCGGAAACAAATGTATTATACACACAAAAAGCACACAAATCACGGTAGTACTGCGGTTACAAACTTGGGTCCGAGTTCGAGTCCTGCTCTGGAGTGACCAGTCCTCTGAGAAGGAGAACTGGTAGGTCGGCTTAGCCTCTCCCTGACTTGTTTTCTGTCCTGCAGAGATGGGGCTCGCTAGGCGTCCCTCTCCCGTAGAGGTGCTGTGGGGTGTAAATGGCGCACGTGGGCAGCCCGAGCACAGCTGCTCATTCCTCGTAAGGGCAGGATAGCATCGCTTTTGCGGTGACAGCTTTATGACCGTCCCGTGTAGACTCTTAGTGCTCCGAAGGGATGCCTTGTGGTTTGGAATTGGGATTCTCACTTCTGTAAATACCCAAGGATTGTGTTATTGGGCCGTGCTGATTTGAATCTATTCTTTAGAAAGTACATATTGTAGATATATTTTTCAAGCATGCATGCTTTTTTCTTTTATTATTTATAGTTCTACCCTCTCATCTCTTGGTGTGACTTTTCATGGAATCCAGGAAACAGTCCTAAGCCACCTGCCTCTTCACACTTCTCCGTGGTGGTTTTCTTCCCTGACTAGAAGAGGGTTCTGCATAGGAAATTTTCTTTGTTCCCCTTTTCTTGGAGTCACTCTGTCTCCCCCACTCTCACCTGTCCATCTGTCCATTTCTCTACCCACTGATTCTTCTGACATGTTCCAAAAAGCATTTCAGGCAGCTTACAGAAGAACAGATACCAAATAAACAGGTGAGAAAATAGGGCCAAGTTCAGACAGTGAGGCTAGGAGGCGAGCCTATGTGAGAGTTGCAGGCGTGAGACACACGCCTCAGCCCTGTGACTTATAAGATCGACAGCAACAGTGTGCCTGAGGCTCCCAGCAGACACAGGGAAACAGGGTTTGTGGGAGATGCTCACTGGCTGTGAAATAAATAAGTGGCTTAGGAGATGCCCAGCCTTTCCAGCTACTAAGGCTTAGGAGAATATTTTGAGTTTCTTCCAAAATCAGAGTATTGCATCTTTTCTTTTTTAAGAGTTCTATGTATAGTTGGTTACATTCTATACCTGGAAATTTCTCCAAAACTGCTTCCCACGTGAGTCCCATGGCTCGGGAATGGGGTGGTTCTGCTCGTTGACTGGTGTAGGCCAGAAACAGAAAATGACAGCCTCAAAGGTGCCTGGGATATGTCAGTTAGTTTTGTCAGTGCTGTAGATTTCAGAAAACGCTTTCACCGTTTCTCTCCATCTGAGGCGGCAGCGTGCTCTCTTAGCAGCATCAGGAGCTCAGGGCCACGGGATGGTGGGGGCTGACTGCACTGCTATCAAGACAGCTGTGCCAGTCACTGCAGGCGTGGTGATTTTACATAGTGCATTTCATGTTCTTTAATAGGATTCAACATGTAGTTAATTAACTGAGTTAATTAACATTTAAGAAATATGATGCTTTGTTGAAAAGACAGTTATAGGCAGAATATAAGTTGTGAACACTTTAAAAACGGTTTCATTACTGAAATTTTAGTAGGGAAGATTTAGTTTATCTTATTTACACCTCTCTTCAAAAGTAACAAAGAAACAAGACAGAAAAAGCAGAGGATGATTTCTGTTTTTCCTCTCGGGTTGCAGGTGCCCTCACCTCCAGTGGCATCCATCCAGACACCAGCACTGACACTGGCCATGCTCAGAACTGCCTCAGCCCTGAAGACACAACTAACAAATAGAAGGGGGCTACGCCCTATGACAGCAGGTGCTCTCACTTTGTGGGTCCTTATGTAACTGTGCGGTGTTATTCAGGATCGCCCGTTCTACACTGTGTGACACTGCTGCCTTGTCTCCTAGTTATTTCTGTAAGTACTAGTGTAATTTTTTCAATGTGTGGTAGTAGACATCTAAAAATGCTTTTTTCAGATGAAAAATAATGTGTATTTAATATAATAAGTCTGAAAAAAGGGACAAAAGTGTCTATCCTGGTCCCACTACTCAGAGATAATAATTAACACTTTAACATCTATTTTCTGTCCTTTTCCTCAGTTTGTATCAACTCTGTCATAAAAACCAGCGAGCACTCTGTGCCTGTTTACTGTGTGGAGACCTCCATTTTCCATTCGGCTTATTACACGTTTTTCTACAGTATTCTCTCTCCCCTGGCATGATTTTTATTGACCAGTATAGCATTCTGTCTTGTGGAGGCATCGTCCATTTTACTTCGGACTTAAATAAACTTTTAAATTCCAAGTATATTTAACTGAAATACTGAAAAGAGAACTGTGGTGGTACCGAAAGGCCCCTACATCCCTTCCCCTTTTTTTCCTGAGAGTAAAAACTGCTGACAATGTGGTGTATATATTTCATGACCTTTATGCCTGTCATATATATATACACATACATACATACATGTATATGAGAAATCTATGTATATGTGTGTGTATATATGCTTTATTGAAAAATAAGGCCATACTATATGTTTTGTGCAGCTCGGTTTATTCACTGAGGTGTATATCATAGACGTCCTCCCACTCCAGACTCACCCGGTCCTTTCAGATAGAGTAGAGGGGTCTCCTAATGTGCAGTAGATTTGGTCTCTTGTGTAAGGACACCTTTGGTGGGAGAGTACTGTGGACAAGGCCTTGGACCACGCCAAAACGCCTGCCCCTTAGTGCCCACAGCTCGCCTTGATTTACCGCATCATTGTCTTGATGGTGGATACTTAAGTTTTCTCCATTTTCCACTGTCAGAAAGGGTGTTTGGCTGGCGTCCTTCTTGTACAAACATTCCTGTGAACTTGTATGAGTATTCCTTTAGTTAAGGTTTCTGGAAATTTAGTCCCTGGATGTGACAATTACATACATCACAGGTTCCTTTCAAGTGACTCTAGAAATTCCTTCTCCTGAAGGGAATGAAAAGATGTAGAATAACTTATGTAACCAATTCTCTATCGCTGGATATGATTTCACTTCAGCTTTTCTTCCCACCATTGTAAAAAGTGCTGTGTAAATGCTCTGATGAGTACATCTTTTTGAACTGATTTTTTTTCTAAACGAAACGATTACTAAAATGGAGTTCAGTCTGTGTGTACACACATTTTTCAGAGTTTACATATCCATTGACACGTTGTCCTCCAAAAAGATCGCTCAGTTTGTTCTCTCAAAGATGGACACTACCTAGAATATTTTTTAAAAACATTTGCCAATATGATGAGCAAAATTGCTTTTTCATTGTTTTAGTTTGCACTTGATGACCAGTGAGGTATTGAGCATTTTTCACTCATTAGCCATCTGACTTTTAAAAGGTGAATGATCCCTTTTGTCCTATGCACACATTTAATTGAGGGAGCTTCTTGTTGCTTTGTGACAGCTCTTTGTATGTTATGAACATTAACCCCTTGTCTTCATTAACATGTATCACAGAGCTTTTCCTTGTCATTTCTTGCCTTTCATTTTGTTCAGTATGTTTATTTTTGTTGTGGCAGAAAATAATCTTAAGAGAGTAAATGTCTTCTTTTTGGGTTTTATCCTTGATAGTATTCTTAGAAATAATTCCTTATAATGGTACATATCTCCTCTGTAGGATTTTTTAATCTCTATGATGGAGATGATAATACTACTTGTTATAGTGAGGAGAAGTTGAATTACTATGAGCAAAGAGTTGTATTTGCTGTTATTAGTACTTTCTAATATTTACATCACTATCTGTAATTTTTCTTGTGGTCATTATGACTGGAATAGAATTTGTTTTTTCCAGGTGATTCTCTGATTGTCCCAAGACAATTATTGAATTCATACTTTGCTCTTTGATTTGAAATCCCACCTGTACAAAATATTTATGTACACTAGAGTCTCTTTTTGAGCTCATGGTTTATTTCTGTCAGTCTTACTTTCTTACTCCAGTGCTATATCTTACATATTGTAAAAATTTATTTAATATATGACAGTGCAATTTTTTATTCTTTTTTCCATCCCCAATTTTCTTGTCTAGTGTTATGACTTTATTATTCCTGAAGAGTTCCAAAATATTTTGCTCAAGTTAAAAAAAAACAGATAAGAGCTGTCATGGGATTTTTAAGTAAGTTTTGAATTATCTTTAGGAGAACGTTCATCTTTACAAAACTGCTTTCCTCCATACAATATGTTGATGTCTCTGCATTCACACTTCTTACTTTACCCCACAGTACAGTCCTGTGTTTCTCCATGTACAACATGGGCATTGTTTTTGAGTTTATTCCAGATTATTGTTGATGTTTTTGTTAATTTTGTAAGTGAGAATTTTTGCTATTATATTTTTTAACTGTTAAAACTGACACCTAGGAAGGCAGATTCAATTTGTAAATACTCACTTTGTAACTTGTCATTTAAAATTGTAAGTATTAAGTACTTGTTACAGAATACTTTCATTTCTGTTTTTAAAAATTTGTTTCCAAGATTCTCAAAATGGTCATAGCTAAGTAGTATAGGTGGGGAGACAGATGGAGAGAGGTAGTGTGGCTCATGTACAAACTGTGAGCACTTTCATGGCTGCCTTTATGCTGGAAAAGCCACTGAAGAGCCCAGGTAAGACCAGGGGTGGCTTTGTACGCACTTGAAAGCCAGCTTTCCTGTCTGTATGGAGAAGCCTGGTGAGTGAGGCAGGTATATGATCAAGGTCGAATGGAGGTTATTGGCTGCACAGAGCACTGTGTCTGTGAGAACAGGAGACCATCGCCATGGGAAATGCTTGGTGCCAGGAACAATGCAGGGAGCTGGGAAGCCTGTCTGTTAAGGATTTTCCAGCCCTGGGAGTGGGAAGATCAGACTCTCCATTCAGATCTGAGTTTGAATTCATCCTCTTTAGTTTACTGGTCCTCTGATTTTTGTCAAGTTATACATCCTCTTTGAACTCCTGTTTTCTTGTCTCTCAAAACAGGAGAATTACGGCCTGCGGCTAGAGTGTTTGATCAGGGTAAATAATTTGTGTCTATAAGATGCCATGTACAGTCACAATCTCAGTGAGAAATGGGCTGTCGCCTCTTCTTCTGCAACTCAGTGCTTGACGAGACAAGGGGGAAAGTCAGTCCCTAATTTGTGTGTGATGCAAGTAGGAACAAAATTAAAGTCTTGCCTTTCCCTAGTAGTATTCTTACTCCTTTGCTTCATTTACTTCTTTCCTCCTTTCCTTTCCCCTTTCCCCTCCTCCATCAAAAGATCCTGGGACTCTCTCAGAACACTAGATTCAAGTTACTTTAAAGGTTGGCTCATCCTCATGAAATGACAGTAACATAAAAAAAATCTGTACACATCCCAGAATGCATTGTATTTGATTTACACACACACACACGTGCACAAAAACACACACACAATCAGGCTACCTCCCACTTGCAGAGGGAGAAGGAACACTTTTTCTGAGTTTTCATTCACTGAGCGTGGGAACAAAGTCTCTTACGCAGACGTTCACCAGCCTTCGTGCATGGTGTTTTTAATTGGATTTCTGCTTTTTGGCCATAGATATAGTATTATAATAGAAGAGAGAAAGTGAAGACATAGACATTCTGCTGAGATATTGGTGTCATTATATTTGAGTTGGAAATGGCTTAAGACAGCATAGAGTCATAACTTTTTATGGGTGAGAATCCATGATGGTGTAACTTGGACAAGAACCTGGGTCTTCTGCCATCTTGTCCATGTGGGTGAAGAGGCAACTGGGTGGGGGATGGCAAGGATCTTTCTTGCTTGAATTCCATGGTCTTGCTAGTTTTCATTGCTCAGCTGCCTTTAGTTTATGTCCATGAGGCCTCTCATGGGAAGGTCACTCTGTTCTGATAGATTGTTTCTTATCAGCAAAAAGCTCTGGACCCACTCATATTTCCCAGAGTTATCTGCTGACCTGCTGACACTTTATATAAATGAGACCTAAGAAACTACTGAATATAAAATCCTTATTGTTATCGTTTGCCCTCGAGTTCCATAGGAATGGGGTGCTGTCTCAGGCTGTCTAAAGCTAGATCTGAACAAAGATAGGGTGATAGGCTGTGCTGCTGGACCTCCACAGTCGAAGGGGATTTCCACCTTAGTTTTTAGAATCAGGTAGATGAGTTCAAATATTGCCTTTACCAGTAATTATCTTTGTGACTTGGGGGAGAAACTGTACTTTTTTGTGTCCAATTTTCTTTGTAAATAAGTTCAGTATTTATTTTAAGGTTTCTGTTTTAGAATTGAATGAGTTAATTCCCTCATTTATAC
Organism: Camelus bactrianus; assembly: GCF_048773025.1. Taxonomy (NCBI): domain Eukaryota; kingdom Metazoa; phylum Chordata; class Mammalia; order Artiodactyla; family Camelidae; genus Camelus; species Camelus bactrianus. Next base: position 101,704,228 of record NC_133544.1, read on the forward strand.
CTAAAATAGTGATCGCGTGGTTCTATGCTGGTGCCTTGGAGGTTGATTACTCTGGGACTCGGCAGTGAGAATGGGGGTGATGGACCCCTGGATAATAGAGCTTATATTCCAGAATATGCTTGTAAAAGACTGGATGTGCAGTGGATTTTTAGTAAATATCCACTCCTTTCCTACTCTGCTTTGATTGTGCATATATCTTTATACTAATATATGAACAATTTTTATTGCAATTTAAATATCTTTGTAGTATTTACAATATGTAGCTATAAAAAATACGTGAAATAAAATGATTTGACATTTATTTTCTTTTCAATAAGCAAAACAAAATAAAATAGAAAAGAACAAAGTTTTGAAGGAGTAGAAATAATTTTATTTCCATGGAATCAATTCCGTATAATAGGTTTTTTGGTCGTGTTGTTAAACAGCATATAAAATTGATTGGTTGTGACATACTGGAAATGAGGAAACAGTGGAGACATACTACCTCTAATGCAGTCATTTATTTACCAAGTCCAAACTCGTTCTGCTTGCTGCATGACAGGCCAATAAATCGGGAGTTGAGCTTTTGGAGTAAGGAATAGTGACTTTATTTGAAAAGCTGGCAGACTCAGAAGATGGCATACTGATATCCAGGAGAACTCTCTTCCCCAAGTCAGAATTCAGTCTCCTTTTATACTAAAATGTGGTGGTGGTGTGGTTGGTTGTTGCAAACTTCTTGCTGTACGAATTGATTTCCTTGGAATCCTTTGTTCTTGCAGCTGTCCATGTGGGTCAAATCATGGCACCCCTGTAAAACCTCAAAAAAACAAAGTTTATTCTTTATTTTGCAACTTGCCATCTCTACATAAGTGTAGAAGAGCTAACATCCTTAAAGATCAGAGCCCGCAGAATAGGCCCTCCTGGATATTTCAGGCTAAAGGCAACTTTCTTTTACAAAAGGTGCAGAGATAACAAGTCTTAGCCTAGAAAACAGGGTACAGGTTTAAAGACAAACGAACACATCTAACATGGAGTCAAATTTGTTCTTTTCTATTACAATTTCTTTTTCCACCTCATAGATAATTTTAGTAAGAAACATGAGCAATTTTTTTACTTTTGCTTCTTAATAACGGATAAGTGGCCCAACTACAGTTTTGTGAACAGGGATGCTGTGCGGGCATAGGGGTCACAGCAAATTCTTGTTGGGGGTGGTCGACCCTGCAATATGTCTGATGCCCTGTGAGTGTTGGTGAGAGTCCCCCTAACCAGGGGCTCTCTTCAGGAACCACCATGTGGGCATTGACCTCTGGAGACTTCTTTTTCAGCTCTAGGAAATTTTTTTAGATGCTGTGATGAAAAAATCACTCCAGCTGGGGATAATCAGGGAATAAAGGAAGGCGAAAAGGGCTTGGAGTAGTGTAGAAGAGAAGGACAGAAGATCAGGGAGCCTGAGGGCTTGGGGGCGGGGCCTCGGGAGAGAGAGTAGCAGAGTTGGGGAGGGGCCCGGCTCCAGAACCAGCTCCTGCACCTTTCCCTGCACCCAAGCCTCACAGCTTTTAATTGGGCCCAAGACTCTTTCCTGTCTGGATGTCACCCTGGGCAGAACGTTGAGAATCGAAGGTAAGGGGTGGGCAGCACTCACCTAGGGGGTCACTGAGGATTTTGGTCAAGTCCACAGTGCCTATTCTAGTCATGTGTCTTCACCTGTTCTTTATCTCAGGATCTGAGAAGCAGGAGCAAGGAACTCAGGGAGAGATCCAGGAAGACATCTGACTCTGTTAAGAGACGACAGTCACAGCGACACGGGGAGCGAGGACACTTGCAGCAAAGTAAAATGACTTCACAACTATTGCATCAGAGCTGCAGGTGTGAGAGAGCCTAAGCCTGTCTCAGAGTGCACGGGACAAGAGGAAAGGAATGGTAAAATTAACACTGACAATTGAAATTTTGTTAAATAGCCTGCTAATATTAATTGTATCAAATGAATGTATGCAGGTGTATTTCTATGATCATTTATAGGTACACACAACCCCACCAGCCCCTCTTTCTCCCATCGGGGATGGGCTTTCTCAAGCACAGTGCCCCTCCTGGTTGAGTGGGCCACGCTGCGGGTCCTCGCCTGGGGCCAGGCTGCTGCAGGACACTGAGTCCCCGAGGCACGGCCTGGGAAACATGACAGGAACATCTCTGCTCATAACTGAGAGCCTCCGTTTCCCCCTGCAGTGTAAGAATTCCGGTGACTCAGTTAGAAGCATGCATCCAACCCGTCCTTCCGTGTCATCACCATCTAGAATCGGTGCCTGAATCTTCTGAATTTCTCCAGATTGTGGTTTAAAATCACCTTCGACAATTGAGTGTGTGTCCTCTTACAAGTGGAGGAATTGCTGCCGTTTCCCTGGAACTTACTCACCACTAGTCCATCTGATTTTTCTGTGCTAGGATTCAGTATGGCATGCTAAAAATTCTGCAGTCAGATCTTGAAACACTGATGAAGAGGATTATTTATTTTATTTCTTTATATGATAGTGTTTTACTTTCAAAATTCAGAGTTTTCGGTTCTTTCAAAAAAGTTTTGGGGGGTTGGAGAAACAACTTTGCTCTTACCATCTCTGTGACCTGTTGCTTTGTGCCTCTCACCTGTCTTCTGTCACTTGTGAGGTGGTTCCATTTGTGACCCTGTCAGGGTTGTTCATGTTATAAAACATATACTCTGTTAAAGTACAGTCCCTTTTACTCCGAAGACATTCCACAAATACTCCTTAAATCTGGGTGTGGTTTTAAGAAGACAGAATCATTAGAACATGTACTTGCAGGTTGCTAGTGCAAAATCCCCAAATCAATAGTCTAGCTCAACATCTAAAATCTTTCTAATCTACCTTGGGTTTGTATGGATAAGTGAAGCAGTTTACTAAGAACTCAAGACCAGGGTTAGAATACAGGCTGGTGTAGCTCAGCAGGTCCTCCCATGCTGATGCTCTGCCAGAGGGAGGGGCCGAGGGGAGAGGGCGTGTCCTGCCCTCCCTGAGCTGACAATTTGATGGCAAAGATCTTTACCAGGTGAAGAACTGGGAGTTTCTTCTAAGAAGAGTGGGTTTGAAAAGAGTCCTAAAACCGCGGGAGTGACACAATCCCTTTTGTCTCAAGTACGTGAGAGTGGCTGTGGGGACAATTGGGAGACTCGTGAGTCCAAGTGTGCAGTGTTGGTGGCTTCCACTTGAGCGGTGGGACGGTCAGTGGGTAAAAGCGAACAGATTGAAGGCATGTTTAGATGGTAAAAATGAAAGGATGAATGCTGTCTGTGAAGGTAGGATGGAGGAAGGCCCAGGTTTCTGGGTGGATTAATGTGGTAAGTGATGGTCCTGCTGTGCTCTGAGGAGGGAAAGCTGCAGAGGGAGCTCTGGGGGAAAACTGATGAATTCAGCTGTGGGTGAAGTGAAAGGCTGTTAGATGTGTGGACTGGGAGATCTGGTGAGAGCAGGTACTGAGTAGGAGGAGGGGAGAGAGACCTTCAAATCATTTTGTCTTGTGAACATACAAATAAGTATGAGTAATGACACACAACACCTCTATATTCTGGATTAAAACCCAGTAACATTTTTCTATATTGACTGCAGAGGTTCTTAATTATTTTTTAATAGAAATAAAAAAAATAGAAACAAAATAGTGAAGTTAATGAACATCTTATAGTTGATGTGTGTCCTTCTATGTATTTTGATACCTCATTTGTTTATAACCATAATCTACAAAAAGTTAGCTTGTTTAGCATAAGAATTAAACAGAGGGACGTGAAACACACTGTTGGGGGTTGAGGCTGATCACCTTGGGCAAACTATGTCGCCTTTCTGTCCCTTAGTTGCTTCTTCTGTGACTGCCTCCAGGCCCCTCATCACAGCTGATTTCCTAGACTAGATGTTGGGAGGGAGGCTGCTGAAGTGGCTAAGAAGTGGTAACTGCTTGGGATACTGAAGAGAGAGACAAAAACAGATTAAAGCCGAGAAACTGAGTACAAATACCCTCAAAAAAGGAAAAAAAAATCACACAGTGTTTTGAGCCACTTAGCGTAAGGGAAACAAAATCACGTGGACCCAATTTTCTTGAGCATATGAGTATAGTGGGTGGAAGGGTGTCATCAGAAAAGTGTTGAGAAAAGGCCTTTTGGTTTCTCTTGACGTTTGCAGTAAGGATGGGAGCTGAAGCGAAAACCCACTGTTCACTGTGGAAGGTGCTCTTTTTTGCAAAACTGACCAAAGGTTGGAGACAAGTCATCAGCGGTGCCGGCAAATGAAGAGACTTCTGGATTGGGTGGGGCACTTGCTGTGACTTCCAGGTGGCCTGCTGGCTGGGGGCTGTGAGGTGGGCAGTAGGTTTGCAGGGTGACCCGGGCATAATTCCTGGCTCTGAGGCTGCTGGTCTGACTAGCAGACCTGAGCACCCGCAGACCTAATGGGGCAGCTCGGGATGTGGCCTGGGACACCTGCCATTCTGAGGGCAAGAAGAGGGCTCCCCTGAGGGGGTGTCCCTGCGGAGAGTGGAAAAGTCCTCCTGCAGGGGAAGAAGTGCCTCTGAGCATGGGGAAGGATGCACAGGCAAGACCAGCCTGAGCATGGAGGTTTTGGGAAGCCGGAAGTCATAAAGTGGCCCAAGCAGCCTTGTTCCTGCGAGATTGGAAGGAAAAGATGCTGAAAAGGCAGGCTAGGGTCAGACCGTGTTGTGGGTTATGAGTGACAGTAAATGACTGGTCAGGCAGGCACGAGAGAACCCTGTGGGCGTCCCAGCTGGGGCATCACGCCAGAGGGAGGAGCAGAGGTATGGACTTTGCCACTTATTAGCTGTGTGACTTTGAGCAATATCACCCCACCCCTCTCTATATACATCTTCATCTGTAAAGTGACACAGCTCGTGTCATCAGAAGGCTTAGTTTAGCTCTGATCCTTTTGTTCAGTCCTGTCAGTGCTGCCCTGCAAAGTTCTGCAGCAGCTGCTCTTACCCTGAGAAGGGAGGGCGTAGAGGGACATTGTAGTGCCCGAGGGCAGGAAGGGGTTGCTTTAAAAGCAGACATGTAGCCGCCTGCATCTGCAGGCCTGCAGGCAGTTTGGTTGATGGTCCTGGAGAGGACTTTGGAGGCCATAGCATCATCATAAAACTTGTTTTCCCTTGGGGACCGGATTTGCCTTTGCAGATTAATGTTGAAGATTTGGGCTTCTGGCAAAGCTGTTTTCAGAGATGAGTATATACATAACATATAGTATAAAATAAAATGCTTTTATTTAATCTGTGGGACTTTGTAGCTGTTTGGAGCCGTTCTGTTGGCCTGGTCTCCACGGAGGACACTAGGGGTCAGCAGAGCGTGCGGGAGGGCAGGCCGACCGCTGTGCTTCTGCGGGGGTTTCTCCCCAGCATGGAGCTCTGTTAAGTTGAAACTTCTCTGAGTTTGGTTGCCAAGCGTGCAGACAGCAAATTAATGATTTCTGGTGGGATTGTATAATGACAGGAAGAAAGAGGAAACCGTAGTTTTTCGGGACTAGAACATGCTTTTGGTTCCTGATTCAGTGTGTTCCATTACAGAATTGATGAGTTGTGTCTATTCTGGGACTTCATTGAAATAATCGTTCAGCCTAAAATTTAAGAGTTATGTTTTATTTGGCGGGAGGGCTCGAGCCTGGATGACAGCCTCTCAGATCTCTGAGGGACTGCTCCCAAGAGGTAGGGGAGGAGCTTGGATAAATAGGAGCTTTACAACAAAGACCAGGTACTTGGAACAATAAAAGATTGCTTGTTATCTAAAGAAAGACAGATATCTCAAGTTCAAGTATTTAGTGCTTTTCTATGTATGGGATGAAGCAAATATATGGGTTATTGAATTCATTCCTTTGGCAAGCACCTAGCTATCTAGGGACAGTATCCTGTCCTTTCTTATTCTGAGTCTGCTCAGAGGGCACCACTGTGAGTGGCTGAAAGGCTGGGTTTCAGGCATATTCTCGCTGGGGTGTGGCAGCAGCTGCTGAGGGCTTGGTCTCAGCATTCTTTGTTTACTGACATGGTTGCAGTATTTTCACTCACATTGTAGTATTTTCATTCACAGTGCTCCCCCTTGGTCCTAAATTCGACCTATATTTTGAGAGACATTTCATGACCAATTTTGTCCCACGGTGCTAGGATGGCTCATTCCTATTTCAGGTGAAGAATTTTCTGAGCTGCCATTCAAGGTGTTAGGTTTTTTTTCAGGGCCTATTGATACTAAAAGTTTTCTGGATCGCCTGTCTTACTAGTCTATTATGATCCAGGAAATGTTTGCCCTTCGTTGCTCATTACCATACCTAGAATCACACTATTACATTTATTTTATGCAGGGTTAAAAATTTTATCTATTTCTTCAGGATGTTTAGCCATCATCAATCTTGTAGGCCTAGTTACACGTTGGGAAATGTAACAGACAACAATTTAATAAAATAGAGATCATATAACTAATATAGCTAGTAACGTTTTAAAGTCACGAGTAAGAATTTAATAGTAGAGAAGTTGTATATTTGGGTTAAAATTTTGCTTGTATTTCTGATTGAGTTTGAGTGATCTTATGAGAAAGTTCATACTTATGGTCAGGCTCCGAGCAGGTATTAATTGGCCAGGTGAGTTCTCCCACGTTGTAAGATCAACAGTGGCCTAAACAGAACTATAAATTATTTTTAGAATAACGTTTCTGAGGGCTATCTAGTTAGAGCCTTGGAGTAGGGAAACCCACCAAGGTAACACAGAAGTACTAGACATAGGTAATTTACCATAAACTTAACAATTGGAGTAGTTCATAATCAAAGGTAGGAGAAATTGTCAAAGTAATTGGTATACAAGCCTGGTCCGTTGTCTTGGGTCAGCTGTCGAGCTCAGATGTCGTCTTCTTCTCATCCTGGCCTGGTAGCTTTTTCACCATTTTGGCATTGTTTTCAGGTGAGCAAGTGCTCTATAGGCCAGTGCACTGAAGGGGCTGTTTCTGATAGGAAATGAATCCGAAATTCCGTTTCCTTCAGCTTTTGTGTGTATGGTCTAGTTAAGAGTACTTGATAAAAGGCCTTTCCATTCAGGTTGGAGACAGTTCTTTAAGTCATGCATGTTCCAGTATGTATAATCCCCTGGCTTAGGTCATGGAGCATTGGAAATTTACACAAGGATAGATTACTGAGCTTCGGAAACAAACCTAGAGTATCCTTTTCATAATTAAATTAAACTGTACAGCAATATGACATAAAAGCAAGGAATGATCTGGGAAGTGTCTTAGTAAATATAGACCTCAATTAACAAAACTAGAACTTAATATCCAGTAAAATATAATATTTTTTCTCTCTAAAATTACCCTCATTTTTCTCAAATAAAGCCAAATCAAGATTAATTTGTTTACAAGTCAAGTCTGATTATTTGATCATATAGGCTTTTTTAAATTGGCTGTGTTGGAACTTTTAATAAGGAGTCTCAGGGTAGAATGTTAATAAGATTTGCTAAGGCTTGGAAAGCCACGTCAATGGCTTGTCATTGATTTCTGCCTTACAGATTTAGGTAAATTCTTTTCTCTTTAAAATTCTTAAAATACCTTTAGATTCTTATATCTGTTAGGAGATGATCTTCCTCATTTGTCTGATTGAGCCATTGGGGACCTAAGAGTTTTTAGTCTCTTGAAGGATCAGATAGGGAGAAAAGATAACTGTATCAAGTCTGCTTACATAGGTATAATTTATCAAATTTCTGTGATTTATAACTAGCTTAAAAGGAAGAGTTTATGTCTGGGAAACAGGTTAAAAGCCAGTAGTAGTTCAAACAACATCAAAAATTATAACCATATTCATCAGTTTACTTAGTCCCACATAACTAATTCTTTTAATCAGAGTTTTCATTAGATATTTAAAATTTCTTACCCAGTTTAGTTCAGTGCTATAGTTTGACATTTATTAGAAATCAGTAAATCTCCTTGAAGAGAAAGCATTTTCAAAATCATTAGATGAAAACAATTAAAAGTCTATAAAAGACAAAGATTTAAAAGCATGCTTAAACACCGTTATAGTATAATCGATAAAGAAACCTGGTCACTATACCCAGAATTATCACTGGTAACATTTCAGATATACCAGAATTTTAGGGAGACCATATAATTACTAGAATATCTATATTAATAATATTTTCTCATACAATATAACCTTAGAAGATTTATTATTCATTTGACAATATCATGTTATTTAACATGCCAATTGAAACTTACTGTTTTAAAATCTCTCTTTGGGATGTTTCAGGGGCCATCTGTAACTTCCCAAACTTAACTGGAGATTAAAAGAACTTTAATTAGAAATTGATATCTGGGGATCTTTTTAAAAGATTTCAGAACACTTGGTCAGATAAACATATAGGTCACTGTAAAGCAGTACTTATTCATTAACAAGAAAATACGTCAAAGGTAAAGGCAGAACAGATCAGTTAAGTGGTATAAGAAGGTTTACAATCTGTGGCTGAAGGTGGATTAACATTTCAAAAAACATGTTTCCTCTTAACAGCGAGAAAACCAAATCTAGTCTTGTACCAACTTACTTCTAAGATTCATTTACTTTGCCGAAGTTGATTCTAAATTTAGCCAATTCCGACAACGTACAAAACTCTTTCCTTAGGGTACCTCTTCCACAAGCCTTCCACAGCTTTCTATTCTCATATTAGTGTGTCCCTTATTTTCTCTTCCATTCAGAAATAACCAGCTTCAGGACAAAGTCACTATTTTTCATTAACAAAATATAATTCCATTCTTATATCTTCCTTTACACATTTATCTTACTTTCCTAGGATACTGAGATCATTCCCTTAAAAATAGAGTCTATTTCAGGGTGGCACCAACCATTTATTAATATATCTAAACACCTTTAGTTTCTCTGTAAGAGTAAGTTAAATGTTAAGTAATTCATATTTCAATCTTATTTTATCTGAAAATGGCATAGCTATTAAATAAAATCCTATCATTTAACTTAATTTAGCACAACTCTAGAATTTAAAGATACCAAACATTTAGAGATTATGTTAAGCATACATTTTAAAAATATATTTTAAAAATTTACCCAAAGCTCTCATCTCATTTGCATTTAATTTACTTAAAATTTTACCACACCACATTACTGTTATTTTTTTCTTGACAAATCTTCACCAGATATAACAGAATCTTATTTGACTTTCATTAAACCTAGGTACAGTAAAGGTATTATACTTAATATTGATGACTTTAAAGATGTCTATATTAATTAGAACAAACTTAAACTAAACAATATCAAATATTATCTTAATATTGAATTTTTCCAGTTCACGTGATGCTGAAAGTCAAATTTTTCAGTTTTTATTTTAAAAATACTTAATTTGTAAGCTCTTATTTTTTACGTCAATTAAGCAGAGCTCTTTGACTTTGATTTTTTTTTTTTTTAGCTGTATAAATATCTCACATCTGTAATGTGTACGCAGGTTTATAAACAGAAAAAAGCTAGAGATCTCATAGCTTCACTTTAAAAGTTACTTATAAGATAGGTATAATAATAGTTCTAGTAAGCTGAATTTGCTTGCTCAAATCACTAAGGCTTACTATTTATGAAACAGATATTTAAGATTTCTTGACAAAGTCTGAAGGACCCGTCAGAGTTCTGAGTTCTAAAATGCCAAAAATTTCTTGGCCCTAAGTTTTATCTCATTGAGCTAATTAGGCTCAGTCCTAGGTCACTGTTTCTGTTGTTACATTTCTGGTCTGCAAGACAAAGACAGACGCTTCCAGTTCCCCAGAGAACTGCTCTGTCACCCAGACCCAATTGTATCTCCTTAATTGGCATTTTTTTATCAATCAGGAGAGCTGTAAACAAAGAATTCCATGTTTTAAAACTTTAAGGTTTACTTTATCATGTCTTCCAAAGCTTGCATAAGGTATTTAGTGATGTCTCTTTTCCTTGAGTTATAAGTTAAACCCAGGGTAAACCTCTTATTATATTTTTTTTATTAGCCACTGTATATTAGTTTTTAGTTCTACGTTATATTGGATGGCTCAAGAAACTCTATTGGTTTCCTTTACTTTGTTCAATTAATATTTTCTGAGGGACAGATATGTGCCCAGCCTTATAATACCAAGAAGGGGAAGCGTTTTTCCATTGAAACAGATCTATCCCACAACATAATTAAGCAAAAGGTTTATATAAAGACCATTTAAATATACCAATTTTATAAACATTTATCTCAAATTTTTTAAATCTTATACCTTTAATTTTTATATTTATTAGGTTTAATCAATAATTTTTATTTCTAGAAGGATTGCCAGAAACTTTTTTGTTGTTGTTGTTCATTGTATCTAATTTTATAGAAAAGTCTCTAGGATGCCCAAGTTTCAGCCAAAGTGCTTAGGTCCTACTCAATTTTTAATTTGATTAATTGGTCTGTTGTCCCAATCATTAATCAAGTATATCAGTCTATATATACATATATTTTAAACTGTGGCAAATAAAATGGACTTGTTTGAACTTTAATGTTGGGGGACAGTAGGTGATCTCTTTGGCCCTTTTTTTTTAACTTTACTAGTGTAGTATCAAAACCTTGTATCTATTCCAAAAATGTCCATTTTATTTATCTCATTCAAAATAACCATATAAAAATATTTATCCATTTGGGATAAGCCCTTATCTTTTTTTTTTCCGAAATTTTTACAATCCTTTTTTCCAGTTATTCAATTTAATTACCAATAATTATACTAAGTTTTTATTAACATCTCTAGAACCATTTATTGGAAAGGAAAAACACAAATGTAGCTTTTCAAAACAGTTTTTTTTTTAACTAAGTTCTTAGGTTAACAATTAGATATATTTTTCTATCTTTAAACTTGATTTTAATAGGTACCAATTAAACAGCTGTTTATAATGAGATCTCTTTCAACTTTCACAAATTTAAAAGTTTTTCCAAATTAAAGGATCCATCATATGGCCATCAATTTATATATATATATATATATAGTGATTTTAAATGAATAAGATGAAGAGGCTTTTCCACATGAAAGTGGGGGTGTTGCCTAAATAAAATTCAAAGCTTTACTCTCCAAAAGCTAAAGGCCTTTGTGGTCCACGCTGATGCAACAAAGTTTAAAATGGCAAAATATCTGAAAATTGGTACAAACAAAGAATTGCTTAGAATACAATTTATTTACGTGGCCACCATATGTACGCAATACTTGTACCTTTTGTATGGCAGTCCAAGGTTTCCTTTAAAAAGAAAGTAAACATACATATACATACATAAACACACTTAAAAGACCCAGAGAAAGATAAAACATTTACATTTCAAGGACACAGGAAGAGAAATCCAAGTTCCCCCTAAAGTGGATTTTGTTTTTATAAGTTCAGAATTCCAAAAAATGTTTCTATCAGGCCTGATTATTTACTTTCAGATTGAGATTTTCTTTTCTAATTCCCAATTAATGTTGTAAGTTTTGTATGTACATAAACCTGGCTGGGGTATTAATTGGAGCCTGGCAATCTGTCATTTCTTTTTCTTTTCTTTTCTTTTTTTTATTTTTTTTGAAAGTTCTATTCCCCATTGTAAGGTCGGGTTCTCAGAATAAATTTGCTAGTAAGATTTCCCGCAGGGACAACTCTATGGCATGAAGTCTTTGTCTCTACCACTCCTGCAAGATTCACTGTCACCCGAGAAAGCTGTTACCAGCCAGGAGGATGGTCCCATTTTTGGAGTTGAAAGGTTCCTCATAAGAGTTTTACTTTTATCCTGAAAAATTCAATGGATGTAACCAAATTGAGGAAAACATTAGACCAGCCTCTTACCTAACCACTCAGTCCTGAACCCAGTGTTTTCAACTTGGACCCACTCAGGACGTCTCCACTGGGTGAGTATTTTCCTAATAGGTTTCCACCAGCCCACTTCTGACGTCTCTTCAATGTGGGTATTTCCCGTTACCTTTCAACGAGGTCCCACCCAGTATGTCTCCACTGGGTGGGTAATTCCCCTCAGTCTCCTTCAACTGGAGGGCCAGGTACCTGGAAACACCGCCAAATAAAACTCAGGATTATCAACCAATATATGAGATCCGAGAACCAGGAGAGACTCACCCAAATTCATCTGGACTCCCCGAGGAGGCGGATGGTCACAAAGGGCCACTGCTGGTACAAAGGCCCCAGTTACTCGGAGAGTTCAGGTGGAGAAAGTCTGCTCTGGGTCCCTTCATGGTGTCCAAAACAGTTGACTGAAATACATGTGCCACCTAAAATTTAAGAGTTATGTTTTATTTGCGGGAGGACTCGAGCCGGGATGACAGCCTCTCAGATCTCTCTGAGGGACTGCTCCCAAGAGGTTTGGGATGAGCTAGGATATATAGGAGCTTTACAACAAAGACAAGCTTGTTGGAACAATAAAAGATTGCTTGTTATCTAAAGAAAGCCAGGTAGCTCAAGTTCAATAATTTAGTGCTTTTCTATATATGGGAGGAAGAAAATATTTTGGACTCACTGAATTCATTCTTTAGACAAGCACCTAGCTATCTAGGGCCAGTATCCTGTCCTTTCTTATACTGAGTCCCCTCAGAGGGCACCATTGTGAGTGGCTGCAGAGGCTGGGCTGCAGGCCTGTCCTCGCTGGGTGATGGCGGCAGCCGCTGTTGACTTGGTTTCAGCATTCTTTGTTTACTGACATGGTTGCAGTATTTTCATTCAAATTGTAGTATTTTCGTTCATGGACTGATTATGGATAATCTGCAACCTTGGAAAGCAGCCGAGATGGAATTACTGCAGGTACCTTCTACTTAAATAAGCCGTGTGCAAACATAAACATGGAGGAAGCATACATTTGGATTTGGTGGTGTAGGGAAGGGTTTCTGCACATTACAGGAGAACGCAATGCAGAATTCCTTAAGTCCACCATTCTTTTCTGTAGTGGTTTCTGAGAACAGTTTATGGTAATTAACCAACATTGACAAACGGTGGCACACATTGCATTTAAGAGCTGGCCGACTGCACACTTAGGTATAGGACAGGTGGAATTCATAGGCAAGTGATCAGGTGGCTGGGAGAGAGTTGAAGACAAGGCCTGGGCCCAGAATCCGGTTTAAATCGCCATTTCCTCACCATAGGGCCTTGGACTAGAATGTAACCTCTCTTAACCTGTTGGTGAATCTGTGAAATGGGCATGATATTATTCGTTTCTTCCTGGGATTGTTGTAAGTTCTGAAGAGTATTGTAGCACACATGAAGCACTTAACACACTGGCATTTAGCAGTGTTCACTGTGTGCGGCCGCCCCGCTTCGCGTGTGTCAGAGCCGTAAAGGCAGCATTTGTCTGTTGAGGACGCACTGGTAGCCCCTTGGCTAGGTTATGAATTTGGTGATTTCCTTTAATCCTTGTAACTCTGTGTGCCATGGGCATTTATTTTCATGGACAGATGAGGAATCTCAGGGTAAAGAAGACTGTAATTTGCCCAAAGTCAGATCATAATTCTGGGTGCAGTGGCCTCGGTTCAGCATGTGCCCCAGGGCCTTCTGCCCTCTCCGATCAGCACCAGAGCCAGATGTGGGGTCAGCTGTTTCCCAGCCCAGAATATCTGGCAGGCCGCAAGACACACTGGCCCTGCGCTGCTTGAGCAAAAACTCCGGGGGGAGGCTGTTATAAAAGGGATAAACATAAAAACAGATGACAGCAAACTGTGATCAGCTCTGAGAAGGAAAGGAACACACCTCGCAGTGCAGAGCTGCGAGCTTTCCCATCAGTGCTGCTCTGGGGGCGTTCATATCGGCTAAACAAACTCTGCTGCTGCACCAAGGCAGGAAGGCAGGGAGCGTGTGGCCAGGTAGACAGGGCCTTGTTATCATACTCATTCCCCATTAAGCTGCAGCTGTCACGGGCAATTACCTAGTAAACAGTTGTCGGCAATAATCATCACGCACTTTTCTTGGTAGTTTTATTGGCCCCACCTTTGAGATGAGGTCATTGAAGCTGGGGAGTTTACTGCATGCCCGTGATCACCATGGAAATACCCCCACTGGTCTATCAACCTAGACTGGTGTGGCTGTCATGTCCCAGCCCTGTGAATGGCATCGTGTTGCTTCTCCCAAGTGTCCCAAATGACTGACATTGATATTCTTAATTCGTAGGAAATGGTATGTGACAATAGGTGAAAAAGATAGTAAGAAATTGTTTGGAAAACTAGAACAAAATCCAATTCTTCCCCAGCTGGGGAAGCGCACCCAGTGTCACCCACCCTACTCACTGCCTGTCACCTCCTCCTTGCTGACTCCACGTTCAGAATCCACTCTGAGCCTTTGAAGAACATTTTGCCTCATGACACTGTTGAATAGGACCTGCTAACCCTCTGTCCCTTGTTAACCCTCTCTTCAAAGCCATTTAAATTTTTTGCAGGCTCCTCCGCTCAGATGTAAGAAAAGACTCTTTAAACTTCTTGATGCAGCTCCTTAATGAAGATCTTGTGAAGGAAACCTAGTCAAAACCTGGGAGGTATGCACACAGTGACTGCAAAATCAGCACTTTGTGATGTTCAGTATCAGATTTGTGGGTGACTCAGGAAAGGCTTTTTTAAGGTAACAAGGGGAAAGTGATTGGGCGCAGGATGTGTGAGACTGAAACATCTCGGTCCCAGCCAGCAAGGCACCTGCGTTCAGGATGGTGTGTGGGGAGTGCAGAGTTCTCACAAAGAAAGAAGTGGTGGGATGGGAGGGAGGACAGTTAGGTACTTTACTGTGGAGGGAAACAGTGGGTTGAACATTTCCTGGTTGAACAAGAGGACTGTGACATGATGTGCTTGTATTTTGGAGAGAAGGGTTTTGTGGGGACAGGCCTAGGGAGAACGCTCTCTGGCTGGGGAGTCAGCACAACAGGGAAACACAGAGAACTGGGCAGACCCCATGGCCCTTGCTGGGGAAGAGGCTGCCAGCCAATTCGAGCCCTGGGGGCTGCTTCTGTCCCTTAGCTGGGGCCTCAGAGCTCCCATCACAACCCAGTCCTGTTGATACAAGAAAAAAAAAACGTGACGCATGAGAAGGGCTGTGTCTCAGGCTTTGGATGAGCCCCTGGGATGTGCCCCACCAGATTTTGTTCCTAGGCTTCATGCAGTAAAGAATTCAAGAGCAAGCCAGTGTTGAGTAAAGGTATATTTATTCAGAGAGATACATTGAAAGGCAAGAGAAACTTCACGAGTTGTGGGGTTTTGATGCTCAGATTAAAAGTAGGTACACACTCCACATAGTGTGGGCCTTCTCTGAAGAGGGAGAGAGAGTGGGGACCCCGAGGTGGTGTTGTGTTGCTCTTTTTTCTTGGGCTTGGTGGTTTCATATGCTAATAATAGAAGGATCAGCCTTAGGGCAAGGGGCTTGTATTCCCAGAGAGTTGACCATTTCCCACCCTTTGACCTTTTGTGGCTAGCCTTGGGACTGCCATGTTGCCTGGGGCATGTTATTCACCATGTTACTATTACAGTGGATGCATAATGAAGCTCAAGATCTGCTAGAAGTTAAATCTCTTCATCCTGTGCCTCAAGGCCTATTGGGGGTTGAATCCTTCACCATTATGATGTTAATTGTTGTGGCCTTCCTTGAATGAATGTGCTCTGCCCCCTTCCATCCTATCTCACTGTGATGACACAGAGAGAACAAAGGCCGGGCCCTGCCTGTACTCCTGCATTTAACAGAGGGAGGTGAGGTGTGGGCTTATGATGACTCTGAGTGGTGAGAAGGATGTTTCAGATTTTCCCACGTGAGACATGGGGACCTGCCAGCAGCCACTGCAGAACTATCTCACGGGCATCGTCGCTTGTGTTGTTATGGAAACAACAGGCCAGCCAAGAAACAAGCACCACACAGAGGGTTGGAGTACTGAGATTTATTACCCCTGCGGGCTCAGAGGGGCTTCTGTTCCGAAGCTCTGAGCACCTCCAAGACCTGCACATGAGGTTTTATAGGTTTAATTACAAGTATGGGGCTATTAGCCAATAAGGCTCCAACAACAAAAAGCAAGGAATCAGTACACTGAAGCTTATCAATTTGGAACAGATCACATTACTGACAATTGTTGACATCGGATTTACGAGTTAGCCCAGCAAAACTTAGATCAGTAAACGGACACTTATCACACTTAGATTTGTGACTTAGCTTGTTAGCCCAGCTGGGCTTTTCCTTCACAGTGTCACTCATCTTTTCTGTTTTTCTTTTTTTTTTTTTTAAGTATTTAATCCAAATTTAATATCAGGATTCTTTGGGAAATAAAATTTCTCTTTTTCTTTTCTTTGGGGCTCTTTGGGGGGGTAGGTAATTAGGTGTATTTATCTGTTAGTGGAGGCCCTGGTGTTCGAACCCAGGACCCTGTGCACGCTAAGCACACGCTGTACCGCCCTCCCCATCATCTTTTTCTTTTTGCTTTATCTGTCAAGAATCTTACACCTGAATTTCTAGTCGGCCTTTAACACTTGCCCTGACTTCATGGAAACCATTTTTATGACTTTACCTCACACTGGTTTCATTTAAGTATTGAATCTCCATTTTCTCTTCACTCTCAGCTTTGCCTTTTTGTTGTTATGGTTGTTAAGCTGTGTTTAAAAAAATTGTTTAATTTCTCTTTTAGCAGGAGGCTAAAAGTAAATAAATATGTAAACAAACAGCACACTTAAATGCTTTTATACATTCTAAGCTGTTTAGTAGTTACTTAAAAACTGAATTGAATATTAAAGTGATAACATTTTTAAATTATTTTTTAATTTTTTACAAAGATATAGCTGATTTAAAATATGATATATTTCAGGTGTACAATAGATGCTCCATTTATATTTACTGTAAAACATTGGCTGTATTCCCTGCGTTGTAAGATACATCCCTGTAGCATGTTTACATTATATGTTGCAGTTTGTATAAGAAAGTTGGGTAACGCAGATTCTGGGATGTGGTTGTGTCTGACCCAGGTTCACGCTCACCCTGCCTGTCAGAGCTCAGGCCCTCACTCCTGTATGCAGGAGAGCGAGTGGAGGTAGCTCTCATCAGCGCTGGTACCAACCTCTGTGCGGCAGTGAAAGCAGTGACTGTGTGTGGACGTGCAAAATGTTGTTTCAAGAGCTTTACATGCATTTTTGCATTTAATAATTAAAGCCCTCCTGTGAGGAAGCGTTTTATGATTTTAATGAATAAAACATTTTTTTGATATTGATAGACTTCAAACCTCCGGAAAATTTACAGGAATAGTACAATAAACACTCAGATACAGTTCACCTTAAAGGGCACTATTTGGCCTTTTGTGTCTGGCTTATTTTAGCATAAAGTTTGAAGGTTAATCCATGCTGTAGCCTGAATCAGTACTTTATTCTTTTAGTTTGATAATATCCTTTTTCTTTTTTTTCGTTTTTGTTCTATTTAAAAACATTTTCATTGAAGTCTAGTCAGTTTATAATGTGTCAGTTTCTTTTGCACAGCACAACACTTCAGTTAAAGAAGAACATACCTGTATTCATTTTCATATTCTTTTTAAACATAAGTTACTATAAGATAATAAATATATTCTCCTGTGCTATACAGTATAAACTTGCTGTTTATTCTATACATACTCTGTATCTGCAAATATTGAACTCCCAATATATTCCTTCCCACACCCTCTCCTCTCTGGTAACCATAGTTTGGTTTCTATGTCTCTGTGTCTGTTTCTGTTCTGTAGATAAGTTTATCTTTTTGTTTCTTTGCTTTATTTTTTGTTTTTTGTTTTTTTGTTTGTTTGTTTGTTTTAGATTCCACATGTGAGCGATCTCATATGGTATTTTTCTTTCTCTTTCGGGCTTACTTCACTTAGAATGACATTCTCCAGGTCCATTCATGTTGCTGCAAATGGCATTATTTTATTATTTTTTTATGGGTGAATAGTAATCTATTGTACAAATACACTACAAACTCTTTATCCAGTCATCTGTCAGTGGACATTTAGGTTGTTTCCATGTCTTGCTATTGTAAATAGTGCTGCTCTGAATGTTGGGGTGTAGGTGTCTTTTTGAATTACGGATCCTTCTGGATATACGCCCAGGAGTGGGATTGCTGGGTCATATGAGAGGTCAATTTCTAGTCTTTTGAGGAACCTCTATACTGTTTTCCACAATGGCTCCACCAAACTGCATTCCCACCACAGTGTAGGAGGGTTCCCAATTCCCCGCAGCCTCTCCAGCATTTACTGTCTGTGAACTTCTGAATGATGGCTATTCTGACTGGTGAGAGTTGATAATTGAATGCAGTTTTGATTTGCATTTCTCTGATAATGATATTGAGCATTTTTTCATGTGCCTATTGGTCAATTGTATGTCTTCATTGGAGAAATGTTTCTTTAGGACTTCTGACCATTTTTGGATTGAATTGTTTGTTTTTCTTTCTTATGAAGTGTAAAAGCTGTTTACATATTCTGGGAATTAAGCCCTTGTCAGTCTCATTTATTGCAACTATTTTCTCCCATTCCATAGATTGCCTTTTTGTTTTGCTTTTTGTTTCCTTTTCTGTGCTAAAGCTTGCAAGTTTAAATAAATCCCACTTGTATATTTTTGCTTGTATTTCTATTGCTTGAGTAGACTGCTCTAGGAAAACATTGTTGAGATGGATGTCAGATGTTTTGCCTATGTTTTCTTCTAAGAGGTTTATAGTGTCTTGACTACATGTTTAAGTCTTTAAGCCATTTTGAATTCATTTTTGTGTATGCTGTGAGGGAGTAGTCTAACTTCATTCATTTACATGCAGCTGTCCAGTTTTCCCTACATCATTTTCTGAAGAGGTTGTCTTAACTCCATTGTATGTTCTCACCTCCTTTGTCAAAGATTCAATGACCAAAAATTTGTGGGCCTATTCTTGGTAATTTTGTTTATCCATTCATTGATGGATGGATATTGTTTGTAACCTTTGGCTACTCTGAATGAGACTGCCATGAATATTGATGTGCAAGTTTTTGTGAGAATATGTTTTCATTCTGTTGCTGTAGAGTTGGTCCGCCATATCTGTAGTTTCCACTTCATGGATCCAGATGGCTGGTTGTAAAGGGACTCGAACATCCTTGGATTATGGTATCCAGGGTGGGGGGTTCCTGAAACGAACCCCCGGAGGATACTGAGTGATGAATCTATATGTAGGAGTGGAATTGCTGAGCCATATATTTCTAACCTTTTGAGGAAACACCAGGCTTTTCCAAAGAAGCTGCACCATTGCTCCTTTCCAACCGCTGCATATTGAGGGTTCCCATTTCTCTGCCTCCTGACCGATACTTGTTATTGTCCATGTTTTGATTATAACCATCCTAGTGAGTGTAAAATCAGATATCATTTTGATTTTGATTTCGCAAGTGATGCTGAGCATCTTTTCATATGCTTATTGGCCAATTGTGTATCTATTTAAATACTTGGCATATTTAAAAATTGGGTCGATTTTCTTTGTATTGGTCAGTTGTAAGCATTTGTTTTATATCCTGGATACTAGTCTCTTATTAGATATATGCTTTGCAAAATTTTTCTCCTATTCAGCAGATTGTCGTTTCACTTTACTTTTTTTAAACATTAAAACAATTTCTTTCTAGGGGAGGTAATTAGATTTATTCATTTTATTTTTCTTGCTAAGCACGCACTCTATCACTTGAGCTACCCCCTTCCCCTTTCATTTCACTTTCTTGATGATGTCCTTTGTAACAAATGGTTTTAATTTTGATGAAGTCCATTTTATCTTTCTTGTTTTTCACTTGTGCTCTTGGTATTGTATCTAGGAAGTCATAGCCTATCCTAGGACCACAAAGATTTAAACTATGTCTTCTTTTAGAAAATTTATACATTTAGTTTTTACGTTTCTGTCTGTGATCCATTTTGAATTAATATTTTATTTGTTATATAAAATACGGGGGTCCAGATTCCAGAATCATTCTTTGCCTTCAGATACCCAGGTGTCTCTGCACCATTTGTTGAATAGACTAATCTTTCAATGGAGTGTTGGCACATTTCTGGAAAAATGACTGTAAATGTAAGTTTCCCCCCTGGATTTTTTATTGTTTCTCATTGATTTTTGCATTCAAACTTATGCCAGTACCATAATGACTTGAGTACTATAGATTTGTAGTAACCTTTGAGTGAGTCCTCCAAATTTGCTCTTCTTTTTCAAGATTGTTTTGGCTGTCCTGGGCCCCTTGCACTTCCATATGAATTTTGGCATCAGTTTTTCAATTTTTGCAAAGAAGTCAGCAGGAATTTTGATAGGGAATCCATTAAATTTGTAGATCACTTTCGGGAGTCTTAACATTTTTAACAATATTGTCTACCATTCAATGAACATGGGATGCCTTCCATATATGTAGATCTTTTAATTTTTTTTTTTTTGGTGATACTTCAAAATGTTCAATGTGCAAATCTTGTAAAATTTTGTTAAATGTATCTCTCATTTCATTTTTAATGCTGTTGTAATTTGAAAGGCTGAGCTTCCTAAGGGTGGGACTATATATCAATTTATTTATTTCTAGGATTCCTACACAGCAAATACCCTAGATTTATATTTGCTACATAAATCTATCCACAATTCTTCCCACCCCCGTGTCATAAGAAACCAAGACCCAGGTTAAGCTACCTGAACACCTATGTGGAAGTGAGAAGTGAGACCCTTGGGTGGGGCTTTGTGCAGATTATACTGAAAGCTTATTCATTATGGCTTCATCTTAATTTCTTTTAAACAATCCTCTCAGTGTATATAGTCAGATACATTAAGAACATGAACTTTTGATGTGCAGAGGAGCTAAGACTATAATTTTCAAATAATTTCTAGTGAGAGTGTTGTACTTGAAACCTAATTTGAATCAATCTTTGAAGATTTATGTTTCAGGAGCTTTGACTATATAATACCTGTCTTTATTCAATAACTACAACTAAATGCTCAAACAGCATGTAAGAGTTTGAGCAAACTGCCCCTGCCCCGTAGTGCTGGTTGGCTGCATCTGTAACTGGAGTCAAGGCTTACCTATCCCAGTACGCTTGGGCGGATCTGCTCAAAGGGGTTCGTCCAATAGTTTGTCAGTAGTCTTTTGGACAAAGCCATAAAACATTGATTTAAGGTTGCTGGAATGGAATCTATTTTATTAATATTAAGTAAGCACTTATTGAGTGCTTACTGTATGTTGGGAATTGTCCCTCAGCTTCATATCAATATTATTTCGCTTAAAACCTCTCATATTTCCTTGTTATTCATACATTGCAGATAAGGAGACTGAGGATTAGGTCTTCTCTCTTTTGGGGGGAGCTCATTATCAATGATGGGAAGTTGTAAGGAAAAAGATATTGATTCACCCTGAGAAAATATTTTTTTGAGAGTCAGCAATGAATAGGGTGACCACTGAAGAGGGTGATCATTGTTCGATTGAGACGGTCACCGGGTTGTAGGGAGTCAGCATCCCTGTCCTGGACACGGCACGTGTAGCGCTGCGTGGTGGGTGAGGCGGCGCGGCCGCGCAGGGAACGCGGATGCCGGGCTGTTGGGCTTTGCTCAGGCCCGGTGGGGCTTTCTCCTAAGGGAAGTGGAACGTCATTGTCAGATTTTAAGTAGGGGAGAGGGGTGCTCTCGTAGATCACTTTTGTCTTGTAGAATGCTTAGAAACATTTAGAAGGCTCGGCAGGATGTGATGTGATAAGTCAGAGTAGGGTGGCTGTGAGGTGTAGCAGTGTTCAATTTTCAAGTGATTTTCAGTCCCATGTTTGTGTCTCAGTAGCCGTGTCACTTTGGATGACACATTCAAGGAAGTGAAACAATTTATCTTATTAATTGAAGCAGTGATATACCGACTTCCCAGGACTGCTGTGGAGATCCAGTGAGATAACATGTTCATAGTGTGCAGTGTGGTCCCCAGCACAGAGTCAGTGCTGAGGGAGTGCAAGTGAGAACCTGGTAGGTGAGGTTTTGGTGGTGGGACTCGTTGACTGAGGAAATTGGGCCCTGAAGGAGGGGTCCAGTCACATCTGTGAGTGATGGGACTGAGCTGGGAGAGGCAGACAGACCTTGACTTCGACAAGGGGCCCTGGGCAGGACGGCAATGGGAGGAGCACCATGAAGTCAGCTCTTTGCAGGTGGAGTTGGAGGTGCCCTTGAAACATCTAAGTGCAGTGCCACAATCACAGAGGAGGTCTAGGCCCGGGCTGTGCATTTTCCTATAATCTCAATCCCTGAGGACGCCGAGGTATTGATCATTGAACGTGAAGACATACTTACAGGACAAGTGAATAGTAGTATCATCTCTGTCATCAAAGCTCACGTCTCTTATTCATCACTCACTTTGCTAATTGGGTACTTACAGAGCTCACTTCACCGTCCTCCCATGGGCTCAGGCTCCACAGAAAAGATCTTATGAGTCTCCCTCTCTTCCAGAAGAAAACACATTTAGCTGGTAGACTTCTCTACTTCGCCAGACTTAGAATTTTATTTTGTTGATTTAATTCTGCTTTCTGTTGGCCGTCTCCTGACAGGAGAGACATTTTACCTCATAGTCAGGTTTTAATTAGTTGTTACTGAGAATTGCTGATCTGAACCATAGTGTATTCTTTCTATGAACTTTGTAGAGTACTTATCATTTTTCTGTCTTTGCCCTTTAATTTTGTTTCCTCTTCAATGTTCTATCCTATTTGGGGCCTTATTTTATTTTTTAATTAAAAAATATCTGTTTGCAGTTAAGAAAACAAAAGCAAAGAAAAAATGCACATGATAGCTAAATTTAGAAAATATCTATTGTGTTTTCTGCCTTGGCAAAGGAGGGTTCTAGAAAGTCTTGAAAACCTTCATTACATAAGTTCCTTAAAATGCTGATTAAGAAATAAGACCTTCTTTCCTCATCTTTCAAGCTGCACAGCTAATTGTGAAGAAAGTGAGGGGAAATCCTCAGAAACCAAGTCAAACCAGAAAGCAGGGATTCTGGGAGATACGCGAGCCTTAGAAGCCCTGGGGGGCCAGTAGGCTCCTGAACTGAGTTTCAGTTGCCTTGACAGGAGGTCAGGAGATGAGCCCCAGGCCTCTCACACTGGGAGTTGGATGGCTGTTCTTATGTAAGGCCAAGCACATCCTGAGAATCCTTTTTTATAAAAGGGTGAATTAGAATCAAAATTAAAAAAGCATTCCTCAAGGCAAGGAAGTAAGGAAAGTTAATTTTTTTGGAAGCGGGGAAAAATAACATATCCAATGTATGTATTTAGTTTAAATCTGTTCTGGCATGAGAGTGACAACAAGCTCCTGGCAGAAAATCACAGCTCCTCCCGGAATGAGAAGTTGTGTTTTGAATGAATCAGTGGGCAGCCATTCCGAAAAATGTCTCCAGAGTCTACTGGATCAAGATACTGGACCCAAACTCCTCCCTTCCATGGTCTCATTTAAATAACCAGAAAGGTTTTAAAGGAAAGAAGCCATAATCATAGTTCTACTTATTGACATTAACATATGCTAGGAATTCAGAGGTGACTATGGAGTTGTCTCCTCTTTTATGGACCTTACTTTCTATTTGACATATTTGGGGAACTTGGTGGAGGGTGGTGTTAGTCTGTTGCAATTAGCCAGGAGAGGAGATTAAGAAAACAGTGAAGGGTGGGTGATATTTTTAGCTAAGGACAGTCCTGTTCAGTTGGTGTGTAATTGCAGACTCGTTGATTTGTCACTGGAGGGAATTGATCTTATGGAATTTGGACTTAACTCAGGCCTCTTCAGAATGGACAAGTGAACCTGGAGAAAGACAGTCAAATCTGTGCAGACATTAAAGTCCACGTGAACGTGCTCCATCACTGAGCCAAAGATAGGACAAGTAGGCAGCACTTCTTGAGGACAGAGGAGTGGTTTTTAAGGTTCTCCAAGAATGAATCCCAGGGAACCGGATGGCCAGTTGTCAAACTGTGACTTTGCTCTTTGGACGGTTTACCCACCAAGGGTATTGGCCGTTTATAGGCTTCCATTTCTCGTTAATACATGTCAGGTGATGAGGATGTGGGCACAAGCGTTTGACACCTTGTCGAGGCGCATTTGAATACCTGCCTAGAAGAGCGGTCGCAGCTGCGGCTGCGTCATACATCTTGCCGCCAATCCCGCTCCCCGGCTCCGTGATCACGGCAGAGTGGTTCCTTGTTGAGTTGTCCGTCTCCTCTGTGACATCGTAACCAAACAAAAGACTGGAGCGTATTAGCTTGGCTTTGTTCTTTTCCATCCTTCCCTTCGAATGATGATGACTGATAGTGGACCTAATTACGTTTGCAGGTGATTTACAAGTAGTGCTGTCAGTACAAACCTTGTAATCCCCGCTGTGTGATCTAGAGAAGAAAGTGACATTCTTTCCAAATTGTTTTGATGCACTTATGTGGGAAAATGATGTACGTTTGAATATGTATTTCCTCTCTGAATCATCATGGCTACAGATGAATATTTGTAGACATGGAATGAGTTTTCTATATTTGAACTGTATGGTCCCCTAAATTCTCCTAAGCTTTTTAAAGTCATCACTGGAGTGCTACCTCCAGAGTGCCCCAAAGCATCCACCACTGCATGTTCTTCGGACGTTGTGAGTTTCAATGTTGGAGAAGGCTGCTGGATGGTGAGGCATTCTCTGGCACATCTCTGGCTGGCTGACGTGAGCTTAGCACCCAAGACTTGGCAGACAGTATCTAACCATGGTCACGTCCATTTCTGGGACACTCATGGAGGATTTTACACCTATGCTAGTGGCATACGTTATTTCATTTAGTTTTCCCAACAATCATAATTAGATTTTATCACCTGTAATAAAAAGGAAACTGTAAAAGCGAGTGACGTGCAGACTTTCGACTGGAACACGGGTCTTTCTGATCCCTGTCTCTGTTCCCTCCCCGGCCTATCCTTCCAAATGGCCAGGAGACTCTTCCTCAGTCTTGAGTTTCCTGCTGATGTTACCACTCTCTTTGATTCTGGAGAGGAAAACAAGTCTAAACTTACTTTCCATTGGAAATGGAATGGAGAGTTAATGTTGGAAGCCGGGAGAGTCTGTCCTGTGATGAAGTGGTCCCCGAGCCACTTCCACTGGGATGTCACATCACTGTCTTGGCCCCTTGATCAGCCTGTGCACAGGTGATAAGCCAGATGTGCCGAGCAGTCCTCCCGGACAGGGCAGTGGGTTGGAAATGAGTTTGGGGATTTGGTTTCATTATATATGTTCCTGAGGGCCTTGGCCTGGCACTTCGAGTCGGAGCATTCCCAGTCACACAGACTCGCTCTGGGTCCGTGCAGACCTGACGTGGCCTCAGCCTGAGGCTCAGGGCCCGTGGTGATGAGGAGCATTTTAGTCCATGGTCTGCCGGATGCTCTGACACTTCTGGGCTGTGGGACTTTGTCCAGGATGATAATAATTCCTCCCCGAGTTTCAGATTTCCTTGCCTGTGAGCCGGGGTAGTAATAGTTTCTGAAATGATTGTAATGATTCAGTAAGGGGCGCAGCGTGTGCTGGCAGGTAGCTGGTGTTTAAGGAGCAGAAGTCGCAGTCACTCTGTCAGCCTCTCACTGTGTGCTCTGTGCTTGGAGAGGTTGTGTGTTTGGTGAAAGTCCCGCCCAAATACTAGGGCCTAGATGAACTTTTGTTCCTTTACTTTCCCTTACTTTTCCTCTTTCCCTTCTCTGTGTCCCATGTTTAGGTAGCAGATTCCTCTATTTCAGGGAATACGGGCCTTTCTAGTAAAAGGACAGGAGGAACGCGGAAAGATGGGGCCCGTCTGAACAGCGCTGTTTCCCTGCATTTCTGCATCCGGTCCCATCAGTGCACGAAGTCAGCCTTCCTCTTCCTTCCTGTGTCATTGGGTCTCTGTTTTAAGGGAAAATTTTTAAGGGTCTTTTTTCACTTACATGTTTCGTTCAGATGCTTGTTGCTTTTCTCCCTGTGCTTCAGCGTCCCGAGGAGAGAATTCAGCAGTGCAGCATCCTCTCCGAGCTCTATGAGTTGATCGGCTGCCACTGCAAGTCCGCCTTCTTAATGCGGGTGGCATCCGTGCAGCGCGCGGCCCCCGGCATCATGGAGCCTGGCGGGAAGAGTTGCTACCGACTCCTTCTGCAGACGCTTCCTGGCTACAGTCTGTCACTGGATCTACAGGAATTCAGGAAAGGTTTTGGAATTAAAACATCGCTTTAGTCCCATTAACCATGCCTAGTTTGGGCCCTGCTGTCCTGTCTCATCAGGGTGAATTGTGATTCGTTTAGAACAGGGCTCAGCAGACTTTTTTCCGTCAAGAGCTTGGGAGTAAATATTTCAGGGTCTGCAAACCTCCTGATCTCTGGTGCAGCTGCTCAGCTCTGCTGTTCAGACGCCAGAGCAGCCGGAGAGTCCACACACCCACAGAGCTTTATTAACAGCAGTGGCTGGGGCTGGATTGGGTGTATGAAGAGCAGTTTGTCCCCACAGCCTCCTCACTATTGACGCCTGCACCAGAGCGTGCATTTGCGACAATGGGTGAACCTGCACTGACACTTCATCATCACCCAGAGCCCATACTTAACACTAGGATTTACACTTGGTGGTGTGCACTCTGTGGGTTTGGACAGGTGTAAAATGACATGTATCCACCGTCACAGCATCATACAGAGTAGTCTGTCTTAGTGACCCTAAAAATGCTCCGTGCTGCACCTCATTCATTGCTCCTTCCCCTCTAGCCTCTGACAGCCACTGATCTTTTAGTCTCTGTGGTTTTCCCTTTCCCAGAACACCATACAGTTGGAATCAGACAGTTGCACAACCTTCCCAGATTGGCTTCTTTCACTTAGTAATATGCATTTAAGGTTCTTCCATGTCTTTCCATGCCTTGATAACTCATTTCATTTTAGCACCAAATAATGGTCCATTCTCTGGCTGGACCACAGTTTATTTATCCATTCACCTACTGAAGAACAGCATAGTTGTTTCTGAGTTCTGGTGATTATGAATAAAGCTGCTATCAACATCTGTATGCAGATTTGTGTGTGGACACAAGTTTCCATTTCGTCGAGTAAACACCAAGGAGCACAGTTGCCGGATCATATGTTAGGAGTACGTTTAGTTTTGTAAAAAATTGCCAGACCATCTTCCAAAGTATCTGGGCAATTTTACATTCCCACCAGCAATGCATGAGAATTCCTGACGCTCCACATCCTCACCAGCATTCGGTGCTGTCAGTGTTCTGCGTTTTGGCAGTCCTGACAGGTGTGCAGTGGTACCTCGCTGTTTCAGTCTGCATCCCCTTGATGACAGATGCTGTGGAGCATCTTTCCGTAGACTTCTTTGGCATCTAGACTTCTTCTTTGATGAGGTGTGTGTTCAGGCATTTTGCTCATTTTTTAATCAGGTTGTTCATCCTTCTTGTTGAGTTTAAAGAGATTTTGGTATATTCTGGATATCAGCCCTTTATCAATGTGTCCCTGCCCTTCACCTGCAGCACCGGAGTTGTCCTTTGGTTCTCAGTGGAGTGTCAACTCTTCAAAGAGATTCCCTGTCTTCCTTCAGCCTAAATACTCTCCTGGTATTTTTCACTTTCATTGACTCATTTTGTTATTTTAAATAGCATTTCCCATAATTTGTACTTACATTAAAAAAAAAGGCAATGTTTGAACACCGCCTCCCCCACCAGGCTGTGTGCCCTGTGAGAGCAGAGGCCCTGACCCCACTCACCGTTTCCTAAGACAGCACATTGCACATGTCCATGTAAAAGTGTGTAACGTGGGGCCAAACCTGATAAGCAGCTCTGATGACTTGTGTTGTCTACCATTTATTGAGTAGACTTTGTTTCTGATCTTAATTATTAAATCACATGAATGAAACTTGTTTGTTTTGAAAAATAAAACAACAAAGCACACCTCCATGTGATTGGTACTTTCTACTTAGCCTTCTGACCCAGGAGGGGATGTTCACCATCATTTTGTGGAGGAGGTTGGGGAGGTAAAGTAAGAGAGTGAGATCAAATAAAGTAAAAATGATAACTATCAGTTGGCTTTATTTTCACTAAGACAAAAAAGTTACTTTAAACCCTATCTCAGCTGTTGTTCTGTTGTTTTAAACATTTCTCATAGAATTAAATGGAAGCCCACTAAACCCTGAAAGGGAAATTGTGTGCTCAGGTCCTGAAATGAGTTTATGTCTATTTCTTGAAATGCACAATTTCCCTGCTGGTTACAGAAATTCGAGGCGGGAACACAGCCGTGCGCTGTGTGTTTCTGCCGGCTTCACGGGCTGCTCAATGTCATTTTCATTTTCTTGTGTTGCAGTTTATGAAGGTTTTCCATGAGATATATTGCTCAGCCTTTTCCTGAATGAAGGATTGAATTTTCCACAGGAAATCTTATGAAAGAGAGTGACAAGGCACATGGGTTTCCCAAAAAGGAAGAGTTGATGTAATAAACTTTCACTATGGTGAACTTTTTTAATACAAGCCAGTTAAAAATTTTATCACTAGGTCATAGGCCACAAATCTGTCTTAAGAATAAAAAGATTCAAATTTTATAGAAGAAGCTGTTTGAATCAAGTAATAATTATGATTTGTACGCTATTTGGTGTTAGAACTTATACTCAGTCTTATCATAATTGCCTGTGGTAGGAACTGGATCATTACTTATTTATTAAAAAAAAATCCACTAGGTGCTATTTGTCCCATTCTTGATGCGGCAGTGCTGAGGTTAGTTATGTTGGGCCATTTAGGATTGTTAGCTAGGTTTTCCGGACATTGATTTCAGCCTTTTTATCTTTTTTACAATCTTTTCATATGTGTCGGCCTTTGGTCTTTTTACAACGTGGAAAAACTGCACGGATCTGCCTTTCCCTTTTTTCCTGTCTTTGTGGGAAATGATTTTTAAGAGAAATTACTAGGATATTAAGGATTTTGTGTGGGGTAAGTTTATTCAGTTCTAAGGATTTCAATTAATACGTATTAATACTTGCCATTCAGCTAATGACAGTAAAATTATAAACTAACTTATGTATACATCAGTAAGTATAGTACAATCAGCCCATCACCCAGATTAAGGAATTCACATACTTTTCCATATTTCCTTTATTCAGACCTTTGTTCTTTTATTTGTCCTTTGTTGAAGTATTTGACAGCAAATCCAAGAAGTCATGTCATTTTACCCTATGTACTCAAGTAGGCATGTCTGAGAAATGAGGGCCTTTTCTTTGATCAGGTTTTTCCGTTTGACTTATGTGCTCGTTAATTACCAGCTGTATCAGGCATCTCACTAGGAATTAGGGATCCTTGGGGCAATGAGACAGTCCTGGCTCCCAAGAAAGTTAAGGGCTGATGGAAGAAATCAACACAGGAGCTTTGGTGCCTCACTTAAGGTTCCTACTGGATGACACCAATTGGACAAAATTTGTGCACAATAAAGTAGGAATCACAGAAGGGACTAATCAGACTTGTAGGGCCGGCCGTGAGAGAGGCGGTCAGCAGGGCTACAAGAGGAGGAATCATTTGATCAGAATCTGAAATCTTTTCTGCCAACCTTCCTACCAAGCCCCCAGGGCCCATCACACACAACCCTGTGCTGTAACTGTTTTTGATTCCAGTTACCACATCTCTTTCAGGAAGGATTTTAAGGTGGAAAATATTTAAAATCAGTAATTGTTGCCAGAAGGGACATAGAACAAGGAACATGGAAACAACACAAATGTCCATCAGCACATGACTGGATAAAGACTAGGTGATACATATATACAATGGAATACTACTCAGACATAAAAGATGCCATTTGCAGCAATATGGATGGACCTGAAGACTGTCATTCTAAGTGAAGTGTAGTGGAAAGAGAAAGAAAAATGCCATATGACTTAATTTATGGGGAATCTAAAATTAATAGCAATAATAATAAGACCACAAATGAACTAAATATTATTTTGATTTCTTGAATATGTGTAAGTACATCTGACTGCCCTTTGTGATAGGATTACAATATTCTGTTTATTATTCTTTTGTAGATGTCCTTATTCCTCTGGTAACTGTAATTTTAAAAATCTAAAGCTCTAATCTGTTCTTAGAAAGAATAATTAGTACATATATATAAACTAAAAAATGCAGTATGCTCTATACATGTATTTACATGCAATATGTGTATGTGAAGTTGAACTGTAATAATTCTACCCGATAAAACTGAAAAAGGAAAAAAATAAAAAATTTATTTAGCAAAATCACCCCTCTTTAGATATTAAAACGTTCATTTCTGAGATTCTGTGAAAGACGGCATGGAAGTAGGTTTTTAAGATTTTCTCCTTGCTCCTCGGTGAGCAGCCTGGGCTGCAGAGCTTGGCCGCGACAGGCACCCAGGGCTTACCGGCTTGCTTCTCACTTGTTGGGAGGAAAATTAGCTGCTTCAGGAATATTTATGCTCTTAGAAGTTGCTGAAAACCCCACAGAGCTTCTGTTTACATGGGGTGTATCTGTCAATATACCCCATTTTAGAAATTAGAACAGAAAATTTAAACTCAAGAACTGACAAGCACACGCTGTCCCAGCACGTGGTCAAAGCAGTGCTGCCACGGTGGAGTGTGTTGGTTCTAGGAAAAATGCACAATACACTCAAGAATGAGGGTGAACCCACAGATCTCATCTCAGCAATGCTATGAAGAGGTGGGACCCAAAGCCCCTAAAACAGTGCTGAAGTCCCCAGATGTCCCAGAACACACAGAGCCATGGGATCAAGAATCCAGTACCTCATGGATCATCAGCTGTGGAGACTGCGTCCTGGGTCAGGAGGAGCAGAAGTAGGGATAGCAGGCACACATTCCTATTGACAGCAAAGCTTTAAAGGTTTTGAATTGACTGAAAGTTTGGCAAAGATTTGCATTTAGACTACTACATTTCCTCTCCTGGAGACGTTAGAAGGAAAACACTGATTAATAGAGGATGATTGTAATGGATTAATTATGATACTGATGACATGGGCTGTGAACACTAACCCTGCACTCAGTGTAGAATAAGCCTTTTATGTACACACTTCATTAGGTCTCCACACCCCTGCAACGTGGCATTAAGCACTCATACAAACATGAAACCAGTGACTATAAAACAGTCACAAGCCTTCCTCTCCAGCATGAGGTAGCAAAACCAGCAAGGATTTTCAATGACAAAAGTCAAAATCATATATTTTTGGGAAAGAAAGCAAATGAAACACTGAAGATCAATTAACCAAAAGAGCAGATGGAATGGAAAATTTTATTGAAGAAAGCAATGATTGATTCAATTAAAACAGCTAATGTCCCTGGTATAATTGAACGATCAATCCAAATTTTTGGAAAAGTGGGTTGTGAAGTTACTGTCTCATTTAATGTTGGAATTCCTATTTGGACCAATTTGATATGCATCACTGGTGTGAGGTTAGATATTTAGGTAATAAACAATATTCCTATTTTTTAAGTTAACAGGAAACATAACACAGGACTCCAGATTTAGGGATAGAATGCAAACAACTACTATCATAATCCATCCAGTAAGGACACGTGTCCCTGCGTCACCAAAGCAATGAGAATTTGCACAAAGAAAACACAGTTCTCCAATTGTGACAAATACGAGACACTGAGCCATAAATTACGAGAACTAGCAACTGTTTAAATGCCATGGGCAAATTTTTTTTATCATCTTGAAAACATCACTGATGTTCTAGGTAAGAAAAAGAATTGTTTTACTAATAAATCCAACTGACACAGGGGTTTTTCCAAGTGAGAAGGTGATTCTAAAAAGTGCAGTAAAATGAGTAAAGATGATCTGCGCATTGACGGAGATGGTCTAGACTAACCAGCATCAAGATTCCTGGTTTTACACTTGCACTCTGCTCGTCATCTATGACGCAAGAACTCATGAAATGTTTTTTTTTTCTTTAGGGAAAAAAACATTAATAAAATCTAACTATAAATGTGGTATGTAAAGTGGTAATGAAGTTTTCTAACCTTATGATGCAGCCAGTGTAATGTAGCACTTATTCGGGCACTAGAATTTTTTAATTCATGATTTCTTTTATACCCTATTTCTATCCTAAAGGAGACACTTAAAGTTTTGTACTTTATTCAACGTATCTTTTGAGGGTTGTGATATACACTGGTATGGCAGTTTTAAGGGATTCAAAATCGCCTCTGTTGTTGTGGTCAGGAAAGGCAAGGCTCCCTCACAGCTGCGACGGAGAAGGAATCCCCGGAGTCAGCCTCCGGGCAGCTTCCGAACCGCATCTGCTTGCACTTGGCACAGGACACCATAAGCAAGTGTAACTCTGACAAGAAGATTTCCCCGGGGACCTGGGAGGTGCTAATTGTGAAGCTACTTGTTTCCCAGTTAGGTAAGGGTTGGAAAAATAGTTTATTAGAAGTGACTCCCTTTGTATGTTCCTTTTGTCCTGAGAGGTCAATAAATAGCATAGAATATAAAATACCCCATAATATAAAAATTTGGGTATCCCATCTTTCCATCTACCTGTCTATTTGTTTATCATACTTATAGTTAGGTTACATTTTCTATGACGTTCACTTCCGGGCACCAGAAAAGAAAGGTTACAAAATATTTATTATAAATAGGGGGAACTGAGTCTAAGGGTTAAAAACCACTTCTGCTAACAATAAAAACCATATAATAATTTTAATCTCAGTTGCATCAGACCTTCCAGAATTAATCCCTCAATTTCACTTTTAAAACAGTAATGGAATCTCTGTTCTTCCAAGACTTGGGCCTGATCACCACCCATCCAGACATCTATCTGTGGGTCCCTACTTGTCCTCGAGGACACCGAACACACCATACGGGGTGAACTTTCTTCACTGTCCCTACTGTAAGGGAAACCTGGATGTCCCAGGTACTGTCCAGGATTCACACCTACCTGCAAAAATCAAAGTCATGTGACTGAAACGGGAAAACACAGGTGGTGTGATAGGGCTGAAAGCTCACCAAAAACAGGTTTGGGGGCCTAAACCAAGCCCTCAGGCTCCTAACATGAAGAAGGACAGGGAGTCCCAATTAGCCACGAGACTGGGGGGCTTCATTACTCCATGAATAAAGGATTTGTGCCAGTGCCACCTTTAGACAGGGAACCCCAGAACCCAGACTTGGAAGCATCCTGTCCCCTCCCCTCTGAACAAATATTCTCTCAAGACACGTAGTGAGAGATGGGAGCCCCGGTGAGCTCTGGAATAAGATGCAATCTGAAAGACTGCTGGTAACAAATGGTGTGGAGCTCGGGCAGCCCTCAGGGCCACCAAACATTCTTGTACCACTGATGCCCACACTTCCATCCACAACAGTTTCTTCAGGACACTTACGCACAATAACCATCACACAAAAATGGTTGCTTAGACATGTTTTAAGAGAAATAACATTATGAGAATGCCAAATTCATGACAAGTCAGAGTAAAGACCCCAGAGTATTTACTGAATGAGATCTCACGTGTGCTCCGCATGAGCTTTAAACCCTTAGGACACAGTCATGGAACAGTAGGCATTTTCTTTCTTTCCTCCAAGTTGGCTATGCTGGAGAACTCAGTAGACACAGGAAGACTCTGGATCCCACCTCTACTACTTACACAAAGGGCTCAACATATAGAGAAGTATCAGCGCTGGTGCAGCCGGCTCCAATGTGCGCACTCCCGTGCCCAGCTCCCCGAGGAGCAGAGCGCCCCCCACGGGCACTGCAGTGCCTGCGAGAATCAGGTGTCTGATGAGTGAGCCTGGGGCGGGCAAGACAGGAAGCAAGCACCACTCCCTCACGCTCTGCAGGTGATCTCTGTGTCATCTTGAATAAATAAAGTCAGCATTAAAGATGTTTGACCAGAGGGTAAAAGGTAAGGCCTCCCCAAATCTCCTCGCATTAATTTAGTGGGAGTCCTGTTAGAACACATGGTGACAAGAGACGCTGGCTTTACATGCGCACGTTGCCCTCAGGGCTGCAGTGGAGGCCACGGTGCTGCCTCTGCCCCACCTCCTGCCTTCGTCCCGCAGACCTCACAGGGGCCGCTGACTCGTTTCTCTGACTTTCTCTCCTTGGTTGTGCTGCTCTTCCAGCTTTTAAGAGCTCATAAGAACCTCACCAGAAAATCTTTAACAATGAATGCAAATCAAATGAAATCAACAACAGAAACACAATGCCTTCATCATTACTTTACATTTTAGGATGAAATTCTTGAAGACGACTCCCTGACCTGAAGGGATGGATGGAGGAGGAAAGAAAAGAAGACAAGCATCTTTGGCCCATAAAAAATGAGAGGTAACCAGATGGTGGCTAGTTTTCATTGCACCTCTCTGCCAGCCTCAATTTCACATGCCCCTCCCAACTCAGCTCATCGGAACTCCACTGAAGGAGACGGCTTTGCAAATTTATTGGTAGCCAAAGAAATCGCTTGAGAAATAGTCTCCCAAACCCAACGAGAACACTGAAAGCTGACAAGTGCCAGAATCAGAATACTAAAACACACAGATTCAAGCTCCGACACCCTCCCTGGTGGGTGTACTTACAGTGGGGGTGTGGCCGTGCAATTTGTCAGCATCCAACATATAAAAATGAAAGGGACACCAGTTTTCAACATCACAGTCCCTCTGAAACAACTGGTAGTCAATTAGCGTTTGTCGGCAGCAAAAATCGATTTTCTCCCCTGCACGTGGAGGTGAAAACACAGAAGAGACTGATGATCTCCGCTGCGAGTGTAGCTAAGTGTGTCTAAGCAAACTGGCTCCATCAGCCTTCTGATGAACAGGGGAGTGTGTGAGACGATGAGCTCTGCAGACTGATAGCGAGGCAAAGAGGGCACTTCCTTATATTGGGGAGAAAAACACGGAAGCAGCACTCGCTGGAAATAAATTCTAATTAAAATTTCAGTTGCGCTTCCTGCAGCGTAACCCACGCCAATAGATGAGGCTCCCTCCGTGCTGTCCAGTCATGTGAGCCAGGCTCATTACTGTACCTGTGTGTTTGGTTTAGCAAGTGAATCATGTCTGTTTTCTGGAAATTACATGAGGGTGGAAAACCTTCCAAACATGTTCATTTATTTGCTGTGGAATTTGTTTAATCCTCTTGAGAGCATTTACAATGACAACCTTCTTAAATAACCATCTTTGCCCGAGAGGCCTTCCCAGGCACATGCTCCGAAATCTAGGACAACCCAGAAGCAAAATCAAAACCGTTAATAAATAATAATATGTCATAGCACTAACCACCAAAATTATATATATATAAAAAAAAGCAAGGGCTTTATGCAGTCCAGGGTTTGAAACATTTATTTAACGTGTCAATTGTTACAAGAATAAACTTTTCTAAATGTAAAACCTCCTCAGAAAGCTTAAACTACTATTCAAGAAAAATATCACAGATAATTTCTGAAAAGTATTTAAAGGAAATTCATTTTTAACTGAATCATATTCTAGGCACACAGAATAAATTCTCTTTAGAGAACTCCTAATTTTTTTTTAATAAATGACCTATAAAAATACAACTAGCATTAATCAGTAAATCTTCATTCCTTATTTTTAAAATTTTTAGGGCATGCTATTTTTTTTAAATCAAATGAGGAGGTATTTGCAAGCCAATGGACAACGGAATTACATAAGAAGACAGTAAAAAGCAGCAAGAGCAACTAGCACTTTTACAAGCATTCTGCCTGAGAGTCACTCGTACCATCTCATTTTGACCTAGCCACTTGGAAGTGAGCTCCATCAGCCCATTTAACACATGAAGAAACTGAGGCTCTGGGTGGTCATATTTCCAGTACTTAGGGGAGCCAGTATCCAAACCCGGATCACTGTCTATAGAGCCTGTGCCTTTACCAGATCACACTTACATTTCTCACACTTCAAATGCACTCAGTCCCCGAGGTAACACACCTTCCTTGCGTTTCTAAGAGTTTTAAGAAGTACTGAAATACAAAGACTTATCAGGCATTTGTGTGGGCTAATTTTTTATTTTCTGATTTTCCTGAATCACTTCAGGCTGAATTCATACTATTTATGAGGAGAAGTCCTGAGGCAGAGGAGAGAGGGGAAGATAATCCAGACATAAACAATTTCAAGAGATCCACTTCATCAAGGAAGCAAAGTATTAAATAAACCACTTCAACAACAGGCTTGTCAATAAACCTTGGTGTCTCTGTCTCAGACTGGAAGGTAAGCCATCCAGCCCATCTGCCTTCCAGCCACATACCCTGGACGATCTTGGTTCCCTCACCTGTGACACTTGTGTTCTCCAGGGAATCTTTGTAGAGATTAAACGATAAATCTATATGCATAGGGGATATTTATTTGTTAGGCAGTAGGCACTAAACAAATAATAAAATTATTTTATTTCATGAAAATGGGAGGTAGGTCTCCCAATTAAACATTCCTGACAGAATCCCAACAAACACTTTAATTTATCTGCCAGAAATTGTAAAATAACATTTCTTTTTAAAGGCTGTATCCATTCTCCCTACTTTTTACAAATCCTGGCTGTTATCCTGAAAATCTATTCCCAGAACTTGGCATCCATCTCCCATATTTAAATCATTTAAGTTTGAAATTTTGATGAAGCTTGGGCACATAAAGATTCACACCATAATTCACAGAAAAAACAAAGACCACATGAACAGGGCCACTTCCAGACCCCATGTGCTCAGGACAGGCTCCAAACTTCATAAAATCAGATGCATGCTGTTTGAAGAGAAAGAAAATTGAATGTGATCAAGGAGGCTGACATAGAGCACTGGCTGGTTCAAGAGACGACTCCTTCAACCCCTCGTCTGACTTAAGTCATCTAACAGTTATCAGGTGATCTCTAACTAAGAGTAAAACAGGGGTAGGGTTGAAAAGTAAATTATTTCCTACAATATATACATATTGTCAACTAAAAATTGGCACGTGCCATCTGCCTCTGATTTGATTAAGTCATGAGCCACTGCAGCTGCTGACCTTCAACACCCTCTGAAAGTAGATCTGTGTGGAGATCAGGAATGGGGCGCTCTGTGCTCTGGGAAAATGGGCAGAAAACCTTCAGATAGACATTTTCAGGAAACTTTAAGAGCCCAAGTTCTTGCATTTCCTCCTATCTAGAAAAGCACTAAAATCATTAACAGAGACACCTGTTCCTCGACTAGCAGCAGCCTCTGACTTAATGTATAGTTGACGGCACGTCCCACTTCAATGAAATCTCATATAATGCTGAGCTCCCCATCATCTTCAGAGCAGTTCCTCCGAGCTCTCTGAGATGCTGTCACCTGGGTTCTGGTCCTCATTTTGCCCCAGATAAAACTTAACCCAGAACTCTCACATTGTGTGGTTTATTGACAGTACCACAAAAATTAAGCTTACATACTTGAACTCATAGTAAACATTCAGTATCAAATATTTCTTGACTTAAAATACTTTTTAAAAGTAAATAATTATTCCA
Source organism: Camelus bactrianus (assembly GCF_048773025.1). Lineage (NCBI taxonomy): Eukaryota > Metazoa > Chordata > Mammalia > Artiodactyla > Camelidae > Camelus > Camelus bactrianus. The sequence continues at coordinate 101,741,571 of NC_133544.1, forward strand.
TTTCTTAAATATAGCATCTTTAAATATAAATTAACAGATATTTGTGAACCTTCGAAAAATATATTCTGGAAAAATTTTTACCTAATTAATAAAAAAGCTATTGTGTGGAATTTTAGAAATTCAGAAGTGGAAAAGAATAGTATTGTAACTCAAGTTCTTGTTTTAATTGCAGAGATCCTGAGGCCTCAAAAGACATATAAAGTTTCCTGATTTTATACACTGTCCTTTAACAGAAAGCCTAGAACTAAGACCCTGGTCTTTGAGAAACCAAGGCTTGCTCGGCTGGTGCAGGGCTGAACTTTATGAAAATGGGTCATGAGAAAGAACCAGAATGCTGGGGCCTGGGCAAGGCAGCGGAAGGAAGGAGGGTCTCACCTGGTCGTGGGTGAGAAATAGGCTCCCGCAGTGCTGGTGTGATGGGCATCCCTCAAGGGCCTGAAAACTACTATTTAGCACACCTGCCACCGAAATGCACACATGCAGTTTAACTAGAAGGCTGACCAGGAGGCTTTCTCAGTTACACAAGAAGCTATTTTCATGTTAACTCTACAACTACAGGAAGAGAAAGAATAGAAAGCTGATATTAATTACTAATAATTTACACCAAGTACCAAGGAATTTCCAGGAGAAATATAAAGAATTGTTGGAAGTTTCATTATGTGAACTTACTGCCGATTAAGTTGTCTTAAAAATTGTTCTATAAAATATATTGTCTTTTGCTGTTCCAAATCACATTTGAAAGAATAATGTTTCTTAAGGGTGTTTCTGGAATTTTCTTCTATTTCCTAACACCAAATCTCAGAGCTTTAAAGAAATGGAGGGTTGGAATTTCGTCCACCCTTTTCTAGGCAAATTATTGTTCCTGCAAAGAACAAGGGGGTAATCACACAGAAAAGCATTTGAGCATCAGGCTGCTTACATTTCCTCCGGAAGTCTTGGAAAATAACGTGGAAATGAACAGCAGGACAGAAACCTGGCAGGAGGGTCACTGGCTAGAAGGTGAGAACAAATGTGTTCTCCAACGTGCTCTGGTAGCCACTAGTTTAAATGAACCGAGCAATTATTCCAGCATACACGCACCTCTACGTGAAAATCTCAACCGTTACCAACTGCTCAGTGCAGCCCGAAGCAATGGACGGACTACAGAGGCCCCCGGCGGCTCATCGTGGTGTCTTACACCATGTGCAGGATGATCGGTTCCTTCCCGCCCACTCCCTCCACTCCTCTCAAGGGAGATGGCTGTTCCTAAGTTGAGCTTACCTCATAGAAAGCTGTCTCTCAGCCCTCTGTCTAAAGCAAAATAAAAGCAGGAAAGCTACAAGGGACTTTACAGAACCATCCCAAAAGGGAACTGAAGCACATTTCTTCCCTCCTTTCTGCTCCTGGAATGTGGACCTGATGGTTGACCCTCAGGCAGCCACTTTGAGCCATCAGGTTGATGGGCTGAAGATAACAGGCATCTTGTTCTCTGACCCAGGAGCCATCATGCAAACCAGCCCTGGGCTACCGATTGCTTGACTTCTTTATGTAAGAGGGAAATACAATTTTAGAATGTTTAAGCCACTGCTGTTATCTGGGGAACTAGGTGTTGTACATTGCCATGGTAAGACCTAGTAATAAAGTTCAATATTCACCAAAAACTATTTACCAAATAGTTAATAAATTATAAAGAGATCATGATTTTTGTTTTAATGCTATGAAATGTAAATCAAGTTTAAGCATATGCCAATAAAACAAGACACTGCGGAGATGAAGCAAAACAGAGTTTGTAGAACAGAGACCCAAACATCCTCCTCTCCAAGGCACAGGAGTACAGCCGTGACTATACATGTCAAGGCTGCAGTCACATGGGCTCCCTGTTATCCATGTCTTGGGTTGTGTTCTGTTTCCAGCCTTGGGAAAAATGGATAAGACTGCTGGTCAAATCATTTCAGAAGCAGCTTCCATCGTGTAGAACCCATGTCTCTTCCTTTCCTCTGCCTCCTGGAATTTTCTGACACAATTAATCAGTCCAGCCTTCTAAATTGAGCAAATGAAGCTCAATCAATCTGCTTTTAGACAGAGCTAAAAATAGACATTAAAAAGCATAACTAGGAAATCTTACCTTCCAGAGGTCATTGCACAGATGAAATAGGAGAATATCTGTGAATAACTCTGTTAACACTAAGTACAATACAAACAATATTAGTACTGATTCTATGTTACACTCATCAATAAAGGAACACAGAACCCTTCCTTACCAGAAGGAAAAGTGCTTTGTAATTTTCTGTCACTTTAATTCTTCAAAAGTTTCTATAAAATTGATGTCCTTAAAAAAATCAGAATTTGGGACTAATTTTAATTCCTTCATCTCCCCTGGTTTAACACATATCAAGAATGTTACCATTTCTAGATTTTTATTTAGGAAAGCCTTTGGTATTCATGAGGCACAGAGCACGGCAAATTGTCAATATCACTCAGGATAGGAAAAGCATTTTTGATACCCGAAATTGAAGACATGAAGAAGATGCCTGACATGTCCCACTGACCTTTCAAGCTATTCTTTTTCAAACACTTGCTTCTTCTTGGTCCAGAACAGACACGCATTTGTTGATGTGAGTCTCTTTAAGTGAAAATGTCAACCCATCATTACCACTTTAGAGACTGAAATCTTACCCTCCACATCCATATGGACATAGCATTCTTACTGATTCCTAACATGAAAAATGAACATCGATGACATCTCAGGAAGCTCCAATGCAGAGGTTCTCTGCTGCAGTGAGGAGGAAAGAGCCGTGTGCTTCAAGACTCACTTCCTGTCTGTAGCTCACTTGGCAAAACTCTACAACTTGTCTAAGCTAAAGCTTAAAAGTGGAGAATACAGACAGCATCCATGGCAAAGGGCAATCGGAGGCTAATTCCTTGGCCCCAATTCATCGCTTCCCAAGAGCCTTGGGCAATACCTTGAGAAAGGCAGCAACATGGTACCCAATTCATCAAAACCTGCACCTCCTACTAGTTGACAGTAAAGCAAGTGTCATCTGGCTCAACAGATCTCCCTGTGTCTCTACAGTGTATGGCTACATTTTCTTTATTTTCTCTGTTGGGGGACATTCCATTTCTGAAAATCCCCCTCCCTGCAGTAGAAGTTCTTAGTTTCCCAATCACAATGCAGGCTTGAAGGGGGGATAAAAGATCTGACAAAACATAGATCACTATTTATTACTTGATATATTTTTGGCACATGGACTAAAATTCTTTGGGTCACTTGGACATCAAGATCATATCTAATTTACACAATTGTCAACTGTCATTTTACAACCAGCTCCTGAAACAGTCACGTGGTCACTAGTTTTTTTTTTATCTTTTCTTACCTTGACCCATGGATTTGATGATTTCTAAACAGACACAATAGATTTTTGAAAAGAAATCTGGTTCACCTTTTGCTTTTAAACCTAATTTGTGTACCTGACCCTGACTTCACTCTAACATTCACAAAAAGCTATCCAAAGACACCCCCTTTTGACATCATATCTAGATGTCTTGAATACACAGCTGAGCTGAATCTTCCAGATCATTAAAATATATATGCACATTATGCTGTGGTCCTGTTCAATTTGTGGTGTTTTCAGTAATCATTTCCTCTTTGGATACTTTATTACATATTTTGCATTTCTTTATCCAATTCAGTTACATTAGTATATAAGATTTCAAAAGAACTCGTTTCCCAAAATGATGATATTTAACATCTATGGCCTTTTCTTAATCAAGTAAATCTATAAGGCTGTCAAGGGCAGCAGTGAACTTTGTGTGTGGTGATTGCTGCTTCACAGTCTCCGGTGCCGCCACAAGATCTTGCAGGTGTTTACGCATCCTTGTGAATGTCAACACATCAATCTATTAGGAGCTGAAATTAAACTACATGGATGCTAATTTTTCTTTTTAAAAACAATAAACTCAATTTTCCTTACTCATTCTTTATTGTTTCTTATACTGAATCTCAACACTTTTCCTAATATATATGTTTGGTGGGGAGGGGGGCACAGCCCTGAATGCCTGCAGACAGCACCAACTCTATAAGATTAACCAGAGGTGGCCGTGGATGTTGTGTGACTTCAGCCACTGAGCACGAGCACCTGCTGTCCCTCCAACTGTTCTGCCTCCATTGCTGACAGCCCTGAAAGTCACTGCCTCTTGTAAAATTCTACATTACAGTTCATATATTTTTAAAAGGTATCAATTTGTGAAAGTCGTCTGTGTAAAATGGGGGGTACTTGCCTTTGCTCATTTCAGGCTAAACTAAGTCCAGAAGGACACACACACACACACACACAATCAGTTCTGGGTGCCCCCAAAGAAAATTATAAAAGGCTTCGGGACAGTGGTGGCACTGAAACCTTTGGAATTTTGAGCTCTATGAAAGTATCACTTATTCAGAAATTAAGCATTATAATTCTAGGCCAAGAGAATCAGAATCCCCCACAAGTTACTTTCCAGAATTTTTTTAAAGAAACTATCTTCCCTAAAATCCAATGATAAATCAAATATCCATGGAAAGAATATAGATCAGTAATATCAAGCAACAATTTCTACACTAATGCTGATTAGCCATCAGCCCAAACCAAAGGACATAGAAATAAGACACCTAGAGATAAAGAGATGGAAGAGAGGTATTAAAAAGCAAGAATATAAAAGAACTAATTTGCTGTGGAAAACCACTTAGGAGCGAGTGCCTCCCCTTAGATATGTAAGTTGCGTAGTTCCCCTATAACAGAAACTCTGGGTTTCCAACAAGTTAGCTGAAGGACGGCTCCAACACAAACTCAGATGTCAGAAGTGAGCTTGTGGCGAGGGGTTCTTTCATCCAGCATTGAAGGTTAAGTGACAGAAATAATTACTCTGATTTCTCAGCATATTTCTCAAAGTCGGTTTGAAATAAAAGTGGTTTACAGTGAAAAACCTTGTTGGTGCCAGTACGTCCCCATATGTATGAAAGCAGCGTAGTTTACCTTGGACTGAAACTCTGGGTTTCCAACAAGCTAGTTGAAGTACGGCTTCCATACTCATACATTTCTGAAAACTGAGCATGTTGAGAGGCGTTCCTTCATGCAGCATAAAAGGCAGAGATAGTCTACACACACAATCTGTGATGTCTCACCATGTTTCCTAACACCGTTTTCAATGTAAAAGCGGTTTGCTGTGGAAAACCGCTTTAGAGCGAGTGCATCCCCTTCCATATGTAAGAATCGTAGTTCCCCTATACAAGAAACTTTGGGTTTCCAACTACTTAGGTGAAGGACGGCTCCAACACAAATACAGATGTCAGAAGTGATCTTGTGAAGAGGCGTTCTTTTATCCAGCATTAAAAGTTACGTGACATACATAAACATTTACTCTGATTTCTCAGCATGCTTCTCAAGGCCGGTTTCATCTAAAAGCCGTTTGCTGTGTAAAACCGAGTTCGTGATTGTTCGTCCCTATATATATGAAAGCAGCTTAGTTTACCTTAACTGTAACTCAGGATTTCCAACAACCTAGGTGAAGTACGGCTTCCAAAATCATACAGCTCTGAAAATTGAGCATGTGGAGAGACGTTCTTTCATGCAGCATAAAATGCAGAGGTATTCTTCACACACACTCTCTGATATCTCAGCAGGTTTCCTACCGCCGTTTTCAATGTAAAACCGGTTTGCTGTGGAAAACCAAGTTGGAGCAAGTGCCTCCCCTTAGATATGTAAGCAGCTTAATTCCTCTGTACCACAAACTCTGCCTTTCCAACAAGTTAGTTGAAGAATGGCTCCAAGACACATTCAGATATCCGAAGTGAGCTTGTGGAGTGGCGTTCCTTCATCCAGCATTGAAGGTTAAGGGATATACAGAAAGAAATACTCTGATTTCTATGCATGTTTCTCATAGCCGGTTTCAATTAAAGGCGGTTTGCACTGTAAAATCGAGTTCGTACTAGTACGTCCCGATATATATGGAAGGAGCGTAGTTTACCTTGGACTGGAACTCTGGGTTTCCAACAAGCTGGGTGAAATACGGCTTCCACACTCATACAGTTATGAAAATTGAGCATGTTGAGAGGAGTTCCTTCATGCAGCATAAAATGCAGAGGTATTATAGACACACATTCTCTAAAATTTCAGCAAGTTTCCTAATGCCGTTTTCAATGTAAAAGCGATTTAGTGTGGAAAACCACGTTGGAGCGAGTGCCTCCCCTTAGATATGTAAGTAGCGTAGTTCCCCTATACCAGAAACTCTGGTTTTCCAACAAGATAGTTGAAGGACGTCTCCAAAACAAATTCAGATGTCAGAAGTAAGCCTGTGGAGAGGCATTTTTTCATCCAGCATTGAAGGTTAAATGGTATACAGAAACACATTTTCTGACTTGTCAGCATGTTTCTCAAAGCCGGTTTCAAATAAAAGCTGTTTGCAGTGTAAAACCGAGTCCGTGCTAGAAAGTCCCCATATATATGAAAGAAGCGTAGTTTCCACTGGACTGAAACTCTGGGTTTCCCACAAGGTAGGTGAAGTATGGCTTCAACACTCATTCAGTTCTGAATATTGAGAATGTGGAGAGACATTCGTTTGTCTATAATAAAGGGAATGGTTTGCAGTAGAAACACCTACACTGGATTCTCAGTAAGCTTCCTAGTGCTGGTTTGAATTTCATGCAGTTTTCATTGTAAATCCCATTTGGAACTAGTACCTTCGCATTTACACAAATGTAGTGAATTTACCCACTCATAAGAAACTGTGTGTTCCCAACAAGCTAGCTGATTGAAGACTTTCACACAACTTAACTCTCAGAACTGTGCAAGTGAAGAGACGTTCATTCATCTAGCATGAAGGGAATGGGTTGCAGTAGAAACACTTGCTCTGGTTTCTCAGTATGTTTTCCTAGTGCCGGTTGGAGATTCATGCAGTTCTCACTGAAAAACCGAGTTGGAGCTTGTACCTCCCAAAATATATTTATTTAACTTAGTTTTCCACACAAAAGAAACTGTGTGTTCCCAACAAGCTACTTGATTGACGGCATTCATACTCACTTAAGTGTCAGAATTGAAAATGTGAAGAGACGTTCTATAATCTAGCATAAAGGGAATGGGTGTGTAGAAACACGTACTCGGGTTTCTCAGTATGTTTTCTACTGCCAGTTTGAAGTTCATGCAGTTTTCACGGTAAAACCGAGTTTGAGCTACTACATCCATATACATATATAAGTAGTGTAGTCCCAAAATAAAAGAAACTGTGTGTTTCCAACACGCAAGGAGATTGATGACTTCACAATTAAATCTCATAAATGAGAATGTGGAGAGACGTTCGTTCATCTAGCTTAAATGGAATGGTTTCTACTAGAAAGATTTCTACTGGGTTTTCAGTATGTTTTCCTCGTGCCAGATTGAAGTTCATGAAGTTTTCACTGTAACACCGAATTGGAGATAGTACCTCCCATTATATATGTAAGCAGTGAATTTCCCGGCTCTAACGAAACTGTGTGATCTCAACAAGCTAGTTGATTGAAGGTTTCCCACACACTTAACTCTCAGAATTGAGCAAGTGGAGAGACATTCGTTCATCTACACAAAGGTAAAGGGTTGAAATAGAAACACTTACCCTGGACTCACATTATGTTTCCTAGTGCCGCTTGGAAATTAATGCAGTTTCCCTGTAAAACCGAGTTGGAGCTATACCTCCCCACATGTATGCATGTAGTGTAGATACCCAATGAAAACAAAATGTGTTCTAAACAAGTAAGGTTTTTGATGGCTTGCAAAATCATTTATGTCTCAGAATAGAGCATGTGGTGAGACGATGTTTCATCTAGCAATAATGGAATGGATTGTAGCAGAAAAAATTACACTGGTTTCTCAGAATCTTTCCCTAATGCACTTTAGAAATTCATGAAGTTTACTCTGTAAAGTCGAGTTGGAGATAGTAATTCCACATATATATTTATGCAGTGCATTTACCCACTGAAAAGAAAATGTGTTCAAAAAAAGAGCTAGAAGATAGAAGACTTCCCACACACTTAACACTCAGTATTAAACATATAGACAGACGTTTGTTCATTTAGCTTAAAGGGAGTGGTTTCTAGAAGAAAGAAATATTCTGGTTTCTCAGTCTGTCTCCTAGTGCCTGTTTGAAGTTCATGAGGTTTTCAATGTAAAACCGAGTTGGAGCTAGTACCTCCCCATATATATGTATGAAGTGGAGTTTGCAACTGAAAAGAAACTTTGTGTTTCCAACAAGCTAGGGGAAGGACGGCTTTACACAACATTATCTGAGAAATGAGCATGTGGAGAGAAGTTCTTTCATTTAGAACAAAGGGGACGGATTGCAGAACAAACAACTACTCTGGTTTCTCAGACAGTTTTGTAGTGCCGGAATGAAATTCCTGCAGATTTCACTGTAAAACTGAGTTTGAGCTATTAACTCCCCATATATATGTATGTAGTGTAGTTTCCAACTAAAAAGAACCTTTGTTTTACCGACAAGCTAGGTGAAGGACGGCTTTCCCATACACTTATCTCTCAGAAATGAGCATTTGGAGAGACGTTCGTTCATCTAGCACAAAGGGAAGTGGATGCAGGAGGAACACTTACTCTGCTTTCTCAGTCTGTTTCCTAGTTCCGGTTTGATGTTCCTGCAGTTTTCATGTAAATCCGAGTTTGAGCTATTACATCCCCATATATATGTATGTAGTGTATTCTCCAACTGAAAAGAATATTTGTCTTCCCAACAAGCTAGGTGAAGGATGGATTACACACACAAATATCTCTCAGAAATGAGCATGTCGAGAGACCTTATTTCATATAGTACAAACAGGACAGGTGCACAAGAAAGACCCACTGTGGATTGTCAGTCAGTTTCCTAGTGCCGGTTTGAGGTTCCTGCAGTATTCACTGTAAAACCGAGTTGGAGCTAGTGCCTCAACATATATATGCATATAGTGTAGTTTCCGAATGAAAGGAAACTTTAAGTTCCCAACAGGTTATGTGAAGGACGGCTTCCACACACAATTATCTCTCACAACTGAGCATGTGGAGAGATGTTCTTTCACCGAGAACAAAGGGAAAGGTTTGCAGGTGAAACACTTTCTCTGGTTTCTCAGTTTCCTAGTGCCTGTTTCAAGTTCCTGCAGTTTTCACTGAAAAGAGAGTTGAAGCTAGTACCTCCACAAATATAAATATATGTAGTGTAATATCTAACTGTAAAGAACCTTTGTCTTCCCAACAACTTAGGTAAAGTGCGCATTTCACACATACTTATCTCACAGAACTGAGCATTTTGAGAGACTTTCGTTCATCTAGCACGAAGGGAACGTGTTATAGGAGAAACACTTTTCTTTCTAAGTTTTTTCATTCTGTCAGTTTGAAATTCCTGCAGTTTTCACTGTAAAACCGAGTTGGAACTACTACCTCCCCATATATGTGTAAGTAGTGTAGTTTTCAAATGAAAAGAAACATTGTGTTGCCAACAAGTTATGTGAAGGGCGGCTTTCACATGCACTTATCTCTACGAAAAGACCATGTGGAGAGACGTTCGTTCATCTAGCACAAAGGGAACCATTTACAGAAGAAATAATTACTCTGGTATCCCAGTCTGTTTCATATTGCCGGTTTAAAATCCCTGCAGTTTTCACTTTAAAACTGAGTTGGGGTAGTACTTCCTCATATATATGTGTATAGTGTATTTAGCAACTGAAAAGAAACTTTGTGTTCCCAACAAGATAGATGAAGGACGGCTTTCACACACAGTTATTTTTCAGAACTGAGCATGTGGAGAGACGTTCGCTCATGTAGTAGAAAGGAACTGTTTTCAGTATAAACACTTACTCTGTTTTCTCAGTCTGTTTCCTACTGCCGGTTTGATGTTCCTGCAATTTTCACTTTAAAACCGTGTTGGAGCTAATACAACATATTTATGTATATAATGTAGTTTCTTACTGAAATAAACTTTATGTTCCCAACAAGATAGTTGAAGGACGGCTTTCATCCACAATTATCTCTCAGAACTGAGTATGTTGAGAGACTTTCTTTCATGTGGCACAATGCGAACTGTTTGCAGGGGAAGGAAATACTCTGGTTTCTCAGGCTGTTTCCTAGTGCCGGTTTGAATTTCCTGCAGTTTTCACTGTAAAACAGAGATCTAGCTAGTACCTCCCCATATATATGTATGGATTGGAATTTGCAACTGAAAAGAATCTGTGTGTTCCCACCAAGCTAGGTGAAGTTCGGCTTTCACACACACTTAACTCTTACAAGTGAGCATGTGTAGAAACGTTCGTTCATCTAGCACAGAGGGAACGGTTTGATTGACAAACACTTACTCTGGTTACTCAGTCTGTTTCCTATTTCCGGTTTCAACTTTAAATTTTTCACTGTAATACCGTGTTGGAGGTAGAAACACCCCATATATATTTATGGAGTGTAATTTCCAACTGAAATGGAGCTCTATGTTCCCTATAGTCTAGGTGAAGGACGGCTTTCACACAAATTTACCTTTCGAAATTGAGCTTGTGGAGTGACGTTCGATAATTTAGCTGAAATGGAAGTGGTTGCCATAGAAACACTTACTCTGCTTTCTCAGTATGTTTCCTAGTGCTGGTTTGACATTATTGCAGTTTTCACCTTAAAACCCTGTTGGATCTTGTACCTCCGCACATATATATATTTTGTTTTTTTCCAACTGAAAAGGAACTTTTTTTTTCCATCCAACTATGTGAATGTCGTCTTTCACACATACTTATCTCTTAGAAGTGATCATGTGGCGAGACGTTCGTTCATCTAGCTCAAAGGAAATGGGTTGCTGTAAAATCCCTTACTGTGGTTTCTCAGTATTTTTCCTAGTGCCGTTTTGAAGTTCATGCAGTTTTCAGTGTAAAACCGAGTTGTAGCTTGCACCTCCCCACCTATATCTCTGTCGTGTAGCTTCCAAATTAAAGAAAAATTATGTTCCCAACAAGCTAGATGTTGGAAGGCGACACACACAATTATACCTGAGAACTGAGCATTTGTAGAGATGTTCTTTCATGTAGCACAAACGGAATTGGATGCTGTAGGATCACTTACTCGGTTTTCTCATTCTGTTTCCACATTCCGTTTTTTAATTCATGCAATTTTCACTGTAAACCCGAGTTCGAGGTAGTAACGATAAATATATGTTTATGTAGTGTAGAATCCAACTGAAAAGAAATTTGTGTTCCTAACGAGCTAAGTGAATATCGGCTTTCACACACACTTATATCTCAGACCATAGCATGTGGAGAGACATTCGTTCATCTAGCTGAAATGAAGTGAGATTCAGTAGAATCACTTACACTGGTTTCAGTATGTTTCCTAGTGCCTGTTGGAAGTTCATGCAGTTTTTACTGTAAAACAGATTTCCAGCTAGAACTTCCTCATATATATGTATATAGTGTATTTTCCCACTGAAAAGAAGCTGTGTTCCCAACAAGCTACGTGATTGACTTTTTTCACACACACTTAAATCTCAGAATTGATCATGTGGAAAGACGTTCGTTCATCTAGCCTAAGGGAGTGGGTTGCAGTTAAAACACTTACTCTGGATTCTCAGTATGTTTCCTCTGCCGATTTTAAGTTCCTGCAGTTTTCACTGTAATTCCCAGTTGGAACTTGTTCCTCCCTATATGTATGTATGTAGTGTTGTTTCCCACTTAAATGAAACTGTGTTTTCCCAATAAGGTAGGTGACTGACGGCTTTCACACACACTTAACTCTCAGAATTGAGCATGTGGGGAGACGTTCGTTCATCTAGCATAAATGGAATTTGAAAGTGATGATCATGACCTGTGCTTGAAAAAAAACAATTAAGGGAGCATTAATTTAGAGCCTTTATAGTTATGGCCATGAGACATTACAGAATTTCGTTTTCAGCAGTTGATTTCTTTTTTTTTTAAACCTCAGAAAACTTGTCTTTCCTGTAACTGGATATAGATATTGAATATCTTAAAACCTTTAGTGACCGCTTCAAAGTAGACTAGTTACTTTGCTTTTGGTCTTTAACCTAAAGGAATATCCAGAAGTCCAGTGGCAGTTCGTAAGCAAGGGCATTATCCTTGCCTTTTCATTTTTTATGTGGAATAGGTATAACTGTATACTAGGGTACAGTGTTTATCTCAAGAGCTGCTTGGATATGTATATATAAGTTATATTTTGAAAAATTATAATATTATGAAAATCAATTAACCTTGGAGATATATTGCATATATTTTATTCTTTAATAATATAGATTTAGATAGCCCCATTTTATGTAACACTTATGAAAATAAGTTGGCTTTATATAACTTCTTTTTTGATAAATCATTTAAAAATTGGGTATTTTTTATCATTTGCTTCTTAAAAATAAGATATTAATTGCACAATATGTATTTTCCTTCAAGTTCATACTTTTTCTCTATACTATCTTGAGTTGCTTAGATAATTTTTCCCATAGTATTATTTATTTTAAACACTCAGTATGTGCTTCTGTCTGTTGCTTTATTAGAGAGCAAGAATTCTTTATTATTTTTAATAAAATATTCTTTCAGGAAACTATACAGGGATTCTTTCATTCACAGTGTTGAGCAATGATACCTGTGCTGTTATATCAATTGTCTAAGCCTCTCAACTTCCAAAAGATTACATGGACAAAGTATAAAACGTCATAAATGATCGACTAAAAAAGTTTATTGTGTTCCTTGATTAAAAGTACAAGTATGGGTCAGTCTTAAATTCGGAAGTAAACGTCTTATAAATTACATGAGTCTTCTCCAAAATTCTTTAATTTGGGCTTTAAACCCTCCAGTAAATAACTGGTTTGAAGAAGAAGGAAGTCGAGAATAGATTCAATCCAAATTCTATGGGAATAAACAAAGCTAAATGTTTCAGTCATCTTTTGAAGCAGAATAGATATGTTTTCTGCACCATATGATTTTAATAGTACTCATCTTAACATACGGTTTTGACACCATGAGACCACAAGCCAACAAACAAGATCTCAGGCAAAGCAAGAAAAACAACTGAGGGGATATTCTGCTGCAAAATTTCCCCTAACTAAAACTGTAATTGAGAACAAATCTGACGCCATATTGGATCTGTTCCTTCAGTTTGAAGCCCTGTGACCTGTTTTCCAGGCTTAATCTTGCTGGCTCTGAACCTTTTGTAAAACAACGTTTCCTTTAGCTTAAAACCTACAGGAAAGCCTATTCTCGGGGCTCTGACTTTTAAGGATGTTAGCACTTCTGCACTTATGCAGAGATGGCAAGTTGCAAAATAGAGAATAACCTTTGTTTTGTTGGAGGCTTACAGGGACACAATAGCCTGAGCCACATGGATGGCTGCAAGAACAAAGAATGCCGGCAGCAAGAAGTTTGCACAACCAACCACACACCTTCCCCTTTTTAGTTCAAAAGGAGCCTTAATTCTGACTTGGGAAAGATGATTCTCCAGGATATTATTCCCCCATCTTCTTGGTCTGCCAGTTTTCTGAATAAAGTTACTATTCCTTGCCCCAAAACCTTGTCTCCTGATTTATTTATTTATCACTGTTGTGCAGTGAGCAGAACAAGTTTGGCCTCGGTAATAGAACCAGCTTTGTTATTCCCTCTGATGTGAAATTTCTCTGGGTATACAAGTGCTTGCCTGGTGGTGGTGGTTGTAGTGGTGGTGGTAGGCAAAAACATTTCACTTCTCCTGATTTCAATAGGCTAAAATTTCCTGCTATTTAAGTCAACTCTAGACTTTTACAGAATCACCTGCTGATGTGCTTCTGGAAGCTACAATAATTCCAAAAATGAAAATAATTCGATTGTCTCCAGAAAAGATAATTTTCCTCAAAATTGAGCAGCTCTGAAACACACTTCAGGAGTACAGATAGATGCAGTGTTCTTCATTTCCCATGCTGTTCTGACACAATTTTCCACTTATATCAAAGTAAATTGAAATTGGTCTTCAATTTCAGATGCTCTGCCATGATACAACAATGTCAATTCCACTTATTTATTGAGCCAGAGCAGCTTTAGAATAAATGACTTTATACCAGACTCCTGCTTGATATCCTGTCTTCTCCCTGGTGGCTAATTCATTCTTCTTACTTCCTAAAAGTTCTCCTGTTATGGGAAGTTAGCCTTTACTGTGCACATTCAATTGGGAAGGCACAAATTAAATATGTGAGGGGATGACATACATATTTAATTCTTACTTATACATAAATACAAGCACACAGGACCTGTGTCTTGGAAGATGTCACTTTCTAATGTGGGCAAGAGGATGGTCTATAGTTCAATCAATGATCTAAAAGCAGTTTTCTAGGATATAATAAAGCAAAGCTTGAGTTATAAGACAGAACAACTCCTGGATATGAATCAGTGGCACCATTCAGTGGGTGCACATGTGTGCACTCACACGACCATGCACACGGAGCAGCCTTGGAGACACTCCATCTGTGCTGATGGAGCCAAATCATGCTGGGGAGATGAGGAAAAAGTGCCTAATACAATCAAACCAGGACATCTGAGTAATGGGTAATAGGAGTCAATTGAATATTCTGGTTAGCTGAAGGTCAAACAAAAACACTTTTAGTTTCAAACGTCATTGTTAAAAACTTTCTTAAAGCACAGGAGCCTGTTTTCCTGCCTTGCTTAGTGTCACATAGCATATTAAACATGACAGATTCGTAGTTCTCTGACTGTGGAACTGGAAAGGCCTTGCTGTCATATTTCTGAACATTAGTCTATGTTTTGCAGCACAGTGGATACTGAAAATGGGGCAATTTGAGTGAATGGGAATGGACATAACCTAGAAGCCATTGACTGTGATTTGCCAACTTTCTCCAAAAAGTAGGGGTAGCAAGCAAATCAGATAAATTGAGGGATCCTGGGGTGGGGAGTCGGGTGGGCTGACAGCTGGGTGGTCCCAGGTAGCTTGTTTTACTGTGTAAAATTGTGACTATGATCCAGACAGTAAAACATTGTCAAATTCCTGTGCCTGTAGCTTTGATACCTGGCCGAGTCTGTGAGCCAATTTTATCGATGGTGCATAATGAAGATAAATAACATTTCCTGAGGACCAGGTTATGTGACTTCCATGCATTGACTCACTGAATTCCCTAAGCACCCTTTGTGGTACATAACAGTCTTAAAATATGCAGCAGGGAATTATTCTGTTTGCAGATGATAAAATGAAACTCTGAACTGTTGAAGCCTGGCCCGAAATAATGCAGATGGGAAGACGCCGTGCTGGGAGCTCAGCTCGGGCCAGGCTACAGAACCAAGTCCCCTCACCCAGGAACCTGGCCCACAGCCACTGCCAGGCCCTGTTCTATTTCTATGAGTGCTCATGTGAAAATGCCAGGTACTCAGGGTCAATGCGACTTGATTAAGAAATTCAAACTGGGATAGCCTTTTGTTGGGGACTGTAACCTGGGAGTGAAACTGGCAGTGAAGTAAGGGAGGAAACAGCCCTGGTTGTAAGAATATTTCTAGGGAAGAAGGTTCCCTGATGGGCTGGCATGGGAATCGCTGTGGTTGTGAGCCCCCTGTTGCCCTGTGGGGTTGTGGGCAGGGAAGGAGAGAGGCTGTTCAGACTAGTTATAGTCAATAGAGTTTGTAAACAGCTGAGTTCTGTTCCCTCACAGCTCAGACACATGCAGAACATGAGGATGCTTAGCTAATGACCAACAGTGGGTAGCAAAGGCCAAGAGTCGGGTGGGGAGGAGAGATGGGGCCACCTTATGGAAGAAACTCTGCCCCAGAGGACAGGAAGGTAATGAACGATTGGGGAGGCACAAAGGGTTTCTATGTCCTCATCAGGTATTTCCTACTTTAAACTGATAGTCTGGAATATATGGTCAAATGCGGTGGAATGACTGCTCTTATTTTAGGTTCTACAAACACTTAAACGGATAGATTTCTATCTCCATTATACAAGCACTGCTGGGTGACTTTTAGAGTCATGTGAGGATCAAAAGAGTGAGTACTTATTAATGCTATTACCATGCTTCTACTGAATTAACACTTCAGCAAGAGTATAACTGCCACGCTTCTTAACAACTGTCTCTGTAAGGGTCTTGTAAGTCACAAATAATAATTATAAAGAAAATATATTAAAAATAATAACAATTACAGTTACAACAACTATGTTGTTTATAACGATGATAGTGTTAGCATCTCCCTCTCATATTAAACAGTACCCAACACTGGATTCCGTAGGAAGCAACGCCAATGCATTTTTTGACTTTTCTAAGTCTTCACCCAATGAAGCCTTTTTATTCACATTGGTCCACCACAGCCAGAATTGCTGTTCCTTGCATGGTGGGCTGCCATGCTGAGATGTTCTGGGCTTTTACTGGCACCATACGTCTATACTGGGTAGTCAAGGTTCCACGTACCCACTCTGATTTCCAATATATTGTTCTCCAGAGCCAACAGAGGGGCCACTGGAAAGAGGCCACATATACTGTGGTGAACCCAAACTGAATACCTGTTGAATGAATGGACACACAACATGGAGTGGTGGAAGGATGGAAGGACAACATAACTTCTTTTACTCCTGTAAAGAGAGAGGGGGAAATGGTGAACTAAATCCCAAAGAGAAAAGACATTCATGGTAATAATAATGTTCAACAGTGAAAGAATCCAAACAAAAGGCAAATATAAAATCTCTGGGAAGAAGACTCATTACAACCTGTTTCTTTCACATATATACCCTTAGTAGGAATAACATACTTAAAAATCTTCAACCAACCATAGTTATTTGCTCATAATAAACTTGGGAATCTTGAAGCATATTCACTCTCAGTGTTGAAATAATACAATCTTGGAAGATGATTTGTATTTGAGGATTAAAAAAAGAATATTGTGGATGTATCTAACAATTTAAATAGAAATAAGAAATGTACCTTTGGGAAAGGTATGCATAGAGAACGTTGGAAGAAATACACTGAATATAGGCAAGTGAGCAAGCTCCCCTGAGTCTGGGAAGGTGAGTGCAGCACATTCAGAGGGTCTATGAAGTTATTACAAGTCACAGAAAGGTATGCAATTAAAGTGTCTTCCTAAGCAAAATATTCTTCTTCAGGAATTTTTATCTTGATATTTCTATGGTCTGTGTGGTCACAGGAAGTCAAAGTTATGGTGGTGGCTTAGAAGTTCTTTTCTCTCTGTGTGTAATTTACAGGGCAATGCTACAGATGGGGCAGCAGAGATCTGTGGTAAGCTGTTCCATAGGGTGGAGGACCAGTTAGAAATGATAAGGTCAGAGATCTAAAAGACTTTTAGACCCTCCCCTCCTAACTGGCAGACCTTTAAAGCAAACTAGCACATG
The DNA here is from genome assembly GCF_048773025.1 of Camelus bactrianus. NCBI lineage: Eukaryota > Metazoa > Chordata > Mammalia > Artiodactyla > Camelidae > Camelus > Camelus bactrianus. Next base: position 101,758,880 of record NC_133544.1, read on the forward strand.
TATGTAACTAAGAGAGTGGATGAGAGGCAAATTTATAGTCCCTTTAGTGTTAGTGCTCAGTCAAGGGGTAGGGACCTCTCTGGCCAGGAACGGCAAGACCGTGGATGTTGTGGATGGGTAGGAGAAGCTGACATTTGCTTCTGACCTGAGAGGCAGGGTTGTGTTGCAGAAAAGCCGATAGTGCTGGAAAGATGCAGCAGGTCCACAGCCCAAAAGGAGCTGTCATATTCAGGGAGGTCAGAGAGCAAGAACCAGAGTTAGTGACGCCACAGGGTCAGTAGCATGGCAGCTGTGATGTCAGTATCTGCGTCCCATAACCCACCTAACCCTACATGAGTTCATCTGCCTAAGAGGGCAGGTAAGTAGCAGAAATGTGTGGAGTGGGTGCAGCCACTGGCAAATTGGCAAGTGGGCATCCAAAGGAAACGCAATGCTCACCGTCACCATATTGGAAATAGGGCCTCATGGTGTCAGATCTCCTTCTTATTCAAGAGAAACCAGAAATTAAGAGTTTATTAGCAATCAACCCAGATCAAAACCCAGAAAAGTTATCATTTTATAATTACAAAGAAGGCACAGACTATTCAGAAATAAATTAATGAAAATATTAAGAAGATTGTGATAAATGATTTAAAAAAAAGAAAAAAAAAATGATTGAATGAACTGTAGAATGCACCACCCTCTTCAGTGGGCAGACTCAAATTTGGGGGACATAGAACATTTTTCCTCCAAAATAAATTTAGTATCTGAATGCAAATTTAGTTAATAATCCCAAATGGATTTAAGAAAAAAATCTGCAAGGTGATCCTAAATGTATTCCAGAAATATACCCATATATACAAATAAAATAATGAGGAGGGATGTTTGAATTTTTTAGTATTAGAGACATTCTGGAAAAGGATAAAACAGGACCAACTCTAGGAGGTATTAATCTATGTTCATGGAAACAGTATAGAAATAGTGCACTGAGAGTATGAATGAAATAGATTACATTTCAAGAATAGACGTGGATATTTATGAGATTTTAGTAATATTATAAAACTGACACTTCAAATCAGTGGATTCAAGTACTGCAGTAATTAGCTAAATCATTGGAAGCCCTGGTACAGTGTCCTCATTTATGACATTAAAATAAATTCCAGATAATTTTTTAATTAAAAAATAAAACAACAGAAATAACCCAACATGATTTAATCTGTTCAGATTTTCAAGCGAGAAGAACTTTCTAAAAAGCTTTTGGAACAAAGACCAAAAAGAGCAAAGGCCCAGCAACTCAGCAAGTCCAGAAACGCCCACTGTAAAACAAAACTAACCCTCGCCCAACCATCTCTCACGGTCCTGTGTTGCTCTCTGATACTTTCTACACTTTCTTCTTCCCTTTAAAGTCCAGTTTCTTGGAGAAGTACCTGCGCTGAAGACTTCTCCAGTGCTCAGATCCCTGCATCCCCCACGGCCCTCATCGCAGCACTGAGACAGGAGTTGCACTGCTGGTGGCTGCGTGTTTCAAACTAGTCGGCACATTCAGCTCGTATTTATTTGATTACCAGTTAGCTTTTGCCGTGGACAAATATTTTCCTCTCAGTGGAATATTTTCCCCCCTTAATTTTTGTTTTACTTAAATAAATTTAAAAAGCCCAGACAGAAAATTGTGTGTGCACATATGCACACACACAGATACACACAGATCTGTTTTTTAAAGTCTACCTAAGTATAGTCCTCCTCTGCCTTTTCCCCAGTCTTGGCAATTAAAGCTGGGTTTTAGCTCTTGATTTTTTGCCCCACACACACCCCCTTTCTCACTATGCTCCTTTTAGTCAGTGTTCAAATCCCTCTGAAGCCAGGTTACAGCCTTCTCTGTGTTGCCTCAACTAGTTTCTCCCAACTGCTCTGATATTATTCTTTCTCTTGCTGGATTTCTCTTCTCCCATGTGCCATGTACATGGCCCTTTTCCCCAGGGCCTCGTCCTCAATCCTTCACTTGGCAGGAATGAATCGCCCCCACGGCCTCACCCGCAGCTCCTCTGAGCTCCTGACTGTTGAATCCAGCTTAACAACGGGCATCACTCCTCAGATGTCCCATAGACACTTTGCAATCAAAATGCCACACACAGAACAATCTCCTTGAAACCATCTCCTCCCCTTACACTCCCCCTGCAGATCCGCTCTCCAGATGGGTCACTGGAAATTCACCTCAGCAGCTCTGTGGCACGCCGCCGCGGCCCTGCAGTCCCCTCTGCAGCAGTCACCACTTCTGCCGCCCATGTCTCTCTCCCTCTGCCCAGGGCCTCTCTGCAGGCATGTGCCACTTGTCTGGATTACCTGGAGTGGCCCCCGAAATATCCTTTCCCACCAAAATATGGGCCACCCCCCAAAAATATTATTTTCCATTCTGCTGCCAGTATAACCAGATCTTCTTTAACATAATCATTATGCAATTCTCTTGCTTACTTATATTCCAATATAGGGCTGTTTCTTTAAGGATACATTCAAGTCTAAGCACACAAGACCCATCGTGACAGAGGCCTTGTGCACCTGATATTCCCACCTGTGGATACTTTGTTCTAACCCTACTTGTTGTTCTTCAGTCTGGCCAAGCCGCTTCATGCCGTGTACTCTTATATGTCTCTACCTCTCTGCATGAAGTGTCCACTCCCTCTACCACACATTAGAGAGCTAACTTCCTTTCACCTTTCAAAATTCAGTTCAAATATTTCCAGCTCTATGAAGTCCAATGTGTGTTCACCTGCTTAGCAATCCATCAACTACTCGCCAAGTCTCGCCTGCCCTGCGGAGTGCCGACACCATGTCTTGCCTGTCTTGGTCTCCCCAGCAGTTGATACAGTGTTTGGCATAGCAGGTGCTCAGTGTTTGTTGGATAGATAAACGAATGAATCAGTAAAGAGATGAGAGGTCTACAATCCCCCCCAGTTATTTAGCTGCCATTTTGGAAAGTTCATTCTGCGGAGTTAAGGAAATGTCAGTGCAGGTGGTGAGCAGACAGAACAGAGGTGAGGGCGTGGGGGAGAAAGGTGGTCCTGGAGAGCGCAGGAGAGGCGTGGGTGGGAGAGCACTGGAGAGAGAGGGAATGGAGGGGGCCGGTGCAAGGAGATGTTGAAGAACAACTGATATTAAATGCAGTAAATTAAATAGAGAACATAATAAATGAAGGGAAGATCAAGTTAACACAGCAAGGATGGAAAAGGCAGTACCAGAGACGAAGAGCTCTCACTTCATCACTCACTGCATTTCACTTACGGCACCCGCCCTCTGGGAAGGCAGTGCCAAGTTCTTGAGAGACTGGTGTTTGTGCTGTGGGTGCTCTAAGTACAAAACGGTATCTTATGGCTTCCAGATTTTAAGACTGATAGATTATTTCTCTTATGTCCCATGTCTGAGTTCTCAAACAGCAGGATCTTTTGCTTCTGGGGGTGAGCTATTGTGGTTAATAACTCAGGGTTACTCTAATAATCTAAAAGGACAGTGGGAAAATCACTAAAACAAACAAAAGAGAAATTTCACTCAGAAAAAAACATATGCCCTATAGAACCTTGTGGGGGCCTTGGGGGTAATATTACCGCCAACTCATCTAACAGTTGTATGTGAGTGTGTTGAAACTCCATGCTCAAGTCACTTAAACACGTATGACAAACAGGGTCCAGGCTGTGGTGCTCCAGACATGCACGGGAAGATGAAAAGCCTGACTACTGCCTCCGACAGGATCAGTCCAGCCGGGGAGCGCAATGGACACGGACACTATCACGCACCATCAAGGCAAGAATCAACTGCAATTCATGTTTAGAGAGGAGAGCAGAAAATCTCTAAAAAGTGGAGGGTTTCCTGCCAAGGCTTGGCAAGATTCCTTCCAGGCAGAAAAGCAGAGAAAGATACTTCTGGCGAAGTAGACTAGGGATGGTGGCTGGGTGTGAGGCCTAAAGAAGCAAGGGTGGAGGGCTCCAGGGTCATCTGTCAGAAGCTGTTCCCCTTCAACAGCTAAGAGGCATAACTAAAAAGGCAGGTGGGGTGTCATTAATGATCATGGGGAAAACTGGGAGGAGGAAACTGAGGTCAGGAGATCACCATCAAAGGCACTTTATTTGAGAGGAACAAAAATAATTCAAAAAGCACTTGGAAATTCTATCTCCCATGAATGAAAAGAACACAAAATAAGTTTCACTCCAGCGTTGAATACAGAATAACAGACTGCCTACCCTCAGAAATGGATTGAATTTTCTAATTCGTTAGGGATTATTTAGAGAATAGGAAAATGAATAAATCTGAACAATCTCTCTAGAATAGCTGTTACTCCATCCTGTTATGTAGGGTAGAGTTAGGCTGAATTATTTAATTAGTATTTTAATGAGACTATAAAGTTCTAAAAGTCCTATCAATTTCTCCCAAAAGCGTACTTTTCCTTTCAATGACCTTTATTTGACTTAACTAGAACAATAACTATTTTCCAAGGCTTTTTTCGTGTGTGTTAAAATACCAAATGATATGCTGCCCTCAGAATGTTGTTGTTATAATTAATGCTGATAATAGCCCCAATAAGAAATATTTACAATTATGACTCATTTTGGAATAACAGGTCATTGGCTTAAAGTCCTTCTGAAAATAAGCAGAAAAAACGAACATAATTTCTACACCAGCTGCACCCTTAATCGAACCTGGTCACTAAGCACAATAAAAGCAAAGATGAAACTCAAATCAGACACCAGACCACAAAGCATAGCTGACTGAAGATGCCACAAAATGACCTTTCATTCACCGAGGGAATCAGATGCTTTTCCATGTATATTATATGTTTTAAAACAATTATTATATATATAGAGTGTAATTTAGGAAAAAGAAAACTCCCTCTTTCTGTAGACTTATAAACAGGAAGCACAAAGGGGTGTCTTGCAGACATGAACCCGCATGCATAAATGCAAAGCCTATTGACCAAACTCCTTTCCTGTCTCCTAAGCTTAAAAAAAAAAAAAAAAGTAATTCAAGGCAGTGGTGAGCTGAAAGGGCTCAGATACAAAACCTGCACATCATCAGCCTTCTAGTAGATAAAAGGGCGCCATACATAATAGAAAAGATGGTGTTTCCTATGGAAATCTATTTTGAGATGCAACAATTTAAAGGCAACCGAGAGCTCAAAACCAAGTTCAAACAAAGAGAAACAAAGGCCAAGCAAATTTACAGAAATGGACAAAGACATTGGAGAAGGAGGGGATCTGTGTTCTACCAATATCCAGATCAGCAAATTCATCCTGAATTCAAGCCAGTGATGTGCCATGAGGTCACTCAAGGAACCAGGCAGAAACCATCGGCCAGAAGAAATAGGAAAAATGTCAAAGGCAGGTGTGATGTGTGGAAGGGGTGACCCTGTGACCCTTGCTGCCATGAGGCAGGATGCTCTTGCGGGCTTTCTGCACAGGCTGGCGGGCTCACATGACTCTGTTTAGAAGGATATCAGACAACAGCTGTGCCACACGGGCTGCAGCCCGAGCTGAGTCACATCTAGTAACGGTTCTGAGTTCATCCTTAGACGACATGACCAGTAGGATCTGAGAATCAATGGTGGAGACGTACCTGAATGAATATTCCATTTCATTCCTTGGCAGTAAATCTTCAGCTTTGTACAACATAAATATTGAGAGAGATACACACAGGCACCCTAGTTGAAAGCCTGACTGCATAATTGCATCTAATTGAAAAAAGCGGGTTCCGTTTCGGTATGCTAGGTCTTTGTTTGGCTCAGTAACCGATGCTTTTGAGACCCAAAGCATATTCTAGTATAACCGACAGTACAGAAATCTCCACTGATGACTTACTCATATCAAGGTATTCATAAAATAGCACCAGTTTGCCCATGGGATACAGATGGTTGTCCCATTCCCATCGTGGGGTGGTCTGTTTTGTTCCCGAAACTGTGGCACCATTAGATTCATGACCCAGCTGCCAAACAGATCAAATTATAAGGCAGGATATTATCAGACCAAGGTCATAAAATTATTACTGACATTTCAAGCTGAACACATCATCTTCCTAAGAAATTAATTTCTTGTTTTCAGGATAAATTTCTTTATATTGCTGCATCCCTACCCTCAAGTATTGTGAAAACTAGTCCTGACTACGTACCTTGGGTTTACCAAAATTGTAACGACTACTACTACTTTATCTCCTACCTCCTTTTCAGGTAGGCATTTTAGCTTTTAGAAGATACCTACCCTCATTTGTTTTTTCCCCCCATTTCTCTGCTATTATTCACCATGGCCTTTCCAGTCTGGAAATTGTCAGAGAAAATAAGTAAAAGAAAGAATTACAAGGTCTGTGAGCTGGTGATAAGTGCTGCAGAGGAAAATAAAGGAGGGCGAGGAATGTGTGGTAGGGAGGAGTGTGGATGGGGCAAGTGACCTTTGAATAAGGCAAAGACGGAGGCAAAGGGGTGGGCAGAGGGAACAGTGATCACAGGCCTGGAGGTCCCTCACGCTGGACAGACAGCATGGAGACTGGTGTGGGCCAGAGAGAATAGGAAATAAGTGGTGGTTTTGGGGGTGGAGCCTTAGAGGCTGCCTTGAGGATGTGGGCATTTTTCCCTCTGACGGAATTGCGGAGCCATGGAGGGTCACCAAGCAGAAAATTGATACTCTAATGTTGGATCAAACAGGTCCAAGACCCTAATTAAAGCTGAACAAATCATGGGCCAAAGAAGTGACATGCCGCCTCAAATTCAGTGCAGAGCTTGAAAGAAACACAGCCTCGACTCGCAGCCCAGTGCTCTGCCCCCTCCTGGATGCTGTCCCACAGAGCTGTCCTTAAGGTTATGTTTTTTCCTCACTCAGAGGCTTGTGGGACAACTGAATGCTTCCCCCTTTTTCAAATGGCAATTTGTCCTGAAAGGAATTCGGAGTTGGCAGTGAAACAAGGCATGGATCTGTAGCCTACAGAGCTGTTGTCCCTGAAAGCAACAGCTGGCGCGTGGTTTACTCGTGGAGCTCAGCAGAAGAGACAGAGCAACAACAGACAACTTAGCGTCTGGCTGAGGTTCGGCTGACTACACTGCACGTTTGGATGGATTTCAAATTTGGACAGTGAGGCGGCTTCACACGAAATGCAGGTGTATACATCATACATGCCCACACGTCTGTATGCACACACACGTGGACACACACAGAGTATATGATGTGACTTGTAAAGAGCTTCCCCTGCTAGGTTTCCCACTGCCTCTGATCTCAGCGTTAACATTTCCCTGGCCATGCTCCCAGGTTTGCTACGAGATTTCTTTGCAATGGAACATGCCCTTCGCTTCACAAACTTTCCCCACTTCTTTCAATGACATTAGGGGAAAAGCAGGGAGCTCTGGGAAGGGGTGGGGATATGGACTCGAGATACTCCTGAATCTGAATCCACACTTCATGGCTTATTTGTTATTTAACTTTATTTACATTCAAAATGCAATTGTTGCAGATCTCAGAAGTTGATTTACACTCACTGCTGTGGCAGAATGTTGCGGTCAGTAGACCCACCACTGGATCCGCTTATTCAACACGTCCTTCCAATAATTCAGATATTACTGTATCACAAATGCCCATTTCTATATATTGATACCTGCTTTTCAGTATAATTATCTTCCTTCTTTATTCTCTAAATCTTATGATTTTTAAACATTTTTCTGAGAAGTGTTCCACAGGCACTATACATATGATAAGTTGATAAAGAGATCCTGGAGATCAAAACCACATTTAAATCCTGAGATAAACTCAACTGTGCCGTATACATGGCTAGGTTTAGTCTGCTTCCTTTGTTACTTTGTTTAGTAATTTTTGTTTCAAACAACAAGATCCTACTGTATAGCACAGGGAACTACATTCAATAACTTTTAATAGCCTATAGTGGAAAAGTATATGACAAGGAATATATATATACATATATATGTATGTATATGTGAATCACTATGCTGTATACCAAGAATTAACACAATATTGAACACCAACTATACTTTCAACAAAAAATGTTGAAATAAAATTGGGAGGTGAAACTTCGACTGCCCAGGCTGCTGTCAAGATGAAACGATTCAAAGCAGGCCAGGTATTAGCAAACCCCCTAACACATCAAAACCCCATATGGGATCTTCTTTTTGAGCAGCACAGGCTAACCAGCTGTGGTCACCTGTAAATAAGGTTGAAGTCACTTAGACCCTTGGCTTGGGAACGCCGTGGCCACCGGGGTGGGGGTCACTGCAGCACCTACGAAAATGACGGGGACAGCCTGCTCCTGACGCCGCTCCCCAGGCCGCAGCCCGGAGCACTGCAGTCAGGTCTGAGGTCCGGCCGGGAGCGCACAGCTCCACAGCCACTCGGAGCCCTGCGGTGCGGGTGGAGCTGGGACCGCGCTCGTCCATCACCCTTCCAGGCACCCAGACTCGGGAGTCCCCTGGGGGAATTTTTCTCTGCCTCATAATTCCTGTCTCAGCCTCTTGTGGAATGCGGTCCATGCCCAACGGAAGCAGGGCTTTAACACTCCGGGACCCAAATCCATCACGGTTTGGATCCAGGATGTAACTTCCATGTTAACTCACCTGGTGCTCCCTTCTTGTGCTGAACTGCCCTCCCCCGTCGATGACATTAGGTCGTATTAGAAGTCCCGACTTGCTTGTCCTTAGCTAAGACTCTGAGCCTCTTGCTCAGTCTTCCTGACTGGAACCACTCTTCTGTGGCAGAAAAGCTTGGGTTGTCGGCAACCCATCATTGTCCTCGGTCTTTTGGGTTTTCTGTTGGTTTATGGTTCTCATGCAGGGATACCAATTTGCACATGAGAAACACCTGTAGACATTTTAAAAAATACAGACACTGGATCCTCCCCACTCTCCAGCCAAGGCTGGAAGCTTTCTCCCTCTAGCAGGGGTTACACAATAATTTGCTTGGGAATTGACCACACATATTGGCATAATCATGGTAAATTGCCCTTTACTCAGTGCTTCCCACGTGGCATTTTCTACTTCATGTTGTCTTTGTACGTTCATTATCACATTTAATCCCTGAAATATAGATAATCACCATTTCTTTTGAGGACACTCCTACTTGCTAATCTTGAATACAAGTATCTTTGATTCTCTTAATCTATTTCATTCCTGAGTTTCCTGTTCCTGGATTTAAAGAGTGAATTATGGACACATGTATTTAAGATTCTCTTAATATATCTATCTGACTCATCCTCTAACCAAATCATATCTGGAGAAGAGAGATTTTCTCTTTTAAATATTTGCATTTTCTTACTATATAGTAGTGCGTACACACGGTGGAAAATGTAGAAAGCATATAAAGTAAGAAAATTACAGCCATACATTATCTAAACACCAAAGGACAGTGCTATGTCATGTTGGGCATTTAACCATTTTTCTTAATATTTTATCATAAAATTTCCCTAGGGCAATTTACTTAACCCTGGAATTGTACTAGACTTTTGTCAAGTACAGAATAACATTCCCAGAAATGACCCCAACATCAAAACAGTACGGGAGGCTGGGAAGGCCATAGGGCACTCAGCTTATTCTCTGAGTCCTACAAAGAATGCTGTTAATTCACTGATGTTACTCATTCGATGCCTGTGAGTCACTCACTCACTCAGCTGGCTCGGACTGAGACCTACTTTATACCAAGTGCCGATCCAAGTGCTGGGGAGACCCCAGAGAGAGCCTGGATCACGGCATCACTGTCCTTCTTCATTTGCTCCCAGAATCCTACTCAACATACCCACATGGTATTGGGGGGTGGAGGCAGGTGAGATATGGTAAAATTCATTTCATTATGTTCCTTTAGACATATTTAAATAGCATGAAAATAGTAACTAACTTTGATAAGTTTTCTTTTCCCTTCCTATGTATTTTTGAGGATGGGTATAGTTTTGGGGCAGCAAGAGTAATTGATAGATCTTTAGTATGTTAGGATTTTATATGAAAAATTAAGAAGGAAACTGGCACCTTATACAAAGAGAAGAGGCAGTGAGGAAAACACAAGCCACCCTCGAACTTGGCTACCATTCAGAATTTCTGATATTCAAAAAAGGAAACATAATTCAAAATATTTTCCCTAAATATTTTAGCCCAGAGTAGAAATACATGTAGGCAAAGTTCAGCTCACTGGAACCTACAACAATGTGCTTACTTAAGCGAAGGTATAAACAGACCACAGATACTATAATGCATCCTTTACTTTAAACTAGTTAATGTGAGCAAGTTTCATTTCACATGAATTGCTCAGTACCAATTTAGGAAATATATCCTTCTTGATTGGTAAAAATAGCTCACTGATAACCAGATTCAACAAAATTTAGTGTTAAATAATTAACCTATTTCCTTCAGGAAATGCTTTTGAGTAATCTGAGTTAAGTATTTCCTCTATCTGATCTATTTCTTTTCACAGAGAAAAGTAGTATTATTTGCACATGAGCTACTTTTACTCCTCTGGAGAAATCTGACTGTGAGCTCAGGGTAAGGGTTGTCTACTGCACAGTAGGGAAAAAAAAGATTCATTTCACAGCAAAGATCAGAATCTTTTTTTTGAGGGGCATGGTGAGCTGGGGGACAAGGGAAATGCCTTTGTTTAGAGACACACCACAGTAATCCATCCTGAAGCTGAAAGATGAAGACCTTGTGAAGAAATGTGGAAGGACACACTGACACACAAATGTGTTCACTCTGCAAAAACAGAAAGAAGGAAAGAAAAAATAATTTAACTGCCCTAGAAAGAGAATGGACAGAAAATTGGTAATAAGAGAGAGTGAAGGAAAGTTAGGGAAGGGAGGAGAAACAGTGAAAGGGAACTTGGATGCGGTGGACAGAATAGCAGGTTTCTGGAGCTTACAATGAAGGATGATAAGAAAAAAAGTAAAGTTTAAAAAAAGTTACAAAGTTTAAAATAGTTTAAAAATTAAAAAATGAAGTTAAAAAATAATTTTTTTATACTGACATGGAAGATTGTAAAATGATGGAGGATTTTATTTCAAAATTCAAGTTGTTTGAGTTTCTCCTCCATGCTCCAAACAACAGTAAGTTCTGCTTGTGTAATTTGTTTTGGGGGACACCACAGAGTGGGGTGAGCAATGCAGTTCAGTTGGCCAGGAGCAGAATGCTTTTGTGGAAGGCAAGACAGAAGAGAGATCAACAGTTTCATGAGGACAGAAACTCAAAGCCAGAAATTATCTTAAAAAGCTTAGGGCAGAAATATGTTCCCCCCCAATATGTCTATGTCCTTATCCCCAGAACATAGGAAGAGGTAATATTCCCTGGCAAAGGGGGCCTATGGTTGCAGTTGTGGTTAACGATGCTAACCAGCCTACTCTAAGAGAGATGAGCTGGATTATAGAGGTGGGCCCATTGTAATCACCAGGGTAGTTAAATGAGGAAAAGGGAGACAGAAGAGGGGAGAGAGGAGAGGAGATTTGACCACAGGATCAGAGTCAGAGTCACACAACCATGCTGACCTTGAAAGAAGGAAAAGTGGTCGCTGGCCAAGAGACGTAGGTGGCCTCTGGAAGCCAGAAAAGTCAAAGATACAGTTTCCCCTGAGGCCTTCAGAAACAGCCGTGCCAATATTTTGACTTCAGCAGGCTCCTGCGTTCAAGAACCATACAAGGTTAAATTTGTGTTGTTTAGTGGAGACTATTTCTTTTTTCTTCCTACTACCATGTCATTTGGGGATACTTGTTACAACAGAAAGCGAATACACTAAGCTCCTTGAAATGTTCAGAAATTGCAGATAACACTGGACTGTCCACTTTGATATGGGATTGGGCTTATGTGAAAATCCAAAGGACAGTGTGACCTTTGCTAACATCTGCTTTTCTCATTTTTAGGAAGAGAACAGTAAGTCAAAACCTCTGTAGTTATTATTTTAGACAAGTGTCTCTTAAAACATTATGTAACCCTTTGCCTTAGGACCCCAAGAGAGTCTCTGTTCTTAGAAGAACATGAATTCCGTGAGATAGGGTCTTACATCTGAGTCCCACGGTGGTCTCTTATTGGCAATGAGAACTTGGGCAAATCATTTACCTTCTTTAAGCCACAGGATCTTCATTTGAAAAGGAAGATAAGAAAAAGGATTGTTTGGGTGATTAAATTCTACTCACAAACACACGCACACACACATATATGTACAACATTTAATACAGTGACTAACACATACAAGACACTCAACAAATTCCTGTTATGGATTTTTAAATGCATGTATAAAAGGAGGAGAAAGTTGCGGGAAGTTGTGGGAAAATTAGTTCACGGCCCCAAAAAGGGCCATCTCTCAACGGGCTCTGATCAGTCAGTCCCCAGTGATGGGCTAATAAGCAGAAACTATAGCACTTGAGGATTTAATTTAAACATAAAAAGGGAGGAATTTAAACATAATTATTAAACAGGAGGTATGTTTACACTGTTGGCTGGATCATCTTATCTGGAGAGCTTTAATAAGCAGAGAGTCTCCCCTGTTTTAGAGATGGGCATGCAGGAAAATTACTTGGATGGGTGGGCCGTTCTCACCCCAAGATCACATGACTTATTACTCACGGAAGTAACACCTCTTGTATGTTATTCCAGATGGACTGTCCTCCCATGATTATTGTCAGCTGCATCATCAGTTCAAGGAGACAGCCACCTGGGTCACACTGGAATATTAGACAGAAAATCTCATTTAAATTTTAGATAGCACTAACATGAAATAAAGTCATTATTTTATGCCTAAAAAAATCTAAGGAACAGAGAGTAAAGACACTCTTCATTGGGCAACTAAGAGAAAACATGAAACAGGTTAGACTGTCAGAACACAAAGCTGTATTCACACGTCTTCATTTCTGTATTTTCACAGCCAATACACCAGATCTCCAGGATAAGTCACAAATCTGCCCTTAAAGAATGTGATGTAGAAACACGAGGAGTAGTAGTTGACAAACTGGAAGAAGAACACCTTCATGGCTAGGTTGTTCTCATAGTCAGTCTGGTCCTTGGGATCTCTGCAGCTAGAATAAAGAAAAGTTAAGTCTGTAAAACTGTGAACAGCCTTGAGACCCTAATCAAAGCCACGGACACATGAGTTAACACTCTAAATATGTATATATATTTATATATATATATATACACAATTCACACTTTTTTCCATATAAGCTGTTTTGAATTCCTTAACATAGCTACTATATTAATTCCAACTGTACACACTGTTGAAAGAGTTTCTCCCACTATGAATGCAATATCACATAAGGCAAAAAAAAAAAAAAAAAGTCACCCGTTCCTTAAAATTTATAAGCACAACAGTATCCAATGGGCAAGAACTGTCCTCTGTCAGGTGTAAGTTGAAAGAAAGCTACTTCTAAACATCCTGCTAAATGAAATTCTCTTGTCTCCCTGAACAGCAGGAAGGTAGGACTATTGAAGAAAACAGACAAAACACGGGGCAAATTGCTAGAAGCATTTGGGGAACATAAAACATCCTCCTAGTTCAAAATTTGAATTGGTCTTAGTGTTTTCAGAAGATGACCACTGAGCAGACAACTGGGAGAATGACCCAGCCACATGCAGTGTGTGGGAAGAAGTTAACTTGGGCCGCTAAGCTGCTGGCTGGGATACAAGCCAGAGAGAAGAAACATTTGTTATAGAAGCCACAGCTGATGAGAATGGAGCTACACTAACAGGAACAGCATGGGGGGAGGACACAAAACAGTGTGATTACTTGTCCTCTCCGTAACGCACAAGCAAATTTGCCACTGGAACCACGACCCTCTTCCACTTATTTGCAATAGAGAGACTATTTACTTTCAACAATAGGGTACATGATCTAATGTAATTGAAATTATTATTAAGCACTGACATATTTACACAGAGCTTGGACATTCTAAAGCTTTCTTTATACCTTTTACTAATGCAAAGCTGCAGCTAATTCACTTCTCATATAGGCTAGAGAAAATACGTTTACACTTGAAGTTTTCTAAAGACTGTAATGTACTGGAATTGAAGTGCCTAAAAGATAAAGTCTCTGTTTTGACCTGGTTCTAAAACTGGTGTAGAAATGACCTCAGCTGCAGAAGGAGCTTAACAGACTCAGTCATCTTGATTGCCGCTTTCTCATATATGGCGTTCAGGGTCACGATGATGATAAAACTGATGAGGGAAGCAGCGATGGGCTTGGCCCACCTGCACAGTCAGGTACTTCTGGATTGGGTCTCTTCCATTCAGGTTCTAGGGAAGTTCTGCTGAAAATACAATGAACACTGAAATTCCGTAGACAATGATCCCAATAACTGAAGCAATGGTCAACAAGACCTGACAACCCAAAAACCTAGCAGCATAAGGCTCACTAATGATCGTATTTTTACACAGAAAACTTGCCCCCAATCCACGCTTAAACAGAAAACATGCACGTGCTGTAAACCTCACATAAACGTGAAAAGTGATGTAAATCGCATGTAAATGCCACAAGAGGCGTGAATATCAGGCATGTTAAATTTTAGGGGAGGAGGAATGAAGGATGTCAAAAAGAATGAGTGCATCCACTAATATAACATGCTGACAGCAGGAGCAGCTGTGTGCAGGGCATAAGGAATATATGGGAACTCCACTTTCTGTGAATTTTTCTGTAAACCTAAAACTGCACTAAAGAAGGAAGCCTGTTAAGTATATCATTAAATGGCTGAAAATGGAGTAACTGGTGGCATGTTCTTTTGGAGACAATTCTGTGATAGCAGAACCAATGAAAGTATCCCTTCTACATCTATAGAATTACTTAGGTTATGAACTAGTTGTAACCCATGAAGGGGATATGCTTCCTTTCAAGGGAGAACCTATCACTGATTCAGGGGTCAGCAGTTGCTAGCTGTCATCTTCATTCTTAATAGGACAAGTGAAGCTGTGGACATGCCCTGAGGGAAATAGTGGAAGTGACAGCAGGTCTCTGCTGATGAAAGCTTCACATGCTTTTCATACTCCTTGAGATCTTAAAATGGCAGGTATTCCTACTCCCTGCATTTGCACAAGATTCATGTCCCTGATCCATTGTAGTTCTGACTGTGTGGACCCAAGGACAACGGGAGTGTCTGAAGCATAATTTGCACGTGGCTGGTAGGGCTTCAGTTCCTCACTAGGCAGGTATTTTTCTGCCCACTGAAGAATGTACATTAAAGGTCCCATTTTTAAACTGTTTTCCTTCCATCTACCTTCTTGGTCATAGTCCAGAAGCATGTACTCAGGGTCCCTGGCTGCTCCTGATGGCTGCCCCAGAGAGAAAGCTACAAAGAATGTGAATTTCAAGACTAAGTGAACCACATCATGTTATTTACAGTAACAGCGGGAGGCTGGCTTGCACCTGCAAGGGAGAGCAGATGGAGTGTTTACAAGCCCCTCCTGGAGCCACACTCCTGCATCTGGATCCCAGCTCCGATGCTAGCTGTGGGGCCTTGTGCAAATTTCTTATCTTCTAGGGGCTTCAATCTCCTCACCCATATAATGGGGGATAATAATAGCAATTTATAGGACTATTGTGATGAGTCAATGATTTACTAATTGTGAAAACAATTAGAACATTAACCACAGGCATGTGAAAAACTCTACCTAAGTATTAGCTATGAATATGGTGACCAAAGTCTTAAAAAGGTGTTTTACTTAGTTTTTAAGCCATCAGTTTGTAGAGAAAGCATTTTATTTTCTCCTCTACTCTCTTTCATCATCCTTTTCTTCACAGAAAGTCTTCATGATTGTGAAAGGAATAACTTTTTGGTGTGTGTGTGATTAAATGTGAAAATTAGTTAAGGCTGAGAAAAATGTATTATAGAAGGTATATAAAGCCTTTCCCATTTGTACAGCACATATAGGCCATTTAAATGCTATGCATTTTTGAAAAGTCTGCATAATAATTTTTTAATTATTTATTAAGTAATCTTAATTGTTAAGACTCTTTAAATGCTTACTATTGCTTCAGCACACGTCTGTTTTTCTAAATCCTCACAATCACCCTGTTGGGAAGGTAATATTATATCTCTTTTACAGATGAGGAAATAGAGCCACGTGGAAATGATGCAATTTCCCCAAAGGAAGCAACTATTAAGTGAAAGAATTGAAATACTCAAAGAGCCCAAAGACACACTAACTGTATTGCACTGTCTCCAACATGGTCTGTGAAATTAATTGTAATTCATTTCAGAACTTTTACAAACTTGACACATTTCCATTTTTCTTCCAAGCACTTAATGGGTTCAATATTTCTTATGAAACAGGAAAGCTTTCCATTCTCCTTCCTCAAGTTTCTTCGTATTTATCATATTTTCTGATCATAACTTTAACATTTGCTCATTAAAGAAAATTTGAAAGTACTCAGTAGTGGACAGAACTGTTGTCCTGGATCTGTCCCCAGTCTTAGAAGGGGACCCAGATTTTGCTTTAGGATAAATAACCTCCCTTTTTTTTTTTTGTCCTGTGATTTAAGCTCGATTAACCCACTCTTTCTGAAGCACCAGAGGTAGATCTCAGTTGGTTTAAGACAAATAATACCCGTCATTGTATTGGCCTCGCACATGATTGGAGAACTGACAAATAACCCAGTAAGAGCCACTATTATGTGAGGAGATACGTGCTTGTGCCCATGTGAATGATAAGCTTCCTCTATCAAGAGAGGAAGCTGCCAAAAGAGACCTCTCTTGGTTTGGATGGATGATCTGGGATGCTGAGTGCCTAGAAGCAGCATGCTGAGACATCATTGGACACCGAATGAAGACAGGACAAGACCAGCCCTTGACATCATCTGGGCTACAGTATCTCTCCTTGACTGAAGCCAGACCTCAGATCTGAGGTTTTCATTTACAGGAACCAATAAATCCCATGCATCCCCATTTTTTGGGTGTTGTTTAAACACATTGGAAATTGATTTTGTCACCTACAATGAAAAGACTCTAACTCTGAAAATGAATAAAAAATAAATTAAGAAAAATGCTTCTACCTATAGACATAATTCCTTCAGAAGGGTTCATTGTTTGTATATTACAAATCATTTTATATATTAATTTTATTCTCAAGCCTATCGTAAGCATAACATTTTGACATGTCATAAAAAATTTTCATGGACACACTTTTTCATGGCTGGGTATTGTTCTACTTTGTGAAGGGTTGGAAGAATATTTTGGCTGAGATTTTATATATATATATACACATATAAAAGTATGTCTGTGACTTGCATCCATACTGACTTTTCCCTGCCATTTTGAAATACTTCCTGATTAAAAGTTTTTCAAAGCTGAATTAGTGGATTAAAGCATAGGAATATTTTTGACTCTTGATATCAACTGCCAGACTGCTTTCTAAGAAGGCTTGAGGAGTACAACAGAAATTAACACAGCATTGTAAATCAACCATACTTCACAAAAAATATCCAGTAACCTAGGCATGGGATTGGTGATCACTGGCATTTCATCCTCATAAACAGAGCTGTGTCACTTGAGAGGTGGAAAACTACTTCACTTTGATGTGCACTGAATTACCATTGGAGTGTGACATCTATTTTTTCTTTGTGAATGTGTGTTCCTTTTCTCTGCCTTCTATGCTCCTGAGATTTTTTGATGTTACCTTTGAAGTGATCTGAACTCTCTATGTATTGAAGGAATTAGCCCCTTGTTGGATTTGTAAACAAATAACATCCTCTGGTGTTTTGTTTAAAATTAGGATGCTTCTGATGCATGGAAATCTTTGTATACTTTCCTCAGAAACTTACTGCTCATCTAGAGTTTGTGTAAACATCCATATTTATTTCTAGTTTTTTTCTAATTGTGTTACTTTTTAAATGTTTCTGGAATTTATCACAATATATGGTTCACTGTATGATTTCAATCTTTTCTTTTCCCCCCAATTAGCTAACGAGTGTTCCATTCACTGAATAACCTTTATTTATCTCCCTGATTTGTAATGCCTTCCATCTGTTATATTAAATTATTATTGATATCAGAGCCCATATCTGGACTTCCTGTCCTATTTTCTAATCTGGCTATTCTTGAACTACTAAAAGTCTCATTATCTTATTAATTATTATATTACTAATATGATTTTATTCACAATAAACCCCAAATCAATTTTATAACTTCTGATATTTTGGAGATATGATATTTTAATCTAGAATCATGTGATTAAAGCTTCTTTTATATCTTTCAGTAGTTTTTACTTTTATTTTATGATAGTTCCTACTATCCTTTTCTTAGGTTATTCTTAGATATTTTACCTTGGTTGTTACTCTTGGAAAATTTTAGAAATCTTAATGCCTCCATCTGGTCTCTTAATCAGACCCTGGAGAATCCTAAACCACTGATCTGATTTGAACAAATGAGGTGAAAAGAATAGGGGGAAGCACTGTGAGCAGAAGAGACTGTGGAACCTCAAGATTGGCGCCCTGCATTGGCTCAGATGTTCTCTGGAAAAACTTTTCTCTATGAGACTTCATAGTTCCCAGCTTGATTTTCAGTTTTCTCAGGATTTCACATTAGATTTTAAAAAGTCTGTGGCAGGTTCTTACCCAGAAAAAGAGCACTTGCACAAAGGGTTATATGTATACACTTTCCCCAGGTGGTAAATGGAGCACGCTCTTCTTCCTAACTAAAAAAAC
Source organism: Camelus bactrianus (assembly GCF_048773025.1). Lineage (NCBI taxonomy): Eukaryota > Metazoa > Chordata > Mammalia > Artiodactyla > Camelidae > Camelus > Camelus bactrianus. Next base: position 101,777,485 of record NC_133544.1, read on the forward strand.
AAGTTAAGTCAATCAAGGGATTACACCTATGAAATGACTTTTCTCCTAACTGGTCAATAAATCCTAAACATAATTTAAAAAAAATAATTTTCAGACATAGCCTCATTATTTGTAATTGCATGGGTTTTTTTCCTGTTTTTTTTTTTTTCTTTTCTTTTCTGTTAACGATTTCAAACAAACAACAAAATACGTACAGTGTTCATTTTAATACTATTTTTTGAAAATGCATATGTGAACAGTAAACTGTTTCCCTGCCATTGTCTGAGCTTGGGGATCTGGGTACCTGACGAGGCCAAGCTGTAAAGCTCTACTCCTGAGCTGGCCTTAGGTTTCAGAAGTGACGCTAGTGACAGCAGAGTCCGTGCAGGACAGAATGTTTCACAGGTGTCGGCAGCTAACTGGTCTCCACTGTGTGTTCCTTTGTTGAGCTTTATGTGTTTATTAGCAACAACTATGAAGTTTTAGAGTTTCCATTTTAGAGTTTATATTTATATTTCATTTTTAGAGATGAAATCAGTAAGACTCAAGTTTTACCTGGATAATGAAAGCAGATAAAGTATAATAATAGCTGTCACTAAGTACATGGCCTTTCCTCTGTGCCAGGAAGTCTTCCAAGTAGATTCTGCACATAAATTCAACCCGTCCTTACCATAGTCATGAGGAAGCAACTCTCTTATTCTGATTTTATAGGAAACTATGGTACAGAGAAGTTAAGTTGTCCAAGATCACTCAGGAAGCAAGCTGCTGTGTTCAAATATGAATTTAGGCAACTTCATTTCCAAGCTCTCACTACCACAACGCTGGCCTCTCTAAACAATGGAGAATACTTTCGCAAGTAAAGTAAAATGCTTCAATTAAAAAACTAAACAAAATATTAGGCAATTTTTTAAATAAGGAAGAACAATAAAGTGAAATGAGTTTTCATCTTCAATTTTTCAACAAGCATGTTCTAATGAAAATTTAAACTTATTAGCTGGCAATTTTAAATTTAAAATTGGCAGTTTAAATGACCAAAAAACTTTTATTCAGTATTTTTTTGTATACTGCCAATATGATACGTTTTTGTTTTTCAGGACTCAAAAGCATTATGAACATCTAATTTTGTCTAAGTTTCAGCTTTCAACTCTGAATGTACATTCTTTTACCAACATATGCTTTGACTCACATCTTCAGTTGTAAACAATGGAAAATATTCATAATGGGGATTATTAGAAGCTTATTACATTGTAAATGACAAATGTCACTTTCTATTTGTAGCTGAACCTCATTTCTTTCCATTTATAAAAAGAAGAGTTTGACCTGCTCCCTCCAGAACTTTTCAGTGCCAACATTCTGTAGATCTGTGATTCAATTTATTAAATCTATAGTTGGAGACATTTTCAGATGCTCCTAGTAAAAGCATTTTCTTTCCAAGAGTTATTCATGCTCACAACCTACTGTCCTGCTGCTGCTGCTGACTGCAAGTACCATTAGCTCTAATTTATCTCAGCTGATGGAAAGAGGCAATAATACAGATGACTCAAAAAATCATCTTTTCATAGCTCTGGAATGTTGATACAAAGATATATAGTTTTATTTTTTTAATTTTGCAGCAGGAGAGGCAGCAATAAATTTACATTTTAAGTTATGTAACATGCCTAGCTCAAACACTGCTCAAACACTGACGGCACCTCAACAAATGTTTCCCTGCTTGTTCTACCCTTTCTCTGACTTTAGGATGAGAGCCATGCTGCTTTGTGCACATCCCAACCAGAAGGGGGAGCAGTGACCGCGACTTAGTTAAAGACAAATGGGCACCTAGTCTACGATGAAAAGGAGGCGGCAATAATGAAGGCACATGTGAAAAAATGGGAGTCAACTATAAAAACCAATGTGTCTTTCCTCCTACATCTATGTCATAGCAGCTAGTTTATATTTTGCATTTATTTATTGGTGTTATGAAAGGATACAAGTCAATGCCTCTTTTCTCATACACTTATACCAGACCTTTTCTTTTCCCCATTTTTACTGTTAATATGAATGAAGGACCTCAGTTCTCTTCTGTGTCCACCATTCCAGGGAGTGCTCCTTCACCTTGGCTGCACATTATAATAACAAGAGGAACTTTAAAAACTCCCCTATGCCAGAATGTACCCCAGGCCACTAAGTACCATCAGAGTTAGCAGTGATGGAATCCAGGCACCAACATTTTTTAAGGTCCCCTGGTGATTCCAACATGCAGCGAAGGCTGACAAGCCCAGAAGTAAACAGACTAAAGTGAATCTAAACAGCGCCCGCTTTTCCTGGGTAATCTCATCTGTCTCCACGTGGGGACACCGCTCCTCCTATTCTGACCGGACTTGTTCTTCCTGCTCAACCGTGTCCCATTTGTACTCAAGTTATGCCTGGTGCCGCTTCCAGAGCTCCAGAAGTAAGGTGACTAACAGAGAGAGAGAACAGCAGAATGTGGATCTTCAGTGATGACTGATGCTTCAGAAATCTGTACTTAATATTTATTACCCTTAACACTTTCGTAAACGGTTAATAAAATCACATTTTATTTATAGGCGATACTAAAGAGAAACATGAGTTAATGCCTTTTTTTAAGAAAAAAGAAAATGTAGATTATTTATTGAACTTTTGGAAACAGACTAGCTCTCTAGCTCATGGGAAATGTATTAACGTGATGGTCAGACACAGGTGACAGTGTCTGATGCTAAAGTATCTGCTACCAGCACATTATGCCCGCTAAAAACACAAATATCGGGGGGATGGGTATAGCTCAGTGGTAGAGAACGTGCTAAGCATGTACAAGTTCCTGGGTTCAAGCCCCAGTACCTCCATTAAAAAAGAAAATTAAAAAAAGTAAAAGTAACTGTCACAATTTAAAAGCAGTGCACGGTCCACCCGCCAAAGAGGAGGTCCTTTTCCTCACATACCTCTGTCTCTTCTGTCCAATGGACCTGAGGGTGGGGAAGGGGATTAGAATGCTTTAGTAACCCCTCCATTTCTATTTTCCACCACCCCAGTCACACAAAATTAAAATAATATTCTTAAATATGGAAAACTGCCATTTTCCTCAATCTTCGGTAAAGTAATTTTTAGAAATCGTCAATCTGTTTTAAGACTCGTCAATTCAAATAGACAAAAACAACATGAAATATTTATTGAAAAATGTGGCTTCAGGGTAAATCCCCTAAGCCCTTCTTCCAACCAGACTGTTACTCCTAGGCCATAACTCTAGAGAAATTCCAGAATAACCACTGTTCCCTCCACCATTATACCTGAGTCTCTACCATGCTCTGAGAATAAAGAGAAAAAAAGACACATTCCCTGCTTCCGGGAGCTCCTAGGTGCACAGGACTCATCATGAAATGATGGCTGAGGAGGCGTGTTAAGACGGCTTGGATAACAGTCAGCAGTGGGTGCTCGGGGCAGAGAGCCGGAACTGTAGCCAACGCTCTCCCAGAGGAGGGAACCACTGTGGTGAGTTCTGAGATGCCCTAGAAGTGATCAGGTGAAGTTATAATGTTAAGGCCATTTCTCCCTGGGGAGCTGGACATGCAAAGGAGGGAGGCCAAAGAGAGCCAGGTCACTTCCAGGAACTGCAAATAGTCTAGAAGTGAGAACAGGGTGTGGGAGGCAGGTGAGGCAACCAGGTGGAGAGATCACAGGTGCACATCACACAGGACTCTGTGTGCCTCCAAGGTAAAGGAGACATGCAAAGTGATCTAGAAAGAAAAAAGATAGAGTCAGGGAGACCTATTGGCAGGTTCATGTGAAGGCCTGCTGAGGCCCCGCTAGGAGGAGAGAGAAGAAAACATTTCAGCAGGTGGACGGATTGGCCACAGATGTGATGGAAGGGCAGGAAGAGGTCAAAGATGCCGGCCAGCTTTCTGGCTTTGGCAGTGTCCTAAATTATAGTGCCATTTCCTAAAACAAGAAGGGCAGGAAGAGGAGCAAGTCGTGAGAGGAGACAACTGATTCAGTTCTGGCTGGGTGCCTGTGGGCTCCAGGAGAGATGTCCAATAGGCAAATAAAATCTAGAAATCGGGAGAAAGTTCTAGGCTGAGCCAAGTAGTTTTCCTGCTTCAAGAGGCTAATGGTTGTGAGTGGACAAGCTCACGAGAAGAGATGTAGAGGGGTAGCTCTCACCGTCCTGCACATGGGAAGCATCTGGGAGCCTTTAAAACATAGTGCGCCCCAGCCTGGTGTGGGGCCTTTGTACTGTTTATTGTTTTTTAAATACTTTCCTTTTTTGGGGGGGTAGTTAGATTTATTTATTTTAATGGAGGTACTTGGAATTGAACCCAGGACCTCTTGAATGCTAAGCAAGTGCTCAGCCACTGAGCCATACCCTCCCCACCATTTTTTTGTTTTTAGACATTAGCTCTACTGAGCAGTCAGGGTTGAGAATCAACCTGTAGAGAGCAGAGAGCCTTGGGGTAGAGATCAAGGAGAAGCTTCCCAGAGCCCTGCAGACCCCAGCAAGGGCAGCCGGAGATGCAGGGAGCCTCGGATGGGCTGTGAGGAACGTGAACTCAACACTCCCCAATGACAAACATGTTTCAAGCACCCACTTCCCAGGAGTGTTTCTTCTGAGTTTACTACTTTTCCAGTAATACTGGGTGAGAATAGAAATAATCTGGACAAAGGGATCAAATTCAAATGCTCGTTCTGACCATTCTTAGCTGCGTGATTACTGATTAAAAGGTTACCGGTCTGCCACGTGTAAACTGGGGGACCTAGAACCGTGCTCGTGGGCTGCTGTGAGCGTAATGAAATGACAACTATAAAGGCACTCCTGACTCTCAGAGGTAATTGCTACTATTGTCCCCATTTGGGACACCAAGAAACAGAGTCACAGAAAGCTTCAAACATTTGCCCAAGATGAAGGTTAGTGTCTGGACTCAAGCCAATGACTTCGTGGAACCAGAGCCCAGGATCTTCTTACGAATAACACGGCACTGCCCAGGTTCCCTGCTCCAAAACCCGCCTCCCTTTGGCTCAGTTCCATGGGCCCTGCGCTGCACAGATGTCGTCACTGCCTGCCTGCCCGCCCGGTGTCTGACCCCGGCACTGCTCCCTCCATCTAACACACCGCTTCCTTGGGCACACCAACCCTCACGAGGCCATTGCTGTGGGTACTCGGATGTTTACACGGAAACGCAGGTGGCAGCCCAGCTTTTTGCTATAGATGCTGCTGTCAGTGGAGGCAAAGAGCTCACAGTTGGTGGCGGAGGCCACTTCTGGTATCCTCCTTGGCTGGAGAGCTGGATGGAATCCAGTTTCCCTCTGCAACTTAGACATCCAGCATGAGAGTTATGTAAGGCCATCTGGCCTCTCAACATAGAAATGATGCCCCCGCAGTCGTACTTAATATTGTAATCTCCTGGCTCCACCAGGGAGCAGAGGCCATGGCCTGTTGTCCAACAAGTTTTATTTCCTTACACGACAGCTACAATGGGTTGAGTAAACACCGGACCAGAAAATCTACAAAGCCCTCGTGTACTATTTCCTGACACTTGCAGGTCACCCAAATACCCCAGATCCTCCAAGTAAACAACTAGTAAGAGGAACTGAGCTGGCTCGTCTGTCAGATCCCTGATGGCAGGACGGATTTGTCCTCTCCTGCTCTCGGGATCATCCGTTCTCCTTCTGTGTGCCCTTCCCCGATTGAAGGAGACTGTTCTTTGTTTATGGGCTATGGAGTATTTGTGGCTGTCTGACGAGAACCTTCGAAACTAGAGCTCTTGGTGAGAATGGAAGCATGGCACCCACGTCTCATGAGCTCAGCTACCGAACAGCCTCATCTAGCCAAGACTGTGGCCAACACCAGGGGTCCACGCTGTTGAGTGTTGGGTCTGGAGAGCAATGCCTCCACCACTGAGAAGCTGCCCCACCACTTGTGCCCTTGTCCCCATCCAGGGGGAGGTGACGCATCCATGGGGTGAAAGCCTTGAGGGCACTAGGTGACTGTGGACCAAGCTGTGACTGGCTGGTCCTGCCCCCCAAGTTACCCATGTAAGCCTCACATGCAGAAAATCCCCAAAGAGACCCCTGCTTGAGGGAATGGGTCACCTATAAGCCAACTGTCCTCAGGCGACCTAAGAAGCAACACAGTATACACAGTGAGCCAACCACTCACTACAGTATCCAAGGCTCACAGTTCCCTCATGTGACACCATGTACCCCCAGCAAAAAGAAGACCGTTACTTTGTAATTGACTTGAGAATTCTACTGAAAACACTGCCTTCCACCTTCCACTTATGAAGTTCTTTCCACTGTGTCCCCTGCTCTGCAATTGTGCAATCAGTCCAGAGCTCCCTCATGAGAAAGGAAGGAAGGGGCCGGGCAAATCCAATAAAGGAATGGCACAGCCTTTAGCACCAAGATGGTGGAAAAGTCAACTCCCAGTAGATCTTGAGCTTCAATACACACTCACCGAAATACAGCAGGATGTTAAAATGGCACTCCCACAGGTCCCAGGACAGGTTCAAGGCTGACCATAAAATGTCAAAGGGTGAGTGGTGGCCCAATTTCTGGGAATCCCAACACCTTTCCCAAAGCAGTTGGAATATTCCTCCCACTTATTAGCATATGAAGATACTGAGTGCATAAAATCTAACAATCCCACACCTTGTGGTTGCTCTCTCTGCTGAGATAGACAGCCCACACACTGTCTGTGGAGTGTGTATCTACTTTTACTTTAAACTGGAGCACCCAAGCCCCATGCCTCATGGCCTTTCTGTTGCCTTCTGAAACAGCCCACTCTGTCTATGGTGTATATATCTCTCTGAATAAATCTACTTTTCCTGAACTGTGGCTCTCGAATTCGTTGCTGGGCAAACCAAGGACCCACACTTGGTAAGGTGAATCCCAGGGACCCAAATATGACCTGGGATATGGCCATCCTCTCCCCCACATTTTCCTGTATCATACATTCCTTCCCAAAGGATCTCACCTTGTGCACTCCAAAATAGACAGCACTCATGTGTCCTGACCAGGATCTGCTCCTGTGTGTATCATTTCTTATTTCCACTAGAACATCAACTTCAGGAGGACAAGGATTTGGTTCTGTTCACAAAGGAAGCACCAGCACATCACAGGTGCTGGAGAAGTATTAGCTGAATGAATGAGCTGTGGGAAGTCCTGGGATTTCCACCTGGAACTCCTAGCCTCTTGGGTCCCAGCTGACTACAGGTGCTCCCTGCTACTCATGGCTGACCTCTTGCCACCACTCTCTGCTCTGCCATCACCTGAGCTGGGATGAGCTGAGATGGGCACACACCCCGGAGAGCATGGCGCATGGTTCATGCCGTTACAACACACTCGCCCCTTGACTGTTAGAGGTTACTTAGGGTGGACAAACTGAAGGCAGCACCATGTGCACCGCCCTACCCCACAACTCACTTGAAGCACCAGGACTGCACACAGGGGAAACGCTGGCCCTTTGCAACCTAAGGAGAGGGACTATGGGTGAGAAGAGGGTCTCCGTCAACTAACAGTCTCTTTACAAGCCCAGTCTTAGGAAAGCTCTTTAAAGATACTTTTTGTATCATCCTTGTGTTTCTGTAATCCCTCTAGATTTTGTCATTTTAATCTACACATCAGAAATACAGATATTCTTGAAATCTCTATTGATTTTCAATGAAGAAAATCCTCAATTTCCTACACTGCTAAGAAAATTACTGCACTTTATTTAAAAAAAGCAGTTTCTTTCATGACTTCCTATCTTCAAACACCTAATTTCACAAGAATCAGTGAAGCAGGACATGAAAATAATGCTATGCTTTATCACCTACAGGTGGGCAGGGATGAAATGAATGAGTACTGATCTCATGAGATGGGAAGGCTGGGTCTGTATTATTCCAGCTACAGATGGAAGGGTCCGTATCTGTGAGGGTGAGGAAGGACCAAGGATGAGGAACCAACATTTTCTAACACATTTCTCTTTTTCAGAGTCCCAGACAAAACAGTGTGATTGTATCAACTAAAACAAGAACATCTGCACCCTTCTAAATGCACGCTACAACTTTACTACTACACACGGCAGTCTGTCACTGACCTAAAGGCTGATGACAGCCAAGAAATTTGCAGGGATCTTATTCTGTGCTCATCCCTTTTTGTCTTTGGAACCTCAGGATATTTGCCTCCTCTCCCTGATTGTCATTTTCCTCATCCTTCAAATGGGAGTGTAACAGTCATTCATTTGCTCAGGGTCTATTCGACAACTGGAGACGGCTTATGAAAACAACAACAACAAAAAAAGCAAAACAGCAATTCTGATCTGTGCTGTCTTCCTCCTCCTCCCTGAACATGAATGGCATCTTTCACTGAATCCCGAACTTAAGGAGTAGTTCTGATGAGGAAGTCACAGGACTGCTGTGTAACAGAGAAATGACCTGGTGAAAAAGAATGAGTTGCCAGCAAATTCTCAAAACCCATAAGGGTGCAAACCCTGGGAGCTACAGGCATGGGTGGGAGTTCCTTGGTTCCCCATTTCACAAATGGGGAGAACTTTGCAGGGTCCATGAAAGACACAGATAGCCCAGTAAAACCACACCATGTTTTGGAGTACACCAGGGCCACGTCGCTGCTGACCTGTACTTCTTTGTGTCCCAGAGCAAGAGCCCTGGGCAGGGGTGACTGTGTTTGAGAATGGACAAGAACTTTCTGTTCTGTCTCTATTGCTTTATCTCTTCCTGCAATAAAACAACTGGTAGGACTCTGGTGGGGAGCAATATACCCACATTCTCTGGCAAACCACACACCAGGCAGCTCTAGCTGATCTGAGAGAGGACTCTTCAATGAACATATATACACCAAAGTCAGGCAGAAGGCTGCCTGTGACCTTGGGAATCCAAACCAGCTTGTCCTCTTAATCAGGATATTCGACATCTAAAGAAAGTGTGCACCAGATGAAGACAATGACTTAGACAGCGTTGGTGGTTATGGCCAGCAGTATCTAAGGACAAGTCATGCTCTGGCAGATGGGAGCATTTTGGTTGCTTTAAGAGTTTGCTACTGAAGGGCTGGGACATTTCATTGGGCCTTGAAACTCCAGACCTCTTTACTCACAAAGGCAGACAAGTTAGGTGAGCCAGCTCAGCCTTTATTCCAACTTCCTAACCAAAATGCTATGAGGTTGAAAATATATTTCTCAGACTCTTCTGCAGCAAGGGTTCCAGATGTGGCTTTAAAAATGTCCATCAGAGATTGAAATTTGCAAATATTAACTACTATATATAAAAATAGCTAAAAAAACTAAATTTCTTCTGTATAGCAGAGGGAACTATATTTAATATCTTGTAATAACTTTTAATGAAAAATAATATGGAAAGGAATTCATACATATATATGTGTATATGAATGACCGGAACATTGTGCTGTACATCAGAAATTGACACATTGTAACTGACTATACTTCAATTAAAATATATATATATATAATGCCCATCAGCAGCATCTGAGTGTCACTGAAAGCAGAAACCCAGATGAGTAGAGGCAGAGGTGGTTGGAGGAGCTACGTTATTTTGCTGGGAAGGATGCAGCTGGCATGGCAGAGATCTAGAAGGAATGCTCACAACAGCCACTTACTGATCTGCAAGTGTGTTAGGGTAATAGCTTCCTGAAATCCTCCCCACCCCTCCTGATGAGCCAGGTGTCTGGCGTTTCTCTGGAAATCATTAGGCACAGCCTGGGACTCAAAGGTAAAAATTAAAAACTGCAGTCAGGCAGTGAAGAGACTGGCAGGACGTGTTGGACAAAAGTAGGTCAGAATCAACAAAGAATGAGGAGGGGATACAACGTGTGCTGAGGACCCTGACTACAGTGGTGGATTGTCTGTGTTAAGGACTCTGAGTCAGTATGAGTAGATGGATTGGTGTGGACTAACATGGTGGCCATTGTTCAGATAAATATGTGATTTGGACTATATTTATTAGAGGAGGGCTTTTTTTCCCCCTTCAACGTTGATCATTTCTAGGGAGCAGAAAAATACTCTGCCACACAACATCTAAGTGCAAAAGAGATGCTACGGGATGGTGGTGGTGTGAAAAATTTCAGTTCTGCAGTTCCATGGTTTCCTTAATGAGGTTCACAGCAGTTGGTACTTAAAATAAAATAAGGTACTTATAATAAAGACATCATCATATGTACATATCCTTAAAGATACACATACGGTGCTATACGTGGGCCTGAAATGTGTTCTGCATTCTAAATTCCGATGAAATAAAATCAGTAGCTCAATATGCCTTTTGGCTCTATAAACATGATGTAGCTAATGATCACAGAAAACAAGATCAGCTAGTAAATTTGAAATTTGTCTTATCCAGTGTCAAAGATAATATTTTTTGCTTTACTTAAAAAGCATTTTTTTAATTAGGACTGTCAGTGTCCATTGGTATATGGGGTTCACTAGATGTGTTCAGATATTCTAGACAGTGAATCATAGCAAAGACTGAGGTTTAGACAGTAGTTAAATGCCTCACCCTTGTAATCAGCATCCACATATTGCTATACTGAATATCCTTAAAACTGAGAACTTCATTAAAGCAACTAAAAGAAAGGGAAAAATTAGCCACAGACTATTGGAAGATTTGTAACGTGTAAAAATGACAAAGGGATATTCATGAGCATATTCTTAAAAACCCCTACAATTTAATAAGTAAAACAACAAACGGACAACAGGTTGCACACTGATCCCTTTAGGAGAAGCCATGCAGATGAACTCTTATGTGAATGGGGCTGGAGCTGTAGAATTAGTTACTCTTGCAAGTAACTCAGTTAAAAACAAATGCAAATGGGATACACTTCTACAATATCTGAGTAAAAATCTTGGAAAACTTACTCCTCTGTTAAGCAATGACAATGGCAAAATTTGTCAAAATTAACCTCTGCAGAACTCTGGAAATTTAACCAAGGCTTCCAGCAATCCGGGGAGTGTTTATTTGAGAAAAAATAACAGCTAAATCTCCATAAAGATAATCAGTTTTTTCATATTGTAACTTGATCTACCACATCCGAGAATCCTCACCTAAATGGTGGCCTTTAAAAGCAACAATCTCACAATCAAGGAAGGGGCAGAAGTGATTTGAAGTTACCCAAAATATCCGCCCCCAGAGAACTGTCACTATTTCACCTATCTCAAACTCATGCTGTGCAAACAGCCTGTCCCCAGAGTGTTTGTGGAAAACAATCAGCAGTGAGTAACATTACAACTGCCTGAGGCAGTGGTACCAGTACAGGCTAACTAGATGCTGACTAGGAAACTTAGAAGGCAAAATTGAGTATTGAGACTTTCTGGGGGTGGAGGTAGGTTTAAATAGCTCCAAAAAATTCTAAGAATTGTAGAAGTCCGTACACATGTGTGGCATATGGCAAGGAAAGATCTGAGAAAATCTTAAGCCTTCAACTCTGGCTGAACTTGAGGTTCTGCATAAGCAAGAACTAAAGGCTACAAAATAGCTGCAGACTGCCTGCCGGTGCTGAGGGCATCCGTCAGCATGCAGGCACACAGCCACCTGGCAACAGCTCAAACGATTGGCTCCAGGCATTGAAAGAAATCACTGTCCAATCATTATTACACTGACGACAACTAGGCTTTCTGCACACATACAGATCTCATGACCATGCATGATATAAAATACAGACTTTACAGAATTTGTTCAGGAAATTAACTACATAAATAGCTGCAGCAGCAATGACAATGGAAGCAACGATAAACCCTGGAGGTGAGGAAAATCTGGCTTTCAGTTCTGCCATATTGTAATATTTTAAATGTCCAATTTTCAACAGAAAATTACAAGATGTACAAAGAAACAGAAAAGTTTGCCCATAACACAGGGGAGAAAGTAGTCAATAGAAACTCCCTGAGGAAACCCAGACACTGGACTTACTAGACAAAGACTGAAATAAGGAATTACACATATGATCAAAGAGCTAAACGAAACCATGCCTAAAGAATTTAAGTATGTGAACATCTCATTGTACAGAGAATAACAATAGATAAAATTTATATTAAAAACCAACTGGACATTCTAGAGATACAAACATAATGACTACAATGAAAAATTCAATAAGAGATTTCTCTGTAGATATGAACTTGTTGAAGAAAAAGTCAGTTAACTTAAAACTACTGAGATTATCCAGTCTGTGGAACAGAAAGAAAAAGGAATGAAAAAAAAATGAACACTGTGTCAGAGATAGGTTGGACACCATCAACAATAACAATACACACATAATTTGAGAGCCAGAAAGGAGAGAAAAGAAGGGGTAGAAAAAATATATAAAGAAATAATGGCTGAAAACTTCCCAAATTTGATGAAAACATTAATTTGTACATCCCAGCAGCTCAAAAAACTCCACGTGGTATAAATGTAGAGACATCGAAAATAGGCACATCAGACTCAGTGTGTCAAAAGAGAAGAACAAATAATCTTGACAGCAGAAAGAGAAAAGAGGCTCAACATATTCAAAGGCTCCTCAGTAAGACAGTTGATTTCTCATCAAAAACCATGGAGACCAGAAGGCAGTGGGAAGGTATCGTCAAAGTGATAAAAGGAAAATACTGTCACCAAGTATTTTATAGACAGCAAAATGATTCTTCAAAAAAATTAAAGGAGAAATTAAGACACTCCTATAAAAACAAAATCTGAAAGAATCCATTGCTAGCAGGCCTGTTTTACAAGAAATATTAAGGATAGTCCAGCAGCTGTAAATGAAAGGACACTCAACTGAAAAATAAAGAGCACTGGTAGAGGTAACTACATGAGTAAAAAAATAAAACAGTATAAATACAGTATTACATGTAAGTGTTTTCTTCTAATTGATGTAAAGGACAACTGCATAAAACTATAATTATGAAACTGTGTAAATGCACTTATAAATGCATAAAGGTGTAATTTGTATGACAGTGACAGCATGAGGAGGGGGAGGGAAAAGATTGATACCAAAGCAAAGTTTTTGTGTACTATTGAAATTAAGTTGGCATTCATGTGAACTAGATTGCTTTAAAACAAGATGTTAATAGTAATCTCCGGGGCAATGGAGGAGATTGAGTAGGAGGAAGAGGAGGAGGAGAAGAAAAAGATAAAATAAACAACAAATTAAAATGCCACACTTGAAAATGCCTACTTTGTACAAAAAAGTGTAGTAATAGAGCATTGGGGAAATAAAAAGACATATAGAAAGCAGATAGCAGATGTAACTTCAACCTGATAAGAAATTACATTAATGTAAATGAATTAAATATTCTAATCAAAATAGTAAAGGCAGAAATAAATGGAATAGAGAATAGATGAAGAACAGAGAATAATCAACAAAAAGAAAAGTTGGTTCTTTGAAAAGATCAAGAAAACTGACAAATTTTTAGCTAGTACTGAAGAAAAAAAGAGAGAAGATTCAAATTACTAAGATGAGAAATGAAAGGAAGGATGTCACTACTGCCCTTACAAAAATAACAAGGAATGTAAGGGAATACCATGAATACTTGTATAGCCAATAAATGAGATAATCTAGATGAAATGGATAAATTCCTTGAAGGATATAAGTGACTAAATCTAATTCAAGGAGAGATAGAAAACTCAAATAATCCTACAATAAGTAGTGACTGAAACAGTAATCCAAAACATTCCCACAAGGAAATGCTAGGCCAGTATGGCTTTGCTGGTGAATTCCATCAACTACTTAAAGAAAAAACAAAAACAAAAAACAAACAAACAAAAAAATGCTTCACAAACTCGTCTAAAAATAAAGAGGTGGGCACACTTCCCAATTCATTCAATGACACAAGTATCACAATGATACCAAAACCAGACAAAGGCATCACAAGAAAACTAAAGACTATCTCTTATGGATATAAGTGTAAAAGTCCTCAACAGAATACAAGCAAATCCAATCCAGTAACATATAAAATAGACCACAATTCAGTGGAATGTATCCAGGTATGCAAGGCATTTCAACATACAAAAGTCAATTCATGTAATATGCCATATTAATAGAATAATGGATAAAAACTAGGAATAGAAGAGAACTTCCTCAACTTGACAGAGAACATCTATGAAAAACCTGGAGCAAAGATCATACATAATGGTGAAAGACTGAATTATTTCCTCCCAAAATCAACATTGTACTAGAGGTTCTAGTCAAAGCAAACAGACAAAGAAAATAAAGCCTCTAGATTAGAAAGAAAGAAATAAAACTATTTCAATTCCAGATGACATGATATTATACATTGAATTCACAAGGAATCCACAAAGAAAAAAAAGAGAGAGAGAGAAAAATAAAACTATTAGAATTAACAACATAGTTTGACCAAAATTGTAAGACACAAATCAATATATAAAAAAGTAATTATATTTCTATACAACAGCAGTGAATAATCTAAAAATAAAATGAAGGAAACATTTTCATTTACAATAGCATCAAAAAGAATAAAATACTTAGGAATATTAAGAAAAATATGTGGAATACTGAGAAAAATGTCTGAAAATGGTAAATTGAAAACTAAAATACTACTGATAGAAGTTAAAAATGACCTAAAATAAATGGAAAGCTCTTCTGTGTTCATGGATCAGAAGCCTTATTATTGTTAGGAAGGCATTTGTCCTCAAAATGACATATACATTCAGTGCAACTCTGGCTTTTTGGGAGAAATGAACAAGCTGATCCTAAAACTAATATGGAAATGCAAGATACCCAGAATAGTCAAAACAATCTTGAAAAAGAACAAAGTTTTGAAGTTTCCAAATTCAAAACTCAGTAACAAAATGGTAATCCATACAGTGTGGTACTTGCATAAAGGACAGACAAATAGATTGAGAGAAAAGAACTGAGAGTCCATAAACAAACTCTTACACGTAGCCAGTTAATTTTTCATAAAGGTTCCATGACAATCCAATGGGGAAAAATTAATCTTTACAAAAATGATGCTGGGACACCTGAACATACACCTGGAAAGAAAGAAAACTGAACTTTTACCTTAACACCATTTATTAAATTTAACTCAAAATAAATCACAGACCTGAAACTATAAATCTTTTAGATAATGAACAATGAGAAAATCTTCAGGATTTTGAAGTACAAATACTTCTAAGATATGACAGCAAAAGCACAAACAACAAAAGAAAAAAAATCAAGTAAACTGGACTTCAGTAAAATTAAACACTTCTGTGCTTCAAAGGGCTTCATCAAGAAAGTAAGAAGACAATCCACAGAATGGGTGAAAATATTTCCAATATTTTCCCTGATAAGGGACTTTTTATCCAGAATAGACAAAGGAGACTTAAAACATGACAATACAAAGACAAATACAATTAAAATTGGCAAAGAATTTGAATAGATGTTTCTCCAAAGAAGACATACGAATGGGAAATAAGCACATAAAAAGATGTTCAACATCAGTAGGCATTAGGGAAACTGAAATCAAAAGCACAATGACATGCCACTTCATACCAACTAGGATGACAAATATATATGATATATGATATATAAATATGTATCTATAAACCCGGTAATAAAAAGTGTTGATGAGGATGTGGAGAAACTGGACTCCTCATACATTACTACTGGAAATATAAAATGGTGCAGTCACTTTAAAAACTACTTTAGCAATTCCTCAAAATTTTAAAAGTAGAATACATCCCAGCAATTCCATTTTTTGATATATCCTGAGGAGAACTGAAAATATGTGTTCACACAAAAACTTGTCCATGAGCATTTACAGCAGAATTATTCATCATCAACTGATGGATGGATAAGCAAAGTGGTGTATTTATAACAAAGGCATATTATTTGAACACAAAAAGGACTTTGGGTACTGATATATGCTACACCATGGATGAGTCTTGACAATGTCACACTAAATGAAAGACGGCAATCAAAAAAGGCAGCATACTGTATGGTTCTACTTATATGAAATGCCCAGAACAGGCAAATCCGTAGAGACAGAAAGTAGAGTGGTGGCTGCTGGGGTCTAAGGGAAAGGAAGTTTAGGGAGTGACTTACTAAAGAGTACTGGTTCCTTTTGGGAGTGATGGCTACAAAACACTGAAATGTACTTAAAAATCTAATGCACAATTTCAAAGGCTGCATTTTATGGTATGTGAATTATATCTCCATAAAGCTGTTACTCTTGAAGCTGAGCCCACATATGGAGCAACTGGCCCAGCACTGACTGCAGCATCTGGAGGGAGAGTGGCCCACCCACCCACCACAAAGGAAAAGATCACCTGACCCAGTGTTGGAGGGGTGCAATCTTCTTGCCGACAGACACTGTGAGCAGCACAGACAAGGGGGCCAACAGAGCAAGGTGAGTTCGTGAAACAGGGCGAAGACACAAAGGCCTCTCAATAAAACCATTAAGAGCACACAGTCTCTAGGAGAACACATCTTTGTTTTTAAAATCTTTTTATATCTGTTTTATACCTATTACATTTTTAATCTTTATTTTTAAACAGTTCTATATGTTTACAATTCTCATTTCATTTTTAATTCTCTTGGTTTTGATCTGTTATTTATTAGTCACAGGTTTCAAATATTGTATTTTGAATTTTCTCTTCTTTTTATTAAGATTCTTAAAAGATATCTCAACTCGATTCCTATTCTGCTTCAACTTGCTCTTCTATTATTGATTATACACTGTTTTCTAACCTTCTTTTCCTCCATTCTTTTAAAATTCTCTCTCTCTCTCTTTTAAGTTTTATTCCCACATAGGCTTTATATAGATAAATAAATAAACTCCTTTAAGGACCACAATAGATAACTGATACTCCTTAAGCCACAGTGCCAGAGAGAAATGAGCAGAATGAAGAAGCAGAGGAAGTCCTGCCAATTAAAAGAGCAAGAGAAATCTCCTCAAAGAACGATCAATAAAATAGACATTGATGGCCTACTAGATCAAGATTTCAAAAAAGAAGTGATCAAATTACTGAAGGAACAAAAAGAGATAGTCTTTAGAGACATAAAATATATCAAAAACAAAATAGAAGCTATAAAGAAGAGCCAAGTAGAATTGGTAAATTCATTGGCTGAAATGAGATCTGACCTAAAGGCTGTACAAAGCAGGCTAGATAATGCAGCAGAACGAATAAGTGACCTAGAAGACAGGACAACAGAAAGCACCCAATCAGAACAGCTGAGAGAAAAACAAATATAAAACAATGAAAACAATATAAGGAACCTATGGGATAATATAAAGCATGCCAATCTATGCATAATAGGGGTTCCAGAAGGGGAAGAAAGAACAAAGGGGATGGAAAAGGTAATTAAAGAAATCATGACTGAAAACTTCCCAAACTTAAAGAAGGAATCAGACACCCAAGCACAGGAGGATCAGAGGGTCCCAAACAGGAAGAGCCCAAAGAGAAACATGCCAAGATATATCATAAATCAAGATGGCTAGACTGAAGGATAAAGAAATGATCCTAAAGGCAGCAAGAGGAAAACAAAGAGTGAGTTACAAGAGAAGGCTCTCAGCTGATTTCTCTACAGAAACACTACAGGCCAGAAGGGAGTGGCAAGATATATTCAAAGTCCTGAATGAAAAAAAAAGATGCAGCCTAGGATACTGTCTCCAGCAAGGCTATCCTTTAGAATAGAAGGAGAGATAAAGAATTTTACAGAGAAGCAAAACTAAAAGAATTTAGCAACACTAAACCCATGCTAAAAGAAATATTGAAAGGTCTACTCTAAATAGAAAAGAAGCAGAATGCTACAGAAATGAGAATTCATGAATGTGAGAGTATTTTTTCTTTCTTCTTTTGTTTTTAAATCTTTTGTTCTCAGTAGGATGGGTTTGAGATTACATTAATATCTCTTTAGTATACACAGTTACAGTAATTGGTTAACAGACTTACAAAAAAAGTGTAATCACAAGCCAGAAACTTACAAGTGAGTCACAAAAACTAAATACAATACAAAGGAAAATTACCATACCACAAAAGGAAGAAGAAAGGAACCAAGAAGAAATACCAAATCAACTGCAAAAATAAGTTCAAAATAGCAATAAACTCTCATCTATCATTAATTACTGTAAATGTTAATGGTCTAAATGCTCCAGTCAAAAGACAGAGTAGCAGACTGGATAATAAAGCAAGAAACTTCAATACACTGCATATAAGAGACACATTTTAGGGAGAAGGACACATAGATTGAGAGTGAATGGACGGAAAAGGATATTCCATGCAAATGGAAATGCCAAAAAAGCAGGTGTAGCAGTACTGATTTCAGACAAAATAGACTTTAAAACAAGGGCCATAAAGAAAGATAAATAAAGACATTTTATAATGATTAAAGGAGTGATACAAGATGAAGATATTACAATCATTAATATATAAGCACCCAACATGAGCACCTAAGTACATGAAACAACTACTAACAGAGATAAAGGGGGAAATTGATGGGAATACAATCATTGTCAGAAATTTTAACACCACATTAACATCACTAGACAGAAATTCCAGACAGAAAATAAATAAGGCAACAGAGAAATTAAATGATACAAGAGAATAATTGGATTTAGTGGATATTTTCAGAGCATTACAATCCTCCATAATAGAATACACATTCTTTTCAAATGTGTGTGGAACACTTTCTAGGATTGATCATGTACTTAGTCACAAAAGAAGCCTCAACAATTTTAAGAAGATAGAAATTATCTCAAGCATCTTTACTGACCACAATGCCATTGAAACTAGAAATCAACTTCAGAGAAACAAAGGAGAAAGAAAGGAAAGCATTGAGATTAAACAACATGCTATTAGAAAACAAATGGGTCGATGATGTAATCAAAGTTGAAATTAAAGAATACCTTGAGACAAATGAAAATGAAAACACAACCACACAAAACATACGGTACACAGCAAAAGCAGTACTAAGAGGAAAGTTTAGGGTAATGCAGGCCTTCCTCAAAAAAGAAGAACAATACCAAATAAACAATCTAACCCACCAGCTGAAAGAACTAGAAACAGAAGAGCAAAAACACACAAAACTCAGCAGAAGGAAGGAAATAATAAAGATCATGGAGGAAATAAATAAAATAAAGATTAAAAAATAGAGAAAATAATCAATCAACCCAAAAGCTAGTTTTTTGAAAGAGTAAATAAAATCGACAAACCTCTGGCCAAACTCACAATGAAGAAGAAAGAGAGAGCACAAATTTGCAAAATAAGAAAGGAAAATGGAGAAATTACAACAAATAACATAGAAATACAGAATATCATATGAGAATATCATGAAAAACTACATGGAAAAGTGGATAACCTAGAGGAGATGGACAAGTTTCTGGAAACATACAGTCCACTAAGACTGAATCAAGAAGAAACTATCCACTTGAACAAATGGATCACTAGGAATGAAATTGAATTAACAATAAAAAACTTCCCTACAAATAAAAGTCCAGGACTGGACAGCATCACCGGGGATTTCTACCACACATACAAAGAAGAACTCATACCAGTCCTTCTCAAACTCTTCCAGAAGATTGAAAAGAAGGAATATTCCCAAACTCATTCTATGAAGCCACTATTACCCTGATACCAAAACCAGGCAAAGACACCACCAAAAAAGAGAATTACAGACTAATATCACTGATGAACACAGATGAAAAAGTCCTTACCAAAATACTAGTAAATAAAATCCAACAGCACATAAAAAAGATAATACATCATGCTCAAGTGGGGTTCATCTCAGGGACACAAGGGTGGTTCAACATATGAAAATCAATCAATGTAATACTTCACATCAACAAGAGAAAGGACAAAAACCACATGATCATCTCAATAGATGCAGAAAACTTTTGATAAAATTCAACACCCATTTATGATAAAAATTCTCACCAAAGTGGGTATTGAGGGAACATATCTCAACATCATAAAAGCTATAGATGACAAACCTACAGCCAGCATAGCACTCAACGGTGAAAACCTCAAAAGATTCCCACTAAAATCTGGGACAACTCAAGGATGCCCACTATCACCACTCCTATTCAACATAGTCTTGGAAGTCCTGGCCACAGCAATCAGGCAAGTAACAGAAGTAAAAGGGGTCTAAATTCGAAAAGAAGAGGTAAAAGTGTCACTATATGCAGATGACACGACAATATATATAGAAAACCATAAAAGGTCCACACAAAAACTACTAGAGCTGATCGAAGAATTTAGCAAAGTAGCAGGTTACAAGATTAATGTTCAAAAATCAGTTGCATTTCTTTACACAAATGATGAGTCAACAGAAAAAGAAAGTAAAGAAACAATCCCCTTTAAAATAGCACCCAAAGTAATAAAATATCTAGGAATAAATCTAACCACAGACGTGACAGAATTATACACAGAAAACTATAAACCATTGGTGAAGGAAATTAAAGAAGACTTTAAAAAATGGAAAGGTATCCCAAGCTCTTGGATTGCAAGAATCAATATTGTTAAAATGGTCACACTGCCCAAGGCAATCTACAGATTTAATGCAATCCCTACCAAATTATCCTGGACATATTACATAGAACTAGAACAAATCGCAATAAAATTTATATGGAACCATCAAAGACATAGAATTTCCAGGGAATAACTTAAGAAAAAAAGAAAGAGGCTGGAAAAATAACTGTCCCAGACTTGAGACAATTCTATAAAGTTACAGTCGTCAAGACAGCATGGTATTAGTACAAAAACAGACATACAGCCAAATGGAACAGAATAGAGAGCCCAGAAATGAGCCCAAATACTTTTGGTCAACTAATATTCAACAAAGGAGGCAAGAATATACAATGGAATAAAGATAGTCTCTTCAGCAAGATAAACATAAGACAAGATACAATAAACCTCCTAGGAGAAAATACAGGCAAAATATCTGACATACATCTCAGAAATCTTCCCCTAGGGCAGTCTACCCAAGCAATAGAAATAAAAGCAAGAATAAACAAATGGGACCTAATGAAACTTACAAGCTTCTGCACAGCAAAGGACACCTTAAGTAAAACAAAAAGACAACCTACAGAATGGGAGAACATTTTTGCAAATGAAACTAACAAAGGCTTGATCTCCAGAATATATAAGCAGCTCATATGACTTACTAAGAAACAACCAAATAACCCAATCCAAACATGGGCAGAAGACCAAAACAAGCAATTCTCCAAGGAAGATATACAAATGATCAATGGGCACATGAAAAAATGCTCAATATCACTAATTATCAGAGAAATGCAAATCCAAAGTACAATGAGGTATCACCTCAAACCAGTCAGAATGGCCATCATTCAAAAATCCACAAATGACATATGCTAGAGAGGCTGTGGACAAAGGGAAACCTCCGACACTTCTGGTGGGAATGCAGTTTGGTGCAGCCACTTTGGAAACAGTATTGAGTTTCCTCAAAAGACTAGGAATAGAATTGCCATATGAAACAGGAATCCCACTCCTGTGCATATATCCTGAAGGAACCCTACTTCAGGATGACAGCTGCACCCCAATATACATAGCAGCACTATTTACAATAGCCAAGACATGGAGATAGCCTAAATGTCCATCAACGGATGACTGGCTAAAGAAGTGGTATATTTATACAATGGAAAACCACTCGGCTATAAAAACTGACAATATAGGGCCATTTGCAGCAACGTGGATGCTCCTGGAGAATGTCATTCTAAGTTAAGTAAGCACCGTAACAAGGAATAAAGAGAAGTTACCTCTAAGTACAGTTATTTTGATTAAAATATACATACAGAAAGCAAGTCACCCCCAAGACTGCTGCCAGGAGGAGCATCTGAATGTAATAGCCCAGCCCAAGCAAAGTAGATTCCGACCTTCTCTCCGTAGAATTTCCTGTAGAAAGACAGAAGGTAGTTTCAGAAGACACACATATTCACTCTGTAGCTTCATCCTCATGTTAATTTCTTTTTTCTTTGTTTTTAAGGTGGGGCATAAATAGGTTTATTTATTTGTTTTTTAAATGGAGGCATTGGGGATTGAACCCAGTACCTCATGCATGCTAGGCATTCACTCTACCACTGAGTTATACCCTCCTTCCATCATACTAATTTCTGATTCTAAATCAAGGGGGCTTTAAGTTTAAACCTCTGACTCAATTCACACTTAAAACATATGCGTTTTCACAGCAGCCCCCAAATTCTACCGTGAAATAAGAAGTATTTTACGTATCATAGAAATACAGATCACTGGTTCACCTGCTGAAGAGAGATAAATGAGAACAGAGCAAAGGAGGGGACGAGGCCGACTCCGGAGCAGATGCAGGGGATCATCACCACTCACTGGACAGTCTGGCACATTCAACAAATCCCACCAAAGATCATTCTTAACAGGCTTGACACAAGTGGACTTCAACTACTGGCCCAGTCATCTGAGTCTGCCTTATCTCGGGAACTTCCCTGGAGCAAATGCATCGTAAACCACAGATAATAAGGAAATGGCTGATAATGATAACAACAGGGAGTGCAATGTCTCTCTGGCAAAATATTTATAAAACTCATGTAGGAATGGGAGAGGGCAGGAGGGATGTGGCTGAGTAAGGAACTGCCCTGTATTCTTTGTATCTAGCTCGTCGGCTGTTCCTAGGTTTCAAAAACAATTCAATGTTACTCAGTTAAGCTGGAGTAGATGGAACAGGCCAGGGAGGCAAGATTAGAAGAAAGGAGGCAGGGCACGAAGCGGTGCCAGGCTGGTCCTGAAAGGGAGACAGACACAGACAGGCAGACACAGAGGGCTTAGGGATGAGGCGGAAAAATGAGGCGGCGGCTCAGGTGTGTTTGCTGCTGCTGCTACTTCCCTCAGCTGGAGCACTGCTGACGCGGCAGTGCTGGGTAAGACCTGTGACTTTCCTCAGCTCTGAGTTCTCTCGGAAGCTTCCGGCTCAGTCTGGAGCTGAGATGAGCTCCGAGGGCTTAGCCTAGGGGGGACTCAGCTCTGAGAACAGCCTGGAGTCCTGAGAAACTTCACGCAGGAACCCCTAGGGCTGGACCAGCGCTCACAGGGCTGCTGTGAGACCAGCTCCATCGTCAGAGACCTGGGCGTGGACCATTCCATGGGGAAAATGGCTGAGCCCGATGCCAAATCAGATAGGAGGGACAAAGTGTGTTCATTCTCATGTGACTGGTCTTTGTGGCCTGGCTCACAGATGGCAGGCTCAGGATGGTGTCTGGCAGAGAAAACCCTGGCAATGGGTTTGAGATGTCTTGGACTCTTTCTTGTTAAGCTTTTTGTAATACATTCTTATCAACTATCCATCCTGAAAATGCCACATTCAAAACTGAAAGAATGTTAGAAGTTGCTTGCTCCAACTGGCCAATGGTAAACACACCCTGCTACAGTTAGAGAGCTGGTCAGGCAGCCTCTGCCTGCATATTTACAATGACGGAGAGTTCATTACTTCCAAAGGTTACATGTCGGCAAGAATGTCAGAAAGAATTTTTGAACCTTAAACAGATGTCTGCCCCCTAGTCCTTGCTGAAAGGCTAGAAATAATGAGGATCCCTTCAAATGTAGTTTTGTCTGATTGTTATCTCTCTCTGTCAAAAACACCCCAATTCTTAACATCAATTTTTCAAAATTCAGCTTTGATTTCTTTTTATCAAACTTATACCATACATTCATTAAAGAGTCAAACAGTTCTCGAACACCGATTGTAAAAAGGAGCAGTTCCCAACAACCACCCCATTTCCTGGTCAGAAGCAACAATGTTCAGCTCCTACTGCTGACTCTTGGAATAAAAACTCCCTATTTCTGACTAATATCCTTGTAACACAGCCTACTGACTTTTTCAGCTTTATGTATCACCTATTTAACTTTCTATTTTGGAAAATGAATATTAAGCTCTCTTTCAAACCACATCTCCTCTACACACCCAAACCTTCATTCTTCCAACCTTTTGATACAAATACATTATAATTTTGATCAGCTCAGTATCCTTGGTTTACATTATTAGGACTCTGTACAGACTGTTCACAGCTGTAGCAAGTTGTCTGCTAGGCTTACTTTTTTATTCCCTACTTTGTTTTTCCTGGAGTTAATAATTGTCTTGGTGGTTCATAGCTTAGATTTCTCTGCGCTTAACAATTCAACCCCATACCTTCTCCTAATGAATAACTTTCTCAATACTTTCCAATTCATTGTCTACAAATTTCATCTCCTCGAATAAATCTCTTCAGATCTCCTTCAACCTGGATTAACGACATGCTAGTCTTGTCACAGAGCTCAAGGGGCCACTAGTGGGAAGCAACAAGGGAATACATGGACCAGGAGAAGGGAACAGATCAACATAATTTCCTTCACAAAACATACGTAAAATAGTGGGAAAATTGTTTTCTTTACAAACACAAACACACACACCAACCCCAGAATCCCATAAAGAATGATTAAATAGCCATCAAACCCATTGCCCTGCCATCAAATTCTGTATAACATAAAACAAAAATAACAGAAGGAATATATCATATAAATATGAATCTCAAGGTGGATGGGGTACACTCAGTGGCAGAGTGTGTGCTCAGCAAGCATAAGGTCCTAGATTCAATCTTCAGTACCTCTATTAGAAAAAAAACATTAGAAACAATAGAAAAATGTATCAACTTTAAATATTTACAAATATATAAACTTCCTCTTTTAAAACTGTTCTACAGGATAATCCGGGTTAATGAGAAAGTGCCTCTTCATGACTGTGATCCTGCTGATAATTGTGGGAGTAAATTAGAGTATGACCACATGAAATAAAATCCCTTATGAAATAATGATCCCGGGTGACAATCATTATTGGCTGCTGTCATCACAAAAAAGAGAGTCAACTGGATATTATGTACCTTATGACAGGAGTACAAAACTTCATATAACAAATATTCTTGCACAAATTTGAACCTCGTTCAGATCAAGCATTTAGGGGAGGATCAAATCACTTAGCTAAAGCCAATACATAGGATGGAGAAATAAGTCTAACCACAGGGGAGAATGAAATCAACCAAACAGGAAATAGAGAAATCCCTCAGCAATTTCAAGGAAAATGAGAAACAGGAAAATTATAGATTAGAACCCACTTGAGAGATATGCTAGCTGCAATGTGTGAACTTAGTCTGGATCCTGATTTCAACCCCAAAACTGCTTAAAAGTGTATTTTTGTGACAATCAGTGAATTATTTTGTAACCCTAAAAAAAATGAATATTCCAATTGTATTTGAAAGAGACCTTGTCATTTCACTAATGAAAGGTTAAGCTACGTAGGATTGCCTTCAAAATGATCCCGAAGTGGGGGAGGGGAAGAGGTGGAGATGAAAGTTGCAACAACAGTGACTCTGAGTTGATAATTCTGGAGATGGGTGACTGATACAGACAGGCTGGATGTGCTGTTCTCTCTACTTCTGTACGTGTTTGAATCTTTCCATAAAATGTGAAACAAACAAAAAGACTTCAGTGATTTAAAACCCTCACTTGGAAGGTTAAGAGGTTTGCCCAAGTGGGTGGGCATCTGAATGGGGCACTGAGATTAGGAAGATCAGGCACCTGGCTCCAGGCCGACCTGGGGCTACCTTGACCCTTCTCTTCTCCTCACCATCCACAGCCAGCCCTTAACTGCATCCTGTCAGCTCCACTTCCCAAACGCATTCTCCCTGGCTCCCACCATCTCTCATCTGGCCCACTCCAAGAGCCTCCGACCAGGCCTCCCTGCTTCCTGGGTCCCTGCAATTCATTCTCCACATTATCTTTGCAAATTGTGAGAGAAAATTACCTTAGTGCTTAAACTATCATGACTGCTTCTCACTGCACTTAGAGTCTACACTACTTTCCGTGCTCCTGATGCCCTTCTAAACCTCGCGTCTCATCACTCTCACCAGCGTTGGCTCCAGTATCTCCTCAAACCTGCTGAGCACATTTGTGCCTCGGGGCAATGGACAAGCTGCCTCTATTCCTGGGGTGACTTATCCCAGATCCTCAAAGACCAGCCTCCTTATCACCATCTCAGCTTACATGTAACCTTCTCAAAGATAGCTTTCTTGACTCCATTTCCCCCAAGTCTCCCATCTCAACACTGTATTATTTCCTTCATTTCAATCTGAAATTGTTTCCTTATTAGCCCGATTATTTTTGTTTGCTCAGTTGTCCTTGGCCTCCCTCCTCCCAGCAGCCTTGCACAAACAGCATAAGCTCCCGGGGAGCAGCCGGCGCTGATGCTCTGAGAATACACATGCTGAGCGCGACATTACAGTCACGTGGTGTAGTGAAACGGTGTCGAACAGCAGATAGAGCTAAGCAGTGAGAATACTTCTCTTATTTTATAATTTAAGTGAAACCTAACATTTACTCCTGTTTAATGAAGAATTTGGTAGGTCTTTGTTCCCAGTTCCTGGACGGCAACCCCTAAAGCCTTGAAATTTCCCAAGATAGGAGTGTCTTTACTATTCATGGTGGACCCTTGGATGGCTTCTGTTCATGAGATAACTCAGGATGGGGACTGGCCAGCCAGAGACACCAACCATGTGATTAGAGGAGTGGGGCTTTGAGCTTTGTGACAAGTGACTGACCATCAGGAGAGGTAGGGGCTCAAATGTTAGGGCTTTGACTTACAGTTAGTGTTTGGGGTAGCCATGTCAGTAGTGACCCAATAAATCATGTCTTTGTAATAAAGTCTCCAGTAAAAACTTGGGGCAACAAAGCTCAGAGCTCCTGTGAGCTTCCTGGTTGGTAACACTCTTGGAGGACTGTCACACTCAGAAGCCATGAGGGCAACCCTGAGCCCTTCCCACTGGAGTGCTCTCCACAACAGCTCACCTGATGAGATCTAAGGGCTGCTTCTTGTCTATGCTTCGAGGAGGAGCACATTCCCTGTACAGAAGGCCCTGTTCGCTGGGGCAGCTGAGGTCCTCTGATGGAGGCTGAAGTTGCACTGGGAAGCAGAAGCAAACAGGTGAGCGTCACTGTCACCACGTGTTCACATGTTCTGCTAATAAAATGTGGTGCTAACACTTTGTGGTCATTTGTAAATAAGGGGCCCTCCTTTGCCAGAAGGGATGGAGGTACCATATAATTTTTCATAATTCTCACCGAGGATTAATACTAACCCCTTGAGGGTCATTTGCAAACGTGGCTGGAAAGGAACACTTGGATGTTACCGTCCTGGGACCACCGTGGGTACCTGGTGAGGGCCTTGCAGATGCTTAATGTCCTACAACCGGGCCAGTCTTCCACAGCAAAAAAAAACTACACCACCCAAGTGCCCAAACTGCTTCAGTGGAGGCAGCAGCCCCCTCCTTGGACACCCAGAGGAACCTGGACTCTGGCTGTTTAGGGGCAGGGTCAATTCTAAAACCCAGGCTTTTTTGTCCCCACAATTCAGTAGTTATTCGGTGACAGCACATGGAATATAAACAATAAAGAAACTTGACATGATGTTATATATTTAGCTTACTCAAGAAACAAAATTTAAATCCAGTCATTCTCCTTCACACCTGACCTACTTTCCTTTCTCCTGTACTAGAACCAGATTATTACCCACCCAGCCTTAGCATGGGTCCTGACTCCACTTACCTCCCTCCCAAACACCACATGAGATGATTCCTCAGCCTGGATGTGGAACCAGCAATTACAACAGGCTTTAGTGGAAAAGAAATTGTTGTGTGCAGATGCCAACTAAACACTGTAGAATCCTGGTGTCCCACATTAGTAATCATGACAGCTGTTTGCAAGTGTCCCCAAAGTTCATTTCAGACTCTCACTGCTAATTTTGCTGGGATATAAATATAAAACATGTGGACTGCTGGGCTGGACTGCTATGCTGAGTCTCTGATCCAGGAAGCTCAGTGTCTGCTCCCTGCAACCAGCTCCCTGTTCTGTTCATGCATGTGCATCAAGCAGCTGTTTAGTGTCCATTTTAGTATCTTAGACAGTGCATTTCAGTATGGTCTTCATCCACAAATACGTGTACCACACAGTAATAATGATCAATCTCAGTCTTTGCTTTCTTTTGTCTTAGAGAGTCAGATAAACGGATAGCAAGGTAACAAAGTCATAGAGCGCTATAATATAGTATTTCCTTTATTTCAATGACAGGATTTATTTAAAGAGCTTAGATATAACATCTTTGCATTTATGGCATCATTTAGCGTCTGAAGCTCTTACATTTTACAAACTTCATTTCATGCGAGATGTTGTCAGTTAGAGAAGTGCTTCTGAATTTGAGGGGTTGCTGTCATCTCAGATGGAGTCCCTAAAAAATGTCAAAACTCTGCAGTATTGTCATCATGACAAGAACTCAGACAGATGAAATTTGGAAAGCCCTGTGATTTACTAGTGCACAGACAGAAAATGGTATTTCAGAGGGAAAAAGCCTGAATTACAGAAAATGATAAATGAAATGGTCTAACATGCATTTCCCTTACAAAGAACTAATACTTCTTTGGTTGATAATAACATCTGTCACTAATTATGAAAAGAGCTGGCAAATGCATAGTACTTACTATTAGCCAGGGCTGTTCTAAAATTCAAGCAGATTCATTAATCCCCATAGCATCTCTACGAGGTGGGTACTATTATTATCCCCATTTTATTGATGAGGAACTTGATAAACACAGAGGCTAAATGACTTTTACAAGGTAGACAGCGAGAAACCAGCACAAGTGTTCCAGCCTGAGTCTATGCTCTTGGCCACTTCTACCTTTTTTTTTCTTTTTTTTTTTGGTGGCAGGGAGATAATAAGGTAATTCTGGTGGGGGGTGGGGAGGTAATTAGGGTTATTTGCCTATTTTAGAGGAGGTGTTGGGGGCTGAACCCAGGACTTTATGCGTGCTAAGCATGCGCCCCATCACTTGAGCTGTACCCTCACCTCTCGAGTCTATGCTCTTAGATGCTAATCCACACTGCCCCACATGGTAACTCTGGGGGAACTACAGTTCATTCATTCACCCACTTGTTAAACTCAGCCTTCTTGGTGCCTGGGATTCAGCAGTGAACAAGACAACATGGTTCCTGCCCTAAATGGGCTTGTCGACTCCTGACATATTATCTTCATTTTACCCAGGAAGTAACAAGGTCAAGAAGACTTAACTTTTCCTGTTAACACCGGAGGATACATGAAGTGCTTTATTTCATTTCTGCCATTTGACTTACACCATGGGAAGGGAAAGCTGCCTTGCAGATCCCGGAGCTCACAAGCCAGTTAATCCTGAATTTTTTTTTAAAACTGTCCCTTACTTGATACTTGATCTGAGAAAGGATGAAGTAAACCTAAATAGATTCTAAGAAAGCGTGTGGTTTATACAGGGTAAATAACCAGCCACTGTTTACTATCCTAACAGGAATCTGTAGGCATATTTCTTTTCTTTCCCTTTTTTCATTTTTATGGGCAGCTTTTAAAAACCAAACCAAACCAACAAAACCAAATCACTTATAATTCAACAGCAGGTTCTAAATCACCCCCAAGACAGCAGCTAAACTCGGTTTAGACTTACAGTGCGGCTCCTGGTGGTTGGATTGATGAATGTATCTCTATCCTGAATATAAAAGTCGTTCACGCAGCTCTTCTCAAATAGGGCAATGAAAAACTCTTGTTCCGGTTGTTGATACTTTCATCCACTTGGAGGACTTTCATAAAACAGCTGAAGGTATCAAAGGCTGAGGACACGGTTTTCAGATGATTGGGATTCAGAGGCAATTTTATGTACAGTATCTCAGCGTATGTACAGAGCACCTCCCACAGGGTGTGTACATTTGCAAATACAAGCTTGTCATCCAAAACCTATATTGGGAGAATGAAAACACAAACCAGGAAACTATTTTCACATTTTTAGTACACAGATTTTTCTTACATTGCTGGTAGTTAAAGCACTTGTGCAAACACACACAGATATGACACTGGTAAAAGTGAAGATATAATGAAAATAGATTTGCAAACCATCATATATTTTTGCCTTAAAGTTAATTTCTTTGTTGAAATTACTGAAAAGTTATTTAAAATCCTTACAATTCATTCATAAAATAACCAATGTTTTAGATGAAGAAAAGTAAACGTTAACTTTTAGTCCAAATTAGTAACTAAAAATAGAAACACGAAAAAATTCTTTGCAGGGGCATTGTAATGACAATTTTTTAAATTTCTTAAAACTAGGACTATTTACATATCTGTTCAATATAATGTTAAACAGCCATTAAAAGGGATTTAAAAGAATTATATTTATTGATATGGAATATATAATAAAAGGAAAAAGAAAAAAATGTGAAATAATAATTTTCATTTTTGGAAGGGAAAAATATCTACATTTGAACAAAAAAATGTTTAGAAGGATTTTAAGATTCTTTATGTATAACTAAGGTACAGATGATTTTTAATTCCACTGTTTTTAATTCCATTGGATTTTAATTCCAATGTTCTTTCATTTTCAATTTTGGGGGAAATTTTTATAATAAAAAAACTTTAAAATTGTTCTTGCATAAATACATTAATAAATATATTTATGACTACATTCTCTGGCTATTAAAAAAATCTCCTAGCTTTGGATCTGAAACATACATTCCATAATGCAGATTCAGACTGACTCGCCTCCCAGTCCAGAGCGAAGGCACGGCTAGGGTGACATGTTTCAAATATCATTCCAGGGAACATGCAGGCTCCCAGGCAACGGCTGCAAAGGGACTGACACTGATCTGCTTCCTCCCAGCTGCAGACCATCACAGATGAGTTTAGATTCATAGGCTCAAGTTTTCTCTGTCAAAAGAAATCAGAAAATGTTAGGCTTTTACTTTCACCAAGGGAACAAGAAGTTGTTTGATTTTCTTTTATTAAAAAAAAAACAACAAACCAATTTGAACCTGAAGAAAAGACATTTGCTCAAAATACCACAGTAGCAATGAAGGTGCTCTGGCTGGCAGGGACTTGTTGGATTCCTGTGAGTGCTGGACTCCTCACATGGAATTCCCTTGGCACTCCAGAAGGCCTGTGGTTGTCCCCATGGGTTTGTGGCCATATGTGGTGCACAAAAGTCTCTGGCTTTGCCACAATTTCAAAGCCTTTTTTGGCTTATGAAAGGCTTTGCACTCAAATGGAGTTTTCTTGAGTCCACTCACTGATGTCATTCACCAGAGTTATAGTCCAGATCTGACATTCTAGACTCTTAAAATCTTGCAGACATTCAAATGGTTCAGGTTTGGATGTGTATTCACCTCTGCAGGCCTGGACCAAATTCCATAAAGCCACCCGGACAAGTTCAGCAAAATGCAAAGACATTTTTCTTTCTGCAAGACTGAAATGTCTGTGAAGCTATAAAAACTTCTGCATCTACAAAAATAGGGAACCAACTACTCAATAACATATCTATCCATAATGCATGGACATTTGAAAAAATACTGTATTTACTCCTATTAAATTCTATCTGGCTTTTGCCAAATTGTGTCCTAAACTGTAAGGAAAGTATATAAATGTAGAGAATTTTTGACCTTTTAAGAGAAAAAGGAACCCTCCTACTCGGTTGGTGGGAATGTAAATGTTGCAGCCACCATGGAGGACAGTATAGAGTTTCCTTAAAAAACTGAAAATATACTTCCGTGTGATCCAGCAATCCCATTCATGGGTATATGTCTGGAGAAAAATATAATTCAAAAAGACACATGCACCCCAGTGTTCACAGCAGCACTATTTACAATAGCCAACACACTGAAACAACCCAAATGTTCACTGGCAGATGACTGGATAAAGAAGTTGTGGTATATTATATATATATGTATATTTACATATATACATGCATATACACACACATATATACACATGAACACACACACACAATGGAATACTGCTCAGCCATTAAAAAATTAAATAATGTCTTTTGCAATAACATGGATGGACCTACAGGGTATTATGCTAAGTGAAATATGTCAGAGAAAGAAAAACAAATATTCTATTTATTAACTTATATGTATATCTAAAAAATAAAACAAATTAATTACTATAATAAAACAGAAATAGACTCACAGGTACACAGAACAGACTGGTGGTTACCAATGGGGAGAAGGAGGAGAGGGAGGCAGGAAGGGGGAAAGGGATTGAGAGGTAAAAACTACTATGTATAAAATGGATAGGTTATAGGGCTGTATCATACAGCACAGGGAAATATAGCCATTATTTTATGGTGACATTTAATGGAATATAATATATAAAGATGTTGAGCCTCTGTGTTGTACACCTGAAAATAATATGATGGAAATCAACTACTCAATTATAAAATACTTAATCAAAGTTTTTTTCATATTATTTGCAATAAGTTAGAAGCCAGCACTGTCAATAGAAACATAGTGCAAGTCACAATTTTCCAGTAATCCCATTTAGACAATAAAAAGGAACAAGTGTAATTAATTCCAGGAATAATTATATTTATCCCAAAATATCCAATATACTATCATTTCAAAAGTGTGATTAACAATTTTAAAACTTATTAATAAATATTTTACATTATTTTTGCTGTACAAAGTCTTGAAAATCTATTATGTATTTTCCACTTATAGAATATCTCAATTCACAATAGCCACATGTGGCTGGTGGCTACCATACTAGACAGAGCTGATTACACCATTCACACTTCTGATAAATTACCTGCTCTTATTTATTTAAAAATCTTCCAGAAAAGGCTTTAGATATTCCCTATATCTAACAAAGCAACCTTGACGGGTGAGGAATATCTTCATTATAAAGTGAAAAATAAAGGTAAGAGAGCCATGGTTACATGTAAGTTAATGTAACAATTCCTTCTTAATTCATTCAGGACTTTACAATCTTTCTTCATATTCCAAGGATTCACTGTCACTGTGCAATGTTTTTCACTATAATCATCTTTGGAATTGAGAGGCTTCTGATGACCCTGCTTTGTGCATCTGTACATAAAAGAAAATAACAAACAGAGAAAAAGACCTTATTAAAGATAATTTAGGGGGGTATAGTGCAAGTGAAAGATCATATTCTTAGCATGCACAAGGGCCTGGGTTCAATCCCCAGAACTTCTTATAAAAATAAAATAAATAAAAACTTAATTACCACCCCCTGCAAAAAATTAATTAATTATTTTAATTAAAATTTAAAAAAAGATAATTTAGAGAAGCCTTATCAGGCTACAAGAGCTACAATGAATGCCCCTCCCCCATTAATTTAGAAGAAGTTTCACAATATTTCCCAACATAAAGGCTAAAATATAATTCGGAACACTTCCTGATGGTCAGCATCATTTTAACAAAAATGTAGATAATTACTTCCCTGGTGTCAAAGCTCTGTCAGAGATGGGCACAGAAAATTTAGTAAAAATTATTTTGCAACTACCTTTGAAAGAAATGCTGAGAAATGATCTTTTCTGTTGGAAATTAGCCTGCTTTTATATTCTGCAGTAGGCATATGTGTTTACAAACCAGGCAGGAACTGGATCATATTTTACACATACTTTAGAATCTGATTTGAATTTTGCTTTCTACCTGCAAGGCTATTTCTTAGGTAATAACATAAGCTGGCCACTATACTAAATTTTGTTTCCCTGTTTGCTTAATTCTCACAAAAATTCTGTAAGCTGCTATTATTACCCCCATATAACAGATAAAGAGCTTGAGGCAGAAAATAATTTGGGTAACTTGGTAAATGGTGGAGCTGGGTAATATCGCAGCCAGTCTGACACTCAAGTCCATTCTTCTCACCGATGTCTGATACTGCTGCCTACATTCAGCAATGACTCCTGATTTCATATTTAAGTGTGTCATTTCTAAAAGTGCAAAGCTCTATTCGTACTGCTGTGTAAATTATACTTTTAAGATGTGATTGCCAAAAAAAACAAAAACAAATAAAATCAGGGTGCCACTGAGGGGAGGGCGAACTGCATATGGACGGACACAAGGGGAATTTTTGAGGACACAGTTGCACAACTCTAGAAATAGCTAAAATGGCTGACTTGTACAATTATAATATGTGAATTGTATGGCCTGTAAATTACACCTTAATACAGCTATTAAATTAAGAAACTGAGATACCAAATTAAGATTAAAACACATATATATATATCACACATAGTACAACAGGCAAATATCATTATTTACTGCAACATTTTCCTTCATGCAGCTTCCTTTCCTCACCTGTTCCTGAAAGGATGATTCATTTTTAAAATAGCCTTTTAATTTATTCAGCAAATAATTTTTGACGGGCTGCAATGTACCCAGGACTACTCTAGGCACTAGGAAAAGATCAATAAACAAAACAAAAGTCCTGTCCTCACGGAGCTTGGTTGGAGTCTAGCTGGGTTGGGGGGTGGAGATGACAATTCACACAACAGTGCAGCAGAGGAGGTGGCATGCTAGGAAAGAGGAACCATGGAAAAAAGTAAAAAGGGCAAAGTAAAGAGAGTTGAGGGTATAGGATGAGGGTGATTTTGTATTAAATACCAGAGCAGGGCACACTGTGAACTGAGGTTAGAATTAAGACTAGGAGGTGAGAATTCCCAGGTGGACGGAATAACCATCACCAAAGCCAGCGTGACCTCTCATGTTCCAGAATGGGGGCACAGCTGGAGCTGCGGAGAAGGGTCAATGCAGATCCTCTATGGCCTTGGAGGACATTGTAAGGACTGTGGCTTTTACCCGGAGTGAAATGGGGAGGCACTGCAGAAGGACGACACAATCTAACTTAGGTTTTCAAGGCTCACTTGACTGCCGGGTGAGAATAGGGCAAACGGGTCAGAGATGAAAGGTGGGAAGCTACTGAGAAGGGCTATGGAGAAGGAGAGGACAGTGGCTCAGGGAAGGGAAGCAGCAGTGGAGGCAGGAGCCATGGTGAGAAGTGGCTTGGTTCTGGATATGTTTTAAAGGCAGTGTTAAACCAGATCTATTGACAGAATTCATGTGGTATGTCAGTGAAAGTCAGAATAACTCCAAGTTTTTTGACCCAAGCAGCTGGAAGGATTAAGTTTCCACTAACTGAATGGGGGAGGCTGCATAAAGAACCAGTTTGGGGGGTAGGAGGACCAAAAGCTCAGTTTTTACACACGTTGGTTTTAAGATATCAGAGTTCCAAGTGAAGATGTCAAATCAGCAGAATATTATAAGAGTCCAGAGTTGGAGAGAAAAAGTCTAACGGGAGACAGAACTGTGCGAATCATGGGTCACACAGGTGGTACAGGAAGCCATGAAACCCAGGTACTCAAACATTAAGATAACCTTGCATTAACCATAGGAGTTATCCTTGAGGGCCTGCCTACTAGGTGAGGATATCAGTCCTAATTCCCGACCACTCGAGTTTTAAAAAGGAACTTACAAATGAATTCGTGCAAGACACTGCCTCCAGTGGGTGGGATCAGAGCTGGAGTCGGAGAATGGGATGGTGCACGCTACTCCCTACGGCAGATTGTGTGTGTGTGTGTGTACGCATGTTTGTGTGAGAAGGGGGAAGAGTTACACCTGTCTTAAGAAAAAGAGCTAGAAATTCTAGAAGCCGAAAGATGAAAGAACATCCAGATCTGGTAGAGGGAACAGGGGAAACACTGTACTGTAAGACATATCCCCATAATGCCATTTCCCACCATCCTTTCATCAGGAACACAGTTGGAAACTGGGGAATTATGTAGATACATGTGATGTACACAAACTTTCTGACTATGTAACACTAAATATCTACATATGTAGCAAGTTAATGATATTTATATCTGCTTCAAGTTTAATAACAAGTTCACAACAGAGGGAAAATAAAATATTGAGGACTGGTAGAATTTTCCTTGAAGGCCTTTCAATGCTCAGAATGGAAGCAAAAGGGGCTTCACCCCACAAAGAATGTCATTATGAGTCAAGAATGTTTATATTTGCTTAAGAAATTGAGAGTTACAACTTCCTGCTTTAAAGAGTTAACTTTAAGACAGATACCATACTATAAGCAACATCTATACTGGTGCTTTCTTAAACTATTTTTAGTTCCTGCTTGTTCTGATGTACTCCAGAAACTCTGCAAAGAAAACCTTCTATGCAAAGGCTTAAAGGAATAAAAAAAGAAATAACACTGCATTCTTTTAAGTGTTCTCTGTACTGAAAGTCATTTGCAAATGCAGCACCCTGCCACATATCTACATTTTTAACAATAAAGACTTTTGTGCAATTTTTCAATTGCTATGTGACTTTGCGTCAGTCTCTCACTCAGAAGCAGAATAGAGTACCAGAAAATGACACATCATGTCTAAAACTACAGATGTGGAATATGAACTTACACCAGGAAACAGCTAAGTGGGAGGGTAAGGTTTACTTTTTAAGTTACCGTAAGTGCAGTTACATCTTCTCCCTGCTTCCCCTGTGAAGTGAAGAACTAGTCTTTTCCAGGAAAGCTCTCAATCTGAGTACTGTTTTCTTTAAAATATTTGGAGATTCTTTTTTAAAGTTCTTTCACTTTTAAGTCTTTCCCCAACTCTACATCCCATAACAAGTGTTAAAATTATCCAATAGCCTATTGTTACAGAACATACTATACAAAAGCTGAGGTTTCCCAGTGCTTGGATCCCACAACTCTGCTACCAGATAATCCTAAAGCCTTCCTTCCATAACTGACTCTTCTGCCAATTCCCAGCTGAGGGCAAATTTGGCTTCTCAGCACAGTTAAATTTCTAACTCTGCCTACAAACACTCTACTGCCAGTAAGGGAACTCTAAGGGAGCCAACAAAGCCCCTAGTGAGGGTTGCCTCCTTCAAACAATCAAGATGTCATCACCAAGCAAATATTTAAACCTACTGCAAAACTTCTGAAGACATCTTACAAACAATATAGTTTATATAGATTCATACTATTTGCTCTGGAATAGTGATTTCCAATGGAGGGAACAAAGGACCACATGACCCAAGCAATTATTTAAAATTTCACATAACTATCCCTATTCACCTGAGGATTCAGGCAAGCCCGTCTTATAGGTCTAGGTGTAACAGAATGGCAGCACCACTAGCAGTAGGGTGAAAAACAGCGGGGTAGACTTTTAGTGAAAGGGAGTGATGTAATAGGACCCACCGCCCACTTACCTCCCACCACAGGACAATCATCTCAGATCGAGAACAAACACTTTGGGAAACAGAGGTTGTTTATGTTTTTATGGTTTTCTGGTGGAAATAATGCCCTGAGTCACGTGAAGTTGTGGCTGCAAAATTGAACAGGAGACCAGACATTTTCACATTCAGGACACAAATAATCAGCCCCCGAGTGGTCACAATAACTGTTCTCCCCTTTGCCTGTTCACCCCAAAACCTGCAGGACTCTCCTGCTTGCAGTGACACCCACCATTTCTCACAAATTCCTGCCAAGTTCACGTCAGCAGCTGGTGGTGTCAAAGTCAACATTTGTACTGCTCTGAAGTCTCTCCATTACTTTATATCCTTCTATTTTCTCTGTTCTCTTCCTAGCTACCCTTGCATTCAGAAGCTGGTTAACGCACTAACATTGACTCTGTAATCAGTCCAGGATATAGGAAGCAGAGATTCAACTGTAACCAGGCCCAGAATACTTGTCATGCCACTCTAGTGTCCCAACAAAATACTCTGGCATCCCTCATCTCACCCAAAGAACCACCGAATTACTTAGAGGTTGTAAAATTAGAGGGTTTCTCTACTGGGAAACACTGGCTTGTGGTAGAGTCTTGATTTCAGTTTTTGCAACTAGTTACAGGCAAAAAGACATGGTCCGCAAATTTTCTTCAAGCGTTTGGAATTTAAACTTTTGTTAGATAGAGAGCCGGTGGACTAACCGTAATCTATGAACATATGGTCATATTATAAAATAATGTCCATGTCTGCCTTACAGCCATGTAAGGACTTGAATTACACCTGCATCCTGTAGGCCTTTAGAATTGGATGTGAAGCATCCTGTGTTAAAAACCTCCTATCCAGTCCCAGAACACCTTAAAGACAACATCACATTAATGCCACTGAATACATTAGTATAGAACTTGTATGGTTAAGTTACATCTCCAATTTCCCAGAGCTGGAAAGCAGATGCCTAGAAAGGCTGGAAAAGCCCAACTACCAAAACAGCTCAAAAGTTGAAGCAGACTCCTGCACCTCCCAGGGCGGAAGGCGGAGGGTGGAGGGGGCATTGCCAACCACACTGTCCTCCCCCAGGACGTGGCATGTGGGGAAGCAGGCAGGAGTGGGTGGCTGGGACTCAGAGGTGGAGAGGTGATGAAAGCAGGAGTGGAACTGCTCTGGTCCTAGAACAACAGAGCTGTAAAAAGCTCGGCTTCAGTTCAACCCGCTTCGTCTCCCACTTCCCCTCCCTCCTAAGTGACAAACAGAGCACAGTCAGGCACTTTCTGCCCATGACGGTGACTACTAGCAGGAAAGGGACCAGGATAAAAGCATGTCCTACAAAAGATCAGTCTGATTTTAAAGACTGTGTTATAATCAATGAACAGCAGTGTCAGAGTGGGACACTTGTGAGGTGCTCAAATAGGGAGGAAGAGGCTGAGGATCCATTTCCAGCACTTCCATGTCTTTTATCACTCCTATTTCTGACCTTTCCTTTGCCACGTTTTGTAGCACTGCCATCACTGGCAGGTAAAGGGGCAGCAATGAGACTTGGCCGTTTGGCTGATGGGGCTACATTTCCCAGCACTGGAATGAAAAGGCACTGGAAGAGGAGCAGCTGGAAGATGTGAACCGCGGTCCTGGCCTGTGCCAAACACTAACCAGGTGACCCTGGGTTAGGCTGTTTGTCTCTCTGGGCTTCCAGCTGTTTACTTATAAAAGAAGGTTTTGTCATTGCACAAATATATCCAATATGAAATGTAACGTGAAAGTCAAACATAATGACAACTCACCTGCTTGCCTCAGGGAACTGTAAAAGCACTGAACACTATGTGAATGTAAACACAGAGTTAAGAAAACTGTTGAGGTAAAGCGCTAAACTGAACATGGAGATAAAGTTTTTCTCCATGGATTTTCTTGGCTTTCTTTTTTAATTGCAACACTGAATTAATAGTTATTAGCTATACTCCACACCACCACCCCTGCGAATAACTAAAGTAGTTTAGCACTGCCTGGATGCCTGCTATTGCCCGATGCTAAGCAGGGTGAGGGTATAAAGGAGGCTGAACAATGGAGTCTTCTCCAGTTACCAGCTCAGTGAGGAGACACATTGGAAACCACCCAGGAATGGTACCAAGTCAGTACTCAAAGCCAAGATAACAGGCTACCGATCATAAACAGTGCAGGAATACAAAGAGGAGCTAGAAGTATTTGGAGTAAATAGGGAAGATTCTATGAAGGGAATAGGGATTCAACTAGTTCTCAGGGCAATTCTAAGCTGTTTTAACTGAGGACTGGAGAGGAAAAGACTGGTGACTCCTGGTTTTTAATAAGGCACAGGTTACCCTCGGAGGCTAAGTCACATAATGATTGGAACACATAAGGTAAGGCCAAAGTGATGAAGGTTCAAACCTACCTGTCTGAGAACTGGTTGTGGTAAGTCTTTGACTTGACTCTAGATGTTGGAAGGTCAAAATGGTAGGTTGACTGAAAAGGGGAGGTGAGAGAATATCCAAGAATTCTACAGAAGGAAAAATTCATGTATCAGGGATGAAAGCTCTTCATCAGAGTATCAGCAATCAGAATAGACACTTGAAACCAAAAACATACAGTTCCAGAAGCTGACAAAATGTGGAGGGTGGTGAGAGAAAGATGAATCAAAATCCATTCCAAGCCTTTGGCTATTCAAGACCAGAAGAATGATGATCCCACTGAATAAGTGGAGACGCTGCAAGAAAAATGATTATGAAATCAGCTTTAGACATGTTGAATCTGACATATGAGCTAAGAGTAGGTGTTCTCTAAGAAGCTCAAAATTCAAAACTGAAGCACAGATCTAGAGTACAGGCTTAAGCTGCAGATGGACAAGAATTGATAAATCTCCTAAAAGAAAACATAGGCAAAACATTATCTGACATAAATCTTAGCAACTTTCTCCTAGGGCAATCTACCCAGGCAATGGAAATAAGAGAAAAAAACAAACAAATGGGACGTAATTAAACTTATAATTTCCTTCACAGCAAAGGCAACCATAAGTAAAAGAAAACATAAACCTATGAATGGGAGAAAATATTTGCAAATGATACGACTAACAAAGGCTTAATTTTCAGAATATATAAACAGCTCATACAACTTAACAACAACAACAACAAAAAAAACTCAATCCAAAAATAGGCAGAAGACCTAAACCAGCATTTCTCCAATGAAGACACAAATGTCCAATAGATACATGAAAAAATGCTCAGTATCACTAATAAACTGAGAAATGCAAATCAAAACTACAATGAGGTGTCAGCCCACACCAGTCAGAATGGCCATCACTCAGAATTTCATGAATGATAAATGCTAGAGAGGCAGAAGAGTGTAGGGTACCCTCTTACACTGCTGGTGGGAATCCAGTTTGGTGTACTCATTATGGAAAGCATGGAAATCCCTCAAAAATCTAAAAGTAGACTTACCCTATGACCCAGCAATCCCACTTCTGGGTATATAACTGGAAGGAACTCCAATGTGAAAAGATACCTGCACCCCAGTATTCATAGCACCACTGTATACAATAGCTGAGACATGGAGGCAAGCTAAATGTAGCAACAGATGACTGGATAAAGAAGTTGTGGTATATTTATATACTGGAATACTACTCTACCATGAAAAGGACAAAATAAAACCATTTGCAGCAACATGGATGTATCTAGAGATCGTCATTCTAAGTGAAAGCAACCAGAAACAGAAAAATACCAAATGATACCACTCAGATGTGCAATCTAAAAAAAGAGAGAAAAAGACACTGTGAACACATTTACAAAACAGAAACA
Source organism: Camelus bactrianus (assembly GCF_048773025.1). NCBI lineage: Eukaryota > Metazoa > Chordata > Mammalia > Artiodactyla > Camelidae > Camelus > Camelus bactrianus. The sequence goes on from NC_133544.1 coordinate 101,818,268, forward strand.
GACTTGCAGACTTAGTAAACAATCTTAAGGTTACCAGGGAAAGGGGATGGGAAGGGATAAATCTGGGAGATTTACAAATGTTAGCCACTATATATAAAAATAGATTTTAAATAAAGTTTCTTCTGTATAGCACAGAAAACTATGTTCATTATCCAGCAATAACCTATAATGAAAAAGCCGATACAGCCACCAACTGAGGAAGCAAGAGAAGAAAGGATTTAGTTATGCTGGGCTAGAGCCCACTTCTAAAATCCTTCTCAGCCACTGAGGCTGCCCCGAGTAACCTGAACCCTCCTCCCAGGGACAGGCTGACATGACATATGTCCTGCAAACCTGAGGCAGCAGAGGCCGTATCCAGGTCTGGCCCTGGGGGAGATGGGAGCAAGTCCACCTGCTCCCCCTCGGGCAGCACCCCTCCCCGCAGACCCTGCCTCCTGACTGCACCGCTCCTGTATCTCAGAAACCCACTGACTTGAAAACAAGTGGTCCACGAACCTGGGGTAGCGGCAGGGAGATGGGCAGCGACCTGGCAAGCTGGTCGCTTTGCCCCCATCTCCCCCACGGCCTGTCCAGGGCTCGGCCTCTGCTGCTCCAGGCACGGACCCCAGGTCAAGCCTGCTCCCAGGAGGAGGGCGCGGTGTGGTCAAAGGCAGTGGCTGGTTATGGGGTCCGCCCATGTGTGCCAGTGGATTTGCTTCAAACTCCCCAGCACATGGCCTGAGCTTGGCCTCTGCTGCCCCAGGTTCGTGGAACTCAGGTTACAGGTCAGCCTGCTGCTGGAAGGAGGGTGCTGTGCTGTCAGGGAAAGGCGGCGGCTGCGATGGCGGGATTGGGGCTGCCTTGTGAGAGCGCAGGGGTTGCAACCACTTCCCGCTGCTGCTGCAGCCATTCCAGCACACTGATCGCACCACGCCCACCTCCCAGGAGCAGCCTGACCTGTAACCTGAGTCACAAGATCCTGGGGATTTAGAGGCCGCCCCCAAGGTCAGGCCGCGGGGAAGATGGGAGCAAATCCAGGGGCTCTCATGGGGCAGACCCCATTCCATCCGAGGCCCCGCGACCGCACCGCACCCGCCTTCCAGGAGCAGGCCATTGTCTGAGGGCCAGTCGGAGATGCTCCAGAGCCGTCCGGTGCCCTCCCACCTCCCGGGGCTGTGCCTGCTCTCCTAAACCCGGACATAAGCGGCGGCAAAAACGCGGGGTTCAGGAACTACTAATAGCGGGATTACCACGAATTACAGCGGCGGCTGGGACACGCCTCAGGGTCCTAACGGGACGCGCGGCCTGGACTTCACCTCCGCACCCCTCCCTGTACGCCTCCCCAGCCGCACAGCCCAGGTGTTACCCACCGGCTCCCCGAGCAGCGCGCCCCCACCAGCGCCCCCTTAACTGCCCAGCAGCGGCAGCCGAACCGAGGGCAAGCGGCGGCCCAGACCCCAGGCCGTGTTCCTCTTCCAGGAGCTGGTCCAGGAACAACCGGCTCCCGCCAGCTTCCACGCGTTCTGGGCGGGTTCCGGCGTCCGCGCATCTGTGCGTCTGCGCGTGCGCGCGCCTCCTCCTCCCGCCTGCAGCGCAAACTGCTCGGGTGGGTCTCCTGCTTTACCGGACCAGGCCACTGGGGCCGGGAGGAGCCAGGTGGGGCCCCTCCTGCTCGTCCCGCCGGGTCTCCATACCCAGAGCCTTCACCCCGCCACCGACTGGGTCCTGGCACTGAAATAGAACCACGACTGCCCTGAGCCAGGCCACACCCCGCCAGCCCCACTTCCCCTGCTCACCTTCCCCTGCTCACCTTCCCCTCCCTGTTACTACCCTCCCACCCCTGGCCAGGCCCTGTCTCCCACCAGAACTTGAAGACAGGGCTCCTTCTCCTCACACCGAGGTCCCTGCCCTGACACTCCAACCTGCTAGGTCCTAACCTATGGCCCCTACAACCACAAGCTTACCCCTCATGCCTCACTACAGGAGGCCCAACATCCTGAAATTGTCACCCTCACCTCTCAGCCAGGTCAGTTCCATTCTAAGTGGGCCCCACACCCCACAACCTGTACCCCCTCACCATGGGATCCCCTTCACTCTGAGCGCACCCCTAACCTGAGCTCATTCCCTCACCCCTCACCCTGTGGTTGGGGTGGGGAAATCCGGGCTCCAGGAATGATGACTACTGCCACCAGTGGGGGATCCAGCCTAGTGTGCACCTTCATATTTAATGTCTGAGGCTACAGGGCGAGGCAGGCTGGGCTGAAGGCGGTTCCAATTCCTGCCCTGGCACCCTGATCCCCGCACTCTGTGTCTCATCTGACCCGATGGGTCAAGGTGATCCCAGGCTGCCAGCCACTGGCCTGTGGGCCTTGGGTGGTTGATGGTCCTGATGGTGGTCTGGACCCCTAGGGCGGAGGCACTGGGCAGGCGGACCTTTGGGGTGGGGGAGTTCAGAGGGTGCACTTGAGCCCAGGGGTAGACAGCAGATGGTGGGCTGTGTGCATGGGGCTGTGTGTGTGGCCTGGCCTCAGCCCAGGTGGGTGCAGGGATATTGTTCATTCACACCAGGCCAGAGGGAAGAGGGACGGGAGATTTTAAAGCGTCAAAGTTAGGAAGCTAAGGCTGGAGAGAAAAGTAGGAAGGTGCACTTGCCTGGCCACCATGGAGCCCGCCGGCGATGCTGGTCCCTTGCATCAGGGGAGACTGGCAGTTGACTGGCCAATGGGACATCCCCTGCTGTGGTATAGTTTACAGGCAATTGAAGGGATTTTGACAGGTAATTTTAATCCAATAATTGTCACTTTCTCTGCGGGAGATCAGGTCCAAAGTCATGGTGAATCTGGCAGGGTTCCTGCCTGAACTCCATCCTGGGACAATAGAGGACCCACCCAGGAATCATACTCTTAGCTCTCACCCAAAGGCACTGTAATAAAGAAGAACAAATCTGACTCCATATTGGATCTGTTCCTTTTCCTTTAACCCTCTGCCGTGTTTTCTAGGCTTACTCTTGCTAGCTCTGCACCTTTTGTAAAACAATGTTGCCTTTAGCCTGAAATAAAGAGAAGATCCTATTCTCAAAACTCTGACCTTTAAGGATATTAACACTTTTGCACTCCTATAAAGATAACAAGTTGCAGATTAGAAAAAGTTTGTTTTGTTGCAGGTTTTACAGGAACACCATGATCTGACCCACGTGGACAGCTGCAAAGGATTCCAAAAACAAAGTAATCCTACACGAACAAGTTTGCAACAACCAACGACAGCCTCTCCCCTATTTACTAGAAAAGGAGCCTAAAGTCTGACTTGGGGAAGATGGTTCTCCAAGATATTAGTCTGCCATTATCTTGGTCTGAAGCTGTCTACGTAGACCAGGTCATAGTGCCTCTGTAAAACCTCTAATAAAACAAAAGTTATTTCCTATTCTGCAACTTGTCATCTTTATATAAGTGCAAAAGTGTTAATATCCTTAAAGATCAGAGCCTTGAAAACAGGCTCTCCTGTATATTTCAGGCTAAAGGCAACATTGTTTTACAAAAGGTGCAGAGCTAGTAAGATTAAGCCTAGAAAAGAGGGCACAGGGTTAAAGCCAAAATGACCGATCTTCTATGGAGTCAGATTTTTTTCTTTTTTATTATACTATATTCTATTTTTGTTTTAAGTTTATAAGAATAAAGTTTAGCCTTTCCCATTTTAAATTGTGCAATTTTAAGGAGCATTAAGTGCATTCACAATGCTGTGAGAACAATACCACTGGTTTAGACAATTGCCTTCTCAAACTAAAAGCTTGTATACAAAGCGCACCCCACATCCTACCTCCCCCAGCCCATGAGAAGCAATAATCCCCTTTCTCTCTCTATTTCTTTACCTATCCTGGAGGTTCCCTATCAATGAAATCATATAAAATGTGGCTTTTTTTTTCTCGCTGCCCATATATCTTAAGTAGGGACGGGTGAATTTTTTGTTTATTTGTTTTCATGTTAATTAGCATTTTTGTATTGTGAGAGGAAAATCCAGATGGATTAAAGATGAGACGTACCAAATGAAGCCCTTTTGGTAACTCTGTGCATAATCTCGTGGTAGGCACTGCTGTTCTAAGTGTGAAACCAGAGCCAGAAGGGAGAAGTTTAGCTCTTCTTGTGGCAAAATAAAAACAAACTAAAGCAGAAAACAAAGGCCAAGAAAGACAGCTGGAAAGAAAAAACACAACCTGGAAAAAGCTTTCCTCAAGACCTAAGGTCGGAGTAAAGCTTCACATCGCTGTGGTGCAAAAACCTCTTGAAGCCCAGTGTTCTGAAAAGAAACAAAACACACACAGGCAGTTCCAACGAGAGGCAGTGCAGGTGGCCAGTGTGTGCTAGAGATGCTCGACCTGTAAGTTGAGGACATAGGCAGATGGACAGACTGCAGAGATAGCATTGGCCACCATCACACTGGCAGGTCTTTAGCCCGGTGACAACCAGCCCTGGTGACAACGTGAGCAGGCAGAGGCCCCAGGAGGTCCCCTGGAGGGAAGAGCAAATGGACGCTCCTCTCCAGCAGAACAAGGTACAGGATACATCAAAGTGCCACAGGAACATCCCTTCCCTAGCAGTGCTGGTCCTTAGATAAGATCCCACCAAAGTGCACAATTTTCAAAGATAATTTTTCTTTAGTAACATGAATTCAAAATAATCAATATGTCATCAAGGGATTTTCAGAAGTGACCTGCCCTGGGCCCGAAAAATACACAAACATAAATACACACATATACACATAAATATATACACACATACATACAGGAAAAGAGACAGACAGACTGAAACACAGAGAAGCAGGGGGACAGAGAAACAGAGAGAGAGACAAAACAGAGAGAGAGGCACTGAGAAACAGAGACAGAGAGAAGGAACACTGGAGCTGTGAAGGAGTGGAACTCACGCACATTTTCACAAGTCAGTCTGCATGTCAGAACCTGGTCTCAAAGTCCATCCACCCTCCAGAGGAGGGTGTGGGGATCTCACAAGGGCGTGGGAACAGAAGGCAAAAAATATGAAGCCATTGTGGGGCAGCGCACCACAGAGGCCGAGATGGGACACTGGGCCTGTATGTCAACATGACAGAATGACCTAGGAGGTTGTATGCCAGAGCGGACGATGTCAGAGTTGTATTTAAATTTAGTCGCACGACTGAGAGCTGGGAAGCAAGCAGTAAGGAAAGAGACTTTCTCCAGACCTCAGGGCAGACCCAGGCCTGTGTGGCATTTGCTCTGCGCTCCGCCAGCCCTCTGTGGGGTCCTTCATTTGCTGAGTCTTTTCATGAGCTCCCTGTGATGCCAGCCCGTGTGGGTGACAGATGCAGTAGGTGTTTCTAGGTCTAGAGACAGGATGGCTTCTCTAGGAAACAGGGGCCAGAATGATCCCCAGTGTGCTGATGGGAGATTGGGGAGACCCTGAGAGGAACATGGCTTTTCCATGTTGATAGCACTGCTGAGTGGGGGGAGCCATGTCTGAACCCAGCTGTGTCTTCAGAGCTGCAGCCTTGGCTGCATCCAGGCCTCTCCAGGGCTATGAGGGGGGCTGAGTTGGTGTCACTGTGTGTGGACATGGCATGGAGTGAGAAATGAGAGATTGGCAGCCCAGAAAGGCCCTTGGGGAGCTATGTGTCAGGAGGAAGCTTGGGTAAGTGGACCCCAGGAAGTGACCTCACTTCCCTGGCAATAGAGCCCAACAGAACTTGGAACCAAAGTCACCAGGCACAAACTCTGTAGAGAAGTCCCTACTCAGCTCACTTGATTGGAGACAGAGGCATGTTCTGCTGCATCCCATTATCCCGAGGCCGCAGCTCCCGGAAAGCCCGCAGCGAGGGGCTGTACCAACGCTGCCGGCGCTGGGTCATGTCTCACCCAAGATTCCTCTGGACTTTTGGCCAGAGAGACCTAAAGGTAACACAGGGAGGCCCAGAGCAGGCCCGCCCAGGCCGGGCCACCACTCAGATCCCACCCAGGTATCCCCACGGCCCCGTCCTGGCTGGTGGAGGTGGAGCAGTCATGCTGGGGATGGGTTTCTTCCTCAAGCAAGAGCAGTTCAGAGGCCTGGTGGGCCGGTCACATCCACAGCCCAGGGCAAAGCTGGCTGGCTGGGATGTGGAGTGCCAGGGAAGGGTCCTGCTGCCCAAGGTGGAGCCCATGCATTCTGGGTATGTCTTTTCCCTCCCGGGTGTCTGAGCTGAACAAAGTCTCGGTCTGATCTGGCAGCAGAGGGTCGAGTGGACAGAAGCAGGAGTGTTCCTGGCCGGGCAGGGCTCTGAGACTTCCAGGCCGGGTCAGCTGCTGGTCACTGTCATTGCAGAACTAGATACCATATATTGAACAGCAGCTGATGAATAAGAATACCAACGCCCCCTCCCCAAATGAAGGGCTGATGTGCCACTCTTCTGAGGGCCAGCGCAGTATCCAGGTGGGTCTGAATAATGAGGGGTCCCCACCACCATTGCCCAGGAATCAGTGGGGCAGGCCTCCGACCCAGACAACACCCAGGGCTCCCCCCAGGGACCTGTCCGGGGCAGACGGGTTACTCAGCACACCCGGCTGTGACCTGGAGCACCGTGCCCACCTCGCTGCAAGTAAGGTGGAGGACCAGGAGCCCCCGAAGCAGAGCCCAAAGGTCAGAAAGGCAGGGCTGGTGCATGTGTGCAGGTGGGGGAGGGGAGAGGGCTGGGCCACACAGGGAGGTGTCCCCAGAGGCTACCGTTGGGACCAGAGCAAAAAATGGCCTCAGACCACCTGTCTGGAAGAATTCAATCACAGAACACATCGTGTGGGCACTTTCTGGGTGGGAGCTGTCTGGAAAGCTCTGGGAAGGTTTCTGTCTTTAAAGAGGCATATGGAAAAGGAGTCAGGTGGATAAATTTTTCCTCTCACAGCATAAGCTCTTCCACAAGACTTAAAACCCTCTCCACATCCAATAGTTACAGAGGAGGCAGGTGCAGGGGAAGATGTCAGAGACCAAAAAAAGGACGATCTGGATCCAGCAGGAGACCCCGAGCTCCCTCCTGCCACTCCTGCAGCTCATCCTGAACTTGCATCTGCACCTGGACTGCTGGGCAACGGAGAACCAGTTCAGACATCACCACCCCCTGGGGCAGAGCCCCCTCTGCACCCACCCACACCTTCTTCTCCAAAATGTACTCCAAAATCCCACCGTCAGTCCCCCCCCCAAACTTGCTGTTCCTTCCGCTGGAGATGGTTTTGTTTGGTTTTCTTTAGTTTCCTTTCTTTGTTTCACATCATTTATGGCATCCTTTATTTTTCTTTTTAGAGTTTCATGTAATAAAATATAGACTTTTCCCCTTTTAAATTGTGCAATTCATGAGCATTATGGGCATTGACAATGTTGTGAGACCATCACTAACATCTAGTTTCACACTATTTCTTTCCTCAAAGTGAAACCATGGATCCAGAGAGCGCACTACCCTCCCTCCTCGCCCAGCCCCTGACAACCCCAAGTCCTCTTTCCTTCTGCGTGTCTTTACCTCTGCTGGGTGTTCCCTTTCAATGAAACTTTATGATAGTTGGCTTTTTGTGCCTTCCCACATGTTTTCAGCAGGGGCTGCTGGTTTTTCAGTTTTCACTTGAAACAGCATTTTTATTATTTTAAGGGGGTATACAGGGGGATTAAAGATGTGATGTACAAAATGAAGCCCTTTTAGTAACTCTGTGCATAATCTCAGGGTAGACACTGCTGTTCCCCCTGTGACACCACAGCCAGAAAACATAAGGGAGATGCTTAGCTCTTCCTGTGGCAAAAACAAAATGAAACAAATCAAAAAAATTAGCAAAAGCCCAGAAAAACTGCTTGAAAGACAAACCACAACCTGGAAAAAGCATTGCTCATAACTCAAGTTTGGAGAAAGTTTTCCCATCCCTGTAGTCCAAAAATCTTTCAAAACGCAGTGTTCTAAACAGAAACAGAAAAGACATGGTCAGTTCCAATGAGAGGCAATGAAGGTGGCCAGTGTGTGTTAGAGATGCTTGACCTCTCAGGTGAGAACACAGGCAGACGGAAACACTGCAGAGACAACACCGGTCACCATAACACTGGCGGGTCTTTAGTCAGGTGACAACCAGCACTGGTGACAATGTAAGCAGGCAGAGGCTCCAGCAGATCCCCTGGAGGGAAGAGTGAAGGGACGCTCCTCTTCAGGAGAACAGGGTGCAGGACACATCAAAGGGCCACAGACGCATCTCTTCCCCAGAAGTTCTGATCCTTACAGTTCATCCCACTAAAATCCTTACACACCTATTCAAAGATGCCTTTTCAAGGGTGTTCATCACAGCACTGGTTGCAACAGTCGGAATTAAAGCAACACTAATGTTGATGGAGAGGGGATTGGGTCCACTCGTTCTGGTTCATGTGGATGAATGAATGCTGTGCAGTTGGAAAAGTGGGTGTCTGGTCTCAACCCAATGTCAAGGGAGGCCTCAGGGTGGAAGTATGCAGACCCACTGTCTGCATCCAGGGTCCCATCTGCATGACCACATATGTGTGAAATCAGTATAGATGTAAACTGATCTGATTATGAGTGTGCGAGAGACAGAGATGGAGAAAGACATACTGAGAGACACAGAGACTGAGACATAAGCACCAAATCATTCATGACAGTCACCTCTGTGGGTGGGAATTACAAATCTCTTCTCTTTTAGGCAGTATTTCAATTTTTCATACTGTGTCTTTATTACTCTACTAATCCTAAAAGGATTAAAATCCTATGTTAATGTGACACATTCATTGCTCATCTATGGAGTAATTAAAGTACATTAATCCTATTTTTAAAAGAATATAAAGCCTTCTCAGGACTCAGTTCCATGTCAGCTCCGTGGCAGTAGAGGTTCTCCAGGAGGTCGTGTCTCTTCTGAATCAGCATCCAATAGAGGTGAGGAAGAAGTACCAGACATGGACACTGAAGATTACAATAGATGAGAGATTCTGTCAAGAGAAATTAAGACCTACATTCACAGAGAATAATCCCATATTCATGGAGCAGAAGGCTTCATTCTACTAAGATGACAGTAGTCCATGAATAGATGTAAGGATTCAAAGTATGCCTACCCAAATCCCAGGTGGTGTTTTCCAGGAATTGACAATCAATATAAAATTCACGTGGAAAAGCCAGGGGCTCAGAATACATGAGTGAATCTTAAAAAAGAAGAACAAAGTTCGAGGAATGGAAATTCAGATGGAACCCACGGTTAATACAAAAGCACTTTAGCTGAAAATACCTGAGATTCAATAGATGTAGAAGAAAACCTGTCATGGAAACCAATTTTCTCCTCTCCCTTTGCCCTATTAAGTTAGGTTGATAAAAAAAAGCCTTCAAATTTCACCATTTAACATGGTAGTTACTTTTCTGGTTGGCTCCTACGTGTGTATAAATAAACCGTTTCTCTCGTTCATCTCCTCTTTACTTCTGTGGGCTCTTTGGGAGGGACCCTGGATGTTGGGGACCTGCTCTTTTCTAAACTTCTTTAGTGATATCTTTTGTCCATGGTGAAGTGATTAAAAAAAAAAGAAAAGCTCATTGCTTTTGGGCCAGATTTGGAACATGTATACCTTTGGAGACCCCCTGGAGGAACAATGGGGTTCAATACTGCTGGGAGAATTTACTGGTTGTCTTGTCCAAATGCCTAACAAGACGCTATTTGCAAGGTTTTTTTTTTTTTTTTAAAGATACTTACCCTAAAACAAATACCCTATCTAAACCTCTTGGATGATCAAATAGAAAGAAAAAAGGAGAATCATGTCTGGCCTAAGAACACTTCCTTAATAAAATGGAAGGACAGAATCAGATTCAGAGCAAAAATTAAAATCCATTTATACCATCAACCCTCCCACTCTTTTGTACACTGTCCTCATGTAATCTGCCAGATGGCGCCCTGGAGAAGGCCCTTTGCCCGGAACTCGTGCTCATTTTCAGAGCTCGGACAAGCGGGAGGTTGGTCCCCAGGGCCTGAGAGGGGCTACTTGTGAAATCTTCTCTGCTGAGACCCCGTGGACTGAAGGGAACTGTGTGCTCTGAGTGAGAGAGAGCACACCGAGCCTCTGTGTAGGCATCTCTGAGATCATTCCAAAGGCACACAGCTCTAACTGTGGGCATGGGAATTTTTGAGTGGCATCTTAGTTGGAAATCTCCTCCTGGATAGAAAGAAGCAGATTCAAGATGTTGCAATTGGATGGGCAGGTCGGCCTCTCGAATTTGTCGATGAGGGAGACACGCAATTCTCTGCAGAAGTAGGAACACCCATCCCTGCTCTGCTGACTTCATCTACAGAGAAACAGAGACGCGGCTCTAGGGGGAATTAAACACCCACCAACCCTTCTTACCAACGTCAACGTCCCCACTTTATTCTCCTGTCAGGTCTCTGTACAAAAACTGTGGCTCAGCCCCAAATATCACATACCCATCACCCTGAACCACTCTGTGTCTGTGTCCAACTCGAGCATTAAGGTCTGTGACCGTTACTGTCAAATCGTGTCCCCATTTCAGCCCTTCTCCCACCATCATCCCAGCCCAACCTCGGTGTCTCTCTCCAGGTCAGCAGCACTCTTCCCAGTGCCTTCCCATCAGCTTACCTTGCCCTGCTTCCATTGCTTATTCCCCATATGTTACCCACAGCGGTCTTATTAAAGTATGAATCAGATCAAGTTGTTCTGCTTTGCAAAATACTCTCGTGATTTTCTGTTGTATTCAGAAGGATATCCGGAGTCCCTACCAAGGCCCTGTGTGATCCGGTCCCTCACCCGTCTCTGCAGCCTCAGGTCTCACCGTTCTGCTCCAGCCCATCTTCACCGCCCAGATGGTCCCCACTGGGACAGCTGTGTTTGTAACTCCAAGTCTCGTACCTACACTTCTCCCGGCCTGGGAGGCTTTTCTTGTCTGTTACATACGTGGCTTATTCTTTTGCTTCATTCAGGACTTTGTTCAAATTATTTTACCCACAGAAAGGACTTATCTGACCACATTATTTAAAATAGCACACACATATTTCTTATTCAATCATTTTCTCTCCTAATAAGTTTTATGTTTCTTTGTGGCAATCATAAGCACCTGGCAGTTCATAATATATTTATTTGCTTACTGGCTTATTTTCTATCTTTCTTACTAGACTTATATTCATGGAACCACAAATAACTGTTTTAACCAGTAAGTTTCATGCCACCTTTAAAAGAATTCTTTATAAGGTGAGAATTTCAGAGGTTTCCACGGGTTGCTTAGGGGAAAAAAGAGAAAGAATTCAGGTTGAACTAGGTTATTAAGGACGTGGGAGTTGGTTATTTATTTTATTCATTGTAGTGTGTATCTGTTAATCCCAAACTCCTAATCTAGCAAAAGACTGAGCTGATTACTATGTAAAAAATGTTTTTTTCTTTTAAAGTTGGATTGTTTGAGATCTCTTTTCTTCTTTGTTCTTTTTCTTTTGTTAAAACAGAATTTTCCTTATTATTTTTTTACATTGAGGTACTGGGAATTGAACCCAGCACGTACTCTACCCCTTGAAATATACCCTCCCCTCCAAAGACAATTATTTTTATACTTTGACAATACCATACTGAATTAAGAATTTTTTACTCCATTTTCCCTTCAGAGAGTTTATAACTGAGGGAGAGAGTCAGAGGAAGCCCTGGGCCATCCCTTCATTCTCAGTGGGGTACTACACAGCACAGAAGCTAGGCTGTCACCAGGCCCAGCTCACCTTTCTGCTCTGAGGGTAGACTCAGGCCACTTCTCTAAACAGAGACGTGTTAGAAGCAGCAGAAAGCCAACTAGCGAGCAACAATGACAAAACTGACCCACCTGCAGTTGGACATCATCTGATCTGAAATGACCCTCTTAAAGCTCTTCTTCTTATTAGTGGATGGTTTTCAAAAATATTCCCAAGGAGATGACTCTCACTCTATTTTTCTGGATTTCTTGGGCATTCTATGACTTTGACTGCAGTCTTGATTTTCTGCACAACTTCTGCAGGGAAGCCAGGTAGAAAACTTGAACAGACCCTGCAGGCCACAGCTGAGGCCTCCGGTCAAAGCATCCTTGTTGTGCAGAGCCTACGTTCATGGGACCATTTTCATTACTGCTGTAATTAGTTCTCATCCAATTGTCCCACTGAAAATGTTTATAGATGGAAGGTGGTCTGACGCAGGTGAGCAGTGGGGATGTGGGATGAAGATGGCAGACAGACTGGAAGGAGAGACGGGAAATATTTCCTCAGGCTTCAGTTTGGAAGATTTCTGATTTTCATATGGACATTAAACTGGGTCAGGATGAAGCGCCGTTTACTCTATGACGGGGTGATGTACACTTATCCCTACAACTTCTAAAAAATATGTTGAAGTTGGACGTGACAGCCTAGGGGACAGACAACTTAGAGTGACACCTCCGTTCCAGGCTGCCTATGATCTTGGGCTCACAGAGAGAAAAAGAATACACATATTTTTCCTGTGTAGCTCTATGTGAAATTATTTTGACCCTTGCCGAATGGTGTAAGATCAGAGATCATGTAGTCTGTCTTACGTCGCAAAGGCAACAATTCTTCTTGATGAGTCAGCAGACTGTTTCCGATGGCCCGGGGTCTGTGCCAGACATTAGCTGTCTAGACAAATACCACACAGCCCCCATCCCTCAAGGAGATCACAGTGTGTCATGGAAGAGACAAATTTAAATAGGTTTTCAAAACAATGTGTTAAGATTCACTTGGCATCATGTTTACTGTATGTTCAGAGGGGCTTTTGCACTGCCTGGGGCAGGGTTCTAGAAGGTAGGGAAGGTGTCAGAGAGGAAATGCTTTCTGCACTGACATCTGAAGGATTCCAGCAAATCTGTAGACCAGGAGAGTGCGTGGTGGGGACGGGATTCTCAGCAGCTTGCGTGTCTCGTGCAGAGGTCTGGTCGTGTCTAACAGCACTTTGCAATTAGGGAAGGAAGGTCAGTGAGGCTAGAGGCTGTGAGGAACTAACGGAAGCTGAGGCTGAAAAAAAGCAGCAACTAGGTTATGAGAAGGTGTGACGTTAAATCAGGGAGTTTGGACTTCCTCACTTATGCAGCGGGGAATTCTTTGGGGTTTTAAGGAGGAGAGTGACACAGATTAGCCATTAAAAGTGAGCAAAGTGGATTGTTCACTCTAAAGAACAGCACTGGGGAGACTAGCAAGGGGTGGGAATTAATGCACTGGGGAGTGAGGGGCGTGGACTTAGTTGGGGGATATTAAGGAATAGAATTGTAGTACTGACGGGGGTGAGGGAGTGGAAAAGTAAAGGAAAACTCCCAGATGTATGGCACGGAAAACAAATGGGATAGTGATGCCATTGTTTGAAGAAGTAAACCTACTACTGAGCGAGTGTAAATTCAAACACACAGAGCTTGAGATTTTTATGGGCTAATCAATTGGGGATGTCTACTTGTCAATTATAAGTATATTTCTGGGACTGAACTGAGTTGTCCTTGCTGGAAAAGATTTGACAGTTAATCAGTGGACAGAGAGCAGTTGAAGCCACGGGAATAAATGCCACCCACTGACATTTTATCAAAGAAAAGGGAAGGAGGGCACTTCTGGTTCAGAAAATATGGCAGACTGGAAACTTGAAGACCCACTCACTAAAGACACATAAAAACGTAGGACACAATGCCGCCAATCTTTTATTTATTTATTTATTTTTTTACAGGCAGCTTTATTGTGGTATGATTCCTGTAAAGTAAATTACACATATTTCACATGTACTATTTGAAGAATTTTGTAGATGTCTACACCCAGAAAACCATCACCACAATCAAGATAGCTAACATTTCCGTAACTCCCCAAGAGGGACACTTTTCCAATTCCCATAATTATCCCTTCCCATCCACTTCTCTCCCTGGTAACCGTAAGTTTGTTTCTCTATGTCTGTGGGTCTGTTTCTCTTTTGTAGTTAAGTTCATTTGTGTCTTTTTTGATTCCACATATAATTGAAATCATATGGCATTTTTCTCTTTTTCTGGCTTACTTCACTTAGAATGACTATCTCTACGTCCATCCATGTTGCTGCAAATGGCATTATTTTGTTCTTTTTAATGGCTGAGCAGTATACCTTTGTATAAATATACTACTATATCTTTATCCAGTCAGCTGTCGATGGACATTTGGGTTGTTGCCATGTCCTGGCTATTATAAATAGTGCTGCAGTAAGCATTGAGGTGCATATGACTTTTTGAATTAGAGTTTTCTTCTGACATATGCCCGGGAGTGGGAAGGCTGGATCATGAGTTAAGTCTATTTTCAGCTTTTAAAGGCAATTCCACACTGTCTTCTCTAGTGAAAATGCAGCCCATTTTGTGAAAGCAGACCATGCTCAGAAAGTAACTGGTATTTCTAGGGGCCAGACATGAAGCGCAGTGAGTGTGGCCTGTTCAAGAATAAGAGGGCAGTCTGCCAGGTCTGGAGGAGAGTGACAAGGGAAGTGTGGTACAGGTAGGATTCAGACCACGTGGGGACATGACAGGCTGGGATAAGGAGCCTGGACTTCCAGTCATCCCTTGGTAATCATGGGGCACTGTTTCCAGGACTCCCCCGATGTCAACATCCATGGATGCTGACGCCTCTTGTATAAAATGGCATAGGACTTGCATGGAACTTATGTGCACCCTCCCATGTACATATATATATATATATATATATATATATATATATATATATATATATATACACAAACATTTTTTATTGAGTTATAGTCATTTAACAATGTTGCATCAAATTCCAGCTTAGAGTACAATTTTTCAGTTATACATGAATATACAGGTACATTCGTTGTCACATTCTCTTTTGCTGTGTCCTCCTGTGCACTTTAATCATCTCTAGATTACTCACGTTATCTAATACAACATGAAAGCTATGTAAGTAGTTGTCAGTGTATGGCAAATTCAAGTGATGCTTTTTGAAACTTTCTGTTTTTCCACGAATATTTTCAAACCACTGTTAATTGAATCTGCTGGATAGGGAGCCCCTAGATATGGAGAACCCCCAAGCTCTTCCTTTCCACCCCCTAAATTTCCACTGCAAGCACTTAAGGGGTCCAAACATAGAGGAGCACCATCTACCTGCTGGAAACCCTGAGGAATTCCTTCAGCTTATGTAGCACAGGAGAGAATGTATAGGGACAACCAGTCGGAAAGGCGGCCTGCCTGGAGAGGAAGGAGGAAAGACCGCAGTGGAAGCCAGCTCGCACCCTTACTGGAGCTAGCTGATAGCAGTGAGGGACGCCGAGGAACTGGAGGCACGTCACATGGGGGGCGATCCTGGCCACCATGTGCAGGGTTCGCATAGCTGGGACCCAGTTTGCAAGATTAAAATAACAAGGGGGGAGAGGGGCTGCCTCAGCCCCGGGATCCTGACAACGGCCACAGCGCCGTGACCCCAGCTAATGCAGCTCCCCTAGTAAGCCAGAAAAAGGAAACTCTGAGCCAAGATATTGCAGATTCCACCGCAGCCACACGGATAACTAGATCTCTAAGCTGACAAAATGTAACCAATGGAAACAGGAATCTTTCTTTTTCTCTTCATTTGGACCTTTGGACAGGGAGCCACAAATCTCGGATGGGAACCATCTTTAATCCAATAGAGAGCTCACTTTTTCAGGAATAAGCATGGAGAAAAAGAGTGGGGTGACGGTTTAAAGCGGAAGTGAAAGTGGAAGCCCATCTGAGAAATGGTAAAAACATGCATCTCAATGAATCCGAGTTATGGCGAAAAGAAGGAGGAAGGTTAAGGAAATCTCTATCCAGCAGACAAGACTAGCCAGTCATAAAAAGACAGCACTTTAAATCAAGAAAACTGTTTTTGTTTTTTGGTGATGAAAAACAATGCCATAATTTAAAACAAGGCTTGGGCCATCAACAACACCCTGAGAGTTGTTGAGGAGGAGAACATAAAGCTGCATATAGACATGAATGGTTTCCAAGTCCACCGCTCGGAAAAACTTAGCCAATCATGTGTCCAGTTGATTTGAAAATACCGATAAGTAAATAACTCAAAAGTGGGAAAGACATGGTATTAAATAGTGATAGTGAGCAATGAAATCCAAGAAGTTTATACCTATATTTTCATTGTTAATATAACAAACTGAAAGCAACTCTCAAAAAGTAGTAACTGGAGGACACTTACACACACACACACACACACAAACGCACACACACACAATCTGGAACAACAGAGAGGTAAAATATGCTAAATTTATCATTATTGTGGAACAGGATCTAATAATTATTTCATTTTTGATAGTGTTATAGGAATACTGGTCCAATTACATAGAAAGTTATGAACTTAGAGATATTTATAAAAATTTAGAGAGAATTTTCATTAAAAGGCAATATAGCTTCCAAATCATTGAAGAGAAAATTAACAATAAAAAAATTAATCAATCCAGCTAATATGGAGTAACAGAGACCATATTTACCATCCTAAATTAAACCACAAAATGGATACAATATATGAAGCAATGATTTTTAAGAGAGGTGAAACGATCATCCACTAGGACCCTGTCCTGCCACCCCCATAACAAGGCTGCTAGGCCTCCCACTGCCATCACCAATAATGTCCACCAAGAAACGGCATTTCCTTCCTCTGCTCCTTCTGCAGAGCCAGTCCTGAGCAGTCCTTTTCCAGATTTTGGCAGACAGCTCCCAGAAGTGCTCTCTTGGGTCTTGGTCCCTTTTGGCCACCAGCAAAGGGATCAAGGATGAGCAGTAAGCCTCCTTACTCATCCAAGACCTAGGAACCTATCTGATTTCTGAGCAGGGCTTCACTCTTGTCTGCTGTCTGGTACTCTCTGCCTGGCTTCCTGAGTCCCCGGATTGGGCAGCCTGCACGCTGGCCACAGCCCATCAAAATCTGTTCCCCCGCCATGAGGCCACGCGTGATCATGAGCAGGGCTCCAGGCCTCTGGAGCAGCGTGGCTTGGACTGCGTCCTGGCCCTTGGCGCGCGAGTTCCATGCCCTTGGTTGAGTCAGTTAACATCTCTAAGCTAAGTTTCCTCATCAGTAAAATGAAGACATATCAATATGGTAAAAAAAAAAAATCAGAATCGGGGCGGAATAAATTTCTGATGACTGAAGATTTTTTAAATTTTGAATTATACAGCAAAAGACATCATACAAATTTTACTACTTCAGAATTCTAAAGGACAGCTTCTACTGTTAAAACTAATGCATGAACGTACACACAAACACACGTGCAGACACACTGACTCTGATCCACATACATCCCTACACACACACGTACATGGACTCATGTACCACACACAAACATAGCATGCACACAACCACATATATCCCCAGGGGCTCCTGTGCACAGCCACACACACACTCACAGTCATGTACCACAAAATTCCCCAGGTGCGTTCGTGCGCACACATACGTCATAACCACCTTTGGCATTTTTCTAAATCAATTTACAATTGAGGGTCTCAGTGTCCATTGTTTTATCCTCTCAGAAGATCCTGACTTCGGAGCGTGAAGCAGGAGCCCTTCGTCGCTGGAGACGGTCTTTGCCACTTACAGTCTCAGTAGAGCCAACATAAATGCTCTGGACCTTTGGAAGTGCAGTTCCAGAGCATACCTGGGAGCTCACATCCTATATATCTAAACATTTTAAGTGCAGTAGGTTCTAAAGTCCTGCCTTTACAAATATATATTTATTAAAAGCAGGAAGGCCAGGTTCAAAATTAGAATTCCCAGACACAGGGGAGTCCTGCAAAGAAAGTGAGCGTGTGGGGAGAGCTGATTCCCAGACTCTGATCACTAGCCTGACCCTTTTCTTCCCAATGCTGGGTCCATCCCTTGCCATAAGGGGCCTTGGATGTGCACAGGGGGACACTCAGATTTCACGTCCGGGCTCTGCCTATAACCTCCATGCAAACAGCTGCCCTTTAGTCTCTCTGTGAGTCCTGGGTATCTGAAATCCGGGGAGAGCCAGTGCAGGCACTAGAAATGGGTCAGGGGCTGCTGAGGCAGGGCATTCGGGGTCCTGGGTTTCTAGAGCACGGGGTGGAGCCAATGACCATGTCCCCTTGGTCCTGCTGACGCCACCCGATGGAGGGCGTGGCCAGAGGAAGTGTCAAGGCCAGGGGGACAGTCTACAGTGCAGGACCGAGGGCAGCGTGTCCCCTTGCAGGGGTCTAAGGCGAGAAGCCCTAAGGAAAGTTCTGAGGAGGCTGTAATGTATCATCATTCCCATTAATTAAAAAAAAAAACAAAAGCTTACCACAGGCGTGAGTGGGAAGGGTTTTGTTCTAACAAGGGAATGCACTTGCCAACGTCTGGCCATAGAGGGCTGGTGGGCTTGCCAGGTTGACGAGGAACCAAGAGGCCGTTATTCTCCACTGGGTCTAAACACTGCCTGAATTCCTCCAGGTGACACTTAAATGCAGTGAGACATGGAACCCTCTCAAGTTGTTAAAATATTCATGGTGAGCCATGCAACTCTCTCCTCATTGTTGGCTACGAAAGCACGATAAACACAGGTGGGAATATCATCAGCCTGTTGGTTGGTTCACTGTCCATCTGGCGCCCCCTCTTGTAGGAGGCTTTATCACATCACCCAGGGCTGATCCATCTCACGATCACAGCTGATTTTCTGCAGGTGGCATCACTTGCTGGTGACACGAAGGAGACATATTAGCCACCTCCCAAACACTGAGGCTTCTCCTGGGAGTATCCTGCAGACCACCAGTCCAGCCTCTGCACAAAGATGCTCCTCAGTGTCACTCCCGGCTTGCTGCCCTGGCCTCTAACTCTGGCCAGAACCTCGCTGGATTGTCGATAAATGTCACCCATGCACCACGTCTAAGCTTAGCGTCCAGATGTGACCATGGTTCTTCTTTTCTTCCCATCGATGGATTGTTTGATCTTTGTGTAATCATGTCGGCAGGAAGGCCAGTACCGCCCTCTTGAGGTCTCCCAAAACCGCCTCTCTCTGTAACTGTCCTAGCGCCCCAGGGGATCGGGTCTGAAGCCTGGCACTCAGACACGAGGATGACAGCTGGAGAGATAGGAATCCACTCCTGCTGTGGCTTCTACTGAGGCTCAATTTGGCCATAGAAACGGATCCCACAGGCCCTGACTTCACTTGACTCACTGCAGGGATGCTCCCAAACTGCCCCATTCCCCCCAGAGACTGAGGGCTTTCTGCTTGTTCCCGAAAGCCCCACCCCCGAGGGGGCACTGGGTCCAGTGGAGCGTCCAGCCTGGTTCCCCGCCAGCCCTTAGGGCTTTTGTGGGGCCTGGAACATCAACTACCCTCCCCTTAGGGGCCCGTTTGTCCTTTCCAGCCAACAGACCTAGGTCATAAGCACTTTAACTCACCTGAGGGTGTTTTCCTCACTTCAGGGGCAGTGAAGACGGGGCTTCTTCACACTCCAAGTGCCCCCGGTCTGGATGCAGACAGTCTGGCTCTCCACCCAGTCCTGCAGTTCCCGGCCACACCTGCTGCTGGTCACTGAGTCTGTGCTGTGTTCTCTTCCAGGACAAGAGGTGCACTCTGCCCCCAACCCCGCCCCCACCAGCGGTGGCAGAGGCGGCGGACAGGCAGGTGAGTTGGGGCCTGAGACAGTGCCCACAAATCAGTGCCCCAGAGGCCGCTGGTGACTAGAAGGACCACGCGGCAGAAGCCAGCATGGGAAGGGAGGAGGAAGAAGGTTCAGGATAAGGAGATGAAAGGGGGAATGGATAGCACCGTGAGTACCTCGACCATGAAAGGGAAGAGAAAAGACAGTGACAGCTGGAGCGGTGTTGGTGTTAAAAGCTGAGGGCTTTTTTTTAAAATTTTATTAATTACCAATATATATTGACAGATTTCTTATTTTATTAAAGATTATGTGCCACGTCATATAACAATATATAGTATGTTATTATTTATTAAATAATACATAATAGAAGATATACTAGCATATTATGTTCTGTTTATTTATTAGCAGATAGTATATAATATATATGTAGGTGTTTATATACATAACATATAATTCATGCATCTATGTAATATATAACCCATAACAAATAATGTAAGATTATCATTAATATATAATATAACAAGATTACATAACAATAATGATGCAATATTACCCATTGTATGTCTTTGTTCATGACACATTCTCATCATAGATGCCTGTCAGAGGTATTTATGTATTAAAATTAATATTAAAAGACACAGTTATGAACATATCACCCAGCATCATAACAGGAATATTGACAGTGACATACTGTGTCCTCTTTCCCTATCCTGTTCTTGGCCTCTTCTCATAGGAAATGACCATCATCCTGACTCCTGGCTTACCCTTCTCTTGTGTTATTTTCACACACACAATATTTAAGATCAGTTAAAACAAATGAACTGCAGGTACATGCAATGAAATGGATGAATCATACACTCTATGTTAAATTGAAAAAGTAAGCCCTAGAAGGTGGCCTATAGTGTGCTATGCTTTTAACTGTGTATATATATGACAACTAAACTCACTAAATTAAGAACAACTACAGCTAGAGTCCAGGTGGGAGAGAGACAGATAAAATTTGAGGTGAGCAGGTTTGCTGCAGGTGAGCGAGATCCTTTCCAGTAACATGTCATTCTCTCTGAAGCAGGAGGCAAGGCCATCTGCTGGGAGTCAGGGAAGAGACAGAGGGAAGCTTCAAGGTGTGCAGAGAGCAGAGAACGTTAACACCACTGAGTGATAAGTGGGGAAATGTGCTCACTAGAGAAATCCTGGAGGATTGCCTGGCAGCGGCAACATGGTGGGAATTGATTTGTAGTCTTAGAAACCTGTGCTGGGAGAGCCTGCTGCCTGCAGGCTCAGAACAAGTAGAGCTGGGTGAACCGAGATGGAAGTCGGCCTGGTGAGGAACTGAAAAAGTCAAGGCTCAAGGGGGTTTTGTCTCTCATAAAGAGAGTGCTGACTGTGGATGCAGAGCTGGAAGGTGGGGAAGTGGAAGTAAGAGGAACGAGGACAGGCAGGAAAGCAGAGTCAGTGCATGATGCCCCAGTGAGGGTGAAGGAGTGCCAGGGAGGCTGGTGGAGAAGCAGCTTGACGGCTAGAGGTGGGCACTTAAAGGAGAGGGCATGGAACTTGGGTGGAGACACGCCCGGGTATGAGCCCGGGGGTAGGGTGAATGGGGGGTGGCTGGCTCTGGCTGACGGAGAAGAAGACCCTAAAATGACCACACTGGGTGGAGGAGGGAGAATGAACTTTGACGTCTTGATGGTAGGAGGTGAGGCAATACAGAGCTGGTGGTCCAAGTGCTCCTGACTGAGGCAAATGAGCAGGGAGGCCAGTGTGGCAGGCACTGATAGGAAAGGATCCGTGTTTTCCAGGTGCTCCCACGAGGGGAGGAGCAATCATCTGAAGGTGGAAAGTGAGCACAAGGAGGCCAACCCAGGCTCCTGGTCAAACTGGGGTTGTGAGGGGGCAAAGTGTCAAATCCAGAGATGGTTACCCAGGAAGCAGGGACCACGGGTGAAGTGAGGGGACACTCAGAGAAGAGAGGGAGAAGAGTCTTCTGGGTGTAGGGGGAAGAGAGGCCCCAGGACAAAGGAGCACAGGGGCACAGTGATGAGGATGGACTGGCTCTATGGTGACACTGAAGGGATGGCTGGATCTTTGTCCTGAGGGCTTAGGTTGGGGGGACTACTGGCCTCATGAGGATCCCCTCTCAGCAGCCTGGACAGACTCTCCCGCTCCTGAGGTCTGTGTGGCCACCACTGTTCCCGGAGGGGCCCTGCCTCCATCTTTTCTTATCAGACTTTCCTGCCCAGCCCCCGACTGCCAGCGAGGGAGCCTGGGCCTCGAAGCTGCTTCCCGTGGAGGGACACAGGCTCCTCGGAGAAGCAGGCTGATCTTACTTTTCTCCGTAACCCAGAGCCTAGCAAAGCGCCAGCCCATGTGTGGGCCATGTAGGGGCTCGGATACTTACCAAACTAACTCAAAGCAGTAGAATAGCAGAACCAGAGGAAGTGATCACTGAGCCCACAGAGTTCACTGCCCACACCCCCATTCTACAGATGAGGAATCCGAGACCAAGCGGTGAAGCAGCCTTGGCCAAGGTCACGCTGCTCTTAAATGCTGGCCTGTGTCGGGCATGCCAAGTGATGTGCTGCAGTGAAGGGGCTGAGAGGGGGCTCTGTGGCCAGACATCTTGGGTTCAATTCCCAGCTCTGCCATTTATTAGCCGTGTGATTAATTAATGTCCTTACCTTTAAAGTGGAACTCATAGTGGTGCGAACTCATTGGGTTTTCATGAACACAGCGTTCATGGAACAGCAGGACAGAGTTCTGTAAGGGTTTGCTATTGCTTTGGTTACTATTATTATCACCAATTGAACCCTGAAATGAAGAACAAAGGCAGCAAGAATTTTTATTTTAAAGGATTTTAAAATCCTCTGATGAATGCTTCATTTCATCTATTCAAGTTTGCATTTGACACTTATTAACAACTACACAATGGATGACTTTTGAGGCACTCTTGCTTCATGTCTTTAATTCTCACTAATGACACAGGCTATTTAACAGGCAGCAGTTTCTTTTCCAGGAAGAGGGACAAAAGGTTAAAATGTCTCAGTGCCTCTCGGTCCCCAGTGAGTTGGTTGTGACCTGTCAACCCAGCTTTGGGGAAGTGCCCGCTCCCCCTGGGCTCGCTGAGCTGCCCCGCAGACTCCGGGGGCGCCGTACCCCCACACGAATCCAGTCTCTTTGTTCCTATCTTTGTTTCATATCCCTCAAGGACTGCAAATGACCCAGGGCCCCATCTGCCCCGCCAGCCTCGCCTGCTGGAATCCAGGACACTATCCTGGGTCTCAACCATCCTCTGTTCATATGACCACCCCACTACTCTACATTTTGTCCTACAAGTGTGGGCTCCTGTGGCTCGCCACACAGCAGGGGTCTCCCAGTCCTCCACCTTGGGTAACTGCATTGTCCTGCACAGTGCCTAGCGAACACGTGTGGAGGCAGGAAGTATACAGAAAAACAGGTGCTCAGAGGGGCTGCCTTTCCCACTGCAGGGGCCCTAGAGAGCTTTCTCCCGGCTGGTTATTCACAGGCGCTGAAGCTGTGGAATCTCGATCTCACCAATTTAAAGGGCACCATCACTAATTACAAAAGCAATCATTTCTTCAGTAGCAAAAGGAGAAAAGACTTTGTTCCCCACCTCCAACTTTTTTCCTCCACCTTCAGATGTTTCTCATCTCTGGACTAGGGTAGAAAGCAACTCACAGAATATTATTTTTCAATGTTTTTTCCCACTCTGAAGATTGCTTTCCCAGAACCGATGAAGGCTAGAATGGACTTAGCTTTCCTGGACTGAGTATTCAGAGGCCTGGGGTGGGAAGGGGAGGGGGGAGGGGAGATAACTCAGCAATATTGAACCTAACAGAGACATTACAATGTTCTATTCTAAACAGAAAGGAAGCAGGGTGCTGTAGAAACAGGAAAACCATAGTTGGAAATGCAATAACGAGTTACAAGAGAATAAACATAAAGATGTAAAAATGAAAAAGGACATCAAAATAAAAAAAGGTGGGAATGGGAGAGGGGAACAAGAAAATATAGATTTTTTTCTTTCTTTTTTTTCTTCATTATTCTTAGGATGTGTTGGAGCCTAAGCGATTATCAGTCTAAAGAAAATAGATATAGTAATGGGTTGATATATTTGAAGAATAAGGTAACCACAAATCAAAAGCATACAATACAGTCACAAAAAAACCAAAAAGAAACAAACTCAAAATGGCTTAAAGACTTAAATATTAGACAAGAAACTACAAACTTCTCTCAAGAAAACATAGGCAAAACATTATTTGACATACATCTCAGCAATGGTTTCCTAGGGCAATCTAAGCAACCCAAGCAACAGAAATAAAAGCCAAAATAAATAAATGAGACCTAATTAAACTTATAAACTTTTGCACAGCAATAGAAACCATAAGTAAAACAAAAAGACAACTTATGGAATGGGAGAAAATATTTGCAAAAGATGAGACTGACATTGGCTTAATTTCTAGACTATATAAATTGTACATACAACTTAATAAGAAAAAAATAAACAACCAAATCCAAAAATGGGCTGAACAGCTAAACAAGCAATTCTCCAATGAAGACACACAAATGGCCAATAGGCATATAAAAAAATGCTCAGTATCGCTCAATTATCAGAGAATTGCAGCTCAAAACTACAATGTTATCATCTCACACCAGTCAGAATGGCCATCATTCAAAAGTCCACAAACCATAAATGCCGGAGAGGATGTGGAGAAAAGGAAACCCTCCTACATTGTTGGTGGGAATGTAGTTTGGTGCAGCCACTGTGGAAAACAGTATGGAGATTCCTCAAAAGACAAAAAAAAAAAAAAAAAAAAAACAGACTTATCACCTAGTCCAGCAATCCTGCTCCTGGGCATATATCCAGAGGGAACCTTCATTCCAAAAGATACCTTCACCCCAATGTTCACAGGAGCACTCTTTACAATGGCCAAGACATAGAAGCAAACTAAACGTCCACTGACAGATGACTGGATAAAGATGTGGTATTTAGATATAACAGAATATTACTCAGTCATAACAAAGAAGGAAATAAAGCCATTTACAGCAACTTGGATGGAACTGGAGATTATCTCACTAAGTGAAATAAGTCAGACAAAGTCAAATATCATATGATATCATTTATATGTGGAATTTTAAAAAAATTATACAAATGAACTTATTTATAAAACAAAAACAGACTCACAGACTTGTAAAACAAACTTAGGAGTTTGGGATTAACAGATACAAATTACTATATGTAAAACAGACAAACGACAAGGATTCACTGTAGAACACAGGGAACAGTATTCAGTATCTTGCAACCTATAATGGAAAAGAACCTGAAAACGAATACACTATGTATATTTACAACTTAATCACTATGCTGTATACCTGAAACTAACAAAACAGCACAGGGAGTGAGTCCTTCTGGGACAAGGCCTCTGTGGCAGTGGCCTCCTTGTCATCGCTCCATCTCACCAGGAGGCCAGGGTTTTCAGAGGTGAGCGGACATAGAGCTCATACACTTCAAATTGATTTCCCGAAAAAACTATGGAAAAACCAAATTCACCTGCAGTGTGGGAAACATGAGCAGGGCCCCTAAGCAGACCGACAAACCCAAAGTAAGATGGCCCGTTGTTCAGATCGGAACCAGAACAACGACCACCTGGCCCCAGTTAAATTACCACCTCACCTGCAATGAACTGCTCGTACTCAATGTCAGGGATGTTTCTGTTGAGACTTGGGAGGTCAAAGGAGTCAGACCAGGGATCGGGGCTCTGCCAGTGGTAGAGGTGGCCCCAAGGGAATAGCACCAGTACCGGCTCCTCCATCTTCAGCAGGGTCTTCAGGAGGAAGGCAATGTGGATGCAGACGTTCCTACGGATTCTGAATCCCTCTGGAGGGTTGACGTCACACAGAAGGTACCTGGCTGGGAGCAAAGGAGACCGGGTCATCAGGGCCAGGCCTCTGCACAGGAATCCCGGTTTAGATAGAACAGATACAACGGGAATCCCTGCACAGCCCATGGCCTACAATCCAGACACATTCAGCAGCTTCTGGTTTGTAAAGTGGAGGCACTGCCCACCCATCTCCATGTGGCCAATTACTTCAAGTCCGGGAGCAGTTGTGGAAGACATCTTGGCATCCGTCTAACACCAAGCACCTGACTAGCACCTGAGCACCCGTTCTCCAGGGGCTCTCAAACTTCTTGTTCTACAGAACCCTATACACTCTTAACAATTACTGAGAACTCCAAAAGGCTGCTATTTATGTGAGTTAAATCTATCAATATTTCCTGTGTTAGAAGTTAAATAAGAAGTTAGAAAAAGTGTATGAATTCACTTAAAAATATTAACAATCTACTGTATGTTACCATTAATACTCTTAAACAAAATATAATTCTATTTTTCAAAAGAAAAATCATTAGTGAGAAGAATAGCAGTGATTTTAATTTCTGCAAATCTCTTTTGGACTGGTGAGAGCTGAATTCTCCTATCTGCCTCTGCGTTCCCTGTTTTGTGATATCACAGGCCAGGTTTTCCCTGGAAAACCCCACAGGAACTCGGGAGAGCAAGAGTGTGCAAAAGGCAGGTGACATCCCGGTGTTTCTATGAAAATGGTTTTGCACCTCAGGGGCTTTGGATACACTTTGATAACTGCTGCCCTATCCAAGGCGAGACTCTT
Organism: Camelus bactrianus; assembly: GCF_048773025.1. Taxonomy (NCBI): domain Eukaryota; kingdom Metazoa; phylum Chordata; class Mammalia; order Artiodactyla; family Camelidae; genus Camelus; species Camelus bactrianus. The sequence goes on from NC_133544.1 coordinate 101,844,491, forward strand.
CTACACAAGAGCCAGGCAAGGGTCCTGGATTCTGTAATGAGTTACCGCCACCACACCCCTCCCTTTTCTGTGTGTTTCTCACAACCTCCATTACTGCAGATGAGGATGTAATCCTCAGCTGGGGCCTCTAATCCCAGAAGGCTGCTAACTTCAAGAGAGAGGGTCCCATCTACCATCCCTACACCCCGCATAGTTTATTTTGAGTCAAGCCCTAGATAACTACTTATCGGCACAGACCCTTGTGTCTTATTCCTGAGGTTGACTGAAGGAACCAACATCTGGATGGAACTGAAATTTCCCTGCAGATAAACAAGGCTGATAAACCACATCATTCCAACATCTGACTCTGGGGCTCTTCAAAACCCGGGTAAGGACCCGCTTAATCTAAGAGGGGTCCTCCGCCTGCCCGTCCAGGAGGGTTCTGGGAGGCCGCGGCCACCAAGGGCTACCCAGACTCGCGGCCCCAGCCCCAGGGCCTGAGGGGGAGGAAAGCTTGAGTCTGTGCCCAAGCCCTGTCCCGCCCCGCCCCAACACACTCCCCGGCACCACAGCCCTCCCCGGCCACCACCCCAACACCGATCCCACCCTGGTTCATGTCCACCGGTCCCGCCGACGGCGCGGATGTTCGTTTACCATCTGTGAGACGCCGCCCCAGACAAGATGTCGGCCGCCTACTGACCAGGCCAGAACTAGTCGCCTGGCCGAGCAAGCCGCCATCCCCAGCAGCAAGCACCGCCATGGTTTCGGGCAGCTGCACACTTCCGGAGCCCGCTTCCCGCCCCAGAAGCTCAGGCCGGCCCGCGCGGAGCGCGGCGCCTGTAACCATGGCAACGCCGCAGGGCCATCCTCTAGCGCTTGCGTCGAGTGTCTTCCCGAGTCTAGATGTGCTAGGGCAGAACTTGCGGAGCCAATGGGAGCCAGGGCGCGGCCAGGACGGAGGTGGGGGGCTTATGGGGCAGCCGGGCGGGGCCGCTCGGAAGTCCTGACCTGCAGCTGGCGCCGGGCGGAGGCTGGGGCGGTGCTGCCACCAGTGGGCGGGGCAGTGGGGCAGCGGGGCAGCGAGACGGGGACACCCTCACCTGTCCCTGTGTGGGGATCAGCCTGGGCTCCGTGGCCTCCGCTTGCACCGGACGTAGACCCAGTCTACCAGTGGGCAAGATAGAGGACTGAGCCCAGGCACGCACGGCTGGCCAGGTAGGGCACCTGAAGTGCAGATCCGCCAGGCCCGCTGCCGGCCTTGAATACTCGCTGCTAGGCAGTTTCCAAGAAGACGGGATCTGTCATAAGAGGGGAGGTAGGGCTGGGGTGCCAGATGCCGGGTTAGGTGCAGTCTCACAGGAGAGCCATGGTGAGAGGACTCAGAGCGGCCCCTGTGTAGGCGGGGCTAAGAGTTTGGGGTATAGGGTGGGGGTGGTGTGTGCCTTTCTCTGTGGTCTCCTCACTCCAGAGCAAGGGGCTCTGCTCCCCCCACCCCTCACTGCACTCCCTGCCTTCCCCAGCACCATCTGGGGTGTGGTCATGTCGGGGCAGGGAAGGCCCAGGCAAGGGGCTCATTCAGGGGCAGGGGCCACTCTGCAGGGATGCTGGACCTGACAGCGATGTGGTGCTTCGGAACTCCCCTGGGCTGGGTTTCTAACCAGTGGGATGGAAGGGCCTTTCCTTCCTGGGGTGCAGTTGGGGGAAATAGATCCATCATGAATGTCAGCCCTGAAAATGGAGGCTGCGCTACATCCATTCCTGGAAAGAAAAATCAGGCCCCTCCAGTCCAGGTGACTCAGAAAGTCATTCAGCAATGTTTGGGGTCCCCAGTTTACGTTTTCAACTAGAGCTGAGCTGCTCAGGAGGCCAGATCTCTGTCCGTGGCTCCAGGAGTAGGCTTTCTGTTGGGCGACAGGATCCTCACAAACACGTGTGTCTTTGTGGGTCACTCCCCTCTGACAAGCTGGGAGGCAGGGTGCAGTTGTGGGAAATCGTGTTTCCATGAGGAGAGGGCCACCAAGTGGTGGGGGCACAGGAGACAGTGAGAAAGAGTCCCGCAGCCTTTCTGGAATCAAAAAACTGGCAAATGTGAAGAAGTGCATAATTTGTTTTATTGAACAGGCTGCTTATGTACGTTTGGAGGGCCAGGTTCAAGGACTCTGCATCCCTCCAGGACAATAGCCTCAAGAGAAGAACAGAGCAGGAGGAGATATGGGGTTTCTCCCAGGAATGAGGCAGAACAGGGATTTCTGCAGATTTGCAAGGAGACCCCGACCACTGAGCACGGGGTTACAACCCCACATGACCCCTGTCGTGTTTGGCTTGGGCTCTGGGTCTGGCCTTATCATGTATTCTTCCAACTGAGTTCCAGAAACTCAGAGGGTAGATTTAGAGAGGCTGCGTTTGGAACCCGGTGTGGAGACGGAGGGTCGTTTATCCTGAGTCCCTTCAGCCTAATCACTGTAGCTCAGTTCCAACACCACCCAGGCCCCCAGGGTGGCCGTGGAGGGAGAGCAAGCCTGGCAGGTGACCCAGGGGTCCCACTGCTGTTCCCCTCCTTTATCTTTGTTCCCTTTCATCCCGGAAGGTGTGATTGTCTCATGTCATGGTGACAAGCCATCTCTCCTCTGTCAGGTTAGGTCCCCACCCCCACTCAGCCTTCTCTCTGCATGGATGATGAAGGACCAGGCTCACTTGAAGTTCTGAGCTTGAGCAGTAAGGTGGAACCAAAGAAACCAATGGAAACAAAGAAACAAATCATTGTGGCAAATCTCCCCACCACAGAGAAGCTGCCCTGAGTGGAAGGGTGGGTGTGGGCATGCCCATTTGTTTCCTGTCTCCCAGTGCTCTTCGCTTTCTTATTGCAGACCTGCATGGTTACAACAAAATGATCTGCAAAACTGAAAATATTTACTCTCTGGCTTTTACAGAAAAGGCTGACCAGCCTCTGGTTCCCGTACCGGTCAAGTGATAGGAGTACCTTTCCAGTTTGGAAACATCTGGGCAGGCCCAGGTTTGCAAAATTCTTTAAGAGTAGTTATGGAGTTTTGCTTCTAAACATTTTTACGGCTGTATACTTAACTGTGGTTGTGCTGTGTAATTCTGAGCCAGGATTTTCTCAAACTGTTTCTCATTTCTTATACCTGACACCCCTAAATTCCAAGGGGAATGGGATGTTAAGGAAGCCATGGAGTTTAGGAAAAAGATACAGATTTCATTTCCATTTAAGCATCGATGTATCTCCATCCTAGGCAGTATCGGTTCTGTGGTATTGATAGGGGAACTAAATAGCAACCAAATTTATAGAAAATAGTGGGTCATTGGGTACACAAGTTCTTCTTTTCAACATTTTTGTAATGTTTGCAGTTTAAGATGACCATTCCTGAGAAACAGGCAGCCTCTTAGAATGAAATAGCATTTTCCCTGAACCATACTAAATTTTTATTTCGTAGACAGCAGGAAGGACAATCACACATTCAACAATTGGGGACCTCAAAGATAAATGTAACTTTCTGAGAGCACACTCCCCCCGTCTCCCTCTGTTCTTTTCACTGTCCCATTGTCCCTGAAGGCTCTTTCGTATCTTCTGCTCATGACTCCAGTAACTCTTCCTCCTCTTTCCTCAGCTGGTAAGTTTACTTTTCTACTTTAACGAAGCAAACTGAAGCCAACAGAAGAGAACATTCACCAGCAACTCCTAGCACATCCGCTCACCTTCTGATGTCTGTGACCTCACTCTCGCTTCCCCACCTCTTATTACAGGTGACATCAAAAGCCATATCATCCAAAAGTCGCCAGGGGGCCCATCCATCCAATCTTCTCCAAGCTGTCTCTCCCACATCCATCCTCTCTGTCACTACCTCATCTATTTTGTTCTCCTGCTAGTTGGCTCCCATCAGTATATAAAAGTCCATCCTCTTAAAAGAAACAAACAGCACTCCTTGACCCTAATTCGCCCCCACCAATTGCCACCCCATATCTTTGCAGCAAATCTTTAATGAGTAGTTTAAACTCACTGTCTAAATATTTTCTTGAGCCATCCGCTTTTGCACCCACTCTGGCTTTTCCCCTGATCCCTCGCTCTATGGAAACTGCACTGTCAAGGCCATCAGTGACCCCACGTTGCTAAATATAGTGGTCAGTTTTTAGTCTTCGTCATGCTTGGCCCTTTGGCAGCATTTGACCCAGCTCTTCCATCCCTCCTCCCCCGTGTTCCTGCTTTACTTGACCTCCAGCCTATCGCTCTGCTTTCGATCTTCTGGCTGGTCTTTTGCCAACGTCTCCTCTTTTTTCCAAACATTTACTGCGAATGTGCCCCTGAGTTGGGTCCTGGGTCTCTCCTCAATCTCTCTGCTATAACTTTGGTGGAAGCAACCAGACTTGGAAATTGACATGCCATCAATTTCTCGATTTGTCCAAACTCCCTGATTTGCCCTTTCCATTTGGAACTCTCTCCCTGATACTCATATTCTTTTTCTTTCACTCATCTTGCTTTCACATTCATACATATGTTCTACTGTGTAAATTACTTTTCCAAATTTTGAATCAGTCCATATATATCATGTAAAATGCTCAGATCTCTATTATTTCCACTAAGATGCTTATTCTACCTTAGAACCTTTCTGCATTTCTGTATTTATGTCAATAAAGTGAATAGTATTTCTACAAGCCTCATAGTTAAACAGTGTGTTTGTTTGGGGCTATTATGTAACATGAAATAATGATACATCAACATAGTCCTTTTTCATTTAATTTTATGTAACACCAAGATGAGGTTTTTGCATGAAGACTGGTTTTATTGAAATTTTACCTACGTTATGGACAGTCAGTTTATGTGAAAGCCCTCATTTCTCCTCTTTTCTGATATATTTTCCATTTGGCTATTATAACATATACATTGGCATGAAATAAAATTCCAAAATCATTCACATAATAAAATCAATACATTTAAATTATATTTTTTAATATTAATAAGAAAGAAAAAGAAACCCAAACTCCTCTACTTATTAGGCATTTCTGTGGCAATATCTAATAGACTCCTTAACCATGACATTGAAGAACTGAGCTGATTCCTACCCCTTTCCACCTGCTCAGCCCCATCTTGTCCCATCCCCTGTGGATGGAGAGGACATCCATCCCATTTTCCAGGTCCAGATATTGGAACCATGTTCTTTCTCTCTCTTTCACTTACACACACACACACACACACACACAGCAAATACAGCTTGTTAGAAAATCCTGGCTACTCTGAATTCATTAACCACCTACTCCCTGTTCCCCACCCTCCTAGGAGCCACCTTCAACCCCTTGTTGGACACCAAATAGCCTCCTTCTTCCATCTTTGCTTTTCTACAATCTCATCCACACAGAGTCAGAGGGAGCCTATAAAAGCATACATTGAGGGGGTGGGTGTAGCTCAGTGATACAGTGCATGCTTAGCATGCATGAGATCCTGGGTTCAAACCACAGCACCTTCACTAAAATAAATAAATTAACCTCCTCCCAAGAAAACCCAAAACAAAAGCATAAATTGGACATCACCCATCCCATCAAAACTCACTAAAAGGGTCACCATTCCATTAGGAGCCAAAGTCGTCCCAAAGTCTTCCAGGACCCGGCCTGCTCTGCCTCTCCGCCCACACTCTCCCCATCACTCTGGGGGCCTCTGGCTCCGGCTCTTCCTTCTTCCTCCGGATCTATTCTGCTTCAAGTTCATTACTCCGTGAGATCTGCCAGGATTGCCTTATTCCCTCCTGCCTGCCTCCCACCCCACCACCATCACCTGAGTTTGCTCATATCACTCTTATTTTTCCCCAAGCTCTTGCTACCCCCATCATGTTGCCTGTTTTCTCTGCTAAAACTCTGAGCCCCCAGTGATGGGGAGTCGTGTCTATTTTGTTGACTAATAAAGCCCAAGAGCCTTGGGAACGGGTATAGTTACTAGATTCCCATAAGTAGTAGGAGCTTATACAGATTTGCTGAATGAATGCAGAGGTCCTGGTCCAATTCAATGGAGCACTTCTGTGTCCTGCTCAAAGATTAACTCTCCTTTCCTCCTGAGAGAGGGTGACCACTTCCTTGGTGATCAAAGGCAAGATCTATTTTCTTTATGCTGTTAACCTTAGGCGGGGAGACTGGGGGATCTTCATTTATATTTTAAAATTTGATTCACTCTGCAGTTTGTCTCCTGTCTATGTATCCTTTTGAGAAACCGTTTATGAGTGATCATTCTTCCATCAGATTGAACAGGATCCAGGGGGAAGTACCAAGCCTGTCCCATCGGCCATCCTGTGTGTCATGTCCTGTGACCCAGTGGATGCTCAGCATGTATGTGAACCAAAAGGAGTGAGTGAAGAGATGGGAACATCTCATTATTGTGGTGGCTGCACTCTGTCCGATGCCTTGAGATATGGGGAAGGGTTTACAACTGCGGAGGCGAGATGTCAGGTCCTCTGTGCTCTTCCTGAGTGCCCTGGCCTTACCCATTCCCCCAGCCCCCTCTGGGCAGCCAAGCCCAGGAGCTGGGCCACCGGCAAATGTGCTGATCAATAATCCACCTCACCCAAAGTCCGGGGGTAAGAGCGGCCAGCACAACTGGTTGTAGACTCTGAAGTCAGGTCCTTGGAGGAATTCCTCACTGAACAATGTTTTGGACCTTTTATTTTTCTCTATAGCCTCCAGCTGAAGAAACAGATTGCCTTAGGTACATGAAAGTGAGGACACCTACTATCCCCATGGAGCCCAGTTGGGCCTGGGAGTCTGCTGTTTGTACAGCCGGTGGGCTCGTGTTGCTTTGGGCATCCCTGTGCCTGAATTCCTGCAGTACACTCGGTGGTAAGAACGGGGGTGCCTGGCAGGGAGGGAAGCGGGTCGGGAGACTACACAGCTGGGGAGACGTTAACCTGGGGTGAGCGGGAGCCGGCTGATGCAAGGAATCTCGGTGCAAGGAACTCTCCAAACTCAGAGAGGTTCCCACTCCCGCAGGGTCCCTTTGATCAGGGTGCTAGGCTGTCAGCACTGCAGGGTCCCTGTGAGGATCACGGTGCCTTCAGGCAGTGGGAATTAAGGGGTCCAGTGGCAATTAAATTGACTGTGCACCCAAAGCCAACCCCTGTCTGTTTCAGCCTGTTTCCTAATCTGCAAAACTGGAATGATGTTAACCATCCCGCAGGTTTGTTGATGGGCTGGGACACACTAGACAGCCAGGAGCTAGAATTCCTCTGTGCCCTGATTGTTATCCTTCCTTCACACTATTTACTCTCACAAGTTCAGTCTCTCTGTCTCTCTCTCATTCACTTGTAACTTTCTCTCCTGCTCTGGTTTCATTTGATTCCCACCCTCCTCCCAATCCCCAGATGAGTGAAATTAATTTCTGTGTGTCAGTTCCAAATTCCTGGGAAAGATGCTCTCTCCTCTCTGGATTGGTTGTCCAACCCATCAGTTGCAGTCAGAGGAGTGAGTCCCTCTGTGACCAGAGGAGGGGCTCTGCCCAGCCACCCAGCCACCACTGTGGGAGCACATAGCTCTCCGAGGAGGAGGTACTGGCTGTGACTTGGTGTCACTAAGTGTGAATTTATCTCTCCTCTTGCCCCACCTTCATCCTCCTAAACAAAGATGAAAATTATACACTCCCGAGATTTGTGTCATGGAACACTCAGGGTGGGGGCTAAGAGGGCTGGATTCCCTGCTGAATGTAAGGGGCTACAGTGATTCCCCAACGAGAGCTTGTAAAGGAAACAGCACCAGCCCCACTGGACACTTAGGGTGCTGAGTCTGCGTGACATTGAGCCAGGCTTCTGACCACAGCTCAGGGGTCTGGTCCGACCGGTTAGTCTTTGAAACCAACCAGCTTTGGATTCCTCAATCCCTCCCTGAGGTTTTACCTGAACCACGAGCTTCTGTATCTCTGAAGACAGATGATGAGGACCCTTCACGTAAGACATTTGCACAGCCCTGTGCGGGAATTTGTGCTGCACGGTCTGCCCTGCGAGCTGACCAAAGTTCGTATTTTACTGATCTTAGAAATAGTCTGGTTTCCTGATGCACTGTTTCACTGAACAAGCAACAGAAGCCACCTCTGGCTGATAAAAATCAAAAAGGGACTTAATGAAAAGATACTGGGTGTGTGCATGGAGTGGCCCAGACCAGAGCCGACCCGGGGGCCGTAGGAGATGTTGGGGAGCCCCAGGCACCAGGCTGCGCAGGGTGCTACCGGGCCCCCTGCTGCCCCAGCAGGGACCCCCCCTCCTCCTGACACTCCACCTCACTGCAGGTTCATGTCCCGGCAGGGCCAGGTCACACTGAAGCCACCAGCACACACCTCAATGGGGGAGTTGGCCCCTTCTCAGCTGAGGGCGTGCCTGGTGTGGGGAGAGGCCCAGATAGAGGAAGACGGTTCCCCTACTGTTCCGAGTTAATGCGCAAGTCAGTGCCCATCACTCAGGAGAGCCGGGCTGGCCTGACCTCATTGTGGTGACTAGGCCGTCTGAGTTCACGTATTACTTTTTAGGTTGGAAGGCCCAAGAGGGAGAAAAAGTGGAGGTTCTAGTACTTATTTTATATTTCCCATGTACCAGGTGCGGTATGCAAGCCACTTCAGACAAGGCCCATAACAACCACATTAATAGGCCACGGAGAAAGTCGTGCATTCAGGCCTCTGCAGCCCCGAAACGCGTGTCCTCATCAGTTCCGTAGTTACCAGTGGAAGTTGTAGGGATTTATGGGACTGTGTGCTCCTGTGGGGCTGGGATGTGTGTGTTTAAATCCACATCTTCAGAAACTCGGCCAGAACCACAGCCACTGATTGTCTGCATGGAGGCAGAGGAGGGGAGGCTTCCAGCCTCTGGTCCAGCTCGTGTGGAGCTCAGAAATTGCTCCTTCTGTCCTGAAAACAACACCAGAGCTGAGGGAGCTGAAAACCCACTGCTGTTCTTAGACCCACAAGAAAACTGAGGGGGAAAGCTGCTCCCAACCCAGAGAGGCAGCCGGGCAGGCTTGGAGAGTCACAGCTCCCAGGGCAGAACCTGCTATTGTAAGAAACTAGGGGGCAGGCAGATTTAACAGGTCCCTGAGGCCAGCTGGAAACAGCGTGGGGAAGTCTGAGTGTGACAACTTCAGGGGGCCAGTCAGAGGGGCCCCCTGCTCTTTTTCATGCATTTTACTTCGAGGACAGTACCCTGTTCTCAGAGTGAAAATCATAGGAAAACTCCTCATGCTTCCTGCCAGGAAAGGATAAAATAACTCTAATGAAATACACCCAGAACATTCTCTTCCATTGTGGGGGTTTGTGTTTTTTTTTTAAATGAGAAATTATTTTACCAGAGCCTAACCAGCCTGGGGGAAGGGAAATCCCTTCTGTCTCACCCAAATTGGGGTGAAGGGAAAGAGACACACTTGTGGAGGTCACAGCTCAGGGCACAGGCTCAATGAGAACTAATCACAGGAGTATAGATGCCCTGCTCTGTTCCACTACCCCAACACCTTACCTCCATGTCAGTAGGGCCTCTGTGTAATAACAGGAATAAAATTAAAAGAAGTTAATGTCTCAGGAGTGTCTAGGGAAAACCCAAAGACAGCGGGCGGATGAAAACAAGGACACACTGGCAGCTTTAGCCTCTCACACCAATGGCTGTAGCAAACTACACACAGCCCATCCCAGTAGATAAACAGAAAACCTCACAGAAAAAACTATTTATTTTGGTTCTCTTACCCAGTGCATTCCATGGTGCATCCTCACCTAGAATTGAGTGGAAGCAAGTCCATTTCAGAAGGGACATAACTGAAGAGGAATGGCTTTCCAGACTCTGAAGGGCAGAGAAACACCAGCCTGGGTTACAGAAAGGTGAGGGGTGGGGTAAGGGGTGGGCTGCCTTCCCCAAATAAGGAACCTTCCTGAGGCCAGCACAGTGGGAGGGAGGGCCATGGGGTGGAAGCAGATAGACTTCTTCCTGAGAACTGATGGGATGCCTCAAAGGGACCATTCAGGTGCCCATTCAGGTGTCTTGACGGTGGGAGCCAGTTGGTCTGCCTCAGAGCCCAGGACTGAGGTGGGTGCATAGCAGGCAGGTCTTACTTAGCCGGATCCATTTCACTTCTCCGAAGCCCTGTGTAAAACATGAAGCGTGAACGGCCTGGTGAGCACAGCTCTGCCCTCAAGACCGGTTTCTACTCCTCTCTTCCCAGAGAACAGCATCTCTGAGCCCGTCCTGGGTGACCTCACAGAGATCACTCTAGTGGCCCAGGCTAGTGACCGGGAACATGTACCTTCCTGCAGCCAACCCCAGACGTCCACTGATGCATCATATACTGGCAAATATGTGAGTTCATGTGCATTGGTCTAACAGCAAAGACTCTGCCACAGGCCCAAGAGGTGGTGTGTGGGACATACAGGGGTGCAGGACTGTAAGCAGTGCAAAGGTGTAAGTGGTGGCAGGGGTGCAGGGGCTGTGGAGGGTGAAGGCAGTTCAGGGGTTGTGGGGGTGCAGGCAGTGCAGGGAGTGTCAGGGGTGCAGAGGTACAGGGAGTGTAGGGGTGCAGGGAGGTGCTCAGGCAAGTGCACATCCTCGAAGTCAGCCTGACCACGGGAGGCTAGTGCAATGGTTTGGGGCGGCGGAAGCGGAGGCGGCGGCGGGTGGGAGGCTGCCCGGGCAAGCCGGTCGATTTCTTCTCTTCCCTGCAGCCTGGCCTGGGGGTGCCTTGGCCGCCGGAGATTCGCCAGATGTTGGACTCCAAGTAAGCTTGCTCCTGGGAGGTGGGGCGGTTAGGTCAGCAGGCGGCGGCAGCGGTAGGGGGGCGGAGCGGGGCTGCCCCTGGCGAACTGGTGGAATAGCTGCCTTCTCCCGGCTGCCGGGCCTGGGAGCGGCCTCTGCTGCCCCAGGTCGCCGGACACACCTGTCCCACTCAGCTTGCTGAGTGGGGAGTGGAGGCGGTGCCGTTAATGTGCGGGGACCACGGGGGTAGGGGGGCTGCCGCGGGGAAGCCGGTCAATTCTCTCCGCACTCCCCCGCGGCGGAGCCTGGGGGCGGCCTCCGCTGCCCTAGAGGCGGGACGCCGGTCTCCAGGTGAGCTTGGTCCTGGGAGGTGGGAGCAGCGGCGCCAGGGGGAGGGGGTCCTTTCCAGGGAGCTGCTCCATTTCTTCTCTCCCCCGCGGCCTGGCCTGTGGGCGACCTCTGCCGCCGGAGATTTCCCTGAGTCCGACTCCAGGTAAGCTTGCTCCTGGGAGATGGGTGCGGTGCGGTCAGGGAGCTGGTAAGGTGGTGGCTGCGGGGATAGGGTGGCTGCCCCGGGGTAGCTTGTGTATTAGCTCCATGTCTGCACCGCATGGCCTGCAAACGGCCTCTTCTGCCCCAGGTCCCGGGACACCCCTGTCCCACTTAGCTAACTGGGGGCGGGAGGCAGGGTAGTCATGGTGCAGGGGTGGCGGGGTTCGGGGGCCTGCAGCTGGGAAGCTGGCCCATTTGCTCCCATCTTCCCCGCGGCTTGTCCTGGGGGCGGTCTCTGTTGCCCTGGGTTACGGGACACGTGTATCCTAGTCGGCCTGACCCCGGGAGGCTGGCGTGGTACGTTGGGGGTGGTGGCAGCAGCGGTGGGTTTTCCCATGAAGCTGGTCCATTTGCTCCCATTTCCCCTCATGGTTTGCTCTGGGGGCGGTCACTGTTGCCCCAAGTTCACCGGACGTCCATCTCCAGGTCAGCCTGCTCCCTAGAGGCGGCCAGTGAGAGGTCAGGGGGCAGGAGCGGTGGCTGATGCGGGGGGATGGGGATGCCTTGGGGAGTTGGTGGATTGGCTTCTGTCTCCCTGATGGCCTGGTGTGGGAGCCGTCTCTCCTGCCCTAGATCACCAGACACACCTGTCCCATTCAGCCTGCTGGGAAGGGTCGCCCTGGGCGGTGCCTTTAAGGTGCGAGGGTGGCAAAGGCGGAGGTAGAGGACCTGCAGCGCGGAGCTTGTCAATTTGCTCCCCTCTTCCCCGCGGCCAATCCTGGGGGTGTCCTCTGCTGCCCAAGAAGCTGGATGCCCGTCTCCAGGTCAGCTTGCTCCTGGGAGGCGGACGCGATGAGGTCGAGGGGCAGGGGCAGCCGGCAGTCGCAGCTTCCTAATGGGGCCACTTCTTCTCCTTTCCCCTGACCTGGCCTGGGGACGGCCTCTCCCGCCCAAGATTCGTCTGACACACCACACCAGGTCAGGTTGCTCCTGGGAGGTGGGCGCGGTGAGATCAGGGGGTGGGGAGGAGAGGGGTGCTGCCTATTGTGAGCTGGAGGATAACCTCCCATCTCTCTGGAGGCCTGACATGGGGGCGGCCTCTGCCGCCCCTCGTTCCCAGGTCACACTTCTCAGGGTCATATTGCCCCGGGGGTGCGTTAAGGTGCGGGGGTGGCGGGGTGATGTCGAAGGTATGGAGCCTGCCGCTTGGGAGCTGGTGGTTTAGCTCCCATCTCCCCAGCAGCTTGGCCTGGGGGTAGCCTCAGTTGCCCCAGGATGCAAAGCACAGTTTCCCTGACAGCTTAGCCACCTGAGGTGGGCAGGATGTGCTGAGGGGGCAGAGGCAGCTGCCAAGGCAGCGACGGAGGGGGCTGTCCCAGGCCAGCTGGTCTATTTGTTCCCATCTCTACCTTTGCTGCCCTAGTTTCGCAGGACGTCCTTCTCCAGTATTTCCTTCTCCTGGGAGGTGGGCGAAGTGCATGCAGCCCAAGGTCTGGGCTCTCCCCTGGGGAGGGGCAGAACTCTATTGTTCTCATTTGTCTTTATTCTTCAGCGAAGGGGTTACTGGACCCAATTCTTAATTCTGAGAATGTGTAGCCTATGTTAAGGAAGAGCTGCTGGACAGTGTGGTTTCTAGGTGGGTTTTCACATCAGCTGATGCCCAAGGCAGGCAGGAAAGCTATTACTCAGAGCTCCTTAGTGTGGAGTTGGGGGGTGGCCCTGCTGTCCTCACCATACTTTTTAAAAATGTGTCACTCCCCTTTTTTTCCTAGGTGACATTTTAGGTTATTGGGTCACAGATTCCTGGCACAATCATCCCTGTTTTCAAACATCTTTTAAACTTGGATGAAGTGATAAGTAGGGGAAGAAGATGATTTGCTGAAAGGTAAGAATACTTAAATTTGCATTAAAGCTACATTCTGTCAATCTTTCTCAAATGATTTTTCTCGGATTCAAAATCCACGACCTAATGAATGTTGTACTCCTGTGTAAATCATTGATCTTCAGATCACATTTGTTAAATGGTCAATGAGATTTGTTAAGTAGATTATTCCTGAAAGGAAAAGCTCAGGCTTTTGAGAATTCCTTGTCTGATGTCACCCAGGCAGTCACAGTAGAAGACAGAACTGATATAAAAATCCCTCAGCTGCCTGAACTGCAAAGCTTCTGGGATTACTGATCCCTGAAATGCAGGTGACTCTTGATGATATTCTGGGGCTTGGTTTACATGATCAGATTCTTCCAGTCCTGTAAATGGGTTCCGTGGCCCCAGCCCCGGGAGAGCTGGTCATAAGGTCCATATCGTGAGGGGTGGGATGGGAAGGCAAGGTCTAAGAGCTGGAATCACTGAGATTCCACACTCGCTAAACACAGACTCCAGAGCCTAATTGTTGTCAGGTTCTGTTCTGGATTTGAGAGTGTGTTCAGACATGATTCTTGCCCTTCAGGGGTCACTGCCTGGGTGGAAGTAACCTTTACACAAATCTGGGAAGGATGGCAATTAAGTATATGGGCTGTTATGGTCCTCAGTATGCCCAGGCTCACTCTTCCAGGCACTCTTGGGACTAACGAGAGTCATGTTATTCACTCATTCACTAATTTATTACCCTTGAATTGATCATTTGTCCCATAGTAAGTGAAACAAGGGATCAGGAACATGAATTTTGTCCCCTCTCCCATCACTGATTGTATCTGTCAGCCGGGCGCCCTGTGTATGCATTGTGAAATGGTGGTATTTTTTGCCCAATGGGGCAGCACTGACAGTTCTGAGAATCAGGGGAGTCTCGTGGGTAGGACAGAACCGTGACACACAAGGCAACACGCCACCATGTGAGACAGCATTGTCGATGCTCAGGTGACCCGATGTAGACCGCGGTGCTAAACCTGAGCGTGTTCAGTGATCTTGGCTGCTCTAAAAATACAGACTACAGATCCCAAACTCTGGAGACGCTGAGGGTCTGCACCTCAGAATTCTGCATTTTAAGAAGCACTTTAACTAATTCTGATGAAGATGATCTGAGTGTCCCAATGAGAAACACTGGGGTGCGATTCAGCAATACTGAGGATTCTCAGGGAACGATGTCTTTTCAGGTTGGTCCAAGGTCCCTCACTTGAGACTTTTGCCTTGGGTTTAATTGTATGTGTTCAGAAGTGATGTCTCTCATTTCCAGTGCTTGTCAGCATGCTCTGTGCAGGGACTTGCACTCAGTAGATGGCAAAAACTATGATTCTTCAGGTCACCGAGCTAGAGTGTGAGTGATCTTTTATTTTGGTTTTCTTTATAGCAATGCAGAATCTCCCGAGAAGAGATTCAGTCTGAACAGCTTTGTGTCAGACTTTGGAAGACCGCTGGTGCCCAAGGTGTTCTCTGGCAGGGCAATGACGAATCTAGGTCCCTCTTTCACTGTTACATCAATCATGTGGGCCACTTGGACAAGGCCAAATTTGCTATCCCAACCATAGCCCTTGACAGAGATATTCAGCTCCAGGAAGCCATCAGATGCAGCAGGTGGCCAGAGGAGGAGGCGAACGGGCTCATAAAATGTGACATCCCCAACTTCATCAATACGGACCAGAACTCTTCCTTTGGGGAAGATGATCTCCTGATTTTGGAACCACCAATTGTTCTAGAAGATAAGCCAGTTGCTCAGACCTCACACATAGACTTGAATTGAGAAACGTGCTTTGTCAAGTGTCTTTCTGAAGATGTGAAGTTTGTCTTTGTATGGCAGGAATTCCCCTTTCACAAAATTGTATGTGTTTGTGTCTGAGAGAGAGAAATGGAGACAGACAGAAAGACGGAGACAGAAGAGCACCCCCTCAGAAGAGAGCTAGTTAAGATGAGTTTTGTGCCTTTAAAAACATTTGGGGTTTTGGTGGGAACAAAGTATTTACATTGTCTCATTCTCCTAGTTGGAAACCTTGGCCCCATACTCAGTGTTAGCGGCCTTGAATGGGGATTGGCACGGTGCATTTCATCTGGCGCTGCCACATCCATGCTCTGCCTTTAGCACGTTGCTTTGCCTCTCAGGGCTGCCACCCTTTTAACTGTAAGGAGAGGAGTCTGGAGTAGGTGATCCATCCCAGCTCTGCTGTTTTGCAAATTTCTGATTTCGTATTCGGATGAGGCTGGGATACACCCAGAGCAGTATAAACCAGGCCCTACCTCCTGTCTCTTGCTGGGGCATCCCTTAGGCCTGTGCCTTCTACCCAACCCTTTACTGAGCCCAGCTTTTGTCAGGAGCGCAAGAGCCTACCGAGATGGCAGGGGACGTCTCTCGTGGTCACGGTGGCCATCATTTCTATTGGTTGTGCTGAAACAGCTCTTCTGAGATCCTCCGGCCACCCTTGCTCCAACCTGAGGAGAGCCCTACCGTTTCTTTCCTAGGAGGAGGATCAATCCATGGTGCATTTTATGACAATCCTGTCCCCAGGAATGCACGGAAGGTTATCAGCTGAGTGAGGTGAGGTGCCTCTGTTTCTCTGCGTCCCTGTATCTCTGTCTGCTCACAGTGCCCTGCCTCCGGCTACTGAGCAAGAAAAGTGCTATTCACCATGATGGGTGTTTTGCAGATGTGTAGGTGATGGTCGTGTAGCTCATGTGTGGGCTTTGAGCTGGGATGGTGAAGAGCTTATAAATACCTCATCAACATTTATTCGAGGTGGCCTGGTGCCACACAGACTTGATTAATGAAGGCATCAAGCCTACACACTGGTTTGGAAACAACTTGGTTTTGATCAGTCACACTGCATGCATGACTCGCTGCTAATCTCTGGGTGGTTTTTTCATTTTAGATTTATTCACCCAGTGTCTTGCTTAAGCTGAAAAATACTTTTATTTCACCAGAATATTCTCTGATTCTTTGTTTTCACTCATCCAGTTTTTTAATTCCTTTAAAAATGTTGTGTTTATAATGCCTCCTTATTTCTATCATCTCTAGGTTCCCAGTGGCCTGAGCCATGCAGCAGACTTTATGTAGGAACTGTACCACCAAAAGAAATCCCCTCGCCATAATGTCTTTTGAGGAAAATATTATTCTTTAAGACTCTAACACTAAATCGTAGAAGAAAGCATGGAACATTTCTTGTAGTTAATACATGTTCATGCAAAAAGAAATTTGATATTTTCATTGAAAAATGTTGACTTTAATAACTTTTACTAATGTGAATATTATTATTCATTATTTAATTAACCAAATAATACCACAGTTATTTATTATTAAGATTGAAAACTATTTACACAGTCTCTCAATTAGAAGACTGAAGTGTATTTAAAAGATGGAAAAATACCCATGATGACACCATCTTTTTTATTAACTAAATATCAAGAACTGTGCAGGGTTAAGATTTGACCCCCTGCAAGCTGCCAGGTTAGCATGAGGTAGTCTGTGGATGCTGCCAGAACACAGGACACTCCCCCAGGATCAGAGACAAAGGACTTCCTGCCGGCACAGCAGGCAGCCTGGGGTTCATGTTCATGTTGCTTCCTGAGCTCTTTTCCTATTGCTGTTGTAACTAAGGACCACAGACTCAGTGGCTTAAAGTAACACACATCCATTGTCTCACTGTTCTAGGGTGCAGAAATGCAAAGTCAATGTCAGTGGGCTAAAACCAACGTGTGGCCAAGGCTACGTTCCACACTGAGGCTCTTGGGAGGGATTCATCTTACTACCTTTCCAAGCTTGCAGAGGTGCTCACACTCCTTGGCCCAGAGCCCTGTGTCACTGTGACTTCTGCTGCCACATCACATCTCTGTCTCTGACCAATCTGCCTCTCTCCTCTAAGGACCTCCGTGATGACGTTTGCTTCCCACAGTGATCTGCCATCCCAAGGTCCTTGACAGTCACACCTGCAGAGTCCCTTTTGCCATGCACAGTGACATTCCTAGGTTCTAGGGATCAGACCGTGGACATATTGGGGGCCATTATTCTACCGAGTTCTTCCCTTGGCCCCACTGATTCTTGTCCATCCCACATGAAAAATGCATCCACCTCATCCCAACACCCTCCAGAGTCTCATTTACTACACCATCAACTCAAAGTCCAACATGTAGTCTAACTATTATCAGCTCAAAAGCCTAAGTATTTTCATCCTCAACACCTAAGTCAGGCATGATTGAGACCCTGGGTGTGATCTTCTCTGTTCAAATTCCTGCAATGGCTTCTCATTTCACTCAGTGAAGAAGCGAGTGTCCTTATGGTGACCTTACAGCTTTCCTCCCCCTCCCGAAGCTGAGCTCATCTCCGGTTTTCTCCCTGGCTCACTCCGCTCCAGCCACACTGGCCTCCCTGCTGTCCCTTGGGAATATCAGACATGCACCCACAGGCCTGTTGCCCTGGCCGGTCTCTGTCCAACTCATATGCTGAAGTCCTGAACCCCAGGACTACAGAACATGACCCCACTTGGAAATAGGGTTGTTGCAGATGTCATTGGTTAAGAAGAGGTCATTAAGTTGGGCCCTAATCCAGTATGACTTGTGTCCGGATAAATAGGGGCAATGTGGACAGAGAGACACGTGTACATGGGAGATGACGTGATGAGATGTGGAGAGAAGACGGTCGTCTCCAAGCCAAGGAGAGAGGCCTGGACCAGCCTCTCCCTCCCAGCCCTCAGGAGGAGCCTGCCCTGCTGACACCCTGCCTGCAGACTCCCCGCCCCCAGGGCTGTGAGACAGTGAGCCTCTGTGGTTCATGTCACCCAGTGTGCGGTGCTGTGTTAAGAGGGAGCTCAGCAACTAGCACCGCGTTCTCAAGGTCCTCAGTGAGCCCAGCTCTGGCCATCTCATTTTAACCTGGAAACTGCCTTCCCCTTGTCTCTGCCCCAGAAACCCCCTCTCCCTGATCATATTATTTCTATCACCTTCTAGAATACCATATATTTCACGTGACTGTCAAGACTGTAGTTTATGTTCTGCTCCTCCTCAGTCCTACAGGGACAAGGATCCTTATTTGTTCACTGACGGACCTCAGGTGGCTTGACCTGTACCCGTGGCACAGCAGTCAATACAAATTGGCCGGATGGAAGGAGGGATCATTCCTTACATTCACAGGTGAGTGAACGAAGATTCCGGGGGACTGAGAGTTTCGCTCAGGCACAGAGCTGGTAAGTGTCAGGCCAAGGTGGGTTTCAGGTACCTATGAACCTGAGGGAGGCTTGAGTGATTCTCTTTCCATTGATTAGTATTTCTCAGGTGTCTCTTTTTCTGGCTCTAACTTTTGACTTCTTTCTGTTATTCTTCTAAGCTTTCAACCAGTTTTAAGTTTTAATTCTGCTTTGTCTCAGGTAAACAAATAAAATCTGTAAATCTTTCAACTCATTATATATTTCATCTAAATACATTGTGATTAGTGATGATGTTTTATTTCTGGCATCTTGTTTTGTGATTTCTATTTGCTTTGCTCTGCTTTTCTCCTGCCTGTTATATACCTTGCAGTCATGGTTAAGAGCATGGCGTCTAGAGACAGCCTATCCGGGCTTGGTTCCCTCCCTTGCTAACCATGTAACCAGTATATGTAATCCCTTTGAGACTCACTTTCTTCATGTACAAAAAGTGGTACTATCCGCCTCAAAGACTGTGAGCATTAAGTGATAAAATAGATGAAGAACTTAGAAGAGTGACCGGCCTATTTTGGGTTATTCATTTTGACTTCTTTATTTTTATTCTCTTTTTAAACAATTACTTTAGAGATTACTGTTGAATTTTAATGAACACCCTAGATATTGAAGATTAAAATGTTACTTAACCCATTCGTTGAATTTTATATACCAAATGATATCTGTGTTTTATTTCCATAAGTTCTGTTTGGTTCTTTAAAAAATTGATCTGTTTTCTTTTTCATGATGTCCTGATTGTTCATTATGTTATATAAGATTCATTTTATGTTTTAATGATTCAGTCATACTTCTTTTATGCTCTCTCTTAGATTGTTTCATAATTTTAGGCTCTGGAATATTAATCATCTTGTGTTTTACGGTTAGATCTTTCTTCCCAGTGGCACTGATTTCCTTCTGTTTTTAGTTGTGTGTCTGTGTGTGTGTAGAGTTGTGAGAGCTTCTCTATAGTGAGTACATATTTTTTCCTATGATTGTCCCTTACATCTTGGTTTTTAAAGTTTCCCTAGAGAACAATTTTGTGTTGCTTATCCTAAGGCTCCAGGTGATATGATCAACCTTGAATTATTATATTTTTGGTTTGGGAATTCCGGAATCTTCAGTGGAGTATCAATTTGGATTCCACATTCATATAAAGCAGGGGCGTGGAGATTAGATTTTTTAAGGGAGACTTTGTTTTTCCCTAGAGAACCGGTTGTTACACCCCTTTCCTGTGTGCACATGTGGAGAACTTTGAGTCTCCCTTTCAGTGAAGAGGCAAGTCTTCCAATACGTCTTATGCAGAGGTTTCTATAAAGGAAGACTCTTCTACATCTGGTATGGACCCTGTTTCCTAAATGGACATTGTATCCCTATTTATGTGCAGATGAAAACCCCTTCCCTCCAGGGTGCGGTGGCATAAGCTCACAAGATTACCATTTTGGCGTTAAGTGTTCTCTTTGTATTGTCACCTGGGAACTTCTCTTTCCATAGTTAGCTCTGTGTTACTTTTGTTGTATTTTATCCGGCATTACTGAAAGTTTTACTTAAAAGGGATCCTAATTAGCTCTGTTTACCTGTTTCCAGAGCTGAAAGCTTCAGTTCTAGAGTATCTGTTTGATTTTTCTTAAAAACACATTCCAGTATATTTCTCTGGTGAAAGTCTTGACCCTGTTATATATTCTCCCATCATTTCCTTATTTTCTTGAATGTGTTAAAAGTATTTTATAGCCTTTATTTTTAACTCTGATGCCTACATCACCTGGGGTTTGCATCCTTTGTCTAATATTTCTTATTCTCATTTTATCCATCATATAGTCTTGACATGTTGCATGTCTAGAAATTCTTTATTACATGGAAGACATTGCAAATGAAAAATCCATATCTTATCTTCCGTAAGAGGTTTTCTACCTTCCCGTTAGGCAGACAGGGTGAGGGACTGATCATCTCACTCCAATCAGGCCCTGAGTTGTGTCAGGACAGAAGTGCCGTTTTTCTTAAGACAGCTTTGAGGTATACTTGGCAAAATAATTTTCACACATTTAAAGTGTACAACTTAATACATTTTGACATGTGTATCCCCAAGAAACCATGACCACATTCAAGAGAGTGAACATACCCATCACCCACAAAACTCTTCTCCTGCATTTTGTTGTCCCTCCCTCCCTCCCCATCTATTCCCCTGGAAACCATTGATCTGCTTTCTATCACAACATACTGGTTTGCATTTTCAAGATCGTTGTATGAATGGATTCATGCAGTATCTACTCTATGTTGTCTGACTTCTTTCATTCAGTGTAATTATTTTCAGAGTCATCTGTGTTCCTGTATTAATAGCTTATTTTTCTTATAGCAGAGTATTGCTTAGTGCTGAGTTTTTCCTGAATAGTTTATTGTGAGCAGTGTTTGGATAGAACATCCTTTGTTTCTTCATTTACTTCTTGATGGATGCATGGGTTGTTTACAACTTGAGCTATTATAAATAATATTGAAGTGAATATTTAGTTACAAGTCTTTGTATGGACATATGCTTTTATTTTCTAAAGCATCAGATGAGGAATATCTGGCTTATATGGCAGATTGGTGTTTACCATTTTTAAAGAAACTGTTAAACAGTTTTCCAAAATGGTTGTGCTATTGTAAATTCCTCGTGGTGTGTATCAGTTCTGGTTGCTCTATTTCCTTGCCAGCACTTTGTAAGGTCAGTCTTTCTAATCGTATACATTCTAGTAGGTATGTGTACTACTATCTCACTGTGGTTTTTAAAAGCATTTCTCTAATGACTAATGGCATCTTTAATCAGCATCTTTTCATATGCTTATTATCCATCTGGATATCTTTACTGAAGTGTGTTTTCTGGCCTCATTCATTCATTCAGGTGTTTGCATTATTATTGAGTTTTGAAAACATTTTATTCTGGATCAGACACAAAGAAAGACCTTTACCAGATATATGATTTGCAAATAGCTTCTGTCTATGGCTTGTCTTTTCATTTGCTTTGCAGTGTTTAGAAGAGCTTTGAAGAGTCTTCATTTTTGTAAAGTTCACTCTATCAGTTACTTTTTTTAAAATAGATTATACTTTTGGTGTCATAGCAAAGAAATATTTGCCAAACCCAAGATCATAAAGCTTAAGCCTATGCTTTTTCTCCTAGCTGTTTTATAGTTTTACATTTCCTATTAAGATCTATGATCCACTTAGAGTTAATTTTTGTATATTTTGTGAAGTGTGGATCAAAGTTCATTTTTTTTTTTTGCATATCACTATCTAACAATTCCAGCACTACTTGTAGAAAAGATCCTTTTCTCCACTGCAACCTTTTGAGAATCAATTGTCTATATAAGTGTTCGTTTAGTACTGAACTTTCTATTCTGCTCCATTATTCTACTTCCCTGTTTTACACCAACACCATACTTTCTGATTACTGTAGCTTTATAAAAAAAGTCTGAAAATCAGATAGTGTAAGTCTTCCAAATTTGTTTTTCTTGTTCAAAGTTGTTTTGGATATTTGGGATCCTTTGCATTTTCATGTGAATTTTAGAATCAGTTTTTAAATTCCTTACATCCTCTTCTGCCAAAATTCCACCCATGTCTTTGGCCATCTCCAAAGCCACATTTTCTGAAGAGGTCTCTCTAGATCCTAGGTGAAAGTAATTCCTCTTTCATCTGTGCTCCATTCACATTTCTTAATATTTGATTACATTTATTCATATTTGGCTTTATGCACTTGTCTGATCTTTCCTGCCATATAGTAAACTTCTCAAGATTAGGAATCTTGACTTGGTTCCCTCTGTCTGCTGAGAAAACTAGTTCTATGCTTTGCAGGAGTGAGCCCTGCAGTAAGAGGTATCTGCAGCACATGTCTATCTCATTGTTTGCATATTGTCAAGGAATCCTGCAGATTTGGAATTGTTTATTGATTGTTGTCTCCAAGACGGCTAGGTCTTTTTTATTTCTATTACTACTGCTGCAGTTTCAAAGAACAATGGGCTAATTATTTTCCAAATATGAAAACATACTGTAATTGAGTTGTGATGCAAATTATGTGCTGCTGTGTCTTAAAAACCTGCTTAGTGTTCACAGGCCCCTTCACTCATGGAACTTTTGGGAGAATGACATATCCTTAGAGATAACACTGCTGACTTTGGCGACTTGAGCAGCAGTATCTGAACTCACTCCTGCTGTTTTTCCAGTGTCCCCTCTAGCCCTCCTCCAGCCCTCCATGCCCGAACCTGCAGTTCTGCCGTCGAAATGCCTATTACTTCTCAGGAAGACTTCCCTATGAAACATAATCATATCCTTCTTGTGGGGACATTCAGTCCAGTGACCTGACAGCAGGGGAAAATGTTTAGTCTGCTCTTGGTAGAGCCTAAACTCTTCCATACTTATTAGAAGCAAATCCAATGAGGAAACTGTGTTGGCATCTAACAAATCAGCATAAATGTCTGATGAGGAAGATCAGCTTCCCCATCCCACTCAGGCGTCATGTTGGTGTGACACTCACCATGGCTAACATTTTCTCCTGTGTGCAATGTAAGTTTCAAGACATTATGAATGGCTTTTGGTTTTTCTTCATTGGTCTTTCCACATTTACTGTGTCTGGTGAGATTATATGAATCCTGCTTATTTTCAGCCCAGCACTTACCCTTTTTAAAGGATCACGTGTTTAAAAGGCTAGTGGACAATTTGTTAGAAGATAGAAATCCTTAGATTTTGGTCCTAGAGTTGAATCTTGGTTAGGGGTGAATGAAAATTCCCATTAAAATTTTAAATTCAGTGTTACAAAGTTTTAAAAATAGTTAAATATTAGCCAATTCCATTAAACACTTTAGCAGTTATTTACTTTTAATCCTGCTTCTGGGGCAATTTTGCAATGATTCCCTCCCTTTGTTGATTCCCTCTTTGTCAGAATCCTTGAGAGGCCCCTGTCATCACTGTCAGTATCATCATCATCATCATCATGGAACTGATTCCTCTGGAAAGTTCTAGGAAAATAAACAGATGTGTGGGGTTATGTGTAGGTCAATGTGTGCATATACAATAAGAACAGTTATCAGACATTAGATGCAAGATATCCATTTTATTTAGAGAAGAATGTGGTCATGAAATCCTGATGTGGTGAATGAAGGAGCAGTGGGAACAGGATAGTCAGTGGAAAGGAGGAGGAAGTGAGCGAAGCGGGGAGCATAGATCCTTGGTTAGCCGATCATCAAATTGGTGTGAATGAGGGGAGTGTGGTGGCAGAATCATGTTCCTCCCCTGCCACAGGTTAGCCAACAGTGACATGTTTCTGTACATGGCAAAAGGGATGACAGATATATTAGGAGAAATATCTTAGAGGATTTCGGTATTCTAAATTCTCTATTAGCCTTTTAAACCCATGATACATTATTAAAGTTTAGTGGAGGGCCACAAATAAAAAGGATTCATATAATCTCACCACACATACTGAAGGTAGAAAGACTAAGGAAGAAAAACAAAAAGTCATTCATAAGTGCCTTGAACCTTAAATTGCTCATGGGAGGAAATGTCACACAAGGTGAGTGTCACAGCCACATACATAATGCCTGAATGGGAGGGGAGAAGGGGATCCTGAGATGAGACAATAGGGTGAGTAGCCTGGATTGTCCAGGTGGGCCCAATGTAATCACAGGGGTCTTTAAAATTGAGGACGTAGCCCAGCTGAGTTTAAAATCAGAGGGAGGTGTAGCCATGGAGCAGTGTTCAGAAAGGCTGCTGGCCATGAAAATGGAGGAAGTCGTGGGACACAAGCTAAGGAAGGTGGGTGACCTTTGGAAACTGGAAAAAAAAACAAAAACGAGGAAACATTCTCTTCTAGATCCTCTAGAAGGAAGGAACTCTGCTGGCAACTTGAATTTAGCTCAATGAGAACTGTGTTGGATCTCTGACCTCCACAGCCATAAGCTGATAAATCTGTGCTGGTTTAAGCTGTTAAGCTTATGGAAGTTTGTTACAGTGGTAATAGAAAAATATCATAGTGAGCGGTAGTGTAAGGGATTAAAGTTCTAGCCTGGGGTGTGGAGAGGATTCTGACATTTACACCTAAAAAACAACCAGGTGCAGTGGAAAGGTGTTTTAAGGAAGACCTACCTGGCAGGGCTGTTAATAGGACTGTTTGGTGTGAGGAGAGCATTGGAGTAGAGGAATCAAATAAATCTCTACCAGAAAAATAAGGAATAAAATATAACAGTGCTTCAGTGTTAGTGGATGCAGGAATGGAAATGGGCAGAGAGATATAAACATTACTTTGAAATTAGCTACAGGTTTGATGATTGCATGTTGGGGAGAGTTAGCCGATGTGTGGACTGAATGTTTGCATCCCCTCAAAATCCATATGTCAAAACCCCATCTCCCAGGGTGATGGTATTGGGAGGCGGGGCCTTTGGGAAGTGATTACTAGGATAAAATAAGGTCATGAGAGTAGAGCCCTCATGAATGGGATTAGTGCCCTTATAAAGGGCCCCAGATTGCTTGCTTCTCTCTGGCCCATGAAGATAGTGGGAAGACAGCCATCTTCGAGTCATGAAGGCTATCATCTCCCAGATGCATTGACCTCAGCCTCCAAAACTTAAGGAACATGCTGGTTGTTTAAGCCACCTGGCCCATGGTAATTTGTTACAGCATCCCAGACTGACGAAGACAGTGGAGAATGCCTCTGAGTTTGACACTGATTGCCTGGAGAATGCTGAAACCCAGGGAAGTGGGCAGCACAGACGTTTACTCATTTAATCCTGGCAACACGGTACGAGATGGAGTCTACATATTCCTCGCTATTTAAAAGGGAAGGAAAAAGAGGCACAAATAACAACAACAACAACAACAACAACAACAACAACAACAACAACAACAACAACAACAATTTTTCCAAGATTCACACAGAACCCCTGGAGGCAGAGTGAGAATTTATACTCAGGCAGGCTGACCCGAGAGCCCCTGCTCATAACTACTAAGTCAGATCACCTTGCTTATGTGGATCAATTTTTTTCAAGTGTGATATGAGGGTACTGTGTCCAGTAACTTATAATTTCAAAATAACTCACTGTAAGGGAAACATTAGTCGCAGGCATTGCAAACCACAGTAAGCTACACATACAAAAATAACTCGTTAGGGCAAGATAACCAATAATGTTTTTAAATATTATACTTTCTGTACCTTTGCAATAAAATGTGTATTTATAATTCTGTCTGCCTACAGAATAACTTCATAATCCTGAATGTGGCTGGTGGCTCCCATGGTGGACAGCACGGGCCTAGAAAATTTAAGTGACTTGTCCAGCCTCGCCCAGGAAGCTAGTGGTGGGATCAGAGATATAGGTTGTGACTTTTCCTTCCTATCCAACAAGTCCCTCATGGAGGCTTAGAAGCTTCTCCTTTGGTGCCCAGCTGTCTATTCGTACTTATGACATCTTGTCAGGTGTCCCAGCCTGCTCCTGAACATAAGCCAGTAACAACATCTGCTCTTTTCTGGCCAGGTAATACATTCTAGCAGCTTCCATTGACTTCTTGGCATCAGTTCTTACCTGGAAGGGTAGTGGCTAGAGATGCAAATGTGTCCACATGACAGGGTTTTCATAAACATAGCAGGAGTTGTCAAGAGAAGAAAACGTCAGGAAGACGAGTGGAAGCAGGTCATTTAATATACCAAATGGGTACTTTCAATGAATGTTTGTGTTTCCAAGTCCAGACTTGTTCTGCTCGTGCATTACAGGCCAATAAATCGGGAGACCAGGTTTTGGGGGCAAGAAACAGCGACTTTAATTTGGAAACCCAGCTGAGAAGATGGAAGTCTAATGTCCTGGAAAACCATTCCTCAAAGTCAGAATTCAGGCTCTTTTTATATTAAAAAGGGGAAGCAGGAATGCTTGGTTGCTGCAAACTTGGTTTATGAATTCTTTGCTGTTAGAGCCTTTTGTTCTTGCAGCTCTTAGCCTGGGTCAGATCCGTGTAAACCTCCAACAAACAAATGTTATTTTCTATTCTGTAACATGTTACCTTATATGAATGGAAAAGTGTTAATATCCTTTAAAGTCAGAGCCTTGAGAATAGGGTCTCCTGTATATTTCAGGATCTAGGCAACATTGTTTTACAAAAGGTGCAGAACAAACAAGACTAAACCTAGGAAACAGGGCACAGGGTTAAACTTAAAAGAACAGATATAACATGGAGTCAGATTTGTTCTTTCCTATTTCAGTAGTGCCATGGAGAAGGCACTTTGGGCAGCTTGTTGTAGGGTCCTGGAGGCTTTCTCTCTCAGCCTCTGGGCGCCTCTATTGCAAACCCTTCATAGCTGTTTGGCCTGCTGGAAAACCACTCCGACTGTTTTGCCCGTAAGATGCGTTCTGTTTATAACTCATCTCTACTCCTTGGAAAACAACTCAATAAAAACTCAGTTGGTTTTCCACCAGCCATGGGCAGGGGTGAGGAATAGCACTTTATTATTTTATAAAAAAAAATAAAAGAAATCTTAAAACAGCACTGGGCACATAGGAGAGAGTCAATAAATGCTTCCTGGCTAAAATCAAAATTGATGGCTCAGTGATTCCATGGCTGCTGTATTTGCTGAGCTTGCTACTCCTTTGCTCCATTACACATTTTTTTTAACTGAAAAAGAAATACATGCATGTGGTTAAAAAAATTCAAACAGCACAAAAATACACAAGTGAAAGAAGTTTTCCCTCATCCTCTCTTCTTTCAGCCCTCCCTGGAGATGCCACTGTTTATTATCCTTTGTTTGCTTTTCCAGATAGGCTATGCACATTCCCACCTATGTATGTAAATTCCTTTAAACTTTTACTTATTTTTAACTTAAAGGGGTTTAAATCCTCAAGTGGCTTCTGCCTGGGTAATAGAACAGAACAAATCTGACTCCATACTACATCTTTTCCTTTGAATTTAACCCTGTGCTCTGTCTCCTAGGCTTCATCTTGCTTGTGAAACAGTGTTGCCTAGAGCCTGAAATATACAGAAGAGCCTAATCTGAAGGCTCTGACCTTTAAGGATATTTAACACTTTTCCATCAATATAAAGATAACAAGTTGCAGAAAAGAAAATAACGTTTGTTTTGCTGGAGGTTTACAGAGATTTGACTCAGGCAGATAGCTGCAAGAACAAAGGATTCTAACAAAAAAGAATTCCTACACCAAGAAGTTTGCTACAACAAAGCACGTAGGAAAGGAGCCTGAATTCTGACTTGGGGAGATGGTTTTCCAGGACATTTGTTTGCCATCAAGGTCTACAGAAACTTGCTATTCCATGCCCCAACACCTGGTCTCTGAAATTATTGGCCTGTCCTGCAATGAGGAGAATGAATTTGGACTCGGTAACACTCCTATCTACCTAGCAAGCTGGGCACTGGATCTGAGGACAGCTCTCCCACACCCAGGGACCTACTGTGAGCCCTTGATGGTTCCACTAGGGTGGGGTGTGGTTTATTCAGGAGGGATGGGCACTATGCACCAACACTCAGGCAGTCTGCTCTGTCTGGGGCTCTGATCTTGTACCTCCCGCTCCCCACCAGCCCAACACCTGGAACAGTGGAGCTAAGACAGAGATCGTGCCTGCCTGTTTCCCAGCGTGTAAAAGGGGAATATGAACTCTTCCCAAGGTAGTTCTGAGCGACAACACCTTCGGGTGCTTGGTTCCCAGAGCAACAGGGAACCCAGCTCCGCGTGGGATCAACGGGTGTGATCCCGTAGGGGTTCTGCAGAGGCCTCGGCTGGAGGGCTGGACCAGGGAGGGAAAATTTGAGCTGCGGGCCTTGAAGTGTTAGTGAAGGGTACAGAGGCAGGACTGAATTCTGTTTCAGGATGCCACCAGAGGTAAACCTTTTTCTCTACATCTCTGCTACTCCCCTCCCCTGTCCAGATCCCTCCCTTCTCTCTGCACTTCCTGTCCATCTGTCTCCCTCCACTTTTCTCCTCCTCCCCTCCTCCTCCCATCTTCTCCCTCCCTCACTTCCGCAGCTTCTCTCACAGAAACCTGAGGATCGCTGGCCCTCCTGGGCATGCGCAGTCAGTGCCAGGTGGACCGCGGTTTGGAAGCTCCATCTCCGAGCCGGGGATCTGCCCCAAAATCTTCTCAGCTATGTCGCCCGGTAAGCCTTTAGCTCCTGCCCCGGGGCCGGGGCCTCCGGCTGTGGAAGTGCAAGGTTGGGGGCTCACGGGAAAGGTTCAGGCGGCTGCGGGAGGGCGGTCCACGTGTCACAGCCCGCGAGGGCATGATTCAGCGTGTGTTCAGCTATATTGCTCGGGCCAGGCCCCTCTGCCCGCGCCACCTGCCCCGGCGTCCCGGCCACAGCTGCTCAGGGCCAGGTGTGCACCTGCCGCCTCTCGCCCCAGCTGGTCTCCCCTCAGTCTGCGGCTGGAGTCCTCTTCCGCTCTCCCGCCCGCGAGTCCTCCCTTCCCGGGCTTCCTCTCATCAGCCGCCGGCCCGTCCCCGTCCCAGGGCGGGCTGTGTCCCGGGACGGCGGTGTCTGCGGACCCGGACGGGGCAGCTGGGACTGGGGCTGGCCTCCGAGCGGAGCTGCAGCCCGCGTCCCCAATCCCCCGCTTTCCCTGCCCCGTGACCCCTGGGCTGCCCTCCTCTCCCTTTCCCGCTCCCTCAGGACCAGCTCGGTGGCGTGGGCGCTGCTCCCCCGGCTGAGAGCCTCCGGCCGGCCGTAAAGCACAGCTTGTCCTGGTGAAGTCTGCAAAAGGGAGCGTCAGTGCTGAGGGAGCTTCCGTCACCTCCCTCAGTGTTTCTGCCCCAGGTAAGTTCCTTGAACACTTTCAGGTGTCATGATGGCGGTGCTTGATGATGTCACGTGGTTTTATACTGAGAGGGATTACAGTGTTGAAAGCAGGACTTGGTTCAGTTAAAAAAGAGCTGAAGGCATGAGTATGTGACATCCTCCACGCTTCCCTCTCCCAGGCTGAAACGTGTGACCGTTGATTTTAGAAAGATAGTTACAGTCCCTAACTAGCCCAGCCCAGCTTGGGTGTGTTAACAGGAACAGCACCACCAGAGTCGTTGGAGACCTAGGGACATTGCAGTCCTAAAGAGCTCCTGGCACACAGTTTGGTTTGTTTTGGTTTTTTCTTTTTCTTAAATTGTGCGGCAGACTAGTTGTATAGAGGGGAAAATAATTGTCAAGAGATTATTTTTCATATAACAGCTTTATTGTGATATTGTTCACACACCGTGAAGTCCATCCATTTAAATGGTACAATTCAGCAGCTTTTAGCATATTCACAGTGCTGCAACCATTATTATTCCAGAACGTTTTCGTCACTTCAGAAAGAACAGTGGAAATCAATGACCTATTCACCCTTACCCAGTGGTGGTTCTAAAGAAGTTTCTTGGCTGTTCCTGACCATAAATTAACTTGCTATATTCCATGAAATATCTGGTAGTAATTCTAATCAGAATTGCATTGAATCTGTCTATCAAAACAGGAAGAATTAATGTCTTTACGGCATAAACTTCTTCTAACCATGAATATATCTGAGACCCTACATTTTCATCTGTCCAGAGCCTGGCCCATGGGAAGTCCTCACTAATTTTGGGGCTTGTGAATGATGAGATTCTATACATTGTTAGTTGCAAATGTAGCCTTTCACAGAAGAGAAAAGTAACCTCAGTGAAGCCAAGTGACTCTCTGATAGTCAGAAAGGGTGACAGTCAGTGCTGGAGTGATACAGTGGACTTGCTGCTTGCAGCCAGAATTTTCCACCACCTACAGCTACGGGGATTACAGTGTTCTTTTATTTTTTTAAAGACTTGCTTTTATTTTTCTAATAATTTTTTATTGAAGTGTAGTTAACTTACAATGTTAGTTTCAGGTGTACAGCAGAGATTCAGTTATAAACATATGCATATGTATATACATACGTTTTAGATTGTTTTTAGTACAACTCATTACAAGAACTTGAATATAGTTCCCTGTGCTATATAGCAGGTCCTTGTCATTTATTTTATATTTATTAATGTGTATCTGTTAATCCCCCTTTTCCTGCCTGCTAACCACAGTTGGCTTTCTATGCCCATGAGTCCATTTCTAGCAGCACCATTTTTCCTAGTTAATATATGCTGCTTGGCTGCTTTCAGTTTCAGTAATTCCATCTTATCTGTGGGCGTTTTTCTTCTGGTGGACCTGTATGTGGTTTGCACACGTGGTAATAGAGATCTGTATTTTGGAGAACTCCAGGCCTCGTGTAGTCCCTGGTAGAGAGCGCCCACTGAGCTGATGCTTGAACTGGGAAAAAAGCATAGTAAATGTTGGTATTTCCACTATAGTTGAGACTTCCAGGTTTCTATAACCTCTCTAGCCAACCTTAATGTTGGCTGCACCCATACTGGGTAATTTGGTGGTACTCCATGGTATGGTGATGTAGAGACAGGGCTTTGTATGCTCCTTCTCTATCCTTTTTCTAACACTCATTCTCCTGGGCCTCCCAGATCCTCCCACAACAGTGCCCAGGGCTGGCTTGGTGCTGCACTCAGGCAATATTTGTTAATAAGGCCCTTTCCTCATCTCTTCTGAGCCTCCGTTTCCTTCTCTGCACAATGAGACCGTAGACTAGATAAGTCCTTTTCAGTTTCTTTTAAAGCCATGTTTCCTTTGAGAAACAGAAAATGCAAATCTCTCCTCTCATTCCAACCCTTTAGATTTTGATATGTCCTCCAAAGAGTGACATAGTTCTTTGTGGAAAGCTGATGTGATTGTGATTCCAGGTGGCACAGGAAAGACTCTTCAGAGATTTATTGCAGGGAAAGGGCAGGAAAGGAGCAGTATGTCACACTTTCTGGTGTGAGCAATGGAGCAGGGGATTGGGTTTAAATACGGTGTCTGATGTGGCCTCTCTCTAATCTTGCACAATGTGATAAACCTCTCTCCCTCAGTTTTTTCATGTATGAAGTTGGGGTGATAGTATTTTAGGGTTTTTGTGAAACATTATACACATAATCCATTTGTTTCTCGGTAGAAACAAGAGCTGCTAGGGAGTCAGTGATTTCTTTAAAAAAAAAAAATCTTGTCCATAGCACTCTGTCTGTGTGTATTTTGAAGTTCCTGGAAGGTGAGTGTTGAAACTAAAGTCCATCATGGGACAGGTGGCCCATAGTCTTCTGTGCCCCAGATTGCCCCCTCCTCCCCAGTCCTCTTCCTCTCAGTCCAGAATGACGTTCCCTAGTAGATTTATACAGAGTTCTTGTGGAAATAGCTTTTCATTTTATTGTTTCACCAAGAAGGGCTGCCATCATAATCTCTGTGGTCAGGTTTTGCTGACCTGAAGGCTATGAAATTGGGGGTTTCTATTTAATAAAAAGAAAAAAAATTACAAATACAAACTTAGACCTAGGGTGGTGACAGGGGCTCTTGGAAGTGGGGGCCATTAGCTTTGTTAGCTTCAGGTGCAGTGGCCTTTGGCCACGAGGACCCATCCTCGTGCTCTGAAATTGGAGGGACCAGTGGGTTCAGTGGGAAATTTGAGTGTATCTCATGGTCTAGGGATTGTCCTATTTGTGCTGTGTGTTCCTTATTTGAGACAGTGAGCTCATTTAACCTCAATAGCCTCTTTAAAAATTAGACTTTTAATTTTGTGATGTAACTTAGATTCCCATGTAGTTGTAAGAGATAATATGGAGAGGGCCTATGGACAATTTGCCCAATTTTCCTTAACGGTTCAATCTTGCAAATTTCGGGTACAATTCATTACTGACTCACTAACCCTTTGAGGTTTATGTTATTGCCCTCATTTCTATTCATGATTAAACTGGGGC
This sequence comes from Camelus bactrianus, assembly GCF_048773025.1. NCBI lineage: Eukaryota > Metazoa > Chordata > Mammalia > Artiodactyla > Camelidae > Camelus > Camelus bactrianus. Next base: position 101,876,539 of record NC_133544.1, read on the forward strand.
TTAGAGAATCACACAGGCCTGCCCAGGTCACACACATGGTTAGTGTAGAGTCGGGTGAAAGTGGGCTTGGGATTTCCAGGCAGTACCATTATGATGGTCTGTGGCAGGGAGCAGCATTCACTTTGCTTGTTTATTCATTCAACAAACATTTATTGAATAAACTCTGTGTGTCAGATGCTTTAATAGGGTTATCAGATTCTTCAGCAGTACTGAAAATCAGGTAATGTTTTCTGTTTTTTAATCTGAGAAAATTAGCTCTGAGAGGTTATAACCCCCCGAAAGGTAATATAGCTGATAAAGGAGGGATAGTAAATTTCTACAGTCCCCCCTTTTTATGCAGGTTGTAACCTAGGCATTTAACATTTGCAAACTTCAGTAATCCAGATAATTTCTTCTAAGGCAATGATTTTTTTTTAATTGAAGTATAGTCAAGTTTACAATGTTGTGTCAATTTCAAGCTGTTTTTTGAATTTTGAATTAAAAAATATTTTTTGAGGAGGGTAATTAGGTTTTTTTATTTGTTTCATTTTTTAAAATGAGGTACTGGGGATTAAACACAGGACCTCATACTTGATAAGCACGTGCTCTACCACTGAACTGTACCCTCCTCCCCAAGGCAAGTTTTCTTATTCATTATTCTGCAGCTTAGGAGTTCAAATAAATTGGATAGAAATCCAGATATTTTGATCCCACTGTGGTTCTTTTCTTTATATTCTGCTTCAAGGGGTGTGGAAAGCAGTTCCTTTGTTCATTTCTTTATTCAGCAGTTTTGAGCACTGTCTTTGCATTAGGGTTTGGCTAGGTGCTTGGAACAGAAAACAAGAAATGACCCTGCTCTGCAGGGGCAGGAAGCCTAGACCAAAAGCTGGGTAATGTGATCCGACCTACAGTAGCCATGTGCAGGCACTGAGGACAAACTGTACCCCCGTCTTTGCTTGGGCTTCCCTTGCCTTCTGGCTGATACACACCAGCTCACCGCAATCCAGAGGGGCCCACAGCCCACAGCAGAGTAAGTATAACGATCTCCTCTCCCCTCTCGGCAGGGGCTGCAACATGAGCACCCCTGATTATGTGCAGTGCGCTGAGAACGACCAGATTCTCCCCGTGGTGGTCCAAGCCATTGGGATCATCTCAGAGGAGAATTTCATTTGCATCTATAAGCGAATCACCTTGGTGAGCCAGATCAGCCTCTGTGGCTCCCATTGGGCACTCTGTATCCACTACAGGCACCACTATGCACCCGAGAATGGGTGGGGAATCTTCCAGACCCACAGCAAGGTAGTGGGCCTTGTCACCATTGCCGACTGCCTCTCGGCCAAGGCCTTCGAGAAGCTCCACGTGCAGAGGAGCTGTATGGTACATCGTTAATGACTCTCAGTTCTTTGTGCTGCATAGGTAGGTAGCCGAGCAGAAGCGGACCGACGTGGCCTTCAATCTACGAGGACTGCAGGCTGGTGGAGAAGAGGATCGAGGACTTCACTGTCTCTCTCTTCATCATGCTCAAGTCCAAGTGGCTGGATAGGGCCCCCAACAAGTCTGGGGATAAGATCCCCCTCCTCTGCACCTTGTTTGAGAAGGAGGACTTCATGGGATTGGACACAGACAGCAGGTAAGTCTACTTGGAGGCCCGGCCACCCTCGATGTGTGCCAGATTGCTTCCCTATATCCAGGAAGGGATCATCAAGGAAGAGGGCTGTCTTGTAGCCAAGAGTGGATAGAGGTGCAGCCCGCTGGTTTACAGACATTTAAAAGTGAATCCGCCTTTGTTTCAGAGAGATCCTTTTAGGGATATTGTGGACACTTACTCCAGCTTTTCAGCCAGGACCCCTGGTGGGACCCCTGGAGTTGCTGTCCAATAGAGTAGCCACAGCCTCTGATGCTAGGAGAGCTGGGGAGGAGGCTGGTCTGAGCTGACATGTGCTGTAGGTCAAATGAACATCAGATGCTGAGACATCTAATAAAAGGAATGTAATCTACCTTGTTCCTTTCTATATTGATTACATGTCAAATTGATAGTATTCTACGTACAGTAGAATAAGTAAGATCTGTTCTTAAAATCACTTTCTAGTATTTGTTTTTTGTTTGTTTCTTTGTTTACTTTTTAAATGTGGCAACTGGGAAACTTTCTTTACATGGATCTCATTTCATTTCTGTTGGGCAGCCTGTCCTGCGACAGTCTCATCCCTTTGCTTAGATAAGAGATTCTGAATCCCGAGATGCAGAACGAGGCTCTGGTTGAGCTGGGGGTGGACCCGGTGTCTCCTGACTCCTAGGCCCAGTACCTGCACTGCTCATGTCCTCTCTTCATGCCCGACAGCCACCATGCCAGGTTAGGTCATCAGAAACACCGCCAGGGATTTACGAATGAACTCCTTACACAGGAAAAGGCGTGTCACGGAGTATGGGACAGAGCAGGGAAAGGTTCATACTCACTTTGTCCCTGTGATTAGGTCAAAGGCCTCACTTTGCCTCGAAAGTGCAGATGAGCTCTTATGTGCTGCCTACCCACCACCCCCACTTTCTGCTCTGTTTCCCCGTGTGTCCATTGTGCCGTCCCTCGGGCAGAAGAGGTTGAGATGCCTTTGCCGAGAGGTGGTCCCCCTTTGCTGGGGAAAGTGAGGGAAGTTGTGTACCCCCGGCCTACGGCCTCGGGCCTTGAGTCTGTAGAGCACTTATGGCGGTCTCACAGGTGACGGTCGGAGAACCTAGCACGTGCAGCCGGGTCCGCTGTGGAGGCGGTGATCTGTGATTCTTGAACTTGCCCAAGATCAGATCCTACTTTCTGGTTGTTTGTCAGTTGGAGGAGAAGGTGCCAGAGAATTGAAAAAAAGAATGTCCAGACCAGCCCTGTGAGTGAGAGGCACAGGGGACCTGAGTCCCACCTGCGTGGGGATGCCTGGCGAACTCTGCATGAATTTTCAGTTCCTCCCCGGATATTCCTCTATGGCTTAAGGAAGGGGCAAGGCATGTCGTGGCAATGATCTGTACTTGTCCTCACACGGCCCTGCGATCTACATGTCCGCACTCCCCTCCTGCTCCTTGGAGATGAGGTGGCAGGTTTAGGAGCCTGGGCACTGCTGAAGGCACAGCTGCCAGCACCGGGCTTCTCCCAGACTGGCTCCGTTCACCTCACCTGTCACCTCCTGCTGAGCCCCCAGGCATTAGTCCAGGTAGGTGCATCAGTGCAACGTAAGAAGGGACCAACTTCTCCCCCTGGACAGACTGTTCGGTGAGCAGTGGATGCCTGGAGCCATGCCCCAGCCCCATGGCCAGTGCTTCCTCTTTTGTCATAGGAGGCACTGGTGACATTTTTGCTAAGCAACTGCTTTGTTCTGAGTCTGTAGACCCACCAGAGAATGCCAGCTTGTTTTTGCCTTTACAAGTCTGTCCTTGGGATTTGGCAGAGTAGTTGGATATGTGCTTAGCCCATAGTGTTTGACACTGTCACCATTGTTTACCCAGAATCTCGTGTACCAGGCATGGTTCTCGGCATCAAAATACAGCAGCGCATTAAACCTCCCTCCTGGTGGGTCTGTCTGTTGTGGTACAAAAAGCACCCAGCCAGCATCTGAACGTCAGTGAGATAACGCGGCCAGTGAGCTCGGGTCAAGCACGTTCTTCTCCAGTCACTTTTACTCCATTGTTCCTTTTACTATTCTACAGTCATTAATTTATAAAACAACGCTTTAGTGCAGGAGCAGAGCCTAATCCTCTAATGCTACTCTTGGTGGGTGTGAGTAAAACTGTCCAGCCTGAAATGTGACCACAATTTGTAGCTCAAAAGCTGTCTAGACGCATGTAGGTGGAGTTTTGGTTTGGGGCTCTGACCACGTTGGTGCCCCCTGGCAGCGCTGCTCCACACAGGCCCCTGCCTTCCCGGGAGCAGGAGGTGAGGATGGGTCTCACTGTCCCTGCATCCCTGGCCTCACACACTCACGTAAATTCTTGTACAGGCTGTCAAATTCATTTTTGTTCTTGTGTGTTTCTAATTTTCGCTTGTTCCTCTTTTCCTTTTTCTTTATTCCTTTTTCTCTTGTACTGCCCTTTGAGTATGTTGTTGCATCTGAAAAGGTGGGCTTTGCACACCCTGCATTGGAAATAGCTGGATCGCCCTCCATGCTTTCTCCATCGCTTTAAAAACCAAAAACTTAACAGCTGCCTTGATCCATGTATTATCCTAGACAGCTTTTAATTTTCTAATTTTTTGGAATATTTGCTTTGTTAACACATCACCCACTGGTGTTTGATACCTGTTAAAATCCTTGCTTTGAGGAACCTGTTTAGTCCTCCTCATATTTGGTGATGAATGCGCACTTATTAAATTTGTTCGTTTGTTTTGAAGAAGTGAGATGGGAATTGATTTAGGCGGCTGCTGAAGGATTCTTTTCATGGAGTATTTAAACTTCTAAAGTCAAAGTCTGCAGCACCTTGCTCGATATCTGCTTTTACACAAAAGTGCTCAGCACGTGGTTCCTGGCTGTCGCTGTGTGACGTGCGTGATAGCCCTTCTTGGCCGGTGGTCACTGGTGAGGAAGTGGCATGCTCGGGGGTGAGCAGCTGCAGGGTACGCTGTTGGAGGAAGCAGTCACTTTTTTTTTTTTGCATTCAAATTCCCCTATGTCATTTACTTTACTTTGCCTTCATAAAGGGGCAGTATCGGGTCCAAAATCCATGCCACTCTTTTGTTCCCTGTACGAGGCTGGTTTTTCTGTGTATCAGGACAACATGGCCTTCTCCGAAGAGGCTGGCTTACCTGGATCTGGTGGACACAGTGACCTCTAAAGGGGACCGTATGTTACACTCTGCTTCATCCAGTGGGCATTCAGAACTGGGTCTGTGGTTTGCCTCAGCAGCCGTGGAGGCCTCCCTGCACTGGCCTTTACTTTTAACCCACGTTGGCAGTAAATGGCTGATTCAGTGTCTCTTGCAGCTGACGTCCACCACTGACGGCCATGTCGTTACTTTTCGGTAGTGAGACCCCAATACCCTAGTCAGCCTTGAAGGAAGATGCTTTGGCCGACCAAACCTTGCATTCTCACCCCTACCATGGTTCATCTCACCCAGGGGAAGGGTTTGGCCACCACCATAATGCTGACCTTGAGGCTTTGTTTCTCCTTTCATGCTCTGGTCCAAATGTCGACACTGCGTTTTTCACTGACTTGGTCTTGCTTGAGACAGGCCAGAATTTATGAAAGAGTCCACCACATTCTGGGTGGGGAACAGAACAGAAATAAATATCGCAAATAGAAGGAGTCTAGGCTGTCCGGGTTGGCAAATGCAGGCTGGGATCTGTGATGGCTGGGCTGTGCCCTGGACACAGGCCTTTCCCGTGGCTCCTGAGAGCCCAGGGGTCAGAGTGAGAACAGCCTTGCGTGGGTTCCTCCATTCTCTTCTGCTCACTGGCAGGTGTGTCTGCTAATTAGGAGCTCCCCCAGACCTCGGGTCCTTCAAAGCTCAGACCATGGACGAACCTTGAGTCCCTTCTCCTGGGCCTCCTGTGTGAGAATACAGTGCCTTCTGAGCTGACCAGCGGCAGGAGATGCCTCCTCCTCCAGGGAGCACCATTTGGAGGACTGTGACTCACTGCACCAAGCTGTGAGCTTATGGGGTAACGGCCATGGTCCCTGCAGAACCAGACTTGAGATGGGCTTAGCAATGGAAATAACAGGACTGATTCCAGGGCAGGGCTGGTGGGAGGGAACAGGGGATATTGAATGTGACCTCAAACACCTAGGTGGGTGATGGTTCTGTTAGTTAAATGGGGAGCCTGGGAGGTACCTGCCAGGAATTGAATTCCAGAGTAAATGGTGGACATGAGGCATTTTTAAGATGCCATTTGTCATCCAAGTTAGGACTTCAAAGAGGCACTCGGGTCTATGAGCCTGGGGCTCAGGTGAAGGTGCCGGACTAGAGACACACGTTGGGATTTGTCCTTCTTAGCTGGAGTTCACAGCCTTACATGTGGGTTAGCTCTTCTCAAGAGGTGCAGACTGAGGCTGAGGGAGGGCAGGGCTGTGCCTCGGTTGGAGGAAAGCCCAGATAATGCAGCTTTGGTGTGTCAGTCAGTGGCATTTGGGATTTTCAGAGCAATGCCATTTATCCTTAAAGGGCCGGGTGGTGGGCAGGGCCAGCCAGGATGAAATATAAAGGGAGGGTCGTGGCCACGTGTGCGTCTTGGGAAGATGCAGAGGCTTCAGGGTCCGGGAGGGGAGACTCCTCAGAAGCTGGAGTTGGATTGGGGAGTGGGGAGAAGGTAGTCACACTTACCTGTGACGGTGGGAAAGAGTCCTAGGGAGTCCCGACCCTACCGGACTCTCTTTCCCATGAACAGAAGGCAATTAGACAGAGGATCTGAGATGAAAAGGGATGGGTGCTGTGAGGGGAGCCAACCTGGAGAATGGTGCTTGGACAGTTCTGGAATAGTCTTCCTGCAAAATAGAGTTAAAAAAACACAGACTCTAAAGAATATTGACAGTAACTGAGGAGGACGCAGTTTTTCTGGCCTTCTAAGAGTAAGTCATGTATACGGGGATACACAGAAGAATCGGGCAGTCTCTTGCGGGGGCTTGATCCTTACCAGAGGCAACAGTGCAAGTTTAAAGGGGGAGAAGGGCAGCGGAGGTAAACTAGCCAGGCCTTGTGTCAGGTACCAGTTGGCCGCCCTAATTGCGTGTTCCATTCACATCCATCCCTCCCATGTGGGCGGTGGCAGCCCCCTTTTGCGGATTGGCAAGACTTCTCAGAGGGGTTAAGGTATCGGTCCATTTAGCGGCTAGTAAATGCTGTAGCAGGATTCAAGCTGGGCCTTGTCAGACTTAAAGGGCATGTTTTATCTACTAATTCCGGTACCTCCCTGTTGTACCTGGAATGGTGAAGTGGGTCAGTTTTGGAGCCTTTCAGAAAAAGTGTGATTTATGTGCCTCAGGACTGTTTCACAAAGCTCAGTGTTCTTTGATTGTTCGGAAACAAAGCAGTGCTTTATGCCCCACCGATGTAAGGTCTTACTCCTTTGACGATGACGTGGTTGCAAATGACATACAGGTGCAAAACCAGACTTAGCAGCTTCTGAAGGGAAACTCTCCAGTTCTTCCTTGATCCGCTGTCTTCTGCGGGATGTAACTCTGCTGCAGCGTAAGCCTGAGTTTTCCGTATGGATTGAGGGTTTGATAACCAATGTTAACATAAAACGATCAGATGGAGAAAATCGACGTTGGCAATTTATTTTTGGGTATAATTAGACAAGATGCACTATCGGTTAATGGCCCATATAACGTATGAAATTGAGTACAGAACATTGCATTTCTTACTTTCTACTTAGAACTGTGTTCCATTGTAAGGTTGTCTGCTTTGAAAATTCAGCTCAGCCACTAGGGCGCCTGTCAGTGTGTTGGTGTGATTGCATTTACACAGTGCATGTAATCTGGGCTTCCTCAACCCCAAACACTCCAGTGCAGAATCATGGGCTGTAGCAAACACTTAGTTATACAAATACTTCTGAAACTATGATTCCAAAAAAAAAAAAAAAAAAAAAAGGAGAGAGAGATTGCCTTTATTATAGTTCCTTTGGAATTAAACTGCAAACTGTTGTTGAGCAGTTCTGGCTTGCTTTATATATGAATATATACATTTCTTTGCATGTAACTTGGTTTTTGGACTAGAACACCAAGCTCTTGTTTTCCATGAGCCACAAAAATCGTAGCCAAATGACACACGTATGAAACATTTTATTCCTTTTTTCTGAGAAAGGATACTTAAATTTTGAACTTAGTCTCTGATTTTGGTTTTAGCTCTTCCCTACCCTCTTGTCATCTCACTCCTATTTCCCACGTGGCCTCCAAGATGTCATGGTCTCAAAGTAGTGGGTGGACAAACACCATTTGGTCACCATGCAGTGCTGCTCTAGATGAAGCCCAGCCCAGAACTAAAGGACATTATCAGAGAGGACTTCCTGGAAGAAATGGGCTCTACATACAGTTCTGAGGACAGAGTAAGAGTCAGCCAGGAGAAGGAGTCAAGAAGGTGGCTCAGGTGGCAGGTGAAGCCCGGGCAGAGACATGGAGGCTTGTGGGGTGGGGACCCGGGGAAAGTGCCCTCTGTGGTCCAGGGTGAATGGTGCCCTTACTGGGGAGGACAATGGAGAGGACCTGGGAGGAGGGCTTTGGAGGAGCTTGGGTTTTACTAAAACTGACCAAGGAGGCAGTGAAGGGTGTCAGCAGTAAGTGACTCTCAGGAAAGGTACTTCTGGTTTTGCTTCTGATATTCTACAGAAAGAAGGGCAGGGATGGGCGAGAGCAGGTAAGTCTCTCCCTTTGAGACCCATCCCGTCATTCATTTATTCATAACATGCGCAGTTCTGAGTGTCTAGGGGAGAGTGAGCCCACATTAATAAGCAAAATTTATTAGCTTCTTGGGAGCTTAGAAGTGTCAGAAGTTGACTTAGCCTAGAATGTTCTAGGAACAGAGGAACAAAGTGCCGAGGTTGGAGGGAGGGAAGGCTTCCTTGAGAAATAGTCAAGATGAGCCTGGAGGCAAGTGGAAAGTAGGAGCAATTCAGGGGTCCCCTGAGGTCACTGGGGACCATGGTGCTGAGGTGAGGCTTGGCGAGCAGGGTCAGGGTCAGGGTCAGGGGTGGGGCTAGAACTCTACCAGGGAGCCTCGGAAGTGTTTGAAGTGGGGGTTGATGTAATCAAATTTGTGCTTTGGGAAGGCTGCCCTGGCTATGTGTGTGTGTGTGTGTGTGTGTAACGGGGAAGAGGGGGAGGGTGCCACCAACTGGGGGGGCATTAGAAGACCATTCTCAGGCTGGGAGGCGACCAGTGGGAGAGGGACGTCGGGGTTGCTTGGGGAAGTCAGGGGCAGTATGGATGCCGGATTTCCTTTTGGGGAGGGCTTGTTAGCGGGGCCGCCCTAGCGGCACCTTGTGGCTGGAAGGAAACAGATGGAGGTCGCCAGGTGGACTTTCCACTTCTCTCCTTCCCTGCCTTGCCTGATGATCTTAGCTCAGCCAACATTTGGAACAGAAGAGGTAAGTTCTAGGGTAGCCCAGTACTTTGTTCCGCTCGTTCGAGTGAGATCTGATAGGACATAAGTTTGTGTTCAGATCTGCATGTTCACTTAGCTAGAAACGTCCCGTCTTTTGGATTTCCATAGGGGTTTTTATTCTTGATAAAGATTGCTTTCTTGGTGAGAGGAAATTTAATACAGCTGTTGTTTTTCTCAAAAAGAAATCATATCTTTTAAGAAATTTAGCATTCAAAAGAATCAGAATATTTAAAAATGATAAAGTAAGGTTTTGGTGTAGTTTCTTTGGTTTCTGAGTTAATGTGGAGTTAGAGCCTTTGCATTACTTAATAGCACATCCTTGTCAGTATTTAAAGAGCAGTTAGTGAGCGCCACAGGCCCCACCTCTCAAAGCATCGTTAAAGTTTGCTCTGAAATAGTGAAGTCATACAGTTCTTGTTTGCAGAAGCCAAACAGTTGGTTTATAATATGCAGCATAGCTCCCTTTATAAAATAAACATAGGATCAACATTAAGAAAGTGGAAGATAATTGATTTTTTTTAAAGCTGAAACAAAAACTTTCTTGTTCTAATGTTGCAACTGGAAATTTTGAAAAGAAAAATCCTTCTGTAATATCATCTACTTGGAATACATATATAACTTTCACGTTTGAAAAGTAATTGCGCAGTGGATTTTGAAGTCAGGAGAATTCCACATCAGATACTAGCAGTGATGGTTGCTGGTTTTCAATGGAAGAGCCCAAATTTGCCTTCTTAGCTTTTTTTCTTTTTTTTTTTTTTTTGTAGTGAGCGGGTTGAGTAGTTCTTTGCCAGCATGATTTTGGGGCAATTTGGGGGCAGATGTCATGCACCAGCAGTGAGATATTTCCATGCATTTTACTTTCTTGACATCAACAGGGTACATGTTGGGTTTATACCTGCAGGCTGGGATGCTGAAGTACTCCCTGATCCATCACCGTTATGTCCTGGAGCTGCTCCGGTCAGTGAATGATTTTCTGTGGCTTGGATGTAAGGTGGTCTGATGCAGATGATCAGATGTGTAGTTAAAGTGCTATTACTTGAAATAAGAGAAACCAAGTAACATGGCTCTAAAAATGCAGGATGAGGGATGAGAATTACCTGAGCTGCTTGCAGTAGAGAGTCTTCTCAGATGACACCCTCACCGTGATTCCTGCCAATATCAGCCCCAGCCATGCACGGTAATCCTGCCGAAGCAAGCATGCACTTTGCTCAGAAACGCAGTGAATTTCCTTGTGCCTCCATTGGTTGGGTTTTTTTTTTAAGGTACATCTTGCCCTTTGTTTAAATGCCATCCCTGTTTTTCACATTTTTCACTCATTGTTCTGGACCTCGTCCATACATAGCTGCTGAATGGATGAAAAGAATGTAGTATCTCCATGTAGTGGAATATTATTCAGACGTAAGAGTGACAAAAAAAGAAAAAATAAAAATAAAAGGGCAGATGAAAAAGGGCTCCTGTTCTGGGAAGTCCACCCTGTCTGCTCAACCCGACCTTTTATCTTTGAAACCCAATCCATTATATTCCACTATACTCTTTTTGACAGTACTTACCACCTTCTAATAAACTTTAACATTTTCAAAAAAAAAAAAAAGAGGGAGATGCTGATACCACTTCAACATCTACGAGCCTTGATAACAGCATGTTAAGTGAAAGGAACCAGACACAAAAGGCCACATATTGTTGATTTCAGTGATCTGAAATGCCCAGAAAAGGCACATGCAGAGGCAGAGAGCAGGTGATGGTTGAAAGGGGCTGGGTGGAGGGGTGTTAGGGAGTGACTGCTAGTGACAGGGGTGCTCTTCTCGGGTGATGAAGTGTTCTGGAGATAGATGGTGGTGAGGGCTGCACAACCGTGAGTGTGCAGAAGACTGCTGAGCGCTGTCTCTGGGAGTGCCTGTTGTTGGGGCGGCTTTATTTTGACCTCATTCTACAATGTGAAGAGTCATCTTCTGCTGTGGCCTTTCTACTCCTGTGAGTGGTGAGGGTCAGACACTTTGCAGAGTCATGTTTCTTTTTTCACCCTTGCTAAGTGTAGGCAAAAAAGGTTTAAGCCTGAGAAAGTGCTCCATCTGCAGAAATGTCTTTTAGTTTTGCATGGTGTAAAAATCTTGAGAGCATTTAATCGTTGAGGACAGTCTGTGGGGGGAAAGAGCCCGTGAAGCCTGGGTGAGACCTGGAAGAGCCGTGCTTCCCTTCCAGACACGGGTGGGGACTTCACCCCCGTTCAGGCAGTGAAGGGCCCAGACCCGTGAGCGGAGTTGACACTCGTGAATATTTACGTGTATCCGCTGCTTCATCTTGGATATTAATTTCAAGCTGAGTCAGTTTGTGGCGGCAGCCTCATCCTACATCAGGAATTTATAGTATCTGCTCTTTGAGGTGAAGACCAGACAGACTTGATTATTTAACAGTCTCTCTTGAATTGATATTTTAGATTCCCTTGTCAAAAGCAAAACAGCAGAAATACAGACGTCCTTTAATGCCGATGTGACCTGGAACGGGTTTAGTCTCAGTGCCTCAGTAGCCTTGTCTGCGGGTGGAGAACATGATAACAATGCTTCCCTCAGAGGGGCTGGGGAGGGGGGAGTGAGAAGCACAAATGTAGGACTTACACGTGATGCTCATGAATGACCGAATTTAGTGCTCTCAGCCTGGTGAGGCCTCAGGGGCAGAGATGTCAGAACAGAGCAGTCCTAGCCGGAACTCGATCCGTGTTGGCAGCTGTTACGATCACTATCACCACTGTGGGTTATCAGGTAGTTTTAAGACTTGGTAATATGAATTCTTGAATAATGTTAAAAGACTAGACATCTCAGACCCAGTTTACATAGTTCTCAAGAATTCCTCTGAGAAATGGATGTTTTTTTCCCCATCTTAAATCTGAGTTGAGTCTCTAAAAAAATTCTGTATTCCTCCATCATTTTGCTTTAATTCTCCATTTCTTAAAAAATTTTTTTAAATGAAGTTACTGGGGACTGAACTGAGGGCCTCGTGCATGCTAAGCACAAACTCTCCCAAATGAGGTATAATCTCCTCCCTTTTTTTTTTAAACTTTAGTTTCTTAATATTCAGAATTTAGAGGCCTCTAATTCTTTTTCTGGAGACTTGTCCATGAACCTGTAAATCTATAATTGATGGACAAAACTTGTTTTATTAAAAAAATCAATAGAATATTCTGCAATCCATCCAAAAGGAAATGCTCATTGACATAAAATGTTTCTCCTTTATGGTGATTTCTCCTTTTTGGTCTAGCTTAATTTATTAACAGCCATCCTCATCATCATAATGACCAAACTCTCTGTGATTGGACACTTACCTAAGGCTAAAATGCTTTCCTCATGTTTTACTTCATAGCAGGTGTTTGAGGGTAGGTATCAGTGTCTCCTTTTTTGCAGCTGAGTGATTGAGAGATGGGCCAGCTTGTCCCAAATCACACGCAGCTGGTGGTGTCTAGCTCGGTGCTGGAATCCAGGCTGCACAGGATGCAATCTCAATTGCTCCTCTAATCAGCCTCCCATTGAGTGGTTTCCCGAACTCCTCTGAGTCCATAAATGACCGATTTTAGCGATCTCAGCCTGATGAGGTCTTCAAAGGAGAGACACCAGTGAGAATGTGAGACAGAGTGGCATAAATTAAAATTGCACATTTTCAGAAATGATTTATTCTCAGGTAATGACTTAAAAATTTAGTATTTTTTTATTTTAGTGCTTTGTAAGCACTAAAAACAAAACATTTAAAATAATTATTGTGCAAAAGAGAAGTGGGCTTTGAAAATCCAACCGGTGCTAATGATGTTACAGTTTTTCTCTAAGGGAGCTTATTGACTGAAAAATTTACACAGACTGAATTGTTTTTATGTAGCCTTAGTATGGAAGAAAAGATTGTCAGTGAGTATTGTAAGTAAAATCCTTACTCTTTTCTTTCCTGATGATGAATATGTTAGTTGTTTTCATGGCTGAAATACATTTCGTTATTTGTGAAATTTGAGTAATATCGTTTACCTTGTCTGACTGTGAGAGTTAGAGTCCTTGTATACAAAGCACCGTAGAGGTGCTTAATAAAAACGTGCTGTCACAATGACTGATACTTTAGAAGTATCAACTCTGAATACTAAAAAGTGTAGCTTATTTCCGATGCATATTCAGTATGTATATATATGATATATATGAATATGGCTTAAAATAACGAGGATTCAGTTTTTTTTTTTCCTTAGTGCAGTATGAAGTTTTAATGAAATCTGTATCATTCTTGTGAGACAGGGAATACATAAATTGCCTTAAGCAGACGACCTAGAAAATTATTTACACAGAATGTGTAGTGTTAAAGCTCAAAATTAATGTTGCCGTGTAAACATCCACTCAGACTTTTAAATTCGTGGGATTGTGACCAGAAATATTAAGTTTAGAAAAATCCGCATTGATCACTTTCAGGGAATAAGCTTCTCTCATTTGTGATTAAAGAAACTTTTGATATTTTTTCTGCACTCTTAACAGGTTTTAAAATATCAACATTTTGATTAGACATGTCACATTTTTAATAGAGAGAATAAAGCTCAGGCTGTTTTAATATGTAAATAAATGTTTTTTTATTTCAACAAACTTGTATGATTTCCTGGCCCTTTGAGAAGTATTTTGCAAGATACTTTGATTACCTGCTGTTGGAAAATTACAGACGTGACTTTTCTGAATATAGGCCTAGTACAGATCTGTTGGTTTTTGCTACAGTGCAAGACATGAGGCCTAGGAGAGCTTTGCTGAGGATTGCCAGGAGGACATATCCAAGGTCTCAGTCTCCCCTCCTGTAAAATGAAGTGGCTGGACTGGATTCTTTCCTCTTCTAAGATGAGTTTCCATGAGCCTGTGTCTTTTGTTTATATTCAGGAGTATTAGCAATATCAGATTAAATACTGACTACCCCTCCCTTCCCCCAAAGCAAAGTGCAGTATGTGGTACACAAGCTTTTAGTTACCTGATTCTCTTTTCTGATCTTACAGGCAATTTTTGTGTTGCATGTTTCCCGGGAACCTGGAAGGTATTTTTAGCCGTAGGTGGCGCTGTTGCACCTTCTTAGAGTCTTAATTTTCCTGTTTATAAAAGAAGGTTTAAAAAACATGATTTTATTTTGATTTCTTCGCTTAATGCTTCAGAATAGCACAATGTCCATTGTGTCTGTCTACCTGGAAAAATTATTCTGCTTATAACTTAGTTTTATTCTGTCATCTCGCTGTGAACATTTCAGACTTGCTGTGCAAACAATGGCAAAATCGGACTTTTCTTCCAGTGTTAGAAATCAGTGGGCCGGGATTTTATAAAAGAGCAAGAAGGGGCCTCTGGAGCAACTTAAAGCTAAAAAGTGTGTTGAGTTCCCTGAGAATTGACCCCGCCGATGTGTGTTAATTGGTGGGAGATGACTTGGTACATATACAAAGGGGTGTAGTTTTTTGACTTGGATTTGTGTGTACGTGCTGCCACTGAACCACGTGAGCCTGAGTCAGTTCGTTCTGAGTTTTTCCCTCGTCTGTGAGATTGGGACGCTCATATCTGCTTTGTAGAATTGTGTGAATTAGAAGTTATGTGAAGTGTTTACCACAGTGGGTATGTCAGGAGGGCTCATAAACTTTAGCTGCTGTTTTGTGTGAAGCATTCATTTGATGGTCATTGGCAATTACTAAGAAACAGGAAAATAAGAAAAGCTGGTTTTATGACGAAAGATATTTGAGGAGGTTCCATAGTTCCTATACCCATAATTTAGCATCAGCAGAGTCAGAACTGTTACACAGTCGCCCTGAAACAATGTTAAGCCTCAGAATTTTTTGTTACTTCATATATGTTGGGGCCTAAGGGGATCCAATAATATACATATGTTGTCTCCAGCACCAACTGAGAGATGACACAAAAGAGTAGACAGGCGATAAATGTCTTATTTTTTACTGATGAAGCCAAGTTCTCCATGAACTTCAGGGCTGTGGGTAAATGAGTGTCGTGACACAGTGTCCCAGAAGTAGAGACTTACCCTGTCCCAGGTATCTCTGTGCCACAGCGAGCCTTCCCTTGAGAGGATCTGCCCCATCATGCACAGGGATGTCCTGCCATGGAGCGGAGCATCCAAGGTGCTTCCCAAGGGTGGCCAACCCTGGAGGGAAAGGAAGGGTTTCACATGCCCTGCTTGTCTCCCTGGAATCACACCTCACTCTGTTAGTGTGAGGAGGGCTAGCTGTGTGGAAAGGGGTCAGGGGTGTGAAGGGAGATGCACTCTCCATGGCCCAGAGGAGTGGGGAGGAGGTATCACCTCCCTCAGTTTAAAGACGTGGTGGGATGGAACAGAACGGTGCACCCCAAGATTTTATAAAAGGAGAAATAAGGGTTTTCTTTGGGACTTAGACTAGCCAGGAAACACAGAAGATGATTAGAAGGGAGACTTGTAAACCACTGTAATATTAATTTGACATTTGTTGAGCACCAAAAAAGTGCTACATTCTTTTCTGAGCGTTTTACAGAAATGTATCCTTCAATCTTCTCAACAAGCGAGTAAGAAAAGTTTGATTTTTATCCCAGCTTTACAGTGTGGAAATTGAGGCACACAGAGGGTAAGTTGGCCAAGGTCACAGAGCTAGTAAGTGGTAGAGCTGGTATTTAAACCCTGGCTGTCTGGTTTTGAGGCTCACAGAGACGGGCTTTGGGTGTTTAGATGTATCTGCATCCCTGGATTTCTGTACATCTGTGCATCAGTTAGCCCAGAAAGGACAGAGAAAAGAGTCACACAGTTGCCCACATTCGTGTCTCGGCCACTGTCCACGAAGAGTGCACCGTGATTAGCGTTGTTTTCCTGGCAGTAGATCTGTTGGTATAACAGAAATTCAGTCCATTGAATTAATCTAGAAATCCTTACTGCTCTGCTTCTGTCCACGCTTGCCATGTGACTGCCTGCCCGTGATTGGGCCATGGAGGAGAACATGTACTCATGGTTGAACTCTGATATTGCAGTCTGGTTCATATTTTCACGTCTTCTGTTACATTAATAAGTTAAATTTCTGGTTTTCTTGCATCAGTGTCTCATGAGTTTGGTTAATGTGAAACCAGTCCATGGGAGCCCAGGGGTAAAGACAGTATAATTTCTTAGCACGTTGTGGCACTTCTAGCAGTGCACACCTGACTGGAGGATGTTCGCGTTCCTCAATGATTTCTCCCAACTGCAGGGTCCTCTCCCATCCCTGGATGTGACGCTGGGAGCTCTCTGAGTAGGCCAGTCAGAGGCCATGTCCACCAATCAGAAAATGATGAAGTACCTGGAAGTGGGTTTAATAGAAGAAAAGGGCTTCCAGGTAGTCCGAAGGGCTGTTCGAGTAATTTAGTGGAAAGCTGTCCACTGTCTGTGGTTGAGCTGCTTCTTTGCTGTTGAAAAGTCTGGATTAGATGAAGGGATTTTAAAAAGCAGAAAGGAATGATTTCAGGTGGTATATCCACACCGGGGAGAATTGATGGATGACCGCCTGTGTGAGGCATAGACAGAGTCTTACAAACTTAATAAAACAGCTTTAAAAGCTCTGCCATCTGAGTGCACTTCATAAGGGGTCCAGATCATCACTGGTCTTGCTGAGAGGGCAAATAACTGATGATGGCAGAAAGGACACGGAGGCATCTAAAAGGTCTCAGTCACGTTCCCTTTTTAAAGAATGTGGCACAGTGTAATATATTTGAGCTGATATTCCACTGAAAAATTTTTAGTGTTTTCTGGGACTCCCCAGTTCCCCAAGGTTCCATGCAGCTGGGTGTCCCCTCAGTACAGCTCTGTCAGCTCTTGCCCTGGGCTGGCGTGTTGTCACGGGGAGCAGGACGGTCAGCGTCCCCGGCTCCTCCGAGCTTCGTCTCCTCATCCTCAGTGCCGGGTTTCTCATCTGTGTCTATTTAGTAGGGTTGCTGAGAATCACACGTGATGGTTGTCAAGGGTGATTTGTGGTTGTCTCTGTGATTGGCATAAAGTCAATATTTGATAGAAACACTTGTTTTTTTTATTCCAATTGTGGCTCCTAGATTGAAGTGGTTTTTATTTGAATTTTTTTATAACTTTACTCATTTTTAAATAAGCACTTATTTTTATTTATTTTTTTGGAGGTACTGGTGACTGAAGCCAGGATATTTTGCATGCTAAGCAGGTGGCCTACAACTGAGTAACACCCACCCTCCTTGTCTGCACTTAAAAATAAATATTGCAATACACAAAAGAACTCTTAACACCATCATGGGACATAGTCTCTGTATAGGCATTTGAACATGTATACTATATCAAGAAGAATAAATGTTGTTGGGACAAACCTTTCTGAATCTGTTAATGTGCTTAAAAACGATCATAGCTAGTGATAAACACGAGACTTGGATCCAGTACTTCTTAGGGTCTGTTTTGCCATCATGGGAAATTACATTCTACAGAGAAGGCTAATTGGGTCTCTTTGATAATTGGATGGTTTAGCAGATGATCAAGGCTTTCAAAAGCTGACAGTTTTGTATTTTAAACTAACTACAAATTTATCTTCTAGAAGTTGGAAGTCCTAAGCTTGTGAAGTGCCCAGTAATCCAGGGGGAATATGTCTGTGTCCCTGTGAACGATTGTGTGTGTTATTTCAGGAATGTAGAAAGAAGTTCCATATAGACTTCTGATATATTACTCCTCTAGTTTAAGCTGTAGGCATGTATTTACACAAATAAATTGATATTCTTTTGTCATTTGGCATATTGGTGGGAATAAGTTGTTCTCATACTTGTTTCAGAAGGGTTGGGGAGCATGAGCTTAGAAAACGGGAGGAGAAAGAGGCAGGGAGGCACTTCACACACTGCAGGATGTGAGAAACAGTAGCTTTTGTTTTCTCTTTTATTCTAAAGCAAACTGGCACTGAATCGTAACATACTATTACTCAGAATTTCTTTTCTAATCAGATACAAGTGCCTCAGATTTTTCAAGGCAACATGAATGATGAAATGTGTTTTAGCATTTATCTTTAAAAGTAGTTTTATTTTTCAAGGAAAAGGGTATAGTTTGTTCTTTCTTCCAGCGGTACATGAAGTTCTCATTGATCCAGGTACATGATCTATGTGCTTAGTTTCTTTGGGTTTTTTGTTTTTTTTTTTAAGTGCTTGTTTCATTGTGGTGTGAATGAATGTTTAAAATTTCTGGATTTTAATCTTTACAACATGCTGATTTATCAGAACTGTTAAAAAACTGATTGTTCTTTGGTCCTTGTTTGGTGGGGCACCCTATTGATTACTGTTGTCTGATAAAGAGAAAAATTCTTCCTCTAGCCTGCAGATCATTAAGTGAATGGTTTTCAGTGTGCCTTTAAATTTCCTTGAATGCATTGAACATGATTGTCCAGTGAATTTTGATTTGACTCATAATAATGACTTTGCTTTGTTTCTGTGGCTTTTGCTCCTCTCCACAAGAGTTTGAATTCTCTGTTGCATTTTGTATACGTGTTCTTAACAGTGGAAGAAATTTTGAATATTTTACAGAGGTGGGTTTTCCTAACCCCTCTGAATGCCTTCTGTAATTGATACAACAAAAATCTGTTATTGCACTGCTTCATTATTTCATACACTAGTTTTTGGCTTAATCAGAAACAATGACAGAGTGATAATAAAAATAGGAAAACCTTGCTTCCTTTGAATAATAGAAATCAGGTGGTCAGGCCCACCCATGCTTTACTCTCATGCCATTGTTTATCATGATTCGGAGATGGAGTTACTTCAGGTTTATAGATTTTTGTTTAAACATTTGTGCTGAATTCTTTCTCCAGGGTGATGTATCCTGTTGGGTATGTTGAAAGTGTAGAAGGGAAACAAATGCTTTTATTTTTTTGGTTTCCGGAGGCCTGAGTTGCTGATGATAAAGAGTTGAGGGTGAGCTGAGGAAAAATTTGACACTCCCTATACTCCCAGCTGAAACTGATGAACAATGAAATCAATTAAGTGTATCGGTATTTGACCAATAGAATTCAGCGAGACCAAACTGGCTAGTTATGCCCAAAGAAAGTACTGAATTCACCTGCAGAATTAGTTGCTTTTCCAAGAAGAAGCAGCTTAGAGCAATCAGAAAAATCAGTCCTATGATGAGATATAAAATGAATATAATACCTTTTATTTCTGAAACTTTTCTACGTTAAGTTGTGTAGAGCTAAAATTAAGTTTCAAGCACCAGGAGTTAAGAGTGTGGGTGGTTCTGTAGGATCGTTATTCAGGGATCTGCCTAGACCCTGCTAGAGAGGCTGAAGCTGGCAGGAAAAGGCCCAGAGCCAGGATTTGTCACCCAAGGGTGTCCTCCATAATGGTTCCATGTGGGAGGCCATGATTGGATTAACAAATTGAAACAGACCCCAGCCGCCTGTCAACTTTAAGGAGAAAAAAAAAAAGCTTAGTAACTGCTTTGCAAGCAAGCGCCTGTGCATCCTCACTCCTGTCTTCTTGCCTTAAAATGCAGAGAAAATGTTTTGCTTGCATAGTTGAGATTTTAGATAGCACTCTGTTCATTGCAAACCAAGGACCCAGGCCCTCAGCTATAAACGCTGGGCTTGTGTGCAGTTAGATAGTCTGTTATCCCCAAAACAAGGACTTAGCTGTTCTGGTGGTCTGCTTTGTAATTCACATATCAAAGAATGTATCTTATTCCCCTCAACCCATGACTTCCCTAAAGATACAGTAAGACTTTGTACTCATGGTGGATTCTACAATCTCTTTCTCATCCCTTCTTTCCCCAAGTTTCTGCTTAGTATCACACAACTGTTAATGACTTTTTCCTTTGATTATACACAATAAATATGGGAGCATTTGATAGGCTCGTGGAGTTGGCTCCCTACTCCCTATCGATTTCTGGGTTTTTTCCACAGAGTCTTGAGTAATCATTTACTGTAGCTAAGACTTCTGCAAGCAAGAAACCACAGTTCCAGGTGAGAAGGATGCAGATTTATCTCTCCTACCCGAGGGAGAGAGAGTAGAGAATTGAGATCTGCTCCTTCATGGTCCCTTCCTGCCCCAGGGCAACTCCAGTTCACCTGCAGCCTTCTGGCCTCTGCTCACAGGGCCTCTGTCCCAGGACTGACTGCAGCCTTTTCTTCCCTGGTCAACATTTCCTGTGCCTTTTAGAAGTTGGTCTCTTCTCTGCAATACAACCCTGGCAGATATGATGGTGGTCAGTGTGCTGGTGGGCAGTCACTTGGGGACTGCCAGGAACCATGCTGATTCTCCTGAGTCTCTCATTCGGGGTTACAGAACTGTTGAGCACCAGAGAAAGCCCATTCACGTGAGGCCAGCACAGCATTGCGTCACTTTCATTTTATTTTTGAAATTTCAATGGAGAAATTATTTGTAGCTAACTGTTCCAGAATTTCGGCCACCTGCTTTCCTCACCACCATTTCCTTGTTGGCTCTGGTGCTTGTTTTAAGAACCAGGTTTCTTCTCTGGTCATTTTTAGCAGCTGGGCTTGCCGAATCCTTGATCTTCATTTGAAGCAGTATGCTTCTTCGTGATGTCAGACTGATTTTCCTATTTCTGAATATTTCGTGTACACTCAGCAAGTGTTTCAAATGAAATGCTCTTGTCCAATTTCAGTTTACCCACATTTGAAGATCTCCTGCTTTCATGCTGAGGGCAGTTTCTTCTTCCTGTGATAAAAGTTAGCAATTTGCATCTACTATTTGAAAGTACTGGCCCTAGGTGCTTTTGTCCTTAACAGTTTTAATACAATTCACCCATTAAAATGTACAGCGGTTTTTACTCTATGCCATAATTGTGCATTGCAGTCAATCTTAGAACATTTTCATCCCACAACAGGAAGCCCCGTACGCACAAGCAGTCATTCCCATCTTCCCCATCCTCCCCCAGCCCCAGGCAGCCATTGTTCTCTCTCTGTGGATTTGCCTGTGTTGGACATTTCATGTAAAACGAGTCATTTCATGTAAAAGGAACCGTCTATTATGACTGACTTCTTTCACACTGAGTAATCTTTTAAATGTTTGTCCATGTTGTTGCCTGGGTCAGTACTCTATGCTTTGCTATTGCTGAATAATTTTCCACTGCATGGCTGGGCCCCACTGTTTACCCATTCATTAGGTGATAGTCATTTGTGTTGTTTCTGCTTTTTGGCTGTGATGAGTAATGGCGCCGTGAATATTCCTGTAGGAGTTTTTATGTGGACATTGGTTTTCAGTTCTCTTACTTGTGTGCCCAGAGAGCAGAAAGGCTGGGTCATTCATAAACCAAATGTTCAAATCTCTGAGGACCTGCCAGGCTGTTTTCCAAAGTGGCCACACAGCGTTACATCCTCACCAGCAAGGGCTGCGAGTTCCGCTTCCTCTGTGTCCTCATTAGAGCTTGTTACACTTTTTGTTATTATAACCTATTGTAGTGAGTGTGAAGCCGTTTCTCCTAGTGGTTTTGACTTGATTTCCATTACAGCTAATAATATTGAACATCGTTTGATTGTGCTTATTGGCCATTTGTATATTTTCTTTGAAAAATACATTTCCAGATACTTTATTCACTTTTTAATTGAGTTCCCTTTTTATTGTTGAGTTATAGGAGTTATTTTTTTTTTAATTTGAAGATAAAAATTCCTAATCAGATAAATGATTTGAAAAAATTTTCTCCTGTTGCTTTTTCACTTTCTGGATGGTGTCCTTTGAAGAAAAGATTTACATTTTGATGAATTCAAATTTATCATTGTTTCCTTTGTTCCTTGTGTTTTGGGGTAATATTTATAATCTGAGGTATTTTATTTAAACATTTATATATAAAATAACTTAATTCTTAGGACCGTTCTAGGAGACGGGTTCTGTTGTTGTCCTCAGTCTATGGATAGGAGACTGAGATGCAGAAAATTTCACTGACATATCAGTGTCAAAGCTACCAAGTGCTGAGGGAGTTCAGACACTCATGTTTGTCCCAAGCATCTGTGCTCTTCACCACCATGCTCCACTCCTTCCTGGAATTGTTATGGAAAAAGTCTTTCCTTTTTTGATTCCTTGTTAGTTTGTTTTCTCATTGGGGACCTCAACTCCTCATTTTCCTTGCAGAGATCAGTGTAGGTTTATTTTAGGTCTCATGTAGGCAGAAGCATTGCTATCAGTTTACTTCTTTATTACTCACTTTCCAGTGATGATTGTTGCTAGTTGAACTAATCAAGTCATGCTTAACTCTTTCCTGCTCATGACACTAAAAAGAGAGTCATTACTTACAGAATGCTCAAAGAAGAAATACTTGAGTGATTTTATTTTTCTAACAAATCAAACCAATCAAATAAAAACCCCTATGTTGGAATAGATTATAAGCCCTCCAGAATAGGGTCACTGTCATCCTTGTGTTTCATTTGTTTAGTCACAGTGTCTGGATAGTGCCTTGTTGTCCAGCAGTTTTGTTAGGATACGGTGCTCGTGAATCATTGTAAGGACAGAATTTTGACAACAGACTGTGTTGTTCATTTCACGAGGGAAAAGATCATATAGAAATACTGCTCAGATCTATTTTAAAATTAAGCTTGGAATTTTGAGAAGAGTTCAAGAAAGCATATAAAGATCTTTTTCACTAATTTTAGATCTATCTTACACACATTATGTTTACATAGCAGAGTAACTTATCAACAAGATTTGACAAGAGTAGTGTATTATTGATTATTTGTTTTAGTTGAAATATTCTACCTGGGATAAAGTAATCAGTGCCCATAAATGAACATATATATATGTATTTCTATGCAACATGGGAGCAGACTTCATATATTTCTGTATAATATATATGACTGTGTGTTTTAATCTGTCTGTCAGTGTTTTTAGTTTTTCAGCAATGTTGTAGCCTTAGAATTCTTCTAAGAAAATCACCCCCTATTCTAGTGCAGTTTGTACTGTGTATCCTGTCTTATGCATGGGATTCCACTCTTCCCTCAGTGAGGAATTTCCTCTCCTACTGAGGTAGTAGCAGAGTTAAAGGAACTGTGATTTCTAGGACTTTGCTCTCCATGTGTTTGCAGTTGGCTGTCAATCACGATTTTCCCTTTCTTGAGTTTTCATTCTTCAATTAGAATTTTTGAAAATAACTATTAATATGTTGCATCAGTCTCCCTAGAGACTTGATGTGTTTGTACTTTTCAGTTTTCAATTTATGAAAAATATAAATGCACTCTTGTTTTAAGTAGTCCTTTTTCACTAGATATTTGTTTACCTCTTTATAGTTAAAATATTACTTTCCCAATGAATGAATCTGTGTGCATGTTTTAAAAGATACCTTACTTTTTATTTTTCTTATTGTAACAGTTATATTCATTGTAGAGAATTTAGAAAATAAGGATAAACACAATAATAACTTAAAAATGGCCTCTAGCCTCACCTAGAGATACAGTTGTAAGGTTTGAAATTGAGAATTACAAGTCCTCTCACGTTGTTCTTTTTCAAGCACATTTTGGTTACTGAGACCCTCGAATTCCCATATGAATTGTAGCAGCAGCTAGTCAGTTTATGCAGTGGAACCCACTGGGATTGTGATCAAAACCACGTTGCATGTATGGATTGCTCTGGGGAGCACTGCCATTCCAAGAGCGCTGTCTTCTGATCCAGGAATGTGCGTGCTTTGTCTGTCCAGGAATTTAGGTCTTCTTTAATTTTTTTCAAAAATGCTTTGAGTTTAGAGAGAATTATTTTACTTTTTTTTCTTTGCCTTTATACTGAGGACAAGTGTGCCAGTTCCGGGATCAGAAGTGTATTTGAGCCCCGCCACTTGCTGCCACCATGGACGCTGCACTCTTGCTTTGCCCTGTGTAAAATCTTGCACAAAATAGGACCTCAGTAACTCTCTTTTGAATGAATGATAATATGATTGTTGAATGATGCTTGAGAGTCCTTGTAATGATGTATTTTTCCCAGCCTTTCCCCTATTCATAATGAAGCCCTTTCCCTTCCTTTCCTCCAGCCTGGTTTTCAGCCTGCCTGTGGCATTGATTTTCCCTGTCTGTAGACTCTTCTTTTCACTGGTTCACGATAATCTTACATGTGCCCTTTGGAAACTTGCTAAATGACAAGAAAGAGCAAATCCATTGCATGCTAGTATTTTTAGAGT
Source organism: Camelus bactrianus (assembly GCF_048773025.1). NCBI lineage: Eukaryota > Metazoa > Chordata > Mammalia > Artiodactyla > Camelidae > Camelus > Camelus bactrianus. The sequence continues at coordinate 101,900,668 of NC_133544.1, forward strand.
GTGTTATTCTTTTATCGATTGAAATTAAATCAGGCTTACCCCCTGAGCCCTCCCATGAGCTTTTTCTGCCTTCCTACAGGTGATACTGCTCTGGTTGCTGCATGTCCCTGCCCCCAGCCTTGGTTTTGGAGTTGAGTAAGTCACCATCAGTGGAGTACTCTCTTTAAAATTTGAAGACATTTGCTCCTTCTCCCTTGTTGGGGACTTGGATGAGATGAGGTACCAGATAAAGAATGGAGCCCCACCTCATTCTGACCCCTGCTCTTTCCGTTCCTTTCTCCAGGGGAAAAGAGTACAATTCAACAGTATAAAGATTGATTGTGAGCTAATGAGATAGACAAGACAACCGAACATTTATTAAATATACTTTCATGCCAGAAAAAAATGTATTATACACACAAAAAGCACACAGAGCACGTTAGTACCGTGCTTACAAATGTGGGTCCGAGTTCGAGTCCTGCTCTGGAGTGACCAGTCCTGTGAGATGGAGAAATGTTAGGTCAGCTTAGCCTCTCCCGGACTTGTTTCCTGTCCTGCAAAGACGGACTCGCTAGGCGTCCCACCCCCATAGAGGTGCTGTGGGGTGTAAATGACGTGCATGGGCAGACCAAGCACAGCTTCTCGTTCCTCGTAAGTGCAGGATAGAATGGATTTGCGGAGACGGCGTTATGGCCGCACCGTTTAGACTCTCAGTGCTCCAAAGGGAAGACTTGTGGTTTGGAGATGGGATTCTCACTTCGGTAAATACCCAATGTTTGTGTTATTGGGCTCTTCTGATTTGAATCTATTCTTTGGAAAGTACATATTGTAGATATATTTTTTCAAGCATGCGTGCTTTTTTTCTTTTATTATTTACAGTTCTTCTCTCTCATCTCTTGGTGTGACTTTTCATGGAATCCAGGAAACAGCCCTAAGCCACCTGCCTCTTCACACTTCTCCGTGGTGGTTTTCTTCCCTGACTAGAAGAGGGTTTTGCATAGGAAATTTTCTTTGTTCCCCTTTTCTTGCAGTCTCTCTCTCTGTCTGCCCATCTCTCACCTGTCCATCTGTCCATTTATCTACCCACTCATTCTTCTGACATGTTCCAAGAAGCACTTCAGGCAGCTTACAGAAGAATAGATACCAAATAAACAGGTGAGAAAATGGGGCCAAGTTCAGACAGTGAGGCTAGGAAGCGAGCTTGTGTGATGTTTGCAGGCGTGAGACACACGCCTCTGCCCTGTGACTTATCAGATCGACAACAAGAGTGTGCCTGAGGCTCCCAGCAGACACAGGGAAATAGGGTTTGTGGGAGATGCTCACTGGCTGTGAAATAAATAAGTGGATGTGAAGAAGCCCAGCCTTTCCAGCTACTAAGGTTTAGGAGGATATTTTGAGTGTCTTCCAAAATCAGAGTATTTCATCTTTTATATTGTCAGAGTTCTACATATTGTTGGTTACATTCTATACCTGGAAATTTCTCCAAAACTCCTTCCTACATGAGTCCCATGGCTCAGGAATGGGGTGGTCCTGCTCATTGACAGTGTTTGGACAGAAACAGAAAATGACAGCCTCAAAGGAGCCTAGGATTTGTCAGTTATGTTTTGTCAGTGCTGTAGATTTCAGAGAATGTTTTCACAGTTTCTCTCCATCTGAGGCGGCAGTGTGCTCTCTTAGCAGCATCAGGAGCTCAGGGCCACGGGATGGTGAGTGCTGACTGCACTGCCGTCAAGGCATCTAAGGTAGTCACTGCAGGCGTGGTGCTTTTACATACGGCATTTCATGTTCTTTAATAGAAGGTTTCAACAGGGAGTTAATTGAGTTAATTAACATTTAATAAATATGATAATTTTTTGAAAAGACAGTTATAAGCAGAATATAAGCTGTGAAGATTTTAAGAACGGTTTCATTACTGAAATTTCAGTAGGGAAGATTCAGTTTACCTTATTTATGCCTCTCTTTTAAAGTAAAAAAGAAACAAGACAGAAAAAGCAGAGGATGATTTCTGTTCTTCCTCTCGGCTTGCAGGTGCCCTCACCTCCAGTGACATCCATCCAGACACCAGCACTGACACTGGCCGTGCTCAGAACTGCCTCAGCCCTGAAGACACAACTGACAAATAGAAGGGGGCCACGCCCTGTTACAGCAGGTGCTCTCACTTAGTGGGTCCTTATGTAACTGTGCGGTGTTAATCAGGATCGCCCGTTCTACATTACATGACTCTGCTGCGGTGTCTCCTAGTTACTTGTTTCTGTATGTACTCGTGTATTTTCTCCAATGTGTAGTACTACACATCTTAAAATTCTTTTTTTAGATGAAAAATAATGTGTATTTAATATAATAAGTCTGAAAAAAGGGGCAAAAGAGGCTATCCTTATCCCACTACTCAGAGATAATAATTAACACTTTAACATCTATTTTCTGTTCTTTTCATCAGTGTGTATCAACTCTCTCATAAAAACCAGTGAGCACTCTGTGCCTGTTTACTGTGTGGAGACCTCCATTTTCCATTTGACTTTTTATATGTTTTTCTACAATATTCTAATTCCCCTGGCATGATTTTTAATGACCAGTATAGCATTCTGTCTTGTGGAGGCATTGTCCATTTTACTTCGGACTTAAATAAACTTTTAAATTCCAAGTATATTTAACTGAAATACTGAAAAGAGAACTGTGGTGGTACTGAAAGGCCCCTATATCCCTTCCCCTTTTTTCCTGAGGGCAAAACTGTTGACAATGTGGTGTATATATTTCATGACATTTATGCCTATGTATATACACATACATACATAGATACATACACGAATCTGAGAAATCTATGTATATGTGTGTGTATATATGCTTTATTGAAAAATAAGGCCATAATACATGTTTTATGCAGCTCGCTTTATTCACTCAGGGGTATAACATAGACGTCCTCCCACTCCATACTCACCCGGTCCTTTCAGATAGAGTGGAGGGGTCCCCTGATGTGCAGGTGTGTTCTCTTGTGCAAGGACACCTTTGGTGGGAGAGTGCTGTGGACAAGGCCCTGAACCATGCCGAAACGCCGGCCCCATCAGAGCCCACAGCTCGCCGTGATTTACCGCTTCATTGTATTGATGGTGGACACTTAAGTTTTCTCCATTTTCCACTGTCAGAAAAGATGTTTGACTGGCATCCTTCTTCTGTAAATATTCCTGTGATCTCATATGAGTATTCCTTTAGTTAAGGCTTCTGGAAATTTAGTCCCTGGATGTGACATTTACATTTATCACAGGCTCTTTTCAAGTGACTCTAGAAATTCCATCTCCAGTGGGGAATGAAATGATGTAGAATTACTTATGTAACCATTTCTCTATAGCAGGATTTGATTTCACTTCAGCTTTTCATCCCACCATTGTAAACAGTGCTGTGAAAATATCCTGATGAGTACATCTTTTTGAACTGATTTTTTTCTAAACGAAACGATTCCTAGAAGGGGAGTTCAGTCTGTGTCTACACACGTTTTTCAGAGTTTACATATCCATTGACATGTCGTCCTCCAAACACGTTGCTCACAGTTTGTTCTCTCACAGATGGACACTAGCTAGAACAACTTTTAAAAATATTTGCCAATATGATGAGCAAAAGTGCTTTTTCATTGTTTTAGTTTGCATTTGATGACCAATGAGGTATTCAGCATTTTTCACTTATTAGCCATCTGACTTTTAAAAAGTGAATGATCCCTTTTGTCCTTCGCACACAGTTAAGTGAGGGAGCTTCTTGTTGCTTTGTGACAGCTCTTTGTATGTTATGAACATTAACCCCTTGACTTCATCAATATGTATCACGCAGTTTTTACTTGTCATTTCTTGCCTTTCATTTTATTCAGTAGGTTTACTTTTGTTGTGGCCCAAAATATACTTAAGATAGTAAATGTCTTCTTTTTGGGTTTTATTTTTGTTATTATTTTAGAAATACTTTCTTATAATGGTACAAATCTCTTCTGTAGGTTTTTTAATCTCTAAGATGGAGATGATAATAGTACTTGTTATAGTGAGGAGAAGTTGAATTAATATGAGCAAAGAGTTGTATTTGCTGTTATTAGTACTTTTTAATATTTACATCACTATCTGTAATTTTTCTTGTGGTCATTATGACAGGAATAGAATTTGTTCTTTCCAGGTGATTCTCTGATTTTCCCAGGACAATTATTGAATTCATACTTTGCTCTTTGATTTGAAATCCCACATGCACAAAATACTTATGTACACTAAAGTCTCTTTTTGAGCTCATGGTTTATTTCTGTCAATCTTACTTTATTACTCCAGCACCATAACTTACATATTGTAAAAATTTATTTAATATCTGACAGTGTGATTTTTTTTTTGATTCTTTTCTTCCATCCCAATTTTTCTTGGCTAGTATTATGACTTTATTATTCCTGAAGAATTCTAAAATACTTTGTTTAAGTTAAAGAATAAAAACAGATAAGGGTTTTCATAGGATTTTTTAGTAAGTTTTGAATTATCTTTAACAGAGCATTCATTTTACAAAGCTGCTTTCCTCCATGCAATATGTTGATGTCTCTACATTCACATCTCTTACTTTACCCCTCAGTATAGTCCTGTATTTTTCCCCATGTACAACATGGGCATTATTTTTGAGTTTAGCTCAGATTATTGTTTATGTTTTACTTAATTTTGTAAGTGAGAATTTTTTGCAATTATATTTTTTAACTCTTCAAACTGACACCTAGGAAGGCAGATTCGGATTGTCAATACTCACTTTGTAACTTGTCATTTAAAATTGTAAGTATTAAATACTTGTTCCAGAATCCTTTCTTTTCTGTTTTTCAAAATTTGTTTCCAAGATTATCAAAGTGGTCGTAGCTAAGTAGTATATTTGGGGAGACTGATGGAGAGAGGTAGTGTGGCTCATGTACAAACTGTGAGCATTTTCATGGCTGCCTTTAGGCTGGAGAGGCCTCCGAAGAACCCAGGTTAGACCAGGGATGGCTTTTTATGCACTTGAAAGCCAGCATTCCTGCCTTTGTGGAGAAGCCTGTTGGGCGTGACAGGTAGATGATCAAGGTCCGATGGAGGCCATTGGCTGCACAGAGCGCTGTGACTGTGAGAACTGGCGACCATTAACATGGGAAATGCTTGGCGCCAGGAACACTGCAGGGGAGCTGGGGAGCCTGTGTGTTAAGGATTTTCCAGTCCTGGGAGTGAGAAGAGCAGACTCTGCATTCAGATCTGAGTTTGAATTCATCCTCTCTTGTTTAATGGTCCTCTGACTTTTGTCAAGTTATATATCCGCTTTGAACTCCTGTTTTCTTGTGTCTCAAAATAGGAGAATTACGGCCTGCTGCTAGAGTGTTTGATCAGGGTAAATGATTTGTGTCTATAAGATGCCATGTACTGTCACAAGTTCAGTGAGAAATGGGCTGTTGCCTCTTCTGCAACTCAGTGTTCGACAAGACACCTGGGGAAAGCCAGTCCCTAATTTGTGTGTGATGCAGTAGGAACAAAATTAATGTCTTGCCTTTCGCTAGCAGTATTCTTACTTCTTTGCTTCATTTACTTCTTTCCTCCTTTCATTTCCCCTTTCCCCTCCTCCACCAAAAGAACCTGAGAATGTCTCAGAACACTAGATTCAAATTACTTTAAAGGTTGTCTCATCCTCATGAAATGACAGTAACATAAAAAAATCTGTACACATCCCAGAATTCATTGTATTTGATTTACGCACACACGCGCGCGCACACACACACACACACACACACACACACACAAAATCAGGCTACCTCCCACTTACAGAGGAAGAAGAACCACTTATTCTGAGTTTTCATTCACTGTCCGTGAGAGCAAAGTGTCTTACGCAGACTTTCACCTGGCTTCATGCATGGTGTTTTTAGTTGGATTTCTGCTTTGTGGCCATAGAATTATTCTCCTAACAGAAGAGAGGAAGTGGAGACATAGACATTCTGCTCAGATATTGGTGTCATCATATTTGAGTTGGGAAGGACTTAAGACAGCATAGAGTCGTATCTGTTTATGGGTGAGAATCCATGATAGTGTAACTTGGACAAGAACCTGGATCTTCTGCCATCGTGCCCACGAGGGTGAAGAGGCAACTTGGTGGCGGATGGCAGTGATCCTTCTTGCTTGAGTTCCAGGGTCTTGCTAGTTTTCATTGCTCACCTGCCTTTAGTTAAGGTACATGTGGCCTCTCATGGGAAGGTCACGCTGTTCTGATAAATAAAGTTACTAATCAGCAAAAAGCTCTGGACCCACTCATATTTCCCAGAGTTTTTTCTGCTGACCTGCTGACACTTTATGTAAATGAGACCTAAGAAACTACTGGATATAAAATCCTTTGTGTTATCCTCGAGTTCCATAGGAATGGGGTGCTGTCTCAGGCTCTCTAAGGCTAGATCTGAATAAAGATAGGGTGATAGGCTTTGCTGCTGGACCCTCCACAATCAAATGTGTTTTCCACCTTAGTGTTTAGAATCAGGCAGATGAGCTCAAATCTTGCCTTTACCAGTTATTAGCTTAGTGACCTTGGGGAAGAAACTGTACTTAATTGTGTTCAATTTTCTTTGTTTGTAAATAAGTTCAGTATTTATTTTAAGGTTTTTGATTTAGAGTTGAATGAGTTAATTTCCTCATTTATACCTAAAATATATATCGCGTGGCTCTATGATGGTGACTTGGTTGTTGATTACTAAGGCACTCGGCAGGGAGAAAGGGGGTGGGGGACCCCTGGATTCTAGAGCTTATTATATTCCAGGATATGCTTGTAAAAGACTGGATGTGCAGTGGATTTTTAGTAAATATCCATTCCTTTCCTAATCCGCATTGATTGTGTATATATCTTTATATTAATATATGAACAAATTTATAATGCAATTTAAATATTTCTGTAGAATTTAAAATATGTAGTTGTAACAAAAATACGTGAAATAAAATGATTTCACTTTTATTTTCTTTTCAATAAGCAAAACAAAATAAAATAGAAAAGAAAAAAAAAGGTTTGAAGGAGTAGAAATAACTTTCTTTCCGTAGAATCAATTCCCTAACAAAGGTTTTTTGGTTGTGTTGTTAACAGCACATAAAATTGATAGGTTGTGACATATTGGAAATGAGGAAACAGTGGAGACATACTACCTCCAATGAAGTCATTTAGTTACCATGTCAAAACTAGTTCTGCTTCCTGAATGACAGGCCAGTAAATCGGGAGATGAGGTGTTAGAGCAAGGAATACTGACTTTATTTGAAAAGCTGGCAGACCCAGAAAATGGCATACTGATATCCTGGAGAACCCTCTTCCCCAAGTCAGAATTCAGTCTCCTTTTTTACTAAAAAGGGGCGGGGGTGTTGTTGGTTGTTGCAAACTTCTTGCTGTACGAATTGATTTCCTTGGAATCCTTTGTTCTTGCAGCTGTCCATGTGGGTCAAATCATGGTGCCCCGGTAAAACCTCCAAAAATAAACAAAGTTTATTCTGTTTTACTACTTGCCATCTATATATAAGTGCAGAAGAGCTAACATCCTTAAAGATCAGAGCCCGGAGAATAGTCTCTCCTGGATATTTCAGGCTAAAGGCAACTTTCTTTTACAAAAGCTCCAGAGCTAACAAGTCTGAACCTAGAAAACAGGGCAGAGGTTTAAAGCCAAAGGAACACATCTAATATGGAGTCAAATTTGTTCTTTTCTATTACAATTTCTTTTTCCACCTCATAAATAATTTTATTAAGAAACATGGGCAACTTTTTTTTATTTTTGCTTCTTAATAACGGATAAGTGGTCCAAATACATTTTTGTGAACAGGGATGCTGTGCGTGCCTTGGGGTCACAGCAAATTCTTGTTGGGGGTGGTCGACCCTGCAACATGCCTGCTGCCCCATGACCCTTGGTGAGAGTCCCCCTAACCAGGGGCTATCTTCAGGAACCAGCATATGGGCATTGACCTCTGAAGACCTCTTTTTCAGGTGCAGGAAATTTTTTCAGATTCTGTGATTGAAAAATCACTCCAGCTGGGGAAAATTAGGGAATAAATGAAGAGGAAAGGGGCTTGGAGTAGAGTAGAAGAGAAGGACAGAAGATCATGGAGCCTGGAGGCTTGGCAGCGAGGCCTCCGGAGAGAGAGAAGCAGGGGTGGGGATGGGCCCTGTTCCAGAACCAGCTCCTGCACCTGTCCCCGCGCCCAAGACACACAGCCTTTAATGACCCAGGACTCTCTGCTGTCTGGGCGTCACCCTAGGCAGAACCTTGAGAACAAAATTAAGGGGTGGGCAGTACTCACATAGGGGGTCACAGAGGACTTTGTTCAAGTCCACAGTGCCTTTTCTGGTCATGTGTTTTCAGTTGTCCTTTATCTTAGGATCTGAGGAACAGGAGCAAGGAACTCAGGGAGAGATCCAGGAAGACATCTGAGTGTGTTAGGGAGGACATTCACAGCGAAACGGGGAGCGAGGACACCTGCAGCAAAGTAAAATGACTTTACAACTATTGCATCAGAGCTGCAGGTATGAGAGAGCCTAAGCCTGTTTCAGAGTGCAGGGGACAAGTGGAAAGGAATGGTAAAATTTCCACTGACAATTGAAATTTTGTTAAACAGCCTGCTACTCTTAATTGTATCACTTGAATGTAGGCAGGTGTATGTCTGTGAGCATTTATAGGTTCACACAACCCCACCAGCCCCTCTTGACCCCATCAGGGATGGGCTTTCTCAAGCACAGTGCACCTCCTGCTTGGGTGGGCCATGCTGCATGTCCTCACCTTGGGCCGGGCTGCTGCAGGGCACTGAGTCCCCAGGCACGGGCTGTGAGACACGACAGGAACATCTCTGCTCATAACTGAGAGCATCCGTTTCCCCCTGCAGTGTAAGAATGCCGGTGACTCAGTTAGAAGCATGCTTCAAAGCTGTCCGTGTCTTTGCCATCCAGAAGCGGAGCCTGGGAGCTTCCGAATTTCTCCAGAATGCGGTTTACATTCACATTCGATAGGTGAGTGCATGTCCACTTACAATTGGAGGAATTACTGCAGTTTTTCTGAAACTTACCACTATTCCATCTGATTTTTCTGTGCTAGGATTCAGTATAGCCTGCTAAAAATTCTGGAGTCAGATCTTGAAACCCTGATGAAGAGGACTATTTATCTTATTTCTTTATATGATAGTATTTTACTTTCAAAATTCAGAGTTTTTGGTTTTTTGAGGAAATTTGGGGGGGGGTTGGAGAATCAACTTTTCTCTTACCATCTATGTGACCTGTTGCTATATGCCTCTCACCTGTCTTCTGTCACTTGTGAGGCAGTTCCATTTGTGACCCTGTCTGGTTTGTTCATGTTATAAAACATAAAGTCTGTAAAAGTACAGTCCCTTTTACTCTGAAGACATTCCACAAGTACTACTTAAATCTGAGTGTGGTTTTTAGAAGAGAGAATCATTAGAACATGTACTTGCAGGTTGCTAGTGCAAAATCCCCAAATCAATACTCTAGCTCAACATCTAAGATCTTTCTAATCTACCTTGGATTTATATGGATAAGTGAAGCAGTTTGCTAAGAACACAAGACCAGGTTTAGAATACAGGCTGGTGTAGCTCAGCAGGTCCTTCCATGCTGATGCTCTGCCAGAGGGCGGGGCCGAGGAGACAGGGCGTGTCCTGCCCTCCCTGAGCTGACAGTTTCATGGCAAAGACCTTCATCAGGTGAAGAACTGGGAGTTTCTTCTAAGAACAGTGGGATTGAAAAGAGTCCTATAAGCGCGGGACTGACAGAATCCCATTTGACTCAAGTAGGGGAGAGCGGTTGTGGGGCCACTTGGGAGACTCGTGAGTCCAGGAGTGCAGTGTTGGTGGCTTCCACTTGAGCGGTGAGATGGTCAGTGGGTAAAAGCGAACAGATTGAAGACATGTTTAGATGGTAAAAAGAAAGGATGAATGCTGTCTGTGAAGGTAGGATGGAGTAAGGCCCAGCTTTCTGGGTGGATTAATCAGGTAAATGATGGTCCTGCTGTGCTTTTAGGAGGGAAACTTGCAGAGGAATTTCGGGGGGAAAACTGATGAGTTCAGTTGTGGGTAAAGTGAAAGGCTGCTCGATGTGTGGTCTGGGAACTCAGGTGAGAGCCAGTAGTGAGTAGAGGAAGGGGAGAGAGTTTTTCAAATCATTTTGTCTTGTGAACATACAAACAAGAATGAGTAATGACACACAAAACCTCTAAATTCTGGATTTAAAACCCAATAACATTTTGTTATATTGAGTGCAGAGGTTCTTAAATTTTTAATAGAAATTAAACAAATAGAAACAAAATAGTGGAGTTAATCAACATCTTAGAGTTGATGTGTGTCCTTGTATGTATTTTGATACATCATCTCTTTATAAGCATAATCTACAAATGCTTGTTTAGCATAAGATTTAAAAAAAGGGACGGGGCACACAATGTTGTGGGTTGAGGCTGATCACCTTGGGCAAATTTTGTAGTCTCTCTGTGCCTTAGTAGCATCTTCTGTGACTGCCCCCGGGCCCCTCATCACAGCTGATTTCCTAAACTAGATTTTGGGAGGGAGGCTGCTGAAGGGATTAAGAAGTGGCAAATGCTAGAGATACTGAAGAGAGACAATAAAACAGATTAAAGCCTATAAACTTTGTACAAATACCCTCAAAAGTGAAAGAATCCCGCAGTGTTTTGAGCCACTTAGCATAAGGGAAACAAAATCACGTGGACCCAATTCTCTTGAGCATGTGAGTATTGTGGGTGGGAGGATGTCATCAGAAAAGTGTTGAGAAGAGGCCTTTTGGTTTCCCTTGACATTTCCAGTAAGGATGGGGCAGAGGAGCGAAAACCCCCTCTTCACAGTGGAAGCTGCTGTTTTGTGCGAAACTGACCAAACGTTGGAGACCAGTCATCAGCGGTGCTGGCAAATGAAGAGACTTCAGGATTGGGTGCGGCACTTGCTGTGACTTCCAGGTGACCTGCTGACTGGGGGCTGTGAGGAGGGCAGTAGGTTTGCAGGGTGACCCGGGCATAATCCCTGGCTCTGAGGCTGCTGGTCTGATTAGCAGACCTGGGCACCCGCAGTCCTAATGGGGCAGCTCATGATGTAGCCTGGGACACCTGCCATTCTGAGGGCGAGAAGAGGGCTCCTCTGAGGGGGTGTCCCTGCGGAGAGTGGAAACATCCTCCTGCAGGGGAGAAAGTGCCTCTGAGCATGGGGCCGGAAACACAGGCAAGACCAGCCTGAGCACGGAGGGTTTGGGAACCCGGAAGTCATACAGTGGCCTGAGCAGCCTTGTTCCTGAGAGACTGGAGGGACAAGATGCTGAAAAGTCAGGCAATGGTCCGACCCTGTGGTGGGTTATGAGTGACAAGAAAGGACTGGTCAGGCAGGCACGAGAGAACCCTGTGGCCATCCCAGCTGGGGCATCACGCCGGAGGGAGGAGCAGTTATAGACTTTGCCACTTATTAGCTGTGTGACTTTGAGCAATATCACTCCACCTCTCTCTACATATATCTTGATGTGTAAAGTGACAGAGTGACAGGCTCGTGTCATCAGAAGGCTTAGTTTAGCTCTGATCCTCTGTGTCCTGTCCTGTCAGTGCTACCCTGCAAGTTTCTGCAGTGGCTGCCCTTACCCTGAGATGGGAGGGCGCAGAGGGACATTGTAGAGCCTGAGGGCAGGAAGAGGTTGCTTTAAAAGCAGACTTGTAGCCGCCTGCATTTGCAGACCTTCAGGCAGTTTGGTTGAAGTTAGTGGAGAGAACTTTGGAGGCCTTAGTATCCTCATAAATCTTGTTTTCCCTTGGGGACTGGATTTAACTTTGCAGATCCATGTTGAAGATTTGAGCTTCTGGCAAAGCTGTTTTCAGAGATGGGTATATACATAACATATGGTATAAAATAAAATGCTTTTATTTAATGTGTGGGACTTTGCAGGTCTTGGGAACAGCTAAGTTGGCCTGGTCTCCACGGATGACAGTAGGGGTCAGCAGAGCGTGCGGGAGGGCAGGCTGACCGCCTTGCTTCTGCAGGGGGTTCTCCATAGCAAGACACTCTGTTGAGTTGACTCTTCTCTAAGTTTGGTCTGAGCAGACAGCAAAGTAATGAGTTCTGGTGGGATTGTATAATGACAGGAAGAAAGAGGAACCCGTGGTTTTCGGGACTAGGACACGCTTTTGGTTCCTGATCCAGTGTGTTCCATTACATAATTGATAAGTTGTGTCTATTCTGGGACTTGATTGAAAGAAACATTCAGCCTTAAAGTTAAGAGTTATGTATTATTTGGAGGGAGGACTCGAGCCGGGATGACAGCCTTTCAGATCACTCTGAGGGACTGCTCCCAAGAGGTACGGAAGGAGCTGGGATATATAGGAGCTTTACAACAAAGACCAGGTAGTTGGAACAATAAAAGATTGTTATCTAAGAAAGCCAGGTATCTCAAGTTCAAGAATTTAGTGTTTTTCTATGTATGGGAGGATGCGAACATTTTGGTCATTGAATTCAATTCTTTAACGAGCACCTGGCTATCTAGGGCCAGTATCCTGTTGTTTCTTACTGTGAGTCCGCTCAGAGGGCACCACTGTGAGTGGCTGAGAGGCTAGGCTGCAGGCTTGTACTCGCTGAGGAGTGGCAGCAGCTGCTGATGACTTGGTTTCAGCATTCTTTGTTTACTGACATGGATGCAGTATTTTCATTCACATTGTAGTATTTTCATTCACAGTGCTCCCCCTTGGTCCTAAATTCGACCAATATTTTGAGAGACATTTCATGACCAATTTTGTCCCATGGTGCTAGGATGGCTCATTCCTAGTTAAGTTGAAGAATATTCTGAGCTGCCATTCAAGGTGTTAGATTTTTTATCAGGACCTGTTGATACTAAAATTTCTCTGGATCGCCTGTCTTACTAGTCTATTATGATCGAGGAAATGTTTGCCCTTCGTTGCTCATTCCCATACCTAGAATCACACTATTACAATTATTTTATACAGGGTTATAAATTTTATCTATTTCTTCAAGATGTTTAGCCATCATCAATCTTGTAGGCCTAGTTACACATTGGGAAATGTAACAGACAACAATTTTATTATATAGACAGGATATAAGTAATAAAGCTAGTAAAGTTAATAAAGTCACGAATGAGAATTTAATAGTCGAGAAGTTATATTTTTGGGTTAAAATTTTCCTTGTGTTCCTGATTGAGTTTGAGTCATCTTATGAGAAATTTCATATTTATGGTCAGGGTCAGAGCAGGTAGTAATTAGCCTGGTGAGGTCTCCCACCTTGTAAGATCAACAGTGGCCTAAACAGAACTATAATTTCCTTTTTAGAATAACGTTTCTGAGGGCTATCTAGTTAGAGCCTTGGAGTAGGGAAACCCACCAAGGTAACACAGAAGTACTAGACAAAGGTAATTTACCATAAACTTAACAGTTGGAGTAGTTCATAATCAAAGGTAGGAGAAATTATCAAAGTAATTGGCATACAGGCCTGGTTCGGTGTTTTGGGTCAGCTGTCTTACCTCAGATGTCGTCGTCTTCTCATCCTGGCCTGGGTAGATTTTTCTTCATTTGGGCATTGTTTTAAGGTGACCAGTGCTCTATAGGCCAGTGCACTGCAGGGGCTGTTTCTGATAGGAAATGAATCCAAAAGTCCATTTCCTTCAGCTTTGGTATGTACGGTCTAGTTAAGAGTACCTGATAAAGGATCCTTCCATTCAGGTAGTAGACAGTTCTTTAAGTCATGCCTGTTCCAGTATGTATAATCCCCTGGCTGCAGGTCATGGGGCATTGGAACTTTACCCAAGGATAGATTACTGAACTTCAGAAACAAACCTAGAGTATTCTTTTCATAATTCAATTAACCTTTACAGCAATGTGACATAACAGCAAGGAATGATCTGGGAAATGTCTTAGTAAATATAGACCTCAATTAACAAAACTAGAATTTAATATCCACTAAAATATAATCTTTTTTCTCTCTAAAGTTACCCTCATTTTTCTCAAATATAGTCAATTCAAGAGTAATTTGTTTACAAGTTAAGTCTGATTATTTGATCATATAGGCTTTTTTAAATTGGCTGTGTTGGAACTTTTAATTAGGAGTCTCAGGGTAGAATGTTAATAAGGTTTTCTAAGGCCAGGAAAGCCACATCAAGGTCTTGTCATGGTTTTCTGCCTTACACATTTAGGTAAATTCTTTTCTTTTTAAAATCCTTAAAATACCTTGAGATTCCTATATCTGTTAGGAGATGATCTTCCTCATTTGTCTGATTGAGCCATTGGGGAGCTAAGAGATTTTAGTCTCTTGAGGGATCAGATAGAGAGAAAAGATAACTGTTCCAAGTCTGCTTACATAGGTATAATTTATCAAATTTCTGTGAATCATAACTAGTTAAGGAGAAGAGTTTCTTTATGTCAGGGAAACAGGTTAAAAGCCAGTAGTATGTCAGACAAAATCAAAAATTATAACCATATTCACCAGTTTACTCAGTCCCATGTAACTAATTTTTTAATCAGTTTTCATTAGACATTTAAAATTTCCTACCGAGTTTAGTTCAGTGTTATAGTTTGAAATTTATTAGAAACCAGTAAATCTCCTTGAAGAGAAAGCATTTTGCAAAATCATCAGAAGAAAGCAATTAACTGTCTATAAATGACAAAAATTTAAAAGCATGTTTAGACACCGTTACACTATAATCGATGAAGAAACCTGGTCACTATAACCAGAAATATGACTGGTAACATTTTAGATATGTCAGATTTTAGTGAGTCCATATAATTTCTAGAGTATCTATATTAATAATATTTTCTCATACAATATAACCTTAGAAGATTTATTATTCATTTGACAATACCATGTATTTAACATGCCAAATAAATTTACTAGTTTAAAATCTCTCTTTGGGATGTTTCAGGGGCCCTCTGTAGCATCCCAAACTTAACTGGAGATTAAAAGAACTTTAATTAGAAATTGATATTTGGGGAGTTTGTTAAAAGATTTCAAAACACTTGGTCACGTAAACATATAGATCACTGTGAAGTAGTACTTATTCATTAAGAAAATACGTCAAAGGTAAAGGCAGAACAGATCAGGTAAGTGGTATAAGAAGCTTTATAATTTGTTACTGAAGGTGGATTAACATTTCAAGACAATTTTGTCCTCTTAACAGAGAGTAAACCAAATCTACTCTTGTACCAGTTTATGTCTAAGATTCATTTACTTTGCCCAAGTTGATTCTAAATTTAGCCAATTCCGACAACGTACAAATCCCTTTCTTCAGGGTTCCTCTTCCACAAGCCTTCCACAGCTTTCGATACTCATATTAGTTTGTTCCTTATTTTCTATTCCATTCAGAAGTAACCAGCTTCAAGACAAAGTCACTATTTTTCATTAACAAAATATAATTCCATTCTTATATCTTCCTTTACACATTTATCTTACTTTCCTAGGATACTGAGATCATTCCCTTAATAATAAAGACTATTTCAAGGTGGCACCAACCATTTATTAATACTTCTAAACACCTTTATTTTCTCTGTAAGAGGAAGTTAAATGTTAAATAATTCATATTTCAATCTTATTTTATCTGAAAATGGCATAGCTATTTAATAAAATCCTATCATTTAACTTAATGTAGCACAACTCTAGAATTTAAAGATATCAAACATTTAGAGATTATCTTAAATATACATTTTAAAAATATATTTTAAAAATTTACCCAAAGCTCTCATCTCATTTGCATTTAATTTATTTAAATTTTACCACACCACATTACTATTATACTTTTTAACAAATCTGCACCAGATATAACAGGATCTTATTTGACTTTCATTAAACCTAGGTTCAGTAAAAGTACTATACTTAATATTGGTGACGTTAAAGATGTCTATATTAATTAGAACATACTTAAACTAAACAATATCAAATATTATCTTAATATTGAATATTTTCCAGTTCACATGAAGCTGAAGGTCAATTTGGTCAGTTTTTATTTTAAAACTACTTAATTTGTAAGCTCTTATTTTTTACGCCAATTAAGCAGAGCTCTTTGACATTGAGTTTTATTTTTTCAGCTGTAGAATTATCTCACATCTACAATGTGTACGCAGGCTTATAAACAGACAAAAGTTAGAGATTTCATAGCTTCACTACAAAACTTACTTATGAGATAAGTATAATAATAGTTGTAGTGAACTGAATTTGCTTGCTCAAATCACTAAGTCTTACCATTTATGAAACAGACATTTAAGATTTCTTGACAAAGACTTAAGGACCCATCAGGGTTCTGAGTTGTAAAATGCCACAAATTTCTTTGGCCCTGAGTTTTATCTCGTTGAGCTAATTAGGCTCAGTCCTAGGTCACTGTTTGCTGTATTTACATTTCTGATCTGCAAGACAAAGACACACGCTTCCAGTTCCCCAGAGAATTTCTCTGTCATGCAGGCCCAATTGTATCTCCTTAATTTGCTTCTTTGTATCAGTGAGAAGAGCTGTAAACAAAGAATTCCATGTTTAAAATTTTAAGGTTTATTTATCTTGCCTTTGAAAGCTTGCATAAGGCATTTAGTAAGGTCTCTTTTCCTTGAGTTATAAGTTAAACCCAGGGTAAACCTCTTATTATATTTTTTATTAGCTACTGAATATTAGTTTTTAGTTTTACGTTATATTGGACAGCTCATGTAACTCTATTGGTTTCCTTTACTGTGTTCAATTAATATTTTCTGAGGGATAGATACGTGCCCAGCCTTGTAATACCAAGAAAAGGAAGCGTTTTTCCATTGAAACATATCTATCCCAAAAGATAATTAAGGAAGATGTTTATACAAAGCCCATTTAATATACCAATTTTACAAACTTTTATCTCAATTTTATTAAATCTTTTACCTTTAATTTTTATATTTATTATGTTTAATCAATAATTCTTATTTCTAGAAGGAGTGCCAAAAGTCTTTTTTTTTTCCGTGCATTGTATCTAATTTTATAGAAAAGTCTCTGGGATCCCAAAGTTTGAGCCAAAGAGCTTAGGCCCTTCTCAATTTTAATTTCATTAATTGGTCTGTTGTCCCAATCATTGATCAAGTATTTCAGTCTATATATATTTATATATATATATATATATATTAGCCCTATAAATACATATATTTAAAACTGTGGTAAATAAAACGGACTTGTTTGAACTTTAATGTTGGAGGTAGTAGGTGATATCTTTGGCTCTTTTTTTTTTTAACTTTACGTAGTGTAGTATCAAAACCTTGCATGTAAATGCAAAAATCTCCATTTTATTTATCTCATTCAAAATAACCATATAAAAATATTTATCCATTTGGGATAAGCCCCTTATCTTTTTTTTCCCTACATATTTACAATTCTTTTTCCAGTTATTCAACCTAATTAACATTAATTATTCTAAGTTTTTATTAGCATGTCTAAAACCATTGATTGGAAAGTAAAAACACAAATGTAGCTTTTGAAACCAGTTTTTTTTTTTAACTGAGTTATTAAGTTAAACATTAGATATATTTTTCGACCTTTAAACTTGATTTTATTAGTTACCAATAAAACAGATGTTTATACAGAGAGCTCTTTCAACTTTCACCAATTTAAAAGTTTTTCCAAATTAAAGGATCCAACATATGGCCATCAATTTATATATATTCATTTATATAAAATAAAATATATATATATTTTTTAAACCAATAAGATGAAGAGGATTTTCCACATGAGAGTGGGTGTGTTGCCTAAATAAAATTCAAAAGTTTACTCTCCAAAAGCTAAAGGCCTTTGTGGTACATGCTGATGAAACAAAGGTTAAGATGGCAAAATATCTGAAAATTGGTACAATCAAAGGATTGTTGAGAATCCCAATTTATTTGCGTGGCCACCATATGTACACAATATTTCTACCTTTTGTATGGCAGATTCCAAGGTTTCCTTTAAAAAAAAATGAAACACATATATATATACGTACACAAAAATAAAATACCCAGAGAAAGATAAAAAGTTTTCATTTCAAGGACATAGGAAAAAACATCCAAGATACCCCTAAAGGGGATTTTGTTTTATAAGTTCAGAATTCCTAAAAATGTTTTTAACAGTCCTGGTTAGTTACTTTCAGGGTGAGGTTTTTTTTTTTTTTTTTTTGCAATTAATGTTGTAAGATTTGTACGTATATAAACCTGGCTGTGGTGTAAGATGGAGGCTGGCAATCTGTCATTTCTTTATCTTTTCTTTTCTTTTCTTTTCTTTTTTTTTTTTCTTTTTTTGAAAGTTCTATTCCCCATTCTAAGGTCGGGTTCTCAAAATAAAATTGCTAGTAAGTTTTCCCACAGGGACAACTATATGGCATGAAGTATTTGCCTCTACCAATCCTGCAAGTTTCTCTGTCACTGGAGAAAGCTGTTACCAGCCAGGAGGAGGGTCCCAATTTTGGAGTTGAAAGGTTCCTCATAAGAGTTTTACTTTTATCCTGAAAAATTCAGTAGAGGTAACCAAATTGAGGAAAACATTAGACCAGCCTCTTACCTAACCACTCAGTCCTGAACCCAGTGTGTTTCAACTTGGACCAACTCGGGACGTCTCCACTGGGTGAGTACTTTCCTGGTATGTTTCCACCAGCCCCACTTTGGACGTCTCCTCAAGTTGGGTGTTTCCTGTTATCTTTCAACCAGGCCCCACCCAGCATGTCTCCACTGGGTGGGTAATTTCCCCCCAGTATCTTTCAACTGGAGGGCCAGGTACCTGGATACACTGCCAAATAAAACTCAGGATCATCAACCAATATGGGAGATCCTAGAACCAGAAGAGACTCACTCAAATTCATCTGGACTCCCCGAGGAGGCAGACGGGCACAAAGGGCCACTGCTGGTACCAAGGCTCCAGTTCCTCGGAGAGTTCAGCTGGAGAGAAGTCTGCTCTGGGTCCTTTCATGGTTTCCAAAACTTTTGACTGAAATACATGTGCAGCCTAAAAGTTAAGAGTTATGATTTATTTGGCAGGAGGACTTGACCTGGGATGACAGCCTCTCAGATCTCTCTGAGGGACTGCTCAGAAGAGGTTCGGGAGGAACTAGGATATATAGGAGCTTTACAACAAAGACCGGGAAGTTGGAACAATAAAAGATTGCTTGTTATCTAAAGAAAGCCAGGTATGTCAAGTTCAAGAATTTAGTGCTTTTCTATGTATGGGAGGAAGCAAACATTTGGACTCACTGAATTCCTTCTTTAGACAAACACCTAGCTATCTAGGGCTAATATCCTGTCCTTTCTTATTCTGAGTCTGCTCAGATGGCACCGTTGTGAGTGGCTGCAGAGGCTGGGCTGCAGGCCTGTACTTGCTGGGGTGTGTTGGCAGCCGCTGATGACTTGGTTTCAGCATTCTTTGTTTACTGACATGGTTGCAGTATTTTCATTCACATTGTAATAATTTCTTTCACAGACTGACTATGGATAATCTGCAACCTTGGAAAGCAACCGAGAGGGAATTACTGCAGGTACCTTCTACTTTAATAAGCTGCGTGCAAACATAAACATGGAGGAAGGATACAAAATGATTTGGTGGTGTAGGGAAGGCTTTCTGCACATTACAGGAGAAGGCAAGGCAGATTTCCTCTCCTTTGTGGACAGGGACGTGATTCCACCTTTCTTTTCTGTAGTGGTTTCTGAGAACAATTTATGGTAATTAACCAACATTGACAAAAGTTGGAACACAATGCATTTAAGAGCTGGCCAGCTGGAAATTGTGTATTGGACAGGTGGATTTCATAGGCAAGTGGTCAGGTGGATGGGAGAGAGATGGAGCCCACGTCTGGGCCCAGATTCAGGTTTAAATCGCCATTTCTTCACCATAGGGCCTTGGAATAGAATGTAACCTCTCTTAACCTGTTGGTGATTCTGTGAAATGCGCATGATAATACTCTTTTGTTCCTGGGATTGTTGTAAGTTGTAAAGAGTATTAGAGCACACATGAAGCACTTAACACACTGGCACTTAGCAGTGTTCCCTGTGTGCGGCCGCCCCGCTTCGCGTGTGTCAGAGCCGTAAAGACAGCATGTGTCTGTTGAGGGCGCACTGGTGGCCCCTTGAATACGTTGTGAATTTGGTGATTTCTATTAATCCTTGTAACTCTGTGTGCCATGGGCAGTTATTTTCATGGACAGATGAGGAATCTCAGGGTAAAGAAGACTGTGTAATTTGCCCAAAGTCAGACCATAATTTTGGGTGCAGGTGCCTCGATTTGGCATGGGCCCCTGGGCCTTCTACCCTCTTCGTTAAGCACCAGAGCCAGATGTGGGGTCGACTGTCACCCAGCACAGAAAATCCAGCAGGTAGCAAGACACACCTGGCCCTGTGCTCCTTGAGCAAAACTCCGGAGGGGAGGCAGTTACAAAAGTGATAAACATAAAAACAGATGACTGCAAACTGTGATCAGCTCTGAGAAGGAAAGGAACAGGCCTCGCAGTGCAGCGCTGGGATCTTTCTCGTCGGGGCTGCTCTGGGGTTGTTCATCTCAGCTAAACAAGCTCTGCTGCTGCACCAAGGCAGGAAGGCAGGGTGCTTGTGACCAGGTAGACTGGGCCTCGTTGATCATTCTCATTCCCCATTAAGTGGCAGCTGTCACTGTCACTTACCTAGTAAACAGATGTTGGCCATAATCATCATGCATTTTGCTAGGTAGTTTTATTGGCCCCACCTTTGAGATGAGGTCATTGAAGCTGGGAAATTTGCTGCATGCCCGTGATCACCATGGAAATAACCCCTCTTGTCTTTCAACTTAGACTGGTGTGGCTCTCATGCCCCAGCCCTGTGAATGGCATCATGTAGCTTCTCCCAAGTGGCCCAAATGACTGACATTGATTTTCTTAATTCATAGGAAATGGTATGTGACAATAGGAGAAAAAGATAGTAAGAAATTTTTTGGAAAAATAGAAAAAAACCCATTTCTTCCCCAGCTGGGGAAGCGTACCCTGTGTCACTCACCCCACTCACTGCCTGGCACCTCCTCCCTTCTGACTCCGTGTTCAGAAGCCACTCTGAGCCTTTGAAGAACATTTTGCCTCATGACACAGTTGACTAGGACCTGCGACCTCTCTGTCCCTGGTTAACTCTCTCTTCAAAGCCATTTAAATTTTATGCAGGCTCATCTGCTCAGATGTAAGAATAGCCTCTTTAAAACGTCTTGATGCAGCTCCTTAATGAAGATCTTGAGAAGGAAACCTAGCCAAAAGCAGGGAAGTATGCACATAGTGACCGTAAACTCAGCACTTTGTGAAGTTCAGAATCAGTTGGGTGGGAGACTCAGGAAAGACTTTTTTTAAGGTAGCAAGGGTAAAGTGAAAGGACGCAGGCTGTGTGAGACTGAAACATCTCGGTCCCAACCAGCAAGGCACCTGCGTTCACGATGGTGTGTGGGGAGGGCAGAGTTCTCACAAAGAAAGAAGTGGTGGGATCGGAGGGAGGACAGTTAGGTTTTTACTGGGGAAGGAAAATGTGGGCTGAACATTTCCTGGTTGAACAAGAGGACTGTGACATGATGTGCTTGTATTTTGGAGAGAAGGGTTTTGTGGGGATAGGCCTAGGGAGAACTCTCTCTGGCTGGGGAGTCAGCACAACAGAGAACCACAGAGAACTGAGCAGACCCCAGGCCCCTGCTGGGGGAGGGGCTGCCCGCCAATTCGAGCCCTGGGGGCTGCTTCTGTCCCTTAGCTGGGTCCTCAGAGCTCCCTGCAAAATCCAGTTCTGTTGATACAAAAAAAAACATGGGGCATGAGAAGGGCTGTGCCCCAGGCTTCGGTTGAGCCCCTGGAATGTGCCCCGTCCGATGTGGGTCCCTGGTTTCATGCAGGAAAGAATTCAAAGCCAAGCCACTGTTGAGTAAAGGTAGATTTATTCAGATAGATTCATTGAAAGGCAAGAGAAACACCACGAGGTTTTGGGGTTTGATGCTCTGATTAAAAGTAGGTACTGGGATATCAAAATTGTAGAATAGATAAACAAGATTATACTGTACAGCACAGGGAAATTTACACAAAGTGTTATGGTAACTAGCAGAGAAAAAAGTGTGACAATGAGTGTTAATATGTGCATGTATGACTGAAAAATTGTGCTGAATACTGGAATTTGATACAACATTGTGAAATGATTATAAATCAATAAAAAATGTAAAAAAAAAAAAAACAATGTGAGGAAGTTTTCAAGGAATGGTTCCAGATATAAAACCCTTTCTGAGCATTTTCTCTATTTTGTGTGAAATGCATTTTTACTTGAAATTTGACTATAGTTGATCTTAATTCTTTCAAATATGGCAGGGTTTTTTATTTTTTTCAATTTCTTCTTTCTCTTTTTTTTTGTTTTTTTTTGAGCATGAAATCTGTTAGAACTATGGCTAAAGCGTAAACAAAGCGTTGCTGAATTTTAAGTGTCATCTGTTGGCTGTAATGCTTAGAAAACGTCTGTATTTTGAAATAAAAATCTTTAATGCTAACTAAAAAAAAAAAGTAGGTACACACTCCACAGACAGAGTGTGGGCCTTCTCCAAAGAGGGAGAGGGAGGGGTGCCCGCTAGGTGGTGCTGTGTTGCTGGTTTTCATGGGCTTGGTGGTTTCATATGCTAATAAGTAGAAGGACCTGCCTAGGGGCAAGGGGTTGGAATTCCCAGGGAGTTGGCCATTTCCCACCATTTGACCTTTTTTGGCTAGCCTTGGGACTGCCATGATGCCTGGGGTTGTGTTATTCACCATGTTACTATTACAGTGGGTGTAAAATAATGCTCAAGTTCTGCTAGAAGTTAAATCTCTTCATCCTGAGCCTCAAGGCCTTTTGGGGGTTGAATGCTTCACCATTTTGATGTTAATTACTGTGGCCTTCCTTGAATGGCTGTGCTCTGGCCCCTTCCATCCTGTCTCACTGTGGTGACACAGAGAGAGCAAAGGCCAGGCCCTGCTTGTGCTCCTGCATTTAACAGGGGGAGGGGTGGTGTGGGCTGAGGATGACTCTGAGTGGTGAGAAGGATGTTTCAGATTTTCCCACGTGGGACATGGGGACTTGCCAGCAGCCACCGCAGATTTATCTCACGGGCATTATCGCTTGTGTCACTCATCTTTTTCTATTTTTTTTTAAGTATTTAATCGAAATTAAATATCAGATATCTTTCATAAAGAAATTTCTCTTTTCCTTTTCTTTGGGGCTCTTTTTGGGGGTTAGGCAATTAGGTGTATTTATCTGTTAGTGGAGGCCCTGGGGCTTGACCCCAGAACCCCGTGCATGCTAAGCACTCGCTCTACCACTGAGCTCTACCACCACCTCATCATCTTTTTCTTTTTGCTTTAGCTGCCAAGAATCTTACAGCTGAATTTCTAGTCGGCCTTTAACACTTACCCTGACTTCATGGCATCCATTTTTATGACTTTACCTCCCCCTGGTTTCATTTAAGTATTGAATCTCCTTTTTCTCTTCACTGTCACTTTTGTCTTTTTGTTGTTATGGTTGTTAAGCTGTGTTTAAAAAATTGTTTAAATTCTCTTTTAGCAGGAAGTTGAAAGTAAATATATATGTAAACAAATTTATCACACTTAAATGCTTTTATACATTCTAAGCTGTTTAGTAGTTACTTAAAAACCGAATGGAATATTAAAGGGAAAACATTTTAAAATCACTTTTTTAATTTTTTATAAAGGTATAGCTGATTTACAATATGATATAAGTATCAGGGTGTTAAATAGATGCACAATTTTTAATGTTATGCTCCTTTTATAGTTTTTGTAAAACATTGGCTATATTCCCTGTGTTGTAAGATACATCCCTGTAGTGTGTTTATGTTACATGGAGAAGTTTGTATAAGAAAGCTGGTTATCGCAGAGTCTGGGGCGTGGCTGTGTCTGACCCAGGTTCACGCTCACCCTGCCTGTCAGAGCCCAGGCCCTCACTCCTGCCTGCAGGGCCGCAAGTGGAGGCAGGTCTCATCAGCGCTGGCACCACCCCCTGAGTGGCAGTGACAGCAGTGACTGTCTGTGGACATGCAAATTGTTGTTCCAGGAGCTTTACATGCATTTCTGCATTTAATAATTAAAGCCCTCCTGTGAGGAATCGTTTTATGTTTTTAATGAATAATACATTTTATTTTGATTTTGATAGAATTCAAACCTCCGGAAAATTTATAGGAATAGTACAATAAACGCTTAGATACAGTTCACCTAAAAGGGCACAATTAGCCCTTTTGTGTCTGGCTTTTTTTAGCATAAAGTTTGAAGGTTCATCCATGTTGTAGCCTGAATCAGTACTTTATTCTTTGGTTTGATAATATCCTTTATCTTTTTGTTCGTTTTTGGTCTATTTAAACATATTTTAATTGAAGTCTAGTCAGTTTATAATGCTGCATCAGTTTCTTGTGTACAACACAACACTTCAGTTATATAGGAACATACCTGTATTCATTTTCACATTCTTTTTAAACATAATTTACTATAAGATACTAAATATATTTTCCTGTGCTATACAGTATAAATTTGCCGTTTATTCTATACATAGTCGGTATCTGCAAATCTTGAACTCCCAATTTATTCCTTCCCATACCCTCTCCCCTCTGGTAACCATAGTTTGGTTTCTATGTCTCTGTGTCTGTTTCTGTTCTGTAGATAACTTTATCTTTTTGTTTGTTGGTTGTTTTATTTTTTTTTAGATTCCTCATGTGAGCGATCTCATATGGTATTTTTCTTTCTCTTTCTGGCTTACTTCACTTAGAATGTCATTCTCCAAGTCCATTCATGCTGCTGCAAATGGCATTAATTTATTATTTTTTTATGGATGAATAGTAGTCTAATGTACAAATATACTACAACCTCTTTATCCAGTCATCTGTCAGTGGACATTTAGGTTATTTCCATGTCTTGCTATTGTAAATAGTGCTGCTCTGAACATTGGGGTGTAGGTGTCTTTTTGAATTAGGGTTACTTCTGGATATAAGCCCAGGAGTGGGATTTCTGGGTCATATGAGAGGTCAATTTTTTGTCTTTTGAGGAACATCTATAGTGTTTTCCACAATGGCTCCACCAAACTGCATTCTCACCACACTGTAGGAGCGTTCCCTATTCTCCACAGCCTCTCCAGCATTTATTGTTTGTGAACTTCTGAATGATGGCTATTCTGACTGGTGAGAGGTGATACTTGATTGCAGTTTTGATTTGCATTTCTCTGATAATCATATTGAGCATTTTTTCATGTGCCTATTGGCCATTTGTATGTTTTCATTGGAGAAATGTTTGTTTAGGTCTTCTGCCCATTTCTGGATTGAATTGTTTGTTTTTCTTTCTTTTCAAGTGTAAAAGGTGTTTACATATTCTGGGAATTAGGCCCTTGTCAGTTTAATTCATTGCAAATATTTTCTTCCATTCCATAGGTTGTTTTTTTGTTTTGCTTACTGTTTCCTTTGCTGTTCAAAAGCTTGTAAGTTTAATTAGATCCCACTTATATATATTTGCTTGTATTTCTATTGCTTGAGTAGACTGCTCTAGGAGAACATTGCTGAGATGTATGTCAGATGATTTGCCTATCTTTTCGTCTAAGAGGTTTATAGCGTCTTGTCTACATATTTAAGTCTTTAAGCCATTTTGAATTTATTTTTGTGTATGCTGTGAAGGAGTAGTCTAACTTCATTGATTTACATGCAGCTGTCCAGTTTTCCCTACACCATTTGCTGAAGAGGCTATCTTTATTCTATTGTATGTTCTCACCTCCTTTGTCAAAGATTCAAAGACCAAAACTTTGTGGGACTATGCTTGGTAATTTTGTTTATACATTCATTGATGGATGGATATTGTTTGTAACTTTTGGCTACTATGAATATTGATGTACAAGT
The DNA here is from genome assembly GCF_048773025.1 of Camelus bactrianus. Classification (NCBI taxonomy): domain Eukaryota; kingdom Metazoa; phylum Chordata; class Mammalia; order Artiodactyla; family Camelidae; genus Camelus; species Camelus bactrianus. The sequence goes on from NC_133544.1 coordinate 101,926,464, forward strand.
TTTTTGTGAGAATATGTTTTCATTCTTTTGGCTGTAGAGTTGGCCCACCTTATGTGTAGTTTCCACTTCATGGATCCAGATGGCTGATTGTAAAGAGACTCGAACATCCTTGGATTATGGTATCCAGGGTGGGGGTTCCAGAAATCAACCCCCCGAGGATACTGAGGGATGGCTCAATATGTAGGAGGGGAATTGCTGAGCCATATAACTCTAAACTTCTGAGGAAACACCAGACTTCTGCAAAGAAGCTGCACCATTGTCCCTTTCCAATGGCCACATATAAGGTATCTCTTCCTCCTGAACGACACTTGTTATTGTCCATGTTTGATTATAACCATCCTATTGGGTGTAAAATGAGATCGCATTTTGATACTGATTTGGCTAGTGATGCTGAGCATCTTTTCATATGCTTATTGGACATTTGTGTATCTATTTAAATCCTTGGCAAATTTAAAAATTGGGTCGATTTTCTTTGTCTTGTTCAGTTGTAAGCATTTGTTATATATCCTGGATACTAGTCTCTTATTAGATATATGCTTTGCAAAATTTTTCTCCTATTCTGCAGATTCTCATTTCACTTTAGTTTTCTTAAACATTAAAACAATTTCTTTATAGGGGAGGTAATTAGATGTATTGATTTATTTTATTTTTCTTGCTAAGCACGCACTCTATCCCTTAGAAACAACCTTCCCCTGTAATTTCACTTTCTTTATGATGTACTTTGTAAGAAAAAGGTTTTAACTTTGATGAAGTCCAGTTTATCTGCCTTTATCTTCTGTCACTTCTGCTCTTGGTATTGTATCTAGGAAACCAAAACCTATCCTAGGACCACAAAGATTTATACTGTGTCTTCTTTTAGAAAGTTTATAGGTTTAGTTATTATGTTTCTGTCTGTGATCCATTTTGAATTAATTTTTATTTGTTATATACATTATGGGGGGTCCAGATTCCATATTCATTCTTTTGCCTGCAGATACCCAGCTGTCCTTGCACCATTTGTTGAATAGACTATTCTTTCAATGGAGTGTTGTTGGCACTCTTGTGGAAAACTGACTGTAAATGTAAGTTTTTCCCCTCTGGGTTTTATTGTGTCTCATTGACTTATTTATCAAAACTTATGCCAGCACTATACTGACTTGAGTACTATAGCTTTTTAGTAAACTTTAAAGTGAGTCCTCCAACTTTGTTCTTCTTTTTCAAGATTGTTTTGTCTGTCCTGGTCCCCTTGCACTTCCATATGAATTTTGGTATCAGTTTTTCAATTTTTGAAAAGAATTCAGCTGGAATTTTGATAGCGATTCCACTGAATTTGTAGATCACTTTGGGGAGTCTTAACATTTTTAACAATATTGTCTACTATTCCATGAACATGGGATGCCTTCCATATATGTAAATCTTTTAAAGTTTTCTTCGGTGATACTTTAAAATGTTCAATGTACAAATCTTGTAAATTTTTGTTAAATGTACCTCTCATTTTATTTTTAATGCTGTTGTAAATGGAAAGGCTATGCTTCTTCAGGCGGACTATATATCAATTTGTTTATTTCTAGGATTCCTACACAACAAATACCCTAGGTTTAAATTTGCTACATAAATCTATCCACATCTCTTCCCAACCCTGTGTTATAAGAAACCAAGACCCAAGTTAGGCTACATGAACACCTATGTGGAAGTGAGAAATGAGAAATGAGACCCTTGGGTGGGGCTTTGTGTAGATGATACTGACAGCTTATTCAGGATGGCTTTATCTTAATTTATTTTAAACAACTCTTCCGGTGTATTTAGTCAGATACATTAAGAACATGACCTTTTGATGTGCAGAGGAGCTAAGATTATCATTTTCAAATAATTTCTAGTGAGAGTGTTGTACTTGAAACCCAATTTGCATCAATCTTTGAAGATTTATGTTTCAGGAGCTTTGACTAAACTACACATGTTTATTCAATAATGACAACTAAATGCTCAAGCAACATGTAAGTGTTTGAGCAAACTGCCCCCGCCCCATAGTGCTGGTTGGCTGCAGCTGTAAATGGAGTCAGCGCTTACCTCTCCCTGTACGCTTGTGCTGATCTGCTCAAAGGGTTTCATCCAACAGTTTGTCTGTAGTCTGTTGGACAAAGCCATAAAACGTTGATTTAAGTTTGCTGGAATGGAATATATTCTTATTAATATTAAGTAAGCACATATTGAGTGCTTACTGTATGGTGGAATTGTCCCTCAGCCTCACATCAATATTATTTCTCTTAAAACCTCACATATTTCCTTGTTATTCTCACTTTACAGATAAGGAGACTGAGAATTAGGTCTTCTCTCTTTTGGGGGGAGCTCATTATCAATGACTGGAAGTTGTGAGGAAAAAGATATTGATTCATCCTGAAAAAACATTTTTTTGAGAGTCAGCAATGAAGAGGGTGACCACTGAAGAAGGTGATCATTGTTCGAGTGAGATGAGCCCCAGGTTGTACGGAGTCAGCATCCTTGTCTTGGTCGTGGCCAGTGTAGAGCTGCGTTGTGGGTGAGGTGGCCTGGCCGTGCAGGGAATGAGGATGCCGGGCCATTGGGCTGTTCTCAGGCCCAGTGGGGCTTTCTCTTAAGGGCAGTGGACCGTCATTGACAGATTTTAAATAGGGGAGTAGGGTGCTCTCATAGATCACTTTTGTATTGTAGAATGCTGGGAAACATTTAGAAGGCTCGGCAGGAGGTGATGTGATGAGTCAGAGTAGGGTGGCTGCGAGGTGTAGCAGTGTTCAATTTTCAAGTGGTTTTCAGTCCCATGTTTGTGGCTTAGTAGCCGTTTCACTTTGGATGACGCACTCAAGGAAGTGAAACAATTTATCTAATCAATTAAAGCAGTGACGTACCGACTTCCCAGGACTGCTGTGGAGATCCAGTGAGATAACATGTTCACAGTGTGCAGCATGGACCCCAGCACAAAGTCAGTGCTGAGTGAGTTCCAGTGAGTACCTGGTAGGTCAGGTGTGGGTGGTGGGGCTCGGTGACTGAGGAAATCTGGGCCCTGAAGGATGGGTCCAGTCACATCTGTGAGTGATGGGCCTGAGCTGGGAGAGGCAGAGAGACCTTGCCCCCCAACCAGTGGCCCTGGGCAGGACGGCTATGGGAGGAGATCCGTGAAGTCAGCTCTTTGCAGGTGGAGTTGGAGGTGCCCTTGAGACATCTAAGTGCAATGTCACGAGCTCAAAGAGGAGGTCTGGGCTCAGGCTGTGCATTTTCCTATAATCTCAATCCCTGAGGACGCCGAGGTATTGATCACTGAACGTGAAGACATACTTTACAGGACAAGTGAATAGTAGTATCATCTCTGTCATGAAAGCTCACGTCTCTTTATTCATCACCCACTTTCCTAATTGGGTACTTACAGGGCGGTTCTTCACCGCCCTCCCCTGGGCTCTGGCTCCACATTAAAGAGCTGGTGGGCCTCCCTCTTTTCCAGAAGAAGACACATTTAGCTGGTAGCCTTTTGTACCTTGCCAGACGTAGAATTTCAGTTTGTTGTTTTAATTCTATTTTCTGTTGGCCATCTCCTGACAGGAGAGAAGTTCTACCTCATGGTCATGTTTCAATTAGCTGTTACTGAGAATTGCTGCTCTGATCCATTATGTATGTATTTTATTAACTTTGTAGAGTATTTCTCATTTTTCTGTCTTTGCCCTTTAATTTTGTATGCCATTTCAAGGTTCTATCCTATTTGGGGCCTTATTTTTTTAATTAAACAGTATCTGTTAGTTAAGAAAAGAAAAGCAAAGAAAAAATGCACATGATACCTAAATTTAGAAAATATCTAGTGTGTTTCCTGTCTCGGCAACGGAGTGATATAGAAACTCGTTAAAACCTTCATTACATAAGTTCCTTAAAATGCTGATTAAGAAATAAAACCTTCCTTCCTCATCTTTCCAGCAGCACAGCTAATTGCCAAGAAAGTGAGGGGAAATACTCAGAATCCAAGACAAACAAGAAAGGGATTCTGGGAAGTAAGCGAGCATTAGAAGCGCTTGGGGGGCCGTTTGGCTCCTGAGCTGGGTTTCAAATGCCCTGACAGGAGGGCAGGAGTTGAGCCCCAAGCCTCTCACAATGGGAGTTGAGTGGCTGATCTTATGTAAGGCCAAGCAGATCCTGAGAAGCCTGGTTTACTAAAGGGTGAACTAAGAAAAAAAATTCCTCAAGGCAAGAAAGTAAGGAAAGTCAATTTTGTTGGGAGAGGGGAAAATAACAAATCCAAAGTAGGGATATAATTTAAAGCTGTTCTGGCATGAGAGTGACCACAAACTCCTGGTAGAAAAACACAGCTACTCCTGGAATGAGAAATTGTGTTTTGAATGGATCAGTGAACCGCCATTCCGAAAAAGGCCTCCAGAGTCTTGTGGATCAAGATACTGGACCGCAAACACCTCTCTTCCAAGGTCTCATTCAAATAACCAGAAAGGTTTTAAAGGAAAGAAGCCATAATCATAGTTCTATTTATTGACATTACTGTATGCTAGGAATTCAGAGGTGACTATGGAGTCACCTCTTTTATGGACCTCACTTTCTGTTTGGGGAGACAAACTGACATAGTTGGGGAGCTTGGTGGAGGGAGTTGTTAGTCTGTTGCAATTAGCTAGGAAAGGAGATTAAGAAATCAGTGAAGAGTGGGTGAACTTTTTAGCTGAGGAGAGTCTTGTTCAGTTGGCTTTTAATTGCAGGCTCGATGAGTTTTCACTGGAGGGAACAGATCTTATGGAGGATGGACTTAGCTCAAGCCTCTTTAGAATGGACAAGTGAACTTGGACAAAGACAGTCAAATCTGTGCAGACATTGAAGTTCACTTGAATGAGCTCCATCCCTGAGCCAAAAATAGGACAAATATTCAGCACTCCTTGAGGACAGAGGAGTGGTTTTTAAGGTTCTCCAAGAATGAATCCCAGGGAACTCTGATGGCCAGTTGTCAAACTGTGACTTTGTTCTTTGGACGGTGTACCCACCAAGTGTATTGGAATTTTATAGGTTTCCATTTCTCTTTAATTCATGTCAGGTGATGAGGACGTGGTCACAAGCATTTGACACCTTGTCGAGGTGACTTTGGGTACCTGCCTAGAAGCGCAGGCACAGTTGAGGATGCATCATACGTCTTGCCGCCCTTCCCGTTCCCTGGCTCCGTGATCACGGCAGAGTGGTTCCTTGTTGAGCTGTCCATCTCCTCTGTGACATCATAACCCATGAAAAGACTGGAGCATATTAACTTGGCTTTGTTAAAGTCAAAGGAACAGATCTAATATGGAGTCAGATTTGTTCTTTCCTACTTCAGTAGTACCATGGAGAAGGCACTTTGGGCAGCTTTTTATAGGGTCCTGGAGGCTTTCTCTCTCAGCCTCTGGGCGCCTCTATAACAAACTCTTCATAGATATCTGGCTTGCTGGAAATAACTCCGACTCTTTTGCCCTGAAAATGTGTTTTGTTTATAACCCTTCCCTACACCTTGGAAAAAACTCAATAAAAACTCAGTGGGTTTTACACAAACCAAGGGCAGGGGTGAGGGATAGCATGTTACAATTTTATAAAATTAATAATTAATAATAATAATAATAAAATAATAATAATAATAAAATAATAATAATAATAATAATAATAATAATAATAATAATAATAATAATAATAATAATAAAATAATAATAATAATAATAATGGAATACTTAAAACAGCACTGGGCACATAGGAGAGAGTCAATAAATGGTTCCTGGCTTAAATCAAAAGTGATGGTTCAGTGATTCCATGGCTGCTGTATTTGCTGTGCTAGTTACTCCTTTGCTCCATTACAATTTTTTTTACTGAAAAAGAAATACATGCATGTGGTTAAAAAAATTCAAACAGAGCACAAAAATACACAAGTGAAAGAAGTTTTCCCTCATCCTCTGTTCTTTCAGCCCTCCCTGGAGATGCCACTGTTTACTAATCTTTGTGTGATTTTCCAGATATGCTATGCACATTCCCACCTATGTATGTAAATTCCTTTAAAGTTTTAGTTATATTTAACTTAAAGTGATGCAAATACTGAAGTGGCTTCTTCCCCGGTAACAGAAAAGAACAAATCTGTCTCCATATTAGATCTATTCCTTTGATTTTAACACTGTGCTCTGCCTCCTAGGCTTCATCTTGCTTGTATAAAAATGTTGCCTAGAGCCTGAAATATACAGGAGAGCCTATTCTGAAGGCTCTGCCCTTTAAGGATATTTAACACTTTTTCATTCATAAAAAGATTACAAGTTGCAGAATAGAAAATAACGTTTGTTTTGCTGGAGGTTTACAGAGATTTGACCCAGGCAGATAGGTGCAAGAACAAAGGATTCTAAAAACAAAGAATTCCTACACCAAGAAGTTTGCTACAACTAAGCACGTAGGAAAGGAGCCTGAATTCTGACTTGGGGAAATGGTTTTCCAGGACATTAGTTTGCCATCTAGGTCTACAGAAACTTGCTATTCCATGCCCCAACACCTGGTCTCCGAACTTACTGGCCTGTCCTAAACTGAGGAGAATGAATTTGGACTCGGTAACACTCCTATCTACCTAGCAAGCTGGGCACTGGAACTGAGGACATCTTTCCCACACCCAGGGAACTGCTGTGAGCCCTTGATGGTTCCACTAGGGTGGGGTGTGGTTTACCCAGGAGGGATAGGGACTATGCACCAACACTGAGGCAGTCTGCTCTGTCTGGGGCTCTGATCTACCTCCCGCTCCCCACCAGCCCAACAACTGTGACAGTGGAGCCAAGGCAGAGATCGTGCCTGCCTGTTTCCCAGCGTGTAAAAGCTGAATATGTACTCTTCCCAAGGTAGTTCTGAGCGACAACACCTTCGGGCGCTTGGTTCCCAGAGCAACAGAAAACCCAGCTCTGCGTGGGGGCAACGGGTGTGATCCCTGTAGGGGTTCTGCAGAGGCCTTGGCTGGAGGGCTGGACCAGGGAGGTAAAACTTGAGCTGCGGGCCTTGAAGTGTTAGAGAAGGGTACAGAGGCAGGACTGCCTCCTCCTTTGTGGTGCCCCCAGAGGTAAAGATTTTTCTCCCCATCTCCGCTACTCCCCTCCCCTCTCCAGATCCCTCCCTTCTCTCTGCACCTCCTGTCCATCTGTTTCACTCCACTTTCCCCTCCTCTCCTCCTTCTCCCATCTTATCCCTCCATTGCTGCCCCAGCTTTTCTCGCAGAACCAAGAGGATCCCTGGTCCTCCTGCGCATGCGAAGTCGGTGCACGCTGGACTGCCGGGTTGGAAGCCCCAGCTCCAAGCCGGGGATCGGCCCCAAAGGCTTCTCAACTCTGTCTCCCTGTAGGCTTTGGCTCCTTCCAGAAGCCTGGGCCTCTTGCTGTGGAAGTGCAAGTTGGGGTCTCCCGGGAAAGGGGTCAGGCGGCTGCGGGAGGGCGGTCTGCGTGTCACAGTATGCGAGGGCGTGAGTCAGCGTGTGTTCAGCTGAATTCCTTGGACCAGGCACCTCTGACCGCACCACCTGCCCCGGCGCCCCGGCCACAGCTGCCCAGGGCCAGGTGTGCACCTGCCGCCTCTCGCCCCTGCCGGGCTCCCCTCAGTCCGCGGCTGGCGTCCCCTTCCCCTCTCCCGCTCGTGAGTCCTCTCCTCCCGGGCTTCCTCTCCTCGGCTGCCGGCCCGTCCCTGCCCCTGGGAGGGCTGTGTCCCGGGCAGGCGGGGTCTGTGGACCCAAACGGGGGCGGGCGGCTGGGGCTGGAGCTGGCCTCCGAGAGGGGCTGCAGCCCGCGTCCACACACCGCCACTTTCCCTGCCCCGCGACCCCGGGGCTCCCCTCCTCTCCCTTTCCCGCTCCCTGAGGACAAGCTCAGCAGCGTGGGTGCTGCTCCCCGGGCTGAGAGTCTCCAGCTGTAAAGCCCAGCTTCTCCTGGTGGAGTCAGGAAAAGGGAGCGCCAGTGCTGAGCGAGCTTCCTTCTTCTCCCTCAGTGTTTCTGCTCCAGGTAAGTACCTTGAACACTTTCAGTTTTTATGATGGCGGTGCTTGTTGATGACACGTGTTTTTGTAGTGAGAGGGATTACAGTGTTGAAAGCAGGGCTTTGTTCAGTTAGAAATGAACTGAAGGCATGAGGCTGCGACATCCTCCTTCCTTCCCTCTCCCAGAGTGAAACATGTGACCGCTGATTTTAGGAATACAGTTACAGTCCCTAAGTAGTCCAACCCAGCTAGTATGTGTTAACAGGAACAGCACCACCAGAGGCGTTGAAGACCTAGGGACATTGCAGTCCTAAAGAGCTCCTGGCACAGTTTGGTTTGTTTTGGTTTTTTCTTTTTCTTAAATTGTGGGGCAGACTAGTTGTATAGAGTGAAAAATAATTGTCAAGAAATATTTTTTCATATAACAGCTTTATTGTGATATTCTTCACACACTGTGAAGTCCATCCATTTAAATGGTACAATTCAGCAGCGTTTAGCATATTCACAGTGGTGCAACCATTATTATTCTAGAACGTTTTCATCACTTCAGAAAGAGCAGTGGAAATGAATGACCTAACTACCCTTCCCCAGTGGTGGTTCTAAAGAAGTTTCTTGGCTGTTCCTGACCCTAAATTAACTTGTTACATTCCATGAAATATCTGGTTGGTATTCTAATCAGAATTGCATTGAAACTGTCTATCAAGACAGGAAGAATTAATGTCTTTATGGCTTAAACTTCTTCTACGCATGAATAAATCTGGGATCCTATCTTTTCATCTGTCCAGAGCCTGGCCCATGGGAAGTCCTCACTAATTTTGGGGCTTGTGAATGATGAGATTCTATACATCGTTAGTTGCAACTGTTGCCTTTCACAGGAGAGAAAAGTAACCTCAGTGAAGCCAAGTAACTCTCTGATGGTGAGAAAGATTTCAGTCAGTGCTGGAGTGATCCAGTGGACTTGGTGCTTGCAACCAGAATTCTCCACCACCTACTGCTAAGGGGATTAGAGTTTTCTTCTATTTTTTTCTTAATGGCGTTGCTTTTATTTTTACTTATTTTTTAAATTATTTTCATTGAAGTGTAGTCAATTTTCAATGTTAGTTTCAGGTGTACAACAGAGATTCAGTTATAAACATATTCATATGTATATACATGTTTTAGATTGTTCTTAGTACAACTCATTACAAGAAATTGAATATAGTTCTCTGTGCTATATAGTAGGTCCTTGTCATTTATTTTATATTTATTAATGTGTATCTGTTAATCCCCCCTTTCCTGCCTGCTAAACACAGTTTGCTTTCTATGTACATGAATCCATTTCTGGCAGCACCGTTTTTCCTAGTAATATATGCTGGTTGGCTGCTTTCAGTTTCAGTAATTCCATCTTATCTGTGGGCGTTTTTCTTCTGGTGGGCCTCTATGTGCTTTGCACACGTGGTAATAGAGATCTGTATTTGGGAGAACTCCAGGCCTATTGTCGTCCCTGGTATGGAGCGCCCACTGAGCTGATGCTTGAACTGGGAAAAAAGCATATTAAATGTTGGAATTTCCACTATGGTTGAGAATTCCAGGTTTCTATAATCTGTTTAGCCCATCTTAATATTGGCTGCACCCATACTGGGTAATTTGGTGGAAATTCATGGTATTGTGTTGTAGATACAAGGACGTGTATGCTTCTTCTCTTTCCTTTTTCTAACACATATTCTCCTGGGCCTCCCAGATCCTCCCCCAGAAGTGCCGAGGGAAGGTTTGGTGCTATGATGAGGCAATATCTGTTAATAAGGCCCTTTCCTCATCTCTTCTGAGCCTCCATTTCCTTCTCTGCACAATGAGGGTTTAGACTAGATAAGTCCTTTTCAGTTTCTTTTTAAGCCATGTTTCCTTTGAGAAACAAAAAATGCAAATCTCTCCTCCCATCCCAACACTTTAGATTTTGATAAGTCCTCCAAGGAGTGACATAGCTCTTTGTGGAAAATTGATGTGATTGTGATTCCAGGTGTCATAGAAAAGACTCTTCAGTGATTTATTGCAAGGAGAAAGCAGGAAAGGGTCAGTATGTCACACTTTCTAGTGTGAGCACTGGAGTAGGGGCTTGGGTTTAAATACGGTGACTGACGTGGCCTCTCTCTAATCTTGCACAATGTGATAAACCTCTCTCCCTCAGTTTCCTAATGTGTCAAGTTGGGGTGATAATATTTTAAGGCTTTTGTGAAACATTATACACATAAACCATTTGTGTCTCGGTAGAAACAAGACCTGCTAAGGAGTCAGGGATTTCTTCGAAAAAAAAAAAAATCTTGTCCATAGCAATCTGTCTGTGTGTATTTTGAAGTTTCTGGGGAGTGAGGATTGAGTCTAAAGTCCATCATGGGACAGGTGGCCCATGGGTCTGTGTGCCTCAGATTGCCCCCTCTCCCAAGTCCTCTTCCTCTCAGTCCAGAATGAAGTTCCCTAGTATATTTACACAAAGGCCTTGTGGAAATGGCTTTTCATTTTATTGTTTCACCAAGAAAGGCTGCCATCATGATCTCTGTGGTCAGTTTTTGGTGACCTGAAGGCTATGCAACTGGGGGTTTCTATTTAATAAAAAGAAAAAAAAATTATGAATACAAAATAAGACCTAGGGTGGTGACAGGGGCTGTTGGAAGTGGGGAACATTAGCTTTGTTAGTTTCAGGTGCAATGTCCTCTGGCCACGAGGACACATCCTCGTGCTCTTAAGTTGGAGGGACAAGTGGGTTCAGTTTGAAATTTAACTGAGTGTATCTCATGGGCTGGGCATTGTTCTATTTGTACTGTGTGTTCCTTATTTGAGACTGTGAGCTCATTTAACCTCAATAGGCTCTTTAAAAAATTAGACTTTTTATTTTAAGATGTAATGTAGATTCCCATGTAGTCGTAAGAGATTATATGGAGAGGGCCTATGGTCTTTTGCCCAATTTTCCTTAATGGTTCCACCTTGCAAAGTTGGGATACAATTCATTACTGACTCACTAACCCTTTGAGGTTTGTGTTATTGCCCTCATTTCTATTCATGATTAACCTGGGTCTTAGAGAAGCACACAGTTATGCCCAGGTCACCCACATGGTTAATGTAGAGTCAGGTGGAACGTGGGCTTGGAATTTCCAGGCAGTACCATTATGATGGTCTGTGGCAGGCAGCAGCATTCATTTTGCTTGTTTATTCATTCATTCAACAAACTTTTATTGACTAACCTCAGTGGGTCAGATGCTTTCATAGGGTTATCTGATTCTTCAGCAGTACTGATAATCAGGTAATATTTTCTTTTTTAATCTGAGAAAATTAGCTCTGCGAAGTTATAAACCCCCCAAAGGAAATATAGTTCATAAAGGAGGGATAGTAAATTTGTACAGTTCCCATTTTTTATGCAGGTGGTACCCTAGGCATTTTACATTTTACATATCCATAATCCAGATATATTCTTGTAAGGCAAGGATTTATTTTTAATTGAAGTATACTCAAGTTTACAATGTTGTGTCAATTGCAAGGTGTTTTTTGAATTTTGAATTAAAAAATATTTTTTGAGGAGAGTAATTAGATTTATTTATTTGTTTCATTTTTTAAAATGAGGTACTGGGGATTGAACCCAGGACCTTGTACTTGCTAAGCACGTGCTCACCACTGAACTGTACCCTCCTCCCCAAGGCAAGTTTTCTTATCCATTATTCTGCAACTTAGGAGTTCAAATAAATTGGAGTTGAAATCCAGATGTTTTGATCCCACTGTGGTTCTTTTGTTTATATTCTGCTGAAGCGGGTTCGGGAAAGCAGTTCCTTTGTTCATTTCTTTATTCAGCAGTTTTGAGGACTGACTATGCGTAAGGGTCTGGCTAGGTGCTTGGTACAGTAAACAATAAATGATCCTTCTCTGCAGGGCCCGGAAGCCTAGACCAAAAGCTGGGTAATGTGATCCGAGCTACGGTAGCCATGTGCAGACTCTGAGGACAAACTGTACCCCCAGCTTTGCTTGGACTTCCCTTGCCTTCTGGCTGGTACACACCAGGTCACCGCAACCCAGAGGGGCCCGCAGCCCGCAGCACAGTATGTACTTCGATCTCCTCTCCCCTCTCTGCAGGGCCTGCAACACGAGCATCCCTGACTACGTTCAGAGTGCTGAGGACTACAAGACTCTCCCCGTGGTGGTCCAAGCCGTTGGGATCATCTCAGAGGAGAATTTCTTTTGCATTTATAAGCAAATCTCCTTGGTGAGCCGGATCATCCCCTGCGGCTCCCAGTGGGCACTCTGTATCTACTATAGGCACCACTATGCGCCCGAGAATGGGTGGAGCGAACTCCAGACCAACCGCAAGGTCGTGGGCCTTGTCACCATTATCGACTGCCTCTTGGCCAAGGCCTTCGATAAGCTCCACATGCAGAGGAGCTGTATGGCACCACGCTTAATGACTCTCAGCTCTTTGTCTTTGTGCTGCATGGGGAGGTAGCCGAGCAGACACGCACCGACGTGGCGTTCAATCTACAAGGACTGCAGTGTGGTGAAGAGGATCGAGGGCTTCACTGAGTCTCTTTTCATCTCGCTCAAGTCTAAGTGGCTGGATGGGGCCCCCGACAACTCTGGGGACAAGATCCCGCTCCTCTGCATCCTCTTTGAGAAGGAGGACTTCATGGGACTGGACACAGACTGAAGGTAATTTACCTGGCGGCCCGCCCGCCCTGGTTCTGTGCCAGGTTGCTTCCCTACATCTAGAAAGGGATCAACAAGGAAGAGGGCTGTCTAGTAGCCAAGGGTGGAGGGAGGTGCAGCCCGCCGGTTTACAGACATTTAAAAGTGAATCCGCCTTTGTTTCAGAGAGATCCTTTTAGGGTTAGTGTGGACACTGCCTCCCACTTTTCAGACAGGAACCCTGGTGGGACACTTGGAGTTGCTGTCCAATAGATTAGCCACAGCCACTGATGCTAGGAGCTGTGGGGAGGAGGCTGGTCTGAGCTGAGAGGTGCTGTAGGTCAAATGCACATCAGATGCTGAGACTTGTCTAGGAAAAAGAATGTAAACTATCTTGTTACTTTCTATATTGATTACATGTCAAAATGATAGTATTTTACATACAGTAGAATAAGTAAGATCTGTTCTTAAAATCAGTTTCTAGTATTTGTTTTTGTTTGTTTGTTTAGTTCTTTGTTTACTTTTTAAATGTGGCAACTGGGAAACTTTCTTTACATGGATCACATTTCATTACTGATGGGCAGCGTGTCCTGGGATAGTCTCATCCCTTTGCTTATAGATGAGATGCTGAATCCCAAGATGCAGAATGAGGCTCCGGTTGAGGTGGGGGTGGAGCCTGTGTCTCCTGACTCCTAGGCTCAGCACCTGCACGGCTCAGGCCCTCTCTTCATGCCTGACAGTCACCATGCCAGGTTAAGACATCAGAAACACCGCCAGGGACTTCCGAAAGAACTCCTTATGCAGGAAAAGGCTTGTCACGGAGTTTGGGACAGAGCAGGGAAAGGTTCATATTCACTTTGTCCCTGTGATTATGTCAAAGGCCTCACTTTGCCTCGAAAGTGCAGACGAGCTCTTCTGGGCTGCCTACTCCCCACCTTCTGCTCTGTTTCCCCGTGTGTCCAACATGCTGTCCCTCGGGCAGGAGAGGTTGAGATGCCTTTGCAGAGAGGTGGTCTTCCTTTGCTGCGGAGAGTGAGGGAATCTGTGTCTCCCCGGCCTACGGCCTTGGGCCTTGAGTCTGGAGAGCGCTCATGGCGGTCTCACAGGTGACGGTCGGAGCTCCTAGAATGTGCAGCTGGGTCCGCTGTGGAGGCGGTGATCTGTGATTCTTGAACTTACTTAAGATCAGATCCTAATTTCTGGTTGTTGGTCAGTTGGAGGAGAAGGTGCCAGAGAATTGATAAAAAGAAAGTCCAGAACAGCCCTGTGAGTGAGAGGCACAGGGGACCCGAGTCCCACCTGCGTGTGTTGCCTGGCGAACTCTGGATGAATTTTCAGTTCCTCCCCGGAGATTCTTCTATGGCTTAAGGAAGGGGCAAGTAATGTCATGGCCGTGATCTGTACTTGTCCTCACAGGGTCCTGTGATCTACATGTCCGCACTCCCCTTCTGCTCCTTGGAGATGAGGTGGCAGGTTTAGGAGCCTGGGCACTGCTGAAGGCACAGCTGCCAGCACCGGGCTTCTCCCAGACTGGCTCCGTTCACCTCACCTGTCACCTCCTGCTGAGCCCCCAGGCATTAGTCCAGGTAGGTGCATCGGTGCAACGTAAGCAGGGACCAACTTCTCCCCCTGGACAGACTGCTGCGTGAGCAGTGGAAGCCTGGAGCCATGCCCCAGCCCAGTGGCCATTGACTCCTCTATTGTCATAGGAGGCACTGGTGACATTTTTCTTCAGCAACTGCTTGGCGCTGAGTCTGTAGACCCACCAGAGAATGCCAGCTTGTTTTTGCCTTTTCAAGTCTTTCCTTGGGATTTCGCAGAGTAGTTGGATGTGTGCTTAGCCCATAGTGTTTGACACTGTCACCATTGTTTACCCAGAACCTCGTGTACCAGGCATGGTTCTCAGCAACAAAATACAGCAGCGCATTAAACCTCCCTCCTGGTGGGTCTGTCTGTTGTGGTACAAAAAGCACCCAGCCAGCATCAGAACGTCAGTGAGATAACGCGGCCTGTGAGCTCGGGTCAAGCACGTTCTTCTCCAGTCAATTTTACTCCATTGTTCCTTTTACTATTCTACAGTCATTAATTTATAAAACAATGCTTTGGCGCAGGAGCAGAGCCTAATCCTCTCCTGCTACTCTTGGTGGGAGTGAGTAAAACTGTCCAGCCTGAAATGTGACCATAATTTGTAGCTCAAAATCTATCTAGACGCATGTAGGTGGAGTTTTGGTTTGGGACTCTGACCACTTTGGTGTCCCCCAGCAGCACTGCTCCACACAGGCCCCTGCCTTCCCGGGAGCAGGAGGTGAGAATGGGTCTCACTGTCCCTGCGTCCCTGGCCTCACTCACTCACGTAAATTCTTGTACAGGCTGTCAAATTCATTTTTGTTCTTGTGTGTTTCTAATTTTCGCTTGTTCCTCTTTTCCTTTTTCTTTTTCCCTTTTTCTCTTGTACTGGCCTTTGAGTATGTTGTTGCATCTGAAAAGGTGGGCTGTGCACACCCTGCATTGGAAATAGCTGGATCGCCCTCCGTGCAGTCTCCATCACTTTAAAAGACAAAAACTTAACAGCTGCCTTGATCTATGTATTATCCTAGTCATCTTTTTACTTTCTTATTTTTGGAATGTTTGCTTTGTTTTCACATCACACACTGGTGTTTGATACCTGTTAAAATCCTTGCTTTGAGGAACCTGTTTGGTCCTCCTTATATTTGGTGACAAATGCGCCCTTATTAAATTTGTTTGATTGTTTTCAAGAAGTGAGATACGAATTGATTTAGGCGGCTGCTGAGGGATTATTTTCATGGAGTATTTAATCTTGTCAAGTCAAATTCTGCAGCATCTTGCTCAATTCCTGCTTTTCCACAAACGTGCTCGGCACGCGGTTCCTGGCTGTCGCTCTGTGACGTGCGTGATGGTGCTGCCTGGCCGGCGGTCACTGGTGAGGAAGTGGCCGGCTCATGGGTGAGCAGCTGTTGGAGGAAGCAGTCACCGTTTTTTTTTTTTTTTTTGCATTCAACTTCCCAGTGCCATTTACTTTACTTTGCCTTCATAAAGGGGCAGAAGCGGGTCTAAAATCCATGCCACTCTTTTGTTCCCTTTACGAGGCTGCTTTTTCTGAGTATCAGGACAACATTGCCTTCTCCTAAGTAGCTGGCTCACCTGGATCTGGTGGACACAGGGTCCGCTAAAGGGGACCGTGGCTTCCTCTCTGCTTCAGCGAGTTGGCATGCAGAGCCAGGTCTGTGGTTTGGCTCAGTAGCCATGCAGTCCTCCCTACACAGGACTTTACTTTTAACACATGTTTTCAGTAAGTAGCTGACTCTGTGTCTGTTGCAGCTGACGTCCACCACTGACGGCCGTGTCGTTAGTTTGCCGAGTGAGTCTCCAACACCTAAATCAGCCGTGTAGGAAGAAGCTTTGACCGACCTAGGACCTTGGATTTTTACCCCCACTCTGGTTCATCTCACCTGGGGGAAGTGTTTGGCCACCACCGTCATGCTGGCCATGAGGCCTTGTTCTCCTTTCATTCTCTGGTCCAAATGTCGACACTTCACCCTTCACTGACTTGGTCTCGCTTGAGACAGGCCAGGCTTTCTGAAAGAGTCCATCACATTCTCGGGGGGAAGAGAACAGATGTAAGTGTCACAAGTAGAAGGAGTCTAGGCTGTCCGGGTTGGCAAATGCAGGCTTGGATCTGTGATGGCTGGGCTGTGCCCTGGACACAGGCCTTTCCCGTGGCTCCTGAGAGCCCAGGGTTCAGAGTGAGAACAGCCTTGCCTGGGTTCCTCCATCCTCATCTGCTCACTGGCAAGTGTGTCTGCTAATTAGGAGCTTCCACAGACCTCGGGCCCTTCAAAGTTCAGACCACGGGAGAACCTTGAGTCCCTTCTCCAGGGCCTCCTTTGTGAGAATCCAGTGCCTACTGAGGTGACCCGTGCCAGGAGATGCCTCCCCATCCAGGGAACACCCTTCAGAAGATTGTGACTCACTGCACCATGCTATGAGCTTGTGGGGTTCCGGCCGTGGTCCCTGCAGAACCAGACTTGAGATGGGCTTAGCGATGGAAATGACAAGACAGATTCCAGTGCAGGGCTAGGTGGAGGGAACAGGGGAAATTTAATGTGACCTCAAACACATAGGTGGGTGCTGGGGCTGTTACTAATATGGGGAGCGTGGGAGGTACCTCCAGAAATCGAATTCCAGAGTAAATGGTGGACATGAGGCATTTTTAAGATGCCATTTGTCATCCAAGTTAGGACTTCAAAGACGCACTCTCGTTTATGAGCCTGGGGCCCAGGTGAAGGTGCCGGTCTAGAGATACACGTTGTGAGTCGTCATTCTTAGCTGGTGTTCACAGCCGTGTAGGTGGATGAGCTCATCTCGAGAGGTGCAGACTGAGGCTGAGGGGGGGCAGGGCTGTGCCTCGGTTAGAGGAAAGCCCAGACAATGCAGGTTTGGTGTGTCAGTCAGCGGCAGCGTTTGCGATTTTCAGAGCAATACCATTTAACCTTAAGGGGCGGGGGGATGGGGAGGGCCACCCAGGAAGAAATCTGAAGGGAAGGTTGTGGCCACGTGTGCGCGTCTTGGGACGATGCAGTGGCTGCAGGGTCCAGGGTCCGGGAGGGGAGTCTCCTCAGAAGCTAGAGTTGGAGTGGGGAGAAGGTAGTCACACCCATCTGTGAGGGAGAGAGGGAGGCCTAGGAAGTCCCCACCCTACTGGACTCGCTTTCCCATGAACAGAAGGCAATCAGACAGAGGATCTGAGGTGAGAAGGGATGGGGGCTGGGAGGGGAGTCAACCTGGAGAATGGTGCTTGGACAGTTTTGGAATAATCTCCCTGCAAAATAGAGTTAAAAATTCTCAGACTCTTAAGAACATTGATGGTGACTGGGGAGGAGACAGTTGTTTTTCTGGCCTCCTAAGGGTAAGTCATGTATCCGGGGACACACAGAAGAATCAGGCAGTCTGTTCCGGGGGCTTGACCCTTACCGGGGGGAACAGAGCAAGTTTGAAGGGGGAGGAGGGCAGCAGAGGGAAACGAGCCAGGCCCCGTGACAGGTACCAGTTGGCCGCCCTACTTGCGTGTTGCATTCACATCCATGCCTCCCAGGTGGGTGGTGGCAGCCCCCTTTTGCAGATTGGGAAGCCTTCTCAGAGGGGTTAAGGAATTGGTCTGTTTTGCGGCTAGTAAATGCTGTAGCAAGATTCAAGCGGGGCCTTGTCAGATTTCAAGAGCATGTTTTCTCTACTAATTCCGGTACCTCCCTGTTGTACGTGGAATGGTGAAGTGGGTCAGTTTTGGAGCCTTTCAGAGAAAGTGCAACTTATGTGCCTCAGGACTGTTTCACAAATCTCAGTGTTCTTTGATGGTTCGGCACCGCAGTGCTTTTCGCCCCACAGAGGTAAGGTCTTACTATTTTGACGATGACGTGGTTGCAAATGACGTACAGGTGCAAAACCAGACTTAGCAGCTTCTGAAGGGAAACTCTCTAGTTCTCCCTTGATAGACTTTCTTCCGCGGGATGTAAATGTGCTGCAGCGTAGGCCTGAGCTTTCCGTATGGAGTGAGGGTTTCATATATAAAGTTAGCATAAAACGGTCAGATGAAGAAAATCGACGTTGACAATTTATTTTTGGGTTTCACTAGACAAGATATACTATCAGTTCATGGCCCTTATAGTGAATGAAATTGAGTACAGAACATTGCATTTCTTCCTTTCTATTTAGAGTTCTCTTACTGCATAAGGCTGCCTGCTTTGGAACATCAGCTCCACCACCAGGGCGCTGTCTTTGTGTTGGTGTGATTGCATTTACACAGTGCATGTAATCTGGGCTTCCTCAGCCCCAAACACTCCAGTGCAGAATTACGGGCTGTAGCCATCTCTTAGTCACGCAAATACTTCTAAAATTATATGATGCTAGAAAAGAAAAAAGAGAGAGAGAGAGACTGCCCTTATCAAAATTCCTTTCAATTCTAACTGCAAACTGTTGTTGAGCAGCTCTGGTTTCCTTTGGATATGAATATATACATTTCTTTGCATGTAACCTGGATTTTGGACTAGAACACCAAGCTCTTGCTGTCCACAAGCCACAAAAATAGTAACCATATTGCATACGTGTGAAATATTTTATTCTTTTTTTCTGAGAAAGAATCCTTGAATTTGGGACTTCAGCTGTGATTTTTGCTTTTTGCTTCTCCCACCCCTCTTGTAATCTCTCACTCCTTCACACGTGGCCCCCAAGAGGTCGTGGTCTCAAAGGAGCAGGCAAACACCCAGTTGGTCTCCATGCAGTGCTGATGTAGAGGGAGCCCAGTCAAGACCTAAAGGACATTATCAGAGAGGACTTCCTGGAAGAAATGGGCTCTATATTCAGTTGTGAGGACATAGTAAGTGTCAGCCAGGAGAAGGCATGAAGAGGATGGCTCACGTGGCAGGAGCAGCCCGGGCAGAGGCCTGGAGGCTTGTGGGGTGGAAACTCGGGGAGTGTGCCTTGTGTGGTCCAGGGTGGAGGGTGCCCTGCTGGGGAGGACACTGGAGATGACCTTGGGTGGAGGGCTTTGGATGAGTTTGGGTTTTACTAGAACTGACACAGGAGGCAGTGAAGGGTGTCAGCAGGTAGTGACCCTCAGAAAAGTTACTTCTGGTTTTGCTTCTGATATTCTACAGAAAGAAGGGTCGGGATGGGTGAGAGCAGGAATGTCTGTAACTTGGAGTCCCACCCCGTCATTCATTTATTCATTACACGAGCACTTCTGAGTGGCCAGGGGAGAGAGAGTGGACCCACATTAGTAAGCAAAATGTATTTGCTTCTTGGGAGCTTAGCAGTGTCAGAAGTTGACAGCCTAGTATGTTCTAGGAACAGAGGAACAAAGTGTGGAGGTTGGGGGGAGGGAAGGCTTCCTTGAGAAACAGTCAAAATGAGCCTGGAGGCAAGTGGGAAGTAGGAGCAGGTCAGGGGGCCCCTGAGGTTACTGGGGACCTGGGAACTGTGGTGAGGCTGGGTGAGCAGTGTCGGGGGTGGGGCTAGAACTCCACCAGGGAGCCTCTGAAGGGTTTGAAGTGGGGGTGATGTAATCAAATTTGTGCTTTGGGAAGGCTGCCGTTGCTCTGTGTGTATGTGTGTGTGTGTGTGTAGCGGGGAAGAGCGGGAGGGTGCCACCAACTGGGGGGGGTCATTAGAAAACCATTCACAGGCTGGGAGGTGACCCGTGGGAGAGGGGCGTCGGGGCTGCTTGGGGACGGCAGGGGCAGTGTGGATGACGGATTTTCTTATGGGGAGGGCTTGTTAGCGGGGCCGCCCTTGCGGCGCCTTTGGGCTGGAAGAAAACAGATGGAGGCCACCAGGTGGACTTTCCTCTTCTCTCCTTCCCTGCCTTGTGTGATGATCTTAGCTCAGCCAACATTTGGAACAGAAGAGCTAAGTTCCAGGGTAGCCCAGGACTTTGTTGAGCTCGTTCGCTTGAGATCTGATAGGATTTAGGTTTGTGTTCAGATCTGCATATACACTCTGGTAGAAATATCCGTCTTTTGGATTTCCATAGGTGTTTTATTCTTGATAAAAATTGCGTTCTTGGTGAGAGGAAATTTAATAAAGCTGTTATCTTTCTCAAAAAAAATCATATCTTTTAAGAACATTAATATTCAAAAAATAGGAATATTTAAAAATGATAAGGCTTTGGTGTAGTTTCTTTGGTTTCCTAGTTAATGTGGACTTAGAGCCTTTGCATTACTTAATAGCACATCCTTGTCAGTATTTAAAGAGCTGTTAGGGAGCGCCCCAGGCCCCACCTCTCAAAGCATCATTAAAGTTTGCTCTGAAATAGTGAGGTCATAAAGGTCTTGTTTGCAGAAACCAAACAGTTGGTTTATAATATGCAGCATAGCTCCCTTTATAAAATAATAATAGGATCAACATTAAGAATGTGGAAGATAATTGATTTATTTGAAATCTGAAACATAAACTTTTTTGTGCTAAAGTTGCAACTGGAAATTTTGAAATGAAAAATCCTACTGTAATATAATCCACGGAATACATATGGGCCTTTCACGATTCAAAAGTAACTGCGCAGTGGTTTTTGAAGTCAGGAGCATTCCATCTCAGATACTGGCATTGATGGTTGCTGGTTTTCAATGGAAGAGCCTAAATTTGCCTTCTTAGCTGTTTTTGTTGTTGTTGTTGTTGTTGTTGTTTGTAGTAAGAGGGTTGAGTAATACTTTGACAGCATGATTTTGGGGAAATTTAGGGTTAGATGTCGTGTAACAGCAGTGAGATATTTCCATGCATTTTATTTTCCGGACATCACCAGGGCACATGTGTGGTTTGTGCTTGCAGGCAGGGATGCTGCAGTACTCCCTGATACATCACCGTTATGTCCTGGAGCTGCTCCGGTCAGTGAATGATTTTCTGTGGCTTGGAGGTAAGGTGGTCTGATGCAGATGATCAGATGTGTAGTTAAAGTGCTATTACTTGAAATAAGAGAAACCAAGAAACATGGCTCTAACAATACAGGATGAGGGAGGAGAACTGGCTGAGCTACTTGCAGTGGGGCGTCTTCTCAGGTGATTCCCTCCCCGTGATTCCTGCCAATATCCTCCCCAGCCCTGCACGGTAATGCTGCCAAAGCAAGCATGCACTTTGCTCAGAAACGCAGTGAATTTCCTTGTGCCTCCATTTGTCGGCTTTTTTTTAAAAGCACATCTTGCCCTTTGTTTAATGTCATCCCTGCTAGTCACCTCTTAAACTCATTCTTCTGGACCTCGTCCATACATAGCTGCTGAATGGATGAACAGAATGTAGTATCTCCATGTATTGGAACATTATTCAGACGTAAGAGTGAATAAAAAAGAAAAAAAGATAAAGGGGAAGATGAAAAAGTCCACCTGTTATGGGAAGTCCACCCTGACTGCTCAACCCGACTTTTTCCCTTTGAAACACAATACCTTATGCTCCAATCTACTCTTTTTGATAGTACTTACCACCTTCTAATAAACTTTAACGTTTTCAAAAAAAAAAAAAAACAGAGCGAGATGCTGATACCACTTCAACATCTACGAGCCTTGATAACAGCATGTTAAGTGAAAGGAACCAGACACAAACGGCCACATATTGTTGATTTCAGTGATCTGAAATGCCCAGAATAGGCACATGCAGAGGCAGAGAGCAGGTGATGGTTGCAAGGGGCTGGGTGGAGGGGGGATGGGGTGTGACTACTAGTGGACAGGGGGTTTCTTTTTGGATGATGGAGTGTTCTGGAGATAGATGGTGGTGAGGGCTGCACAACCGTGAGTGTGCAGAAGACTGCTGAGCGCTGTCTCTGGGAGTGCCTGTGGTTGGGGCTGCTTTATTTTGGCCTCATCCTGCAATGTGAAGAGTCATATTCTGCTGTGGCCTTTCTACTCCTGTGAGTGGTGAGGCTCAGACACTTTGCAGAGTCATGTTTCATTTTTCCCCTTTGCTAAGTGTAGGCAAAAAAGGTTTAAGCCTGAGAAATTACTCCATCTGCAGAAATGTCTTTCAGATTTGCATGGTGTAAAAATCTTGAGAGCTTTTAAATCATTGAGGACAGTCTGTGGGGGGAAAGAGCCCGTGAAGCCTGGGTGCGACCTGGAAGAGCCACGCTTCCCTCCCAGACACGGGTGGGGACTTCACCCCCGTTCAGGCAGTGAAGGGCCCAGACCCGAGAGCGGAGTTGACACTCGTGAATATTTACGTGTATCCGCTGCTTCATCTTGGATATTAATTTCAAGCTGAGTCAGTTTGTGGCGGCAGCCTCATCCTACATCAGGAATTTATAGTATCTGCTCTTTGAGGTGAAGACCAGACAGACTTGATTATTTAACAGTCTCTCTTGAATTGATATCTCAGATTCCTTTGTCAAAAGCAAAACAGCAGAAATACAGACGTCCTTTAATGCCGATGTGACCTGGAACGGGTTTAGTCTCAGTGCCTCAGTGGCCTTGACTGCGGGTGGAGAACATGATAACAATGCTTCCCTCAGAGGGGCTGGGGAGGGGGGAGTGAGAAGCACAAATGTAGGACTTACACGTGATGCTCATGAATGACCGAATTTAGTGCTCTCAGCCTGGTGAGGCCTCAGGGGCAGAGATGTCAGAACAGAGCATTCCTAGCCGGAGCTCGATCCGTGTTGGCAGCTGTTACGATCACTATCACCACTGTGGGTTATCAGGTAGTTTTAAGACTTGGTAATATGAATTCTTGAATAATGTTAAAAGACTAGACATCTCAGACCCAGTTTACATAGTTCTCAAGAATTCCTCTGAGAAATGAATGTTTTTTTCCCCATTTTAAATCTGAGTTGAGTCTCTAAAAAAATTCTGTATTCCTCCATCATTTTGCTTTAATTCTCCATTTCTTAAAAAAATTTTTTAAATGGAGTTACTGGGGACTGAACTTAGGGCCTCATGCATGCTAAGCACATACTCTCCCAAATGAGGTATAATCTCCTCCCTTTTTTTTTTTAAACTTTAGTTTCTTAATATTCAGAGTTTAGAGGCCTCTAATTCTTTTTCTGGAGACTTGTCCATGAACCTGTAAATCTATAATTAATGGACAAAACTTGTTTTATTAAAAAAATCAATAGAATATTCTGCAATCCATCCAAAAGGAAATGCTCATTGACATAAAATGTTTCTCCTTTATGGTGATTTCTCCTTTTTGGTCTAGCTTAATTTATTAACAGCCATCCTCATCATCATAATGACCAAACTCGCTGTGAGTGGACACCTGCCTAAGGCTAAAGTGCTTTCCTCATGTTTTATTTCATAGCAGGTGTTTGAGCGTAAGTATCATTGTCTCCTTTTTTGCAGCTGAGGATTTTCAGATGGAGCAGCTTGTCCCAAATCATACGCAGCTGGTGGTGGCTACCTCTGTTCTGGAACCCTGGCTGCACAGGATGCATTTTTAATTGCTCCTCTAATCAGCCTCCCATTGAGTGCATTCCCGAACACCTCTAAGTCCATAAATGGCCGATTTTAGTGATCTCAGCCTGATGAGGCCTTGAAAGGAGAGACACCAGTGAGAATGTGAGACAGAGTGGCATAAATTAAAATTGCACATTTTCAGAAATGATTTATTCTCAGGTAATGACTTAAAAATTTAGTATTTTTTTATTTTAGTGCCCTGTAAGCATTAAAACAAAACATTTAAAATAATTATTGTGCAAAAGAGAAGTGGACTTTGAAAGTCCAACCATTGCTTATGATGTTACATGTTTTTCTCTAGTGGCCCTTATTGACAGATATACTTAGAAAGACTGAATTGGTTTTATGTAGTCTTAGTATTGAAGAAAAGATTGTCAGTGAA
Organism: Camelus bactrianus; assembly: GCF_048773025.1. Taxonomy (NCBI): domain Eukaryota; kingdom Metazoa; phylum Chordata; class Mammalia; order Artiodactyla; family Camelidae; genus Camelus; species Camelus bactrianus. Next base: position 101,950,375 of record NC_133544.1, read on the forward strand.
TATTGTAACTAAAATCTTTACTGTTTTCTTTCCTGATGATGAATAGGTAATTTGTTTTCATGACTTAAGTACATTTCCTCATTTGTGAAATTTGAGTAATATTGTTTAAGTTGTCTGACTGTGAGAGTTAGACGCCTTGTATACAAAGCACCCAAGGTGTGCTTAATAAAAATATGCTGTCACAACGCCAGATAGTTTAGAAGGATCAACTCTGAATACTAAAGAATGTGGCTTATTTCTGATGCATATTCAATATGTTTATATATGATATATATGAATATGGTTTAAGGTAACAAGGATTCTTTTTATTTTTGTGTGCAGTATGAAGTTTTAATGAAATCTGTATCATTCTAATGAGACAGGGACTAGTTAAATTGCCTTAAGCAGACGACCTTGAAGATTATTTACTCAGAATATGTATTGTTACATCTCAGAATTCATGTTGCCGTGTAACCACCCCCTCAGACATTTAAATTCGTCTGATTCTGAACAGATCCATTAAATTTAGAAAAATCCACATTGATCATTTTCAGGGAGTAAGCTTCTCAATTTTGTGATTAAAGAAAATTTTGATTTTTTCCTGCACTCTTAACAGTTTTAAAATATCAAAACATTGATTTGACGTGTCACTTTTTAATAGAGAGAATAAAGCTCATGCTGTTTTACTATGTAAATAAATGTTTTTGTATTTCAACAAACTTATATGATTTCTGGCTCTTTGAGAAGTATTTTGCAAGATACTTAGATTATCTGCTTTTGGATAAATACAGACGTGACTTTTATGAATATAGGCCTAGTACATATCTGTTGGGTTTTGCTACAGTTCAAGACATGAGGCCTAGGGGAACTTTGCTCCGGATTGACAGGAGGACAGATCCCAGGTCTCAGTCTCCCCTCCTGTAAAATGAAGTGGCTGGACTGGATTCTTTCCTCTTCTAAGATGAGTTTCCATGAGCCTGTGTCTTTTGTTTATATTCAGGAGTATTAGCAATATCAGATTAAATACTGACTACCCCTCCCTTCCCCTGAAGCAAAGTGCAGTATGTGGTACACAAGCTTTTAGTTACCTGATTCTCGTTTCTCATCCTACAGGCAATTTTTGTGTTGCATGTTTCCCGGCAACCTGGAAGGACTTTTTAGCCATAGGTGGCACTGTTGCACCTTCTTACAGTCTTAATTTTCCTGTTTTTAAAAGAAGGCTTAAACAACGTGATTTTATTTTGATTACATTGCTTAATGCTTCAGAATACCACAATGTCCATTGTGTCTGTCTGCCTGGAAAAATTATTCTGCTTATATCTTAGTTTTATTCTGTCATCTCGCTGTGAACTTTTCAGACTTGCTGTGCAAACAATGGCAAAATCGGACTTTTCTTCCAGTGTTAGAAACCAGTGAGCGTGAATTTTATAAAACAGCTCTAAGCGCATTCTGGAACACCTTAAAGGTGAAAAGTGTATTGAGTTCCCTGAGTATTGACCCCGCTGCTGTGTGCTTATTGGTGGGAGATGATTTGGTACATATAAGAAGGGGTGTAGTGTTTTGACTTGGGTTTGTCTGCACGTGCTGCCACTGAGCCACTTGAGCCTGAGTCAGTTCGTTCTGAGTCTTCCCCTCGTCTGTGAGATGGGGACCCTCGTATCTGCTTTGTAGAATTCTGAGAATTAGAAGTTATGTAAAATGTTTACCACAGTGGGTATGTCAAGAGGGCTCTTAAACTTTTGCTGCTGTTTTGTGTGAAGCCATCATTTGACTGTCTTTGGCAACTACTAAGAAGCACGAAAATAAGAAAAGCTGGTTTTATGATGAAAGATATTTGAGGAGGTTCCATAGATCCTATACCCATAATTTAGCATCAGCAGAGTCAGAACTGTTACACAGTGACCCTGAAACAATGTTAAGCCACAGAATTTTTTGTTACTTCATATATGTTGGGGCTTAAGGGGATCCAATACTTATACACATGTTGTCTCCAGCAGCCAACTGAGAGATGACACAAAAGAGTAGGCAGGCGTTAAATGTCTTATTTGTTACTGATGAAGCCACGTTCTCCATGAAATTCAGGGCTGTGGGTAAATGAGTGTCGTGATACTGTGTCCCAGAAGTAGAGACTTACCCTGTCCCAGGTATCTCTGGGCCACAGCGAGCCTTCCCTTGAGAGGATCTGCCCCATCATGCACAGGGATATCCTGCCATGGAGCTGAGCATCCCGGGTGCTTCCCAAGGGTGGCCAAACCTGGAGGGAAAGGAAGGGTTTCACATGCCCTGCTTGTCTCCCTGGAATCACACCTCACTCTGTTAGTGTGAGGAGGGCTAGCTGTGGGCAAGGTGTCAGGGGTGTGAAGGGGGAAGCACTCTCCATGGCCCAGAGGAGTGGGGAGGAGGCATCCCCTCCCTCAGTTTAAAGACATGGTGAGATCAACAGAAGGGTGCACCCCAAGAGTTTATAAAAGGAGAAATAAGGATTTTTTTTGGGAACTAGTCTAGACAGGAAACACAGAAGATGATTAGAAGGGAGACTTGTAAACCACTGTAATATTAAGTTGACATTTGTTGAGCACCATAAAAGTGCTACATTCTTTCCTGAGAGTTTTACAGAAGTGTATCCTTCAATCTTCTCAACAAGCGAGTAAGGAAGGTTTGATTTTTATCCCAGCTTTACAGTGTGGAAATTGAGGCACACAGAGGGTATGTTGGCCAAGGTCACAGAGCTAGTAAGTGGCAGAGCTTGCATTTAAACCCTGGCTGTCTGGTTTTGAGGCTCACAGAGACGGGCTTTGGGTGTTTAGATCTATCTGCATGCCTTGATCACTGTACTTCTGTGCATCCGTTAGCCCAGAAAGGACAGGGAAAGGAGAGTCACACAGTTGCTCACAGTCGTGTCTCGGCCACTGTCCATGAAGAGTGCACCGTGATTAGCGTTATTTTCCAGGCAGTAGATCTGTTGGTATAACAGAAATTTAGTCCATTGAGTTAATCTAAAAACCCTTCCTGCTCTACTTCTGTCCATGCTTGCCATGTGACTGCCTGCCCGTGATTGGTACATTGAGGAGAAAATGTACTCATGGTTGAACTCTGATATTTCAGTCTGGTTCATAGTTTCACGTCTTCTGTTACATTAATAAGTTAAGTTTCTGGTTTTCTTGCATCAGTGTCTCATGCGTTTGGTTAATGTGAAATCAGTCCATGGGAGCCCAGGGGTGCTGACTGCATAATTTTTGAGCACGTTGTGGCACTTCTACCCGTGCAGACCTGACTGGATGATGTCCGCCTTCAGCACTTTTTTACCCAATATCAGGGTCCTATCCCATCCCCGGATGTGAGGCTGGAAGCTTTCTGAGAAGGCCAGTCAGAGGCCAAGTCCACCAATCAGAAAATGATGAACTACCTCAAAGTGGGTTTAATAGAAGAAAAGGGCTTCCAGGTAATCCGATGGGCTGTTCAAATCCCTTTGGTGAGAAGCTGTCCACTGTCTGTGGTTGAGCTGATTCTTTGCTGTTGAAAAGTCTGGAGTAGATGAAGGGACTTTAAAAAGCAGAAAGGAGCGATTTCAGGTGGTACATCCACACCGGGGAGAAGTGATGGATGACCGCCTGTGTGAGGCATAGACAGAGTCCTACAAACTTCATAAAACAGCTTCAAATGATCTTCCATCTGAGTGCACTTCATATGGGGTCCAGTTCATCACTGGTCGCGCTGAGAGGGCAAATATTAATGATGGCAGAAAGGACACAGAGGCATCAAAACTTCTCAGTCATGTTCCCTGTTTAAAGGATGTGGCACAGTGTAATATATTTGAGCTGGTTTTTCACTGAACAATTTTTGTGTTTTCTGGGACTCCCCAGTGCCCCAACGTTCCATACAGCTGGGTGTCCCCTCAGAGCACGTCTGTCAGAGCTTGCCCTGGGCAGACGCGGTGTCATGGGGAGCAGGACGGTCAGCGTCCCCGGCTCCTCCGAGCCCCGTCTCCTCATCCGCAGTGCCGGGTTTCTCATCCATGTCTACTTAGTAGTGTTGCTGAGAATCACACGTGATGGTTATCAGGTGTGATTTGTGGTTGTCTCTGTGATTGGCATATAGTCAATATTTGATAGAAACACTTGTTTTTTTATTCCAATTGTGGCTCCTAGATTGCAGTGGTTTTTAGTCTGCATTTTTTATATCTTTACTCATTTTTAAATATGCACTTATTTTTATTTATTTTTTTGGAGGTACTGGGGACTGAAGCCAGGATATTTTGCATGCTAAGCAGGTGGCCTACAACTGAGTAATACCCACCCTCCTTGTCTGCACTTAAAAATAAATATTGTAATACACAAAAGAGCTCTTAAACACCATCATGGGACATAGTCTCTGTATAGGCATTTGAACACGTATACTATATCAAGAAGAATAAGTGTTGTTGGGACAAACCTTTCTGAATCTGATAATGTGCTTAAAAACGATCATAGCTAGTGATAAACACGAGACTTGGATCCAGTACTTCTTAGGGTCTGTTTTGTCATCATGGGAAATTACATTCTACAGAGAAGGCTAATTGGGTCTCTTTGATAATTGGATGGTTTAGCAGATGATCAAGGCTTTCAAAAGCTGACAGTTTTGTATTTTAAACTAATTACAAATTTATCTTCTAGAAGTTGGAAGTCCTAAGCTTGTGAAGTGCCCAGTAATCCAGGGGGAATATGTTTGTGTCTCTGTGAAAGATTGTGTGTGTGATTTCAGGAAGGTAGAAATAAGTTCCATATAGACTTCTGATACCTTTCTCCTCCAGTTCAAGGTGTAGGCATATATTTACACAAATAAATTGATGTTCTTTTGTCATTTGGCATATTGGGAATAAGAGGTTCTCATACTTGTTTCAGAAGGGTTGGGGAGCATGAGCTTAGAAAACGGGAGGAGAAAGAGGCAGGGAGGCACTTCAAACTTTGTGCAGGATTTGAGGAACATTAGCTTTTCTTTTCTCTTTTATTCTAAAGCAAACTGGCACTGAATCGTAACTTACTATTACTCAGAATTGCTTTTCTAATAAGATATAAGTGCCTCAGATTTTTCAAGGCAACATGAATGATGAAATGTGTTTTAACATTTATCTTTAAAAGTAGTTTTATTTTTCAAGGAAAAGGCTATAGCCTGTTCTTTCTTCCAGCGGCAAAAGAAATTCTCATTGATCTATGTACATGATCTATGTGCTTAGTTTCTTTGGGGTTTTTTGGTTTTTTTAAGTGCTTGTTTCATTGTGGTGTGAATGAATGTTTAAAATTTTTGGATTTTCATCTTTAGAACATGCTGATTTATCAGAACTGTTAAAAACTTGATTGTTCTTTGGTCGTTGTTTGGTGGAGCACCCTATTGATTTCTGCTGTGTGTTAAAGAGGGAAATTCTTCCTCTAGCCTGCATATCATTAAGTGAATGGCTTGCCGTGTGCCTTTAAAATTCATTGAATGCATTGAGCATGTTTGTCCAGTGAATTTTGAATTGACTCATAGTATTACTTTGTTTTTTTTTCTGTGGCTTTTGCTCCTCTCCACAAGAATTTGAATTCCCTGTTGCATTTTGTATACGTGTTCTTAACAGGGGAAGATATTTTGAATTTTTTACAGAGGTGGGTTTTCCTATCCCCTCTGAATGCCTTCTGTAATTGATACAACAAAAATCTGTTATTGCAGTGCTAAATAATTTCATAAACTATTTTTTGGCTTAATCAGAAGCAATGAGAAAGAGTGATAATAAAAAATACGAAAACCTTCCTTCCTTTGAAGAATATAAATCAGGTGGTTAGGCTGACGCATGCTTTGTGCCTGACATACTTACTCTCATGTCATTGTGTATCATGATTCGGAGATGGAGATACTTCAGGTTTATAGATTTTTGTTTTAACATTTGTGTTGAATTCTTTCTTCAGGCTGATGTTTCCTGTTTGGTTTGTGGAATGTGTAGAAGAAGGGAAACAAATGCTTTTTTTTTGTTTGTTTTCAGGAGGCCTGAGTTGCTGATGAGAAAACAGTTGAGGGTGGGCTGAGGAACAGAGTGACACTCCCTCTCCTCCCGGCTGAAACTGATGAACAATAAAATCAATTAAGTGTATCGATATTTGACCAATTGAAGTTAACGAGCTCAAACTGGCTAGTTATGCCCAATGGAAAGTATTGAATTCACCTGCAGATTTAGGTGCTTTACCAAGTAGAAGCAGCTTAGAGCAATCAGAAATATCAATCCTATGATGAGCTATAAAAAGTATATAATATCTTTTATTTTTGAAACTTTTCTAAGTTAAGTTGTGTAGAGCTAAAATTAAGTTTCAAGCACCAGGAGTTATGAGTGTGGGTGGTTCTGTGGGATCGTTATTCAGGGATGTGCATAGACCCTTCTAGAGTGGCTGAAGCTGGCAGGAAAAGACCCAAAACCAGGATTTGTCATCCCAGGATATTCTCCATAATGGTTCAATGTGGGAGCCCTTGATTGGGTTAACAAATTGTAGCAGACCCAGGCCGCCTGTCAACTTTAAGAAGAAAAACTATGCTTAGTAACTGCTTTGCAAGCAAGCGCCTGTGCATCCACACTCCTGTCTCCTTGCCTTAAAAAGCAGAGACAATGCTTTGCTTGCGTAGTTGAGGTTTTAGATAGCACTCTGCTCATTGCAAAGCAAGGACCCAGGACCTCAGCTATAAAAGCTGGGCTTGTGTGCTGTTAGATAGTCTGTTATCCGCAAAACAAGGAACTGGCAGGTTTGGTGGTCTGCTTTCAAATTCACATATCTAAAGAATGTATTTTGTTCCCCTCACCCCATGACTTCCCTAAAGATACACTAAGACTTTGTACTCATGGTGGATTCTGTAATCTCTGTCTCACCCACTTTTCCCAAGTTTCTGCTTACTATCACACAACTGTTAATGACTATTTCCTTTGATTATACACAATAAATATGGGAGCATTTGATAGGCTCGTGGAGTTGGCTCCCTACTCCCTATCGATTGCTGGACTTTTTCCAGTCTTGAATAATCATTCCATGTCTGTAAGATTTCTGCCAGCCAGAACCCACAGTTCCAGGTGAGAAAGATGCAGGTTTATCTCTCCTACCCGAGGGAGAGAGAGTAGAGAATTGAGATCTGCTTCCTTGTGGTCCCTTCCTGCCCCAGGGCAACTCCAGTTCACCTGCAGCCTTCTGGCCTCTGCTCACAGGGCCTCTGTCCCAGGACTGACTGCAGCCTTTTCTTCCCCGGTCAACATTTCCTGTGCCTTTCAGTACTTGGTCTCTTGTCTGCAATTGAATCCTGGCAGATGTGATGGTGGTCTGCGTGCTGGTGGGCAGTCACTTGGGGCTCCCAGGAACCATGCTGATTCTCCTGAGTCTCTCATTCGGGGTTACAGAACTGTCGAGCACCGTAGGAAGCCCATTCACGTGAGGTCAACACAGCATTGCGTCGCTTTCATTTTATATTTGAATTTTCAGTGGAGAAATTATTTGTAGCTAACTGTTCCAGATTTTCGGCCTCCTGCTTTCCTCACCACCATTTCCTTGTTGGCTCTGGTGCTTGTTTTAAGAACCAGGTTTCTTCTCTGGTCATTTTTAGCAGCTGGGCTTGCCGAATCCTTGATCTTCATTTGAAGCAGAATGCTTCCTCGTGATGTCAAACTGATTTTCCTATTTCTGAATATTTCGTGTAAACTCAGCAAGTGTTTCAAGTGAAATGCTCTTGTCCAATTTCTGTTTACCCACATTTGAAGATCTCCTGCTTTCATGCTGAGGGCAGTTTCTTCTTCCTGTAATAAAATTAGCAATTTGCGTTTACTATGGGAAGGTACTGGCCCTAGGTGCTTTTGTTCTTAACAGTTTTAATACAATTCACTCATTAAAATGTACAGCGGTTTTTACTCTATGCCCAGAATTGTGCATTCCAGTCAATCTTAGAACATTTTCATCCCCCAACAGGAAGCCCCGTATACATAAGCAGTTATTCACATCTTCCCCATCCTCCCCCAGCCCCAAGGAGCCACTGTTCTCTCTATGAGGATTTGCCTGTGCTGGATATTTTCATGTAAATCGAGTCATTTCAAGTAAATGAAACCGTCTATTATGACTGACTTCTTTCACACTGAGTAATGTTTTCAATGTTTGTCAAACTTGTGGCCTGGGTCAGTACTCTATGCTTTGCAATTGCTGAATAATATTCCACTGTATGACTGGGCCCCACTGTTTACCCATTCATCAGGTGATAGGCATTTTGTTTGTTTCTGCTTTTTGTCTGTGATGAATAATGGCGCCGTGAACATTCCTGTAGGAGTTTTTATGTGGACACTTGTTTTCAGTTCTCTTACGTGTATGCCCAGAGAGCAGAAAGGCTGGGTCATTCATAAACCAAATGTTTAACTCTCTGAGGACCTTCCAGGCTGTTTTCCAAAGTGGCCTCGCTGTGTTAAGTCCTCACCAGCAAGGGCTGTGATCTCCGCTTCCTCTGTGGCCTCATTACTGTTTGTTATTCTCTTTTTGAGTATATACTACTGTAGTGAGTGTGAAGCAGTTTCTCCTAGTGGTTTTGACTTGCTTTCAATTATAGCTAATGATATTGAACATCGTTTCTTTGTGCTTATTGGCCATTTGTATATTTTCCTTGAAAAATACCTTTTCAGATCCATTATTCAATTTTTAATTGAGTTGCCTTTGTATTGTTTAGTTGTAGGAGATTTTTTTTTTTTTTTGGAGATACAAATTCCTAATCAGATAAATGATTTGAAAAAATTTTCTCCTGTGTGTTGTTTTATCACTTTCTTGATTGTGGAATTTGAAGCAAAGTTTTCACTTTTGATGAACTCCAATTTATCTCTGTTTTCTTTGTTCCTTGTGCTTTTGGGGTAATATTTAAAATCTGAGGTATTTTATTTAAACTTTTATATATAAAATAACTTAATTTAGGACTGTTCTAGGAGACGGGTGCTGTTGTTGTCCCCAGTCTATGGACAGGAGACTGAGATGCAGAAAATTTCACTGTCATATCAGTGTCACAGCTACCCAGTGCTGTGGGAGTTCAGACCCTCATGTTTGTCCCCAACATCTGTGCTTTTCATCAACATGCTCCACTCCTTCCTGGAATCGTTAATGAAAAAGTGTTTCCGTTTTTGATTTCTTGTTTGTTTTCTCTTTGGGGACCTCATCTCCTCATTTTCCTTGCAGAGGTCAGTGTAGGTTTATTTTAGGTCTCATGTAGGCAGAAGCATTGCTATCAGTTAACTTCTTTATTACTCACTCTCCAGTGATGATTGTTGCTAGTTGACCTAATCAAGTCATGCTTAAGTCTTTCCTGCTCATGACACTAAAAACACAGTCATGACTTACAGAATGCTCAAAGAAGAAAGTACTTGAGTGATTTTATTTTTCTAACAAATCAAACCAATCAAATAAAAACCCCTGTGTTGACACATATATAAGCCCTCCAGAATAGGGTCACTGTCTTCCTTGTGTTTCATTGGTTTGGTCACATTGTCTGGATAGTGCCTTGCTGTCCAGCAGTTTTTTTTAGGATACAGTGCTCGTGAACCATTTTAAGGACAGAATTTTGACAACAGATTGTGTTCATTTCACGAGGAAAAAGATCATATAGAAATACTGCTCTGATCTATTTTAAAATTTAGCTTGGAATTTTGAGAAGAGTTCAGGGAACCATAAAAAGATTTTTTCACTAATTTTAGAACTATCTTAGACACATTATGGTTACATAGCAGAGTAACTTAACTAGATTTGACAAGAGGATTGTATTATTGATTATTTGTTTTAGTTGAAATATTCTACCTGGGAAAAAGTAATCAGTGCCCATAAATGAACAAATATGTTTGTATTTCTATGCAACATGGGAGCAGACTTCATATGTTTCTGTATAATATATATGACTGTGTTTTAATATGCATGCCAATGTTTTTATAGTTTTTCAGCAATGTTGTAGCCTTAGAGTTCGTCTAAGAAAATCACCCCTGATTCTAGTGCAGTTTGTACTGCGTATCCTGTCTTATGCATGGGATTCCACTGTCCTCTCAGTGAGGAATTTCCTCTCCTACTGAGGTAGTAGCAGAGTTAAAGGAACTGTGATTTCTAGGACTTTGCTCTCCATGTGTTTGCAGTTGGCTGTCAAACATGATTTTACCTTTCTTGAGTTTTCATTGTTAAATTAGAATTTTGGAAATAAATATTAATATGTTGCATCGGTCTCCTTAGAATCTTGATGTGTTTGTGCTTTCAGATTTCAATTTATGAAAAATGAAAATGCACTCTTTTTTTTAAGTAGTCCTTTTTCACTAGATATTTGTTTACCTCTTTATAATTAAAATATTTTTTTCCCAATGAATGAATCGGTGTGCATGTTTTAAAAGATACCTTACTTTTTATTTTTCTTATTGTAAAAGATATATTCATTTTAGAGAATTTGGAAAATAAGGATAAACACAATAATAACTAAAAAATGGCCTCAAATATCACTTGGAGATACAGTTGTAAGGTTTGAAATTGAGAATTACAAGTCCTCTCATGTTGTTTTTCTTTTACAAGTACGTTTTGGTTACTGAGACCCTCGAATTCCCATATGAATTGTAGTAGCAGCTAGTCAGTTTTTGCAGAGGAGCCTGCTGGGATTGTAATCGAAACCACGTTGTATGTATGGATCGCTCTGGGGAGCACTGCCACTCCAAGAACACTGTCTTCTGATCCAGGAATGTGCGTGGTGTGTCTGTCCAGGTATTTAGGACTTCTTTAATTTTTTTCAGCAATGCATTTTGTTTATAGAGTATTATTTTACTTTTTTTCTTTGCCTTTATACTGAGTAAAAGTGTGCAAGTTACCGGGATCAGAAGTGTATTTGAGCCCTGCCAATTGCTGCCACCATGTAGGCTGCGCTCTTTCTTTGCCCTGTGAAAAATCTTGCACAAAATAGGACCTCAGTAACCCTCTGTTGAATGAATGATTATATGATTGTTGGATGATGCTTGAGAGTCCTTCTGATGATGTCTTTTTCCCAGCCTTTCCCCTCCTCTTAACTATGCCCTGTGTCTTCCTTTCATCTAGTCTGGTTTTCAGCCTGCCTGTGGCATTGATTTTCCCTCTCTGTACACTCTTCCTTTCACTGGTACATGATAATGTTACATGTGGGCTGTGGAAACTTGCTAGATGTCAAGAAAGCGCAAATCCATGGCATGGTAGTATTTTCAAACTGTGGTATTCTTTTATCAATTGAAATTAAATCAGGCTGAGCCCCTGAGCCCTCCCGTGAGCTCTTTTCTCCTTCCTACAGGTGATACTGCTCTGGTTGCTGCCTGTGCCCTACCCCCAGCCTTGGTTTTGGAGTTGAGTAAGTCACCATCACTGGAGCCCTCTCTTTAAAAGATGAAAACATTTGCTCCTTCTCCCTGGTTGGGGACTTGGATGAGATGAGGTACCAGATAAAGAATGCAACCCCTCTTATTCTGACCCCTGCTCTTTCCGTTGTACTCTTTTTGAAATAGTACAGTTCAACTGTATAAAGATTGATTGTGAGCTAATGAGATAGACAAGACAACCGAAAATTTATTAAATACCCTTTCATGCCAGAAACAAATGTGTTATACACACAAAAAGCACATAAAGCACGGTAGTACTGTGGTTACAAACATGGCTCTGAGATCGAGTCCTGCTCTGGAGTGACCAGTCCTGTGAGATGGAGAACTGGTAGGTCGGCTTAGCCTCTCCCATACTTGTTTCCTGTCCTGCAGAGACGGGTCTCGCTAGGCGTCCCTCCCCCTTAGAGGTGCTGTGGGGTGTAAATGACGCACGTGGGCAGCCCGAGCACAGCTGTTCATTCCTCGTAAGTGCAGGATAGAATGGATTTGCGGAGACAGCTTTATGACCACCCCGTGTAGACTCTCAGTGTGCCAAAGGGATGTCTTCTGGTTTGGATGTGGGATTCTCACTTCTCTAAATACCCAAAAATTGTGTTATTGGGCCTTGCAGATTTGAATCTATTCTTTAGAAAGTACATATTGTAGATATATTTTTCAAGCATGCATGCATTTTTTCTTTTATTATTTATAGTTCTACCCTCTCATCTCTTTTTGTGGCTTTTCATGGAATCCAGGGAAACAGCCCTAAGCCACCTGCCTCTTCACACGTCTCCGTGGCGGATTTCTTCCCTGACTAGAAGAGGGTTCTGCATAGGAAATTTTCTTTGTTCCCCTTTTCTTGGAGTCTCTCTGTCTGTCTGCCCACCTCTCACCTGTCCATCTGTCCAGTTCTCTACCCACTCATTCTTCTGACTTGTTCCAAAAAGCATTTCAGGCAGCTTACAGAAGAACAGATACCAAAAAACAGGTGAGAAAATGGGACCAAGTTCAGACAGTGAGGCTAGGAGGCGAGCTTGTGTGAGGGTTGCAGGCGTGAGAAATATAAGACTTATAAGATTGCTGTGACTTATAAGATCGACAGCAACAGTGTGCCTGAGGCTCCCAGCAGACACAGGGAAACAGGGTTTGTGGGAGATTCTCACTGGATGTGAAATAAATAAGTGGATGAGGAGAAGCCCAGCCTTTCCAGCTACTGAGGCTTAGGAGAATATTTTGAGTGTCTTCCAAAATCACAGTATTTCATCTTTTCCTTTGTCAGAGTTCTATGTATAGTTGGTTACATTCTATACCTGGAAATTTCTCCAAAACTACTTCCCACGTGAGTCTCATGGCTCGGAATGGGGTGGTTCGGCTCATTGACGGGTGTTGGCCAGAAACAGAAAATGACATCCTCCAAGAAGCCTGGGATTTGTCAGTTATGTTTTGTCAGTTCTGTTGACTTCAGAAAATGCTTTCACAGTTCCTCTCCATCTGAGGAGGCAGCGTGCTCTCTTTGCACCATCAGGAGCTCAGGGCCACGGGATGGTGGGGGCTGACTTCACTGCCGTCAAGACAGCTGAGGTAGTCACTGCAGGCGTGGTGCTTTCACGTAGTGCATTTCATGTTCTTTAATAGGTTTCAACAGGGAGTTAATTGAGTTAATTAACATTTAATAAATATGATGCTTTGTTGTAAAGACAGTTATAGGCAGTATATAAGCTGTGAAGACTTTAAAAACAGTTTCATTACTTAAATTTCAGCAGGGAAGATTTAGTTTATCTTATTTATGCCTCTCTTTTACAGTAACAAAGAAACAAGACAGAAAAAGCAGAGGATGATTTCTGTTCTTCCTCTCGGCTTGCAGGTGCCCTCACCTCCAGTGGCATCCATCCAGACACCAGCACTGACACTGGCCGTGCTCAGATCTGCCTCAGCCCTGAAGACACAACTGACAAATAGAAGGGGGCCATGCCCTGTTACAGCAGGTGCTCTCACTTTGTGGGTCCTTATGTAACTGCGCATTGTTATTCAGGATCGCCCATTCTACATTGTTTGAAGCTGCTGCGGTGTCTCCTAGTTATTTGTTTCTGTAAGTACTCATGTATTTTCTCCAATGCATGGTACTAGACATCTAAAAATGCTTTTTTCAGATGAAAAGTAATGTGTATTTAATATAATAAGTCTGAAAAAAGAGGCAAAAGAGGGTATCCTTGTCCCACTACTCAGAGACAGTAATTAACACTTTAACATCTATTTTCTGTCCTTTTCGTCAGTGTGTATCACCTCTGTCATAAAAAGCAGCGATCACTCTGTGCCTGTTTATTGTGTGGAGACCTCCATTTTCCATTCGGCTTATTACATGTTTTTCTGCAATATTCTATCTCCGCTGGCATGATTTTTAATGACCAGTATAGCATTATGTCTTGTGGAGGCATCGTCCATTTTACTTCGGACTTAAATAAACTTTTAAATTCAAGTATACTTAACTGAAATACTGAAAAGAGAACTGTGGTGGTACCCAAAGGCCCCTAAATCCCTTCCCCTTATTTCCTGAGTGTAAAAGCTGTTGCCAATGTGGTGTATATATTTCATGACCTTTATGCCTATGACATATATATATACCCATAAATACATACATACCTACATACATACACTTATATGAGAAATCTATGTATATGTGTGTGTATATATGCTTTATTGAAAAATAAGACCGTACTATATGTGTTCTGCAGCTCGCTTTATTCACTCACGGGTATATCATAGACGTCCTCCCACTCCAGACTCACCCGGTCCTTTCAGATAGAGAGGAGGGGTCTCCTGATGTGCAGGTGTGGTCTCTTGTGGAAGGACACCTTTGGTGGGAGAGTGATGTGGACAAGGCCCTGGACAATGCCGAATCGCCGGCCCCTTCAGAGCCCACATCTTGCCGTGATTTACCGCATCATTTTCTTGATGTTGGACCCTTAAATTTTCTCCATTTTCCACTTTCAGAAAGGATGTTTGACTGGCATCCCTCTTGTACAAACATACCTGTGATCTTGTATGAGTATTCCTTTAGTTAAGGCTTCTGGAAATTTAGTCCCTGGATGTGACATTTACATTCATCACAGGCTCCTTTCAAGTGACTCTAGAAATTACTCCTCCAGTGGGGAATGAAAAGCTGTAGAATAATTTATGTAACCAATTCTCAATCACTGGATATGATTTCACTTCAGCTTTTCATCCCACCATTGTAAACAGTGCTGTGTAAATGCTCTGATGAGTACATCTTTTGAACTGATTTTTTTCTAAATGAAATGATTCCTAGAAGTTGAGTTGAGTCTGTGTGTACACACGTTTTTCAGAGTTTACATATCCATTGACATGTCGTCCTCCAAAATGTCACTCACAGTTTGTTCTCTCACAGATGGACACTAGCTAGATTATCGTTTATAAATATTTGCCAATATGATGAACAAAAGTGCTTTTTCATTGTTTTAGTTTGTATTTGATGACCAGTGAGGTATTGAGCATTTTTCACTCATTAGCCATCTGACTTTTTAAAAGTGAATGATCCCTTTTGTCCTTTGCACACATTTAAGTGAGGGAGCTTCTTGTTGCTTTGTGACAGCTCTTTGTATGTTATGAATATTAAACCCTTGTCTTCATCAACATGTATCACAGAGCTTTTTCTTGTCATTTCTTGCCTTTCATTTTGTTCAGTAGTTTTTTTTATTTTCTTTGTGGCCCAAAATATTTTTAAGATTGTAAATGTCTTCCTTTTGGGTTTTATCTTTGGTATTATTCTTAGAAACACTTTCTTATAATGATATAAATCTCTTCTGTAAGTTTTTTTAATCTCTAAGATGGAGATGATAATAGTACTTGTTATAGTGAGGAGAAGTTGAATTAATATGAGCAAAGAGTTGCATTTGTTGTTATTAGTATTTTAATATTTACATCACTATCTGTAATTTTTCTTGTGGTCATTAGCACAGGAATAGAATTTGTTCTTTCCAGGTGATTCTCTGATTGTCCCAGGAAAATTATTGAATTCATACTTTGCTCTTTGATTTGAAATCCCAACTGTACAATATACTTATGTACACTAGAGTCTCTTTTTGAGCTCATGGTTTATTTCTGTCAATTTTACTTTCTTACTCCAGCGCTATATCTTACATATTGTAAAAATTTATTTAATAACTGAAAGTGTGATTTTTTTGATTCTTTTCTTCCATCACAAATTTTCTTGGCTAGTATGAATTTATTATTCCTGAAGAATTCTAAAATACTTTGTTCAAGTTAAAAAAAAACAGATAAGGGTTTTCATGGGATTTTTTAGTAAGTTTTGAATTATCTTTAGGAGAACGTACATCTTTACAAAACTGCTTTCCTCCATGCAATATGTTGATGTCTCTACATTCACACCTCTTACTTTACTCCTCAGTAGAGTCCAGTAGTTTTCTTCATGTAGAACATGGGCTTTAATTTTGAGTTTATTCCAGATTATTGTTGATGTCTTTGTTAATTCTGTAAGTGAGAATTTTTTGCTATTATATTTTGTAACTGTTAAAACTGACACCTAGGAAGGCAGAATCGGTTTGTAAATACTCACTTTGTAAATTGTCATTTAAAATTGTAAGTATTAAGTACTTGTTCCAGAATCCTTTCTTTTCTGTTTTTAAAAATTTGTTTCCAAGATTATCAAAATGGTCATAGCTAAGTAGTATATTTGGGGAGACAGATGGAGAGAGGTAGTGTGGCTTATGTACAAACTCTGAGCAGTTTCATGGCTGCCTTTAGGCTGGAGAAGCCGCAGAAGAGCCCAGGTTAGACCAGGGATGGCTTTGTATGCACTGGAAAGCCAGCTTTCCTGCCTTTGTGGAGAAGCCTGTTGGGCGTGACAGGTAGATGATCAAGGTCCGATGGAGGCCATTGGCTGCACAGAGCGCTGTGACTGTGAGAACTTGCGACCATTAACATGGGAAATGCTTGGGGCCAGGAACACTGCAGGGGAGCTAGGCAGCCTGTGTGTTAAGGATTTTCCAGTCCTGGGAGTGGGAAGAGCAGACTCTGGATTCAGATCTGAGTTTGAATTCATCCTCTCTTGTTTACTGGTCCTCTGACTTTTGTCAAGTTATATATCCGCTTTGAACTCCTGTTTTCTTGTCTCTCAAAACAGGAGAATTACAGCCTGCTGCTAGAGTGTTTGATCAGCGTAAATGATTTGTGTCTATGAGATGCCACGTACAATCACAAGCTCAGTAAGAAATGGGCTGTCACCTTTCTTCTGCAACTCAGTGCTTGACAAGACTTGGGGGAAAGCCAGTCCATAATTTGTGTATGATGTAATTAGGAAAAAAATTAATGTCTTGCCTTTCCCTAGCAGTATTCGTACTCCTTTGCTTCATTTACTTCTTTCCTCCTTTCCTTTCCCCTTTCCCTCTTTCACTATAAGAGCCTGAGACTCTCTCAGAACACTAGATTCAAATAACTTTAAAGGTTGTCTCATCCTCATGAAATGACTGTAAGATAAAAAAATCTGTAAATATCCCAGAATTCATTGTATTTCATTTACACACACACGCACACACACACGCACACACACACACACAATCAGGCTACCTCCCACTTGCTGAGGGAGAAGGAACACTTTTTCTGTGTTTCCATTCACTGAGCGTGAGAACAAAGTCTCTTATGCAGAATTTCTCCCGGCTTCTTGCATGGTGTTTTTAATTGGATTTCTGCTTTGTTGCCATAGAAATATTCTCCTATTAGAAGAGAGGAAGTGGAGATATAGACATTCTGCTGAGATATTGGTTTAATCATATTTGAGTTGGAAAGTACTTAAGATCATAGAGCCGTAAATATTTATGGTTGAGAATCCATGATGTTGTAACTTGGACAAGAACCTGGGTCTTCTGCCATCGTGTCCATGCGGGCGAAGAGGCAACTGGGCAGGGGATGGCAGGGGTCCTTCTTGCTTGAGTTCCAGGGTCTTGCTAGTTTTCATTGCTCACCTGCCTTTAGTTTATGTCCATGTGGCCTCTCATGGGAAGGCCACTATGTCCTGTTAGACTGAGTTTCTAATCAGCAAAAAGCTCTGGATCCACTCATATTTCCCAGAGTTTTTCTGCTGACCTGCTGACACTTTATATAAATGAGGCCTAAGAAACTACTGAATACAAAATCCTTATTGATATCACTTGCCCTCGAGTTCCAAAGGAATGGGGTGCTGTCTCAGGCTGTCTAAGGCTAGATCTGAACAAAGATATGGTGATAGGCTGTGCTGCTGGACCCTCCAAAGTCAAATGGGATTTCCACCTGGTTTTTAGAATCAGGCAGATGAGTTCAAATCTTGCGTTTACCAGTTATTAGCTTTGTGACCTCGGGGAAGAAACTGTACTTCTTTGTGTCCAATTTTCTTTGTCTGTAAGTAAGTTCAGTAAATATTTTAAGGTTTTTTTTTTATACAATTGAATGAGCTAATTCCCTCATTTATACCTAAAGTACTGATCACGTGGTTCTATGTTGGTGCTTTGGTAGTTGATTACTAAGGAACTCGGCAGTGAGAATGTGGGTGGTGGACCCCTGGATCATAGAGTTTATATTCCAGTATATGATTGTAAAAGACTGGATGTGCAGTGGATTTTTAGTAAATATCCATACCTTTCCTAAACCACATTGATTGTTTATATTTCTTTACACTAATATATGAACAATTTTTTATCGCAATTTAAATATCTTTTTAGTATTTAAAATATGCAGCTATAACAAAAATACATGAAATAAATAGATTTGACTTTTATTTTCTTTTCAATAAGCAAAACAAAATAAAATAGAAAAGAAAAAAGATTTGAAGGAGTAGAAATAATTTTATTTCCATGGAATCAATTCCCTATGTTAGGTTTTTTGGTTGTGTTGCTAAACAGCATATAAAATTTATAGGTTGTGACATATTGGAAATGGGGAAACAGTGGAGACATACTACCTCCAATGAAGTCATTTAGTTACCACGTCAAAGCTAGTTCTGCCTCCTGAATGACAGGCCAGTAAATTGGGAGATGAGGTGTTAGAGCAAGGAATAGTGACTTTATTTGAAAAGCTGGCAGACCCAGAAGATGGCATACTGATATCCTGGAGAACCCTCTTCCCCAAGTCAGAATTCAGTCTCCTTTTTTACTAAACAGGGGTGGGGATGTGGTTGGTTGTTGCAAACATCTTGCTGTACGAATTGATTTCCTTGGAATCCTTTGTTCTTGCAGCTGTCCATGTGGGTCAAATCACGGTGACCCTTTAAAACCTCCAAAAAAAAAAAAAAACAGGTTATTCTCTATTTTGCAAATTGCCATCTCTACATAAGTGTAGAAGAGCTAACATCCTTAAAGATCAGAGCCCGCAGAATAGGCCCTCCTGGATATTTCAGGCTAAAGGCAACTTTCTTTTACAAAAGGTGCAGAGCTAGCATGTCTAAGCCTAGAAAACAGGGCACAGTTTTAAAGCCAAAGGAAAACATCTAACATTAAGTCAAATTTTTTCTTTTCTATTACAATTCCTTTTTCCACCTCATAAATAATTTTAGTAAGGAACATGAACAATTTTTAATTTTTTTCTCAATAATGGATAAATGAGCCAACTACATTTTTGTGAGCAGCAATGCTGTGCGTGCCTTGGGGTCACAGCAAACTCTTGTTGGGGGTGGTCGACCCTGCAACAAGTCTGATGCCCTGTGAGTGTTGGTGAGGGTCTCCCTAACCTGGGGCTCTCTTCAAGAACCAGCATATGGGCATTGACCTCTGGAGACCACTTTTTCAGCTGCAGAAAATTTTTTCAGATACTGTGATTGAAAAATCACTCCAGCTGGGGATAAGTAGGGAATAAAGGAAGAGGAAAAGGGCTTGGAGTAAAGTAGAAGAGAAGGACAGAAGATTAGGGAGCCTGGGGGCTTGGAAGCGGGGCTTCGGGAGAGAGACGAGCAGAGGTGGGGAGGTGCCCGGCTCCGGAACCAGCTCCTGCACCTGTCCGTGCGCCCAAGCCACACAGCATTTAATTGGCCCAGGACGCTATCCTGTCTGGATGTCACCCTGGGCAGAACCTTGAGAATCGAAGGTAAGGGGTGGGCAGCACTCACCTAGGGGACACTGAAGGCTTTAGTCAAGTCCACAGTGCCTTTTATACTCATGTGTCTTCACTTGCCATTTATCTTAGGATCTGAGAAGCAGGAGCAAGGAATTCAGGGAGAGATCCAGGAAGACATCTGACTCTGTTAAGAGACGACATTCACAGCGACAAGGGGAGCGAAGACACTTGCAGCAAAGCAAAATGAATTCACAACGATTGCATCAGAGCTGCAGGTGTGAGAGAGCCTAAGCCTGTCTCAGAGTGCAGGGGACAAGTGGAAAGGAATGGTAAAATTTCCACTGACAATTGAAATTTTGTTAAATAGCCTGCTACTCTTAATTGTATCACTTCATTGTATGTAGGTGTATTTCTGTGAGCATTTATAGGTTCACACAACCCCACCAGCACCTCTTGCCCCCATCGGGGATGGGCTTTCTCAAGCACAGTGCACCTCATGCTTGATTGGCCACGCTACGGGTCCTGGCCTGGGGCCGGGTTGCTGCAGGGCACTGAGTCCCCGAGGCACGGGCAGTGAGACAAGACAGGAACATCTCAGCTCATGACTGAGGGCCTCCGTTTCCCCCTGCAGTGTAAGAATGCCGGTGACTCAGTTAGAAGCATGCTTCGAAGCTGTCCGTGTACTTGCCACCCAGAAGCAGAGCCTGGGAGCTACCGAATTTCTCCAGAATGCAGTTTACATTCACCTTGACAAGTGAATTATGTCCTTTTACAAGTGGAGGAATTGCTGCCGTTTCCCTGGAACTTACTCACCACTAGTGTATATGATTTTCCTTTGCTAGGATTCAGTATAGCCTGCTAAAAATTCTGGAGTCAGATCTTGAAACCCTGATGAAGAGGATTATTTATTTTATTTCTTTATATGATAGTATTTTACTTTCAAAATTCAGAGTTTTCAGTTCATTGAGGAATTTTTTCGGGGGTTGGAGAATCAACGTTTCTCTTACCATCTTTGTGACCTGTTGCTTTGTGCCTCTCACCTGTCTTCTGTCACTTGTGAGGCGGTTCCATTTGTGACCCTGTGCGGGTTGTTCATGTTATAAAATATAAATTCTGTAAAACTACAGTCCCTTTTACTCCGAAGACATTCCACAAGTACTACTTAAATCTGGGTGTGGTTTTTAGAAGACAGAATCATTAGAACATGTACTTGCAGGTTGCTAGTGCAAAATCCCCAAATCAATAGTCTAGATCAACATCTAAAATCTTTCTAATCTACCTTGGATTTGTATGGATAAGTGAAGCAGTTTGCTAAGAAATCAAGACCAGGTTTAGAATACAGGCTGGTGTAGCTCAGCAGGTCCTCCCATGCTGATGCTCTGCCAGAGGGTGGGGCCAAGGGGAAAGGGCGTGTCCTGCCCTCCCTGAGCTGACAGTTTGATGGCAAAGACCTTCACCAGGTGAAGAACTGGGAGTTTCTTCTAAGAAAAGTGGGTTTGAAAAGAGTCCTAAAAGCGCGGGAGTGACACAATCCCATTTGTCTCAAGTAGGGGAGAGCGGCTGTAGGGCCACTTGGGAGACTCGTGAGTCCAGGAGTGCAGTGTTGGTGGCTTCCACTTGAGCGGTGGGACGGTCAGTGTGTTAAAGCGAACAGATTGAAGACATGTTTCGATGGTAAATAGGAAAGGATGAATGCTGTCTGTGAAGTTAGAATGGAGTAAGGCCCAGGTTTCTGGGTGGATTAATGAGGTAAGTGATAGCCCTGCTGTGCTGTGGTGAGGGAAACCTGCAGAGGGAGTTCTGGGGAAAATCTGATGAGTTCAGCTGTGGGTAAATGAAAGGCTGTTAGATGTGTGGACATGGAGCTCTGGTGAGAGCCAGTAGTGAGTAGGGGGAGGGGAGAGAGTCTTTCAAATCATTTTGTCTTGTGAACATACAAATAAGGATGAGCAATGACACACTTAACACCTCTATATTCTGGATTTAAAACCCAGTAACATTTTGCATTATTGACTGCAGAGGTTCTTAATTTTTTAAGAGAAATAAAATAAATAGAAACAAAATAGTGGAGTTAATCAACATCTAAACAACATTAGATTTGATGTGTGTCCTTGTGTATATTTTGATACCTCATCTGTTTATAACTATAATCTACAAAAAGTTAACTTGCTTAGCATAAGAGTTAAACAGAGGGACGTGACACACACTGTTAGGGGTGGAAGCTGATCACCTTGGGCAAATTATGTCGCCTCTCTGTGCCTTAGTTACATCTTCTGTGACTGCCCCTGGGCCCCTCATCACAGCTGATTTCCTAGACTTGATGTTGGGAGGGAGGCTGCTGAAGGGATTAAGAAGTGGCAACTGCTAGGGATACTGAAGAGTGAGACAAAAGCAGATTAAAGCCTATAAACTTAGTACAAATACCCTCAAAAGAGAAAGAACCTTGCAGTGTTTTGAGCCACTTAGCGTAAGGAAAACAAAATCACGTGGACCCAATTCTCTTGAACATTTGAGTATTGTGGGTGGGAGGGTGTCATCAAAAAAGTGTCAAGAAAAGGCCTTTTGGTTTCCCTTGACGTTTCCAGTAAGGGTGGGTAGCATAAGCAAAACCCCTCCTGGTTCACAGTGGAAGGTCCTTTTTGTGCAAAACTGACCAAAGGTTGGAAACCACTCTTCAGCGGTGCTGGCAAATGAAGAGACTTCTGGATTGGGTGGGGCACTTGCTGTGACTTCCAGGTGACCTGCTGGCTGGGGACTGTTAGGCGGGCAGTAGGTTTGCAGGGAGACCCGGGCATAATCCCTGCCTCTGAGGCTGCTAGTCTGATTAGTCCCCTGGGCACATGCAGTCCTAATGGGGCAGCCCGGGATGTGGCCTGGGACACCTGCAATGCTGAGGGCGAAAAGAGGGCTTCCCTGAGGGGGTGTCCCTGCAGAGAGTGGAAAAATCCTCCTGCAGGTGAGGAAGAGCCTCTGAGCAGGGGGAAGGATGCACAGGCAAGACCAGCCTGAGCACGGAGTGTTTGGGAAGCCAGAAGTCATACAGTGGCCCAAGCAGCCTTGTTCCTGAGAGACTGGAGGTAAAAGATGCTGAAAAGGCAGGCTAGGTTCAGACCCTGTGGTGTTTTATGAGTGACAGGTAAGGACTGGTCAGGCAGGCATGAGAGAACCCTGTGGGCATCCCAGCTGGGGCGTCACGCCGGAGGGAGGAGCAGAGTTATAGACTTTGCCACTTATTAGCTGTGTGACTTTGAGCAAGATCACCCCAGTTCTCTCTATATATATCTTCAACTGTAAAGTGACACAGTGACAAGCTCGTGTCATCAGAAGGCTTAGTTTAGCTCTGATCCTCTGTGTCCAGTCCTGTCAGTGCTGCCCTGTGAGGTTCTGTAGCGGCTGCTCTTACCCTGAGATGGGAGGGCGTAGAGGGACATTGTAGCACCCGAGGGCAGGATGGGTTTGCTTTAAAAGCAGACATGTTGCCGCCTGCAGCTGCAGACCTGCAGGGAGCTTGGTTGATGGTCGTGGAGAGAACTTTGGAGTCCTTAGCATCGTCTTAAGACTTGTTTTCACTTAGGGACCAGATATGCCTTTGCAGATTAATGTTGAATATTTGGGCTTCTGGCAAAGCTGTTTTCAGAGATGGGTATATACGTAACATATCATATAAAATAAAATGATTTTCTTAACGTGTGGGACTTTGCAGCTGTTGGGAACATCTCTGTTGCCCTGGTCTCCACAGAGGACACTAGGTGTCAGCAGAGCGTGCGGGAGGGCAGGCAGCCCACAGTGCTTTTGCCGGCTGTTCTCCCCAGTAGGGCAGTCTGCTGAGTTGACTCTTCTCTGAGTTTGGTTACCAGATGAGCAGACAGCAAAGTAATGAGTTCTGGTGGGACTGTATAATGACAGGAAGAAAGAGGAACCAGTAGTTTTTCAGGACTAGAACACGCTTTTGGTTCCTGATCCAGTGTATTCCATTACAGAAGTGATGAGTTGTGTCTATTCTGGGACTTGATTGAAATAAACGTTCAGCCTAAAATTAAGAGTTGTGTTTCATTTGGCGGGAGGACTCGAGCCGGGATGACAGTCTCTCAGATCACTCTGAGGAACTGCTCCCAAGAGGTATGGGAAGAGCTAGGATATACAGGAGCTTTACAACAAAGACCAGGTAGTTGGAACAATAAAAGATTGCTTGTTATCTAAAGAAAGCCAGGTATCTCAAGTTCAAGAATTTAGTGGTTTTCTATGTATGGGGGGAAGCAAACATTTGGACTCACTGAATTCATACTTTAACAAGCACCTAGATATCTAGGGCAAGTATCCTGTCCTTTCTTATTCTGAGTCTGCTCAGAGGGCACCAATATGAGTGGCTGAGAGGCTGGGTTTCAGGCATGTACTCGCTGGGGTGTGGCAGCGGCTGCTGATGGCTTGGCTTCAGGATTCTTTGTTTACTGACGTGGTTGCAGTATTTTCTTTCACATTGTACTACTTTCATTCACAGTGCTCCCCCTTGGTCCTAAATTCGACCAATATTTTGAGAGAGGTTTCATGACCAATTTTGTCCCACGGTGCTAGGATGGCTCATTCCTACTTCTGGTGAAGTATCTTCTGAGCTGCCATTCAAGGTGTTAGTTTTTTATCAGGCCCTATTGATACTAAAAGTTCTCTGGATCGCCTGTCTTACTAGTCTATTATGATCCAGGAATTGTTTACCCTTCGTTGCTCATTACCATAACTAGAATCGCACTATTACAATTATTTTATACAGGGTTATAAATTTTATCTATTCCTTCAAGATGTTTAGCCATCATCAATCTTGTAGACCTAGTTACACATTGGGAAATGTAACAGACAACAATTTTATTATATAGACAGGATATAAGTAATTCAGATAGTAACGTTTATAAAGTCATGAGTAAGAATTTAATAGTCGAGAAGTTATATTTTTGGGTTAAAATTTTCCTTGTGTTCCTGATTGAGTTTGAGTGATCTTATGAGAAATTTCATATTTATGGTCAGGGTCAGAGCAGGTATTAATTAGCCTGGTGAGGTCTCCCACCTTGTAAGATCAACAGTGGCCTAAACAGAACTATAAATTATTTTTAGAATAACGTTTCTGAGGGCTATCTAGTTAGAGCCTTGGAGTAGGGAAACCCACCAAGGTAACACAGAAGTACTAGACATAGGTAATTTACCATAAACTTAACAGTTGGAGTAGTTCATAATCAAAGGTAGGAGAAATTATCAAAGTAATTGGCATACAGGCCTGGTTCGGTGTCTTGGGTCTGCAGTCTTCTTCAGATGTTGTCTTCTTCTCATCCTGACCTGGTAGATTTTTCTCCATTTGGGCATTGTTTTAAGGTGAGCAGTGCTCTATAGGCCAGTGCACTGCAGGGGCTGTTTCTGATAGGAAATGAATCTGAAAGTCCGTTTCCTTCAGCTTTGGTGTGTATGGTCTTGTTAAGAGTACCTGATAAAGGGTCCTTCCATTCAGGTTGGAGACAGTTCTTTAAGTCATGCCTGTTCCAGTATTTATAATACCCTGGCTGCTGGTCATGGGGCATTGGAACTTTACCAAGGATAGATTACTGAGCCTCAGAAACAAACCTAGAGTATTCTTTTCATAATTCAATTAACCTTTACAGCAATGTGACATAACAGCAAGGAATGATCTGGGAAATGTCTAAGTAAATATAGACCTCAATCAACAAAACTAGAAATTAATATCCACTAAAATATAATCTTTTTTCTCTCTAAAGTTACCCTCAGTTTTCTCAAATATAGTCAAATCAAGATTAATTTATTTACAAGCTAAGTCTGATTATTTGATTATATAGGCTTTTTTTAAATTGGCTGTGTTGGAACTTTTAATTAAGAGTCTCAGGGTAGAATGTTAATAAGGTTTTCTTAGGCCCGGAATGCCTCGTCAAGGGCTTGTCATGGATTTCTGCCTTACAGATTTAGGTAAATTCTTTTCTCTTTAAAATCCTTAAAATACTTTGAGATTGCTATATCTGTTAGGAGATGATCTTCCTCATTTGTCTGATAGACCCACTGGGGACCTTAGAGTTTTTAGTCTCTTGAGGGATCAGATAGAGAGAAAAGATAACTGTTCCAAGTCTGCTTACATAGGTATAACATCAAATTTCTGTGAATCATAACTAGCTTAAGGAGAAGAGTTTCTTTATGTTTGGGAAACAGTTTAAAAGCCAGTAGTATGTCAGACAAAATCAAAAATTATAACCATATTCACCAGTTTACTCAGTCCCATGTAACTAATTCTTTTACTCAGAGTTTTCATTAGACCTTTAAAATTTCTTACCCTGTTTAGTTCAGTGCTATAGTTCGAAATTTATTTGAAATCAATAAATCTCCTTGAAGAGAAAGCAATTTGCAAAATCATCAGAAGGAAACAATTAACTGTATATAAATGACAAGTGATTTAAAAGCATGGTTAAACAACGTCACACTATAATCGATAAAGAAAGCTGGTCACTATAACTAGAATTATGACTGGTAACATTTCAGATATACCAGAATTTTAGGGAATCCATATAATTTATAGAATATCTATATTAATAATATTTTCTCATACAGTATAACCTAGGAAGATCTATTATTCATTTGACAATACCATGTTATTTAGCATGCCAAATGAAACTTACTACTTTAAAATCTCTCTTTGGGATGTTTCAGGGGCCCTCTGTAGCATCCCAAACTTAACTGGAGATTAAAAGAACTTTAATTAGAAATTGATATTTGGGGAGCTTGTTAAAGGTTTTCAGAACACTTGGTCAGATAAACATATAGATCACTGTAAAGTAGTTCTTTTTCATTAACAAGAAAATACGTTAAAGTAAAAGCAGAACAGGTCAGTTATGTGGTATAAGAAGCTTTACAATTTGTTACTGAAAGTGGATTAACATTTTTAGAAAATTTTGTCATCTTAACAGAGAGAAAACCAAATCTAGTCTTGTACCAGATTACTTCTAAGATTCATTTACTTTGCCCAAGTTGATTCTAAACTTAGACAATTCTGACAACGTACAAAACTCTTTCCTCAGTGTTCCTCTTCCACAAGCGTTCCACAGCTTTCTATACTCACATTAGTGTGTCCTTTATTTTCTCTTCCATTCAGAAGTAACCAGCTTCAGAAGAAAGTCACTATTTTTTATTAACAAAATATAATTACATTCATATATCTTCCTTTACACATTTATCTTACTTTCCTAGGATACTGAGATTATACCCTTAATAATAGAGATTATTTCAGGGTAGCACCAACCATTTATTAATATTTCTAAACACCTTTACTTTCTTTGTAAGGGTAAGTCAAATGTTAAATAATTCATATTTCAATCTTATTTTATCTGAAAGTGTCATAGCTATTTAATAAAATCCTATCATTTAACTTAATTTAGCACAACTCTAGAATTTAAAGATACCAAACATTTAGAGATTATCTTAACCATACATTTTAAAAATATATTTTAAAAATTTACCCAAAGCTCTCATCTCATTTGCATTTAATTTACTTAAAATTTTACTATACCACATTACTATTTTTTTTCTTGACAATTCTGCAACAGATATAACAGGATCTTATTTGACTTTCATTAAAACTAGGTACAGTAAAGGTATTGTACTTAATATTGATGACTTTAAAGATGTCTATATTAATTAGAACATACTTAAACTAAACAATATCAAATATTATCTTAATATTGAATATTTTCCAGTTCACGTGACGCTGAAAGTCAACTTGGTCAGTTTTTATTTTAAAAATACTTAATTTGTAAGCTCTTATTTTTTTTTACGTCAATTAAGCAGAGATCTTTGACTTTGATTTTTTTTTTCAGCTGTAGAAATATCTCACATCTATAATGTGTACGCAGGCTTATAAACAGACAAAAGCTAGAGATCTCATAGGTTCAGTTTAAAACTTACTTATAAGATAGGTATAATAATAGTTGGAGTAAGCTGAATTTGCTTGCTCAGATCACTAAGGCTTACTATTTATGAAACCGACATTTAAGATTTCTTGACAATTGCTGAAGGACGCGTCAGAATTCTGAGTTCTAAAATGCCAAAAATTTCTTGGCCTTAAGTATTATCTCATTGAGCTAATTAGGCTCAGTCCTAGGTCACTGTTTGCTGTATTTATATTTCTGATCTGCAAGACAAAGACTGAAGCTTCCAGTTCCCCAGAGAACTGCTCTGTCATCTAGGCCCAATTGTATCTCCTAATTTGGCTTTTTTGTATCAGTGAGAAGAGCTGTAAACAAAGAATTCTATGTTTTAAAACTTTAAGATTTACTTTAGCATGTCTTCCAAAGCTTGCATAAGGTATTTAGTGAGGTCTCTTTTCCTTGAGTTATAAGTTAAACCCAGGATAAACCTCTTATTTTATTGTCTATTAGCCACTGAATATTAGTTTTTAATTTTACGTTATATTGGAAGGCTCACGATACTCTATTGGTTTCCTTTACTTTGTTCAATTAATATTTTCTAAGGGACAGATATGTGCCCAGCCTTATAATACCAAGAAGGGGAAGCGTTTTTCCATTGAAATATATCTATCCCACAATATAATTAAGCAAAAGTTTTATATAAAGTCCATTTAATATACCAATTTTACAAATTTTATCTCAATTTTATTAAATCTTGTACCCTTAATTTTTATATATATTAGGTTTAATCAGTAATTCCTATTTCTAGAAGGAGTGTCAGAAGCTTTTTTTTTTTTTTTTTTTTTGTGCATTGTATCTAATTATATAGAAAAGTCTCTGGGATTCCCAAGTTTCAGCCAAAGAGCTTAGGCCCTTCTCAATTTTCAATTTGATTAATAGGTCTGTTGTCCCAATCATTGATCAAGTATTTCAGTCTATAATTATGTTTTTTTTTTAGCTCTATAAATACATATATTTTAAACTGTGCTAAAGCGGACTTGTTTGAACTTTAATGTTAGGGGGCAGTAGGTGATCTCTTTGGCCCCTTTTTTTTTACTTTACATAGTGTAGTATCAAAACCTTGTATCTAAATCCAAAAATGTCCATTTTATTTATCTCATTCAAAATAACCATATAAAAATATTTATCCATTTGGGATAAGCCCCTTATCTTTATCTTTTTTGACATTTTTACAATCCTTTTTCCAGTTATTCAGCCTAATTAACATTAATTATTCTAAGTATTTATTAGCATCTCTAAAACCATTGATCGGAAAGGGAAAACACAAATGTAGCTTTTCAAACAAGTTTTTTTTTTTTTTAACTAATTTCTTAGGTTAAACATTAGATATATTTTCCTACCTTTAAACTTGATTTTAATAGGTACCAATAAAACGGCTGTTTATAATGAGAGCTCTTTCAACTTTCACCAATTTAAAAGTTTTCCCAAATTAAAGGATCCATCATATGGCCATCAATTTATATATATATATATAATAATATATATTATTATTATATAATATATATATATAGTGATTTTAAACCAATAAGATGAAGAGACTTTTCCACATGAGAGTGGGGGTGTTGCTTAAATAAAATTCAAAATTTACTTTCCAAAAGCTAAAAGCCTTTGTGGTCCAGGCTGATGCAACAACGGTTAAGATGGCAAAATATCTGAAAATTGGTACAATCAAAGGATTTTTGAGAATCCCAATTTATTTGCTTGGCCACAATATGTACACAATACTTGTACCTTTTGTATGACAGAGTCCAAGGTTTCGTTTAAAATAAAAGAAACACATATATACATATATACACACACATAAAACACCCAGAGAAAGATAAAACGTTTACATTTCAAGGACACAGGAAGAGAAATCCAAGTTCCCCCTAAATGGGATTTTGTTCCTATAAGTTCAGAATTCCAAAAAATATTTTATCAGGCCTGGTTAGTTACTTTCAGGGTGAGTTTTTTTTTTTTTCTAATTCCTAATTAATGTTGTAAGTTTTGTACGTATATAAACCAGGCTAGTGTATTAGTTGGAGGCTGGCAATCTGTCATTTCTTTTTCTTTTCTGTTCTGTGTTTTTTTTTTTTATTTTTTTTTTTTTGAAAGTTCTATTCCCCATTGTAAGGTCGGGTTTTCAGAATAAAATTGCTGGTAAGATTTCCCGCAGGGACAACAATATGGCATGAAGCCTTTGCATCTACCATTCCTGTAAGTTTCTCCATCACCCAAGAAAGCTGTTACCAGCCAGGAGGAGGGTCCCATTTTTGGAGTTGAAAGGTTCCTCATAGGAGTTTTACTTTTATTCCAAAAAATTCAGTGGAGGTAACCAAATCGAGGACAACATTAGACCAGCCTCTTACATAACCACTCAGTCCTGAACCCAGTGTCTTTCAACTTGGACCCACTCAGGACGTTTTCACTGGGTGAGTATTTTCCTGGTATGTTTCCACCAGCCCCACTTCAGACGTCTCCTCAAGGTGGGTGTTTCCTGTTATCTTTCAACCAGGCCCCACCCAGTATGTCTCCACTTGGTGGGTAATTCCGCCCAGTCTCTTTCAACTGGAGGGCCAGGTACCTGGATACACCGCAAAATAAAACTCAGGATCATCAACCAATATGGGAGATCCGAGAACCAGGAGAGACTCGCCCAAATACATCTGGATTCCCCAAGGAGGCAGATGGGCACAAAGTGCCAATGCTGGTACCAAGGCTCCGGTAATTCGGAGAGTTCAGCTGGAGAGAAGTCTGCTCTGGGTCCCTTCCTGGTGTCCAAAACTTTTGACTGAAATACATGTGCAGCCTAAAAGTTAAGAGTTATGTTTTATTTGGCGGGAGGACTCGAGCCGGGATGACAGCCTCTCAGATCGCTCGGAGGGACTGTTCCAAAGTGGTTGAGGAGGAGCTAGGATATATAGGAGCTTTACAACAAAGACAAGGTTGTTGGAAGAATAAAAGATTGCTTGTTATCTAAAGAAAGCCAGGTATCTCAAGTTCAAGAATTTAGTGCTTTTCCATATATGGGAGGAAGCAAACATTTTTACTCACTGAATTCATTCTTTAGACAAGCACCTAGCTATCTAGGGCAAGTATCCTGTCCTTTCTTATTCTGAGTCTGCTCAGAGGGCACCGTTGTGAGTGGCTGTAGAGGCTGGGCTGCAGGCCTGTCCTCGCTGGGGTGTGTTGGCAGCCACTGATGATTTGGTTTCAGCATTCTTTGTTTACTGACATGGTTGCAGTATTTTCATTCACACTGTAGTATTTTCGGTCACAGAATGATTATGGATAATCTGCAAACTTGGAAAGCAACCGAGATGGAATTACTTCAGGTACCTTCTAATTTAATAAGCCGAGTGCAAACATAAACATGGAGGAAGCTTACAAAAGAATTTGGTGGTGTAGGGAAGGTGTTCTGCACATTACAGGAGAAGGCAGAATTCCTTTTCTTTGTGGGCAGGGACGTAAGCCCACCTTTCTTTTCTGTAGTGGCTTCTGAGAACACTTTATGGTAATTAATGAACATTGAGAAACGGTGGCAAACATTGCATTCAAGAGCTGGCCGGCTGCAAACTTGTGTATTGGACAGGTGGAATTCATAGGCAAGTGGTCAGGTGGATGGGAGAGAAATGAAGCCCAGGCCTGGGCCCAGATTCAGGTTTAAATCGCCATTTCCTCACCATGGGGCCTTGGACTACAATGTAACCACTCCTAACCTGTTGGTGAATCTGTGAAATGGGCATGATAATATTCGTTTGTACCTGGGATTGTTGTAAGTTGTAAAGACTATTATAGCACACATGAAGCACTTAACACACTGGCACTTAGCAGTGTTCACTGTGTGTGGACGTCCCCTTCGTGTGTGTCAGAGCCGTAAAGGCAGCATTTGTCTGTTGAGGATGCACTGGTAGCCCCTTGAATACGTTGTGAATTTGGTGGTTTCCTTTTATCTTGGTAAATCTGTGTGCCATGGGCAGTTATTTTCATGGACAGATGAGGAATCTCAGGGTAAAGAAGACTGTGTAATTTGCCCAAAGTCAGACCATAATTTTGGGTGCAGGGGCCTCAGTTCAGCATGGGTCCCTGGGCCTTCTGCCCTCTCCTTTCAGCACCTGAGACAGATGTGTGCTCGGCTGTCTCCCAGCCCAGAATATCTAGCAGGGAGCAAGACATACCTGGCCCTGTGCTGCTTGAGCAAAACTCCAGGGTGGAGGCAGTTACAAAAAGGATAAACATAAAAAAAGATGACTGCAAACTGTGATCAGCTCTGAGAAGGAAAGGAACACGCCTCGCCGTGCAGCGCTTGGACCTTTCCCGTCACGGCTGCTCTGGGGGCGTTCATCTCAGCTAAACAAGCTCTGCTGCTGCACAAAGGCAGGAAGGCAGGGCGCGTGTGACCAGGTAGACTGGGCCTCGTTGGTCATACTCATTCCCCATTAAGCGGCAGCTGTCATTGGCACTTACCTAGTAAACAGATGTTGGCCATAATCATCACGCACTTTGCTTGGTAGTTTTATTGGCCCCACCTTTGAGATGAGGTAATTGAAGCTGGGGAGTTTGCTGCATGCCCGTGATCACCATGGAAATACCCCCACTGGTCTTTCAACCTAGACTGGTGTGGCTGTCATGCCCCAGCCCTGTGAATGGCATCGTGTAGCTTCTCCCAAGTGGCCCAAATGACTGATATTGATTTTCTTAATTCGTAGGAAATGGTATGTGACAATAGGAGAAAAAGGTAGTAAGAAATTGTTTGGAAAACTAGAAAAAAATTCAATTCTTCCCAAGCTGGGGGAGCGTAAGCTCTGTCACACACTCCACTCACTGCCTGTCACCTCCTCCCTGCCAATTCCGTGTTCAGAAGCCACTCTGAGCCTTTGAAGAACATTTTGCCTCATGACACAGTTGACTAGGACCTGCGACCTCTCTGTCCCTGGTTAACAGTCTATTCAAAGCCATTTAAATTTTATGCTGGCTCCTCCGCTCAGATGTAAGAATAGCCTCTTTAAACTTCTTGATGCAGCTCCTTAATGAGGATCTTGTGAAGGAAACTTAGTCAAAACCTGGGATGTATGCACATAGTGACCGTAAACTCAGCACTTTGTGAAGTTCAGAATCAGATGGGTGGGAGACTCAGGAAAGGCTTTTTAAGGTAGAAAGGGGAAAGTGAAAGGACTTAGGCTGTGTAAGACTGAAACATCTCGGTCCCAGCCAGCAAGGCACCTGCGTTCAGGATGGTGGGTGGGGAGTGCAGAGTTGTCACAAAGAAAGAAGTGGTGGGATGGGAGGGAGGACAGTTACGTACTTTACTGGGGAGGGAAATAGTGGGCTGAACATTTCCTGGTTGAACAAGAGGACTGTGACATGATGTGCTTGTATTTTGGAGAGAAGGGTTTTGTGGGGACAGGCCTAGGGAGAACGCTCTGTGGCTGGGGATTCAGCACAACAAAGAAACACAGAGAACCGGGCAGACCCCAGGGCCCCTGCTGGGGGAGAGGCTGCCCGCCAATTCGAGCCCTTGGGGCTGCTTCTGTCCCTTAGCCGGGGCCTTAGAGCTCCCTTCACAACCCAGTCCTGTTGATACAAGAAAAAAAAAAGTGGGGCATGAGAAGGGCTGTGTGCCAGGCTTTGGTTGAGCCCCTTGGATGTGCCCTGCCAGATGTGGGTACTTGGCTTCATGCAGGAAACTATTCAAGCGCAAGCCACTGTTGAGTAAAGGTAGACTTATTCAGAGAGATTCATTGAAAGGCAAGAGAAATTCCACGATGTGTTGGGGTTTGATGCTCAGGTTAAAAGTAGGTACACACTCCACAGAGTGTGGGCCTTCTCTGAAGCGGGAGAGAGAGGTGTGACCCCTAGGTGGTGCTGTGTTGCTTGTATTCATGGGCTTGGTGGTTTCATATGCTAATAAGTAGAAGGACCAGCCTAAGGGCAAGGGGCTGGAATTCACAGGGAGTTGGCCATTTCCCACCATTTGACTTTTTTGGCTAGCCTTTGGACTGCCATGGTGCCTGGGGGCGTGTTATTCACCATGTTACTATTACAATGGGTGTATAATGAAGCTCAAGATCTGCTAGAACTTAAATCTCTTCATCCTGAGCCTCAAGGCCTATTGGGGGTTGAATCCTTCACCATTTTGATGTTAATTGCTGTGGCCTTCCTTGAATGGCTGTGCTCTGCCCCCTTCCATCCTGTCTCACTGTGATGACACAGAGAGAACAAAGGCCCGGCCCTGGCTGTGCTCCTGCATTTAACAGGGGGAGGGGTGGGGTGGGCTGAGGATGACTCTGGGTGGTGTGAAGGATGTTTCAGATTTTCCCACGTGGGACATGAGGACCTGCCAGCTGCCACCGCAGAATTATCTCATGGGCATTATCGCTTGTGTCATTCATTTGTTTCTATTTTTCTTTTTTTTTTTTTAAGTATTTAATCTAAATTTAATATCAGGTTTTTTTAGGAAACAAATTTCTCTTTTTCTTTTCTTTGGGGCTCTTTTCTTTTGGGGGGGTAGGTAATTAAGTGTATTTATCTGTTAGTGGAGGCCCTGGGGCTTGAACCCAGACCCCGCGTATGCTATACACACGCTCTAACACTGAGCTTTACCACCCGCCCCTTCATCTTTTTCTTTTTGCTTTAGCTGCCAAAAATCTTACAGCTGAATTTCTAGTCGGCCTTTAACACTTACCCTGACTTCATGGCATCCATTTTTATGACTTTACCTCCCCCAGGTTTCATTTAAGTATTGAATCTCCAATTTCTCTTCACTCTCAGTTTTGTCTTTTTGTTGTTATGGTTGTTAAGCTGTGTTTAAAAAATTGTTTAAATTCTCTTTTAGCAGGAGGCTGAAAGTAAATAAATATGTAAATAAACATCACACTTAAATGCTTTTATACATTCTAAGCTGTTTAGTAGTTACTTAAAAACTGGACTGATATTAAAGTTATAACATTTTTACATTATTTTTTAATTTTTTCTAAATGTATAGCTGATTTACAATATGATATGTTTCAGGTTTACAACAGTTGCTCCATTTATACTTATTGTAAAACATTGACTGTATTACCTATGTTGTAAGATACATCCCTCTAGCGTGTTTACGTTACATGTAGCAGTTTGTATAAGAAAGTTGGGTAACACAGAGTCTGTGGCGTGGCTGTGTCTGACTCAGGTTCCAGGTCACCTTGCCTGTCAAACCTCAGGCCCTCACACCTGTCTGCAGGGCAGCGAGTGGAGGCAGCTCTCATCAGCGCTGGTACAAACCTCTGAGTGGCAGTGACAGCAGTGACTGTGGACGTGCAAAGTTTTGTTCCAGGAGATTTACATGCATTTCTTCATTTATTATTTAAAGCCCTCCTGTGAGGAATCGTTTTATGTTTTTAATGAATAATACACTTTATTTTTAATTTGATAGACTTCAAACTTCCGGAAAATTTACAGGAGTAGTACAAAGAACACTTAGATACACTTCACATAAAAGGGCAGTATTTGTCCTTTTGTGTCTGGCTTATTTCAGCATACATTTTTAAGGTTCATCCATGTTGTAGCCTGAAACAGTAATTTATTCTTTTGGTTTAATAATATCTTTTTTCTTTTTTTTTTTTTTTTGTTTTTGGTCTATTTAAAAATGGTTTCATTGAAGTCTAGTCAGTTTATAATGTTGCATCAGTTTCTTGTTTACAGCACAACACTTCAGTTATATAGGAATATACATGTATTCATTTTCATATTCTTTTTCAACATAAGTTACTATAAGATATTAAACATATTTCCCTGTACTATACAGTATAAACTTGCTGTTTATTCTATACATAATCAGTATCTGCAAACCCTCAACTCGCAAGTTATCCCTTCCCACACCATCTCCCCTCTGGTAACCATAGTTTGGTTTCTATGTCTCTGTGGTTCTGTTCTGTAGATAAGTTTATCTTTTTGTTTGTTGGTTGTTTTATTTTTTTTTAGATCCCACATGTGAGCGATCTCATATGGTATATTTCTTTCTCTTTCTGGCTTACTTCTCTTAGAATGACATTCTCCAGGTCCATTCATGTTACTGCAAATGGCATTATTTTATTATTTTTTATGCCTGAGTAGTAGTTTATGGTATAAATATACTGCAACCTCCTTATCCAGTCATCTGTCAGTGGACATTTAGGTTGTTTCCATATATTGGCTATTGTAAATAGTGCTGCTGTGAACATTTGGGGGAAGGGGTCTTTTTGAATTAGGGTTACTTCTGGATATATGCCCAGGAGTGGGATTGCTGGGTCATAGGGGAAGTCAATTTTTTGTCTTTTGGTGAATCTCCATACTGTTTTCCACAATGGCTCCACCAAACTGCATTCCCAGCACAGTGTAGGAGTGTTCCATTTTCTCCACAGTCTCTCCAGCATTTATGGTTTGTGAACTTCTGAATGATGGCTATTCTGACTGCTGTGAGGTGATACTTGACTGTAGTTTTGATTTGCATTTCTCTGATAATGATATTGAGCATTTTTTCATGTGCCTATTGGCCATTTGTATGTCTCCATTGGAGAAAAGTTTCTTTAGCACTTCTGCCCATTTTTGGATTGAGTTGTTTGTTTTTCTTTCTTATGAAGTGTAAAAGCTGTTTATATATTCTGGGAATTAACCCCTTGACAGTCTCATTTATTGTAAATATTTTCTCCCATTCCATAGGTTGTCTTTTTGTTTTGCTTACTGTTTCCTTTGCTGTGCAAAAGCTTGTAAGTTTAATTAAACCCCACTTGTATATTTTTGCTTGTATTTCTATTGCTTGAGTAGACTGCTCTAGGAGAACATTGCTGAGATGCATGTCAGATGTTTTGCCTACGTTTTCTTCTAAGAGGTTTGTAGTGTCTTGTCTACATGTTTAAGTCTTTAAGCCATTTTGAATTTATTTTTGTGTGTGCTGTGAGGGAGTAGTCTAACTTCATTTATTTACATGTAGCTGTCCAGTTTTCCCTACACCATTTTCTGAAGAGGCTGTCTTTACTCCATTGTATGTTCTCACCTCCTTTGTCAAAGATTCAATGACAAAAAGTTTTTGGGACTATTCTTGATAATTTTTTTACCTATTCATTGATGGATGGATATTGTTTGTAACTTTTGGCTACTCTGAATGATACTGCTATGAATATTGATGTGCAAATTTTTGTGAGAATATGTTTTCATTCTGTTGGCTGTGCAGTTGGCCCGCCATATCTGTAGTTTCCACTTCATGGATCCAGATGGCTGATTGTAAAGGGACTCGAACATCCTTGGATTATGGAATCCAGGGTGGTGGGTTCCTGAAACCTATCCCCCGAGGATACTGAGGGATGACCCTATATGTAGGAGTAGAATTGCTGAGCCATATGATAACACTAAACTTTTGAGAAAACACCAGGCTTTTCCAAAGAAGCTGCACCATTGCCCCTTTCCAATGGCTGCATAGTGAGGGTTCCCATTCTTTTGCCTCCTGACCGACACTTGTTATTGTCCGTGTTTTCATTATAACCATCCTAGTGGGTGTAAAATGAGATCTCATTTTAATTTTGATTTGACTAGTGATGCTGAGCATCTTTTCATATGCTTATTGGCCATTTGTGTATCTATTTAATTCCTTGGTAAATTTAAAAATTGGGTCGATTTTCTTTGTATTGGTCAGTTGTAAGCATTTGATTTATATCCTGGATATTAGTCTCTTATTAGATATATGCTTTGCAAGTTTTTTCTACTATTCTGCAGATTGTCTTTCCACTTTACTTTTTTTAAACATTAAGACAATTTCTTTATAGGGGAGGTAATTAGATTTATTCATTTATTTTCTTAATTTATTTATTTATTGCCAGGCATGCACTCTATCACTTGAGCTACCTCCTTCCCCTTTCATTTCACGTTCTTGATGATTTCTTTTGTAACAATTGGTTTTAATTTTGATGAAGTCCAGTTTATCTGGTTTTTTTTTTTTTATCACTTCTGCTCTTGTTATTGTATCTAGGAAACCATAACCTATGCTAGGACCACAAAGATTTATACTATGTCTTCTTTTAGAAAGTTTATAGGTTTAGATTTTATGTTTCTGTCTGTGATCCATTTTCAATTAATTTTTATTTGTTATATACAATAGGGGGTTTCAGATTCTAAATTCATTCTTTTGCCTGCAGATACCCAGCTTTCCCTGCACCATTTGTTGAATAGACTATTCTTTCAATGGAGTGTTGTTGGCACCCTTGTTGAAAACTGACTGTAAATGTAAGATTCCCCCCTGGAATTTTTACTGTGTCTCATAGATTTATGTATCCAAACTTATGACAGTACCATAATGACTTGAGTACTATAGATTTGTAGTAACCATTAAAGTGAGCCCTCCAACTTTGCTCTTCTTTTTCAAGATTGTTTTGGCTGACCTGGGTCCCTTGCACTTCCATATGAATTTTGGGATCAGTTTTTCAATTTTTGAAAAGAAGTCAGCTGGAATTTTGATAGCGATTCCACTGAATTTGTAGATCACTTTGGGGAGTCTTAACATTTTTAACAATATTGTCTACTATTCCATGAACATGGGATGTCTTCCGTATATGTTGATCTTCTAAAACTTTTTCAGTGATACTTCAAATTGTTTAATGTACAAATCTTGTAAATTTTTGTTAAATGTATCTCCCATTTTATTTTTAATGCTGTTGTAAATGGAAAGGCTGAGCTTCTTAAGGGTGGGACTATATATCAATTTGTTTATTTCTAGGATTCCTACACATCAAATACACTAGGTTTATATTTGCTACATAAATCTATCCACAACTCTTCCCTCCCCTGTGTTATAAGATACCAAGACCCAGGTTAAGCTACCTGAACACCTATGTGGAAGTGAGAAATGAGACCCTTGGGTGGGGCTCTGTGCAGATGATACTGAGAGCTTATGTAGGATGGCTTCATCTTAATTTCTTTTAAACAATCCTTTCAGTGTATATAGTCAGATACATTAAGAACATGCCCTTTTGATGTACAGAGGAGCTAAGACTATCATTTTCAAGTAATTTCTAGTGAGAACGTTGTACTTGAAACCTAATTTGTATCTATCTTTGAAGATTTATGTTTCAGGAGCTTTGACTAAAGAACACCTGTCTTTATTCAATAACAACAACTAAATGCTCAAACAACATGTAAGAGTTTGAGCTGTAACTGGAGGCAGTGCTTACCTCTCCCAATACACATGTGCTGATCTGCTCAAAGGGGTTCGTCCAACTATTTGTCATTAGTCTGTTGGACAAAGCCTTAAAACATTGATTTAAGGTTGCTGGAATGCAACATATTCTTATTAATACTAAGTAAGCCCATATTGAGTGCTTACTGAATGTTGGGAATTGTCCCTCAGACTCACATGAATTTTATTTCTCTGAAAACCGTACATATTTCCTTGTTATTCCCACTTTACAGATAAGGAGACTGAGGATTAAGTCTTCTCTCTTTTTGGGGGAGCTCATTATCAATGACTGGAAGTTGTAAGAAATAAAGATATTGATTCATCCTCAGAAAATATTTTTCTGAGAGTCAGCATTGAAGAAGGTGACCACTGAAGAGGGTGATCATTGTTCGAGTGAGACGAGCCCCGTGTGGTACGGAGTCAGCATCCCAGTCCTGGACACGGCACTGTGCTGCATGGTGGGTGAGGCGGCGTGGCCGCGCAGGGAACGAGGATGCCGGGCCGTTGGGCTGTGCTCAGGCCTGGTGAGGCTTTCTCTGAAGAGCAGTGGACCATCATTGACAGATTTTAAGTAGGGGAGTGGGGTGCTCTCTTAGATCACATTTGTGTTTGTAGAATGATTGCAAACATTCAGTAGGCTCGGCAGAAAGTGATGTGACGAATCAGAGTAGGGTGGCTGCGAGGTGTAGCAGTGTTCAGTTTTCAAGTGGTTTTCAGTCCCAGGTTTGTGGCTCAGTAGCCGTGGCACTTTGGATGATGCACTCAAGGAAGTGAAACAATTTATCTAATCAATTAAAGCAGTGATGTACCGACTTCCCAAGACTGCTGTGGCAATCCAGTGAGATTACGTGTGCGCAGTGTGCAGCGTGGTCCCCAGCACAAAGACAGTGCTGAGTGAGTGCCATTGAGTACCTGGTAGGACAGGTGTGGGTGGTGGGACTCCATGACTGAGGAAATCTGGGCCCTGAACGAGGGGTCTAGTCACATCTGTGAGTGATGGGCCTGAGCTGGGGTAGGGAGGGAGACCTTGTCCCCCGACCAGGGGCCCTGGGCAGGACTGCTATTGGAGGAGAACCGTGAAGTCAGCTCTTTGCAGGTGGAGTTTGAGGTGCCCTTGAGACATCTAAGTGCAATGTCACGAGCTCAAAGAGGAGGTCTGGGCCCGGGCTGTGCATTTTCCTATAATCTCAATCCCTGAGGATGCCGAGGTTTTATCACTGAACGTGAAGGCATACTTTACAGGACAAGTGAATAGTAGTATCATCTCTGTCATCAAAGCTCACGTCTTTTTATTCATCACTCACTTTGTTAATTGGGTACTTACAGAGCTCACTTTACCACCCTCACTTGGGTTCAGGCTCCACAGTAAAGAGCTGGTGAGCCTCCCTCTTTTCCAGAAGAAGACACATTTAGCTGGTAGCCTTCTGTACCTCGCCAGACTTAGAATTTTAGTTTGTTGTATTAATTCTATTTTCTGTTGGCCATCTCCTGACAGGAGAGACGTTTTACCTCATGATCATGTTTCAATTAGCTGTTACTGAGAATTGCTGATCTAATCCATAGTGTATGTATTATATTAATTTTATACAGTATTTATCATTTTTCTGTCTTTGTCCTTTAATTTTGTATGCCCCTTCAATGTTCTATCCTATTTGGGGCGTTATTTTTTTTAATTAAAAAATGTCTGTTAGCAGTTAAGAAAACAAAAACAAAGAAAAATGCACATGATACCTAAATTTAGAAAATATCTAGTGTGTTTTCTGTCTTGGCAATGGAGTGTTCTAGAATCTCGTGAAAACCTTCATTACACAAGTTCCTTGAAATGCTGATTAAGAAATAAGACCTTCCTTCCTCATCTTTCAAGCTACACAGCTAATTGTCAAGAAAGTGAGGGGAAATCCTCAGAAGCCAAGACAAACCAGAAAGCAGGGATTCTGGGAGATAAGCGAGCCTTAAAAGCCCTGGGGTGCCTGTTGGCTCCTGAACTGAGTTTTAGTTGCCCTGACAGGAGGGCAGGAGGTGAGCCCAAGTCCTCTCACACTGGGAGTTGGATGGCTGATCATATGTAAGGCCAAGCCCATCCCGAGAAGCCTGGTTTACTAAAGGTTGAACTAGGGAAAAAAATCCTCAAGGCAAGAAAGTAAGGAATGTCAATATTTTTGGAAGAGTGGAAAAATAACAAATCCAAAGTAAGGATATAGTTTAAAGCTGTTCTGGCATGAGAGTGACCACAAACTCCTGGCAGAAAAGCACAGCTATTCCTGGAATGAGAAGTTGTGTTTTGAGTGGATCAGTGAACAGCCATTCCGAAAAAGGCCTCCAGAGTATTGTGGATCAAGATACTGGACCACAAACACATCTCTTCCAAAGGTCATTTAAATAACCAGAAATTTTTTAAAGGAAAGAAGCCACAATCATATTTCTATTTATTGACATTACTATATGCTAGGAATTCAGAGGTAACTATGTGAAGGAAACTTAGCATAGAAGCTGTGGATGTGCCTGCACGCAGGACATTTCACAGAAGTGGCCGGACTTGTCTGCAAACAGAAATTCCTGCCAAGGGACTCTGCCCGTTCCCAGGGGAAACATTGCTTGCAGACAAGAATGTTTAGTAGTTCCTCAAAAGGAACAGGCCTGGGAACAGGAGAGTCTGAGTGTAATTAAGATAAGGAAGCCTTAGATGTAGTGCACATGTGTCAACCTAAAAAATGTTTACTCTCTGTGATTGGCAAGAGTTACTCCTTTGTGTAGATGGTATAAAAAAT
Organism: Camelus bactrianus; assembly: GCF_048773025.1. NCBI lineage: Eukaryota > Metazoa > Chordata > Mammalia > Artiodactyla > Camelidae > Camelus > Camelus bactrianus. Next base: position 101,991,664 of record NC_133544.1, read on the forward strand.
AAAGGAACCCGAATCTCGGGAGACATTTTGCACCACAGCAGCTCTCTGATTCATTTCGTCGGCAACAACTATGGAGTTGTCTCCTATTTTATGGACCTTACTTTCTCTTTGGGGAGACAAACTGACATAGTCGGGGAGCTTGGTAGAGGGAGGTGTTAGTCTGTTGCAATTAGCCAGGAGAGGAGATTAAGAAAGCAGTGAAGGGTGGGTGAACTTTTTAGCTGAGGACAGACAGTCTTGTTCAGTTGGCTTTTAATTGCAGGCTCAATGAGTAGTCACTGGAGGGAATAGATCTTACGGAGGATGGACTTAGCTCAGGCCTCTTTAGAATGGACAAGTGAACCTGGAGAAAGACAGTCAAATCTGTGCAGACATTGAAGTTCACTTGAACGTGCTGTATCCCTGAGCCAAATATCGGACAAGAAGAAAGCACTTCTTGAGGACAGAGGAGTGGTTTTTAAGGTTCTCCAAGAATGAATCCCAGGGAACCGAGATGGCCAGTTGTCAAACTGTGACTTTGCAATTTGGACGGTGTATCCACCAAGGTTATTGGCATTTTATGGGTTTCCATTTCTCGTTAATACATGTCAGGTGATGAGGACGTGGACACACGCGTTTGACACCTTGTCGAGGTGACTTTGGGTTCCTGCCTAGAAGCATGGGCACAGCTGCGGCTGCGTCATACATCTTGCCGCCCATCCCGCTCCCCGGCTCCGTGATCACTGCAGAGTCGTCCCTTGTTAACCTGTCCATCTCCTCTGTGACATCACAACCCATGAAAAGACCGGAGCTTATTAACTTGACTTTCTTAAAGTCAAAAGAACAGATCTAATATGGAGTCAGATTTGTTTTTCCTATTTCAGTAGTGCCATGGAGAAGGAAGTTTGGGCAGCTTTTTGTAGGGTCCTGGAGGATTTCTCTCTCAGCGTCTGGGTGCCTCTATTGAAAACCCTTCATAGCTGTCTGGCATGCTGTAAAACCACTCCACCTGTTTTGCCCTGAAGATGTGTTCAGTTTATAACTCATCTCTACTCCTTGGAAAACAACTCAATAAAAACTCAGTTGGTTTTCCACCAGCCATGGGCAGGGATGAGGGATAGCATGTTACTATTTTATAAAATAATAATAATAATAATAATAATAATAATAATAATAATAATAATAATAATAATAATAATAATAATAATATTAATAAATAACAACAACAACAATAATAATAATAATAAAATTAATAATAATAAAAGAAGTTTTAAAACAGCACTGGGCACATAGGAGAGAGTCAATAAATGCTTCCTGGCTGAAATCAAAAGTGATGGCTCAGTGATTCCATGGCTGCTGTATTTGCTGAACTTGTTACTACTTTGCTCCATTACACTTTTTTTAAACTGAAAAAGAAACACATGCATATGGTTAAAAACAATTCAAACAGCACAAAAATACACAAGTGAAAGAAGTTTTCCCTCATCCTCTGTTCTTCCAGCCGTCCCTGGAGATGCCACTGTTTACTATCCTTTGGGTGCTTTTCCAGATATGCTATGAACATTCCCACCTATGCATGTAAATTCCTTTAAAGTTTTAGTTATTTTTAACTTAAAGGGATTTAAATCCTCAAGTGGCTTCTGCCCGGGTAATGGAACAGAACAAATCTGACTGCATATTAGATTTTTTCATTTGACTTTAACCGTATGCTCTTTCTCCTAGGCTTCATCTTGCTTGTAAAACAGTGTTGCCTAGAGCCTGAAATATACAGAAGAGCCTATTCTGAAGGCTCTGACCTTTAAGGATATTTAACACTTTTCCTTTCATAAAATGATAACAAGTTACAGAATAGAAAATAACTTTTGTTTTGTTGGAGGTTTACAGAGATTTGACCCAGGCAGATAGCGGCAAGAACAAAGGATTCTAACAACAAGGAATTCCTACACCAAGAAGTTTGCAACAACCAAGCACGTAGGAAACGAGCCTGAATTCTGACTTGGGGAGATGGTTTTCCAGGACATTAGTTTGCCATCTAGTTCTACAGAAACTTGCTTTTCCATGCCCCAGCAGCGGGTCTTCCAACTTATTGGCCTGTCCTGCACTGAGGAGAATGAATTTGCACTCGGTAACTCTCCTGTCTACCTAGCAAGCTGGGCACTGGAACTGAGGACAGCTCTCCCACACCCAGGAACCTACTGTGAGCCCTTGATGGTTACACTTGGGTTAGGTGTGTTTTACCCAGGAGGGATGGGACTATGCACCAAAAATCAGGCAGTCTGCTCTGTCTGGGGCTCTGATCGTGTACCTCCCGCTCCCCGCAAGGCCAACACCTGGGACAGTGGAGCTAAGGCAGAGATCGTGCCTGCCTGTTTCCCAGCCTGTAAAAGGGGAATATGTACACTTCCCAAGGTAGTTCTGAGAGACAACACCTGCGGGTGCTTGGTTCCCAGAGCTAAAGGAAACCCAGCTCCGCGTGGGGACAACGGGTGTGATCCCCGTAGGGGTTCTGCAGAGGCATCGGCTGGAGGGCTGGACCAGGGAGGTAAAACTTGAGCTGCGGGCCTTGAAGGGTTACAGAATGGTACAGAGGCAGGACTGCCGCCTCCTTCGGGGTGCCCCAGAAGTAAAGCTTTTTCTTTACATCTCCGCTACTCCCCTCCCCTCTCCAGATCCCTACCTACTCTCTGCTCCTCCTGTCCATCTGTCTCCCTCCACTTTTCCCCTCCTCTCCTCCTCCCCCATCTTCACCCTCCATCGATGCCCCAGCCTCTATCACAGAACCTAGAGGATCTCTGGCCTTCCTGCGCATGCGCAGTCGGTGCCAGCTGGACCGCGGGTTGAAAGCTCCAGCTCCGAGCTGGGAATCGGCCACAAAGTCTTCTCAGCTCTGTCGCTCGGTAGGCCTTTGGCTCCTGCCCGAGGCCGGGGCCTCTGGCTGTGGAAATGCAAGGTGGGGGCTCCCGGGAAAGGGCTCAGGCGGCTGCGGGAGGGCGGTCCTCGTGTCAAAGCCCGCGAGGGAGCGAGTCTGCGTGTGTTCAGCTGAATTGCTCGGGCCAGACCCCTCTGCTCGCGCCACCTACCCCGGCGCCCCGGCCACAGCTGTCCAGGGCCAGGTGTGCACCTGCCGCTTCTCGCCCCAGCCAGGCTCCCCTCAGTCCGCGGCTGGCGACACCTTCCCCTCTCCCGCCCACGAGTCCTATCCTCCTGGGCTTCCTCTCCTTGGCCGCCGGCTTGTCCCTGCCCCTGTGAGGGCTGTGTCCCGGGTGGGCGGGTTCTGCGGACCCGATCTGGGGGGCGGGCGGCTGGGGCTCGGGCTGGCCTCCGAGCAGGGCTGCAGCCCGCGCCCCCCCACGCTTTCCCTGCCCTGTGACCACGGGGCTGCCCTCCTCTCCCTTTCCAGCTCCCTGAGGACAAGCTCAGCGGCATGCGCCCTGCACCCCGGGCTTAGAGCCTCCGGCTGTAAAGCCCAGTTTCTCCTGGTGGAGTCTGGAAAAGGGAGCGCCAGTGCTGAGGGATTTTCCGTCTCCCCCCTCAGTGTTTCTGCCCCAGGTAAGTACCTTGAACAATTTCAGGTGTTATGATGGCGGTGCTTGTTGATGTCACGTGTTTTTATAGTGCCAGGAATTACAGTGTTGAAAGCAGGGCTTGGTTCAGTTAAAAATGAGCTGAAGGCATGAGGCTGTGTCATGCTCCTTCCTTCCCTTTCCCAGGGTGAAACGTGTGACAGTCGATTTTAAAAACATAGTTACAGTCCCTAACTAGCCCAGCCCAGCTAGTGTGTGTTAACAGGAACAGCACCACCAGAGGCGTTGGAGACCCACGGACATTGCAGTCCTAAAAAGCTCCTGGCACAGTTTAGTTTGTTTTGGTTTTTTGTTTTTATTAAATTGTGGGGTAGACTAGTTGTATATAGGGAAAAATAATTGTCAAGGAATATTTTTTCATATAACAGCTTTATTGTGATATTGTTCACACACCATGAAGTCCACCCATTTAAATGGTACAATTCAGCAGCTTTTAGCATATTCACAGTGGTGCAACCATTATTATTCCAGAACGTTTTCATCACTTCAGAAAGAACAGTGGAAATGAATGACCTATCCACCCCTCCCCAGTGGTGGTTCTAAAGAAGTTTCTTGGCTGTTCCTGACCATAAATTAACTTGTTACATTCCATGAAAAGCCTGGTAGGAATTCTAATCAGAATTGCATTGAATCTGTCTATCAAAACAGGAAGAATAAGTGTCTTTATGGCATAAACTTCTTCTACCTATGAATATATCTGGGACCCTATCTTTTCATCTCTCCAAATCCTGGCCCATGGGAAGTCCTCACTAATTGTTGGGCTTGTGAATGATGAGATTCTATACATCATTAGTTGCCACTGTAGCCTTTTACAGAAGAGAAAAGTAACCTCAGTGAAGCCAAGTGACTGTCTGATGGTCAGAAAGAGTGACAGTCAGTGCTGGAGTGATCCAGTGGACTTGGTGCTTGTAACCAGAATTCTCCACCACCTACAGCTAAGGGGATAAGAGTGTTCTTTAATTTTATCTTAATGGCGTTGATTTTATTTATACTTATTTTTTAAAATTATTTTTATTGAAGTGTAGTCAATTTACAATGTTAGTTTCAGGTGTACAGCAGAGATTCAGTTATAAACATATGCATATGTATATACATTTGTTTTAGATTGTTTTTAGCACAACTCATTACAAGAAATTGAATATAGTTCCCTGTGCTATATAGTAGGTCCTTGTCATTTATTTTATATTTATTAATGTGTATCTGTTAATCCCCCCTTTCCTGCCTGCTAACCACAGTTGGCTTTCTATGCCCATGAGTCCATTTCTAGCAGCATCGTTTTTCCTAGTAACATACGCTGGTTGACTGCTTTCAGCTTCAGTAATTCCATCTTATCTGTGGGCACTTTTCTTCTGGTGGGGCTTTATGTGGTTTGCACACATGATAATAGAGATTTGTGCTTGGGAGAACTCCAGGCCTCGTGTAGTTCCTGGAACAGAGTGCCCACTGAGTTGATGCTTGAACTGGGAAAAAAGCAGAGTAAGTGTTGGAATTTGCACAATGGTTGAGACTTCCAGGTTTCTATAACCTGTTTAGCCCACATTAATATTGGCTGCACCCATACTGGGTAATTTGGTGGAACTTCATGTTATGGTGGTGTAGAGACAGGGCCTTGTATGCTTCTTCTCTTTCCTTTTTCTAACACTCATTCTCCTGGGTCTCCCAGATCCTCCCCCAGCAGTGCCCAGGGCTGGCTTGATGCTGCGCTGAAGCAATAATTGTTAATAAGGCCCTTTCCTCATCTCTTCTGAACTTCCGTTTCTTTCTCTGCACAATGAGGGCTTAGACTAGATAAGTGCTTTTCAGTTTCTTTTAAAGCCATGTTTCCTTTGAGAAACAGAAAATGCAAATCTCTCCTCCCATCCGAACCCTTTAGATTTTGATATGTCCTCCAGGGAGTGACATAGCTCTTTGTGGAAAATTGAAGTTATTGTGATTCCAGGTGGCACAGAAAAGACTCTTCAGAAATTTATTGCAGGGAGAGGGCAGGAAAGGGGCAGCGTGTCACACTTTCTAGTGTGAGCACTGGAACAGGGACTTGGGTTTAAATACGGTGTCTGACGTGGCCTCTAATCTTGTACAATATGATAAACTTCTCTACCTCAGTTTCTTAATGTGTCAAGTTGGGGTGATAATATTTTAAGGCTTTTGTGAAACATTATACACATAAGCCATCTGTGTCTCGGTAGAAACAAGACCTGCTAGGGAGTCAGGGATTTCTTTAAGAAAAAATCTTGTCCATAGCACTCTGTCGGTGTGTATTTTGAATTACCTGGAGGGCGAGGGTTGAGTCTAAAGTCCATCGTGGGGCAGGTGGCCGATAGTTCTCTGTGCCCCAGATTGCCCCCTCCTCCCCAGTCCTCTTCCTCAGTCCAGGATGAAGTTCCCTAGTAGATTTACACAGAGGTATTGTGGAAATGGCTTTTCATTTTATTGTTTCATGAAGGAGGGCTGCCATCATGATCTCTGTGGTCAGGTTTTGGTGACCTGAAGGCTATGCAATTGGGGGTTTCTATTAAATAAAAAAATATTACAAATAGAAAATTAGAACAAGGGTGGTGACAGGGGCTCTTGGAAGTGGGGACCATTAGCTTTGTTAGCTTCAGGTGTAGTGGCCTTTGGCCACGAGGACCCATCCTCGTGCTCTGAAGTTGGAGGGATTAGTGGGTTCAGTGGGAATGTTAACTGAGTGTATCTCATGGGCTAGGCATTGTCGTACTTGTACTGTGTGTTCCTTATTTGAGACAATGAGCTCATTTAACCTCAATAGCCTCTTTAAAATATTAGACTTTTTATTTTGAGATGTAATGTAGGTTCCCCTGTACTTGTAGGAGATAATATGCGGAGGACCTATGGACACTTTGCCCAATTTTCCTTAATGGTTCCATCTTGCAAAGTTGGGGTACAATTCATTACTGACTTACTAACCCTTTCAGGTTTGTGTTATTGCCCTCATTTCTATCTATGATTAAACTGGGGCTTAGAGAAGCACACAGGCCTGCCCAGGTCACCCACATGTTTAGTGTGTAGTCGGGTGTAACGTGGGCTTGGGATTTCCAGGAAGTACCATTATGATGGTCTGTGGCAGGGAGCAGCATTCACTTTGCTTGTTTATTCATTCATTGAACATTTATTGAGTAAACTCTGTGGGTCAGATGCTTTCACAGGCTTATCTGATTCTTCAGCAGTACTGAGAATCAAGTATTGTTTTGTTTTTTTAATCTGAGAAAATTAGCTCTGAGAGTTTATAACACCCCTCAAAGGAAATATAGCTCATAAAGGAGGGATAGTAAATTTGTACAGTCCCCCCTCTTTATGCAGGTGGTACCCTAGGCATTTTACATTTGCAAACTTCCGTAATCCAGATATATTCTTGTAAGGCAGGGATTTTTTTTAAATTGAAGTATAGTCGTTTACAATGTTGTGTCAATTGCAAGGTGTTTTTTGAATTTTGAATTAAAAAATATTTTTTGAGAAGGGTAATTAGGTTTATTCATTTGTTTCATTTTTTAAAATGAGGTACAGGGGATTGAACCCAGGACCTCGTACATGTTATGTATGTGCTCTACCACTGAACTGTACCCTCCTCCACAAGGCAAGTTTTCTTATCCATTATTCTGCAGTTTAGGAGTTCAAATAAATTGGTGTTGAAATCCAGATCTTTTGATCCTACTGCGGTTCTTTTCTTTATAATCTGCTGAAGGGGGTTGGGGAAAGCAGTTCCTTTGTTCATTTCTTTATTCAGCAGTGTTGAGCACTGACTTTGCATCAGGGTCTTGCTAGGTGCTTGGAAACAGTAAACAAGAGATGACCCTTCTGTGCAGGGGCAGGAAGCCTAGACCAAAAGCTGGGTAATGTGATTCGAGCTACGGTATCCATGTACAGACTCTGAGGACAAACTGTACCCCCGGCTTTGCTTGTGCTTCCCTTTCCTTCTGGCTGGTACACACCAGGTCACCGCAACCCAGAGGCGCCCGCAGCCCACAGCACAGTATTTACCTCGATCTCCTCTCCCCTCTCTGCAGGGCCTGCAACATGAGCATCCCTGACTACGTGCAGTGTGCTGAGGAATACGAGACTCTCCCCGTGGTCTTCCAACCCGTGGGGATCATTTCAGACGACAATTTCTTTTGCATCTATAAACGAATCTCCTTGGTGAGCCAGATCAGACCGTGCGGCTCCCAGTGGGCACTCTGTATCCACTACAGGCACCACTATGCGTTCGAGAATGCGTGGAGTGACTTCCAGACCCACCGCACGGTCATGGGCCTTGTCACCATTACCGACTGCCTCTCGGCCAAGGCCTTCGAGAAGCTCCATGTGCAGAGGAGCTGTATGGCACCTCGCTTAATGACTCTCAGCTCTTTGTCTTTGTGCTGCATGGGGAGGTAGCCGAGCAGCTGCGCACCGACGTGGACTTCAAACTACGAGGACTGCAGGGTGGTGGAGAAGAGGATCAAGGACTTCACTGAGTCACTCTTCATCTTGCTCAAGTCCAAGTGGCTGGATGGGACCCCAACAAGTCTGGGGAAAGGATCCCCCTCCTCTGCACCTTGTTTGAGAAGGAGGACTTCATGGGACTGGACACAGACAGCAGGTAAGTCTACCTGGAGGCCCGGCCACCCTGGCTGTGTGCCGGGTTCCTTCCCTACATCCAGGAAGGGATCAGCAAGGAAGAGGGCTGTCTTGTACCCAAGGGCGGAGGGAGGTGCAGCCCGACGGTTTACAGACATTTAAAAGTGAATCTGCCTTTGTTTCAGAGAGATCCTTTTAGGGTCAGTGTGGAGACTTCCTCCAGCTTTTCAGCCAGGACCCCTGGTGGGACCCCTGGAGTTGCTGTCCAATAGAGTAGCCACAGCCACTGATGCTATGAGCGCTGGGGAAGAGGCTGGTCTGAGCTGAGATGTGCTGTAGGTCAAATGCACATCAGACGCTGAGACTTGTCTAGTAAAAAGTATGTAAACTATCTTGTTACTTTCATATATTGATTACATGTCAAAATGATACTATTTTACATACAGCAGATTAAGTAAGATCTGTTCTTAAAATCAGTTTCTAGTATCTGTTTTTTGTTTGTTTGATTGGTTCTTTGTTTACCGTTTTAAATGTGGCAACTGAAGCTTTCTTTAAATGGCTCTCATTTCAATTTTGTTAGGCAGCCTGTCCTGGGACATTCTCATCCCTTTGCTTATAGATGAGATGCTGAATCCCGAGAGGCCGAACGAGTCACTGGTTGTGCTGGGTCTGGAGCCGGTGTCTCCTGCCTCCCAGGCCCAGCACCTGCTGGGTTCAGGCCCTCTCTTCCTCCCCGACAGCCATCATGCCAAGTTAGGACATCAGAAACACCTCCAGGGAATTCCGGATGAACTCCTTATGCAGGGAAAGGCGTATCACGGAGTATGAGACAAAGCAGGGAAAGATTCATCCTCACTTTGTCCCTGTGATTAAGTCAACGGCCCCACTTTTGCCTTGGAAGTGCAGACGAGCTCTCCTGGGCTTACTACCCCCCACCTTCTGCTCTGTTTCCCCGTGTATCTATCATGCTTTCCCTCGGTCAGAAGAGGTGAGATGCCTTTGCCCAGAAGTCGTTCCCCTTTGCTGGGGAGATTGAGGGAAGCTGTGCCCCCACGGCCAACGGCCTCGGGCCTTGAGTCTGGAGGGCACTCATGGCGGTACCACAGGTGACGGTCGGAGGACCTGGCACGTGCTGCCGGGCCCGCTGTGGAGGCAGTGCTCTGTGATTCATGAACTTACCTAAGATCAAATCCTACTTTCTGGTTGTTGGTAAGTTGGAGGAGAAAATGCCAGAGAATTGATAAAAAGAAAGTCCAGACCAGCCCTGTGAGTGAGAGGCACACGGGGCCCGAGTCCCACTTGCGTGTGGTGCCTGGCGGGCTCTGGATGAATTTTCTGTTCCTCCCGGACATACCTCTATGACTTTAGTAAGGGGTGAGACATGTAGTGGCCATGATCTGTATTTGTCCTTGCAGGGCCCTGTGATCTACACGCCCACACCCCCTTCTGCTCCTTGGGGATGAGGTGGCAGGTTTAGGTGCTTGGGCACTGCTATGGGCACAGCTGCCAGCATAGGGCTACACCGAGGCTGGCTCCGTTCACCTCAAATGTCACCTCCTGCTGAGCCCCCAGGCTTTAGTCAAGGTAGCTGCATCAGTGCAACGTAAGCAGGGACCATGTTCTCTCCCTGGACAGACTGGTGGGTGAGCAGTGGAAGCCTGGAGTCCTGCCCAAGCCCCATGGCTAGTGCCTCCTCTTTGTCATAGGAGGCACTGGTGACATTTTTGCTCAGCAACTGTTTGGTTCTGAGTCTCCAGACCCACCAGAGAATGCCAGCTTGTTTTTGCCTTTTGAACTCTGCCCTTGGGATTTGGCGGAGTAGCTGGATGTGTGCTTAGCCCATAGTGTTGACACTGTCACCATTGTTTACCCAGAACCTCGTGTACCAGGCATGGCTCTCGGCATCAAAATACAGCAGCCAATTAAACTCCCTCCTGGTGGATCTGTCTGTTTTGGTACCATAAGGGCTTAGCCAGCATCTGAACGTCAGTGAGATAACGCGGCCAGTGAGCTCGGGTCAAGCACGTTCTCCTCCAGTCACTTTTACTCCATTGTTGCTTTTATTATTCCACAGTCATTAATTTTTAAAACAATGCTTTGGTGCAGGAGCAGAGACTAATTCTCTCCTGCTACTCTCGTTGGGAGTGAGTAAAACTTTCCAGCCTGTAATGCGACCACATTTTGTGGCTTAAAAGCTGCCTAGATGCATGTAGGTGGAGTTTTGGTTAGGGGCACTGACGACGTTGGGATCCCCAAGCAGCGTCGCTCCCCTCAGGCCCCTGCCTTCCCTGGAGCAGGAGGTGAGGGTGGGTCTCACCATCCCCGCGTTCCTGGCCTCACAGACTCACGTAAATTCTTGTACTTGCTGTCAAAGTCATTCTTGTTCTTGTGTGTTTCTAATTTTCGCTTGTTCCTCTTTTCCTTTTTCTTTATTCCTTTTTCTCTTGTACCGTGCAGTTGCGTCTGAAAAGGTGGCTGTGCATATCCTGCATTGGAAATAGCTAGATCGCCCTCCGTGCTGTCTCCATTGCTTTAAGGAGCAGAAACATTTCAGCTGCCTTGATCCATGCATTATCCTAGTCATCTTGTTATTTTCTAATTTTTTGGAATATTGCTTTGTTAGCACATCACCCACTGGTGTTTGATACCTGTGAAAATCTTTGCTTTGAGGAACCTGTTTGGTCCTACTTATATTTGGTGACAAATGCACCCTTATTCAATTAGTTTGATTGTTTTGAAGAAGTGAGATGCGAATTGATTTAGGCGGCTGTTGAGGGTTTCTTTTCATGGTGTATTTAATCTTGTCAAGTCAAAGTCTGCAGCATCTTGCTCGATTCCTGCTTTTACACAAACGTGCTCAGCACGCGGTTCCTGGCTGTCTCTGTGTGACGTGCGTGACGGCGCTTCCTGACCGGCAGTCACTGGTGAGGAAGCGGCAGGCTCGGGGGTGAGCAGCTGCAGGGGACATTGTTGGAGGAATCAGTCACCATTTGGTTATTTTTTTTTTTTTGCATTCAACTTCCCCGTGCCATTTACTTTATTTTTCCTTCATAAAGGGGCAGAAGTGGGTCTAAAATCCATGCCACTCTTTTGTTCCCTTTACTAGGCTGGTTTTTCTTAGTACCAGGACAACATGGCCTTCTTCTAAGTAGCTGGCTCACATGGATCTGGTGGACACAGGGACTATTAAAGGGACCGTAGCTTCCTCTCTGCTCCAGCCAGTGGGCATTCAGAGCCGGGTCTGTGGTTTGCCTCAGCAGCCGTGCAGGCCTCCCTGCACCTGCCTCTACTTTTAACCCATGTTGGCATTAAAGAGCTGACTCCATGTTTGTTGCAGCTGACGTCCCCCACTGACGGCCGTGTCGTTAGTTTGCGGTAGTGAGTCTCCAACCCCAAGTCAGCCATGAAGGAAGATGTTTTGGCCAATCTAAGACCTTGGATTCTCACCCCTACCCTTGTTCATCTCACCCAGGGGAAGGGTTTGGCCACCACCATCATGCTGATCATGAGGCCTTGTTTCTTCTTTCATGCTCTAGTCCAAATGTGGACACTTCATCCTTCACTGACTTGGTCTCGCTTGATACAGGCCAGACATTCTGAAAGAGTCCATCACATTCTCGGGGGGAACAGAACAGAAGTAAGTCTCGCAAGTAGAAGGAGTCTAGGCTGTCCGGGTTGGCAAATGCAGGCTGGGATCTGTGATTGGTGGGCTGTGCCCTGGACACAGGTCTTTCCCGTGGCTCACGAGCGCCCAGGGGTCGGAGTGAAGACAGCCTTGCTTGGGCTTCTCCATCCTCATCTGCTCAGTGGCAAGTGTGTCTGCTAATAGGAGCTCCAACAGACCTCGGGACCTTCAAAGCTCAGATCACGGGAGAACTTTGAGTCCCTTCTCCAGGGCCTCCTTTGTGAGAATCCAGTGCCTTCTGAGGTGACCGGTGGCAGGAGATGCCTCCCCCTCCAGGGAGCACCCTTCGGAGGACTGTGACTCAGTGCACCTTGCTGTGAGCTTGTGGGGATCCGGCCGTCGTCCCTGCAGAACCAGTCTTGAGATGGGCTTAGCGACGGAAATGACAGGACTAATAATCCAGGCCAGGGCTGGAGGGAGGGAACAGGGGAAATTGAATGTGACCTCAAACACCTAGGTGAGTGCTGGGTCTGTTACTAAAATGGGGAGCATGGGAGGTACCTTCCATAAATTGAATTCCAGAGTAAATCTTGGACATGAGGCATTTTTAAGATGCGATTTTTCGTCCAAGTTTGGACTTCATAGAGGCACTCGGGTCAATGAGCCTGGGGCTGAGTTGAAGGAGCCGGACTAGAGATACACGTTGGGAGTCGTCATTCTTAGCTGGTGTTCACAGCCGCGCATGTGAATTAGATCATCTTGAGAGCTGCAGACTGAGGCTGAGGGGGGGCAGGGCTGTGCCTGGGTTGGAGGAAAGCCCAGACCATGCAGCTTTCGTGTGTCAGTCAGCGGCGTTTGGGATTTTCAGGGCAATGTCATTTATCCTTAAGGGGCCGGGGGGTGGGCAGGGCCAGCCAGGAAGAAATCTGAATGGAGGGTCGTGGCCACGTGTGTGTCTTGGGAAGTTGCAGAGTCTGCAGGGTCCGGGAGGGTAGACTCCTCAGAAGCTGGAGTTGGATTGGGGCGTGGGTTGAAGGTAGTCACACTAACATATCAGGGAGGGAAGAAGGCCTAGGGAGTCCCCGCTCTTCCTGACTCGCTTTCCAATGAACAGAAGGCAGACAGAGGATCTGAGGTGAGAAGGGATGGGCGCTGGGAGAGGAGCCAACCTGGAGAATGGTGCTTGAAAAATTCTGGAATAGTCTCCCTGCAAAATAGAGGTTAAAAAAATCCAGACTCTTAAGAACATTGATAGTGACTGGGGAGGAGGCAGTTGTTTTTCTGGCCCCCTAAGGGTAAGGCATGTATCCAGGGATACACAGAATATTCGGGCAGTCTATTCCGGGCATTTGGTACCGGGTAAACAGCACAAGTTTAAAGGGGGACAAGGGCAGCGGAGGGAAACTAGCCAGGCCCCGTGTCAGGTACCAGTCGGCCGCCCTACTTGCGTGTTGCATTCACATCCATGCCTCCCAGGTGGGCGGTGGCAGCCCCCTTTTGAGGATTGGCAAGCCTTCTCAGAGGGGTTAAGTTATTGGTCCATTTAGAGGGTAGTAAATGCTGTAACAGGATTCAAG